>NC_062551.1:8120833-9330000 GCF_016906955.1 Phacochoerus africanus
TGTGCTTTAACTTGTCCACCTGGTGCTTGGCCTCGATTGGCTCCTGTTGAATTCTTTGATCCCCACTTGGCTTGGAGGGTTTCTGAAGCATGGGATTGATAAAATATCCACAGAGATTCTGGATGTGGATGCTTTAATTGTGTGAGGGAAGACACCCTCATAAATGCAGACACAGCCCTCTCAACAGAGGGCAAGAGGAGATGTGTGAGGTCACCCCTCCGGGAATCCCACTGCCTGCTCAAGGAGGAAGCCTGTCTTTGAAAATTGGTGTGACTCTTGGATGCTCAGCTGTCCCTTTTTTCTTGCATTTATTCTGAATGGGCACAATCCATCCATCAGCGCTTAAAGAGTTTTCCAACAGTACATTGACCTTGAATGCAGCACATTGATTTTCAGTAACGCACCGCAAATAGGGTCGTTACTGAGTCACCCAACAGTGAATGTGATTGGGAACAGATTTCTGAAATTCCAATAGGGTGCCACCTGCCCCGGATGATGGATCAGCCTACTGTAAACCATCAATCCTTGCCAGGGTCTTGAAAAGGGTGACACCTGTATGAAATTTATCATTATGTACACCACCAGGCAAAGCATGAGACCATAACTGGGCTTTTCCACGATGGCGGGGCCCCTCGGGTAAATGGCCTGTTTTGTTTGCAGCAGCATTATTTACTGAAATGCTTTCCTGAGAAGGAACCACTGGTGATGGTGACAAAGATGGAAGCACTATAGGGAATTACATCTGCAGCAGAGATTGAGCGATAGATAAAAAGCCTATGTCTTAAGCTGTTAGAGGTTAACACCCGATCAATTAAGGTGATTGTTTCTTAGATTGCATTGGACAAATGTACACACACAAAGGGGACATTAGCACAACCAGGAGAAAAGAACAAAGAGAAATTAACTGATGCTAAACTCCAAATCAAACTGGAAAATGATTTTATTATTTTTTTGAAATGCTAAATTATCTTAATGAAGAGTTTTCTTCTGAAGGGAAGCTCCTATATCCTTTTTACTTTAGTGTGAGAATCTTTAAAATAGAAGGTTGTTTTTTTATTATTATTATTATTGAGAACTGGATAATTGTAAGGGCCATGCTAATATGGCAAAAATAAAGATTTTGGTATCTCTGTTTATTCTTTTTTAATTACCTTGTGTTTCATTACTCTAAGTAACACTAATTGCCACTTGTTATCTGCTCTGTGCAGTAACTACCCAGATATATTACAGGCCTTGCGCTAACATCCTCATAACCTCACCATGTGGGTTTGATCTGCTCCCCTTTTACAGATGAGGAAACTGAGGGTTAGAGGCCTTGAGGAAGTTGTTCAGGCTTATATATTATCGACGACAGACTGGAGATTGGACGTCTGACCTTTACTCTCTGAGTGCACCCTCCACGTCCTTTCCACTATGGCCTCCACTCACGTAGCATGAGGAATGAAGTCATGCACACGGATGTCTATCACCCTACCCTAACATTGCCCGCCTTAAGAGCAGCAAGTTTGAGCAGATTACATCCTGATCCTTCGTCCAGAAGGGTTAGCAGATGTTGCTGGGCGTAGTTTGCACAGGTGCTCCTTTGAAAATCGCTAAGCTCCTGATTACCTACCCTTCCCTAATTATAAGCTGTTGCAGAGAGGGCAAGTGCTTGGAGGGGTCTGAGTATCATAATTGATGCCTGTCAAGTGCTCTGCCCAAGCCACCAGTCATGTCTCCTTGTTTCAGACTCCCTGGATGGACACGACTCCCTGCTAGACCCAGGGGTTGATATCCAGCCAGGCAGGCCTGAGTGATGATAGGTGAGGGCTGGCACAGGTCAAAACCCAGCCCAGGCTACTCACAGAAAGGTTTAGAAAATGCTCACCTCGCTTCTTTTGATAATTAAGCCCTGCACTGGTGGGGGATTCAGCGTCTGCAACCAGAGTGAGCTTGGGGAGCGTCTGCTTCTTCTTGGGTGTCTTCTCTGCCTGGCTTAGTTTCCAAAGCAAGCATAGAAGTCTGGTACCAAAATAGAGCCTCATGCGTTCATTCATTCATCTCAATCCTCACCTCCCTTCTCCAATCAAGTTTGAGTTTCCAGAGCACCCTGCATGCCTCTGGACTATGAAGTTTGGTACAGCTGATGTCTTTTTTTTTTTTTTTTTTTTTGAGTACCTAGTATCAGACTTTGTGTAGGTAGAAGACCCTTTCTGCACGTTCACTGGGAGGCAGAGAGAGTAACGGAGACACCTACCATGGTCTAGAGCATTCGCCTGCCCCCATCTGTCTAAGTCACAGAGGCTGTAAGACTGTGTGGTACAATCAAGATTAAGGTTAGGGCCTTTCCATGATGGTGACATGAGGACAAGAACTTTCCTGGATTTATAGGCTCTTGGGGAGAACAGTGCAGCTGCCAAGATGGCCCATCCCTGCATCTTCCATACAGTAGAAATTTAACAAGTGTTCACTTAAAAACACATTCGCTTGTTGAATAAATGCGTGAATACACATCTATTGAATGTTCTGTAGAGTGAATGGATACTGTAAATAACTAAATATTTGCTGAATGAACAGACGGACGGCTATTCAGTGAATGACACGACTTGGCCGGGCTGAGTTTCCCGCAGGGCTAAGAATTTAAACTGAAACCATACAGGCAGACAACTTGGAATCTAAAGTTGTCAATTTACTGTGTTCCAAGTGCCCAGAGAGCCAAACTCCCCAACTACACAATTGACGGCACTGCCTGCACAGACTTCTGTCTTCAAAATTCCTGAAACTTCCCGGCAATTCTAGTCTCTGTGTCTAAAGATAAACCTCCTCCTCATTTGTGTTCTTCATTTTCTCAGTTTTGAATGGTGAGAAAAATGGTACCCTGCGTGGTGGGCCCACGGCGTGTGTTCAAGGAATGAATGGGGCTTGGTCCACTTCTATTCTGGGACCTATCAGTATTCACCACGGAAACCGGGCCCATGACAGATGTGATCAGAAACGACTGTCACATAATGACAAATAAGTTCTAATAAAAACAGACACAATCTTAACAATTACTTGAAATGCAGGTATTTGTCAAACAGAGCGAGATTAAAAATGACCATCGTGCATTAAAGAAATCGAACTGATGGAATTTTAAGTATGCGGCTTGGCCCTTTCTCTCGGCTCACGCCTTCCTCCTCACCAGGCTCCTGGCAGAGAAATGGGGTGGGAGTGAGTTTAAACAAAGGGTGTTCTAATGTGCCCTGAAGGATTCGCATTTTTTACCAGTGTTATCCGCAGCGTTCAATACCACAGAAAAATGCAACCACAGTATAGAGGGAGGAGAGTGGGACAGATAAGAGTCGGGGACCTCGACTGAGAGAAACAATGGAGAGACCTACAAACAGCTGACCACCCTCTGTGTGGGTGAGGGGCGCCACCCTGCCCCTGGGGAACTTGGCGAAGGGGCGGGCGTTCGTAATGGAAAAGTCCAGACAGGCTGATGGATGCAGACATAACTAACCAGACTCTGATGACTAGCGACCCTTTCTCTTTCTACCCCTCCCAATTCGTTAACTATCTGTCTTCATCTTAGGGACTTTAGAGACATTCTAGGACTCTTGCCACAAGGCGCTGGATTATCCAATAAAAAATTCACCAGTTATTTAGTTTCCTATAGAAGTGGTGGTCATATTTAAAATACGGTCACTAGAAGTTCCCTGGTGACCTAGTGGATAGGGATCTGGCATTGTTTCTCCTATGGCTTGGATTTGACCCCTGGCTCGGGAACGTCTGCACGCCATGGGTGCAGCCCTCCCAAATTAAATGAAGTTAATAAGATAAAATGCTGGCCCTCATCATTATCGTCATCTTCATCAGGATATATATTCTTTTAGCTGTCGCCATGCGTTCTAACTCACTAATTTGAAAAAAACCTTAAACATCTCTCAAAGAATTAAACGGAACCATTGTCATCTACCATGTCGTGAATTATGTCTACATTCCAGGTCCTGAGCCGAACACTTGCTGGAGCCTGCAGCTTGTGTGAGTTAGGGATTTTCTTTAAGAAAACTCACAAAACTTTATACATACAAATCAGGCATGAAAATGAGTGTTAAGAAGGAAAAGATTCTAAATCGTGAATTTTATGCAGGTTTCAAATACTGCAAGCATTCAGTACTCCCAGGGTCTTGGAAAGGGCCTGTGCAAGAGAAAGGCTTCAAGGCTTAAGTGTCATTCGCTTTGACAGATGCTTCTGACACCATTTGGCATCGTGTTATTTAGTCCATTTCACAATCCTACCAAAAGAGACACGACCGTTTTTGTCATGGTAGGAGATAAGAGGTCGTGGCTCCAAGAGTTTAAATCACCGATCCAAGGACACAGGGTCAGGATTGAACTTGGCCTTAAGCCCAAGGGTGTTGGTCCTGGTCGTTAGGCAGCACTGCCCAAGCATGCTCCGTGTCTCCACGACCCCTCTCGTTGAAAGACGAAAAGCACATGCCACAGAATCTAGGCGTTTCAGGACCTGGGTACACGTTGGTCAGTATTCTATCAGTTCCTATCCTCTCTTAGAAGAAAGGAAGTGAGGAAGAAAGGAAAAGAGAGCACGGGGGAGGAAGGAGAGATGATCAGCCAACTCCCATTCTTTGGTTCTCAGCCGTGACGGGTAACGATGTCCTAAAATGGGCCACTGACTGACGTCTTTTTTGGGTGCGGAGCGAGAACCACGTGACAGGATGTCTTGGTGGTTGAGAGTTGCCTACTGTCTTTGCGGACAGCACCTCATGGCTTTTTCTGGAAGAATCTGTGACCTAGTCCGGAATACCTTCCCCACCCAGGGGCCTCTGTGTGCGCCCCGTGTGGCCAGAGCCCACGGCCACCCCTCATAGATCCCATCGTCTGGTTACTCATGCCCACCTTCCTTCAGAATGAGAAACAAGATGGGGAGGAGCTGTCAGGCTTTGGACCCGGGTCTTCGGAAATTGTATTTCCCAATCTCTCTCCTGGCCCTCATTTAGTTCATCTAACATCAACGTCTTTTTTTTTTTTTGTAATCTAAAATGTAAAAGAATGTACAGAGTTTTTCATAGAATAAGAGAGCCTAGATTTGTTGAAATTTTCCCCTCCACTCCTCAACTAAGATAAGTTGTATCTATAGAGAAAAAGAGAAAAGTCACCTTAAGTGCTTTGCATTAAAGAAAGAAAGAAAGAAAGAAAGAAAGAAAGAAAGAAAGAAAGAAAGAAAGAAAGAAAGAAAGAAAGAAAGAAAGAAAGAAAAGAAAGAAAGAAAGAAAGAAACAGGTGGAAAATGAGGACACTTAACAGAACGTGGGAGAGTGAGTTTTCAGTGCACTGGGGGTTTCTGCCCTAGCATGTTCCACGGCCCATAGTACTGACTCATGATGAAGGTGAAGGGGGTGCTTATCTGGGGAAAGATCTTTGTTTTGCAAAAGTAAACGTCTTCATTGGGCTTAAGGCAACAATTCTGTCCAAAGTGGGGTTTCGATGGCTCTCTTTCTCTATCTCAAACCACCTTCGGCCCTCTTCTTACTTCACATCTTCTGCTCATACTGAACAACATGGAGTAGAAAGGCTTAGATTATGTAATCGACAGTGACATTTGAGAGATCTCCTGATGCAATTTTCCTGAACTTCCGTATGTGGCTTGGTAGCTATTTGACCCTTCTTGACTTAGCTGATCATTAAGATGTGATCTCAAATCCACCACACTTACAGAGCCCGTCCAGAACTTTTATAACTCAACCTCTTACTAGCTAGAAGGATGGTACTCATCTTAAGTTTCCCTGTCCCAGATGGGGCGATGTTAACTCATTTATTTCTTCAAAAATCACTTATAGATACTTATTATGCAACTATCCTGTGTCTGGAGATCCAGTGGGCTCTTCTGCATCAAAATCTGAGCTTGATCATTGGCCTAATGAAAACAGGAAGTCTGAGAACTTTATCAGCATGCGCTTGTCTGATGGCCAACTCTAACTCAACATCTTTGGGAAGCTGCACGAGCATCCTCAACTTCCAAGTCAGAAAGTTCCTTTTGTATGTAGCCCGTGCTGTCTTCAGCTCACATCAGCCAAAGCTTATGGAGCATCAGAAGCAGTTTCCCAAAGGGGAGGCAAGAATCAGTCAGAGGCCAGCAAGTCCCCGGAGTCACCTTTCTCAAGACGTTTTCTTCTTCCTGCATCATCATGTTTTCTGCCTCTACTGGACCATGCCTACCGATATGTAAACACATATTACCTTCCAACTTTAAAAGATTCTTCAACACCGCAGCTCTGTTAATGGACCTGTGGCTGTGCTCTCCTTGCGATCTCTCTTCTTCTCATTCTCTCTTGAACCCTTTACAACTAGTCATCATGCCCACCATTTCCGTCTAGCGGGTATCATAGCAACTAGTGGCCTCCATATCACCAAACCCATAAAAATCCCCATTCCCCGTCTCACCTGACCTATGCCAGTGAGGCATTGTTGATCATTTCACCTACCTCAGGAGTCCTCTTAGACCTCCACTAGCCACTCAGTCTCAGCATCCTTTGCTGGCTTCTTGTAGTCTTGATCATCTCTAAGAATTGGAGTTTCCCAGGGTTCAGTCTTCAGACCTTATTTCCTCTCCATCTACCCTTCTTCCCTAGGTGATGGCATGCCAGTCCTGTGGCTGAGGGCTCTCCAGTCTGAACATCTAGCCCAAGTCTCAAATCCTCAGGCTCAAATTCAACTACTTTTTTTAGCATCTCGAGATACCTAATAAAGATCACAAACATAATACCTTTAAAATCAGAGCTCAGGTCCCCCATCCAAACCTCCTCCTTCCTTATTCTCCTTCATTTCAATATATGATAATTCTGTTTTCCACTTATTCAGGCCAGAAAGTTTAGAGTCTTCTTTCATTCCTTTCTCTTCCCACATTTGTATTCAATCCATCAGCAAATTATGTTAGTGCTTCCTGCCCATCCCCAATGGGACATAAGCAGGGACTTAGGTTATTCAACTTTCCATCTAGTGCTTTGAACAGTGCCTATCACAGAGGTGTTCAATCATAACGGCTGAGCAGATGTTGAAAGAAGATGTGTAGCCCTCATCTGTAGCATCCCAGTATTTGTGCTAGTTTCTCCTAGTACCAGGGTATTTGCTTTTATCATAGTTAAAGCAATCGATAACTAGATATTCATTGTGCTTTTATTGCTAAATAGTGCCCTTTTCTGTGTGACGTAAGACTTAAGAAAATCGTGTCTGTGCCTTGTTGCTCATAATTTTATCCCCAGATCCTTGTAGAGAGCCTGACATATAACCAATACGATCGTTTATTCATTCAAAAAATATTTATCAAGGATTTGTTTTGTTTCTGCCTCTTTGAAAAGCACATAACTCAGAGATTCATAAAAACGATTGTCCCAAGATGTTATATTCTGTCACCTGAAGCAGAAAGCTGCATCTGCACCACTGAGAATATGTAAAACACTGTTGGTAGCCCAGTTCTACAGGAGCAAGACACACACATCCCATAGGATCAGTGAAATCAGATTCCACACAGGAAGTGGCAAAGGATGTCGGCCTTGATCATAAGGGTTGGATCACGTGAGTTTTTCAGGAGAATGATGAGAAGACGAGAGAAGAGGCAAAAGACATTCAGGGAAGTCAGATAATAATATGCAAAGGCAAGGAGTCATGTTGGCCGTGACAGTCTGATGTGGCAGGAGCCAGGGTGCGTGATGTACAGTGGAAAGAGGTTGGAGGTTGGTGTGCAAAGTGGCCAATGTAGAACCGCATAGCAATTCCAGCATCTTCTCTGCACTCCCTATGAAAAGCAAATCATTCACTGGTCATGTTGTTTCGCCTGGGCTACGACCCTCCCAAGCTACAGTGAGAGCACTGGAGACTAGGATTCCTCAAATCCAGATGTATTGGTGTCAAACATATCGCTGTACTTTGTAAGACCTTTCAGACTTTTCCAGTATAATGAGAATAAATTTCAAATTTTCTCCGGGTACAGCGAGGTATGTTCTAACCTGGTTAACCCTTTAATCTCATTTTATACCACTTTCCCCTATTCCCTATGCCTGGGTTTTCTCAGTTGTTGAAACTCATCAACCCACTTGCCCGTGCTGTCCCCACTACTGGGAAAGTGCTTTAGCTGACTCCTCTGCAGACTGCAAAGCTCATCTTAAATGGTGAATCCTGAGAGGCCCTTGCTCCTGTCTGATCTGTGGTTGGTTCCCACTCTCTTCTTGTCTTTCTTTGTGTTTACCAGAGTTTAGGGTTACCTTGTGTTTGTGTGTTCTTGTTTTCACCATCTCTGCACTAGAGCGTAATCTTCATGAGAACAAGCATAGCTTCAGGGTTAAAGAAAACTCGTATCTTGTTCAACATTATTGCTTTGGCACAAATTGTCTTCATAACTTATCTATTGAAGGTATGATTGTTTAATTGAATTCAGGAACGGAGGTATCCACCAGAAATGTTGCTCCCCGTATGCAGAATAAAGTGCCGTAGAATTAGGGGTAGATAGTCACGGCCTTTTTTGTTGTCGTTTTTGTTAATGGTTGAACAGGATATGCCTGTTCAACTGCAGGGGCATGGGTCAGGGAGCAAGGAAGACTCGGGTGAAAAATATTTTGAGTGGATAAAAGACGTATAATTACCCACCATCTGGAATCAGGGTGTTTAGATGAGCCCAGTCCCTGGTTCTCTTGCTGGTTGTCCACATAGCAGCAAAAACCTACCTGGAAATGCCACTGCCTAGATGATCTCAGGTACGGAACTGCTCGTTCAGGGGATGTGGGGAGGATGACCAAGGCCAGGGTCAGCACACAAGCAGCCTGGCTGACTGGCTGGCTGCTTTGTGTGAGCTTCCTGTTTACCCTGAAGCTCTGTGTCCAGCCATTGTCCTTCCCCATGGGGTGGAGTCCCCATCTCCCTGCAGAAGAACATGGAAAAGGAGAAGAGTCAAAAACACATCATCCAAGCTGAGAGGGCTGTGAGCAGCATGGAGATTTAGAAAGAGCACAGGCCTGGGGCATCAGAGAAGTGGTGTGGGTCCTAGCACTGCCGCTCACCGAGGTGGGGCCTTGAGATCATCCTGTAATCTCTGAGCCTCCATTTGCTCACCTGTCAGATGTGAACAATAAACATACTCTGACACAGAACTTTGATATGCTTAAGTAAGAAATACAGGTAAAGTGCTTGGCACAATGCTTGGTTCCCAGTAAGCATTACCCAAAACATGAATAGCTTCTAGTAGTAGTAGTGTTAGCAGGTGAGTGCTGGTAGTTGTAGGACTAGTAGTAATAGAGTGGTGCGGAGGGTAGTTCTTGTAGCAGGAGGAGCAAACGTTGGAGTTTTAATAGAGCAGCAGTGGTGGTAGGGAGTAGCAGTAATAGGTACAAGAGAAGTCATAGCTGTGACGGTGGGGTGGTGTTATTGGTGGTAAAGGTAGAAACAGTAATAGTTTCCAAAATTGTACTAGTATTAAAACCTAGTATTGACAGTAATTACAATCCCAACAGTATTAGTAATGGTCTAGTATAGTGTTGATAAATGTTCTTTCTGTCCCCTTGGGGCCCATGCTCTCAAGAGTCCCAGGATTAACTAGTTAGGAGTGTATGCTGCCTAATTTGGAAGAATCCCTGCCATGTTGCAAAGCTCCAAAATACCAATGCATGTGCCCTATAAAAAAATGAAATGGCTTTCAAAATGTTCTAGCTAGTGACCCCAGAGCCCGCTACATGGGGAGCAGCAGACGTCCCAAAGGACGCACCCGGGACTGCACGTGGGTAATTTTGATGCCCTAGGTCAGTCATTCCCCTTGGCAGTGCCGTCATGAAAAGCTGATCAAAGGGAAGGGAAGGAGGGACCAAGCTTAATCCTCGCCTGCCCAGTGCCAGGCCTTCCTGCCTGCCCCACTGACTCCTAAGTGGAAAGAAGAGGTTATATTCTCCTATGCTCAGTGAGGAAGCAAAGGCCCCGGGGTGCATAGAAACTAGCCAAGGTCACTCATTCGGTACCAGGAGAATTGGGACTGCGGTCAGGTGTGTCGACCCCACCCTCCAGGCCTCCCATCTCCCTCTCCTGAAGGCCATGTTGGGGTTTTGAACTCAAATGTCTCTCTCGTCACATGTTCTCTTGCTAACTCACGGGCAGTCATCTGTGCTCGGCTGGACTGCCAACTCCTCAAGAGAAACCAGAGCATTTTCTTTGTATCACACACGTGGCCGTTAAAAATAAGAAAGAAAGAAATAATTATCTCCCCCCCCCCCCCCCGTAGCCTAGTGGTTAAGGACTGGCATTGTCACCACTGTGGCACAGCTTCGATCCCTGGCCTGGAAACTTTTTTGGCACACCAAGAAACAAACCAGCAAACCACTTTGTTTCTCATTTATCATGTGCTGGCATTTACCCTTCAGACAAAAATTATTTGTACAAGCATCCAGAAGGAAATGGAACTGATGCTTGGCTTTTTTTTTTTTTTTTTTTTTTGGTCTAGGAAGAAAACAGGGAAAAAGAGGTGGATTCCGATCCAGGTTCACCCCTTCTTCTCTGAAAAATAAGAGACCAGCAAATTTCCTTTGCCCTCCTGAGCCTCACTTTCCACGTCTCTAAACTGACCACATTTCCCTCATCAAACTGAAATAGTTGGAAATAACTTCAGTCTCATACGCAGCCTGGTGCCTGGCCATGGACAGGCTGCAACTGTGAGCAGAGCAGTTGCTGGGTCCCTGGCTCCGCTGGCTGCTGGCTGTGAGCTTGGCAGGCTCTTGACAGCATTGTCTGTTTCCTCAGCTGTGAATTCGGTGGGTGGTAATAGGACTTCATGCGGGAAGGCTCGCTGAATAAATGCACATTTCATATGGGCGGGGGGGATCGTCTGACAAAGAAAAGAGTTAGTGCTCAGTAACTTTCAGGAATTAGCAGTGACTGTCGATATTATGTAAAATGGTGTGAGAATAAATCGGAGACAGGACAATATACTATACACGTGAGAGGGTATCTGAGTGAGTCTTGAAGCAGGGGCTGTTTTTTTGGAAGGTCAGGAGTCCCAAGATTCCAGGCAAGAGAAGCATCTGAAGCAGGGTGGTGGGGGGAGAGCACGACTTTCACAGAGCGCTGGGGACACAGTCATCGGCAATGCCGCAGGCCGCCTCAGGAAGCTGGGGGAGAAGGAGGAAGCAGAAGTTGAAGGCTGCTCTTCTGATGCATCTGGAATGACCAACCCCAAGTTCTGACACTGGCAGATTCTCACATTTATATTCCACTTTGTCTCCACATATTTTACTCTGCACACTGTGTACTGATTTGTCACTTTTTTAGGGTAAGATTATGTCTCTGAGTAAGCTGATTAGTGTTAGACTGATTGTTTTAAAATAACTCGAGCGGCATCTGAATTTATTTACATACATGATATTGCCTTCTATAAACACAGCTGTATGCAGAAAGAAAATTCAACGGTATTTTAGGAAGTTAAGCCAACAGTTTAGCTGTAATAAAGGCAGCCTTCTCGTTCTGGTTTCTCTTTATTTGTTTCTTTCTGGATTAAGTTTTTCCTTGAGGGGTGGGCCTAAACACTTCTGCCTAGAAGGGTCTCTGGTCCCAGGAGAGGTTTAGTTCTGATGACCGTGGAGGACAGACGTCACCAGCAGGCTGTGAGTATCTGTGAAGGCTTGACTCTGCAGAGGAACATGAGCTGAAGTGTCGGCCTGGCAGAGATGCCACCACTCAACGTGGACTTCTGTGCCAACATGGAAACCATCCTGAGCGTTAGGGCTGTTTCCAGCTTCCGCCTGTGTAGGCAAACCTTTTTAGATCTTTTCAATCTCAAGTGAATTTGCTGAACGCCCTTCTAGGAGACCTGCAGAAGAGTGTTCCTGACAGTGTAATCGACAAGATACACATCCTGCCCTCGGGAAGCTTCAAGTCTACTGAGAGGCAATCAGTAAGACGGTAGGAAAGTGACTTTATGATTGCAAATATAGTACCTGCACCCGAGGGGAGGAAGACATGAGGGGATTAATAATACTCCTAGCCTGGATGTGGGTGTGGAAAGGAGAGCTAGTGGTAAGGGACGCCGCCTTTGAAGATATAGCATTTAATCTGAGAACTAGAGGGTCAGTATGAATTGGCTAGTTGAAGAGGCAAGGAAAGAGAATCACCTGGAAGGGAAGGGAATTTGGCGTGTCCATCGGAGCCGAGGTAGGTAGGGTGGTTGTCCAGGCTGGCTGGCCAGGGGAGAGTGAGGCAAGGCTGTGGGTGAAGTCAGAAGCCAGAGGCATGGGTTCGTTTAGTCCTCCAGACAGTGGGAACCCATCGATGGATTTCAGCCATGGAGTGACATAGTCAGATTTGTATTTCAAAAAGATCTCTTGGGCTGCCAGGGGGGAATGGATTTGTAGGAGAGCCAGCAGTGCCTTGGCCTATCAGGCAACTGACTACTGCAGAGAGAGAAGGTGATTAAGACTGAGGAAGATGGAAATAAGCAGTCAGATTGAGATAGGAATTGGGAGTTTACTCATTGGGGTTCATGTTTAACTGGATGTGAGGAAGGAGAAATGTCAAGTCCAATTACCTTTTTTTTTTTTTTTTTTGGCCTGAACCACAGTATGGTGCCTGGTGCCCTTGAGGAGATAGAACAGATAGGAAAGAACCAGCTTGGGATGGAACAAGGAAATTAAGAGCTGTCTTTGACCGTATCAAATGTAAGATGACAACAGACTCATAATAGGAAATAGTGAGAAGAGGAAAGAGGCATTGGTTTGAATCTCTCAGGAAGGGCTTGGGCTAGAAATGTTGTTTGGAGATAAGGTATGCAAAACCACAGTTGTGGATGAGGCTGCCCTGGGAAAAAGTAGGGAGAGGAAGGAACGATGCACTAAGATGAGGCTGCCTGAAAACACCTGTCTCTTTCAAGGCACTGCAGGCAGTTAGACGTTCTGTGTGGGGAACAGGTCTCTGAAGCAAGTTTTGTGTATCGTAGGGTGTGACCCAGAAAATAATCTGTGCACACAAAACAAGGCACCAGTTCCAACAACAGGATCTACACCGTTTGTTCCCCTGATGCCTCACTATGCAGGACAATGTCCGCGTTAAACCCACATAGGATTTATGTCAGCACTCCCACGCTGCCCGTTTTTGAAACCCAGTCCAGGAGGGATTTATTAGCCCCTGATGCTCGATGACTTTTTCTCTGGAATTTTGACTCTAACACTTCATTCTTTTGATTCTTTAAGCTCTTACTGTGTTTTAACCCATTGCCACAAAGTCTTCTGGCTACAATGGAAACCTTCTTTAGTGTCCAAGGAAAGGGGAAGAAAAGCCAGAAGGAAAAAGTTGGAAGGATCATTTTCCTCTAAAGAAAGCCTCCATGTGGAATTTATCTTAGGGAACTTGCTAATACATTTCAATAAGCAGTTTGGTGGAAGCTAGAGTGGTCCCATATCCCAGTTTTGTCACTCAATAGCTGTGTTACCTAAAGCAAGTCACTTAACTTCTCTGCGTCTCTCTTGTCTCATGTAAAATAGAGAAAATGACAGTACCTACCCCAAAGGTTGGTGTAAAGATTAGGTAAGTTAATAGAAAGATTTGATGAGAAATATTTCTGACACATGTAAGTGCCTAGGCATTAGGACTTACAGTCAAGAGAAAAGAAACCTTAGTTGTTTTCTATACTCCATCACTGATTCATTCTCTAGCTCAGGCAACCCATACCTTGGAACATATCATCCTAGAAAAGAAGGATTTGTTTGATCCAAAGACCTATAAAATGTTTTTTGGTTAATATTAAAATAAAATTGAAGTTCTGAGATATTGACAAAATTAGATGGAAAAATACTCTCTAAAAATACACTTAAAAATTCCAGTAACCAGGAACAGATTAAATAAAATTTGGCTGTAAGCGTGATGAAATATTAAGTAATTAATGTCATTTTATATACATGGAGTTACTTTTTGTATACATGTGTGCATATATTGAAACATATGCTATTTTTGTAGAAAATTCACAGTTGGGCATGGGAAGGAAACATTAATTGTGACTTTCTGTAATGATTAAATGTTATTGGATAGTGGGACTTATTTTTCTTCTTTATTTATTTCTGCTTCAAAGATAGCTACTATTTTCATCGTCAGCTGTATTGAAGTAAAATTTACATAAAGAAGAATTCACCAATTGGTGAGTGGAAGTGATGAGTTTTGATAAATGTACCTAGTCATGTAAAACCATTTCCACAACCAAGATATGGGACATTTCCATCCCCCAAAGCTCCCTTATGCCCTTTTACAGTGACATCCCTCTTCCCATTCCAGACCCTAAAAGCCACAGGTTTAACTTTTGATGAGTTTATTGTTTCTGTATCTAGAATGCGATGTAAATGGATTGTCTACCATATGTAGTCGTATTGACTACTATGTCATCTTTGAACCTCACCACCATTACTTAGCATACTTTGGAGATCCAGCCAGGCTATTGAATGTGTTAGTAAGTTGTTCTTTTTCATTGCCAAGTAATAGTCCATTGTTTGGATATATCACAATCTATCTACTCACTAGCAGGCAGTCATTTGAATTGTTTCTCAGTGTGCATTATTAAGTAAAGCTGGAGCGCTTGTCATATACTGTCTTTGTTTTTTAATTATTTTTATTACTCAATGAATTTATTACATTTATAGTTGTACAATGTATAATGGCAAGTTTTCACCTAATTTTGGTAAATACTTAGGGGTGGGATTCCTGGACAGCAGAGTATGTACTTAACTTTATTAAAAATTACCAAATGGTTTTCCAAAGTAGCTGCACCGTTTCACATCCCCTCCAGCAATGTATGAGCATTCCAGTTGCTTCACATTCTCACCAATAATTAGTATTATCTGACTTTTACATTTCAGTCATTCCAGTGGATGTATAGTTTTATCACTTGTGGTTTTAATTTGCATTCCCTAGGAACACATCATGTTGAGCCTATTTGCTATCTCTGACTCTCTTCTTTGGAGAAGTGTCCATTAAAATGCTTTGCCAACTTTTTATAGCATTGGTTGTCTTGTTATTGTTATGCTGCAAGACGTATTTCGATATGCTGGTTATAATTCTTTTATCAGATATCCATATTACAAATGTTTCTTCCAAGACATCTTTTAAACAGCAGAAGTTTTAACTTTGATAAAGTTCAGTTTATTACTCTTTTTCTTTTATACTTCATGATTTTGGTATTCTTACCTATATATTCAACTTTTTTTAATTTGTTTTTTTCCACTGTACAACATGGGGACCAAATTACACATACATGTATACATACTTTTTCCTCCCATTGTTGTGTTGCGGTGTAAGTATCTATACATAGTTCTCAATGCTACACAGCAGAATGTCATCGTAAATCCATTCCAAGAGCAAGAGTTTGCATCTGTTAACCCCAGGCTCCCAATCCCTCCCACTCCCTCCCTCTCTCCCCGGGCAACCACAAGTCTATTCTCCAAGTCCATGATTTTCTTTTCTGAGGAAACGTTTATTTGTGCTATATATTAACTAGAAACTCATTCTAGGTGAAACTAGAATATCATCTATTCTAGTTATAGGTGATATCATCTGGTATTTGTCTTTCTCTTTCTGACTTATTTAACTCAGGATGAGAGTCTCTAGTTGCATCCGTGGTGCTGCAAATGGCATTATTTTGTTCTTTTTTATGGCTGAGTAGTATTCCATTGTGTATATATACCACATCTTCCTAATCTAATTGTCTGTTGTTTCCATGTCTTGGCTATTGTGAATAGTGCTGCAATGAACATGTGGGTGCATGTGTCTTTTTTTAAGGAAAGTTTTATCTGGATATATGCCCAGGAGTGGGATTGCCGAGTCATATGGTAGTTCTATGTATAGATTTCTAAGGTACCTCCATACTGTTCTCCATAGTGGTCGTACCAGCTTACATTCCCACCAACAGGGGACTTTCTGTGTGGCTCACAACATAACTACTTGGCATTGCTTATATTCAATTTTTTTTATTATGTAGAAGGTCATACTAATTATCTGTTTCTTCTTGAAGGAATTTTGGTTGTATCTGTCAAGGAATTTTCCAGTTTTATCTGTTCTCAAATGTACTGAAATAAAGTTGTTCATAATATTCTCTTATTGTCCTTTTAAGGTCTGTAAGATCTACTGGGATCTCTGTTTTTTGATACATGAAATATTTAATTTGTGTCTTCTCCTGCTTTTTCTCTCTCTTTCCCCCTTTATCTCTTTCTCTCATGTGCATGTACCTATATGTGTGTGCACACATATGTTCAGTCTAGGTAAAGGTTTATCAATTGTATAGATCTTTTCAAAAAACCACCTTTTTGTTTCATTGATTTTCTTGCTTATTGTTCTGTTTTCACTAATAAGTGCTCTTATCTTTATTTTTTCCTTGCTTCAGCATCCTTTGTTTTAATTTGCTTTTCTTCTAATTTATCAAGGTGGAAATGAACATCACTGAATTGAGATCTTTTTTGTTCTAATATAGGTATTTAATGGTATAATTTTCCCTCTAAGTACTGCTTAAGCTGCATCTTATAGATTTTGATACCTTTTATTTTCATTTTCATGCATTTAAAATTATTATCTAATTTCTCTTGTGACTTCTTCTTTGGTCAATGAATTATTTAATAGTTTTTAGTTTTTAATTTTTAATGTCTGGGAATTTTCCATATATTCTTCTGCTATTACTAATTTAATTCCATTATAGTCAAAGAACATATTTTGCATGATTTCAAGGGTGTTAAATTAACTGAATTCTGTTTTATGGCCAAGAATATAATTTATCTTGGTGAGTATTCAATGTACCTTAGAAAGAATGCGTATTATGCTGTAATGGTTAGAGTATTTCTATAAATGCCAAGTAGGTCAAATTGGTTGATAATGTTATTTGAGTCTCCTTCATTCTTACTGATTTTCTGTCAACTTGTTCTATCATTTACTGACAGAGGAGCCTTGAAGTCTCCAAATAAAATTGTGGGTTTGTCAATTCTTCATTTCAGGTCTATCATCTTTTGGTTTATGTAATTTGAAGCTCTCTATTATGATTGTTATGTCCTCTTGATGAATTGACCCCTTGACCCTAAGAAATATCCTTCTTTATCCTTGGTAATATTTCTTTTTCCGAAGTCTACATTTTCTGATATTAATATAACCTCTCCAACATTCTTTTGACTAGTATTTTATTGGTATATCTTAACCACCTTTTTACTTTAAAGTCTCTCTGTTTTATGTTTAGAATGTCTTTCTTATAGAAACATGTAATTGAGCGTGATGGTTAATTTTATGTGTCACCTTGGCTAGGCTATGGTACCAGCTGTTTGGTCAAACACGTCTAGATGTAAAGGTAATTTTTAGATGAGATTAACATTTAAATCAGTAGACTTTGAAGCAGATTAACCTACATAATGTGTGTGAGCCTCATCGAAGCAGTTGAAAGTTTTAAGAGACTGAGATCCCCTTAGGAAGAAGTAATTCTGCTTCCAGGTTGCCTTCAGACTCAGGATTGCAAAATCATTTCTTCCTTGTATCTCCAGCAGTTGGCCTACCATGAACATTTTGGACTTGCCAGCCTCAGAATTGCATGAACCAATTCCTTAAAGTAATCTCTCTATATATACATCCTGTTGGTTCTGTTTCTCTAAAGAGCCCTGATGAATACATTGGGTTTTGTTTTTTTATATGATGTGACAATCTCTGGCTTTAATTGAACTGTTTAGACCATTTACATTTAATGTAGTTATTGGTATGGTTGAGTTTTCTATCATCTTTCTATTTCTTTTATATTTGATCCTTCTGTCCATTCTTTTTTTTTTCCCTTCATTTCCTGACTTCCTTTGAACCAATGGAATAGTTTTCATTTTTATTTTATCTCGTTATGGCTTATTGTTCTACCTCTCTCTATTTTTTTAAATGGAAATCTGGTGTTATTCTTTATTCCTGTGTGTGTGTGTGTGTGTAACTTATTACAGGCTACTTTCAAATATTATACCACTTCATGCATAGTAAGAGACCCTTGGAAAGGTATGTATCTACTTCCCTTTTCCTTACTTTTGTGATATTTGTGTCATATATTTTACTTGTATAGATCTACTAATCTCACAATAAATTGTTATTTTGCTTTAAGTAGTCAATTACTTTTTAAGAGTTTTTTAAGTGAGGAAAAAACCTCATATTTACTTCTATATGTACTCTTTCCAGCACTCTTCATTAATTTTTTTAAATCCAAACTATTATCTCCTGTAATTTTATTTTGCATAATTTCAACAAGGAGTCTTCTGTTAATCTTGTTCTTCTGTACATAATTTGTAATATTTCTCTGGATGCTTTTAAGATTTTGTTTTTATCTCTGGGTTTTAGCAATTTGATTTTGATGTAAACTTGGTGTGGTTTTCTTTGGGTTTATTCTGCCTGAGGTTTGTTGAGCATCTTGTATCTGTGGGCTTATAGTTTTCCTCAAATTTGTAACATTTTCAAACACTGTTTTATCAAATTTTTTTGGTGTCCTTCACCTCCTCCTTGGAATCCAGTTACTTATATGTTAGAATACTTTGCATTTTACCAGAGGTTCCTGACCCTTTGTTCATTCTTCAGTATTTTTTTCACTTTCCTTCATTTTGTTTACTTTCTCTTGCTGTCTGTAAGGTAGTTAAATTTTGACTCTATTGTATCTAATCTGTTAATTCCATTTAATGTATTTTTATTTCAGATATTTCATTTTTCGTGTCTGCAAGTTCCATTTGGGTCTTTTAAGAATATATTTCATTTATTTACCCATCATGCCCCTATTTTCCTTTGCCTGCTTGAACATTTGGGGTATGTTTATAATTGCCTTTAAATAACTGTTATTTTTGGTTCTGATTCTATTGATTGATTTCCTCCTGGTCTTTGGTCATATTTTCGTGCTTTTCATATGTCTGAAGATGTTTGATTTAATGTAGGACACTTTAAACATCCTGCTGATTGCCAGGTTTTGTTGTTTTTGTGACTCCCTGTTATTTAGAATTAGTTGGATCTTTTTGAGGCTGACTTTTAAGCGTAGTCATACTGATCTGCATTTACAATAGCCCCACTGTTAAGGTAATAGCCTTCTGAGGATTCTATCTAATGCCCTGTGTTTTATCAAGATCTCTGTACGGCTGGTGGGAAAACAAACTATGTGAGCTCCAGGAGTTTTTCTGTTGACTGCTCTCATTTATGGACGTATTAATTAATATTTAGTCAAAGAATCAAGGGCAACCCCAGGCAAATTTCTAAGATCTTTCTCTTGTGCCTCTCTTGCCATCTGATTTTGTCCCACAGATTCTTGTTGCTTTGGCTTTTCTGAATTCCTACTTCCATCTCCTCACCTCAGACCGAGGTGGGTATGTTTGGGTTTCCAGTCTTCATGCTCTCTCCTGGTAGCTGACTGCAGGCAGTCGGTTGGTGAAATCAAAGAGTTTATTTGTTCACCTTTTTTCAGGAATCGTAGTTTTATGGTGCCTTTTGTCAAATGTCTGAAAGCTATTGATTATATAACTATATATATAAAACTATATAATTATATATATGACTATGTAAAACTATATATATAATTATATGTAATATAAAAACCATATATATAAATGACTTGATGCAAAAGACTTTCTATATATCATTGTATGTGTGTGTGTGTATATATGTAAGGTGAGAGCATAAACCTGGTCATTGTTATTTCACATTAGTCAGAAATGGAGCTATTCTTTATTCCAGTGTTTTTCTGACAATAATTTAATTATAAATTGTGAACATTTTTCAACATAAGGATACATGTTTTAATGCTGAAAATCAGGATATATGTGCATGTGCACATTCTTGCCATCATGCCAGCTTTACAAAAACGTAGTATGAAAAGATATTATGGGTCCTAACTGGGGTTGTCTTTAGATGCTAGGACCATACAGCATATTTTCCTCTTCTTCTTCTTGGTATTTTCCTAATATTTTAAAATGGAAATTTAGAAATTGCTTTTATTTGGGGAAAATGAACTTTCTTTTAAAATTATTTTAAAAATAATAATACAATGAGGAAGTAATTCTAGAGTAGAAAGTTTTGATCCTTAAGCAATTTTTATGTACATGAATTCACATGCAGATGCAGATTATCTTTTTTTTGTTCTCAATCCTGTTCTTGGCAGTTTCCCCTCATACTTCACTTATTTCCAAAATATAATTAGAGCCTATAGTAAACACAGATACTATGACATAATGCAAGTGTCAAGATGGAAGTAAAAGTTCAAAATACAGAAAATGAAATGAGTGGCAGGTTTATGAGTTGAGTGGAGAATCGTGGGAGGGGCATGGGAATTGAACCCTGTAATTTTCGCAGAAAATCTAGACTCAGCGTAGAAGGAAATGGGACACAAAATTTTCTGTGAGCTTACTGGCAGCCAAAACAAAGAGGGAAAGAGGGGGATTTGGAGCTCTCAGAGGTAAATCAAAAAAGTTATTTCTCCTGGTGATACCTTTTTCAATCTTGTGCATTCCAGTTCTGACTTCTTAAAAGATTTTCTCATCAAATAGATCAGAGAAACACTCAACAGATAGAAGCTTTGTGCTCAGCTCTTTGAGGACAAAGGAGAGTGCCAGGCCTAGACCCTTTCCTTAATGGAACTGGTTTCCTCAGGCTAGGGAAGACAGAGGCATAAGCCTGGAATGGGTTTGAAACTAAAGCAAGACAGCCTATGATTGATCTTAACGTAAAGTCAAAAGCCTGCAAGGTTCCAGTTAAAGGTCGACCTTTGGTTCTTAATGGATGGGTGCGGGTGGCTAAGCTCAGGAGAAGGAAAGGGCATCGGAGAGGAGATGTACCATAGAGGAAAGCCAAAAGGGAGATGGGGTTGCAGATGGCCTGAGAAGGTTAGATGCTCAGCATAAGTGCTGGGGAACAGCAGGGGTATGGAAATAAACACACTGCCTCTCAAGGGAGAGGTTATTCCATTCGAGTCGCAGCAGTCATCCTGAGAGTCATGGTGGAGGAAGCATTGGGCATAGACCCATAAGTGCTCAGTTCACATCCTATCTTGGCTAAATTAAAGGAATTCAAGGAACGAAATGTAATACTCACCACCTTGACATTGCAGTAGGGCTAAAAATTCCATGTAATAATAAATGCTCTGCACCAGGCTCTGTCATATATGTTAAGGTGTTTTGCTCCATTTTAAAGACAAGAAAATATCTCACACACAAGAGGGAATACTTTCTTCAGTCCCAACATAATCTTCATAATTTTAAAAATATATTGAGGTCACAAGGCATTTTTGACCATTCGAGCTAAGATTCAGAATTTCTCATGGAACATTCCCTGATACTCAGCCCACAATTTAGCATAGCAATTTTGTTTTGTCAATTACTCCAAAGAGGGGTTTGGTTTTATTGAAAGGGCTAGAAAGAGAGCAGAACCGATAGTTTCTGGTCTGGCTTTGCTTTGACCCTGAGTTTGAGAGCTTATGGACACAAAACTGAGGGCCTGAAATTTTCATCTTGCTGGTGTGTGAGTGTGTGTGTTGTTGCTGCTGCAGTTTTTGTGTTGAGTCTTCTGGAAAACGAAGCAAGCTGCTGTAAGGTTGAGTAAGAGAAACCATCACATTTCTTTGAACAGCCACGACCAGCATTGACCCTCCTACCAGCCAGGTCCAGTTTCTGGTCCACAAACCACACTCTTTGAGCTAAAGTATTCGATAAAATACCTTGATAACACAGGCACTGGGAGCCTTAAAAGGCAAAAAAGGAAGCACTGTGGTCACACTGCAAGCAACATTCCCTGCAGGAGGCAGCTGCCCCGCTTCGGTCTAGGGAACAAAAGGTAGATATTAGGGTTTCAGAATCCGTAAGCTCAGAAGCGAAGAGGCCCGTGGAGCAGAGATACAGGCCTTCGAAGCATAGCTGATTTCCACCTCTGGCTCAGGGCAGGGACCCTGGGAGCTGAGGCTATGATGTCAGGAAAGTGGCCTTGCCTGTTGAGAGTACGCAGTGGGGCTACTTCTGGGAGTTCTCAAGATGCCAGAGACCAGCGTCCGCAGTGGCTGCAGGGAAGAAGGACCACTGCCAGCGTGAAGGGAGGCTGAGGGGCCAGCAAGCCCAGAAGGTAGCAAAGCTCTTCTCCCTTCATCACACTGCAGTCTGCTTCCAGCGCCCCCTGTCGGCAGACCCTGAGGTAGCACCTGCTGCCAGCCACCCGTGTGAAGAGCGCCAGCCCAGGCCGCACTGAGCGGAACGGAGAAGAGGCTGGTGTGAGTGACACACAAGAGCTTTATAACCACGTTCCTGTCCAGGATATCACACAGGCCAGCACAGCGTGGGGATGCTCTCTAGAGCCGTGAGGCCTGCTCTAGGGGGACAGCGATCAACTATGTAGGCTGTGTGCCAAGATGAAAACATGCCCATTGCTTACTTTACGTCATCCGTACATTCAACCCATGGGGTGACTCTTACGAGTTCTCTTTTACAAGTGGAGGATCTCAAGGCCAGAGAGTTTGTGCAGCTTTCAAAGGCTCCCAAAGCTGCTAGGTAGGGGGTCGTAAAAAAGAGATAGGATACAAATGAATGTATATACCAAATAGAAATAGACCCCTAGACATAGAAAACAACCTGATGGTTAGCAAAAGGGAAGCGGGGCAGGGGATGAATTCCGAGTTTGGGATTAACAGGTACACATTACTGTGCATCTAATAGATAACCAACAAGGACCTCCTGTACAGCACAGGGAACAATATTCAGTGTTTTGTAATAGCCTATAAGGAAAAAGAATCCGGAAAAGCATGTGTGTGTGTGTGTGTGTGTGTGTTTGAATCATTTTGCTCTACACCTGAAACTAGCACAACATTGTAACTCAACTCCACTTCAATTGAAAACTAAACTGAGGACTTAGCGACTCCAGCGCAATTCCCTTTTTCAATTAATAACCGTCTCTACACCCCCTTTGGTCACGTGAACCTGACTTAGTCACCCATCGGGCAATGTCATCTTCCCAGCAATGGCTAAGTCCCATGAGATCTGGGCCACACGGGACTTGCTGGAAAGCATTTGCAGGTACCCGGCCCCATGTACACACATGTTCTCTAAGTGTTCGTTGACTAAATAAATGAACATGTTTCAGTCCTTTTAGTCTTCTCTTAGTGTTCTAGGAAAATGTCCATATGTGTAATTTGATGCCCAAATTTAGATACCTCACGTGTCTCTGTCTAACATCTATTAATGCTTTTGAAGCCAGGAGGGAACCTGTGACACCTACGTGCTCATCCTTCTTTCTTCCGAGGAGCGACATGTAGGTTCAAAAAGAGGCAGATGTGAACACATATCTGATCTTTGAATTAACTATCCCATTAAAGTACAGGTCGCTTCCTCCCCCTCCCCCAGCCCAGCCCCCACCCTAGGCACAGCCTATCATTAGCCACTATCTGGAATCGACAGTAGAGTAATTTGAACTCTGGCTCCCAAGGGCCTATTCTTTTACTTCCTGCTGTAGGAATACGGGGCATATTGATTAGATATCAGACCGTAATGGGCTTCCAATCTCTCTGCCTGAAGATATATGATGGAGATGACAGGAAACAGATACCCTGTTACTACTTGTAAATAGTCTGGTTGAACAAAACGGTTGGTAACCACTTCGGTGCCGTGTACTTTTACCGCCAGGAACCAGCTCCTTGGGCACCCTTTCTCACGTGATTTCTTGGAAAGGACAGGCACAGAGCTTCCTCATGGGGCCAGACCCACCATTCCAAGATTGTCATCAATGCTGGAAACTCTGAAGGAAGGAAGACCTCCCTTCAATGTTAACCCTGGAGAATTATTTGGATCGCTCGGTTGCAAAACCAACAGCATCTCCAGCCCCACTTGCTCCCGTGTGACAGCCGTAGGGAGGAGGGCTGGAAGCGGAGCAGAGGCCAGAGCAGGGCTCCTCCCCCGAGGAGCAAGACCGGAAGTCAGACACTTCCTGGGGCCTCAGTTCACTCATCTGTGAAATGGGGAAACAATCCTATTTCCAGCACTGCTGCAAAGATGGGGTATAGCAGCCCACTCAGAGGAGCCCAGACAGTGCCTGATGCTGGCTTCATCCTCCTTCCTTCCCCAACCCCCATCTGGTCCTGGAGATAGAAGATTTCCTGTTGCTGGAATTATGACAGTCCTTGGGTGGCGGGAAGAGGCAGCCGCCCACAGCATAGCTCTCTGTGTGGCACCGTTCAGACCCCAAGGAGCACACAGTGGTGGCATCAGCACTGGAGCAAATGCTGGTTCCACCTTGCTGATGGCTGCCTGGCCCAGGTGCTAACAATGGCCTTTTGAAGTTGACCAAGCTTTGTTCGGTGGGTTTTGCCCACTTCCTGCACTAGGCCTATGGATGTTTGAGTTGGCAGGACCCTGACTCACAGCTTGATAACTGCAGAGGCAGATATGGAGTTGACAGGTGACGTCTTCCTCCTCCTGGGGGCCCAGGAGACGCCAAGAGAAGCCTCCGTGCCGCCCTCCAGTGGGAGTTGGGTTTTGGACCAAAGCAGGTGTCGTCTCCCGAATCATCCGTTTCCTTCCCTGTCTTATCTCAGCAGAGATGACTCAAAAACAAATTGAATGCTGGTTCCAGAAGAATTCCAAAGGGTGATTGTAAACTTTTAAGGGGGAATAAAATGTGAGTTTATATGTTTTTAATTATGCCAGGCCTGAAGCTCCCACTCATTTATTACTCCTGATATCAGCCACTTATCTGCCACTTCTCTAATCTTTGCCCTGCAAACAGACATGACCTCTGGTGCAGTAAGTTAAATGGAGAATTAAACATGGTACCTGCTGGGAACTGACTGAAAAAGAGAGGACAGAAACGCCAGGAGCTCAAGTCGATCCTGGATTCTTTCCCAACTTTTCTGGGCCACTGCTTCCATGGGTGGAGACAGAAATCAAGGGGACCCAGCCCCCTCCTTGCTAACATTTCCCCGTTTCTCCTTCCTCCCCTGCCCCCGTTAGAGTCAGGAGATCAATAAAACCAGCGTTGAGAGCGGAAGGAACCGATCTTCATGCTGGTATCAAATACCACATCTCTGCAGCACGTGGAGAAGGGCCAGCAAGCAGTGAGTGACCTGGTTAGACGTTCCAAAAACACCGAATTGATATTATTGGCCTCATCAGCATTGTCCCTTCTAGAGGTTGCTCCTCATTAGCCCAAGAGAGGATTAAAGAAAAGAACTGTGACTGTTGCCTTCAATGCAGAGGGATTGGCCAAGAAAAAAGCAGAGACACGGAATGATGGATGCCACCGATCCGGTGCTCTGTTGGTGCCAGGCCCTGTGCTCAGTTCCTGGAGGGCAGTGTCTCATTTCATCCTTGCAACAACCCTTGAAAGACAATCTGATTATTCCCATTCTGTAGATGAGGATAACTGAGGCTTGACGTTAGGAAGCTTGTCCTCATTTGCCGAGCTGGTCATTCATGCAGATGTCTGTCCAGCCCTTCCCCAGTCCCCCAGATCCCGAAATGAAGGCTAACTCTGAGTCTCCATCATGTCATGCTCCCGCTCTCCAGCAGCAGAATGAAGGAGGAGGTGCAAAGAGGTCATCTAATCCAGCCCCTCCTTTCTCCAATGAGGACACTGATTTCAGAGATGGAAAGTGACTTGCCCAAGGTCACACAGCAGAGCTATGACTAGTGCACCTGATTCTGGACTGTCAGCCCCAGGCTCTTTGCAAAGATGAAACCCACTTGTGTGCCTGCCTGCATCACTCCCTTGACATTAGCAGGAAATATCCAACTCCTCAATGACATGGAACTAAAAGGGCCGGAAAGATGGGAAGACAGAATTTTTACATAATATAAGTAAAGGCCAGAAATTATTTTTTCAACAAGCCAAGCTTTAGGAGCACCTAATAAATATAAAGCACGGTTCAGGTGCTGTCATTTTGGTAATTAAAAACAGGTATACACCAAAGTTCTGCGTGTGTGTGTGTGTGTGTGTGTTTCTTTTGTTACCTTCATGTAGCTACAGATAAACTTAATCTTATAAGTAAAATGAGGTAGATAAGATTTTTTAAAAATTAGTAAAAACTTCACCTACCCATAAACATGGATTACATGCATCACGGCATACACTGGCTTCAAAATTTATTTTTGTCACCCAACCTGCTTTTTACAGTATTAAATCAAGGGGTTTTATTTCTTGGATTCCCTAGTTTAAATTAAACACAAACTAAAGCAAAAGCACTTCTGAATGGGATGTTCTTACCTGGGAGTAAAACGCTGAGTGTTTTAAAAAGAAGGAATAATGACATGATCATTTGCTGAGTATCTATTCCAGACCCGAGATGCCAGAGACATTACCTCACTTAATACTCCAGAAACTCTTGCAAGGTGCTATTACCTCCATTTGACAGATGGAGAAACTGAAAGACTAACCAACTCTCACGAAGGCCAAGCAGCAAATAAATGGCCACCTCAATTGCTGATATGTACGTAAGACACCTCCTCGCGTCCCTGCGGGAGGATTGTCAGGGCCCTTTAGTAATGACAAAGTCGCGGTGATAACATAGGAGTCACATACCGAGTGTTTGTCGTGACTCGAGTGCTGTGCTGAGCACATTTCAGACATCCTCCTCCTCGATCCTCGCAGCAAATCCAGGAGGGAAGTATAATTATTAGCTCCATTTTATCTATCTATTCATTTATTTATTTGGCCACCTTGGGGCACATGGAATTCACCAGCCAGAGACCAGATTCGCACCGCAGTCATGACCTAAGCCACAGCGGTGGCAACACTGGATCCTTAAGCCACTGTGTCGGGCCAGAGATCGAACCAAAGCCGCAGCGGTGGCAACACTGGATCCTTAAGCCACTGTGTCGGGCCAGGGATCGAACCGGTGTCCCAGTGCTCCCAAGCCACCGCCAGTCTCGTTGCACCACGGCGGCACCTCCAAGCTCCACTTTAGAGATAAGAAAAGAAAAGCACAGAGAGGGTAGCTGATGTCTCCAGCAGCACACAGCTAGTGACTGATAGAGCCAGGAGTAGGGACGGCGCTCGCCCTACACTCCGAAGATGCTATATTGTCTTTGCAGTAAGAAAAAAATGCAGTTCCGCATGGATAAGTGTGGTGTCCCTGAAATACGGCTTTATATGTTTTTTAGGTCAAAAAAATCCAGAAAGATGGAAGGGGGAAAAAAAGCTAAACATGAGAAATGGAATCGAGAATCTAGAGAAATCATATCACAGGTAGCACTTATTTCAGCCAATGCTAATATGGTTTCAATGGGAAACAGTTACCCCAGATTGTTATTTCACTGAGGAATCAGACGAATGTTTACTCTTCAACACGTATTTTATTATGTATTTCCTTCCCCAAGACAGGGCACCCAGAGAGCTTCTTGCCAAAAAAATTGAATTTATTTACAACTATGGATAAGGGATTTTTCGATTGTCCTCAATCCGTTTATTACCCAGTTAGACCCCTCTTTTGAGGGAAGAACCCTTGACCCTTGTCCCCTGCCTTAAAGGTACCTAGATTTTCTGTGCAACTCGAGGTGGAGTTGGCAAAGTTTCTTCCACCAGGTCTGGGAAGGTTTCCTTCGCACTGTTTTCTTCCCTTATGTTTTCCCGGAGGCTTCCAGAATGCTCTCTGAATGCTATCCTCCACCTCCCTCTTGATGCTTCAGGGCACAGGCATATTGGGCTGTAGGGACATCCGACCTTTTCCTTGGCTGCTCTGTTTATCTGACTCAAAAATAATTCTCCAGGTCACCCTTCACCGGTGTGAGCATCTTGTCCTCATAAATGCCATTTCTCCCCCATGGATGAGGGTCAGACAGGGAAAGGGGGGATTTTAGCGCCTGCCTGATGCCCAGCACTTTACGGATATTCTCTCTTTCAATGGCCATAAAAACCCGAAGCAGTTGGCATTACCTCCTCCATTTTCTAGATGAGGAAACCAAGGCATTGGATATATCTGAAACCAAAGGCTGCAAGATGAGTTTAATGTGAATAATTACAGCTAGTGTTTATTAGGGTCTTGCCTCGACTGCTCTACAGCCATGAGTTCACTTAATTCTACCATAACCCTGAGCCACAAACATACTCCCGGTCGCTGTTTTATCGTCGAGAAAACTGCAGAGACGTTAAGCCATGTCTCCAAAGTCGAACCGCTGTGAAGCAGTTTGACACCAAGAAAGTATGATTTTTGAGGCTGCATTCTTAAGACAAAATGAACTACCAATTTTCCCAACAAATCAAAGAGTAGGGTTCTAAGACGGCCGCTTTAGAGGTATAAATGGAAGGGGACTAGCTCTGGGCAATTGCCAGTCTTGGGATTTCGGGTCAGACAGGACGAACAGGAGGATTGGTTTTGCTGCTTCCAGCAGAACGAGCTTGGGCCAGACACCTCGGGGCCTAATCACACCTGCCTTCCAGGCAAAGCTGCACAGAACGCCAGAGAACTTAGGAAACGGAAAATCACAACTGTAATTGAGGTCCAAGTCGTGGTAGAACTACCAGAAATGGAACGAAAACCCCGCTTCTAAAGAGGAATCAGCCTCCAGTGTAGATCCACAGTTTAATGGAAAGAGTGTCTCTTTTAAATTTCTCACCCAAACAGCTACTTTTCTCTTTTTCTTTTCTTTTTTTTTTTTTTTAGGGCCAAACCTGCGGCTTATGGAAGTTCCCAGGCTAGGGGTGAAATCAGGGTTGCAGCTGCTGGCCTACACCACAGCCACAGCAACACCGGATCCGAGCCGCATCTGTGACCTATACCATAGCTCACGGCAACGCAGGATCCTTAACCCACTGTGCGAGGCCAGGAATCAAACTCCCAACTTCACTGTTCCTAATTGGATTCATTTCCAGTGCACCACGACAGGAACTCCCAACGCAGCTACTTTTGATTTAGAACAAAAATTTTAAAATGCTTACCAACAATCCAGAAAGTTACTTTCATGTATTTTTCTTTCATTAGAAAAATATTACTTGGAATTCCCGTCATGGCGCAGTGGTTAACGAATCAAACTAGGAACCATGAGGTTGCGGGTTCGGTCCCTGGCCTCTCTCAGTGGGTTAAGGATCCTGCGTTGCCGTGAGCTGTGGTGTAGGTCGCAGACGCGGTTCGGATCTGGCGCTGCTGTGGCTCTGGTGTAGGCCGGCAGCTGAAGCTCTGATTGGACCCCTAGCCTGGGAACCTCCATATGCCACGGGTACGGCCCTAGAAAAGACAGAAAGACAAAAAAGGGAAAAGAAAGAAAGAAAAATAGGACTTGATTTTTTTTCAATGAAGATAGCACGTAACTGTACACAATGTAACTTTCCACCTGTTGTGCAGGAGAGGTTTTTAAGGACTGTGTCCTACAGATATTGTCCAGCACTTGCTGGCGTCTCAGGAACACATCACCGCCGTTCTTTCATGTCCGGAGGTGTGGCTCTCCCTCCTGTTTAACAGTCAAAGAGATCCTCTCTTGTTGACGTTGCGTCACATGTTTTTTGTTCCCCTATTGATGGACACACAGCACGATTCCTACTAACTTTAGTTAGTACAGCTGCAAAAGCTCGTGTGTTCCTGTGCATATTCTTACGTAATTGTTTTTCATAAATTGATTTCAATGAAATAAAAATGCCAACGTTTGGGTGAAGTATAGTCAATTTACAATGTTGTGTTAGTTTCAAATGTTTGGCAAAGTGATTCTGCATTGTATATGTATATTGTATACCATCGAGCATACTGTATAAGGTACTAATAGTGTATAATATACACTATATGCATAGATCTATGTCTGTATTCTTTTCCATCGTTGGTACTGATAGGATATGGAGGAGTTCCTGCTGTGGTGCGGTGGGCTAAGAGTATCACTGCAGTGCCTCGGGTCTCTCTGGAGCCGTGGATTCAACCCCTGGCCTCACGCAGTGGCTGAAAGGATCGGCATGGCCAAAGGTCACACCTGTAGCTGAGATCCACTCCCTGGCCCAGGGACTTCCATGTGCCATGAGTGTGACCATTAAAAATAATATTTAAATGTAGCTCCCTGTGCTATTCAGTAGGACCTTCTTATTTATGTATTTTATGTATAGTAGTGTGTGTCTATGACTCCCAAACTCCTTCTTGATCCCTTCGTCCACTTTTCCCTTCTGGTAACTGTAAGTTTGTTTTCTATGTCTATGAGTCTGATTCTGCTTTGTAAGTAATTTCATTCGTACCCATTTTTAGATTCCCCATATGTGATGTCATATGATGTTTGTCTTTCTCTGTCTGACTAATTTCACCCGATATGATGACCTCTGGGTCCATCCATGTTGCTGCAAATGCCATGGTTTCATGCTTTTTTGTGGCCGAGTAGTATTCCATCGTGCATATGTACCACATCTTTGTCCATTCCTCTGTCCATGGACGTTTAAATTGTGTCTGTGTCTTGGCTATTGTGAATACTGCTGCTATGAGCATTGGGGTGCATGCATCTTTTCAAATGAGAGTTTTGGTCCTTTCTGGATATATGCCCAGGGGTAGGGTTGGTGGATCAATGCCAACTTTTTGTTTGACTTATAAGAAGAACAATTCAGTGATTTTGATAAGTGTGTAATTTTCATACCTGAATAAAGAGTTTCACCATATTTTAAAGATCTCCTCCAGGGGAGGGACCCCTACACCACGCCTCTGCTTCCCCCAACCCTAAATTCATTCCTTCCTCTCCCCCCCTCAAAAAAGTCCCCCTCAGAACCCTGCCTTTGATGTAGCAGGACCATCCAGACAATAGTCAGATCATTAGCTTTGTCTTTAGAACCGGCTCTTTTGACTTGGTCTCCTTACTTATTCATAGCAAAAACTGATTTGACCAAAAAAAAAAGGGGGAAAAATATGTTTTAAATGATGAACACCTCCTTATGTTGCCGTAGGGTTCATGGTGAGGCGTCTGTGGCAGTGCCTTATGTGATTTAGGCCAGGCATTAACCACATTTTCTTTGTGTTCTCTTAGTGGTCTTGCAGACCAGAGTGAAATGAACAGAACAAAGTTGGATCCCCATTGTCACCTCCCAAAAAGCCCCAGGATTGCTCACAAAGTCACCTTTACCTCTTCACTAAAACCCAGCATGGAAACCCATCGTCTCTAGTATCCCAAAGATTTATTCTATTCTCTTCCTCCTCCTTTTTTAAGATGAGTGACTGAAACATCCACCTGAGGCCCCCAGCGTGGATCATTAGACCCCAAAGCTCTTCTGAGTGTGAAGCAGACCTGAGAGTGACTCTCATAAATCAATTCTGCTATTTCTGGTTCTAAGCTGCAACTTGTCAGATTGCTTGTGACTCTTGGGGGCATTTTGGCATCTGAATAAATGCAGCTCTGTGCTCTCAAATCCGCCTGGCATTAGCAGGAAGACTACATGGAAATTCATAATAATATTGTGTGTCAGATACACTTCAACTAAAAAAAAAAAATTTCTTCGTAGAGTTACCTTGTGGCACAGTGGGTTAAGTATCTGGTGGTGTCACTGCTGTGGCTGGGTCAGTGCTTTGGTGTGGGTTTGACCTCTGGCCTGGGAACTTACACAGAGTGCGGGCATGGCCCAAAAAACCTGCTTACTACCTTACATACGTGTGTGCGTGTGTCTCTATGTATGTGTGTGTACATATATGTATGTAAGTGTGTGTGTTTATCTTATCTATTTATCCATCTAGCTATATTTGGATTTGCATGCTTATTTTTCTTTGTGGTCTCTTCCCCACCTCAGCAACCAGTCTCACGGCAGCTGGGAACCGACAATCCTTTTTGGAAAACTAAGCAAATCTTTCAAAACAGTCTTCAAGTCTTGTAACAGCACGTTTGTGCTGCTACAGCTAAAGACCTGTCAGGCCTCCAGCGTGCACCTTGATTTCAGCTCAGCAAACGGAGCAAAATATCCATTTTGTGCATGAAATTGCCTGTGTTCTGCCTGGGAATCTACTTCTCAGCACCCTCTGTGCTTAGCAGGCCGCACTTGGCTTTTCCTTGCGTTGGGAAATTGGGTCCCTTCTTGCCTGATGCTGGAAAAGCCATCCCCAGGGAAACAGAATTCAAAGTGAGAACCATGCATTCTTACTTACAACAATTTTCCTCAAAAAAAAAGTTTTGTTTTGTTTTTCCTTGAAAGAGCCCACTGGTGGAGGGGGCATGATCAAATGTTCATGCTCACCCAGTACTCTGGAAAGTCTAAATTGCTCAGAACCCTGACACTGTGAACTTATTTCATGCAAACAAACAAACCAGGAACAAGAAAGACAACCAAAACAGCCCTTTCTGTGCAATTTGGAATAGTATCAAGAGCCTCCAGATACTCTAAGTTCAATTATTGGGATCAATCCTAAGGGAATAAGCCCTTCCACATTTCCAGGCACATACAAGGACTGTCATCAAAACATGGTGGGGAAAAAAAACTGGAAGCAAAAAGTTTCAAATAATAGGAAAATAGTTAAGTAAAGGTGGCCCATCAACTAGATGCAATATTGTGCAGCTATTCATATGAACTCAAAAAAAGGAGTTGACAAACATGTCATGGCAGATGTTTTTAAAGCAGGTTTTATGGAAGTATACCAGAGACAGAGACAGCAGCGTCACTCATAAGCACACAGGTCTATGAACACACACGTATCATTGGCCCCTGGATGGGAAGAACATTCCTAGCATCTCAAAGCTCTCCCCAAACCCTCTTCCAGTGATGACTTCTTCCCCGTGGAACCCCTTCTAACACTTCGGACCAGTTTTTCCTGGTTTTGAACTTGAAACATAGAGTCATCCCCTGTATATTCTTCTGCCCCTGGCTTCTTCCACTGAATATTTTGTTTATAAGATTCATCCATGTTGTTGTACAGAGTTGTAGCTTCCTTGTCCTCACGCCGTACTGTTAATATACTACAATTCTTTATCCACTGCAGTCTGGACACGTGCTCGGGGTTTCCAGTTCTGTCCATCATGCATCGTGTGGTCCTAAGTCTTGGATGGGCTCCCGTTGGTGACCACAGGCACACACGTCTGTTAGCTGTGTACCTGGAAGTAGAACTGATGGGTCCACATTGGCTCAACGTCTCTTCGGCAGAGACCACCCAACGCTTTTGACAGCATTATCCTCCTTTTGATTTTTCACCATAGCATGCAGGAGCTCTAGTTGCTTCAAAGAGGCAGCAACTTAGTGTTGTGGGTCACATTTTTTTTAAATTTTGAAAACATGTAGCCAAATTAAAATGCAAGATAATCACAGGTGTTATATATTTATATAAATCCTATATACTTGCTATATATATATATATATAATACGTACACACACACACACGGAAAAAAACGTAGGAAGGAAATAATCCAACCTGCTGAGAGTCAGTCATATTTTGTGGATGATGGGATTGTGTTTTAATATTTTTCCTACCATTTTTCTTTGACATTTTCTTCTTTGTAGTGAAGAAGTACTTCTTATGGGCAGACCTCAGAGTTTGGCAGGTTTTATTCCAGACCACCACAGTAAAGTTTTTCACATGACTGTTTTCCTTTGCCAGTACATATAAAACTTCTGTTTCAATGTACAGCAGAAGGAATAGAGTCAATATTTTATACCAGCTTTACATGGAGTGTAATCTCTTAACACATAACATCACTGCTAGACACCTGCATGTATTATAAGTCAACTACACTTCCATTAAAAAGCCTTAAAAACTTTTTTAAAAAAAGTTCTGTTTACACTATACTATAGCTTGTGAAGTATGCAACAGCGTTATGTCTAAACAACCATTAAGGTACATACCTTAATTGTAAAAATGCTTTACTGTTCAAAGAAGATGCTAGACGTCATCTGAAATCAGATGCCAAGGAAAGCACCCCCTCCTTTTCCCTGCCGATACGTTCCTCATAACCGCAATGAAACATTAGCAACAACAGTAACGAAAGCTTAAATTCAAGGAATAATCAATCATGACTCCATTTAGCAAGAGGAACCGTAAAACAGAGAGATCCACACGCTCTTGAACCATGAGTCAGAGAGGACGCAGAAAGGCCACGGTGTTTTTAAGAAACGTCGCAAAGAGAGGTACCCACACAACACGCTCTTCCCGGCAAGAAAAATCTCTGTGAAAGCCTCTCTCGCTCCTGCAGGTAACATCCGACGAGGGTCTCATTTCCTTGCTCGATAGCATCACCATTAAACACTCACCCATCACAAGCAACATGTTCATCATTTTAACATTCCTCCCAAGACGGGGTCTGAAGTATGGATTGTGAAAGCATAGATCCCGTGGCTTGGAGGGGGCGGAGGGAGATCTGTCAGTGTTCTAGAAGATGGATGTGGAGTACCACGTGGAGAGTTCGGATACCAGAGGGGTTTTAACTAAGGCCTTCTTCACGCCTGAAACAAACAGGTATAACGGGGCAGCGGACAGCTCTCTTTCATGCTGCAAGGCTGGGGGAGGCACACAGAAGTTCTTCAGAAAAGGAGCAGGCGCTTAGCTCGGAGAGCTGGTCCTACGGCCGGAGGGCAGCACTTTCCTCCCCCGTCTCTTCTCAACCTCAGGGAATCACAGAATGTACAGTCTTTGTCAGAATGGATGTGGGGTTAAATCTGGCTATTGCCTCTTCCTAGCTATTTAATTTTGGCCAAACCACTTAATATTTTCTGAGCCTCAGCCATCTGGGTGATGGTAATACCACTTCTACGTTATAGGAAGTATTAAATTGAAATAATGTACATAAAGCACCAGATAGAAGGTAACAACCGTTTTAATTGAGGTAGTAATATTCGTAATAGTGTTTGGCCTTCCTCCCAGGATAAAAAAAAAAAAAAAAAAATTGCTGGTGGTGGGACAGGCCCGGAGAGTTTTCAAGGACAGAGAATTCCTTCCTCCACTGATCTGCTGGATGACCACTTTTTTGATCTCCGGAGGCCTCTGTGCTGGTGGGGATACCAGCAGGCCGAACCTAACTAACTTGAACACCGTGGACATTTGGGGCCAGATAATTGTTTGTTTTGAGAGCTGTCTTGTGCGTCGTAGGATGGCGAGTGGCGTCCCTGGCTTTGACCCACTAAATGCCAGCAGTACACCCACCCCACCCCAGTTGCGACAACCAGTAATGGCCCCAGGCATTATCAGATGTCCCCTCGAGGGGCACAGCGACCTTTGGTTGAGGGTCGCCTGGTGAGTCAATGAATAAAATGCAGTAAGGAGAGTCAGAGACGTGCCCAGATCACCTGGCCAGCTAAGATCAGAAGTCAGGGAGGGAGTTTCCTAAACCTCACACTTAAATACCAAAGCTATACCGTCTCCTAGGCCCAGAAGATAAAGTTAAGAAAGCTCTGGCTTTGGGGGAATTTGAGGGGGTAGAAGGAGCCTTTGCAGGAAAAACTCTGCTGTGACCAAGGGACCTAATAAGCCATCTGACAACCTGGCCACCTGTGACAGTTCCCGGTAAATATTTTCCTTCGAGAAGCTCTCTCTTATTCCAGCAACACCGCCATCTCCCTTGGTCCCTTCGTGGTACTTAAGAAAAATATGACATTTGGCCCCAAACCATTATCTCCTCTTTATTAACAAGACTTGGCAATGGATGTCTTTTGGCTTAAAAAAAAAGTCAAGTCTACTTTCAAAAATGGAGACTTGTCTCCACCGAGGAATCCGAATGACTGTATCGTAGGCTTAAAAGGCAAATTAAATGAAACCACTTGATTATGCTCAGATATGTGTCTGGTATCCCAAGGGGACAGATTTCACTGACATAAGTGACCCTGGGGGTGACTTGTTCAAAGTAGTTCCTCTTGCTCCTAGAATCCCACCTCTGTAGTTGACCTGGATCCGTCCTGGGCATCTGGGCAAGCCCTGTATTACATTGGTGGTGCGTTACTTTAATGACCCAGCCACAGGGTGCATTCATGTTCCTCTCAACTAATCTTTGCCATAGCTCCTTAGACGTGTTATTACTGCCTCTGCTTTTACGTATGTGGAAACCGAGGCTCAGGGAGGTGGACATCCATTAGTCAACATCTGGCCGAGGCTGGGCTTCACTTCCGGTTCTTTGGTTCCAAAAAGTGGCGGGCGTCTGGTTGGAAGCAGGCCCTGGGGAAGGGGGAGTCTGGCTTTGGAGCCCATCCCTGTCTCTTCTCCCCATCATAGCTGGGCCTCCAGAAGACCCAGGAGCAGTCCCCAGGTGGCAGCGCTCAAGTTGCTGGATACACCTAGGGCTGTGTGGAGGTGGGTCTGTCTGCGATGCCACAGAGCCCAGGGCAGTGCCAACACATATGCGTGCTTGTGGGCACATACAAAATGCATGAAAACATGAATGCCGGGACATCACCCTAACACAGGTCAACACGCTGTCAAAGCTGGGAGAGGGGGGAAGGGACTGGCCTCAGACAGAGTCCCCAGTTGGCTCGACTTGTGTCTTTATTGTCCCAGTCTACCTTCAGCGCCCACCTCCTCACCCACCCTTCCTACGTTTGCACATGTTTGGTGTGCTCATTTTAGGACTGCTTCTCCATGTACCACCTCCTGCTTAAAGCTTATCTGCATCCTTTTGTGCCTCAGACTCTTATCCATAGTGTTCTGCTCCAAGAACACCAGTGGAATAGAAAAGCGATAAGGTCAGAGGTTTCATACTCCTGGGTCCTCGGCCCCCAGCTGGGTCCTCGGCACATAGAAGGGGAGGGGAGGGAAAAGCAGAGGCTGAGGCAGATCCCAAAAGCCGGAATGCAAGGCCTGCTACCCACTGACCATGTGACCATTAACACGTTCCGCTGTCTGTAGTAGAATGAGGGTCCCCCAAAGACGGCCACCCCCTAATCCCCAGACCCTGTGAATTCACCTCTTCATTGGCAAGAGAGGACTCAGGGTGCAGACAGACTTAAGGGTGCTGACCAGCTGACCTTACAATAGAGAGTTTGTTCTGGATTCTCTAATCCCAAGGGCCCCTTAAAACTGGAAGCAGGATGCAGAAAAGGAGTCAGTGCCAAAGTGATGCTGTATGAAAAATACTGGACCCTCTGCTGGAGGGTTTGAAGATGGAAGGAGCCAAAGCCAAGAAATGCAGGTGGCCTCCAGAGGCCAAAAAATGAAGAACGTGGATCCTTGGATAGACCCTTCAGAAAGGAGGGCACCTTCCAATACCTTGATTTTAGGCCAGCAAGACCCACGTGGGGCTTCTGACCTCCAGAACCTTAAGAGAACACTTTTGTGTTGTTTTAAACCACTGAATGCAGAGGAATTTCCTGTAGTGGCATTAGATGTCAGTGTACTGTCAACGGCTTGATTTCACCATCTTGAAAATGGGGTCAGCTACTGCATAGACCTCGTGGTATTGCTGCATAGACTAAACGTGATTATATGTGCAGTTTGTGGAGGGCAACCTGGCTGGCACCGTCCGTTTCCCTGTTTTTAGCACATGTGCAGAAACAGTTTTTGAACGAATGAATGGCTGGAGGAATGAACAAAGGTGTTTGAAGCAAGAAACCCAGAAAGGGAGAAGGATGAGAGTATTTGCAGGTGTAAGGATGAGTGTGTCAACAGTTAGTTCTTTGTCCACTGCCGTTCTCCATGAAGCTTAAAGACTGTGGTAACCAGGCTCTTCCTTGGTTTTGTCCCTGTTAACCTGTTTCTGTGTGGCTAGCCATCCTTCTCCGTGCCACCCCACTGATTCTCTCCAGAAACGGATGGCTGCAAGGCCTCTTGGATCCCTCAGCCCAGAAACAAATGATAATAATACAACAATGAAAATAAACGATACCCCTGAGAACAGTGGATGGTAGGAGTTGGTGGATTGACCACAAGGTAACATGATTGTGTCGCCGCCATGATAATGCCTCAAAGTCATTTGTTTTCACACGCTTCATTAAACAAAAACAAAAACAGGGAGTTCCCTTCGTGGCTCAGTGGTTAATGAACCCAACTAGGATCCTTGAGGATGTGGGTTTGATCCCTGGCCTCGCTCAGTGGGTGAAGGATCCATCGTTGCTGTGAGCTGTGGTTTAGGTTGAGGATGCGTCTTGGATCCTGCGTTGCTGGGGTTGTGGTGTAGGCCACAGGCTGTAGCTCTGATTCAACCCCTAGCCTGGGAACATCCACATGCTGCAGGTGCAGCCCTAAGAAAAAAACAAAGCAAAAGCAGAAGCAAAACCACCGTTGTGTTGCGGTATAGTTGACCTGCAGGGCTGTGTTAGTTTCAGGTGTATATCAAAGTCAATCGCTTATGCAGATACATCTCTCCGTTCTCTTTCAGATTCTTTTCCCATAGGGGCCACCGCAGAGCAGGGAGTAGATTCCCGGGGCTCCACAGTAGGTCCCTGTGACGTAGCGATTTGACGTGCATGGTGCTGTGTGTGTGAATCCCACCCTCCCAATTTCTCCTTCCCCCAACACACCCTTCATTTCTGTCTGTGGGAAACAGTCCACCCTGAAGAAACCTTGTCTCCAAGATGTTTTTTTCCTTCTTCTTCCTCCTTTTTATTTTTTTTTTCCTCTTTGCCGTTCCCCTGTCCCAGGCTATCCGACATCTAACCTACAACAGAACAGCCCGCTCTGTCTTCACTCCCCGGCATTTTCTAAATATTCGCATTCCTCAGATGCCAGCTCCTTCCTTATTTTCTCAATTCTGTATTTGTTTATCCTCAAAAGCTCCTTTGTAGCTGCCCACAGGGATCTGGGAAAATGTGGAGGCCAGGCCTCTTCCCTTGGGCGGCCCCGGGCCCACCCAGGGCCCCATTTTCCATTTCACCACCTCTGGCACTTTCCTGAGAACATAGCTGACTGTGAGGTCCCTGTGGGCCGAGCAGCTGACCCAGCCCTGCAAACGCAGATGGGCCTTGAAGGATCTGGGTCCTGGTGAGGGCAGGTTCGCTGTAACCTTGGGGGAGGATTTTTAAACCAGTGGTTCACGTTTTGCAAGTAGGAGCTTCACCGTTCCGCCTGAGCCCCCTCAGATAGACCTCAGAGTCCAGAGTATTTAAAAACCAGGGATCGGAGTTCCTGTTGTGGCTCAGCCGGTTAAGAACCCAGCTAGTATCCATGAGGACGCAGGTTCAATCCCTGGCCTTACTCAGTGGGTTAAGGATATGGCATTGCCATGAGCTGTGGTGTAGGTTGAAGATGTGGCTCCGATCTGGTGTGGCTGTGGCTGTGGTATAGGCCGGGAACTGCATCTCCGATTCAACCCCTAGCATGGGAACTTCCCTAAGTCATGGATTTGGCCCTAAAGAGAAAACAAACAAAACTAGGGATCATATCATGGTCAGTGTGCCCTGACTGAGCACCCATGAGGGTTGCAGGCCTTCACCGCAGATTGTAAGGTAATGAGAAACCACCCCACTCTCTCCCCGCTGCTGCAGCCCCACCGTGCCCTCTGCGGGGACTGGCAAGCCCTGAGGAAGGCAAGCCAGGGAGAGGGTTGGAAGTTAGTGAGCTGTGGCCTGGCATGCCTGCCAAGGCCAGCCCCAGAGGGGGAGAAGGAACTCTTGTTTCTTTGGTCACCCAGAGGTAGTTCTCTCCAGGACGGGCCACAGCCAGACTTACCAGTCCTGGAGTCTAGAATCAACAGTCCTGGAGTCTAGAATCATTTCTTCTTTGGGGAGAAAGTCGTTTCCTTGCTTCACCCTCCTGACTGCCTCCTCACTGCCTTTAGAAAAAGCTGCTCAGAGTTCCTCAGAATCTTCTGGAATCCTGCTCTGACCTGCTTCTTTGCCCTGCCCTCCTCATACACATCTGCCTTTCGGCTGCCCATCATTTTCGGCTGCCCGTCATTGTCAGTGCATCCTCTCCGCTCTCCGTGCTCCCCAGACTTTAGTGCCTTTGTAAAAACGCCCTTCCCTGCCTGGGTAATTCTCAGTCACCCTTCAGGCCTCAGTGTGGCGGCCCCTTCTCCAGCTCCATTAGAGGGTGGTCCTTACTGATTGACAGGTGGGGCAAGGAAGGTCCCAGGGTTTCCACATGTTCACCATCCCCAGCATTTTGCACCTGCTGAGCCATTTACTCTTCCCTACCACACTGTGAATGCAGGAATGCCGACCCATTTTACAGATTGCGGAACTGAGGCCAGCAGGCTTAAGCGACTTGCCCAAGGTGGCAACGCCGACAGGAGGTAGCGCTGGGACAAGCAGCCCAGCTCTGGGGTGGCGTGGGCTCTGTGCTTGGCCCGCACCAGCTTCTCTGTAGCTCTGTGACCTTGGATGGGTTATTTAGCTATCTCTGAAGTGAAGTTGTTTCCTCTGAAAAATGGGGGTTTACAAAGAGCACTGCCTTGAAAAGGGAATCACAGTCTGGATAGCTGTAAATACAGTGTTTCCTACCCATCTACCGTGGAGTAAAATCTCAGTTAAGATCTGGTAACTATGTTATTGCCACTAATTATCCTTAGTGTGGCTTCCGTCACGGCTCTCATGACACCGGACCTCATCGTAGCCTGAATCCCCACACTGGGAGGGAAACTGAGGTGGGGCCCAACGCAGGGCTTAGCAGACGTGGGAATTTAGCAGCCGAGGAACAAATGATTGCATCTAGTCTAACACCCTTACACAGCAGGTACCTCTTGCGCATTTAATAAATATTAATAATTATCATCATCCAAACAGTGTCATTGGCATTGTTTTCTTGGACAGTGTAACAGCTACCTCTCCCGCGGGGGTCTACTCCTCTGTCATTTGTGTTTAATGAGAGACGGTCACAGCCTCCTGGTGGATTCAGAAGACATACTGCAGGCTCTGCAGCCGTAGCCCCTGGGGAGTGATAGCAGGGCTCTTAAGTCATATCACCCGATGAACTGGGTTCCTTTTGTTGTTCGGAATCATGGTGCGGACGGTGGAAAAGTCACCCGAGGTAAAAGCCAAAACAGCCCAATCATTTACCCGCTATGAGAATCACTGACCACAGGGCCAGGGTCAATATTAGGGCAAGTTACATATCAATGGGGGGTCACTTGTCTCTCTTCTCCCCAGTTCCGGGAGAGCAGATTGGCCCTGGGCCAGCCCTCGGGAGCGGGGAGCTGGCCGTGTGGACTCTAATCGAGAAAAACAAGATGCTAGGAGGTTTTATGCTCCTAGAGCTTAAAGGTCAAACCGAGCTGTGGTCGCCACGTCCAGATGCTTTCCGGATGTGCTGTCCACAGAGAAGAACAAAGTCCAGCCTGCGGGAAGGAACCCGGAGGCCCCGAGCGCTCATGACAGCAGGGACAGAGGCGCGCTTCCTGGATGTCCCCGAGGGCTCTGGGAAAGTGGCCGATACCACGTTTAGGGGCCGAGCCGGGGCCAGGGGAACTCAGGAGGAACATTGCCATTCTCGTTAGTAGTTATGCTAGTGACTCTTGGTGGAGCACATCCAGGGGGACCAGAGACGGTGCTGGGTGACTTCAGTTGTGACATCGTGACATCACTTAGCCCTCAGAACACCTCAGGGGCAGGCATTGCCACAGTTACACAAATAACGAAGCTGCGAAGTTTGAATTGGCCAAGCTCATTGTCTAGTAGGTGGCAGGGGAGGGCTGGCTGACCCAGGGCAGCTTGCCTCCAAACTCAGCCTCGGATGGATGCGGATAGTTGCCCACCCCAAGCCCATCCGCTCCTTGGTCTGTGGTCAGAAGACCCTGATTTCATTCAGAGCAGCCACGTGCTCCCCCGACCCCACCCCACCCCCGGGAGATGCTGGCTCTCCCAGAACCCTTTGCAGCTGGGGAGACCACGGAACAGAACCGGCAGAGAAAGCCCACTGGGAGGGCGATGCCCTTTTAGGCACGTGTTGACTTTCCTGGATAAAAAGGGGAAGGTCCCGTCTATGCCTTTTCCTCCTGCCTCAAGCATGTTCTTGAGCCTGGAGAGAAAGAGGGCCTCTTCTTAGTGTTTTCTTTTTTCCCCAGTTTTATTCAGGTATAATTGGCAAAAAAAAAAAAAAAAAAGTATGTATTTAAGGTGTGATGGGGGGGTGGATTAGACAGTGTATATATTGTGAAATGACCCCACCCTCAAGAACGAACACGACCGCACCTCCCAGAGTTACGTGTGTGTGTGTGTGTGTGTGTGCGTGCGTGCGTGCGTGTGTGGTGAGAATACTGGAGATCTACTCTCTACTCTTCACAAACGCCAGTATACAACGCTGTGGTATTTACCAGAGTCCCCAGGCTGCGTTTTAGAGCCCCTGAACTTATTCGTCTGATAATTGAACATGTGGACAATGGATGAATGGATAAAGAAAATTATGCACACGCACATACACAAGGGGAGTATTCTCCAGCCATAAAAAGGACATCCTGAAGTTGGAGACAGCATGGAAGAACCTCGGGGACGCTATGCTCAATAAGCCAGATGCAGAAAAACCAGCAGTGCGCCATCTCACGCACTTGTGGAGAAGGAGAAGGAGGAAGCCTGCTTGGGCACAGAAGCCTTCGTGTGCTCAGGAGGGAGAGACAGAGAACCTCCCAGAGACCTCAGAATGGGGGCCCTTGAAGTCACCTGCAGCCTGGCTGCTGGGAACTTCTCATTCACACACAGCCGTGGGCTTCACCGGCCAGGGCTCCCATTGCCTCCAGCAGGGCAGGTGTACTGGGGGGCGTCTCCCTTCCTGCTTTCCGGGAAGGGAAAGAAGCAGCTAGAAAGGAAAGGGAAAACGGCCAAAACGTCCAAACTTGCAATGACCTGTGGAACTTGGTAACCAACACACGTTCCGCAAGACTGGTTCGGCTGCCTGTTATTCTCCCTGGAGCTGGGGGAACTGGTTCTGCGCCCAGTGGCCAACGGAGCCACTGGGAGGGTTTGAGCAATCTGCCCGACCCTCTCCTTGCACTTAGCCTGTACGAATGAGCATTTAATAAGCAGCACCCAGGCAGGCAAACTGAAACAAAGCAACCTCGTCCCCACTTCACAGGCAAAGACACTCAGATGAAGGTGTCAGCGATAATGAGGGGACCACGCAGGCCTCATTTGGGTCAGGGGCACAGTTAGAACCCAGAGCTTCCTGACGCGGAGTCTGCTTGCAGGCCGGCAGGCCTTGTAATTAGCCACTGTGATGCGATGCTTCTGAGGCCCTCGCTGGTTGGAATAATTAACGCAGGTACAGTTCGTTTCGATGGGAGCCAAGGCTTGGGGATCTAGATGGATGAAGTGAGGTCCCGACACTCTTTTCTGCCACGTGCAAGTTCTTGGGGTTGGGAGACTCTGCAAAGTTTAATAAGTGTTAAACTGGGGAGTCACGTGGCCCTTGGAGTGCTCCTGAGACCTGTGCCAAGGACTTGGCCACCTGTGCGCCACATATTTTAATCCCATCCTTGGCTCTCCCCCAGCTAAGATGTGATGTTTATCTGGGGAGTAGCTGGGCCAAGGGTTCTGCAAGTGTCAGTTTCTGATCAGCAGCATCGGTATCACCAAGAATCGATAGACATAGAAATGAAATTCTCGAGCCTCACCTCAGACCCATTGAATTAGCGCCTAGAAATCTGCATTTTGGAGTTCCCGTTGTGGCTCAGCGGTAATGAACCCAACTAGTATCCATGAGGATGTGAGTTCAATCCCTGCACCTGCTCATGGGTTAAGGTTCCCATGTGGCTGTGGCTGTGGCGTAGGCCAGCAGCTGTAGCTCTGCTTTGACTCCTAGCTTGGGAACTTCCATATGCTGTGGGTATGGCCCTAAAAAGACACACACACACATACACACACACACACACACACACAGAAAGAGAAGAAATCTTCATTTTGATAAGTCTTCCCTTGTATTCTGATAGACACTCAGGTTCGAGAAGCAGTCACTGGACGGGCCGAAGAGAGGGGGCCTCTTGCTAGCACGAGGCAGGAGTGCCGCGGAGCCTTCAGAGGTGTGCAGATCTGCAGCAGAGGCCTCCTCCTCTGGCCCTCGCGCAGTCCATCCCCCTCTCCCAGAAGTGCACCGGCTCGGGGACCTCGCTGTAGAGAACAGCTTTCTCCTCTGCATGTTTCGGGGCTCCTCACCTCTGTCCCCACTGCTAACATGGTACAAAATCTGCCTCCTTGTCCAGGAAGCCTTCCCAGACTGCTTTCTCTGCTCCACCAGCTAGAAATGGCCTGTGAGCTCTCCTTTTTTTTTTTTTTTTAAAGTTTTATTGGTGTAATTGATGTGTAAGGTTGTGGTCCTCTCTGCTGTACAACAAACTGATTCAGTCCTACATACACACACCTCCATTCTCTTCCGGCTTCTTTCCCCACGTAGATCGTCATGGACTATTGGGTAGAGGTCTCTGTGCTCTATAGCAGAAGCCGGTGACCTCTTGGGGACATCGCCTGTGACAGGCACCAGGCTATCCACAAGGACAGGCACACACTGCTTTGTACCTAGTATGTCTTCCATGTTATTCTTCTAATGTAGATTCAGTAGATAGTTTTTGGCGAGCATTTAAAGAACTTACCCAAGGTCACGTTTTCTTATTTTTACTCCCTCCCCTTCGTATGTAAAGAGGGGGCTTACTTTTTCCTCTCCTCCCCCCAACTTAAAAAGGCGTAATTGAGATGTCTCTTCAAGTTTGGTCCTCTTTCCCATGTGAGAAAGTCAATGATTAATAACTGGGTTGCTGGACTTTTAGACACCATGTTGTCTCATCATAATTTTTCCCCAGGTCAGCAGGTATTTACCAAAGCTCTGCTCTGCGCTAATAGAGAAAGGCTGGAGAACATATAAAAACAAATTTCATAAAATGGGTCAGCTCTTCTGATGCTTATAACTTGGGCTGGAAGATGAGCTTCCAAAAACACAAACCACCCTGCTGTAGTTAGAGGCAGCTGTTCTGTATGATCCCGAGACCCCTTCCCCAGATCAGGTCCCACATCCTGCGGAGGGTCAGGGAAGGGCAGAAGTGTGTGCCCTGAGACGTCTGGGGAGGCTTGATTGAGAAGGCCAGTCTTGAGGACAAGAAAAAGGATACTCCTTGCAGTTGAATGCTACAATTTCTGTTGCATTTATTATCCACTTAGCCATCCCTGGAGACAACACTGACAAGAGCCCTGCCTTAGGGATCTTGCGGTCCGGTTAGGGAACAGGTAGTGTCAGTCCATAAGCTTTCCACGATTTGGAATATGCAGAAGAGAAACACACAAGGCTTGTGGATATCACATCCAGCCAGGGCTGCCCAGGCATTGCTTCCTGGAGGAGGTGTTTTCCACATAAGAGCTGAAAGCTGGGTTTTCCAGAGCAGAGAAGGAAGTATAGAAGGATGTGGAATCTATCCCAGGACAGGAGCAGGTGCAGACTCGAGGCACTCAAGAAATGTTCCTGACAGCCAGGAATTGGTGTATGAAGTACAAAGCCATCAGAGTTTCAAGAAGTGATGCTCCACTGGGAGCCTCAGCAGAGTCTCTGAAAGGACGTGCAAGACCCAGATTGCTGGGTCCACCCCAGAGTCTGATTCAGTGGGGCTGGCTCAGGGCCCGAGCATTTGCAATGTCCAGCAAGCTCCCAGTTGCTCCCGCAGCAGCCGGCCTGGGAAGCGTGCTTTGAGAACCAGTCTCAGGGAATGAGGGTTGCCAATACCTAAGGAACTCACAGACCTGAGCCCTGTGAAGGGTCTGCTGTTACTCCCATTTTATAGGTGAGGAAAACAATCAGTGAGACCAAACCCTTTACCCCAGATCCCAAAGGTGGAAGATGCTGGAGTTGATCACTCCCATGTTCTTTGCCCTCGGGCGCCTCTGCTTCTCAGGCCAGCCGTCACCTATGGAAGAGGGCGTGGCCGTATAGGAAGACGCTTGCCTTGTGGTTGTTCACTCACTGACGCTTTAGAAGGACTTGAAGGGGAGACAGAGAGAGGAGGCAGTGAGCAGTAGTCCCCCCACTTCTGCCCCATCCCCTCTGCCCTGGACTGGGTTGAAATGAGGGTAGCATGCTCCCCTGGTCAGGCAAAGAAACGGATCCCCCAGCCTGTACACACTGTTTCAGATACAAAGGATCACTACAACAAATGCCAGAAGGATCGATAACGTTGTACAAGATGCTTATCAGCTATGGAATCTCTGTGAAAGGTTTCACAAACAATCTGAGTTTCCCGAAGGAAAGGTCAAGTCACCACGTTGTTATACGCACTCACTAATTGTGCATTTAGAGACACACACCCACTCTGTGCAGAGGTAAGTGTGTAGACCAGGTGACGATGTGTTTCCAGATGCCAGTGAAGCTAAGATTCAACATGCTTGAGTTTGTGTCGAGAGAGACCCATGATCCTAGTTGATCTTGGAGGACGATATGCACCCACTGAGAAGCATACCAGAGAGTTAGTAAGAAGTGCCTGGTTTTATTTCATACCCACCGTAAACCCACGAGGGAGGTGCCACATTATCTCATGTGTTGTGAGGATTAGATCAGATCACAGATGAGAAGCCCAGGGCCCGGCACATACTATACTTTCCGTAAATAATAGCTGGGGATGTAATTAGGACTCGTGGGCCCTCGACCTCCCGCTTCTCTCCCTGCCACTGAGGGGCCACGTCTCTGCGTTTCAGGCCCTTCATCTGCAACATGGAAAGAAAAGACGGCGAGGCTAGTTCGGAGCTTTCAAAAGCCTTTCAAGGTTTGGGCTAAAGAGTCTTGGGTTCAAACAACGTTATCTGCGGCAATGGTTAACGGGAGTTTTTCTGTCTGTTTTGCATCAACTCTTGGACTTTCTTATAGTCTCGGACTGTTTGACCTCAAGCCCTCAGAGTCTTAGTTTCCTTTTCTGAAAAAGGGAACTATTTATGGAATGGACCTCATGGAGGTGTGGCCATGAAGTGAAACGGTGCCTGCGGAGGGTTTTAGGTCACTGGAGGTGCCCAGTCTGCCCTGATTTTATCCTCCACCTCCAGTCTTGCCTGTTTGGGAAGATTTAGCTCTCGGCCCCTGCTGTGGCCCCAGATTCTTCTCGAAGGGAACAGGTCCTGGAGGTCAACTCGGAACCACTGGATGTGTGCTCCCTCATAGCTCTCTCTGTCTCCAGTGGCACAAGGGTCATGATTGATAATCGGGTCCCAAGTACTCAGAGCTCTTGTCCGATGTAACATTAGGTTCCAAGAAGCCAACAGATCAATGAGCTTCTCGATAGGCCCAATGCATTCTCACCCAAACTCTCTCCCACTCGTGTGCGTATTAGCCCTCGCAAGATGGGGGTGCTTTCAGGGGAGTGGGCTGTGGCAGGGGAGACAGAAGCTCCCAGCGTTCTTTGTACCAGCATTTTGAGAACCTGGAGGCAGAGGCATGTCTTTTTCCTGCCCCTGAAGCTCAATGTATTGAGCTGAGTCAAATTACTGTACATCCTGGCAGAGCTGTCACTGCCATTGATCAGTCCTGAAACTCCCCTCCGCCTTGCATCACCGTTTGAAGAAAGAGCGTGTTCTCAGAAATACATGTGATCTGGGAATGACCCCTGGGCTGCATCCGGCCCACTTGGAGAGAGAGGCATTCTGGGAGATTGGCAATCGATGGGCAGGAGACGCACCTGAGCGCCGGGGGTGACAGCTACCCTGGCTGTTCTCAATCAGTGCACGCTGGGCCAAGGGAGCCAGACGTGGGCATCAGTATGCCAGAGGGTTTTCAATACCGTGTGCATGGAAGCAAGGGGCAAGGCCCAACATGGTCATCCTCCTCTGATTCTAAAATTGAGAACAGTAACTTCTCAGCACCAGTTTGGATTTTGCAAACATTGTGCAGGCTTAGACCTTTGTTTGATGTGTGTTGACTGTTGCTTCTTCATGACGTTTAATGATGGGTGTGAGGTATGTGCAGGGCACACGTGTGTGTGTGTGTGCGTGCGTGTGTGTTTGTGTGTGTGTGTGTGTCTTTGTGTATACGTATTTGTGTATGTTGAGATTAGCTGAGGATTTCTTTTAAAAAATAGTCTTATTACTTTTAAAATTACTGGTTTTAAAAAATAAGAATGGAGGAGTTCCTGATGTGGCGCAGTGGTTAACGAATCCGACTAGGAACCATGAGGTTGCGGGTTCGATCCCTGGCCTTGCTCAGTGGGTTAACGATCCGGTGTTGCCGTGAGCTGTGGTGTAGGTCGCAGATGCGCCTCGGATCCCGAGTTGCTGTGGCCCTGGCATAGGCTGGTGGTTACAGCTCCAACTTGACCCCTAGCCTGGGAACCTCCCATATGCTGTGGGAGTGGCGCAAGAAATGGCAAAAAGACAAAAAACAAACAAACAAACAAACAAAATAAGAATGGAGCCTTTTTCATGGTAGAAGTTCAGGAATTTTTCCTGAAATTGAGTTAGGGTTTTATAGTTTTTATGGTAAAAGAAGTGCAAACTAATTGCAATTTTTTTTTAAACATCCAGAGAAGTATAAAATGAAAAGTTACCTCTCACTTCTTTCTCGGTGCCATTTGTTTCCTAGAGGAAATTTCTCTTAGAAATCTCTTTAATGTATATCTATCCATACATCTTCTGTGTACACACCAATGTAAACATTTACAGTTACTCACTTACATACATTAAAATAAAGGGACTCATATATGCCGTTTCTCACTTTGTTTGCTCACTTAACAATATTTGAGCTGAAGTTGGATGTTGGATGGAATTCCTATCAGATTTCAAGGGAAGAGAGGGAATGTCATCATGAGCTTTCGGTAATGTTGGGTGATGGTCATTGTTGATGCTGTGATACAGCAGGAAGAAGTTAAAACCCAAACTTTAAAGCAAAAGAGGAGAGACAGGATGGAGAAGAGGCAGCCCCAGGCCTGAGTGGGGTAAGCCCAAGATGGAGTGCATGGTCAAGTGTGAGACCAGCAGCCTCTGGTAGAGGTCGACAAAAAGGACAGCAGTGTGGTGGCCATCCTCCAGAGGCGGACCCCAGTGCCCCACACCTCCGGGCTCTCACCTGCTCCTGGGGGCCCTTTCACACTGCACCGGACAGGCTTGCACTTTTATTAGACTGTAGAAATCAAAGGGAGCCATGCAGTGTTGGCTCCAGGCGCAGTGTTTAAGAAGATGGGAAGCTCCTGCCTCTTACTTCTTGGAAGGTTCATTCTTGGGAGCCCTGAGCTATTTGTAGGAAGTCCAGCTGCTCGGCTGGAGAGACCACATGAGAAAAGACCCCTCGGTGAGCCCATGCAGAAGGGAATAGCCTGGGGGCATCGTGGGAATGGAGGGAGGCGTGGCGGGTCCCTGTCTGCAGATGAATCCAGCCCCAGCCACCGTTTGGCTGCAACTGCTAGAGAAAGCCTTCACAAGAGCAGCCTAGCTGGGCCTCATCAGTGCAAAAATTGAGAAATAATAAAGTGCTGTGCTTTGAAGGCACTGTATTTCGGGGTAGTTTGTTACACAGCAATAGGAAACTAATGCATGGGTAACGGCTTGAGTATGTGTCCGTCCCAAACCCTGGTGCAATCTCGGGAAATAAGGAAATTGATGAGGAAGGCCCCCTCCGATCTCAAGCCCTTAAACATTTCCCAGGTCTCGAGCTTATGTGATCAGCAGCTTTTATATGTTCACTTCCATCTGGCCTTGGAATTCCTTTGAGAGAACTGGAAAAGTAAAACCCCAATTTTATTCCTGGTATTACTCTCATAAAGCCTTGGCAGTGTCCACTCTAAAAGGGGCCTACAAATTTCTCAAACGGTTTCAACATGGAATTGCCATCGGACCCAGCAATTCTACTCCTACGTCTGTGCCCATGAGAACTGAAAAAATTTGTCCCCGCAAAAGCTCGTGCATGAATCTTCATGGCAGAGCAGGATTCGTGATAACTAAAAGAAAGAAGCAATCTAAATATCCATCAGCAGATGAATAAACAAAACAAAGCGAAATAAAAGGAGCTCCCTCTTCCTAAATGGTGGTAAGTGCTCCGTGGGGACAAGTGTGCAAACCTCAGTCCAAGGGTGGTAACTGCAAGTCAAAAAGGGGAAAAGAAAAAAAAGAAACAAAAAGAAAAATATCAAAACAATCTAGAATGTCTCCTTATATTCTGAAGAGTACAATAACTTGCAAGCAGCTCACTGTTTAGCCCCCTAGGACACTGGTTGGCATAATTAGTTAATTCCTGGGAAGGGTTATGTGTGTGTTCTTTATTAATTGACATTTTCCTTTAACAAGGAGCATAAGGACCAGGGAAAAATTGTCATTATCAGAGAGTAATGGGTTTTCTTTCAAGAAGCCCATGTGTTTAACGAGGATGGCATCTTTCATCCCGCAGCATTCCAAAGGTATTTAGAAACTTTATGGGGCTTGAAATGGAGCCACCTCTGGCATGAAACCCGGGAACACCTCTCGCCACTTGAGGACAGGATGTGCGGAATGCCAACCGAAACTACCCAGAGCACATAATTACCACTTGGAATTATCAATTACCAACTGGAATGGGTCCAGACCCAAGGCTTAACTCTTGTGACAAACATCAAGGGTTATTTAAAGACCACACATGATTTGACATCTTTGCTTCAGCCTCTACACCGTCTCGGACCCCAGAGCAGAGGTGTTAAACAGATTAAGTCTCTTCCGATGGCTAATGTCGAGTTCTGACGTCTCATGAGAGGTCTCAGAATCCATCATGTGAATTGCATTCATCTGATCTCCTGGTCTTGGGTGCAAGCAGTGAGCTTTTGAAGAACAGAGGGCTCTAAAACCCTGGTTGCAGTCTGTTTTGTCTGCTCCAGGAAGCCACCACGTAAAGCCAGCCAGGTGCCTGGAATTATCTAGAAGTATCGCTATGCAGAAAGATGCAGGGATGCTGACAGGTAGATGGGACAACTGGAGGGCTACAAAGTGTAAACATGAACACATGGGACTCACATGTGTGGCACGTGTGTGAGTGTGCCTCTCACTGGGATCAGGAATGCCCCTGAGTTGAGGATGTACCTGAGTTCGTATTTGGCTGTGCATATGTGGTTTTGAGTTTGTTTGTTTGTTTTAGTTTATTTATTTATTCAACAACAGAAAGCCGTTTCCAGACAGCAGCACAAATAAGAGCAACATAAACAAGGCTCAGTCCTCTGAAGCCTATAGTCAAGGAACAGGTAAACGAAGAAACCAGGTGATAAAAGTGTAAAGCAGTTCGTTGCAAGTGAGTTGACCAGCGTGAATGCCTCTGTTCCTCTGAGTGTGCGTAAAGATGCGTTAACTATATGTTATGATGTGTTTGGAAAATAGCAGAAATTTGCCACATGACTGCAAATTGGGGGCGTTGGGACATTTTATGGTGAAGTTAGGGTCATCAGTGGCCCCTTGGGGATGTGCCTTGGTGATGGGAAGTAGGGGGCTGCCCAAAACCCTGATCTACACAGTCTCCAGCCCCAGTAACTCCACTCTGTCCCTCCCTGGAAGGAAGTGGCATGACTGTGGGTTTCATGTCGGAACAGAGGGAGAGCATGTTTGTTCCTGGGAGTGCGGCTATGGTACAAAAAGGGATGGGATGCTGTGTGTGTGTTTCTTTATCTGGTTCTCAAATGCCATCAGGGTCTAAAGATGTAAATCCATCAAAAAGTGGGAATGTAAGGTTTCTATAGGCTGTCGCCGCTGGGGTGCTGTGCCTCTTTCTGAGGTGGGTTAAGTGGGTCGTGACGGAAAAGGGGAGAGAAGGGAAGAGAAACACACTTATTTCGTGCCACCTGCTCTCAGGCGTTACTCTGAGCAACTTTTCGTGTGTCGTCTCCTTTTGACTTCTGGAAAACCTCCCTGGGGGTGTCAGCTTGTTCATTTATAGTGGAAGACACTGGGGCTGGCTGGGTCACTCGTGATCAATGTGTTTCTATGTCTATCTTCCTTTCTCCTCATCCCCTGAATTTCTGGTCACAGTGTCTAAGGTTCAGAGCCGTTCTCAACTGGAGCTCTTCTTTTGTTGGGACCTACCCACAGCATGCAGAAATCCCCAGGCCAGGGATCGAACCTGAGCCACAGCAGTGACAATGCAAAATACTTAACCACGAGACCATTAGGGCCCTCCTGGAGCTCTTGATCTGAACCGCAGAACACACACACAAAAATGATTTAAGTGACTGTTTTCTCAACTCTTCTGAAGATGGTGCACAACTGCAACACTTATGCAGAGAAGCCCACTCAGCACATGCAGTGGGTGGCTTGGAACATAATTCTCGTGCACATCCCCAGCTCTTCCAGAGGTTTCTAGAGTCACGTTCCGAAGCACTGCTTGAGGCAAGAATCTCTCTTTCTGCAAAGCCTTCAGTGGCTCACCATGGACTTCTCGTGACTATTTCCTCTTCATTCTTGGGGTGTCCTCTCAATGCCGCCTTTTCAGAGGTCCCTTCGTAAAGTAGACGTCCCCATTCCTGTCACTCTCTATGTCCTAGTTATTTCCCTCCCAATAGTTACTACAAATAACGCTGCAAGTTACTTACCTGTTTACTTTGTTATCACCTGTCTCCTCTTACTGGTAGGTAAACTCCGTGAGGGGCGGGTTAACCTTTCTTGTTCATTCCTGAATCACAGCGTTTAAATCCCAGATGCATTGTACATTCTCAATAACTGTTGGTGGGGTTGATGAATTATTAACTAATAGTAGGATTTATTAGTTCAAATGAAAAACTTGGATCCACAAAATTAAGTAGTTTTCTATCATACGCACATGCACACACATGCACATCCCCAAAACATCTGTTTCTTGATTCCCACCCCCCTCCTTTTCATCAACTTCCTGAACTTAGCACACCCAGAGATTGCTCTTCCCAAAAGGCAGGGTCATAAATACTCAACCCAGTTTATCTCTGCCTGCTAAGATCATGTTAGCCTGAAGGCCCCCACGCGGTATTGCGGGAAGAGCAGCTGGTTGGAGGGCAGGAAGCCGGCAGCTGGGGGGGCGGGAAGGGATGGAGGAGGAGGCAGCGGAAAAGGAAACGGGCCCCCTCACCCCCATTCATGCCGCTGAAAGAATGATGCGTGCATCTCCCAGATATCGATGACATCTGCTCAGTGAATAAAATCCACAGAGTGGGTCATGGTCCTCCTGCAAAGGGAGCAGAAGCATTTGGGAAGGGCACACATAGGAGGTTCTGCAGGGAGCAGGCTGTTGGGACAGAGCATGTTCTAAGTCAGCAGGACATGCCCAGACACGCAGCTCCCACTCCAGGCTCAGGCATGCTCATGGAGTGCCCCATGTGTGATGAAATGGGACCTGGCCGAGCCCTGAAGAACCAGAGTTGCTCCACAGGCTCATCATCACAGGGCAATTTGATTTTGTTTTTATCTGTCAGGTCGAGGTGTTCTGACTTCAGGAAGTGCTAAAATAAATAATTTTGGAACACCTAGTTATGAATACCTAAGAATTAGAAAGTCTGTAGGATGTATGTATTTATTCACACACGATGCATATATCTATATATTTCCTCTAACAGTAGCTAATTTTTTTAAGTATAGTTAATTTACAATATTGTATTCATTTCAAGTATTTACAAGTAATTCAGTTTTACATACACACACACACACACACACACACACACATATGTATTCTTTCTCAGATTCTTTTCTAAGTTAAGATATATAGTTCCCTGTGCCATACAGGAGGACCTTGTCGTTTATCTATTTTATATAAATATAGTAGTGGGTATCTGTTAATGCCACACTCCTAATTTATCTTTCCCTGCCTGCCCACCTCCCGCTATCCCCATGGGTAACCGTAAGTTTGTTTTCTTTGTCTATGAGTCTATTTCTGTTTCATATACTAGTTTGTTTTTTATCGCTTTTTTTCAGTTCCACATATAAGTAATAGCGTATGATATTTGTCTTTCTCTTTCTGACTTACTTCACTGAGTATGATAATCTCTAGGTCCATCCATCTTGCTGCAAATGGCATTGTTTCATTCTTTTTATTGGTTGAGTAATATTCCATTGCATATGTGTACCATGTCTTCTTTATCCACTCATCCATCCATGGACATTTAGGTGCTTCTGTGTCTTGGCTAATAATAGCTGGTATTTTTTTGATGAGCTAAGACTAGCTAACATCCTAAAAGTTGTGATCGACATGATAAAAAGTGGTCTATGGGTAAGATGATCGGATCTAGAAAATGTAAGTATAGGATACCACTAAATCTGTCTCAAACATTGTATGAGGCATACTTATGCTAAATAATTTTTCATTTTTTTTATCTGAAATTTAACTGGGTAGCCTGTATTTTATCTGGCAGAACTTTTTATGGGTGTATTAGTTTCCTAAGGCTGCTATGACAAGTTACCACAAAACAGTAGAAATGTCTTCCCTTACTATTCTGGAAGCTAGAGGTCTGAAATCAGCTGTTAGCAGAGCCATGCCCTGACTGAGACTCAGTATGGGATCCTTTTTTGCCTCTTCCAAGCTTCTGAGGGTGGCCAGCCATCCCTGGCTTGTGGGTGTATCACTGTAAGCACTGTCTCTTCTGGGTGGTCAGAGAGGGGTCCCCTTGTGTGGCTCTTACTATGACCTCTGTCCTCTTAAAAAGACGACAGTCCTGTTGGATGAAGGGCCCACTCTACTCCAGGATGACCTCACCTTAACTCATGACATCCATTACAACTCTGTTTTCTAATAAGGCCACATTCCGAGATATGGGTGGGGTGCAATTTCGACATATCTTTCCAGAGGATACGACTTTAGATAGATGATCTGGGTTTACTTGATTTGATTATAATTCTTTGGATAACTCGATTCTGGCTTGCTGTAAAGAATCCTCTTTAACATGTGAGAAACTGCATTCAGAGAAAGTTGATAACATGCCCAAGGTTGTACCGCTGCTCACAGCTCATGGGGAGACTGCAGCCCAGACAGGCCAGGCAGCGAGCCTGTCTGGCAATCCCTACCCAGCAGGGCTCGAGTTCTCACAGAGGGGGTAAGGGAAGGTAAACAAGCAAACAGATTATGTATAAGTTGAACTTGAATACCAAGGTTAAGTTTTATTTGTGATGAGTGCCAGAAATGAACAAGCGGGATAAGGAATTGAGAACACCCTGGAGAACCTCATTTCAGCTAAGGCATCCAGGAAGGACCTCTCGAAGGCGATGGCATCTAGGCTGAGCCTTGACATCTCTGGGTAGGGGCCTTCCGTCCCTAATCAGGGTCTTCTTCTTCCCTGCTTTCCCTTGATGCCCTGCCCAGCCCAACTTGGGCAGCGATCTTCAATTGGGGGAAGTTGGGTTGCTCGCGTCTAAGGAAAGGCTCACAGTTCAAAGGGAAGCTATGAAGAGCTAAGGAGAAAATCCTGACAAAATCTTCAAGTCTTTGGGTCCAGGCTCATGGTTCTGAAAGTGCTAGATCAAGTCCATTTGATGCTGGAGGAAGGCTGAAAGGAGGGAACGGAATGGCTGCAGAACGTCAAAGAGGAGCTACAAAAAAAAAAAGGTCCTCTCTTGTGAAACAAAATCAAGAAGAAGCAAAAGGGAGAGAAAGGCAGAGGTGGAGGAGACCGAGGGGAGATGAGAGAGAGACAAGCGGAGATGAGGAGATGGCCCAGCTGAGGCTTTCTTATAAACAACGCTCTTTCCTTCGTTTCCTTCAAAGTTTGATTTATTCTTGAATTGTCTCACCTGGTCTCAGAATGTCTAGAAGTTCCAGCTGTGGTGGGATGAAAAGGTGGTAGCTGGCCCTGTCCTGCACTCTGAGTGGACATTCCACTGTCCGGGGAGGCACCCCCCCCACACACACACGCACTGTGGACAAAACTGCTTTCTTTGCTCTTAAGGACCTAGGCACAGGGAACTGCCTACCTGTGAAGTATATCATTGTTTCCACCACAATGGAAATATATTCTCTAGGCTGGAAATACATACTTCACCCAGCACATGTTGCACGTGCAGGCGAGGGGTGCCCACCCCAAGCCCTCTTTCCCCACATTCCTATGTGGAAGCCGCATTTGGGACCTATTGGTGTACTTGACTGCTTCTTTCTGGAGCAGTGACTCACCCCAGTGGGTTTTGCACTACCTGTGCAAATCCTTTGTCTTTTCTGCTGCTTTCTCTCACCTGGGGGGGGGGGGGGGAAATGTCCCAGCCCCCTCCAAAGGCAGGTGCTCGGCCAGGTGGTGACAGTCCCAGCCTATGCTGTTCTGACCAGCAGTGCGATATATGTTTCTCCTTATTGTCCTTTTAATAAAATCCATTGATTATTTTAATGGAGAGAAATGAAACATAATCAGGTGTAATCTTACAGCACTGAACTCTTTTCAGGCTTTAACATTGATGTGAAAAGCAAAGACAACCATGGATAGAAGCTGAAAAGAAACAGACACATACACACAGTTGTGAACACTCGACTGAGAGTGGGGTAAAAAATAAGAATGTATTAACCCTGAGCAGTTGTTCCAGCAGTGAAGATATATTCATTTGAATGCCTAAGAAACAGTATTTATATGGAAAAATAATAATGTCATACCGCATGGGGGAGAGTCAAATGTTATTTTGAATATAAATTTGTAATTTTGAAGGGGTAAAAATATAATTGGTTCAAATAAAAAGGCTGCAAATGATCGCAGCTAAAATTTTTAATAATAAAAATATGCTAGGAACATTAAAAATCCTCGTAAGAAAAAAATGACCACCCACTATTCCAGCATCGTCATAGATCTATTTCCTTTTTTGTTTTTGCCAATTCCTTTCCACCTCCATCTGCATATGTATACTTACATATTGGAATTACAGTACAAGTCTGATTTTGTGTTCTTTTATTTGTGTATCTTTCACCCATCTGTCTTCGGAGTCGTAATAAACACCCCATCTCAGCTTTTTCACACGTTCCTCATCTCAGCACCCTCATTCCCTCCCTTGGTCAGTGTTCCCTTTTGGATCATGAAAGGACCATTTTCCTTAACACTGATCAGAGCATCATTACTTTTTTATGTGTAATTCTTTGACTAATATCTGTTTCTTTCTGGAGAACCAGACGTTCCTTAATGTGTCATTTTTTCACCCACTGTTGTATCTCCTACCCCCCCGGTAAATTCTCATTAACCATCTCTTAAATACATGGTACAGAATATCTCATCATTCTGTCTCATCGTGGTAGTACTGGTGATGGTGTGCACTGATTTCCTTCAGATGTGTTTCTTGCCTAAAATATAGCGTGATCAACATCTTTATGCCCCAATCTAGAATTTTTCATTTATCTCCTCAAAATAGGAATCAGGTCAATGATTAGGAACACTTTGTGGGGCTTGATGCCTTTGACCATAGGGTATACAAAACCTTTCAACCCCCTTATAACAGTGAATATCAAGTGATGAAGCTCTTTGGAGCCATGCATGGTTGTACAAGTAAAAATGTATGTAGTTATCTTAAGCATCGTTAACTTAGATTAAAAATTACAAAGGAGACACTTCCTAACATCCATACGCACGTTATACAGAGACCCCCACACCGATGTTGCCCTTCCAAGCTGGGCTTCGTGTGTGCGTGTTTAGAGATAGGCCCCAATTACGTAAGTTCTGAACCGTAGGATTTGCATAGCATGATACTCTCCATATAAATGGTCCCTCCATTGGCACCATGTAGTGGTGCTTTTCAGTTCCCCTGATCCCTTAGTTCTTGTGGATATTTATAACATGATTGTATGAGTGCGATGTAATTTGATGGTGCCCTACTCTCCAAGGATTGTTTTCGGTCCTTTCCCATTAGCTTGTGTGTGTGTGTGTGTGAATTATAGTAGTAGCAGTGAGTGGTGTTTGTATAGATAGTTGGTTCTCACGCCTCTCAGTAGCGATGTCCATAAAGTCAGCGCAGACACTCAGTTAGCTGACACTGAACCACTGCTCCTAGCGGAAGTACAGGGTTAGGTTCCTACAAGCCTCTGGCCACAAGACTGTCATCACCTAATTGATACATGACCTGGTTTAATGTTTTTCTGGCTAAAGACACCTTATTTCATATCTATTGTTAATTCACTGACGCTGAACTCATGGCCAGCAGCGCTGCAACTCCTGCCTGAATGAAGCTTATCTCACACGGCTGTTTTCTCCATAAGACCTGTCACAGCATGCTCGCTCTTAGGAAAACGAGACAGTGCTTCAACATTGTAGCCGGGTGCCATTTTCAATAGCAAAATCATCAGCAAAAAGTGCAGAAATGTCAAAGAGGTGGTACTAAATAGACTGAGGAAAGGACACTGTCGGCAGTGCGAGAGCTGAAACAAGAAGGCAGAATGTCACCGTGTTTGACCTCAGCTGGCATTATGTGCATCAGTCAGGCAACTTGAGTTTTTTGCTGCTCTGCTGTTTGTCCACGAGTGACTGCAAAAGAACAGCAAGTATTGGTTTTGGAGTTTCAGATAAATTTTAGCAAGCAGGCAAATTCACAAATACCAAATCTGAATAATGAGGGTCACCTGTACGTGTCTGGGAATGCCACTGCCTTCATCCTTGGGATGGACATGAAATGAAGTCCAGCACTTGCTGAATTGAGAGGGCTGGAAAGGAAGTACTTAATGGCCATCCAGCCAGAAACGGGTGGAGAGGGTCTGGTCTGGGGCATTTTATCTAGAAAAGTAGATGTTACAGAGGACCTTCCACCATGACTTGCCTCCAAGACCTCAGCCACCTCTTTTTAGCACAGACCTGGATTCCAGTCTCAGGTGTGCTGCTGCTCGTTTGAACAACCTGAGTCTATTTCTTACCTTGCTGAGCCTTGTTTTCCATCTGCAAATCTTGGAACTTACCTCAAAGGGTTGTTGCACGAAACGATTAAATGTAGATAAAGCATGTGACAGGGTCCCTGGCAGGGTCCTGGTCAGAGTCAGTAAAACCAGGGCAGCAAGGGGATGGGAAAACCTTCAAGGTGAACTCTCCTCAGAGTCAAATGGATGGGTTGGGAACGCAGTTCTCCTGGATTTGTGCCAGTTAGGAAAGTCCCCACTTCTTATCATTCAAAACAGCCCAATGGGATCTATAATTAAGATTTCAAACTCCACGGGGCTTTTGACCACCTGGAAAAGAACATGAATCCATAGTTACCACATAAGGATCAAAAGCTACCAGAAGTCCCCATTCTGGTTCAAAGCCAGTCTCATTATCAGTTGACTTCAGCATAAACGTGGAGATCTTAGATTTTTTCCTCAAATCACCAAGCAATGTGTTCTCTGGGTCCTCAACAATGCATTATCTAAAAAATGAACTGAAAAAGCAGTTTTGTGATGCAGTGGAAACAGGGTTGGATTTTCAGTTGTATTGACCCAAGTTTGACTTCCTCATCCTCTCTCTTACTCTTTGCATGACTTCCAGGCCAATCAGATGATCCCTCTGAGACTCAATTTCTCATCTGAAAAATAGGCATGCTACCACATCATTTGTGTATTCATTATAGATGTTTGTCAAGTTATTATTAAAGGACCTAGCCTGGTGCCTAACACCTTCTAGACACTAAACAACCAGAGCCATGGTCTGTATGCACTGTTTTGTGCTTTATCCAAAGTCATGCTTCCTGTAGCTTTCTGTGCATCAGTGCCTATTTCCATTTTGCTCTCTCTTTTTCGATCCCCCCCCCCTCCGCCACCCCCGACAGAAAACGGGACTAACTGTATCACTGGACAGAATCTTTACTTGGAATCTGAACCTTCAGCAAGAAGCAGAATATATCAGTGTGTGAGTTAAGGCATCTCACTGACCTCCATTTCCTTGAAATCTGTTTCAAAAATCCTGAGGGACGCAAGACTAATAGGATGATGGTGGAAAGATGGCATGGAATTGTTATAAAATAATGACTGTTCCAGGGCCAAGTGGAATTTAACATAAAGGAAAAAATATCTCTCCCTGTTTTTTTTTTTTCCCCTCAAAACCAGGGAAGCTCTTCAACATCATTATTTTAAGATATCCCTTCCAAATACTTATATATTAATATCCTATTTCAAGTCCTCTGGTTAAACCTCGACTGAGGTTTTCATTCCTTAAAAAGATAAGAGGTTCATCTCTTGCTAGTTAATAATTTCACAACGCCAAATTGGAGTTAGGTAATTCAATATGTTTTTAAAATAGTATGTTTATATACACGTGAGTCGGGGCACTTAGGTACTTACATGCCTGCACATGCGTGTGGCCACATAGCCGTTTTAGCTCAAGAGGCATAAAGATTCATCTGAGGGAAGTTAAGAAGTTCCCTTGGTGAGGGGCTGCTTGATAATGAAGTGGTTAGTTTGTTATTTATGTGTGCAGGGTTTTTTTTCCTAAGGAGGCCAGAATCCATGTCCATTTCCTCACTGTGATATTCTACTAGAATTATGCTAGATATTCCAGTTGGGACAACGGAAAGAAATGTATATGGGATCTGTCTGTTTTATTTCTTACAATTGCATCGTATTTTATAGTTTTCTCCAGATAAAAAAGTTTGAAAAAGAGAGAAGGAGAAGGGAAGGGGGAGAGGGCCGGGGAGGGATCCAGCACGTCCTGGGACCTTCTATACCTTGCTTCTGGAAGGTCACAGCTCAACCTCCAGATCTTAACGTAGCCTTTGCTTCCTCAAACCATTTTTCGGGGTCCTTCCGTCCTTCGACCTTCCCTGTTGAACAAGGTCACAGTCAACCTCAGAATACCCACCATAGGTGAAATGAGATAATTAAATGTAAATTGATGTGTCACTTTCTCTTCCAGCAAGGATGTGGGCTCCTAGGACTTGGGCCCCAGCTCCACGGCCTCCTTCCCATCGCCGGGGTTGGGCTTGGTTCTCAGCACATACGGGTATTCAATAAAGATATCATGAGAAATGATCACTTCTGTATTACTTAGAGAATTCATGCTTTTGTAAGAGTGTTTAGAAAGCTACCCCATAGCATCGATCATTTAAACTTTGCATTTTTGTTGACTTTCCAATAACAGTAAGAGTGGCATCAACCGCATTTCTAGGAAATGAAGTGGTTTCTTCACCCTTTGGCCCAGTCCCCCTTCGCACCTGCTCCCTCCCTCACAGTGCCCATGCCTGTGCCCCTCCGCCTGGTTTGAGGGACCTGCTCATGCCTGTTTCACTGTAACTCAGCTCCTCTGCACATTGGGCTCTCATACCATGTCTGTTCTCCATCTGAGCACCTCTGGCCCTTCTGTTTTATGATTCCATAACACCCCGGAGTTCCTGGGGATGATAATGATTGCATGCTCAATTTCATCTTCCACATCTGTCCCCTGCAGCTGGGCAGGGGTCCTGCCATCTCACACTGCCCGCTGGCTCTATGTCTAGCACAGCGCTGGCCCGGAAAACGTAACACTAGAATACGTTGGTTAGGGAAGTAGCTCTTCCCTTGTCTGTTGGGGGGCACTCCCGGCTCTGTCATTTCTGATCCAGCCTGCTGGGCCTCTGCACCCCTAAGCTGCTCCCCAGCTTCTCCAGGCACCCCTTTCCCTAGGTCCTGTGATCCAGGATCCACACTGATCAGCATCACACTGAGTTCCCCTGCTCCGCTCTCGCTTTTGCTCACGTGCCCACCTTTCCACGTAGGCTTTTATCTATACAAGAGCTGACACAATGTCTTCTAAATCTTCGCAGTCCCAATCCCTGGACTAGTATCTGGCATATGCCAAAGGAACCAACCTTCCTTTTGTATATTTCCTCTAATAGGTGTGGCTCTAAGTGCTACGAAGACGCGGGAATTACCAGCTTTCTTTCCCGTTTTTGGTCTCAGGGATGTGGGTCTTGGGTGTGAGTTCCATGAATCAAGTGAAGCAGGGCCCCCAGTTGTCACCATGCAGTAGTTCCACAAAGGGGCTCAAACTAGAGGCTGGTGACATGTAACCTGGACAGCAGCATTTTGCACAAGATCCAGATGTGGTTGGCTCTAAGGCACCGTCACGGTTGAGAACGCTGGCGCAGGAAGGAGCTGGAAGTCAGCCGTGAGCAAGCAAGACGAGCTACATGTTCCTTTAAAGGCTTTTGCAGAAGGTCAGGCACCAGGCATGAGCAAGCAGGTTTGAGATGGGGTCTGAGGGGACTTCCTAGGCTCCAGGGGTCCTGGCAGGGGCTGGGTGCAGAGTCTGCTGTTCAGCCCTGGGTGGGGAGGGGAGTTGCGTCAAGGCTTAGGGCAGCTCAACGGCCTGAGACTGCCCTCCTCTCACCTGGCACACAAGGGAGTCCTGTCTGGGCTGCTCAGCCCTGTCCCCCTACTGCTAAGGAAAGTTCTATCTCCACCCACCTGGGTCCCAGGAGGCTGCAGGAAAAAGGGGAGAAAGGCTGCCTTGCTGCTGCCTACCTAGGGTGTCCCGCCCCCATAGGGCTGCCTCTAGGGGATAGGGAAAGGGGGAAGGGGGGTGGGTTAAAAGCAAAAGGGAGAGAAGAGAAGAAAGGGGGAAAGAGTTTGGCAAGTTTAGGCAGTGAAGGAGCTAGAATAGCTGTGAATCTGGGCACGAGGTATAGAGGGCAAAGGCCTTTCCAGAAGGGTTGCTCTTGATTTTGGTTTTCTTTGGTGTTCAGAAGACAAAAGAAAAAAAAAATCCCAGTTTCTTCCTTGTTAGGTGGTTGGTTGGTTGGTTGTTTTTGGCTAATGGACTAGGCCTCTTTGAAATGAGATTTCCTATAATACTGTGTCATGTCAGACTGCACTGTGGGTGTGTGTATCTGTGTCTGAGTGTGTCTGTGCAGGTGTGTCACTGTGTGCATCTCTGTGTCTGTGTTAATGTCTGTATGTGTCTGTGTGGGATGTGTGTGTATGTCTAAGTGTGTCTCTGTAGGTGTGTCTGTGTGTGTGTGTGTATTGACCTAGGCAGGAAGTTCAGACTGGACCCATGCTGCCGAGGTTCGCACCCTGACGCTGGCTCTCCCACCCGTGTCCTCGGAGAGTCGCTCACCCCTTCTGTGAGACCTGTGCTCCTTGGTAAAATGGGAGGGCAGCCCCATGCCTCGTGGCATTTCTGTGAGGGTTGGATTAGGGGATACGCAGTAGTACCCAGCCATGTAAATCAGGCATCAGCAGGGCCCCCCCATCAGTCACCCTGGGATACAGACCCCTGTCTTCTCCAGCACCCTATCCCTTTAGGAACCAGGCCCCCTCTTTGCTGGGGACTGAGGGACTTTCTTGGACCCAAGACTGTGGTTTAACACTGAGAAAATCCTGGGCCCAGGGGAGCCCCTTGGCTTCTCTGTCATCCAAACCCTGATCCTGACCCCACTGAGGTCCATATAGAGCAAACACTTGAGTGCTGTTGGTTCTCTGAGCCAAGAAGCTGCCCGACTTGAGGATGGTTATTTAACTCTTCCTGGGCCCTTGTTGCCTGGGCCCAGTGGGTCTGGGCCAACCCATTGCCTCCTGCCCTCTCAGAAATGGGCATGGTTAGGGCCAGGGGAAGCTGGGAAGGGAAGAGAGCCAGGGTGGGGGGCTGGGACACGCAGGGGGTGACTCAGCACTGAGTCTGGGCTTTGTCACGACAGGCTCACCTTTCTCTGGGTCACCCAGGCCCCAGTGACACCCTTCGCCCTTGTCATGAGTCAGGCTCAAGTGGGGGGAGGCGCTCTTGCAGCTTCTCCGAGAAAGGCCTTCTTGACCCTCCTGACCCCTTCGTGGTAGGAGAGGGGCCACGCCAGGTCCTGGAGCACCTGCTCCCGGCTGGTCACCCCAAGGAGAGGCCTGAGCTCTGTCACTAGAGCAGAGAGCCTTGGCCGTGTCTAATGTGTTGTGAACAAAGGGAGCTGTGCTCCATGTACCATATTCAGAGGCAACCACCCAATTTCAAATACTTCCAGGCCAAAATGCTTCTAAGTGAAAATGAGATTGGGAAGCTTCCAGGCTCAGCTCCCTGGAGGGGTAGAGAAATCATATCTTTATAAGGATTTTTATCACTGCTACCATCCCCCATTATTTATCCACTCTTCTCCAGGCGCCCACTGTATGCCAAGCTCTTTCTATACTCTGTATCAGCCAACCCTTGAAGCAGCCCTGGGATAGGTTCAATATTAACTATACCTAATATGGGTATTATTAGTTCATGATGGACCTAAGGCTTTGGGAAGTTCCAGAACATGGGCTAAGTCACAGGATGTGCCTGGCACATCTTAAACCTTGAGTCCCTTCTACACCTCTCCAAACCTGGCCTCTCCCAGCCCCACCTGCCCTTAATGTACACTGGACAGATCTTGTGCCCTGAGTTTTGCCCAGAAAAAAAAAAAAATGGAGAGGGTTGGATAAGAAATTTGACTCAAAGGTGGTATGAACAGAAAGGAATCTAAGATTGCTTTAGCACTTTGAAAATGGTTCATAAACTCATAGTCTTTGCCCCCTTATTTTTGGCTCATGTTTTTCCTCACGTTGCTTTAATTTAAATATCCATTTACTTCTCAGTGCCTTTCAGGCTCACAGGTTTTGTGAAGAGATCCTTGTAGGTTCCTTGAATGCATTTGCCAAAATCCAGCTCAGTCCTCCCTCCATTCACAGTTCTGTCAGTTCAGTGTTTTTTACTATGTTTGAAATAATCCGCATGATTTTTCCTGATAAAAAAACAAATCTGAATGGTACTGTACTGCACATTTGAAAATTGCTAAGAGAGTGAGTCTTAAAAGTTGTCATTTCAAGAAAAATTTGGTAGCGGTGCCTGGTGACAGATGTTAACGAGACTTTCTGTGTTGATCGTTTCACAGTATATACAAGTGTCAGTCATTATGTCACACACCTGAAACCCATCTAAGGTTGTATGTCAGTTATTCTTCAAGTTAAAACATCTGGTTGTGTTATCTGCTTACAAAATAGGCTCTCTAAAGTCTTCATTCCCTCTCCTTCTTTTTTTGAGGGTAACTTGGATAACATTTTCTTTTTTAAATGTTTTATTAAAGTGTAGTTGATTTACAGCATTGTACCAATTTCTGCTGTACAGCAAAGTGACTCAGTTATATACATATCTACATTCTTTTTTAATATTATTTTTCATCATGGTCTATCCCAAGAGACTGCGTATGGTTCCCTATGCTGTCCAGTAGGACCTCATTGCTTATCATTCTAAATGTCATAGTTTGCATCTACTAACCCCAAACTCCCAGTCCATCCAACTCCCTCCCTATACTTCTTGTTTTCTTTTCAGGTCTCTTTTTTGCTCACTGTTTCTGGAAGTTTCTAGATCTTTCTAGTGTCTGTGCCCTTCCCTCTGACAGGGTGTCCTTAGGTCCTTCTTCACCCCTCACACCTTATTTCCAGTGTCAGCTCCCCCAGAAGCTTTCTCTGAGTCCCTGGACCCAGCTTCTAGCTGTCCTAACACTTTGTACTAACTCAGACGAGGCTGTTGGCATGCACATTTGCCGGAGTTTCCAAACAGAGAAGGCAGATGAGAGTGACCTGAGATTTTGGTTAAAAATGAGATTCCCAGGGCCCACCTCACAGGCCTTTTGATCCCTAAATCCAGGTTGGGGCCAAAGAGCTGTATTTTTGGGGTTTTTTTTTGTTTTTTTGTTTTTATATAGCACATGCTCTGGGTGATTCTGGTACAGAGGCTTCTGGCGCCATACTTTGAAGAAACTACACATTATTGGAATTATTTATTTCTATCTCTGTTTTCTGTCGACCTGCACCTGCTCTGCCTGCAAAGGTCCAGAGCCTTCTGGAACAGGAACCACTATTTTCATTCTTGAGGGCCTGGTGTTTGGCATAAGCACTGGGACGCAACAGACATTCAAGAAATGTGGTGACGGAAACCATTTAGTCGTTTTGTCTGTAATTACTTACTAAGCACCCACTGTGTACACAGTTTTGTTCTAGGCACTGGGGAAAAGCAACAGAGAGCAAGAGAGAAAGAAGCCCTTGTCCTTATAGGTAAAGCAAAGGGTGCATGAATTAGAAAGCCTAGATGCTGGGTTTCTAAGTTTTAACAGTCATGCGGGGGCTGCTGTTTACCCATCGTTAGGGATCTTCTTGGATGTTCTATTATCAGACCTCAGGATAAATAAGAAATAAGTAATACACGAAAATGATTGCACCTGCTGCTTTTTCTAGCAATAAGGGAACTAAAGGTCAGAGAGGTGGGATCTAGCTGCAAATGACAAGGTCACTCACCAGCAGAGTCTGGACTCAAAGACCGGCCTGTCCTGTTTTGAGTACTGAGTCCTTGGTTGTCTCCCCACATTCATCTCAGCCTTGGCATTGCTGCAGTGCTCATCCACCTGGTACAGGTGACCTTAGTCTGCAAAGCCAGCAGAGCCTCTCAGAACCTGAGCAAATAGGTTACCTGAGATTGCAGTCTCACCGGGAAGCTCACCTGTGAAGCTACCTGGGCACCAGGGTTCCACTGAGCCAGCGAGGCGAGGGTGAACTGGCACAGCTCTGCCTCATGAGTGGAAGCGTGTTGTCATTGTTCATGCTTTCATTAAGAGGATTTAGAGCAGAGGAGGCTGAAATGGCTTCGTGTTGGCACAAAAAATCAGAGATTAATAGTAAACCTTGAAAATAGAGAAGCATCTGATTTGGGCTTTTCCACCGACAAGCCCAATAACCCAGAGGAAACTATTAACATACAAATAGACAGTCTTCCCATTAAAACAGCGGCAGACCGTTCTGGAAAAGACCTCTTCACGCAGAAAGCAATTATGATGGGAAATCGAGTCCGATTCAGGCCCATTTGCAGCAAGCTTGGAAAATCAAAATGTAACCACTCATAATCATGTAGACAACCCTGCTATGGGGGAGGGGCGGCCAATTCTTTATTATTATTGCTATTATTATTATTTCAGTTTGAAAGAATTCAACTTTATAAGTGCCAACTCTTACTGACTTGCACCGTCAGCTCAGAGGGTTACAGCACAGTGCAGACACATATATTCACATAAGGGGAAAAAAAATCAGCCTGTGTATAAATAAATAGGTTTTTTGGTGAGATTTCTAGAGGTTAATAGGGTTGCTTAGCTTCAATGCCATTCAAACTGAGAACTTCTAAATAAGGAGATATCTACATTAAATGTCCATACCCTCTCAAAGTCATATGCAGAGCTACCCCATGATCCTACAATCCCCCTCCTGGGCAAGTTTCTGGAGAAAGCTATAATTTGAAAAGATACATTCACCTCAATGTTCTTACAGCACTATTTGCAACAGCCAAGATACAGAAGCAACCTAAATGTGTATCAACAGATGAATGGATAAGGAAGAAGTGGTACACATACACAGTGGAATGTTACACAGCCATAAAAAAGAATGAAATAAGGTCATTTGCACCAACATTGGTGGACCTAGAGATCATCATACTAAGTGAAATAAGTTAGAAAGACAGGGATCATAGGACATCTCTTATATGTGGAATCTAAACTATGACACATATGGACCTATCTGTAAATCAGAAACACATTCGCAGACATAGAGAACTGACTTGTAGTTGCCAGGACTTGGGGGCGGGGGGAGGGATGGATTGGGAATTTGGAATTAGCGTATGCCAACTATTATATATTGAATGGATTAAAACCAAGGTCTTCCTGTATAGCACTGGCAAGTATATTCAGTATAATTATAACTCTCAATATAAATCACTTTGCTGTACATAGAAATTAACACAACCTTATAAATCAACTATACTTCAATAAAATAAATTTTAAAAAATAGCCCTCAGAGACGTAGTTGAGTCTAAAGATGAGAGTTGAAACCTAAGGCAGTTGAAAGCTGCAGGCAAGGCCAGAATCATTCTGGAAAACATGAACATCTTCCAAATGGTTGATGAAAAGGTAGCAGACAGGGATGTGAACGTGAGATAGTAGACCTACCGCCCAACACCCTCACGGAAAAAGTACAAGAGGTTGGCGATGTCATCCAGGATGACATCGCAGGGACTGAGGGATGCAGACCCCTGCTGTGCCCTCTTGAATCACCAGGCGATTCTTCCAGGACCACAGACCTTACTCTAGTTGATGGTGTAAATTTCTGTCATCTGTGCTGGATGTCCAGTACTCTCCAATCTCTCATTTCCTTTCCAGAGGAAGATGGACTTCGCATCTGACCTGAGCTACCCCACGGGTGTAGGCCCTCCCTGTATCTCTAACAGAGATTAACATTTGATTCCCCATGTGGCTGTGCCCCAGATAATCTGGCCATCTAGAGCTCCATAGACGTGCCGTGGTCCTCATGCTCTGGGCCTTTGCACACGCCCTTCTCTTTGCCCGGAATGCTGTCTGCTCCTGCCTCCCCACTTCCTGCCTCCCAAACAACATGTCTAGTTAACTGCCAGGCTGTGTGCATTCGTGACATTTGATTCCTTACATCAGCACCTGTGTCAATCATTATATACTTACTTGGGGTGGTTATTTGATGCCTGCCAGTGACCACCCCAACCCCCACTGCCACAGATGCTAAGATTCACTTGATCTTGGAGCTCGCATCACCAGAACCCTATACCATGCCTGGTCTAAGGATGGACGCAACTCAGACCATCACCTAGTTGGGCCGCTAAGACCTCTTGCAGTGAGTTGGTGGATTACTCTGTGGCACAATGGGAGTATAAGACCTGTGTCCTTTCTGGGTTGTCACATTGCCTCTCTGTAAATATGTAACAACATGGACTTTTTTCTTTTTTCCTTGCTAATAATCAATTTTGAAAAAAGAAACATTCAGGCACAAAAAAAAAAAAAAGAGAAAATGAATTTTGACCAGTCAAGGAAGAGATAATGTACTTAGTTTCTATTTTAACTGTTACCACTCTAAATCTAGGGAAAAGGGGAGCATATACCCCTAGATCTTTCTGGAAAGATAAAATCTAGGCATGGATTTCTCCAAAGTGGCATTGCTAACTCCAACTATCACCCTTTCAGCCTGTAAACTGTGTGCTGGAATTTCTATTACTTCTATTTTGTGTTCAGTTTCCAGGAGTTATCAGCCATTATGTGCTTCCTTTTCCTCACCAGGACCAGGATTTAGAACACAGAGGGTTCAGGGTGTGATTTCCTTTGATGATAGAGCCCACAGAGTGGGAGTTCCAGTGGATTTGGCCATTGGAACCAGGTCATTCTGGGTCACTCCTTACTTTTAGGCCAGACCTTGCAAGTAGGGTCCAATTCCACCATGAAGGAAAAGGTTAGAGCTACCTCATTCATGTATTCATTCACCACTGAGTCAGTCAGTCATTCAGCAAACACCCTTTGATAATTTGTTGGGCAAGGACAAAAATCTCCTCCATATGGAGCTCACTTTCCAATGGAAGGAGCAGGCAACCAACAGAGCAACTAAATATGGTCAGGGATGTAATCAGGAATAAACAGGACCTTGAAATAGCCGTATTCATAAGATTTATAGTAACAAGTAACATGAAGAAATGAATTATCTCTTTTCTTCCCTCTCTCCTCTTTTTGCTTCCTCCACTCTCATTCCTCCCTCCCTTCCTCTCTCTTTCTCTCTCTCCCTCTTCTCTCCTTCCTTCCCCCCTCCTTCCTTCTTTCCTCCCTTCCTTTCTTTCTTTCCTTCCTGCCTTCCTCCCTTTTTATCTTTTCTTTAACTAGTTCTGTCAACTGAGATGTTGGGTCTCTTCCCTTTACACAGTCTATCTATGCCGCTTACCCCAGGCTAATCCAGTCCAGTTCTGCAAACATGAGACCTCATACACAGGCCCTGCCCTCAAGGAGCCTGCAGCCTGGAAGAGACAGAAAAGCCTCTAACCAATTACAATAATGCAGGGAGCTCCAAGGGTTCTTGATGCTGTGTTGTGCTGCACTGAGAAAGAAAAGAATGGCTCAGAGGAATTAATCCCATGTCTGGAGGTACAGGTTGACCTTCCATCAAAGACGACAGAACCTGGGGTCGCTCTTCCTTTTGCCGAATCCATTTCTATGTGATCCCCATTGTCACATCTTGGAGAAACACATGGGGATTAGTCTTCAACTCTTGAGTCTGGGAAGACTCTTTAGATCTTTGCCACAAAAGGAGTACATGACAAAATAGCATCCAGAAGAGCTCTGATTATATGGCCTCTGAATTCCATGTTTTGGTGTACTGAATCTCTTCCACAAATAGGAATCTCCCTAGAGGCCCAAGACATGAAATTTGTGTTCTTCTCCCTCAGAAGGGTATCAAGATGTTCTCTCAAGCAAATGTCTCCAGCTTACAAAGGTAGAGGGAATTTTTAATCAGTTAGTGATACACATTGGAAAGAAGAGTAAGCAAGGTCACGGTTTGATTCAGCTCTGAAGATTTTTACCTATGAAATGAGCTTAACTCTTTTGTATTCATAAGGGAGGGTATTGGGGGTAAAATTGTTTGGAATCATTCTGCTCTTCAAATTAGGAGAAATCTCATTGTCCCCAATCCCTTAACATTTAATCTGCCCCTTATGTAAAGAATACTTAATATAAATTGTTTTATATGAACTATAACTGTGTGCTTGTATTAACCACCTTCCCTCTCATTAATGATAAGTTCCTATAGCAGAGAATGACTCTTGGTATTCTCCAAGAGTCTGGATATTTTTTTCTCTTTTTTTTGGCTGCCCCATGGCATATGGAATTCCCAGGGCCAGGAATCAGATCTAAGCCACAGACAAGACCTAAGCTGCAGCTACAGCAGTGCTGGATCCTTAACCCACTGTGCTGGGCCAGGGGTCGAACCTGTGCCCCAGTGCTCCCAAGATGCCACCAATCCCATAGTACCACAGTGGGCACTCCGAGGCTGGAATTTAGAAAGAGTTCTGTGCATGTTTGGATGGATATCCGTGGGTGGATAGATGGATGGGTGGATGGAAGTATAGATGGATGGTGAATGGATAAAGTTACTACATTTAGAAATAGAAATTGGAGAGCTGACTTGCCACAACAGGATAGAATGAGATCGTAAAGATATGTCAGTCTATCCCATCTCTGGTATTTCTGAAAATATGTTCACAAATGCTTTGATATTCCTCCTTTGAAGCAGGAGAGCCTAGTTCTCCCTTGTGTGGGACTGGAGTTGGTGATTCACTTTTAATTAATCAAATGAAGCAGAAGTGATGGTGGCTGTGCCCCCTGAGCCTGGGTCATAAAAGGGCACAGGGGCTTTTGTCTTGATCCCTCTCTTGAGTAACTTCCTCTCGAGGAAGCCGCCTGCCATGTTGTGAGGGCACTCAAGCAGCCCTTCGTAGAGACCCTCGTGGTGAGGAATTCACACCTCCCACCAGCAGGCATGTTAGTGAGCTGTCTTGCAAGCAGACTCTCCAGCCCTTGCCAAGCCTTCAAGCCCATGGCTGGACCACAGCCTCTTGAGAGATTCTGAGCTAGAAGTAGCTGCTCTCAAGTTCTTACCCCCAGAAACCATGTGAGAGAAAAAGGTGGGTATTTCAAGTTGCTGCATTGGGGGTAATTTGTTCTTCAACAATAGATAAGTAATACACCACCCCACTCCTGAGATCTGATACCACCAAGCTAGGCCCCTAAAAATGGAATAAACCAGATTACAGAGTGTACCTAAAGTCAGCCATAGGTCTTTTTCTATCAGTTCAAACATAGTATGATTTTGTCAGAATTAGAGTTTCCCTCTGCACAGAATTCTTTTTCCTTCCTTATTTATTTGTTTTTATAGAATAACATGGCTAACTGCATGGATTTGAAGTTAAACAAATCTGGGTCTGGTTCCTTTCTTTGCTATTTATTATATAGGGGATGACTGTAAATTTATCTCTTGAAGACCAGATGTTTCACAGTAAAACAGAGAGGGGTCATTGTACTTACTTCATATGGTTACACTATCCAGAGGCGCCAGGGTTTCATCAGGATCCATTTAGGTGATAAATGTAAAACATTTAGCATCATAGCTGATACCTATTGAAGACTCAAGTAATAGTAACTCTTATCTTGTGCAACAATTAGCCACATTCCCTCATACCAGCAAATAGGACCTTTCTTTAATTCCAAAGGATTGTCCTTTTTGAACTTAATTCTGAGAGACAACATTTCATAACAGCTGAGTGTTTTGAATATGTGGTCTATGGACTTCCTCCATCATAATGACCTGAAGGATTTATTAGAGGTGAAGATTCTTAAAACCAGTTTTGACCCATTAAGTTAGCATCTTGGGGGTGGGGGTGAAAGGGAGAGAAAAGAGTGGGGATTGGCAGTTTTGTGGCATGCTCCCTCAGCTTGAGTCTAGTGTTCAAGAAAGCTCTCGATTCACTGTCATAGAGGAAAGAAGATTCATCTCAGAACTGGAGGACCCGGGGAGCAGGTCTAACCTCTGACATTTACCAGCCAATGTGAGTTAACCTTTGCAATTCCCAGTCTCCCACCTATGAAAAGGAAACACTAATCTACCTTCTCTCCCTCAGAGAGCAATTGTTAAGATCAGCTGAGATAATAAAAACATTAACTGATTTCTATCTAGTGTACACAGTTTACAAAGTGATTATATCCACTTTACCTCGTTGAAACTCAGGATGTCCCATGAAGTCAGTTTTCCTCCCTGGGGATGGAGATAGAAGCTGAGTCAAGGTTATAGGGCTTGTCTGGGTTGCACCAATGCAGCTTTAGTGCCCAGACCCAGATCTGGACCACAGATCCAGAACTGAACTGGAATCGAAGTGCTATATCAATGCCCTCTTTCTGAATATCACTTTGGCTAAGACTGCGACCTTGGTTATGCTACCAAGGTTTGAGAAGAGGAAGCTGGTAGGAAAGTGTATACATTCTAATTGCCCAGATTGTAATCATACATGCAAATGGCAGTAATTATTTAAAAACAAAAGCTGTGAGGTCACTGGAATACATTTCTTGAGCCATGACATTAGGGTCCGTCTTGGTGTGAACTATTTCTAACTCATGCTCCACTAAATTCACTCATCTTAGATTATAAACCCAATTGTCTTCATTTACATGCTTTTCCTGGGTCATTATTTTGTTTCTTCTGCCTAGATATATGCAAAAGAAAAAATTTGGAAAATCATTTGTGTTCCTTACATGCTCTATGCATAAAAGAAAGGGCTTCAATTGGATAGTTTATAGTTCTGTCAATAAAATTGTCTGCTACATATACTATGTGAAATGCCTGGAATGGTTTTCACTGAGTTTTCTGGGTATGTCTGGGATTGTCTGACTTAGATTATAGTATGTGTTATGTATAATAAATATATCTTTGGGTGTCAGAGTATACTATAAGAAGTATATATATACTTCTTAAAGACGTCACACATCCTCCAAAGGAAGCTGAAGAAGCAGTAGCCTCTGTGGCCAGGAAAGGCAAAGCATGTGTATTAGATTCATTAGGTAGAAAAAAAATGCTTTCAAATAGGAGTTGAAATTTGAAGTCACAAGGTCAGACACTCTGAACCATCAATACTGATTTGGGATGTGGTTGATTCTCATATAACAACCCCAGGTAGAGAGCCTGTGGACCAGGTCAGTGCTTGACCCAAGTGTTTTAGGTTGGATTCCCCCAGGGTAGAATGGGATCCAAGGATTTGAGTGCAAGTAGTTTTTTTGGCAAATGGTCTCAGATGCACTGGTGAGGAAACTGGCAGGTTTGAGAGGGGACACAAGAAATCCAAAAGAGGGTTCAGGAGAGAGGACGTTACTGGTGCAGGCACTTGGGGTTTCATCCAACTCAAGGCCCCAGTGAGACCATGTACAACATACTTCAGAGTTATCCTACCCAGGGGCAAGGAAGCCGGGGGTACTTATCCCTCAGCTGCCATCCATCTTGGCTCTTTCTGGGGTGCTCAGACCCTCAGACTTCTGACCTGCCCTCAAGTGTCTGGAAAAGGCCCTCAGACAGGGGCTCACAGACACTTAGAGCTAAAGGCCCTCAGCTTGACTGACCACTTAGAGTTTGCTGTGAGCCAGAGGACTGTGTCACTGGGTGAATTTGTATGTGGTAATGACGATAGTACACTGGTAATGCAGCAGCGGCCAGCTGTCTGCTGAGGGCCCATCAGCTGGACCCCAGTGGGTCCTTTATGCATCTCTTTCACCCCACGTCAAAGCCATTAGGATTCATATTTCCATAAAGGAAGGGAAAAGCCAGAGCTTTGGTTACTGGCCAGTGTTCACACAGTTGGCAAAGGAAAACCAGACTCTGAAGCCAGGGCTTTTATTAGAGATCATAGCCTCTCCACAGAACAGGGAGTCAATGTAGATTTGCTGAATGGACAAAGTCAGTGTACATGAAGTGTGTTTTTGAATGAGGTGGTACTTTTGTTGACGTGTATCTGCCTTGAATATTTTCTGAAACCCACCCCTTCCCTGTTCCTCTCACCTCTAGGCAAGGCCAAAGGGTGTTGGATAAGAGAATACAGGTACTTTTTAGTCCTGGATAAACGGGATGGACAGTCTGTGTGTATATAAAGCGTGCGCTCACTGTAGCTTCCTGCGACATCAACTTATTTTCTGAACAAGAAATACTTTGGTTCTCAACAAATAGTATCAACGTTGAAGAAAATATGTTGAACTGTGCAGATGGTGGTGGGCTAAGAAAGTATGAGATAAGCTGTTTCCTCCCACAGGAAGCCTCTGCTCTCTGCAGTGGGCTCAGGGGTGACAGACAGAAAAGTGAAAAATTAAATATATAAGCAGATAGGTAGGTGGGGTTTGAAATGCTATGAAACTGTGTCTTCCTAAGGCGGTCACGCTGAAATTCAGGTCACCTGGTCAGAAGAACAGTTCTCCAGAGGCCTTCGGGTTTTAACCCACAAGGGTTTCATCCACCTGAAGGCATAAGGGGTTAGCGTTTGAGTAGTTAAGATTTGCCCTGCAGTTTGAGTAGTTAAGATTTGCTGTGCAGTAATCGCTTGAACCACTTCCTGGTTTGTATCCTCCCCTCCCCCACCCAAACTCCAAGGGCCAAACCCAAGCCATTTTTTTTTTTCCCAAACAGATCCATGTCTGAAATATTGGCTTCTGTTTCTGAAGAACTCACTTTTGAGCTTGTTTGTCCAGCTCTGTAGTTCAAATTAATTTCACCCTTCAGGGACTTGCAGGCGTGTTGACAGATCCAATGACAAAAATGGAGTTTTATTGGAAAGGGTGTTAGTCAGAGAGGCAAAGGGCTCAGGGGATAGGTTGGTAATGGGCTATGGAGACTTTCTTCTTAGGTCACTGGCTGCCATCTAGAACCTGCTTGGCAGTGATGGAAAATCATTACCTCTTGACAGCTGCCTGACAGGTGGCCAGTAACACGGTGGTACCCTCCTCCTATGACTCCTCCTAGAAAGAGCCATCCCATAACAGCAGGAACACCACGGACGCCATGAAAACCCAGGAGCTCAAGGGCCAGTTTTCCTTCTCAACAGCCTGTCCCTTACTGGGTTAAATATTTTTATCGACGTCACAGAATATGGCCCACCAAAAATCCCCATGCTTACCTCTCAGCGGTGGGGAAACCTGATTAAAACCAGGGGGAACAATGGAGAACAAAGAGAAGTGACTGGTAAAAAAGTTACTGTGTCATGTTGATTGGCTCTGATCATGGAGCTAGACCATCTATACATTTCCATAAAAAAGACCAAAAAATCATAAAAGGCCAGAACTGGCATCAGGAAAACACATAGAATGATTGCAAGAAGAAATTTGGCAGATTTCCAGCTTAAGAGACACACAAGGCAACGTGCCACATAAGACCCACGATGGTCAGGTTGGCGCCATGTTAATTTCAGCGTGGCTGTTCTCAGCTGGAACCCAGTCACCCCCTCACATCTCCACAGGAGTCCATCCTTAATGCAGGCTGGGCCCAGATAATGAGAACTTGATGCTTCGTGGGGGAATTTCCTCCTTTCAATGGGTTTAAGCCAAAACCTTTAAAATTATTTTAAATGTCATTTTCCTTTTTAATGGGACATGTAAGTACTAGGAAAATTATAGCATTAAAAGGCTTTCTTTGGACTTTTTTTTTTTTTTTTCATTTTTGTAATTACTTTTTAGAGGGAAGAACTGTGAATTCATGGTGAATGTTACCCTCCATATGAGGAACCTGATGCCAGGCTCTTATTCTGAAACAAGGTCCTCACATTTTCCCCCTAGAAAAACACTCAAGAAACTCACTAGTTTGAGATCAACACATGTTTATTTCCCCACAGGCCATAAGCCATGCGATTTCCAGAGAGGTAACAAGAATTATCCACTGCTGTTGGCCAAAGGAAAGACTGTGCTGCGACACTTAATAAATGTATTAAGGCATAAGGCTAATGAATTTGCAAACTCCGCTCCATCTAAAGGAGCATCACACCCGTCTAAGCACACCTGGATGAGCCTGATGATTTGAAATATGGGTTACTGGCTTACATTTGGCCCCAACGATGTCACACACAACTCCCCAAACTGAGTGAGTGGTTACGACCATAGGTTGTTGTTGTTTTCTTGCTGCCAGGTCTGCGTTATGGTCTGTGGCTTTGCTGGCTTTGACCCTTTTAGGACCCAGGGTACAGAGGCAGCAGCTGGAGAACGTTCTTCCCATCGTGGACGGCAGGAGCTCAAGAAAGGTAAGGAGAACCATGCAGAGCCTCTTACAGCCTCACCTTGAATGGATCCGATCACGTACTCGTGGGTGAGCGTGATCTGGGGATGATGGGTGGGGGGAGGGGGCACTTGTTGGTCATGAATATAATTGACTAAGGTCACATAACTTAAAACCACATAACTTGAAACTGCAGGTGATGTTCTTTTACTGATTTAGTGGATGTTTATGGACTCATTACACGAGTCTAGGTGAGCACGGTACATTCTTAAAAGCGTGTCATCCTCTCAACAGAACTCCAACGGAGGCGCGTATCTCCATTTTACAGATGGGTCAGTGGTAGCCAGTCAGCAAAAGACTGGGCCTTGGGCCCTAACCCTAGAAAGTCATAGAACCAGTGTTGGGACGCAGGTGCTCTAGCTTGGAGCCTGTGCTCTTCTGCTGCCCTTGGCTCTGTGCCCAAGCCTGGGGACACCAGAGGAGGGCAGCGGTCCCCATGTGCAGATGGACAGCTGGCTGGGATTGTCACATGAAGAGAGAGGATTCTCTCTTGGAAATGAGTTGAATACATTTGGCCGATGCTGGATAAACAGAGGTGGTTGGTGAAGGTTGCTAACCCCGGTTGAGGTCTGAAGCGAGATAGGACTGGAAGTGAACGAAGCTGACTTTAGGTGCCTTTAATCTGGTTTAGGAGGAGGTTCAGAGGCATAGCCCCATATCCCCATCATCTGCCGGCAGTCCAGGCTGGCAGGGCCTTTACGAGAGTGGCTCGTGTGTTGTTAAGTCAAGAGAAAGAGAGACGTAGGAGTAATACTGTTGCAACATAATGAGTACAAAGGGACATCCATTAATATTCAATATATATTTGATTAACTTTTAAGCACCTAGGAGAGACCGTGTTATGTGCAGGTAATTCAAAATAAAAGGAGACAAAGTCCTTGCCCTCATGGAGCTTACATTCTAAAGGACAAAGACTTTTTTGGGGCAGTCTCATCCAGGGATGTATAATCACAAAATGGAGCATCTTTTTTAAAACTTTGAAAGAAAGGAACGAGCTTTCACAAGAGGATAGGACAAAGGTGATAGGAATTTAAAGGAGAGAACCTAAGAGAGGCTAGGTGTGTGTGTGTGTGTGTGTGTGTGTGTGTGTGTGTGTGTGTGTGTGTGTGTGAGAGAGAGAGAGCTTGTGTGTATGGGCGCATGTGTCAGTGGAGTGAGAGGTGGGAAGCATTCTAGACTGAAGAAGGAGTGTTTGCCTAGATCCTGGGATGGGATGAAAGAAGGACAATGTCGCAGTCCAGCTGGGCTTTTATAAAGGGCTGGCGCCTTGAGTTTCCTCTTGGCTGGTATGCAGCTGCCTCTGAAAGGGGCCAGTTGCCTAAAACTCCCCCTCATCTACAGCCAAGTTCAAATAAATGTCACTTCTAGTGAGATCTCCCTCAGAGCCTGCTGCAGTCTCTATCTGGCAAAGGCAGAACATTTTGCAGCTATGAGAAATGAACTTGCCACTGCCCCAGAGAGCCCTGGGGTATAGCTGAGGAGCAGATCCTGCCCAGGTTAGAAACTGCAGTAACATGAGCGGAGTTTAGCACTGGCTGGCGGGAGATCAGTTCCTTGCTTAAGAAATTCAACGTATGTTTACCAACTAGCCATGATGTTTACTGACTAGCCCTGCTATCCCAGATGCAGAGGAGAGTGATAAGACAGATATAACCCTTCTATTAAAGACTCCATGGTCTGCGAGAGAAAACACACCCAACAACAAGCAGTAGTAAATAACAGACTAGGATAGTGCTCGAGAGTTGTGGCTGGCATGGGGGATAGGTCCCTCATTCAGATTTTAGATGTCGCTAAAAGCTTCTTGGAAGAACTGAGGGTTGAGAAAACTCTTAGACAATGAATACGTGTCCACCATGCAAAGAAGGGGCATCTTAGCGCCATCAGAAATAACAGTAAGTGCAAAATCATCAGATATGTGCAAAATGCAACAATGCCACAATGTTTTTGGGTGCAAAGAGCATTTAGCCTGCAGACTCACGTCCTATCTGAAAGAAGTCCTTGATTCAGCCTCCTTCCTGATCCATCTGCAGTAATATTTCCTCATGGTTTTCCCCCAGCTTTATTGAGATAAAATTGACATACAACATTGCTTAAGGATCCTGTGTACAAGGCAGTGATTTGATACATGTACACATTTCAGAGTGGTTACCACCACCAGTTTAGTTAATATAGCTTTTCCTCACGTAATTACTATTTTGTTGTCCTTGTTATCATGGTGAGACTTACAGTCACCTTAGTGAATTAGATCCTCAGCTCTTAGTGGCCTTATAACTGGAAGTTTGTAGCCTTCCACGGACATCTTTCCATCTCCCTCTCCCCCTCTTGCCTGGGCAGCCACCCTTCTACTCTGTTTTGATGAATTTTCGCATGTTTAGATTCCACATACAAGTAAGGTCATGTGGTATTTGTCTTTATCTGTCTGACTCATTTCACGTAGCCCAATGCACCTGTGCTTCCTGCATCCAAGTTCATCTTATACGGCCTCAGCAGGAGGTGAGACTTTCCTGTCCAAACTCTTGTCTGGGTGTTGGGTGTCTTTGGAACTAGGGCTGCAAGCGTGGTCAGGGTGGGTGTTATTGACAGAAGTACTGGGGTTTTGGGGAGCCGCAGTGCTTCTGAGCCCTGGAGGACATTTGCACAGCACATAGCACCAGGAGATGTGATGGGACAGGGACTTGGCTTCCTTTCCCCAACTCTCAGTTCAAAGCCATCGGCTCTAGAAGACTTCACTCATCTGGGAGTCACCTCCTTTGAAGTTCATGGGAGGATTTTCTCCATTGTGTCTCTGTTTCATCTACATATGGAGCCTCTCCTGCCAGACTGGGAAAATGTAGAGGGCTCTCTCCATTGACTGGGGGCATAGCATAAGGCAGTGTTCATAGGCAGAGCTTTGAGACTGTGTCACATTTCTGCCGCCTGTCCCAGGTGGGCAATTGTGCACACTGAGCCCCTTGTTCCTCCTCTCCAAATGTCGCTTTGTCTCTTTCTGTAAGAATGCCTTTGGGATTTTGGCAGGGATTGCATCGGCTCTGTAGATCACTTTGGGTAGCATGGGCCCCTTAACAATATTGCCTTTCAATCCACGAACAAGCCGTGCCTTTCCATTTGTCTCTATCTCCTTTCATTTCTTCCTACAGTGTTTTACGGTTTTCAGTGTATAAGCCTTCACTTTCTGAGTTAAGTTTATTCCTAAGTATTTGATCCTTTTGTTGGTCTTAAAAATGGGATTGTTTTCATTCCTTCCTTATCCGGTAGTTTGGAATTAGTCTATAGAAACACAACTGATTTTTGTATGTTGACTTTGTATTTTATAGCTTCGCTGAATGTATTAGTTCTAGTAGTTGTGTGTGTGTGTGTGTGTGTGTGTGGAATCTTTAGGGTTTTGAAAAAAAAAAAAGCAGGTCTAAAATTCACATGGAACCATGGTATACCCCCAGATTATTCTAAAATTTATTGAGAAAACTAAAGTGCTGAGGAAGCATTTTCAATCACGTGGAAAGGATGGATGACTCAATAAAAGGCACTGGAATATTGACATCCTAATGGGGAGGGGAGACTGATTTGGATCTGTTTCACACAATATTCAATAACAAATTTCAGTAGGATTAAATATCTTGATTTGAAATGCAAACTTTAATATGCCTTTTAATAAGTAGGAAACTAACTCGATGGCCTTGGAGTGGGGAAAATACATCTTTTTTTTTTTTTCACACTAGAAGTTTATTTCATCTCTACAATTTTTTTTTTTTTAACCAAAAATTTTGGAAAAAAAACACAACGTTATTCCTAGTCCTAAAAACAAACTTGGCCAAATCTGAGAATAGTGATTTTCTAGTTGTTTGTTTTGTAGAAGTCAAAGTTGGACTGTGAATTGCTCAGAGTCCTCTGTTGTTTTTCCATGATGAAGTGTAGCTGTATCTTGTCCTCTTAGAAATGCCTTCCTGGAATCGGCAGCTCTTACCTGTCAGTAAAGAGTTTAAGTTAAGTAGGAGACAGCAGTACGAAAGGCCTTTGCCACTTTTCGGTTTTCACTTCGACATGCCTTTTAATAAGTAGGAAACTACCTTGATGACCTCGGAGTGGGAAAATACACTTGTTTTTTCGAGATGTCTCGGTAAGCTGGTGACTTCCTGGGTTGGGAGGGGAGATCTCTTTTACTGCAATGTTTCAAGGCTACTGGGCCATGCACATAAAAGCAGGGACAGAGTGATCAGCGAATAGCCAGTAAGAACCATGACAGAACAATGTTTTGAAACCAAATGCATAATTAAAACTATTGACCCACAAAAAAAGTGCAGCTGGATACAGAAAATGTACATGTACAAGGAAAATATCTCTTTTCTTCCTTTTTAAAAAATTGAGGTATAGTTGATTTACAGTATAGTGTTAGGTTCAGGTATATGGCATAGTAACTCAGTTATATCTATATGGATAGAGAGATCTGCTCTTTTTCAGATTCTGGGGAAAGTTTCTTAAACAAGATCTATAGGAGTTCCCGTCGTGGCGCAGTGGTTAACGAATCCGACTAGGAACCATGAGGTTGCGGGTTCGGTCCCTGCCCTTGCTCAGTGGGTTAACGATCCGGCGTTGCCGTGAGCTGTGGTGTAGGTTGCAGACGCGGCTCGGATCCCGCGTTGCTGTGGCTCTGGCGTAGGCCGGTGGCTACAGCTCCGATTGGACCCCTAGCCTGGGAACCTCCATATGCCACACGGGAGTGGCCCTAGAAATAGCAAAAAAAAAAAAAAAAAAGATCTATAAAGCAAAAATCTTAAATGAAACATTTTAAATCTAAGGCGTTTCAACAGAATCTTCATTTAGAAATCCACATGCTAAGAGAAATATTTTTATGTTACATCTAAATGTACCAATAATTCTGGCCTGTTAATAAATAGAAGCTATACGAGGCATTGCAGGATGGTGGAAACGGCCAAATGTAAAGTAACGAAAATTCCAAGAAGAGGAAACCCACACATTTGACAGAAATATGCTCTTCATAGCCCTTGTTGACTTACGGTACCCTCTTGGTCATATCCCAGACTTTGGTGTCTGTCTCTAGGCTCTCTTATGTTTCCTTGATCTACTGGTCCCCCAAATCAAGGGGTGTCTATGCTCTGTCGCTGTATTTTGGTGCTCTAAATCTGTGCTGTCAGGTGGGGTCGTCGTGACCACATGTTGCTATTTAAGTTTTAATTAGGGCCTTCCCATCATAGCTCAGCGGAAAGGAATCCATGAAGATGCATCCATGAGGATGCAGGTTCGATCCCTGGCTTCCCTCGGTGGGTTAAGGATCCATCGTTGCTGTGAGCTGTGGTGTAGGTTGCAGACATGGCTTAGATCTGATGTTGCTGTGGCTGTGGCGTAGGCTGGCAGCTACAGCTCTGATTGGACCCCTAGACTGGGAACCTCCATATGCCATGAGTGTGGCCCTAAAAAGCAAAATAAATAAATAAATAAATAAATAAATAAATAAATAAATAAATAAATAAAATAAATTTAAATTAGAGTAGAATTCATTTCCTCGGTCACACTAGCCACAACTCAAGTGTTCAGTAGCCTGTATGGCTAGTGGCTGCCTTACTGAATAGCATAGGCATAGACTATCCCCTTGATTACAGAATGTTCCACTGGATGTCGCTGCTTAAACTGATGCATATATAAGTTTTAGTATCAATTTGATAGGAAGAGTCCTTCATTCTTCCTCAGCTTTAAAATTGCTTTGGTTCCTACTTCTCCCAATAAGTTTTAGGATAAGTAATTAGGGAACTGTCATTTAAAACAACATGCATAGAGCACTCCACAGCAACTGCAAGGGCTGTGTTACATGTATCAGAACAGTAACTCTGAACACAATGGCAGCACATGAGAAGAGGAAGTTGCAAAAGGGGAGAGAGAGAGAGAGAGAGGGTGTAGGTATAATGTTATGATGCAACTTAGGCCAACTTTTAAAACACCCCCCAAAACTATTTATTGTGTATGGCTCATAATAATAGCTAATCTTTATTAAGCATTTATTTTTTCCAGGCTTTGTTCCAGGCACTTTCAGTGTATTAACGTTTGACTGTTGCACCCAAGATTAATTTACTCTCATCTTCCTTATTTGACTAAGGCATAGAAGAGTTAAGCAACTTGCCCCAGGTTACCTAGCTAGTTGGTGCAGAGTTGGAGCTCATAGCCAGGCTGTCTGGCTTCCAAGGCTACATTCAAAACCACACCACGGTGCTATCCTGGAATCGGACCAAATGACACTCGCTAGACATGCATGGCAATGTTTCAGGACAGGGAAAAAATAGAAATGGGCTGTAGGGCTTTACCTTCTGTCTAATGTGTTAGAGAGAGAGGTGGGTGGTGGGGAGAGGGAGAGAGAGAAGGAGGGGGCCAGATGGGAGAGGAGAGGAGAGAATGGAAGATCCAAAGGAAAGAAAGGAGAAAATATTTACATCAGTCCAATTAGGTTGGGGGTACGTGGATGTCTATCATTTTCTGTTTGAGTATAAGTTTTTAATTAATAAAGCAAAAAATAATGGGCACCTTGTTAGATGAAGCAAGGCTCCCAGGATTTGCTTATGACCTGAGATCTGCTAATAGGACTTCTATGTTGCTAAGAGGCATCCATTCTATTTTGTAGAGGGTTTTTGAGGGGCAGTTGAGAGGGTTGCAAAGCCAGGTGGCAGGAGTCACAGCTGGGGGAGAGTCTTGGGGCAGACAAAGGGTGTGAAAAGGGAGTTTCTGAAATCCTCTGGTGCTTGATGCATGGAGCCCTCCCACCTCTGTCCCCGCTTCCATTTCCTCAGCAAGCCTTCATGTCTTTAACGGAAAATAGATCACCATTTTCTTTTGGTGCGTGCGGAAGAGATGAGACCAGCCTGAGAGAGGCCAAGATGTGTGAATGTGCTACCCTGGCAGGTGATGTGACACACAGGTTGCCGATGCGGAGAGTCTCTTCCTGGCATCCCGAAGGCCTAGGCCAGGGCCCTTCATGTTAATAGCCAGCATCGCTGCCTTTGAGCCTCCTCTCACCTGGTAATTTCTATCCTCTGATCAGTCCAGGACCCAAGCCTCATGCCCATGTCACCTTGCTCTGGCGGCTCCCTACCTGTTAGCCTTCCTGTCCCAGCGTCCCAGGCCCCGAGCCTCTCTGGCTGCCTTGCTGATGGGCAGCTCACGTGTGGGGCTTTTTGCGCAATTGCTGTCCCTGGAGCAGACAGGTAGGAGTGGCAAGATGGGGCTGAAACGGGCAGGTCTGGAGCAGCTTAACCATGTGAACGGCAGACACCTGCCAAGCCACCAGAAAAAGGGGAGCTGGGTTCATCCAGTGGAGAGTGGGGTCCAGGGGAGGTGAAGGAGGCAGCTGGAGGGAGATCTTCCCCTCATCCTTCCCCTGCAGCTGCCCAAGGGGCCCACCACCCCTGCCCACTGAGCCCCCGTTTATGGCTCTTTTTCTGCAAGCTCATCAGTAATTATGGACCAGCAGGTTCTTGAGAAGCAGCCACCCTGTAAGGCACAGGCTGGCTCTGGTTCTGCTGTGGCCCCTCCTCGGGCACAAAAGAAGGTTTCCAGATCCTGAGACCATGGCTGGCCTGCACCTGCCTCCAAGCTAACAACAGCGCTTGTGCTGCTCTGCACAATCCAAGCATGGAACGAACTGCTGGGCTGTTTCCACACATGCCAGCACATTTATTTTCAAGCCAAAAAGCTCCAGAGGAGAGTGGTAAAATGCTGGGGTTTACGGTATTTTGCAGTTAAATTCAGCCCTCTGAGCCCTGCTGAGGAATGCACCAGGTAAAAGCTTCCCACCACGCTGGCAGGGCTCTTAGGCCAGCTGAGAGGTAAAGGCACCTGTCACTGATCAGCCTCATGGCTTTGGCCACCTGTTCCCAGATCCCCCTGTGCCCATACCCTGAGACCCGCCCAGGAGTGTGGATTCATGAAAGAGGCAGGATAGACTAGAGGTCAAGGACAGCCTTTGGGGGTGGCCAGGACCAGGTAAGCAGCCCTCGTTGCTGCAGGCCTTTGGTCGTCATGTTTTCTGAGCTTCCTTCCATTTATCAGAATGGTCACCTTATCTGCTTGAAGAGTTTCTAAAATTGGAACTAAAAATGTACTCAGGTGGGCTAGCTTCCCTCATTGAGCTTGTTGGGGACAATGACTCATATGCTTTTCCCATCTCTCAAAATATTCCACGTATTACCAAGTCAATAATGGATTGCTAACCCCAGTTCATTTCATTTATTTATTTATTTATTTTTGTCTTTTTGCCTTTTCTAGGGCCGCTTCCCACGGCATATGGAGGTTCCCAGGCTAGGGGTCAAATCGGAGCTGTAGCCACCAGTCTATTGCACAGCCACAGCAACGTAGGATCCGAGCATTGTCTGCGACCTACACCATAGCTCACGGCAATGCCGGATCCTTAACCCACTGAGCAAGGCCAGGGATCGAACCCGCAACCTCATGGTTCCTAGTCAGATTCGTTAACCACTGCGCCACAAAGGGAACTCCCCCAGTTTATTTTAAATCCATTTCCTACTAATGAAATTGTCATAGGTATGTATGTATGCGTGTGTTGAAATCTTCTGCATCTAAAACTAAATGCATAAACAAATGAAAGATACATAGCTCATTTCCTTGTTTTCTTTGTTTACTAGTGCTATAGAATATATGTTTGTAGACATAGATATACACATACCTGTCAGTTATGTGTACATATATGAAACCTAACACTATGGCATAATTAAAAAGAATGAGGCTCTGAGTAGACAGACCTGGGTCCCACTATGTGCTCTTATACATCTCGGCTGTGTGACCTTAAGCAGATTAATTAACCTCTCTGAACTTGCTTTTGTTTATGTGGGGCAACCTTATGCAGAATGGTTCTAAAGGTTTCATCTTGGAAGCAGATTATCAAGGTCTGACTCCCAGGTCTAGGAGTTACTCATCTCTTTGTGCCTTAGTTTTTCCCAGCTGTAAAGTGGGAATCAGGCTTGTCCTTATGTCATAGTAATGCTTGAGGATTAAATGAACTATGACAGAGAGTCAGGGGCTATTGAGAGCTTCAGTGGCTGCCTGCAACAGAGTTATTAAAATGCCTATAAAGGGGGAATCATAATAAGATCACCATAAAGTGCTGTGGTGAGGAAGACATGAGATAACACGGGAGACAGTAGCTCTGAGTCCAGCACCCAAGTGCTGTGTTGAAATGGTAGCCTTGCTTGCTGATATTTTGCTTCAGGGCAGGAGGCACAGCACACAGGCCAGGCTGCACACTCCAGGTGCCAGGGCTCATGAAGGCTCCTGCAGCACCAGGATGGAAGGACTTGATTGCGGGGGGACTGAGGTTGGGAGAGGGGCTGATACCAGGGCTCGGCCGCAGACAGAAGCCATGGAGGCTTTACACGCCGCACTCCAGGAGGTTCAGCTCCTGCACCCAGGCCAGGATCATTTTGCTGAGCCACCTCTGGCTGCCAAATGTTGTTCTAACCAGAGCTCTTTGATCCGCTGCCAGTCCTTGGGCAATGGGGGCAAGGTGTGCCGGGATCCAGGCGAGGCCCTCGGGTGAGGCCCTGCCCATCCTGACAGCTGTGCCTGCACAGGGCCGGGAGGAATGTCCTGGGAGAGTGGGCCTGGGCCAGGCCCTCACAGCCAGGGTGGCAGAAGGCACAACACAGCCACCAAGGGGCTCCCTGTGCAGCACTCAGCCTTCCGTGGTGGCCACAGGAACTGGATGCACACTTGGCCTGATTGAGAGCCACTCGCTGCCTTAGGTTCCAGAAGGGAGGGAAGAGGGGAAGAAGGAAGCTGAGGGAGAAGAGGAGGGGAGGGAGAGAGAAAAGGAAATGCCTCCCAGGCAAGCAGGAGTTTGGGAGTCATTGTCATCCCATTGCAAGCCAGGGACCTCGCTCTGATGGGGCCTCACAGGACACTTTGTGGGAAAGACCCACTTAGGAGCAGCTCCTTCCATTAAGGCCTGGGATGGCAGCACTTGACATCACATTAGGCCCTTCCCCAGGAGACACCTGGTCTTTCTCATCTGCGCCAACATCTGCAGCATCCAGTTCGCCCATCTGTCCCTACTCAGGGAAGAGGACGGATGCTGGGTCCTCCTGGAGCCACTTGTGTCTCCTTGGCTGGGTTCAGGTCTCCAGAGAGGATGGTGCCAGGCACATCCAGGGTCTGAGCCTCTTGCAGGGCTTCCCCTCTGCCAAGAACAGCCAACCAGAGGAACGCGTGCCCACAACACAGACGCGAGGATAGGCGCTGGGACATACGTAAATCAGGAAAGTCCATGTTGTTTACTTGAAGTTTAAATTTAACTGGTCTTTTTGTATTTTTATGGGCTAAAACTGGCCTCCTCAGACAGGCAGCTCAGACCTAACTTCAGGAGCAGAAATGGGACAAGAACTGCTCTTTCAAATGCCCTTCCCTATCGCGTGTGTCCCAGGAGGGTCTCTGGCTTGGGAGGGCTGGCGTTAGACCGTGCTGCCGAAGGGCTGGGTGGTCTTATCCTTGCCCGGAAAGGGACAAAGAGTGAAAACCAGTCTCTTGGTCATCTCCACGCTACACCAGGCATTCCCTAAGGGCCAAGTGCCTCTATCCCAGGGCCTGTGTAGACTTTTACCTGCAGTGTTTCATTTAATGCTGATGACTGGCTGAGGAGCAGGATGTGTATCTCTGTTTCGAGCTTTGCAGAGTCCCTCTGCCCCCGTGCAGAAGCTGAGCCTTCCTGAGATCCATCCAGCCCAGTGTCTCGGCTGCAGGTTGCAGGGCTGGACCTGACCATGACTGACACAAGCCTTCTCCTTGGCTGGGGGATGTTCGTCCTGCTCTCCTTTGTCTTTATCCCTTTACCATGACCTTGTTTCATAAATGAGCACCCCATATGCATGCTCTTCCAGGTGAGTCAGAATCTGGAGGCAAATATGCTAGGGGATAAGGTAGGACAACTTAGTCCGGGAGATTCCGGTCGAAAGAGTGGCTTGGTGATGACACCCAGCCCTGAGTCAGAATCCCAGCTCTGTCATTGCCTGTGTGAGTCTGTGCACGTTACGTGTGATGGTTTGATCTTCCGTTTAATAATTAGGGTAATAATACATACAGCATTGGGAATTTAGGATTTAACGAGAGAAGGCATGAAAAGTAGGTACCCATCATTTGAGCTATTATGTCCCTCAGAGGCTTGTGGGAGGAGTAGAAAAGGATCTAAAGTAAAGATGTGTAGTAGGTGCTTCATAAACAGTGATTAGGACTCTTGTTACAAACTCCCTTTGGGACGGGTTGTTTGTTTCCCAAAAGCCACTCAAAAATTCTGTTCTTATCTCAGAAGAATTGGATAAATGGCTCCTTTAATAAACTAGCCTTTCACCTGGGGGGACAGGTTTGCTGATCCTACCCATGTTTTTTGTTTGTTTGTTTGTTTTGTTTTGTTTTTTAGGGCCACACCCATGGCATATGGAGATTCCCAGGCTAGGGGTCAAATCGGAGCTATAGCCACTGGCCGGATCCTTAACTCACTGAGCAAGGCCAGGGATTGAGCCTGCATCCTCATGGATGCTAGTCAGATTCATTTCCCTTGAGCCATGATGGGAACTCCAGGTTAAAATGACCAAAAATTCAATTTGATTTGATGGCTCTGGAAAAAAAAATATGCATAGAAATGGATGACCCCCAGAGACCCTTAGCGCTGATACAAAGCAGCACAGCAGTGAGGGCTGCTTTCTATGACCCTGTTGTCTGCTTCTTGTTCAGGGCCTTGGGCCTGGCCACCCATCACAGCAGGTAAGATCCGAGGTCCCCTGCCTCGTCGATGCTGCCATTTCCTCCAAGACCTGCAAGGTGCTCACTGGAGCCAAGGTTCTGGGCCCTGGCCTTGGAGACCCAACCCCAAGGTGCCAACTCAGGAGCATTCTCTGCTGCCTTGAAGCATGGTTAGTGACCACCAAGAAGGCAGATCCACTGGGATCTGAGAGCTGGGGCTGCTTCTAAGATCAAGGAAGGCAAAAGGCCATTTCGTCACCTTCCTCTTGCCTAAGAACAGTGGGCTTCAGACCACACTCCCTTCCTGCCTCCCTCACCCACCTAGACCCTACTCCCAAGTCCCCGTACTGTTTCTGTGTCCCATCAGGTCCATTTGTTGACCCTTGACATGACACATCCTGTGGGACAAGTTGGCCCAGGGCAGGCCACCTTGAGTGACTCGAGGATGGCCCTCAGCCTCCTTGAACCTCAGTTGCCGTGTCTGTCAAGTGGGGAGAATAAAGCAGCTTTCACACTTCCTCCCATGAGCCAAGAGACATGGCAAAAAGGCTTTGTGGGCTGGATGCACCATCACCTGGGAGTGCTGGGGTCCCTGCTGTGCTCCTCATAAGAGTAGCAATGTTACTCATTGACCTTCTTGCTGTTTCCCTACACGTCCTGGTTTTCTTCCACATGCTACAGGGGAGCATGGGATTAGCACAGGGTCAAGGCCACTGGATCCTCTTCTCCATGGTCTCTTAGCATATGTAACCCAGGAACCAAATTGAGGAATCTGGCTACTTAGAATATGAGCTGCTAAGAATCATCATTCATCATTATGAAATAAATAACTCCTACAGCTGCTTCTCTAACCATATGGAGTTGCCCCAGTAAAAAAGCGCACCATCTTAGACCATACCTGCCCCAAAGACAGTTGTCTTTTTTTTTTTTTTTGTCTTTTTGCTATTTCTTTGGGCCGCTCCCGCGGCATATGGAGGTTCCCAGGCTAGGGGTTGAATCGGAGCTGTAGCCACCGGCCTACGCCAGAGCCACAGCAACCCGGGATCCGAGCCGCGTCTGCAACCTACACCACAGCTCACGGCAACGCCGGATCGTTAACCCACTGAGCAAGAGCAGGGACCGAACCCGAAACCTCATGGTTCCTAGTCGGATTCATTAACCACTGCGCCATGACGGGAACTCCAAGTTGTCTTTGTCTTTATCTTCCCTCTCTCTCTCTTTCTCTCCCCCTGCCCCTCCTCTTACATGCCATCATAGATCATGAACTACTTTCCTAATCAGTGAGCCATGTGTATCAGACACTGTTAGCTCAGTTTTAGCTGCTCTGAAAGATGCTTGCCTATCGATATAGCCACAGCCCCTATGGAATCCTATCTACTACTTAGCCTTTATTTTAAGCCAGATCTAAAGGCACCTTCCAAGTCTGGTGAATATCCACCCACCCAGTTTCATCTGCACAAAAAGAGGCTTATTTTATTTATAGAGATATACATTGTGACTGTCTCCAGCCTAGAGGAAAGGCTGCAGACAACCGTGGACAATTTGCTTAACCATGTTCGAAGAAAGGGCCAGTTATGTGCAATATGTCAGTGACAATGACTTTCATGTAGTGAACACTGACCACGTGTCGGGCATTGTGCTAATTTCTTGTTTAATCAGCAGTACCTCCAACAAGGTTAGGTAAGATAATTACCCCATTTTAGAGATGAGGAAAATAAGACTAGGAGAGATTAAGATTCGCTCAGAACTAAGAGCTAATAAGAGCCAGTATTCAAAGTGAGGCCTTGAAAACACTTTCTATTAGACCTGCTAATTAACTCAGAATGCTTTTGTGTGGACAAAAGGCCCCTGAGCTGCATACTGGTGCTGCCCTTATTTGCAGAGGAGGGGCAAGCTCAGGGAGCCTTAGGTGTGAGGAGTTTAATGAAGAGAGATGAAAGATACTCTTGACCGTCAGCCCATGGGAAGGGCCTGGGAGCTGCCTCAACCCAGCCTCATGGCTCTTGAAGATCACTCTGCCTGTGATTATGCACAAGATTGTTTAATTAATTGTATGGCTCACCTGTCACCATATCTGCCTTCATGAAGTGTCTTTCATCTCAGATCTTCAAAGTAGTCGTAAAAGCTGTAATTAGTTGTAATGATTGTTGTGTTTTTTAATAGTTACCTGCTGTAATGTCCCTTTGACAGGTAAAGGTGCTGAGGCTTTGGGTCAGAGGGAGACACTAAATGTGGGGACCCAAGCCATAAACTAGCCAAGGCCCTCCCTTCCTGGGGAGCCTCACAGGAAGCTTAGAGTGTCCTGAAACAAAGAACCACCCAGAACATGTCAGTCTGTCTCCTCTTGCCTTTGGGAGCTGCTCACATTTCTTTCGGGGTGGAGGTGAGTGGCATCTTAACACAGGTGTAAGTAGTTTGTTCCATTGTAAAAGCAAAGGAGGTTTAAGATTCAAGAGACTCCTGCAGCACACACCCACCCCAGTTTGCTCATTGGTAACATAAGGACGGGAGTCATGATAAATTCTCCACAACGGTTTTCTATTCTTTTCTGAGCTGGTCAGTCAGGTGCAGCTATAAGAGGAGACACAGAGAGGCTCAAAAAAAACAAACGTTATTACCCCACAGGGGCCAGAGACAGAAGGCATGGCACATGAGGCCATGTAGGAAAGACACCAGAGTGGTCAGGAGGCAGAGGACAGGAGCAGGGTGAACTGAGACCACAGCCTTTACTGGGGTTTCTGAAGGCAAGAGTGAACAGCCTGGGACTGTACTTTGAATAATTTTGGTGGGCTTGGGGCTATGGGGATGGCCCCTAGCTGCCTCATACCTGACCCTGGACCATTAAGCCAGAAGAACATCGCCTCTGGGGGTGTGTGGACCTGATGGAGGGAGGAAGGTTCTGGTTGGCTTTGTTTGCAAATCAGAGGCATGCTGGGCCCCTTGCTACCTCAAGAATTGTCTGGTCCAGGGAGGGGCAGTCTCTTTGAGGCCAAAAAGGTGGGTGTGTCTGGTGCATGCATCCACCGGGAAAAATAAATCAAGATTGAGGAGGAGATTAGAGAAAAACTTTCATCTCTTAAAAAAAAAAAAGCAAGAATTCAGAGCAAGAGAAACTTACCTTCTCTTGGGGGAGATCATAAGATCCCTCAGTGAGTTGTTTCTCTTCCTCCCTTTCCGTTGATCCCGCTGACCGGGTATTTGAGTCCAGGGCCATCTGGGATGTGGAAGGATGGTCACCAGGGCACTGGCAGAGGCACAGAGGACACCTTGGTGAGGCTTAGAGCGTCCTTTGGATGCCCTTGTGTTCTGGCCCTTTCGTCATGTCCTAAGGAGCCTAGAACATGCTTCTCATTCTACTTCTTTGGATGCCCTAACCCTGAACATCTCAGCTGTAATGACGTTTCCTGGATATTTTTCAGTGCTGTCCTGTGAGGTACACAAGATTTGTCCAAAGTCATTGTTAGTCCATGGAAGAGCCACGCTTCAAACCAAAGGGCTTTCTCTTTCTAAAACCACCCCCTCTGTGTGAGAGTGAGAGATGAACTTTTGGCTGAACAGCTCTTGTTCAGGAAGTCCTGAAGTAGAAAGTCCCTGAATGGAGTTTGGAAAATAAATTCTGCCAAGGCAACAAGGCAGCTTCTTTGGAGCTGGCAAAAGAGACTCTCTTAATAATCAAAAGGCTCCCATTGGACTCCATCTCCAGGCTCTTCACCCCTCTTCAGTTCCGCTCTTCGTGTGTACTCTGGGAAAAACGCTTCTTCATATGCATCCGGACACATAGATAATAATGTCATAACATTCTCTTTCTCAAAGCCAAACAGCTCCCCCTAAACCAGGTCATTGAAAATCACCCCGTTTTCCTTCAATAGAAGAATCAATGCATAGAGTAGAACCCTAGGCAGTAAGTACAGGCAACAACCTGGATGAATGTTAGAGACATAAGATTGAGAGGAAGAAACAAGTAAGATAAAAGAGAGCACAGTGGCATTTTTACAAAGCTGAAAAACGAGCCTCCCCTCCCCTCCAGAGTTGAGAGATCCTACCTCAGTGTAACTTTCAGGAAAAGCAAGAGAGGAGTTCCCACTGTGGTGCGGTGAGTTAAGGATCCACCTGCAGTGGCTTGGGTCACTCCAGAGGTATGGGTTTGATCCCTGGCCCAGTGCAGTAGTTTAAAAGGATCTGGCTTTGCTGGACCTGTGGTGTAGGTCGCAACTGCTGCATCGATTCAGTCCCTGGCCCAGGACCTTCCATATGCTGCAGGTGCAGCCATAAGAAAAAAAAAAAAGAAAGAAAAAAGGGGAAAAAAAAAACAAAGCACGAGACTGAGGAACACAGTTTAGGTTGAGAATACTTGATAAGGGGCAAGAGAGGGGCCTTGGGAAGAAGGATTCCCCAGTATTGTTTTGTGGTTCTTAAGACAGTTTTACAGGCACGTTTATCCTCAGTGTCATGACTGACAGAGATTACATGCATAGATAATTCTCTGTGTCCCCAAATGAACACTGCAGGGGAGACGCTTCCTCACACCCATAGCCGAAAGGCAAACCGTTCCATTTAGTGAAAGCCAATAAACATGAACTTCAAGAAACATACAAGAAATGGGGTGTGGGGATGGGGGGACTGCGGTCCCGGGAGGAAGGCGGGAAAAGAGGAAAGGGGAGAAGAAGGCTAGAAGCAGTGTGGTTGCTGGTTTTCTCTCTCCTTTCGCCTTCGGATCCTCTCAGTTGCTGATCGCACCCTGTCTCACACCCTCTAGGATATGTTTTAAGGTCCCATGGACAAGGGACACCCTCTCCAGGCTGTAAAGCTCACCCACCTGCATGCTGGGGAGTGTTGCAGGGTCAGAACTCCCAGGGCTCATTTTCACCCTAGAGGTGTGACCTGGCACAGGTCTCCATGCCTCCCCATAACAGGGGACACGTGGGTAAACTACAGATGAGGTCGAGTTGCCAGCTGCGAAATGCTGCACTTGTAGCAAGATCGCTGAGGCATGTTACCCCTAGGAAGGGGATTTGCCTGGTCTGCCTGTAAAATCCCTGGCCTCAGTTTGAGGCGCTGCTCCCCATTTCATACCATTGGCCTTTAGCGTGCAGGAATACTTTCTCAGCTTGGAAAGTCAGAGTTTCAAAGAGAGAAAGAAGCCGTGTCGTTTGCCCCCACCCCCAACCCCACCCCCCGTAACATTAAGCCTGAAACTTTAGGAGTTCCTTGTGGCTCAGCAGTAACGAACCCAGCTAGTAACCATGAGGACATGGGTTCAATCCCTGGCCTTGCTCAGTGGGTTAAGGACCTGGCGCTGCCATGAGCTGTGGTGTAGGTTGCAGATGGGGTTCAGATCTGGCGTGGCTGTGGTTGTGGCCAGCAGCTGCAGCTCCGATTCAACCCCTAGCTGTGGAACTTCCATATGCCTCAGATGCAGTCCGAAAAAGACCAAAAAAAAGACAAACTATAACACAAAATATCCTAATGAGAAGTGAAAAGAAAATTATCTGAGTATTACAAAGAAAACATTATCTGGATATCACAGACTCATCATTCAATATCTCAAAACACTTCTGTGTGGATTGTAAACTTAATATTTTGAGTTTGTATAAGAATCTGACACACAGGGGAAAAAACCCTTCATGATAATAGTAATGTAATAATGATAATAATGGCATTTATTGATAATATCAAGGATATGCTGCACGCACACCGATGGCCTCACATCCATCACCCCGTTCATTTCAGAGCAAAATTTTTAGGTCAGTACCATCAGCCATTGCCCGATGAGGGTTGGAAGCAGGCACTGAATGATAAAGCAACTTTGCCCAAGAACATTCAACAATTAGGAAGAGTCTGTGCTGAGATGTGAACCTCAGTCATTCTGGCAATGAAACCATGCATGTTGCATCCAGGTTCTGATGCATTATTTTCCAAAGATTTAACAGCCAGGAGCCTATAACAGCCAAACTGAGAATAACCCTATTTTTATGAAGGGCTTCAATTTGTTTAACGCACTCACCCACCCAGAGCAATTAATTGCAAAGTGTTTGCGGGCTGCCCGCCACCAGCCCCATCTCTGAAGGCAGAGGCCCGTGTCTGCATCTCAGCGAAGCCAGAAGTAGAAGGACAAAGCCAATCCACTCGGATCCTGATTGCCAAGCCACAGGCTCCCTCCAAAAATCAAGCCTCATCACTCTCGGCAAAGAGCCTTCAAAACCCAATAGCGCTTGATGGAGGTGAATTTCTCATCCACTGCCTGGGCTCCTGGGTTCTCTGGGCTGCTTTCCTGAGACAGGAGTCAGGACCTTGCCTCAAACAGGAGTCAGGTCTTCTCCATCCAGGTGTGGGGTGAAGTGCTGACCACGGCATGGCAGTGGGTCCATAGCTCAGATTGGCAAGTTAGGGCATTTCCCTAGCACCTTGCTGATGAGGAAACCAGGACCCCAAAGGGGAGAAGACATTTGATCAAGAAGAATTGAAGTGCTACTTCCTGGTCCAGCACCCCTACTGCTGACAGCCTGGCACACAGCCTGACCTGTCCAAGGCAGAGCTTCTCAATGTGGGGACCATGTCCCGTCCCCCTCCACCCTCGCCCAGTGCCAGCTGATGCTTGGAGATGCTTCTCCCACTCTTCCTACTGGGGATGGATGCTGCTACTGGCATCTGCCAGGGAGAGCTAGGGCTTCTGCTAAGCACTCCACAAAACCTATGACAGCCCCCTCCAACAAAGGATTTTTTAGCCGTAAATGTCAGCAATGCCAAGATTAAGAAAACCTGGACTCAGTCTGGTATTAAGGAAACAAGTGGGAGGGTTAAGTCCATCTGAGGAGAGGGACCCTATTACTAGCCACCCGCCTGCATTCTACCAGCCCAGGCTCTGGCCACCTGCTCTTAGGAGCTTCTGTGCTGTCCCCAAGGAAGAGGATCCCAAACACCCAGAGCCAGCAGGGAACGCCCTGCTCCTTGTCAGGTCTCTCTCAAGGGGAACTCTTAAGGACCGGGCAAGTGGAGGCAAGGAGGCCGCTTTGGGGGCAGAGGGAAAGGGTTTTTTTTCTCTCGATGCCTCAGTGAGCACAGACAACGCCACGCTGAGTGCCCTGCTTGCATCTCTAGGAAAACGCCCTGCTTCTTAAGAATCCCTTCTTGGTGTCGGAAGGGAGTGGGAGATTGTCTGGGAAGGGTTAAGTGTGTATCTTCTCTTGCTGGCCTGTCTCCCAGGCTAAGTGAAGGCTGCTCCATCTCACGTGGATACGAAAGACAAACTGTGCAGATTGAAAACAGCTGTACGCCGAGTGAATGGGCCACATGGCCGCAGTGCCATGCCGAGGTTTAGCTCCATCGGTGCCCTTTTGTTTGACTTTGGAGGAGCAGCACAAATAAATACAGTAGGTTCTGTTTAAACAAAAGGCTCTGATCAATAGAGGTTTGTGTAGCTTACGACCTTCCACCATAAACAGAAATTTGAGGTAAAAATCCACAAATCCCGGATCAATTACCAGATTATTTACCCTTTTGCGCTGCTAATATTCCAGTCTGCCTTGCATATTAAATAGCCGGGGAAGAAAAGGATTTTTGTTGCAGGGAAGAGGGAGGGCTCTTTGGATTTATGAGTCATGGCAATCAAAGCGTGCGCCGTACGTTTTCCATATAAACCCGGCTGCGGTGATTGTGCAAATTGGCTAAGACAAATTTGAAATTCCAGGACTTTTCAGCCGATGTTACCAGTAGCTTTTTCTTTCTTTCTTTTTAGAAGGGTCTCTAAGCATCTGCCACTGAACTGTTACTGCCTTGTGGTTTGCTGTAAACGAAAGTACACATGTTAGAAGCTTCGATCCTCCTGCTGGTCCTTGGCAGCTGTGGATCCTTGAGTAAAGCCTCTTCCCCTGGTTTCTTGGACTCAGATTCCCTGGGGTATGAACTCGGGCCTGCATGGGAGGGCCCCTCACCAGCTCTGACCCGTGAGCAGTCTCTTGAATCTCTTGAAACCTCTGTTTTTTTGTCTGTAAAAATTGGGGGGGAAAAAAAAAAGAGAGAGAGAGAGAGAAACAAAAGATACATGCTGTTAACCTGTTGGAGATGTGATGAGAATGAAATAATACACAGCGTATACCAGCACATGCCTGGCACACAGAAAGGGGCCCTCGCCCTATTTTGGAGTGACTTCTCTGTATGAAGGGCTTGGGAGAGACTGGGGGTGAAGAATCGGGGCCTTGGGGAGAGGAGAGCGTTGTACCACTGGGAAGAGAGGAGAAACCTTTTCCTAAGAAGTCACCCTGGAGATCGCAGCAAACAAAGATGATAGGTATCTGATCACCCACATTGCCGCCTGTCCACCCCTAGAAATCTAGCTTCCATCTTTGTTCGTTGGAACCTATAGTTCTCTTCTCTGCAAAGAGATGGCTTGGCTTGGGTGCCTCTGACCGTGTTTGTCCTCTGTGGGAGGCCGGCTTCCGCAAACACAGTTGCCACTCGTTGTGCTGTAAGTTCTCCGAGGAGGGCTGGGGACCTCTAGCTGTCTTTTCCACTCCTGATCTCTAGCCCCTAACCCTGTGAAGACCCAGCATTGGCGCAGTGCACACCTGTTGGGCGAGTGGGTCCTCAGACCCGTGCAGAAACCTGTTCCTTCTCCCCCGAGCTCAGATCCTGGGCTCTAGCTTTCCCCCATTGTCTGGAGTCTCCTCTTTACCCCCTTATTCCCACCTCCCAAGCCAATCACAGAAACAGTGTTGGAACTTACTCTGTTCCCATCTCTCCCTTTTGTTCACCCGGGAGAGAGGAATGACGGAAAGCAATCTGTGCCCAGCACTGTGTGGAGAACTTGACAGCCATAGACTCATTAACTCCCACAGCAACACCAGTGTATCCACATATGAGACCTAGAGAGTTGGGGAGATGATTCACAGGCTGCAAAGTGGCCAGGGAGAATCTAAACAGGGTTCTGCCTGACCTTCAACTACAAGGCCAGTGGCTTTCAAACTTCAGCAGCTTCAGAATTACCTGGAAGGCTTGTTAAAACACAGGTGACTGGAGGTCTCTTATGGTGCAGAGGGTTAAAGATCTGGCACTCAGGTTGCTGCTGTGGCATGGGTTCGATCCCTGGCCAGGGAATTTCCATATGCTGTGGGTATAGCCAAAAACAAAAACTAAAAAAAAAAAAAAAAAAAACCCCAAAAAACCCATTGGTTACCAGCCTCTGTTCTGGAATTCCTGATTCAGAAGTTCTGGGGTGGTGCCTGGGAATGTGCATTTACCATAAGTCAGCAGATGATCCTGATACTGCCATTTACGGACAAATTTTGAGAAACATCACCCCGAGTAGACTTTGTCTTTGGCCAACTTTCCAGCACCCTTTAGGAAAAGACAGGGGCAGAGATTCTCCCCACTGCGTAATCTGTCCCTGTCCTAAATTTCTGGGTATCAAATGGAAATCAAGCCAAATCAATAGCCATGTTTTATCATCATTTTTGTTCTGTTTTATTTATTTATTTATTTATTTATTTATTTATTTTGCTTTCTAGGGCCACACCCTCAGCATATGGAAGTTCCCAGGCTAGGTGTCAAATTGGAGCTGCCGCTGCCAGCCACAGCCACAGCAACACCAGATCTGAGCCCCATCTGCGACCTACACCACAGCTCATGGCAATGCTGGATCCTTAACCCACTGAGGGAGGCCAGGGATCGAACCTGCATCCTCAAGGATGCTAGTTGGGTTTGTTACCACTGAGCCACAACAGGAACTCCTTGTTCTGGCATTTTTGTCAAGAGAACTGACTTGCTCTGGAATCACCTGTGTCCTACAGTTCATCCTCGAGTATTATATGGACGTTGAACTAAACGTGAAATTCTCATTAACCAGGTTTTGTGACACTTAGCGTGGATGAAGGAGCCGAGAAGAGGAGGGAAGTCCAGGGGTGAAGAAAATTCTTCCAAATTAACCAAGAGGTGTAACGAGAGCAGAGGTTTGCTGTTTCTTTAAAAGAAAAGCAGTTTCTCAAGTTGTAATTATTCAACATATTATAAAATGTGGAAAGTAATGGGGTGGGGAAGGAGGTCTAGAAACTTGCATTCCTTAGTAATGAACTACATAAGCAGTAAAAGCCCAAGTTAGAGTAGTTTTTCCAAACTTTTCCTCAATAAATATTCTGTCTCCAAAGTATCACAAATTCCAAATTAGCAGCATGTGGATTCATGAAATCCATTCATTTCTCCATTCATGCATCCCACAAACATTTCTTGAAGCCTCTCCTCTGTGCTGGGTGCCCGAGGGACATGGTGGGTGTATGCAGTTCTGGGATGTTGATTTGACAGAAATAAGATACAGGCCAGTTCCTTCAGGCACAATGGGAGCAAAAAAGTCATGGAGGAGATGAGTGCGCCTTTGAGTATGAGTCCAAAAGTTGGGGAAGAGCCTCGAGACCAAGAGACTAGCATATACAGGTAGCAGCTGTAGTAGATTTTAACGGCACTCCTTCCAGACCCCCTGGCCAGACCATTGCCGCTGTCCCCCAGCTGCTGTGCTGACTGCTAAGGGCTGAAAACAGTCCCCTTCTCAGCCAGCTGGAGCCACCTCGCCAAGAGGGTTACACCATCTTCCCTACCCCCATCCCCACCCAGGGGACAGCGCATTGGCCTTCTGATTGACACAGGGGTGTCTTGGGAATAAGGGTTCAGCTCCAGCTGGACCAGTTCTTTGGTGCGGTTCTTATTCTAGAGCTTCTGCTGGGATTAAGCTAGACCTAGATTCCAGCTGAGGCCACATCCTTGCTTAGCTCTTTCTCCTGCCCCACCTTATTCCCTCCTTCCTTCTAAAAACCAGGTGTTTCAGCCCTGTCTCAGGCTCTGCTTCTGGGAAACTTGAGCTAAGAAGGACGTATAATGGCTAGTTATGGTCTGTGAAGACGCATACCGGCAAGTGTAAATGGCTTTGACGGTTGCTAGTTGTGGGATCCTTGATAAGCTTCTCGACCTTGACTAGAACTGCTAATAGATGCCCAGTGAATTCCAGAGGTTGATTCCCCACCTTCCATCTCTTCTTTGCCCCCAGGCCTTTCAAACAGCATGAGTGGGTGTATGCACACGTGCACATCTAAATGCACACGCACATGCACAGACACATACTGGGTAATACGAAGCCAGAGGAACAAGCGTGGGCTTGGCCACTTGCCACATGGATAACCTCTCCCTAAAGACTTAACCAGTAGTCTCTAATGGGGCATCCTCAACCTAATCTGGTATTCTGCAACTCCTGAAAGTTTTCATCCTGGCCTTCAGTCAAGGCCCATTCTAGTAGATTTCTGAAACTCATCTGCATCATTTTGAGTGCTTTCAGAATTAAGAAATAGTAAAATGCACAATTTTGTATGTCACATATTGTCCAGAAGTAGGGCACACTCCAGGGCTAGTTGATTCAGTGGTCTAAGATGTCAACAAGGACTTGGGTTATCTTTTTATTTTTCTGCTCAGGTATCACCAGCCTTGGCATGGCTTGCCCATAGGATCTAACAGTAGGGAGCATCATATTTCCTTGTTCCCAGTTGCAGGCCACAGCCCTCCCTTCCATCTGATTGGTCCATCTCAGGTCATGTGTCTGCCTGAACCAGTAACAATCAAGGTGAAAATGCCCTGCCCTGATTGGCTTAAACTAATCAAGACCCACCCCTAGAGCTGAGAATGAGGTGAAGCTGATATAGAATCTTTGGACTCCAGAGCCAGAATGCTGGGTTTGAAATCATGCTTTTTGTCTGTTACTAGCTGGAGGACTTGAGCATACATGCCTCAGCTTCCTGATCTGTGCAATAGAGATAATAATATGCCCACTTCATTTGGGTGGTTCCGAGGGTTGAGTAAATCAACACACACTAGGCTCTTTGACAGTCTTTGGACATGGCGAGGACAGGTTTTTATCATATTGTATCTGAGCAGAATCAAGATACCATTATTAAAGATAAATGGGGCAGCAACTATTAGGTAGGCAACTATCCTTGGCTATTATGCTATCTCTCAGCCTCAGTTGATGTTCTAACTCCTATACCATGTGCAGCTCATCTTCCTCAGTTGCAACATCCTGGCCAGGTGGGTAAGGTTTAAAAACCACTGTGTTTCTGGAATGGGTCTTGGCTTTCAAAGTACCCCCCGAGGATTTAGAAATTGTAGCTCTGAGCCCTCCTCTTAGCAATACCGGCTTTTACCTAAGCTCCATCTGAAGCCCATCATTAAACAACTTCTGAGTTTGGGCAGAGTTGTCAGCCCAGGAGACACTACCTCATACAGGAAAGCCAGGACCCACCTGTCTGCCCGTCTCCTGGGGGCTGCACCACCATGGAGACCTTGTCCTGGGCAGGCCTGGTTTGCTTCCAGAATCAATGAGAGGGCAGACAGGTTTAATCACATCCTGCCCCTTCCAGGCCTGCAAGGCCAAGGTCCTTGCACTGAGGAGCTGCAGGGACAGGAGTCAGAGTCAGGTTGGCCAGAGGGGGTGAGAAGTAAGAAAGTGTAGCAGTGACTATAAGATAAAAGTATCCTGAGAAGGTGGAACTACCTCCTGGTAGGGCTGTTTATCCATGTCTGGTTTAGTTAATAGTCTACACTAACCTGAAGTTTGGGGTTTGTACACTAGATTTTTGGATCTAGATGGGTTTTAGGTGATCACAGAATCCCGTTTTTATATACAGGTGTGTGGGCCTGGATCACTGGACTTTTCTAGTGGGAAGGCCTTCAGCTTCCATTGGATTCTCAGAAAGGATGAGATCCATTGTACCGGAAGGAACTCCCCAAATCATGAAATGAACCCACTTCATATTTTTTCATTTCCTGATAGCTTCCAAAGGGAGATTCCAGCAAGTTGTGTCTCTTAGATCCAGTAATAGGTGACTGAGGCCAGGACCTTGGGGTTGCCGGGAACCCCCATGTATACTGCTGAGGGGGTGCTCCAGGCCCCACCAGGACCACCAATGGGGAGTCAGGGGAGCTCATTGCTGGGTTTTAACATCATTTGATATTTTGTCAAGGATGAAATTAATTAGTGAGAAGCTTAAACTCCATGGCCAGAGAGAGTTCCCTTTGTCACTCAGCAAGGCTCAAAAGTCCACCCTTGACTCTCCTGGGACAGCTCTTCAAGTATGACCTGGGCATCAGACAGTTCCTTACCAGTTCACCAGATAGGTGTGGAGACGGAGGATCCACACATAGGGGATTTTAGAGCAATTTAACAGTAATTTTGTCTGCTTACCTAGTAGTTGAAAAAGTGGGGCTTGTATTTTTTATGTCTCATTCCTTTACTTCTTTTTTTTTAATGATTCATTTCTGGGAGTTCCTCTTGTGGGCTCAGTGGGTTAAGAATCCAGCAAGTATCCATGAGGATGCAGCTTTGATCCCTGGCCCCACTCAGAGGATTAAGGATTCCCCATTGCTGGAAGCTATAGCATTGGTCAAAGATGCAACTCAGATCCCACGTTGCTGTGGCTGTGGTGTAGGCTGGCAGCCATAGCTCCACTTCAACCCCTAGCCTGGGACCCTCCATATATGCTACAGGTGTGGCCCTATAAACACCAAAAAAAAAAAAAAAAAAAAAGAAATCATTTGTGTGGTACTTTATATAACTATTAGCCTGAAATTTAAAAAAATAAAAATAAAAACTGCTCTTCACATATAGAGTTTGAGAAGCCTTGATGGATGCAGCGAGTCTTGGCCAGGCTCCTCTCCTAGCACCTCAGGCCCCGACTCCCGAGACATCTCTTACGCCAAGATGTGGGGCCAGTGGATGGACGAACCCAAAGCAGAAATTCAGATGTGAAATTTCTTCAGGGGCTCCCATAACCTGAACATTCAGGGCAATTTTCACTTCATTCTGCAATATGTCTACTTTAAAAAAAAAAAAATTAGCTTGCTGTTTCTTGTTCATTTTCCTTCAAGTTGTCAAGTAGAATTGTAGCCCCAAGATGCACAGTGAGTTTCTGCTTGTTCGTGCCCTTGACAAAGCATGAGTGTTATACATATGGCTTTGTGTGTCCTGTGAAGCAGCCTCATATACCTCTGGGAAAGGGCAGCTTTGCTCCTTTGGGGAAGCAGCTTTCCAGCAAATACTCAACAGCATTAAGGTCTCAAGCTTAGATTGAAGTGCAGTTGAGTGGAAGAGGTGTTTGGTTTTTTAGAAAAGCAAATTCAAGTTCAATAGTCTTATACACATGTGGCTTTCAATGTGGTCCGAGTGTGTAAGAGCAAACTCTTACATCGTGTTCACTGTGCCTTAGGGAATGTTTCATATACTTCTTCCCTATCAGCTCATATAATCCTTAGAGCAATCCTTTGAGACAGGTGCTATTAATAATATCATCCTCAGAGTTCCCATTGTGGCTCAGTGGGTGAAGAACCTGGCTACTATCCATAAGGATGGCCTCGCTCAGTGGGTTAAGGATCTTCACGCGCTTTAGTGTAGGTTGCACATGTGGCTCAGATCCATCATTGCTGTCGCTGTGGTGCAGGCCTGCCGCTGCAGCTCCGATTCAACCCCTAGCTCTGGGAGCTTCCATATGCTGTGGGAAAAAGAAAAAAAAAATTGTGATATCATCCTCACACTTTTTTGGCCACGCCTGTGGCATGTGGAAGTTCATGGGCAAGGGATTGAACCTGTGCTATGGCGAACATCTGGGCCACTGCAGTGACAACACCAGATACTAACCCACTGTGCCGCAAGGGAACTCCTCATCTTCATTCTATAGATGCATTGCTGATGCACAAGGAGTCTAAGTCACTTGCCCAAAGTCACATGACAGGAAGATGGTAGAGCTCAGATTTGCACCCAGGTAGCCTGGAGCCAGAGACTTGCTCTGAACATGTACTGGACTGTGCCCCCCTAAAGCCTTCTAAATAGGACAACCTTAGAGGCTGTGTCAACTCAGTAAACTACAACTGCTTAGAGAATACCACTCTCATATTTGACTCAGGACCACAGGATTACAGGGAAGCCAAAGTTACACATTGTGAAACCAGATATTACCTTTTTAGGGGAGAAGGGGGAAATCTGAAGATTTTTTTTCATTTTAAAAAATTGCATTGGGAGTTCCCATCGTGGCACAGCGCAGATGAATCCAACTAGTATCCGTGAGGATATGGGTTCAATCCCTGCCCTCGCTTAATGGGTCAGGGATCTATTATTACCATGAGCTGTGGTGTAGGTCACAAAACATAGCCCAGATCCAGCATTGCTGTGGCTGTGGCATAGGCCAGCAGCTGTAGCTCAGTGTCAACCCCCTAGCCTGGGAACCTCCATATGCTGCAGGGGCTGCCCTAAAAAGGAAAAAAAAAATTGTAAGTGTAATTGATTTACAATGTTGTGTTAATTTCTGCTGCACAGCAAAGCGATTCATTTACACATGTACACAGATCCTTTCTTTTTTCGGTCCTTTTCCCATGTAAGTTATCAAAGATTATTGAGTAGAAGAGACTAGCTTTTAATGCATGTTCTGCTGTGCATTCTGCCAGCTAAGTGATAGTTTCAACTTGGGTCCACATGGAGAAGAATTATGTTTGGGACTGTCCAGTTCAAGGCATCCTGGCTGGAGCAGTTTGCTGGAAATTTGGGAGCAAGCTTATAGCCACAAAGACACCCCATCAATTCCACAGACTCTTTGGCCATGCCCGATTTTGTCATGGCTGTGGAGATGCAGCCTTTGTGAATTATCCACACGCCAACCCACATCAGCATTCGATTTGGTGTTTCAAGCATCCCATTTGGTTTTGAAATGAGTTGAGGAGGATGCTATTTAGGGGCCATGTGAAAAAAATATATAATCTGTCTTATGCTTACGAAAAAAAAAATTGCTGTGTTCTGATTAACTGCACGTGACGCTGAGATATATCCCCGTGAAAATGACCTCCATTTGCAGGCTGATTTTGATTTGCAGGCTGTGGAATTAGATTCCACCTCATTGGTTTTATGTTTCTCCCATCGCTTGTCCATTCACTCGGCCAACATTTATTGAGCACCAACTGTAGCCAGGCCCAGTGCTAGGTGCTTGTGGAGAAGAACAGAAGGAGACTATCCAAGGATAGTTAAGCCCTGGTCTCTGTCTTGGAGGAGTTTAGTTTTGTCAGGGAGACAGATGTGTGAGCAGTTGTGCAGGAAACTGGCACAGCCCAAGCCAATGCCTATTACGGATGCCAAGGGGTTCATTTTCTAGTAGCTTGGTTACTTTAGTTATGAGAAACACCAGGTCGTATCACCTGAGAGTTAGTAACTGTGTTATTATTTACTCTTGACCTACCTCTAAGGTTGAAACAATCCATTTCATGCCTAAAAGGCTACACTCAGGATGAATAGATGTGGGAGCATTAGTGGACCTCATCCGTTCATGTCAGAACAAAGCCAGCAAAGGCCAGAAAGCATTTCCCTAATGCACCTGCCTCTCTTCTCGCAACACCAACCCTCCATCTGCCCAGGGCGTCACAGAGCATTTCCACGTCCATCATGGCACCACCTCATGGGAACGACATCTGAAGACAGGCATTACCGTCTAGAGAGGAGTTAGGGACCCGCCCAAGGCCGCTCGGTTCATGGTAGAGCAGGGTCTGTAACCCAGGTCTTCTCATCTACTCGATCCCAAAACCGTCCTCCGTGGTTCATTGAGCTGCTCTGTTTGTTTATTGAACCCTGTTGTACATGCGGCTTTGGATCCACTGTGCAATTGGACAGTGTAAATCCAGTAACCAGTTGCTGTGTCATCTGGATCGCCTGGCATTTTACCCTCTAGGTGAGTGGTCATTCTGTCCCCGAGGAAGGAATGGCCTGCTGCAGTAGCATTTTTGAACCCAGGTAGGACAGATAGACCATTCAAGAGGCAGCTGTCTACAGCCCACTCAGTCTCCTTTCCTGGCTGCCGCACCTTGATGTTTTCCTTCATTGTTCGAAGGAAATAACTCTCAGGAAAAATCTTAAGGATGGTTGTAAAAAAATAGACTTTTTTTTTGGGGGGGGGGGGATTGTTGACTCAAATGGGAAGCTCACCTCAGCTTTTTGAAAGTCAGAGTGGCCTTTGTGTTCAGAAATTAACTTTTTACAGCACCCGGGGGGTAGTTATTACACATTGGATACTTCTAGGAATTTAAATGCGATCGATTAATTGATGGTAAAAATTATATTATGTAAATGCAAATTCAGAATTGAGTTTGGTGTTCACAGTGGCCTGAAAACATTTTAAAAGGCCAGGTGAGGCCTGAGGAAATTGGAAGTTTTAGTCCTTGCTATTTAAAAAAAAAAAGAATGGAATAAAGAAAAAAAGTGAGTTTGCAACACAAACTCAGTAATGAAGCCCAGAATTTTTTTTCTTTCCTTTTGGACAGTGTTATCAGAATCTGTTATCCTAATCTAACTGTACCATAGAAAATCAAATGTAAGGATTCGGAGGAGCTTTTGTTCTACTCTTTTTGTGAGACATTCTGCCCTACATGTCTTATCAAGCTTATAAAGCTCATAAACACTGGTACCCCAAACAGCTTAGGAAGATGGAAAGGCAAAAACTGAAAGAGAGGAAGGGGAAAAAAAAAAAGAATGGTGATAAAATGAAATTGAAGAGAGTAACACAATAGAATCTGGAGCCATTAATTTTTATAGCTGATTCAGCTCCTAATATTTTATGAGGTTTAGAAATAGGAGCATAAAAAACACCCTCATATCTGCCCTTGTTCTCTTTCTGTTGTTGTTTTAATTCAAAGATAAGCCCATCATATTTGGACCCTGAATATGGCCTTATTACAGTTAAACACCCGTATGTAGAAAACATTCTGGTCATTGGAGTTTTTCCAAATCATTGTCCTTTTGGTTTTGTTTAGTTTGGTTTTCCACTTTTCCCAACAGAAATTCATGGACCATTTCACATACCTTTCTTTTCCTTTCTTGTTTTTTTTCTTTCCTTCTTTTTTCTTTTTCTTTCTTTCTTTTTTCTTCTTCTTCTTCTTCTTTTTTTTTTCTTTTTGTATCGTATCAGAGCTTATTTCCAGTTAAATTGCAGCAGGGTTTGTGTTTACTCGCTTTCCAGATCTGTCTCCATTTAAATGGAGATTTTGACTTTACGCTGGGGAGGCAATGAGATGAGAGCCTTTCTGCTGCAGAATTAACATCAAGGTAAAAATAAGAGCTGGAGAGAGATGCCCAGCTTCCTTAAGTAAGGCTATATGTGTCTGGTTGGAATATTCTGAGCCATCTTTTTACAAGTGGCCTTGTACCCTGCAGGGGAACACATCGGCCAAGTCAGATCTATACACTTATTGAAGCCACTGCACCAAACTTCAGGTCAAGAAACTCAAATGCTCAAGCTAACACAGAGACGACTTTAGGCACTGACTTGCTGCAGTGAGGAGGGTGTGGGGGGGTCTCTACCCATGACCCTGTGGAACTAGTGATAAATGATTAAAGTGGTATATTTAAGAACAGTTCACATTTCTCCATTGTTCAGGAGCCACGTGTACTATGAAGAAGCAGAATAATATAAGCCCTGTGAATAGAGCTTTGTCATGTGCAAAACATAATGCACTTTGAATCATACCCCCTACCCCAGATATATTTTTATACTTTTAACTCAACTGTGTAATAGATATCTCAGAACTTCATTTTAAATGTTAAAAAAAAAAAAAGAATCATGATTTTGCCTTCTCTCTCCTACCCCATTTTACTGAAGAGGGCAATCTTAAATGTTCACATTCGTACCTAAATAACATCCAGAATTTTTTTTTTTCTTAGCTGTTTATGAGACAGCCTTGTCCCTCAACAACACTGATCTGGAGCCTCTTGTATCATCCGAATGATTCAGTGGAAAAAGCAAACACCTTTGGCAAGAGCCTTTCAAATATCCTGTCCTACTGAGGCCAAAAGAATAGCTCTACTTGTAAAATTATATTTCTGGATTTGGTTTACCAAAAACATGGTACTCAGCTTCTCCTAATACCCCACACTGAACCCTGATCATACCAAGAGGAAAGAGTTCCTAGCTTTAATTATGTATGATACCGAATCCACCACCATGTATAAGCTGTGTGACTTTGATCAAGTTACCTAACCTCTCTGTGACCCGTTCTGCTCATTTGAAAACTGAGAATAATGGTAGTATTTGCAGCATGAATTATTTGGAGGATGGATTCATTTAATGTTTGGAAATGCCTTAGAATGCTGCATAGTACAGAGATAGGGTTCAGTAAATGTTGGGAAGTCACACATACTTGCCTCTGTGTGTGTGTGTGTGTGTGTGTGTGTGTGTGTGTGTGTGTGTGTGTGTGTGGAATTCTCTCCTGGAGAGAAAAAGGGAGAACCAGAGAAAAGAGAGAGAAAGACATAGCTGAACACTAAAGTATCATTTACTTTTCTGGAGACCTTGATATAAGAAAAAAACAGGGGGTGGGGAGTACTTCCATGAACTATAGGCCAGAGGTAGGAAAGCGGTTGGGGAATAACATGAAAGACCAGCAGCAGACCCTAGCAGCAGTAAGAGAGGGAGAGACAGGGGTGGGTATTTTAGTGAAGCCCCCCAGACGCCTGACTTAGCTCAAACAGAGGCCCAGCTCTGCAGAGAAACTCAAGGCTAAAGAAAAAAATCAGTTTCCCTTCCCATTTTGACAGTCAGACCAAGACAGCTTTGTTTGCACCTCATCTGGTCTAAATATTCAGTTTACAAATGGATGTTGTTCGGCATCATGTGTTATAGATGCTTTATGTTTATTTAAGAACTCAGTTTCCAGGAATGTTTTCCAGACGTGTGGTTCACCGCAATAGACAACTGTTGATACTCTGATCCCATGAGCATTATAATATGTTTAAAAATTGCGACACTTTTCAAACCAGATGTTCTACATAAACTGCACACGGGGGGAAAAAGAGAAAAAGAAAGAAAGGAAAGAGAAGAAAAGAGGGCAGCAGATCTGTCACTTGGCATGACACCGGAGCCCCTCACACTCGCAGAAAACTCACGTCACATTGACGTGAACCCCAGGAAAAAAAAGCACGTTCTGGGTTTTCTTCTGCAGAAGAGATTAAAGGAAAAATCTCTTTAACAGAAAGGAAAGTTCTTCCTTCAGGAAAGACAAGCAAGGGCTGCAGCTAAAGCCTCAAGGTCAACCACGAGCACGGCTGTGGCTCGGGATTCTTCAAGTCACGGCTATTTTCCGGGGCACACGGAGCGTGCATGTACTGAACTGGTTCCCAGCACTTCTGAGGTTCTGGGTATAATGATCTGTTTTACAAGCAACCCCCCGATTTCCTTCGAAGAGTTCCTCTGGGTAGAGGTGGGCCTTGTAGGATGTGTTGTGGCAGTTGTGCACACCTGTGATGGGGTCACGGGATTTAAAGTGGCGCGTCCGGGGTCAGAACACCTGGATTCACATCCCATCCCCAGCACTGGCTGAGCACAGGGGGCGAGATGCTTGAGCGAAGGCTCCGTTTCTTCTTCCATCAGGTGGAGACAAAAGGGAACCCACCTGACAAGGAGGACAAAGCATTTGGTACACTGCTTGGCACATAATAAACGCTATAGCTTTTAGATCCTTTACATGGAAGCGCTTTCCCCCCACCCCAGTTCAAACTGTTTTAAGATGAACTTGCTCGGAGAGAAAGTTTGGCGGCAGTCCAGGCTCCCCTAGGATAATTGGATAATTGAGGGTGTGGTGTCAGTCCTGGAAATCACTAGCCCCCACACTTGGCCATGATCTGTCTGGGAGGTAGGGTGTAGCATGGTATGATGGAGAAGAGGCATAACCAGACAGCCTAGGTCTGCGCCAGAGTCCACCCCTTCCCAGCCGTGTGGCCTCGCCGAGAGCCTCTTCCCCTCGTGCCCCTGTTTTCCAGTTGAATCCCTGGCCCCTTCTCTGCTCAGAGGGGGCATGAAATTAAAAGGGGCCAATTTAGCTAAGGTGCTGTGCACACAGGAGGCACTCAATCAGTGTTTATTTTATTCCCTCATCTGGATGGGTCTTGAAAACATGTTTTTCTATATTTATCAAATGGTCTCAAGCCAAGTGCAGAATTTATCAAACTCTATTCCTCCGACTTTGTCTCTGTTAATAAGCAGTTAACTGAGTAACCGTCCATCCAACAACAGAATAGAAACAAAAATAATAAAAATATCAGAGCAAAATAAAGCAGAACTCTAATGCTATCCATGGACCTTTGTAGCAAGTCCATAACCAAACCTGTACATCTCTCTCCAATCCCACCTCTTCCCATTTCACCCCGTCCAGTCCTTTCCTTCAGCCACACTGAAATGAGTCCCTTCTTCTCAGACATCTGTGTCTTCGCACCTTTGACCTTCACACTTTCTGCCACATTCTTGTCCTACATCCTCTTCCGTCTACATGTCTCAGCTTGGACCACTCCTTCTAGAAAATCTCCACGGTGGACGCTACTCCTTGTGCTCTTTTAATACTTAACACTTACCTCTCTCCCAACCTAGAGTTCCTTGGGTTATCCTTACCTTGGTGACTTCTTTCTTATCTGACTCCAAAGTTTTGTAGGACAGGTGGCTACCACCCACCGTGTTATCTCAGCAGCCAGCACAATGCTCTTTCTGGAGGATTGGATACATACGTGGTGGATGAATGAGTGGGTGGATGGATGGGTGGATGGGTGGATGGATGGATGGATCATCTGGGACTGGAAAGGCGGGCCTCTGACCTCAGCTCTGGCACATTTTTGGTAGGTCAGGTAGGAGATTTGGTAGGTTGGTTAGTTTGCAACGTTGGCAATGAACCGACTGTGCGTCCAGACCTTTTCTAGGTGTTCCGTGGACTTTATCTCTGGTGAATTCTCCCTCCTCCCCAACGCGGCCTGCGGGGCTATGGCAGATGTGCTCTGTCTACTTCTGCAGATCCCTTCTCGGCCCTTGCTGCCTGTTTCTCTGTGCTCCAGACTCACCAGCACTGCCTTTGCGTCCCTGCACCTTCCAGGTCTCTTTGCCTATAATCATGTAGGGGTGTTTCGCCCTTATAACCACCTTCTCGATTCCTACCCATCCTTTTGGGATACGCTTCATTGTAGCTCCTTGAAGTGAGTTTTTCATGATGCGCTCCTCCTTCCCACCCAGTCTCTAAACTGGGTGAGGCCCCTCTGTTATTTGTGCCCCAGCCCCTTTTGCTGCTCGACATAGCACTTAGCGCAGTTCTAATTATGTAGGAATTGAGGTGATTATTGGTTCAAGGGCTGCCTTCTTGACCACAGTCTAAGCTTGAGGTGGCCAAGCGGAGATTATTCACTGCTATAATGCCAAGGCATTGCTGGGGCCTGCCAGAGTTTATGTTCTTAAGAAATAACCTTCTTGTTGCGGTGGGTTAAGGATCTGATGTTGCCACAGCTGTGGTATAGGTTGCAGCTGCAGCTCAGATGAGTTCCCTGGCCTGGGAACTGCCACATGCCACTGGTGTGGCCGAGAAAGAAAAAAAAAAAGAAAGAAAAGAACGCATAGGGAGCAGGGGTCTGTGAATCTCATAAAATTGTTTGCAACGTGCAGAATCGGTATTCACTTGGCGTGAACTAATTTCTCTGTACCAGTTGTTTGCGGCCTGTGTCAGATCTGATAAGTCAGATCTGATTGGTTAGTTATGAAGATGGTCTGTATCTCTGCTTTTATATCAGATTTTCAAAAAGGTTCCTAGCAGAGCCCTGCCCTCCCAAATGAAGTTAAGAGCCGCTGCTCTGGAGTCTGAAAAGAGTCCATGTCATGCAAAGTTCTTGCAAACCATCAGGGTCTCTGTCCACAGTCCCGGCAATGCATCAGTCTGTGTTTTCCATTGGCGCCTGCCTTGTGTGTTTTCCCCAACACACACAGCTGTGTGTCACACATGAGGGATATTCTGGGGTACGTGAAGTCATCCATGATTCATCCCTCTGGAATGAACGGCTCACCAAGAAAGGCGTACATGCCTAACAGTTTCTCTCCTTTAAGGAAGAAATGCTCCCAAAACGTCTGGGAGAAGTGGACCTCAGGGACCCGCGTGGCAGATCCGAGCATGTCCCTTAATCGTCACCAGGGCCTCAGGAGGAAGAGGACAAGCAAGTAGCTCTCTCTTCCTAAAATGAACATGTACAACCCAAGCCCTGTCCAGATACCCTATCACACATGCTGGAGAAAAGGGTCAGTAGAAAGAAGACATGACATGTTGTTAGCTGTGAAGTAGGCACTGTGCCAGGTGCTTGCCAAGGACCCTCTTGACTGATTATTTATTTAAATCCTCACAGTCACGCCATGAGCCTGGTGTGGCTGTTACGTCCTTTGAGCATGATCAGAGGCTTGGGGGAGTTAAGTAACTTTCCCAAGGTCCTTTATGTCCCACGTGGTAAAAGGGGAATTCAGCGTGGGAACTGAGTGCAGGTTGATCCGTCAACTACCATACACTGTACCAAGGGATCGCGGTCTCTCCTTTTGCACCCAGGGGACTTCTATGCTGGCAGGCTTATGGGATCGTTGGGCGGTGTTTATTGTGTACCTGTTTATGCCTGGTTCTGTTCAAGGTGGCAGGCGCAGAGTGGTGAGCCAGTCACACTAGTTCCCTGACCCCTGGAATGGGGTCTAGGGAAGCGAACTTGACCCACTTAGTTACATTGGAAGAGGGCCAGGACAGGAGGATACACGTGGTGGGAACTCCAAAGCCAGCCCAGGATGTCAGACGTTCTAGTCACTAGGAAGACCCACCCTGGAAGACACACCCTAGAAGGCACTCTCAATCGTCTCAGCAGAAACAACGGAAGCCCATGAAATCAGTGATCCACGAAGGCTGTGGAATGATCTTCCACTCACCATAAACTCCGTAAGAGCAGGAATGCTGTTGGATTCATTCATTTCTCCACCGTCTTTTGTTCAGAGCAGGAGACATGGCGTGTAAAGTAAATCTCAGTGGGTGTGAGCACATGGATGGAAATATAAGAGGAGTCCGCGGTGTTTAATAGGAGTACACCATGAGCCCAGGGGCGTCTTATCGCAGTGAGCGGCGGAGAGGTTGGGAAAAGAAAAACGGCAAAAGGAATAGTCACGGCAGCAGGACGATGTGACACTAAGTCAAAAGCCCTCTGAGATGTTGGTACCTCTGTGCATCCGATCAAGGATGCAAGCGAGAGGGTCGGGGTGAGTGAGAAGCCATGAGTTACTACGTAGATGGGAGAGGAAGGTAGGGAACTGTATCAAGGTTTAGCAACTTCCTCAAAATCAAGACCCACCCAGGAAATTAGGTGGGAAGGCCTGGTTTGAAATTCTTGCCTTACTCATACATGAGCATAATGCTCCTGGAGACTGATGAGTGGTTGAGCTTTCCTATCATTTAGTATTTTAACACCAGCTTGTAGGTTAGAGTGTTGTTATCATACTCATAACACCCACCTAAAAACAAGAGGTGCTGATATTCTTATACAGGACATGGACCCAGCAACATATGATAATAGGAGATGATATATGCTGGTATGTAATAACTGAGTCATTTAAACAATAAAAAACACCACCTTTAGATAGATGGAATTTCTTGTGAAATTTAATGAGCCAGGAAGATTTAGCAGAGACAATAGGACTTGAAAAATAGCAGTAGTAACAGTTGTAGTTAGTAAAAGAAGTCCTAGTAGTAACAGCTGCAACACCACTAGCAATAATCGTGGAACAAATTGTAACTACTGTTGTTTAAACCTCTAGTATGTAACAGGCCTGAGATATTTGATATATGCTCTGTGTGTGTGTGTGTGTGTGTGTGTGTTTATGAGTGTAGAGAGAGAGAGACAGAAAGGGGAAGAAAGAGAGATCTTATTTAATTCTCATAAAAGCTGTTAATATAGACACAACCTAGATGTCCATCAATAGCTGAATGGATCAAGATGTACTATATCATACACCCATGTAAATGCATGTATTTGTAATGGAATATTACTCAACTATAAAAAGTAATGAAATAATGTCATTTGCAGAAATATGAATGGATCTAGAGATTATCATACTAAACGGAGTATGTCAGAAAGAGAAAGACACATATCATATGATATCACTTATTTGTGGAATCTAAAAAAAAAATGATACCAGTGAGCTTATTTACAAAACAGAAGTAGACACACAGACATAGAAGTTTTGGTAATTTATGGTTACCAAAGGGGAAAGGAAGGGAAGGGGTAAATTGGAACAGATACACAGTATGTAAAATCGATAAACAATGAGGGTATATTGTATAGCAAGGGGAACTATATTCAATATCTTGTAATAAACCTATAATGGAAAAGAATATGAAAAAGTGTGTGTGTGTAACTGAATCACTTTGCTGTGCATCTGAAACATTGCAAATCAATATACTTTAATAAAAATCAATAGGTCTCTGATCTCTAGTTACAACAACTACAATTTTTACCCCTTTTAATAATGGGGAAATGGAAGTGTGACGAGATGCAGGGTCTTGCCAAAAGTATTTGCTACATGTAGCTAGTAAGTAGCAAGACAATTTGAGTCACTTTCTATGCAATCCCAAAGCCCATGATCTCTCTACTGGATGCTGTTGCTTTGATGTATGCCAAAGTTTTTGAAACTCAGAGAAGGGGAAGAGCTCTCTGGCAACTTGGCCATGGCAATTATGAACAAACTAAACCCAGGCTTGGTAAATACATCTGTCTAGCTGAAGTGGACTGTGAATGTTGGGGAAAAACATAGAGCAGGGTAGGAAAGATGGATGGAATCATGGGATATCTCAGGTACCAAAAGATGGGGTCTGGACTCTATCCTCTTGGCAACATGGAGCCCTTGACCCATTCAGAACAGCAGCTTAATTTGTTAAGAGTTATTTGTTGAACTGGAATGTTGGGAAAGGGTGGAGGTGGGGCGGCCAGCCAGAAGGCTGTTGCAATAACTTTGCTGAGGAGTCCTAGGCTTGGCATGTTGTCCCAACCTGAAGAAATGCTTGTATCTTCCCAAGTCATCAACGTCAGCTCCTGATCAAGACATTAAAGGTCTGACCTCCGTCTTCAGCATCCTCCAGTGCCTTCCGCCTACCCTTGCTTATGACACTTTAGAGCACTGATCTTTCAATCATTCAAGTTGATTCCACTCTTGCCCAACTCAAGAGCGTCATATACGCTACCCTTTTTTTTTTTTTTCTTGGAAAATACTCTCTGTGTTCTTCTGAGGACCCATTCTGATCCATCTTACACAATCTTCCAACCCAGGAAATCAGCCCTGTTTTCCTCCCAGAAAATGTGCCTGGTCTTTCTAAATGCCTGGCTGGCATCCTTCTGTGTGTTCCCATAACACCATGACTTTTAGATGCACCTCACTTACCATCACTATTTTAATTAATCCAGTCAGTATGCAGTGACTTGATTCACATCCCTCCCTCCCTCCTTTAATCAAAGCTTTCTCACGTCAGGGAGGGGGCCTCTCTTTTTTAATGTCATCTCCTTTTCCATGCTAAGCACGATACGTGGCCCATGATCAGCACAAAGAAATATTTGTTGCGTGAATATGGGGGGAGGACTCAGGATCTTCAGCCTGAAAGTGTAGGGTGGGATGAAGTGGGTTTTGATGAGGATGAATAGGAAGGAGAAAGAGTTGGAGGGTTGGGACATGGTCTTTTATTGCACAGCTGACCATGGCCAGCTGCTGGGTTCATTAGCAGGAAATTGGGAGTCAGTGATTAACACTTTATCGACCTACTAATCTAAACCAACTCCAAGAAAGGGAGGCAGCAACACCTACAGCATGCAGGTCTCTCGGGACACCTCTGACCACACACAGCTGCAGCCTGGCTCCTTTGCTAACATGGCTGAGGGCCACGCCTGTCACAGGTTCCATCTTTGTGTGGAGAAGTAAGCATGTATATTTAAAAATTATGTGCAACAGCCAGATTATCTCTGCCCCGACGTCCAAATGAAAAAAAAAAAAAAAACCTCTCAAATTCAATAGGGAAGAACTACATTTCTTGACTTCTTGCAAGAAATTTGTGTCCATTGTCTTTATATTGGAATGATAATTTGATTGGCTATCAATTTTAGGTGTCACATTTTCTTTCCCTGAGGGTGTTTTGTATGTTGTCCCGCTGTCTTCCCTTATTGAGTTATCGCAGACATGAGTCTGATTTTTCTCCCCTTCATACATAGTTTAACTGGATTGCTGTAGGATTCCTGCTTTCCTTTTGCAACTTGAGAACTACACAAGGGTATATCTCAGTGCGGATTAATTTCTGTTGGGTTTTCCTGGAGGGCACTGTGCTCCCTTAAACTAAATCTTTGAATTTTTTTTTGTTTTGTTTACATTGTTGGGTCTTTGTTTGAGGCATAACAATTGTATTATGTTTAATCTCTTTTGTTTTTCAGTGCTATTTGTTTTTGTCTTTAATCCCTTCTAACTCTTTAAAACTGTAAATTCACAAACTATTTTATTTCAGGAGAACAGTCTTAAATTATATCATTGACTATGTCTTTTCTTCCCCCAGTGCTTTAGTCTAGTGTAGATCTATCATTTGTGCACATACCTAACATACACCAGTTATGTCAAATCTCCTTTTTTTGCTATATTCCACTGCTATTATTTTTCTCTTGAATCCTTTTTAACTCTTGCTTTTTGTTAAATTTAAGTTGAATCGCTTATCTCCCGTTGTCCCTAGTTATTCGTCAGCACTTCTGCCTTTAGTGGCTCTCAAAGGTCCTGGTTTGTGTGATGGTATTGTATTTCTTGTTCACAGCTTTTCTGAGTTTGGCCCTATCATTTCTCATGTGCTTCTGTTGTTTTATCATTTTTATTCCTTTATCCTGCTTTGGTCTCACTTCGTAGAGGTCATGCTTTGGTTCATGTCCTGGAACAGTCAGCCAAGTGTATGCACTTGTCACTGCCAGGTTCCCCGGAGATAACCCTCTTACTGGATCACTGCTTAAGAACATTCCAGCATAGGATGCAGTTGCTCCAATATGCTGCTTGGGTAATGGAGAGCCTAGAGGTTTTGGAAGGAAGGAATAAGCACATTGGCTGTGTCAGGCCTGTATTTGTCTCTTTACAATATCCAACATCGTGGAATCTTACTCAAAAAATCCCCCATGGACCAGCTGCATCAGCATCACCTGAGAACTGCCAGAAATGCCGAATCTCAGGCCCCACCCTAGACCTACCGAATCCAAATCTGTATTTTAAAAAGATCTCCAAATGACTTAGGTATACATTAAATTTGTAAATCTCTCTGAAGACCATCACAGAAAAGCCCACTACCTCAGAGACCATTCACTCCTATGCCGGTGTCTTGAAATGCCAGCCCTTGCCTACACTCTCTGAAGAATGTGTTGAGAAGACAGCTCACAACTTGAGAGAAAAAGCCAGTGACTATCTTTGAAGCTGCAGACTCAGTTCATATTCTTCAAAATGTGAGTCCTTGTCCATTAAGATTTACTGCCTATTTGAGAGGGAGAATGGCTGTCCAAGTGAACATACTGATCAATAATTCAAATTAAGAAGGCCCATTTTTAACGCTCACGCCATACCAAAATAACAGCAGGACCAGAGTTGTAATTATTACCAACTTCAGCTCTCAGAGATTCCATTCCAATTCCCGTCACCAGCAAAAGAGAAAGATGAGAAAAACCACTCTGCTTCTCTTTAAGAGATTGCACTTCTTCAAGACATGAGCAATGGTTTGTATTATCCTTGCAGGAATCTTGCTTTGTGGGCTGTATCATATTTTGAGAGAGGGTGTACGGGGTCTCCGTTAATGAAGATGGAGGCACCGGGCTGAGAGTCGACTATGAAGCCTGCGAGCACAACGGATTGTTTCCTGAAGACCCGAGTCTATCTAACGTCGTAAATGTGATTTTGAGTCACTCAACTCTCTCAGGCTGTGATTTGTTTTCAGCGAGGACAGTTCATGAGAACGTGGTCTTCTGGGGAGCTGTGAGAAATGGGAGCTACATAGGAGGGAGCATTTGCTCACAGCACAAGGCAGAAATCAATGAGGGGCTTGTCAACAGGCGTCTCAGATTCGGAAATGTCTTTATCACATAATGGATGTCCACGTGCTACAGAAGGATATTCTCTCTGGAGGCTGAAGGATGCAGTTGATGACCTTCAGAGGCATTTACCCATTTTTCTGGGTTGTAGCTGTGTGACAAAGCCAAAATCCTTTGGAAACAAAATAAAACTGTAAACCTGCGCTTTGATGTTTGTGGCACAAAATTTAGAGCATTGATTCCAAAGAGTTCAATACCCCTTTCACAGGAAATGGAGAAATCTTCCATGTAAGTAGAGTACCTTATAGTTCACTGCTTCCGCATCTTCAGTCCAGGTTCTCTTTCTTGATGGATGCTATATGAGGAACTCAACTATACCATTTCCCCATCTTTGTAGGATCTCGCCTTTAAAAATGTCTGCGCTACTTAAATAAACATAGTTAATCCTTTTGAAAGACTTGGAGGCAGAAACCATAATTATCCCTATGTTAGAGATAGGAGAAATGAGGCCCAGAGAAGCTAAATTACTTTTCTGAGCTTCTAAGAGTCAGAATTAGAACCCAAGCCATCTAACTCCAGATTGAGGACTCTTAGTCACTAACTACTTGAAGCCTCTCAGCTGACAGTATTAAGAATCAGGCACTGTCCTAAGTTCTTACATAGGTAAGTCTAGAATACACAGAATATACAACTTCCAAGGATGTACAGAGTGGAGCTGGGGTCAACTTGGAGGAAGCCCAGATAGACAGTGGGTGGAGTTCACTGCGAGTCAGTGGGTTGTCATGGTAACAGTGAAATCGTGCACACATACCAGCCATGTGTACATACACCACAAGGAATGCTTCTGTCTGCAAGTAACAAAACACCTGACTCCAGAGGCTTAAACACCTAAGGATTTAGTTTTCTCCTGTTACATGAAATCTGATGGTAGGAAGTTTCTGGCATTAGTCTAATACAATGGTTTGAAATTGGGGATGATTTTGCCCCTCAGGAGACATTCGCAATATCTGGATACATTCTGAGTTGTAACAACTCAAATAAGACATATTTTTGATTGTCTGTAAATGCTACTGGCATCTAGCAGGTAAAGGAAGGCCAGGGATGCTGCTCAGGATCCCACAATGAACAGGACAGCCCCCTATGATGAAGAATGATCTGGCCCCAAATATCAATAGTGCCAAGAATGCAAAAGCTGAATCTGGTAGTAAGTGACATCAAAGCCCATCTCCCTGCATGTCACATGACATTTGCCTCATGGCCTCAAAGTGGCGGCTGAATCACATCCTCATTTGAGACAGGAAGATGTCTCAAATTGGCCACCATAGCTGTGTCTTTTCCATTTATCAGGAAAATACATGCTTTCCCAGAACCTTGAGAAGACTGCCATTTTCATGTGATTGGCCAGAAGTGTGGCTCCATAAAGACTCAGGGATAGACAGTGCCTTACATGGGACTGGGTACCTTGTTGCCCCAGACATCTCAGGGGCTGGTAACAAAGAAGGAGAGTAATGGGAAAACCACAATTAGCGTGTGCCATATCAGAGCAGTACTGGGAGCTGATATGCTTTATAAATGCAAGCATATCTGTTCCATCAGTCCTGCAGAGGCCACACAAGTCAGTGACTGCACCCTCTTTATCGGTGTTAAATGGAGCAGCCTCCTAGGTCTGCCAGTGCCTCAGTTTAAAAGGCTAGGCCCATCTCCCGAAGCAAATGGTTTTAAAGCCACTTTTTCCATTGATAAATCGTCCAAGCAGAGACAGATTGAATTATTTATCTGGACTCTGAAAATCAGTATGGGCTCTTCTCAGTGCGGCCGCGGTCCAACTTTAGAAGATGTATTTGCGGAGCAATAAATAACAATATTAATCCCAGACTCCTTTTATTGCTGTGTGATTCATTCATTCAACAGCTATGTAGCGGGCTCTGATGATGAGTGCTTGGCTAAGTGTAGCACTAAGGACATGTAAAGTTTCTAGGATAGAAGCTCCTCAAGGGAAGAGCCTTCCCTTGACTGTCATGATCCCCGTGGAGACATGGCAGAGCTTGTGAATTTCGGCATGTTTATTAAATGAAGGAAGGCTTGCAGTGTTATCTTCATGGGGAAATTCGATTCTAGTTGGCAGTGGTGGGTAAACATGCAATGGTGATCTGTTGCACAGAAGTGTCAGAGTCTCGGGATGGTCCTGGATCCAATGTTAGGTGAATCAGGGAAGGTTTCTGGAAGGAAAGACTCAGCTGAAACCTGAAAGATGAGGGGTAAACATGAGTAGGTCTGGGTTGCCCCCCTACCTACCCACTCTCACCACAGTACCTCCTCCCTTGTCTGTACGGTGTTAGAGGAACAGACATATAATTCAACTTTAGAAGGTAAACAACTTAATAGAAGATGTTTAAACTTCCCCAAAGTCCTAACAATTTGTGAGTCTATAATTTCAGTTCGATACTTCTGGCTTGAATAAACAAGATGTCTTTTCTTCCTGGGGCCTCACCACAGACCAGAGACAGAGGGGAAGAGAAAAGATATGCTGGACACAGATACAGAGTATCCTCAGGGTTTTTGCAGAGGCTGCCTCTGTGGGTAGGTCAGGGGCGTTTCTGGCTGCCAGCAAATGTGTTTCCATTTTGCCTGCTTCCCCCTCTCCCACCTCAACCTCCCCAGCTCCACATTCTGGCACAGCGCTGTCCGGAAGCCTTGGCCTTCTTGCCGCACAGCCAGGGGTGGGAGGCAGCCCAGATCCTCACACAGAACCCCCTCCTGGGGATGCTTTTATGACGTCCTTGGTTGGGACAGCCTCTCTGGTGCTTCTGTGTAGGAAGGAGTCCTGATTCTCTCCAGATGAAGAAGGAGCAGGCCCTGCGTGAGGAGGACTCTGTGACCAGGGATGGATTCCCCCGGTGAATGGCCCGTGACTCAAGTCCAGCTCTGGCGCATTCACAAAGGCTTTGCTGACCATCAGGGCTAGAGCAGGTCCCTTGCTCTCACCTCATCGGTGTACACTTCCCCCTGCACGCTCATGAGACTGCGCCACACGTACTTTCAACCTGTCCAGCCCTTTCTGTTAGTTAACTCGGGGAGCTCTCTTGTACATGCATCCATTCGACCAGCATTCATTGAGCACCTGCGAAATACTTGGTGAACCCAAAGGTCCACTGAGACAAACACGGCAGTCCCTGTCCTGCTGAACGTGACATGCCGGGAGGGAAGACAGTCCGTGAAATTCTCGACTGTGATAAAGTGCAGGAGAGACAGAGAAGGTGCTTGGGTGACCGTGTGTGATGGAGATGCCTAGCAAGGCTCTAGCACAGGTAGCAAATCAGGGCGGGCCCTTCCAGAAGTAACGGGGACACTGAGGACAGGAGATCACCCACATGGACGGCAGTTCATTTGTCTTGTGTCTCTAGAGCCTGGTGGGATTCCTGGAACAAAAGGATGTGCGTTAACTGGAATGAGTGCGTGAATGGCTCTCCTGCTGCCCTACCTTCCGGGTCCTCTGCTTCTCTCCACCCCATGGGCACTCTGGTCACACCTTCCCATCCTCTCCCCTCACCTCCTCTGCTCTACTGCACCTGCTACCCATCCCCTTTGCAGCCATAATGGTCTTAAGTCCAAAGGAGGATCATGCAGTTTCGCGTAGAAATCACCCCCGCGTCCCCATGCTCAGCAGCTGGAGCCTTCCTTCCCGCCCTGCTGAGTCCTGTATTTCCATAACCTTCACGTGGTTGAATTTGCCTTACGCTTTCTCTCTCTCACACCTTTGAACCTGCTGGTGTCTTTGCCCCAGTACCCTTTCTAGCTTTCCTCCCCTGGTGAGCCCTCCAGCATGCTTGCAGAGCCCATACCTGGAACTCCATCACGGAGATGCTTTTCCCACCTCGCCTAGGTTGGTACCCTCACAGTTGTGTCATGGCTATCAATGAAGCTCACTTCTCCAGGAGACCATGGGAGGGGCGTCAAGAATGGGGACGTCATTTTATTCACCTTTGTTTCCCCAGCACCATGTCTGAAATGTAGTAGGGACCCAAAAAGTATTTCTAAAAGGAGTAGGGTATTTTCACAGTCTTCCAGAGATATTTGCTCTAAGATACAAAATTAATAGGCTTTTTGTTTTCTAAAAATGATAGCTACCGTTACAGGCGAAACTTACCGTTGTTCATGATTTTTTTTTTTTAAATGAGCAGCCACAGAACAACTGTGTATGGCTTTTGCTTATCCTGTACATACTTAACTTCAAAGTGAATAAACCTGAGCATCATCTCTGGCCTCCAGAAGATCTCCCAGGCACCTTTGAGGCACCGCAGGTCGAACAGACACATCTCAAGAGCAGCTTACTGAGCTTCTTTTCTAGAAAAGCATCTGGATGAGATGGCTCTCGCCAAAGGCTTTATCTGCCAGTGAAAACCCGAAGTAAGGACAGATCAGATTTGCTGTTTGTGAAGGGACCTGTATGTCACTGGAAATAAGCCAGCCCGCTTCACCCTTGCTGGATGAATTTGACTTCAGAGTGAAGATCACCTGCAAACCCTCCGATGAATTGGGGCATTTTCTGAATTGGTCCTCAGGAAATGACAAGTGTATATATAGTGCTTGGTTCAGTATCACTGCGATCACTTTACAAGGTCGATTTATCATTGCCACCGCTACCTTCCGCAGCAGAGCACTTACTGCTAAGCCGAAAGCACTAATGAACTTAAACTTGACAATAGCTGCAGGAAGTGAAGCAGTGTCATCTCGGAGGGCACCACCCCATTCACCCAGTTAATACTAGCTTCCACGAACACGATAGTTCTGGGGGTGGTGAGTCTTTTGAAGCCTGTGGTGACTCAACAAAAATATCTTTGATAATTTATATAATGGATGGTGCATGACACATTATTTGCCCAGAGTTTCCCAACCAGACAGTCAAGAAGCCATTGCTTTGTTTCTGATTTCAAACCCACACCAGCCTCACAAAGTGTTATTTATAAACAGAATTGCTACCTATTTCAAACCACGATTCAAAGGGTTTTTGAAACCCCTTCCATTGGAATGGGAAGGAATGAACTAAGGCTTATTTGATGTAAAGGCGTGAGACTGTACTTTATTATTGCATCTCCCCTTGTACAGCCTTAAACACTTAAACACTTAGGGCCTCTTGAACACTGGAATATCGTCTCCATCAAACTCCAAGAATTCACCTGGTCCAGTTGTGCTGGCGATAATGTTCATAATATATCTTTTAAAAGTTGCAAGCATGAATTATTTGCAACACAAGTTTGATGGTGATCGCATACACCATACATTAGTTCTCCAAGCTGAATTATGCAGGGCTCATGCAGTGTGGGTCGATAGAATTTAGATTTCTCCGAATCATTTTCCCTTTGCTCTCCCACCAAGAAGACAGTGTTTCCACAAGGCGAGTTCCTCTGTGACAGTAGGTGAGCCCCCATCCCTCGCTGGATGCAGACAACCAACCAAAAAAAAAACCATGGATGCCTCCATATTTCAGGATGGTGCCTTTTGCATCGAAGACATTGCCTTGGCGCACCAGGCAACAGTTAGTAATAACTGCTGAGAGTTCGTCTGCAGACGCATTGCTGGAACACACACGCCAGTTGCTGCATGGGCAAAAGCAGTTCAAGTGGAAAAGAGGACATGATATAGCATGTTCTTTGCCCAAACTGAACCCGTTCGAAAGCATGCCAAGAGGGTTCACCTTCCAAGCACATCTGGAGTTCCCCTCAAATGACCAGGTCTCTCCTGCCACTTGCCTTTCACCTCTTCTTCTCTCCCCTTCTCGGTTCACGTCTGCATCACCTTCCTCTCCATCTACACGCATGGACTGTTTTCCCAGGCTCTTAGATTTTTTTCCCCACTGCTAAATGCTCAGTGCCTAGAATACTGCCTGATACATAGTAAGTACTCATAAAGTACCTGTCGAATGACCTGCGTGTGTACGTGGAGTGACACCACGTGTGTCTCCACTTCTTCTGCCTGTGCTGGCTGACCCTCTTTCCCCAGAGAGGATTGGATTGGTTCAATCAGGCACTGTTGTCTCATCTAGGCAGAGCTGTCATTCCAGCCTAACCCACAGGCTGCCTTTGGGGTGCGCCCCTTTCTTTGCTTGTCTAACCATCTGTGGTCAGATAAACGAATATGTTCATCAAATGACAACATCTGCACTGGAACTGATCTTGGGTGATTACATACAGGCATAGCTAGCATGCAAGTATTCTGGACCCCTCCTTTGTACGCCAACAAACATGTCCTAATCCTCTGTTTTGTGTTCAGGACTGTGCTAATTTTTACAGATATTGATTGATTAGAATGAGTGATTGAAAGATGTCTCCTAGGCAAGAAGGAAGGATTAGAATTGGACACAGGGAAGCTGTTGGGGTTGATGGATCGTTTCTTCCTTTTGATGAGGTTTCATAGGTGTCCACAAATCTCAAAACATCAAATTGTGTGCCTTAAAAGATAGGCAGTTCTTGTACATCAGTTCTCTCTGGGTAAAGCTGTTCACAAATGAAGTCAAAAGATGTCCTCCAAGGTGATGAGGCGGTTGTTTCCAAGCCTTGGCCCTTGTTGGATTCGCTAGTTGGGACTGATGCTCTTCACCAATCCCATTCTGCAGTGTGTGTCTGAACATTAGAGGAAGCTATCTTGATCTGAAGTAATTATAACTGGGTCAGAAGGTTGGGCCAAATCACAGATGCTATTTAATGAGGAACAGTGTGAACCTCCTTTGTGACTCAAAATCTAATGGCGCAAGTATGGGATCAAGAAGCTTCACAGGAAAATACATAATAGAGACGGAGGGTGTTTCATTGACAGCAAACTTAACAGTGCCCTGTGATTGCCAAAAATGAAAAAAAAAAAAATTTTAGGGTGCGTTATCTAGAAGCAGGAAGGTGGAGGGTTTTGTTTTCTTTCTGAGTTCGTTTAGCTGGAATAATGCGTCTGTTTCTGGTAGATCACTCTTTAATAAGGGCATTTGGGTATCTAGAGACAAGGATGATACCTTAAAATCGGTCATGGCCGTGTAACATTCCTTGGCCAGTGGAGTGTGAGTACCAATGATACCACTGAGTTCTGGGTGGAAGCACATAGCGGTACAGACCCATCAGCTGGGTCACTAGGAGAAGCTAGCGTAGGTCAGGCCCCGCTCCTAACCAGAGCCACAGCAAGCATGAGCAAAAATGAAAACTCAGTTATTTAAAGCTCCTAAGCTTTTTGGAGTTGTTTGTTACAGCCGCAAGACAAAGTCCACCCTGACTGATGGGGAGAGCAATTAGTATCTTTGTATTTCAAACGAGGAAGTAATTCTCCTAATATCCTTCATCCATTCAGTGATGGAGCTGTGATGTGAAATCTGAAGGCTGGCTCCAAACACCACGTTCTTTATCACCCCAATACTCAGAGGGGTTACATCTCATGGGTAATAGTTTAGCAGAAAAAAAAAAAAAAAAGAGCAAAACCGGAAGTTAAAAGAGACCTTATTTTCAGCTCAATGTTAAGAGAGCAGAACCACAGTTATCTGACAATAAAAGGGGCTGCTTGGGAGGTTTTTTTATCTCCTCATCTTTGAAAGTGTTGAAGTAGAAGCTTATCAACTGCTTTTCTCGGATGTGGTGGTAAAAATTCAAGCACCAAGAAGATGTTTGAGCTAAAAGACTTGTTAGTTTCCCCCCCCCACCCCTGATGTCCTGGGAGACTGTGCCTTTTAAGTGGTAGATATGCCCAGAGGGCATTTCATAGACACACGCTGACTGTAATAAAACCTTCTTCACCAGAGAGAGGGAAAGCCAGCTTCTTTTCAACATCGATGATGATAGCCCCTATACCCTACAGAAGTTCAGAGAACCCAGCTGAGTCCTCAGATATTAATTGCAGGAAATGATTTGTCTGCTTTAAGTGGTAAGGCTGCCTAGAGCCTCACTTGATCTCTATTCTCTAAGATCTCCCCAAAGCAAAATGCATTTTTATCTTTCTATTTCATCCATGACCCGCCCACCCCCATCCTGCCTCCGGTTAATAAACACCAGTGTTTTGTTGTGACCAGTGATTCTCTCTGCATTTTAAATTCCACCTTCCTTTGGTGAGATGCTGAGACCCGAGCTCCCCCGGCCTGAACATCTCAGCCACATAAAATCATAGAGCAAGGAGATTTTTATGCAAAATAAAGCACTTTCCATGCTTTTCCCCTTGCAATGATTACATGATTTTCCCCTGAAACTGAACAATATATGTTTCATAAATAGATCTCTCTCTCTGTAAGCAAACCTTGGAAATGGATTATTTGTTTGGTTTGCATTTTGTCTCTCGGTGTTGCAGCCGCCAGAAGCCACTTCTCACAGGCACACCAGACAGAGGGAAGATGGAGGGGCTGGAACCACAGACACTGTCCTTTTCACTGGACTCAGTCCCTTCTGGTGGCACGTTGCCTGTTACAGCTGAGGTCGAGAGATGCTCAGAAAGCCTTGAAAAGGGTCGACTCTCAATCCCAGACGGGGTAGGTCTCAAATTATCAGTGAGGGGGGGAAAATAATAGTAGGAATAAAAAGATGTGTTTTAACATCTGAGATTCATAGTCTTTCTAAGCAGATGTTTATTTTGCATCACTTCTGCAAAATCAGAGAAAGTTTAATATTAGAGAGACATTTCCATTTTCAGGTGAAGGTACTGAACGGGGGTGGGGGGGGAATGTTAGCATCATTCTTTACAGGGTGACGTCATGTCAGACACAAAATCCACAGGGAGGAAAAAAGGCACTAGTCATCCCTTTGAAAGAAAAAGTGTGTTTAATGCTACGGTTGTGTGTATTTGATATAGAGTTACTTCTGAAAGGTGTTAATTCCCCACTGCACACAGAACCCCTGCAGTTCTGCACGTCACCCGCCTTAGAGATGGGGACAGAGTGGGGTCTCCTGGCTCTGGCTTACCATGTCCACTGGCCACGTGAGAGCCAGGGCTCCCTGCCCAGCTTGTCCAAAGAGACCCAGTCATTTGATTCCCAGGACAAAGGGGCCTCATCAGCGTAGACACAGCCCAGCAGGGAAATCCTGACATCACACAAAAGAGAGACAACCTCATTATTCTGGAATGTGGGGGGCCTAAAAGGGAGAGCAGAGTGGCAGTGTGCCTTTGTGCTTTACCTCAATCAGAACGAAAATCTGAGCGTTCAAGTACCACAGAGGACACAGTGGATAATTTCAGCACCCTGCAGTGTGCGAACGTTGGATGTGAATTGTGGATTTGTCCATTCAAAGTCTGTCTCTTGGGAGGTGATGTGGCTTAGCCTAGTGGCTTCAGGGTGGGGACCTTTCTGAGCTCCGACTGGATGTCTGCTTGATACCTCTAAGATGACCTTGCATAAGTACTTCTCTGAACCTCTGTTATCTCATCTGTAAAATGGGATCAGAGTGGATTAGTGTCAGGGTTTGTACAATTCTATCACAGAGTAAGAGACTTTATATTCATGATGGCACTGCCATCACCATTATAAGGAAAGATTTCCTAAGTATTTTGATTGGCCACCCTATTGTTACTGTAGGGACCTTGCCATGAAAATCCATGCACATGCAAAAGGGCAAAGATTCGGGACATTGTCACGAAAAGTGCCCAGTGCTGAAAGCCCAAGTTCTTGACATTCAGATGTATCTGTGTGTGTGTGTGTGTGTGTGTGTGTGTGTTAAAACCTACTGGAGTCTAGATTTTTATATTAATAAGATATGAATTATGATGCCTAGGATCAGGTAAGATATAAAATAAAGGGTAAATATGTACCCACCTATGTAAAGGTGAGTCCCAACCCAGACACACATCCTGGTCCATGTGGACTCATGAGCTCAGATCCAGGTCCTGTGGCTTAATGAGCCTTTGAGAGTGTAGGGAGCGATTCCAGGGGCAGCACTTGACCCCTGGCTGCTCCTGATGTAGGGTCCCCTGGAATGGGGACCTACCCTCAATATCTCTCATCTTCACCCTGTAACTCTTCATCTTATACTGTAGCCACCTCTGACCTCAGCATCTAGGCTTCTCTCCCCTCACTGCCTGGACCACCAGCTCATAGGAGCAGCTCGGGGTCTCTTGCCTCTTTCTCACACGCAACGCACAGCACACCAGCGGTGCGTATGCACAGAAATCCATCGTTAGGTGTTTATTACATGATCGAACAGGAGTTCCCATCATGGCCCAGTGGTAATGAACCCAACTAGTATCCATGAGGATGTGGGTTTGATCCCTGGCCTTGCTCAGTGGGTTAAGGATCTAGCACTGCCGTGAGCTGGCATGTAGGTCGCAGACATGGCTCAGATGTGGTGTTGCTGTGGCTGTGGTGTAGGCCAGCAACTGTAGTTCTGATTTGACCCCTAGCCTGGAAACTTCCATAGACCATGGGTGTGGCCCTAAAAAGACAAAAAACAAAACAAAAAAATAACAACAACAAATAATACAACACTGCCTCCCTTTAGCATTTAACACAGCGAGGGGTCTTACCTTTGCTGACTTACTATCATATCAGGCAGCACCTATATGCTGGTTTTATTTGCTGCCTTGTCCCCAAGCCGAACACAGTTCCTGGCACAGTCTGGATGCTTAATAAATGTTCTGGTTTGTGAATGAATTAAGGAAGGGATAAATGAGTAAACCAGGGAGTGCCTCCATGAATATTTGATGTTTCAGGCTAAATAAAACATTTGCCATCTGATGACTTGGGTAAAGTGGGATATAGGCACCAGCTCATTAAGTGCATGGCAGAGAATCCATCATTGAACTTGTCTCTTTATAAAATATGGTTCGGGGGCTGTAATAAACGCACAGTGAGGCATGCCTCAACTAAACCTTGAGTTATAGGCTTTCTCTTCAGGGATTCTCTTCATTTACGTTCCACCCTGATTCAAAGAGCCTTTTCTTTAAAATCCGTTTTCTTCACTCCCCATCTCCACATCTCACACCCGCCTCCTGCCCAGGGATATACCTGCAAATGCTAGCATCCCTTCTTTGGGGATTTTTTGCAAAAGGATTAAATGGCACCAATTCACTTCATAGACATAATTTGGGCTTTATTTTATAGAGAGAGCACAAGGGACTCCACAGACATAAATGTGGGGGCATTCCCAAATGTTGACAAGGATTGGAAAGAAACTCTCCTCCAATGATGGGGAGAGTAGAAAATGGTCAAGTCATGGTGAAAATCTCTTTTCATTTTCTGCTAAAATTAAGCACACACCTACTCTGTCATCGAGGAATTCTCTCTCTAGGAGTCTTACCCACTGAAAACAGGTGCATATGTCCAAAAAAAGACACACATGAGAATGTTTCTAGATGACTTCTTCATCTTCGTCAAGAGATAGATGTCCCTTCTCTGTACAATGGGGTATGATGCAGCAGTTAAAAAGAAAAAACCAGAGTTTCCACCAGAAGGTTAAGACTGACTGCAGTGGCTCAGGTTGCTATGGAGGTGTGTGTTCGATCCCTGGCCTGGCACAGGGGCTCACGGATCTGGCGTTGTCACAGTTGTGGCTCAGATTTAGTCCTTGGCCTGGGAACGTCCATGTGCCACAGGTGCGGCCATGAAAGAAAACAAAGAAAAGAAAAAAGAAGCTACTGATACAGCGGTAATGCACATTTCAACTAAGTCTGGCAGGATCTCACAGATATTCTGATGAGAGAAAGACACTAGACCCAAAAGAGTACCTACTGTGTAAATGCGTTTGTAAAAAATTAAAAGACAAGCAACACTAATCAATGATGATGGAAGCATGAGTAGTGGGTGGGGAGGAAGGGAGCTAAATGGAGAAGGGGCACAGGAGAACATTTTGAGAGCTGGAAACACTTTATGTCTTGTTCTCAGCGGCAGGCACATGGGTCACCATCAAGCTGGAGGCTTATATTGACATGCTCTGCTGGTGGTACATTGTTCCTCACTTAAATTTAATTGCAACAAATGTCAGGATTTCTCTAACTATACCGAGATTGCTCGGCTTCTTTTTTCACTGGCTTAATTTCCTTATTTCTTTTTAATGATCAGCGAATGGCTTTGAGCTTTCCTAAATATGATTTTAGTCGCTCATCTGCTCTCATGTTGGCGACACAGACCTCTTCGCTCCGAGGACAGTGGCTCCAGAGCCGTGACAGCTTGAACTTGGGAACCTCGTGACCCAAATTCCTTCTGGCTTTGCTGTGGCTTAGCTATGTGACATTGAACACATTATCTTAACCTTCTTGAGTCTCAGTCTGTTGATCTAGGAAGTAGAGACAGTATCTGTATTCACAGGGATTAAACGAGAGAACATGTGGGAACGTGGCTGGCTTGGCACAGAGTAAAGGGTGACGAGGTGTAGTATTAGGAGTGGTGTTCATAGCAGTGAGAGGAGTAATTGCAAAGGTGGTAGCAGTCACAGTGGGCCGAGAGCTGTGTAGCCTAGCCTGCTGGGTGTTGAGTAGAAGGTGTCACAGGAGGGGGTGCTGAGTGCCCCAGGTGGTGATGACACTGTGGCCACATCACATCAGGATGAACGCCTCCCAGTTTGACTTGGAAAAAGGAGGACACGGCCTGTATGACATTGGCTCCTGAATCTGGAACAACCCATACTCATAGCATGACATTTATCCACGTTCCCGATGTCACCAGAGCCCAAAGTAAAGCCAGATGGGCCTGGACCCCGGGCTGTGGTTCCATGGACAGATGGCTCCCATCATTCTCCATAATGATCCCCTCCGTGGGCTGCCCCGGGACGGCGGGTGATGACTGTGTCAAAAAGGAAACCAGAGGTTAAACGGTGGTGGAATCCACGTCTGGCTAGATCATTTACGTTCACCGTTACTTTCCGTCCCCACACTGGAGCGTGTCTGTCTGGTTGTTCATAATGGGAAAAGTGATTTGCTGTGGTGTGCACATGGAGAAGGCTGTGTGACTCACAGGCCCAGGCCCAGCTCAGGGAACGCACTGTGGCCAAGTCTCCGATGGGGCTGGTTCCTCTGGCGATGTTGCCACACTTCCTGGCCAGGCCTCCCTCACCCAGAGACAAGAAGGGTCACGAAGTCAATCGCGTCGGTGTTTCTCCCAGCAAGTCTTCCCATTGTCAACAGCCCTGGAAGCTGTCATCAGCGGAGCACCTGCTATGTGGCAAGCACTTTCTATGGAGCATGTGACCTCTCTCCTCCTCTGTCTGAACCCAGTCTGTTTCCATGGTACAGGGTTATCAGAATGAAGGCGAGCTTATACGTGAGAGAGTCAGAAATCAACTTCTTCCCTGCCTGACTCTCAAGCCTGGGCTTCCTCGGTGGAACCTGGGAGACTAGTTGAGAGTCTGACTTTCCCTGGGCTGTGACCAGGCTCTATGCTCAGGACCCCCTCAGGACCAACCACAGTGCTCTGCTCAAAGGACCAGGGTCTGGATAAGGCCATTTGTCCCAGTTCCACTTGCCAGTTCCCCATCCCCCAACCCGCATATCACATCTGTTTGGGAAGGATGGTCAGTTTAAGATGACCCCTTGCTTTTTCCAAGGAAGTTGATCAAGAGCAGACCTCAGGAAAACTTGGAGACCAGAGTAGCTTAGCTTTGTCAAGTTAAATCTCGTACATATTTTTGTTCCTAGAAGATGCCAAGAGGAAAAGAAGGGATATGAAATCTCACAGTGGTGCCACCAAAATGCACGTACAAATCCTAGCTCATTGAAGCACCATATTGGTTGAAAATTGATGACAGAAGCCCATAAACAAAAGTAGCTACTACTGGCTATCATGCTTAGCACATGGGATGTATTCAGTCATCTATGGTAATTGCTTTTACTGTCATTCTGTAGGAGAAGGGCCTTAGTCTTCATCTCCTGTAGATGAGTTGAGAGACATCTTATAAGGAAAGATTCAACTTCCCAAGAAGACTCTAACCCCCCAGAGTCCCATATGCTGCTGTTTTGTTATATGCATGGGCTGCTAGTTCTTTTGGACAAAGTCAGTGCTCACTTTGACAACGGAATCTTGGGAGGCGTGTGTCTTGCAATCCCAGAATGGCATCAAGCTCTTGACCATGGTACAGAGTGCTGGAAAAAAGAGACCAACGCACAGGCGTTTATGCAAGAGGAACTCACACCTCTCTTGCAGTGGAAATCATTTCAGCCTGCCCATCCTGCTGGCGGATGCAGGGGTGTGCTCCCCCAGACCACCCCCGGGTGCGTCAGAAGTGCACGTCCACACACAGGTTGTTTGTTTAGGGGGCTGTGGTTGCCTGGAGTTGTGGCACCCGTGCATCGAGAGACACTGGAAGCAGAACAAATGGCAGGCCTGGGTGTGCCGCAGTCACATCTCGCAGATTTACATCTGCTTTGAATATTTTTAGCTCCACACATTTCTCGTCACTGAAACTGAGCGGGAGCTGTCACATACAATTCGAGATAGAGCCAGGCTTGACTCTGTTTCCTATTTTCTGGTGGCCAAAAGCCCGCACTTCAAGACTCATTTGGGTAATCATGGAAAAGATGAAGTCCTTGTAGATTTCATCACCGGGAAGGCCTGCCATGTCTTGTAAGTCGTTTGGTATTTACATAGATCAGGCTTCAAAAATAATGAACTCCCAGAAAATATGTATCAGACATGCCTCCTGAAGTCACGGAGAAGAGCACACTGTATGTTATGTCGAGGTAGCGTTTTTTCCAAGTGTGCTCGGTAGGACCTGAAATCTGCATACCTTCTGTGAAAGAAGGGGTCTCTTGTCAAATATTGAGTGTGTGTTAGAATGTTTACATCAGCAAACAGAAAATTCTCAAGTCCAGCAGTCATGAAACCTTTATCTCAGGGGCGTTGTTGAAAGTTTTGCTCATTGAAACTTTTTTTCCCCCCCTCAAGAAACACCTATTACCTGGAATGACTTCTAGGAAATAACCAGCTGACAAAAGAGCTTTGCTTGTGACAAAGGCCCAGGAAAACATTTCCTCTCAATTTGCAAGTCCTCCAAAGCAGGTGTCCTACTAAATAGCTTCTCCTTGGCAATCATTACTTCACACCAAGTCAGATTTGCAGAGAAGGAACTAGGAGGTTGGAGGAAAGTCACCCTCAAAAACACAAGAAGTTCTGGGAGTTCCCACCGTGGCACAGCAGAAACAAATCCGACGAGGAACCACGAGGTTGCAGGTTTGATCCCTGGCCTTGCTCAGTGGGTTAAGGATCCGGCATTGCCGTGAGCTGTGGTGTAGGTTGCAGACGAGGCTTGGATCTGACATTGCTGTGGCTCTGGCGTAGGCTGGTGGCAACAGCTCCGATTAGACCCCTGGCCTGGGAACCTCCATGTGCTGCAGGTGCGGCCCTAAAAAGAAAAAAAGACACCCCCCCCCAAAAAAAAAAAAAAAACCACACACACACACAGGACATTCTGGACATTTTTGTCATTGCCTTTTTTCTTAGTCCACTTAGGCTACTGTAACAAAAATCCTGCCACCCGGGTGACTCTAACAACAAGCGTTTACGCCTCAGAGTTCTGGAGGCTGGGAAGTTCAAGATCAAGGCACCAGCAGATCTGGTAGCTGGTGAGAAATGTGCTTGCTGGTTCATAGATGCCATCTTTTCTCCAAGTCCTCACATGGTACAAGGGATGGGGGCTCTCTGGGGTTTCTTTTTCTTTCCTTCTTTTCTTCTGTTGAAGTATGGTTGATGTATGTGTTCGTTCGGGTAAATCGCACACTTCTTGTACACATACGTCTCTATCTCTCTTTTTCGGATTCTTTCCCATTCTAGGCTATTGCAAAATCTCGAATATGGTTCCTTGTGCTGCGCAGTAGGACCTCGTTGTTATTCTGTTTTTATGTAGCGGTATGCACGCGTTCATCCCAAACTCCTCATTTATCACTCCCCCACCGTCTTTCCCCTTTGGTAACCATGAGTTTGTTTCCTCTGTCTGTGAGGCTCTTGCCATATGATTTTTTTTTTTTTTTTTTTAGTTTTCACAGATAAGTGATATCATATGATATTTGTCTTTCTCTGTTTGACTCATTTCACTTAGTATGAGCATCTCTAGATCGGTCCATGTTGCTACAAATGGCATTATTTCATTCTTCTTTTATGGTTGAGTAACATACCCTTGTAAATAGTGCTGCAGGGAACCCTGGGGTCCATGGGAGTTCCCTAGTGGCTCAGCTGGTTAAGGATCAGCAGCATCTGCTGTGGCCCAGGTTTGAACTTCCCTGTACCATGGGTGTGGCCAAAGAACGAACAAACAAACAAAAACCCTGAGGTGTGTGTATCTTTTCAAAGTAGAGTTTTCTCCAGATATAGGCCCAGGAGTGGGATTGCTAGATCATATGGTAACTCTATTTTTAGGGTTTTTTTTGGTTTGTTTTTTTTTTTTAAGGACGCTGCATACTGTTCTCCATAGTGGATGTGCCAGTTAACCAGGCAGCCAACAGTGTGAGAGGGCTCTCTGGGAGTCTCTTCTAAGGGCAATAATCTCCATCGAGACGTCTCCACCCACATGACCCAATCACTCCCCAAAAGGCCCTGCCTCCCAGTATCATCCCTGTGGGGACCAGGTTTCAACCCATGAATTTCAGGAGGACACACACATTCAGTATATAACACCCTCCAAGTTACTGTCTCAGAAACGAAGTCAGAACTCGAGGTAGGAGGCCAAGCATGAGCTTCATAAAGTTCGAAGCCGGGCCTGGATTCCTGACCTGGGCTCTGGAGTCATTAGAATACAGCCTCTGTCCCTCTTCCCTCTTGAACAGTGGTGTGACCTCAGGCAGCTCTCCCGACTTGCTGCAGCCTCACGATCTTGAACTTTAAAATGAGGACAATATAATAATAACAATAACATCTGCCTGTGTGAATCTCGTGAGGATAAAATGAGACCGCAGATGGAAACCCTGGGCCTGTCAGAAGCATGCGATACATGCTGGCTATTACACAATTTGCTATTTTTGTTATGCTCCAGGCTTTTCCCGTGATGAGCACCAAAACCCTTCAAATAATGAAACAGTGATTTCATTCCAGGGCAATGAGGGAGGAGGCGGGCCAGGCCGAGGGGAGGTGGGGTCCCAGGACGTGGAATTAGTGGAAAAGCGAGGAAAGTAGGCCAGAGGGTGGGCCTCATGCCGGAGGGACAGAGAGGCGAGGCAGCAGCAGGCCCGAGGACCAACAGCCAAAACCAGAAAGGGAAGGATGTGCCTGCCGCCAAAACAAACTTGTCGGACACGGCCACGGAATGTCCCCGAGCCACCTAGGAAGTGCTGGGCACACCTGCAGGAAAAGCTCGAAATGCTCTGCCATTTGGTTGCTGCGCTTTTCTCTTGCATTTCTAGTTTAGGTTTCGTTTTTTGGTATTTTGGTTGGTTGGTTGGTTGGTTGGTTGGTTGGTTTTCTTTTAATAAAACTTTGCTACCCTCTGGGCCTACAGCTTTTTTCCAGGAAAGGCTGATCTCTCCTTTATTTACCTTGCATGGGCGCTTGGTCTGCAAGCCTGAAAAAGCGGGTCCTTACCGCCTGCTCAGAATCTCTGCGGGTGTGTGTGGACGGGCCAGTGGGTGACAGTGTGAGAGCTTGACTTGTGTGGTCGTTTCCTAGGGTCCCCGTGACAGTCGCCACAAACTTGGTGCCTCAAAACAGGATCTGAAATCAACGTGTTGGCAGGCCATGCTCCGTCTGAAGGGTGCGTGGGAGAATCCTTCCTTTCGCCTCTTCCAGCTTCCGGGGCTGGTGGCCTTCTTTGGTTTGTGGCAGTGTAGACCCAGCCTCGGCCTCCATCTTGACATGGCCACCTTCCCCGCGTGCAGTGTGTGTGTGTGTCTGTGTGTGTGTGTGTGTGTGTGTGTGTGTGTGTGTTCTCTTTTCTCCGAAGGATGGATGGTGGCTGTTGGTCCCATCCTCCGTATGCTCTCATCTTGAAGCCCTAAACAAGTTACTTCTGCAGAGATCCTGTTTATTTCCAGGTGAGGGCCCGTGCTGAGCTTCCCAGTGGACAGGCATTTGGGGGCGGGAGACACTAATCAACCCACTACAGCCTAGGAGCCTGAGGTGGGAGTTCCCAAGGGGACTTGTGATGGACCAGAAGACAGGGTTAGATGGAGACTGGTTGCTCAGCCAGGAAGAGAAGTATTCAAATAGTAAGAGAGGCGACTGGGTGGTCCTTGGGCCACGTGTCCCCCTGAATTATCTCAGAATCCTCCCGAGGGGCATGGGGGGTGAGTTCTGTTGTTAGAAAGGATTTGCAGAGGAGAAGGGGAAGGTCCAGTCCCGCCGTGGGACGTGGCCACGTTCACAGATCGGTGCTGGAGTCAGCGCTCAAGAGCAGGTCCGGGCGCCTCTGCCGCCCATGCCCCGAACCTTGTGCCACGATTCTCTGGGCCCTGTTGCAGTTCATGCCGAGAGCAATGTGCTGTCAGCTTCTGGTTGCCCCAGTGAGCCAGGGCAGGTCGTCCTTCCCTGTGAAGCATTGTCTTTACCCTGCTCCAAAGCCCTCCTACCTTTATTTCCCCGACCACCTCCCACAAATATTCCTCCTACCTTCCCCTTAGGCTGGACAGAAAATGTACAGTTTCCAGAACATTCTTTCATGTGCAGGGAGCCCTTGGGAGTCTGTGTGAGTAGCTGACAAAGGAATACACCAATATACGCTGTGTTAGAGGCAGGCCGTCTGGGCTCCCCACCTGGGGCTGTCGCTGAGGCCTGCGGCTCCTTCTTCCAAGGCTTCGGTTCTCCATGTCCCCAGGTGAAAACTGGGGGCGTAGAGACAAGGATTCCTGGGGTCGGCCCTGTTCCAGCTTGCTGTCATTCTCCGCTGTGGGGTCTCTAGCAGGAGGCAAACGCATCGTCTCAGACTGAAAGCTGGCCCCACAGTCTGTCTGGCCCCACTGGCCCCAGGCCTTTCTCCCCCGGGATCTTTCCTTCAGCTTTTCTCTCCTCTTCCCTGCAGGAACCTCCAAATCCAGAGAAATTCATGATCCCTACTTGTTTTTAAGTAGGGTATTGGCCTTCTCTATACTGAAGATGATTCCAGAACAATTTCATCACCCCGCACCTCCATCCCACCCCATTCTTCTCCCATCTGGCCTCACCCAGACCCGACAGAAAGCAGGAACCCAGGCGCCTTTGTGGCTTCTGGCCCCAGGCTGAGCCGGGGCCCGGGATTCCAAGTTGCTGCGAGAGGCTGGACTAGTGTCACAGTCTTTTCTAAATGCACACCGGTGGCCTTGTCTCTGGAAAGGAGCTTCTGTTTCATTTGCAGTTGAAAAATGACTCAGAGCCCCCACCCTCTCGCCATCTCCTGTGGCCTTCCTGCCCCTCAGCCACCAGGAGTTGGGAGATTGTCCGCTCTGTGTAACCAGTCGTCCTGGGTGCTCTGGATGAAGCAGGAGGATCTGATGGGAGGCCTGGAAAGCAAGTAAGGGAGTTCCCTGGTGGCTCAGCGGGTTAAGGATCCACCGTTGTCACTGCTGTGGTTCTGGTCACTGCTGTGGTTCCATCCCTGACCCAGAAACTTGCATATGTCATGGACGAGGCCAGGAAAAAAAAAAAAAAAAAAAAACTTTGAAAAGCAGCAATCTGCTTGTGCTATAGCATGTCTCACCCCCTTCTCAGGCTGGGCACGTTGGCATGACAGGGCTAGGTGGGTGGGTTACCCCGGGAAAAGACCTCTTGGATGCCTAATAACATTTGTCTCTTGAAATTAGCTTAGAAAATGAACTGGGGATACAGAAGCAGGTAAAGGTAGCTAAGCCTTCGCAAAAGCCCCTCATGTGTGCACTCAGCTATCTTGTGGATTGAAGATCAAGGGGCCCCGTGTGGCTGTGGCCAGAACTCTCTTTTTTTTTGTTGTTGTTTTTGTCTTTTTTCTTTTTCTTTTCTTTTTTTTTTTTTTTTTGTCTTTTTGTCTTTTTAGGGCTGCCCTCATGGCATTTGGAGGTTCCCAGGCCAGGGGTCCAATCAGAGCTGCAGCCACCAGCCTACACCACAGCCACAGCAACGCGGGATCTGAGCCGCGTCTGTGACCTACGTCACAGCTCACAGCAATGCCGGACCCTTAACCCACGGAGTGAGGCCAGGGACTGAACCCATGGATGCCAGTCAGGTTTGTTACCTGCTGAGCCATGATGGGAACTCCTGGAACTCTCTTTGATGTGGAGAAGAATGCGTTTAGAGAACGGGGCAGCACCACCAGTGACAGTCATCACCTCACAGTCTGTCTGCTGATGTACTGATCAGTTTGTTCAGAATATTTCTTGAGCACCTACTGTATGGTATACACCATGCTAGGCTCTGAGGCCACGGGTCAGGGATCCACAGGCAATTTCCGTAAAGGTCCAGAGAGCAAATGTTTCGGGCTTTGTGGGCCATTAAGTCTCCGTGGCGACTACTCCCCTCCTTCCATTTGGATGTGAACACAGCTATTGATGAGCCATAAACAAGTGGGGGAGACTGTCTTCCAATAAAGCTTTCCTTATTTATAAATATGCTTCTTGCACAAGATTTGGCCATGGGCCGTAACTTGCAGTCCCTGAAACAGATGAGCAAGATGGGGCTCCTATTCACGAGGGAAGCCTTCATAGTTTCTTATCATCTTTTTGTTTTGCATCGAAGTAGGATTAACAAGGACAGGAGGAAGTCAGGAAGCAGGGAGAACTGAGACAGGTTCCCCAAAGAGCAAACGCTTTAGCTGCGTTTCGAAGGCTAAAGACGGATCCTTAATCATCAGATTAAGGAGGAAACTACACTTCAGACACAAAGGACAGCACATGTAAGGGCCCACATGTGTGGCAGAGCATGATCTGTTCTGGGAGCCGCAGAACGTCTTGGAAAAATGGGAGAAAGAGAAGAGGAAAGAAAGCACGTGTCTCTCCCGAGGCCGATGCAGCCATGCTGGTGACCGTTGCATCCAAAAGGATGAGACGATCCAAATCCGGGAACAGAAACAAACCTGTGACTTTACCCACCTGGACAATCGTCCCAGTTTTGAAACGATCCTTTAATTCTACTCCAGATAGTAGGACATCAGTCCATGTAAAAAATGAAACCCGTTCAAGAAGACCACAAAGATGCTTCCGTCAGACCCACTGGACAAATACGAACACTGAACCTCTGCTGCCTATGCTGTTTGTGAAAATCCGCCTGGGTCTTCTGAGGCAGAAATGGGATTTGAAGCCAGGAACTTTGAAGCTCAGGCCCCTAAGCATGAGCTCAGCTGTTCTCAAACTGAAATGTGCATTTTAAAAACTTGATGAGGGGAGGGGTTCCTGAAATGCAGCTTCCTAGACCTGCCTCCAGAGGCTTTTGAACCTTCCTCCACCCGGAGTCAGGCCCGGGCATCTGCCCTTGAGGAGACACCCCCGGGCGACCCTGATGTAGGGATCTTGGGAACTACATTCTGCCCTGGAGGTTACACCACATCCTAAGCCCACCTCCAGCGTAGGGTGACCAGCTGTCTCGTCTGCACCCAGCAAGTCCCTCATCCTGGGGCACCGGGGACAGCTGCGCACCCCACAAGCCTCCCTCGGGTCTGCTCATGTCATTCCCAACAGACCCTTGAAAATACTTGTGGGATGAGGGAACAAATGGGCTTCTCAGCGGAAGCCCCGACGGATTGGCAGGGTACCCCTGCAGCAAGAGATGTGGAGGCCTAACTCAGAGGGACAGCTTCCCCTGCTCCCCTGCGGAGTTTGTCATAGCCCCGGAAAACCGATGCCTCCTCCTGTTCCCATTTGTGCTGACGTGTGCAGGCGCCGCTCACCCTTAATGCAGGAAGAAAGGGGAAGACGCAGGAGTAAATCCCTTCTGTCATGATTAGTCTTTCTGCCTTCCTGCTGCCCTTAACCCTCCCCCCAGCCCTGCGTGTCCCCTTCCACAGAGAGAGAGAGAGACCTGTCCCCAAGGGGTGGGGGGTGGCAGGAGGGACCCTGGTGTGGGCAGACTCTGCCTGTCCAGGCTCTGCCTCGGATTCCTTGGTGACTCTCTTTTTTTCAATTTATATATTATTTATTTATTTGTTTATTTATTTTGCTTTTTAGGGCCCCACTGGCAATATGTGGAAGTTCCCAGACTAGGGGTCCAATCAGAGCTACAGCTGCCGGCCCACACCACAGCCACAGCAACGTGGGATCCAAGCCACGGCTGCAACCTACACCACAGCTCACGGCAACACTGGATCCTTAACCCACTGAGCGAGGCCAGGGATCGAACCCATCACCGCATGGTTCCTAGTTGGATTCGTTTCCGCTGCGCCACGATGGGAACTCCCCTTGGTGACTCTTGACCGTCTTAGGCCCTGAGAACCGGCACTGCAAAGCCTGGGGTGGGGGTGGTTGAACTCCTCTCCTGCGTATCTCATAAGGCCAGCCCTGGGCTTGCTTGTGGAGAAGACGGCGCAAAACCACCCGGCTCAGATAATGAAATCTGGCGGCATCCTGAACACCTACCCGCTCATCAGTCACCTCCTCAGTGGGTGTCTCCAAGGCCCTGTGCAGAACCAAGTGTGGCCCCAGGTTTCTGGAATCCCACTAGGTCAGGGCTTTTGGTCCTGGGGGGCCTGGGGGGGAGTCAGGCACATAACAAATAATCGTGCACATGAGGCTGCGATGACCGTCATTCCGATCATGACGTGGCCTCCGGAAAAGGCTGGGGACCTGACCCAGGCTTGGGCCTGATGGGTGATTTCCCCCAGGAGATAACACTTCAGCTCAAGTCCAAAGGTGGAGTTAGCATGAGCCAGATGGGGAAAAGGAGGAATGGCGTTCCAAGACAAGGGAACAGCATGTGCAAACGCACTTGGACGAAGGGCAGCAAAACTTTCCACCATCACCGTCTCCTTTCTGTCCTCACTCTCTTCTCTTCCTCCTGTGTCCTTTTTTCTTCATCTCCTAATGGGGTTCTTGACTGTCTGCTCATGTGGCACCTGTCTAGTCATCTATTTGCTTCTGCTGTTAAACAGACGTCATCCCAGGCTAGAGGATGGGTTTCTGGTTCATATAAGGGCTCTGTGCTTTCCTGCCAGACTTCCACCTAGACAGGCCTCCCCACAGAGCTCTGTGCTCTGTGCCATGACGCAAAATACAAGACCCCGGGGGACACTTGGTGCTATCGCAGATGGCTCCCCAGACCACGATTTCTGGTCCCGAACTTGCACCGGCTCCCAAGTTCTCTGTGGGCTCCTGGTGGGCCCGGAGGCCTTCAGGTGGTGATGCAGCCAGAGTGGAATCGGTTCAGCTTGCACATTTGGTAAAGCGTTTGGAAGGCGTTTCCCCGGGAGGGGAAACAAGTGGCATCTTCCAGGAGAAACAGAACTCTTTGTCACGTCGCCTGCTCTGATTTGTGCTACAATAAAATAAACCTTTGGAGTGAGCTTCTGGTGCGAGCCCTAAGACCCTTCTAAATGTATCGTTTCCACAAAGACGTTCCCACTGTTCATCTCCAGGTGCCATGCCTTTGATGCCCGGGGATTGGAGGACAGGTTTTGCAGCTATTTATTTACCAAGAGGGAAACAGAACAGTGGTTCCATTTGCTACTCTTAAATTTATGGTCCGTCCTTCTGTGGGGTGTAAAATTTTTAGTCACCTTCAACAGCTCTCTGAAATAAGCATTCCAAATATATTCGCCTACTGTACGAAGATGTGCTGACGCCACTCCTTGCCATTTTGCAAGAGAGGATGGGAAATAGTAGATCTAACGGGTGGGAAATGAATCTTGGGAAGAAAACAAAAATCCGGGGCCTTCATAACGCTTAGAAAAATCTCAGGAACTGCAAAGGTGCCCCCCGGTGATGCCCCACTAAAAAAGTCCAGGTTAATTCCTGCAGCGGTCAATTGAGGGGGAAGGGGGACTTCCCAGGATTGTGACAGCAGGTGAAGGGGAAAAGGATACCCTTTTTCTGAGGGACGGTCACAGCCACGGTCAACCAAGGGGCCCACCAGGTCTCCCATCCACTCTTGCTACCTGGCAACTCCCACCCTCCTGGCTCTTCTGCCAAGATCAAGGGAAATGGCCTGACACTGGCTGCAGAATTAGAGTCATGTCAACTCAGGCAGTTTGGAAGTCCCCAAACCTTTCTGGCCAGTGGGAGAATCTTCCTGGAAACAAACAGGAAACGGAGCACAGGTTCCCAGTCATTTCTCACCACCACCCCCAGCTCCCCCGACAAAGGTCTGCTGGAGCTGGTGGGCCTCAGCTTGTGGGGGCTGACTGAGCTCTTCTCTTCCCAGCTCAGCATTCCAAAACCCCTTATGGGTATTGTGACATTGGCCAGAGTGGGTGGGAGTATTTACACCAGGGGAGTTGGCAATCGCTACAAATCGGAGTTCAAATTTTTTTTTTCCCAGGGCATCGATTTGCCACAGAGGTGTCTGATATCCACACTGTTATTTCTTCTCTAGCTTCAGCTTGCATACCTATGTATTCATTCCTATGTATTCATTCATTCATTCATTCATTCACCCACTTTCTTGAGCCTTTAGGTGCCAGTGCTCTGGAGTGGGAAATCCAGTCCACATTGCAACTGTGTGGAAACTGTTCAGAGAAGTGAGCCGACTTGCCCCAGAAACCCTCGGTGCAGGCTGTCTGCCAGGCGCTGGGGCTGCAGAGTGAAAGACTGGCAAGGCCCCTGCCCTCAGGGAATTTACATTCCTTCCATTTAAAAATCTGCATGTATTACAAAGGTCTTCATTTGTTCTCCATTTTTGTAAATGACTTCAAAACATGTAAGACTGCCCATCAGAGCCTTGATCAGGTGAAAGAAGCTGTGTGGTCACGATGAACTAATGCCCTCTCTCCAAAAGCAAAGATATTTTATGTGATGTTGGAGGGAGGGGGTGTCTTAGGGCAGGCTTAATTTCCATGCATATGACTAGTAATCAGAACGTATCATGGATTGAGCCCTGGGGTGGGAATCCCAGCTCCCACTTTATATACGAGAACTCTAAAGAGGTGAGCTGGTAGAGGCCCGTTTTCTCCTTTAGGAAGTGGAATAAGAATAGAGCTTGATGCCAGAGACCCCGATATGGAACGGTGGATGCTTCTTAAATAGGAAAGTGCTTTGCCAATGCCAGCGCCAACTGCCATGATTCTTAGATGTTAGTATTATATTACTGCTATATTTCAGCTAGGACTTGAGAATACCAAGCACAATCCTAGACTTTCCTTTCTTGGAGGAAGGATCTGTGGTCACTTTTTAGGGGTTGTGTCCCTGTGTCAGCCTTCCATATGTAGTCTCCTGGCAGAGTGGAGGGGGAGAGGGTGGAGAGAGGTTGGGGAGCCAGGATTTTCCGTGAGCGCCCGTGTTCTGTAGTGCCTGAGAGGATGAGCAGAGAATAATTTCCTTGGCTCCCTGGTCCAGCCATTCGGCTTTAGCCAAATCAGAGCCATTACAAGACCTTGAACCAGAGATGAGCAACAGCTGCTGGAAACCGAGGCTTCTCAGCGCATCCACACAGTAAACCACCCTTCCTAGCAAAACAAAATGTTCCCGTTTATAATTATTCATTTTATTTTATTTTTTAAGCAAACTCATGCAAGGCATTAGAGTGGTGCTGAAGCTGGTTGGGTTCAAAAACGCCCCAAAATGATAACAAATGTTTTTATTTTATTTCATTTTCTTTTCCAAACCATGTGGACTTGCCAGCTCAATGCATCACCGCTTGTTTATTCTAGAGCAGCTGTCGGCACCCTGATAATGCTATAGCATCGCTCAAGTGCAGGCTGCCAAACCACAGTGTATGGAAATCATCTCAGACCGAAAGGAAAAAAAATAAAAGAAAACCCCACTTCGCGTCAGATTCCAACCGTGAACTTCTGCGAGGAAGGGGGTCGGGGGAGGGCTGTGGAATCCTCTAAATAGGCTTAAAACCCAGTATTGTTTTACCCAGGACAACGTATGACTCGTGTGGTTAATCACAACTCGTATGTGACCTTTACAGAGGTACAATTTATATTCTGTTGCCAGGTCCAACTTGCTCTTTTCTCCTCTTAATTACTAAACTATGATTCAGAAGTCAGCCACAAGAGCACAGTTTTGGAAACTTGATTCCCTATAGGTTTTAGGCACTTTTCATGTATTTATTTGTTTTGACCATGGAAAAACGTAACTGCTCATGACGGGGCGAACCAGCCAGGGACACACATCTCGGCCTGCTGTCCTAGAATCACCCGGAATTTTTACTCGTCAGTTGACCAAGTCCAGCCCCTGGATCCTACATAGAGCAAAGTAAGTTCAGCAGAGGCTCGAACCACCAGGAAGAGCCCCCAGTTGGGAGGAGGCAGGCTCTGTGAGATAGACTGTTGTCCTTGGATTTGGCCTCTGCCGAACAAAGTCCTGCCTGCTGGGATGTCCTTCGTTGTCCAGGTTTTCTACCTTAAACAGCTGGGAAGGAGGCTGAGCAGGCAGAGAAAGACAGGGTGAAGGTCAGACGTGAAGTCTCGCTAAGCTCAAGCCCATGCGTTGTCTCATTGCGTCCCCACCAGACCTCGGGCAGGTGGGTCAAATTATTCCCAGTTTACACGTATGGAAACTGAGGCTCTGCAAGGGGAAGCAGCTTGTCTAGGGTTCTTGTGGGTTGAGTTGTGTCTCCAAAAGAGATGTCGAGGCCCTGACCCCTGGTACCCGTGGACGTGACTTTATTTGGAAAGGGGTCTCTGCAGATGTGATTAAGATGCAAGTTCAGATCAGGCCATACTAGGGTAAAGGAGGCCCTTAATCCAGTATGACTGGTGGCCTTCTTAAAAAAAAAAAAAGGAGGGAGTTCCCGTCGTGGCGCAGTGGTTAACGAATCCGACTAGGAACCATGAGGTTGCGGGTTCGGTCCCTGCCCTTGCTCAGTGGGTTAACGATCCGGTGTTGCCGTGAGCTGTGGTGTAGGTTGCAGACGTGGCTCGGATCCCGCGTTGCTGTGGCTCTGGCGTAGGCCGGTGGCTACAGCTCCGATTCAACCCCTAGCCTGGGAACTTCCATATGCCGCAGGAGCGGCCCAAGAAATAGCAGCAACAACAACAACAACAAAAAGACAAAAGACAAAAAAAAAAAAAAAGAAGAGGCACAGAGAGAGATACACATATGTCACGTGAAGACAGACATGCCAGAAAGGAGACAGTATAAAGACACAGGGGACGCCATGTGACAATGGAGGGAGACATTGCAAAGAAAGGCCTGCTGTGACAGTAAGGGCTGAGAGAGCAGCATGCAACAGTTCTCCCCTGGAGCCTTCGAAGAGAGCAGGGCCGGCCAACACCTTGCTTTCAGGCTTCTGGCCCCCAGAGCTGTGAGAAGACACTTCTGTTGTCCTAAGCCACTCAGCTTGTGCTGCTCGGTCATGGCAGCCTCATCCAGGGCACTCCTCCAAGGGTTAATATGATTTGGGCGCACTTTACAATGGCTGGATATCCTTTACCTAAAGTGATAAAGAGAAACAGTCTCTGTGCAGGAATTCCAACACATTTCAAAGAATTCCAAAGATAAATGGGAAACACATGACAGGAAATTGAAGCATCGGGGAACTCCCTCCACGCTGCCCTTTCTCCCAGGTGCTGAGGCTTCAGAGATGAGTCAGCCATGGTCCCCCCTCGCAGAGCCTTGATCCAGGGATGCTCGTGTCGTCCTCCCGGCGTGGGGACGAGGTCCCTGAGGATGGAGATGGGATCGTACATGAGATCGTAGGAGCCAGAGACATCTTCTTAGAAGAGGGGTGTTGCAAACAGTGCTTGATGGCTGTGTGGGGTTTAGATCAGGTGACAGGAAGCAGTGGCGGTTGAGGAACAAGGCCACGGAGGATCTCTGGGAGTGTTGGCCACGCTGGGGAGGTTGTGGCGGCCCTCAGGAGAAAGGCTAACTGGTACAGAAGCCATGTGTTGGTGAAAAGGGCAAGGCCTGGAATGGCAGGGTGATCAATGTCCTGGGGAGCTGGTAGTGCTCCGGGTTTTATGGAGAACAGGTGGGCAGGGTGTCTGAGCGGGTTCTGAGTGACTCACCTGGCTGGGGAGGAGCGGGAGAGCCTACTGCTATGTCCAGACGCATCCTTGGGCCCTGGCTTTCTCAGATGACTTTATTTGTCTGGAACCAGTCAAGCCAGTTCAGGGACCAGGGGAACTGCTGTCATTTAGCCAAAGCCGTGGGCTTCCGAGGCTTGATGTATCTATTTGCCCTTCTCTCAAGGGGCATGACATCATCTCAGCACAGACACTTAGGTAATGCGCCCCCTCGTCTCGTTTGGCAAGAAAAATGCTACCCGGGTGTAGCCCCACCTCAGTCTGGGGGGCCTCTGGGGAGTGGGTTGAGGAGTGAAAAACCATTTTGCTCATGTGACAGGTTCTTTGGGGCTCCTCAAAGTCTTAACATTCACATAGCAATAATTAGCAAGCAAAGTTGATTCCTGGCTGCATGTTGCAGCTCTGATTTCTTCCCAGGTTTAAGGCTTTCCACCAGTTGGTGTGACTATTTAAATCTCCACGTTTATTAAGTTGATTACTGTTTTTGGTCCTTTTATTGGGTGTCTCTTTATGCCACGCACTGTGAGACTTTCATATAATTTTGGACATTTGTAAACCATCTCATTTAATCCTAATGGCATTGAGTGTTAGGGTCCCTATGCTGCAGATGAGGAGACTAAGGCTCAGAGACATTAAGACACTTGTGCAGGTAAACCAGCTGGCAAGTGACAGGGCACAGACCTCCAATGCTGGTCCTTTCTTTTCAACCCCGAATGTTAACCCACCATGCTCCCTTTCTACAAGATTCAAGGATGAGTAATGTCCTTTATTGTCTGGAGAGGATCCTGGAAACAGCATGAATTCAAGGTGGCCAGTCTTTTAACTCCCTGATCTAAGAAAAAAACTGTCATGACATGTTTCAGGTGGTGACATTACAGGTATCGCTTCACACGCCATAGTAATTGCTTTGCCAAAAAGTTGTGTGTAATTACTTATTAGTCAATCGGATTTAAGATTTACTAGCAGGACTTCTCTTGAAAGTAGTTCTGTAGCCATCTTGGTTTAGACAATGAATAGTCCTCCTGCAGTCTGTCCATTTGCAAATTGTGAATGTTTTTTTAAACTGTAATTATAGGCAAGTTGTAAATCCCATCTGCTAAAGGGACAATGGTTTCTTTTTTCCTTCCCTTCCTCAAAAGCCTCTCTGACTTAAGGTTTATCAGTCCGAAAACATTAGGAGATGGAAAGCTTCTAAATTTCTATTAGGTGTTTAACATAAACTCTTTAAAAGGAGTCACCTGCCATTAGATTCCTGCATTCTCAAACTTTGGGTCTCAGTTTTGTTACCTAAACAAAACAGGATTAGATATTCTTCATTAACTTCTGTTCTGATCATCAAATGCTCTCACGTCTCCCAGGCTCTCTTAAGACTGAGTTTGTGAGTATGCATGTCTAGCATTAAGCTAGAAATGAGAGCCCCCCCCCACCAATCCACACATAAATGAAGAATTTTAACAAGGAAAGAAAAGTGAAAATAGATAGCTTAAGCCACCTGGTTTAGAAGATGCCTATGACACAGATCAGCACATCAAGCTGACTTATACACAAGCCACTTCTATATCCGTGGAAATAGCTGCCATTAAAAGAGCACCCTCTTTCTGCAGCTCTGGTCAGCCTGACCCCAGACAGAGGCTGCAAGCTGGAGGAGCTGCTTCCGGAAGGAGGGAGGAGTGGTTTATCCAAAGGCAGACAGGACCATGCCCAGTGGGATGCTGTCCTAGACTCCACTGACAGCTGACTCTCCAGGTGCTGGTAACGCCACCAGGAAGCAAACACTGGACCAAACACATGAAGAGGCAGGTTTGGTTAGGATTGCTGGGTGGGAGTCCAGAGACTGATCTAAAAAGGCAAACGCTTAAGTGTTACTTAATTCTTTAGCTCTCCCCACTTTTTCTGTCTTCTCTGAAAGAGCTAAACTTAATGGTTAAAAGCTTAACTTTATCCTTTACTGTGTTTCCTTTACAAAATTTCTGGAACTTTCCAAGCCCTCCTTTTCTTTAGAGAAAGCACAAGGTCGCTGCGAGGATTAAATAAGTAACACATTTAGCACTATCCCTGGTCCATAGAAAGTGTGCACTGATTTGAATGTCCTTGTTTTTTTGCTGTTGTGGTGGTGGTGACGGTGGTGGCAGTGGTGGTGGCAGTGGTGGTGATGGTGGCAGTGATTTCGATGGTGGTGGTGACGGTGGCAGTGGTGGTGGCAGTGGTGGTGATGGTGGCAGTGATTTCGATGGTGGTGGTGATGGGGGGGTGTTGGTTGTGCAAGTTGTTACTTTGAGATTCTTGGAATTAAGACACATTCGCATTCACTACCCTTGATTTCATGTCTACGTTGCCACCAGCCTCTAAATCCACTCAGCCTCTAATCATTGCTCTTCTCTTGATGTTTCCATATGACTACACACCTGATATATGTCTCTTGTCATCTCCTCTTCTTCCCGTTCCTTTTCCCAAATCACATTCTCCAACCCCAGGGTCATTGCACCTGCCCCACTGGATCCAAACATTATATTAGTGGCCCTGCATCTCTGCTATGTACCTGTCTTTTTTCTTTTCTCTCTCTCTCTCCCTCTTTTTTTTTTTTTTTTTTTTTTGCTTTTAGGGCTGCACTTGTGGCAAGTAGAAGTTCCCAGGCTAGGGGTCAAATTGGAGCTATGGCTGCCGGCCTACACCACAGCCATAGCAACTCAGGATCCAAACCACATCTGCAACCTATACCACAGCTCACAGCAATGCTGGATCCTTAACCCACTGAGGGAGGCTAGGGATCGAACCTGCACCCTCCTGGATACTAGTTGGATTCAATTCCACTGCGCCACAATGGGCACTCCCTCTTTTATCCTCTCTCTTCCCTCTTTTAGAGTCACTATGACTCTTTTCCGTTCTAATCAATTCATGCCCAGGCCACTGACTTTGAGGAGACTGCTGGTGTCTACTCCCTGGTTTCTCACAGTCCACCACGACCCAACTCTCACTGGTAGCCACCTTCATGACGACCCCCAGGGTCCACCATCAGCATTTCCCACTCCCACAGGGTCTCTAGCCCAACTAGAATGGTGACAGACACTCCCGGCTGGTGCCAGGTAGCAATCTTTTCTTGGTTGCTTCTCACGTTGCTAAGCTCCCCATGAACCTGGAACCCCCAGCTGAGAACACGTCCCTTCTTAGGCTGGGGAAGCAGCCAGGGCTACTTAGGACAACACGGTTTTTGAGAGCACAGGCTTTGAAGTCAGAGAAACCAGGAGTTACATCCTGATCCCGATGCCATTGGAATGACCTTGACCTTGATAGCTTATTAAACTCCATCACTTGCCGCACCTATACAGTAGATATACTAAAACTTTCGTCTCAGGGTCAGTTGAAGATGAAATGAAGCAATATGTTTAAAGCTGAGGTTAGCACCTAGCACATAACAAATGTTCAGTAAATATTGCCCACAGTGATTTTTCTCCTTGGCTTAAAAATATCAAGTAGAATCCCGCCATACCCCAACGAAGGGTCCTTCCTCTGTCCAAGTTCACAAAGATTCTGAGGACCAAGGTGACTTCAGATGACAGTCCTAGTAGCGAAGGCCCCCAGGTGAAGATGCTAAGACCTCTCAGATAAGCGGAGGTACAGGGAAAGGTACAGTACATGGAGATGAGGTCTAGAAAAATAAGAAAATTAGGCCCCGCTTGAATTACCTTTACCCAGCATTAATCACAATGAATTCAGCTTGCGGTCTATTTTTATACCAACATTAGAGGTCAAAGCCAGTAGAGATTTTGAATTCTTTTTTTCTCCTTCTCAAATTGCTCAGGACTCGAAGTGGAGAAGATGACCTGTTGGTTTGCTGACTGGAGATTTTAGGCAAAGTCACGAGGCACTGACTTTTCTTTCCCCAGGACAGAGTAAGGTGATGCTTTGTCAACCACCGGGCGCATGTCATTGGCGTTGACAGTGGATCCTCATACTGGGGTCAGCCGTGCAGGCTGGGGGCTTCTATACAGTCTCCTCTGGCCCCTGACTGTCCCATACAGGCTGTCTCCATTGATCAGATGTAATCGAATAATGGCTGGAGTTCTGCTTCTCCACGGGCCCTATAGGCCATTTCTTTATGACATGACCAAATTGGCCATCGCGCATTCAATTTGTTTTAATGGCCAACACGGAGGCAATTAAGCGGATTGACTGTGCAAGCGATCCAAATTGTCCATTAAGAAGGTGGCCAGAATAACTGGACCAGAGGCATGTGCCCCCCATCCGCTTATTTTGGGATGTCTAGACTCGGGCTGCGCCTTTCATTTTCTTAAAACCTCCCTTAACTAGTTCTGTTTCATGTTGACGCCACAGTTCTTTCGAATGAAGCACAGCAGGTCCGGAAAATAAAGAGGGCTTTTTAGGATGATCCTGAACCTTCTGATCCCAGTGAGCTAATCAGAAATCAGCACCTCGTTCGAGTTCTGAAGATTTACAAGGATATGAGAAATTAAATGCCCTGGTACCCATTGCTCCTAATACTCGTTTTATGAGAAAGAATTTATCTTCCCACATCAGCGGCCCCCGAGGTTATGATCTGTCTCAATAACATGTACCTGCCTTTGAACAATTGACAGTCAACTTCGTCTGTTCCTACTTTGCTAATTCAATCTGCAAAGGAAAAGTACTCTGGCCGGAATCTTAAAGCTGAAAACCGCAGCATTATATTATCGAATCGAATTGATCCTTGAGCACGTGTGCGTGTAGACACATGCATTCGACTCCTTTGTACAACTATCAGGACACTCTGTAAAGAAAGCCTTGTTTGGCGGAGACTAATAGGTGTCTGCTAAGATGCTGTCCCTGGGCTGAGCAGTGGAGGCCTGGTTGCTGCGAACAGAAAGAGGGGAAGGTGACTGCATTCAGCCTGATCGTTCTCACCTTTCACGCTGAGCATGTTTCATGTTCCTCTTTGCAACTGGCACGTCTCCTGTGTTTATCTGTCAAAAGGAGTCATTGTTTAAGAGAACAAGTGAATAAATCCATCTCACCTTCTTTCCAAACAATGCATTTCTCCCACCATTGGCTAAAATTAGTGGTATCTTAAATGGATACTGGGCTTCTTGGCTTTTAAAACATATTTTCACGAGAGCCTCATTTTGAATAAATGAGGGTTTTAAGATCGTTATCTCCATTTAACTGATGAGGGAAGCACAGAAAAATGAGTGACTGACCGTAGCTGTGGTTATTGGTGGCAAACGCAGGCACCAGGACAGCTGGCTTGGTACCTGGGGTTCACGCTGGAGGTACACCTGGGTTCCCTGGCTGGAGAGCAGTATCCGATTGACAGTAAGGAGTGACCTGCAGTCACACCGACCATCTACACCCAAGAATCTCGGTCTTAGAGGAGGACAGGTCATCTCAGCCACCCCACCTCCAGTGTCTCGAGTCCCCTGAGCCCAAGCAGTTTTTTTAGAGGCAGGAGGTGTTAAGGTTTAAAGTGAAGTATCTGGATTTGAATCCAGCCTGTGCCACTCATTAGACACATCTGGGATCCTCGTTTTCCTTACCTGTAAACGAAGGGTAACAACAGTAGCTTCTTCACAGTTGCTCTCTTTTCTCTGCTGACTAGGTCAGTGATTCCTCTCGTGGTTACCAGTATATACTGATCGGACCACCACGAATACCTAGCACTCGGTAAAATATTTGTGGACTGAATAAACGAGGAATAAGCAAAGTCGAAATATCAGGTGCCTGGTATAGAGTCATAAATACTCAATACCTGTTCATTAGAGGTACTAATCACATTAGTAATGGATTATATCAGAAAGAGGTGGCGTTTCTGCGTTTCTAAAATGGTCTCAATGATGTCGCCCTCTTAGGGCTAGTGGATACTTTAGAAAATCGTGTGTAGAATGCCTGGTGTGGTGTTTACTGTGTATCTCTAACCACCACCATCATTATTATCCTGGTTCGAAGCTGTGGGATTCCTCCAAGACTTTACCTACCAGCAGAAAATGGAAAAGGTTATTAGCATTCCCCGCTGCTCCCCCTATGCCCAAAGTTTTATCCACAACACAATAACTGGCCCATGTAGGAAATATTTATATTTCTGTTCTGCAGTTTATGAAGACTGAGTGAAGCTCAGACCTGTGCAGGGTTATGGCTGTGGGACTTGCATGCCATTCTGCTCTTATCTGAAGCCCTTGAGTTTTCTAGGACCCTGTGTCACCTCAGTAGTTGCTGTTGCCCATGCCCACACTGAAGCCAAATGGTTCTCTGGGCATTCATGAGAGAGGGAGCTTCTGGGCGGGGACGACCATGGTACGGTGATCCTGGGTTGCTCCCCCATTGGTTTGAGGAAAGGGCAAGAACTCTTACCTAAATACCTGGCATAGGCGTTCTCTTGCGGCTCAGCAGGTTAAGGGTCTGGTGTTGTCACTGCAGTGGCTCGCGTCGCTGCTGTGTTGTGGGTTTGATCCCTGGCCTGGGAACGTCCATGAGCCATGGGCACGGCCTAAATAGATAAATACATATCAGGCATATAGCAGGGCCTCAGTAAATGTCTATTAGAGCGGTAGATGAGGCCCTCCTCAGACAAAAAGGAGGGTCCGAGGGCCAGTGCTCTCAAGGCCTGGTCACCAGCCTTGGACCCCAAGCGAAATCCCAAAGGCTCCATGAGGAACTTGAGCCCAGAGGCACTCCGTCCTGAAATCACTACTGTAAACACTTGGAGGCCACATCTCCTATTTTCACCTTAATTTAGAGAAAAAGTTGAGTTTTGTGGCCCTAAGTTCGTACCTTCCCTTCTGCCTGTCCTCCCGGCTCCCTCATGATCCATTTAAGAGATGTCCAGTGGTCCCCGTCGCGGTCCAAGACGAGTTTAACGACACCTGTGAAACACAAACCATCTTCTCAGCCCTTCTCCTTTCTTAGGGTGGCACAATTAGCCAGAAGCTGAAGCTCTTTAAAATGAAAGAAAACACTAAAAAAAAAAGTATTGATTTTCTGCAGAGCCATAATATTAAATGTATCATTGCGAACTGAAGGGGGTACTAATTTAGAAGGGACCCATAAATCTAAAACCATCTGCGGGCAGTGACACATTTTAAAAAGTGTAACAAAAAAATTATATATATATGGAAGCTTGTCTATCATTAAATTAGTCAGTTTGGATTTCCACTAATAAAATATAAGGACTTGTTGCTCTATTAAGCGAGTCACTCCCATTATTAATTTGTTAGATAAATGGCTTCTATATCTTGAAACTTTAAATGAAATGGAATTCACTAATCCTAATTGCTTTGCCTTCTACCGGAATTTTTTCCCATTAGTTCAGCATGTTTTTTTTTTTTTCCTTTTTTCTTCTCTCTTTTCCACTTGAAGAGAGGAGACTTCTTCAACTTAAAGCCTTAGGGTATACTTCATGGGTTTATTAATTATCAGGTATTCATTCAGAGGGGTTAATTAAGCAATAACTTTCTGTTGACTGTAGTATATAAGGAATAAAAGGCTTGACTTCACCTGCTGATTAAGGACCCAGTGTCCATGCCTTCATTTTCCTCCCTGTGGTTGGGGGAAATAAAAATCTTTGACCAGTTCTGGCCTTGAATTCCAAGGCCACTCGGGAGGCCCGTTAAAACTAGTTTATATTTACAACTCAGGCCACCTTGAGATCATCCTAAAAAAGAAGAGACACCTACTTCTTGGGGGAGTTTCGTTCACAGAGTCTTGTCTAATATTCAGTATTCTTTCTTTTCAACCCAAAGCTCAAGCATTTGCATTTTTCCCCTTTTCAGTCATTTGCTCCAGATGCTTTTCTTTTAGGATGGCTTCCAAGCCTGTGGCATGCTTTTGAGCAGCAAAAGATCAAGACTGATTTTCAGTCCCTCTCCAGGGAGTTTGGTGGAATTAAGATTAGTCAACATGGTAACGGGGCATAGCAGGCAGGAGTGGTGCTACTCTGGATTTTTTTATTGGCCGTTTTCATTTCAGAGTACATCTGCCCAGGTTCATGCTCATTGGTTGTGTTTCCCAGAAGCAAGATTGGGATAAAAGCCCGCCATACACGCCGAGGTGGTGGGTCCTTAGAAGGTTGACCAGACAGATCATCAGGCAAGAAAAGAAAGAGATGATGGAATGTCTTCTAACAAGGCTCCATTCATTCAGCTTTTAGGAGGGAAGAAAACAAAGCAATTTTACTGCCAGGGTCTTGAGATGTTCTAGAATGTTCCTCTGGGAGGAAAAAAGGAAAGCTCATGGAAAAATCTACTTAGGGAGTTCCCATCGTGGCTCAGCAGTTAATGAACCTGACTAGTGTTGGTGAGGACAGGGGTTGGCTCTCTGGCCTTCCTCATTGGGTTAAGGATCCCACGTTGCTCCAGGCTGTGGTGTAGATTGCAGACATGACTTGGATCTGGTGTAGCTGTGGCTGTGGTATAGGCCAGTGGCTGCAGCACTGATTTGACCCCTAGCCTGGGAATTTCCATATAAAACGGGTAGCCCCCCCCCAAAAAAAAAACACCTACTCAAAGGGGCTCCTAATGCTCTAACTAAACCTCCCTGAAAATTAGGTGGCAACAAAGAAAATAGGAAACTGCCTGTCTGGGCTGACAATCCCATCCTCTCCCACTCCTCTGTCTTCCACAATAATTCAAACCAGATGATACGTTACCTGGAAAGACACTTAGCATGTAGAGTCGTGGTCACAGATTCGGCATGATTTGCACATAGATTTGAGCCATGGCTGAGTGACCATGGGCAAGTTATCAAGCTGACACCCACTCACATATGATCTCATTTTTTTCCACATTCTATGTGATGACACAGGTCTTTTTCCATAATTAATAATATAATATTAATAATAAAGGAAACTGCATGCAGAGGAGTGTGGGAAGGATAATTTTGGAGTTCAGTACTATCTGCTGAGTTTTTCTATAAGTTTAAAACTTAAAAAAAAAATCTATTCATAAAGATGGTAGACATCAACTTAAATAGATTGTTAAAGTGCATATCACAAACAGAGCCTTGTTCCCACGCTGTACCCCGATTCAGAGGAGCCACAGTCAGGCCAGTACAATAAAGGGGAGCTTGACAATGGGCTTCCGCATGTTCCCACCTGGAATGGTCTGTATTCTCTCCTGGAACCCACTTGGCCAGTAGGACCATCCCTAGCCTGAGGTTGCCTCAGATATTGAGAGCCCCACTGCAAATCTGGGCCCGTTCTGAAGAATGGATCCTTCTTAGCCCAAGGTCAGGGACTCAGCGAGTCCATGGCTTTAGGAGTCAACCCCCTCTCTCTAAGTCTGTATCTTTGGGCCATACCTCGGCCTTCCAGCACTGGGCTGGAGCGGCTGAGGGAAGAAGCCCCACTCACGTCTGCATGGAAGTGTGGTCAAAATATTTCTTCGATGGTTATCCTTGCAGGCTCTATGTTTTGAGCAAGTGCCTGTCTTCCAGAAACCTATAGTTTCCTGGAGAAGGCAGGGAGGCTGTCCCACAACTGGGGACCCTCAAAATTTTGATCTGTAAGAGCGACCAAGAGAATAAACCATGAAGGGCAGGAGGGAGCTAGAAATCCACCCCCCCCCCCAAGAACCAAGGGGAAGGGTCTGGAAGGATGATACTCACATATGGGCCACTGGTACACAGACCACGGTCCCTCCTGTGAGCCCACAGCCTTCTCTTTAGAGGCCTCGCCCCATGCCTCTGGGGAAAAGCGAGCCTCAGTTCAGCATTTAGGAGAACAAAGGAGAAGTCGTCGTGACCTAGAGACGGCAAATGTTTTCCTTAAGCAACCACACGGGACAGCCTCTTTGGTGAGTGTATTTACCAGATGGCCGGGGCTTGTCAGCTGCTTCCCATCACATCTTGCACCACCGAGTAGGTGTATCTCAGGCCCTCAGCAAGATTCTGCTGAGTGGGGGAATTAAACACCCCCACACTTATTTTGTTTCCTACCCTAGAAAGGGTGCTCTTGGGGTTTGGGGTGACAGAATCCAAAACCAACCAGGCAGTGTCAGAAGAAAACAATGGAAAAGGAACCCAGCACCCTATCCTGGGCATGAGTTTTGCTTTCAGTTGATGGTGTGTTGGGGTAAAGGCAAGGGAAGAGACTGGTTCTTCCAGTCAGTGGGGGAAGAGAGAGGCAGGAAAAGGCTGGGAGAAATGTCTTGTGATTGGAGCATTCAGTCCATTGACATTTAAGGTGATTATTGATAGATATGTATTTATTGCCATTTTTAAACCTTGTTTTCCAGTTGATTCTATGCTTCTGTTTTCTTCTTTTGGTTGGATGGTTGCATGATAATGTGAGAAAAAAGAATGTAAACATGTGTGTGTCACTGGGGTCACCATGCTGTACAGTAGGAAAAAAAAAATAATGTATTGGGGAAATAAAAAAAAAAAGGCTGGGAGAGGACAGAGGGGGAACTGTTTTGGGGAGAGATGGAGGAAAAAGAGGGGGGAGAGAGAAATGAGGGCAGCTCAAGACATTTGCAAGGTCGCACAGTGCTAAAATTCAGTGGGTTTTTTTTTTAATTTAAAAAAAATTTTTTTTCCACTGTGCAGCATGAGGAGCAAGTTACACATACATGTATACATACTTTTTCCTCCCATTGTTGTGTTGCGGTGTAAGTATCTAGACATAGTTCTCAATGCTACACAGCAGGATCTCATTGTAAATCCATTCCAAGAGCAAGAGTTTGCATCTGTTAACCCCAGGCTCCCGATCCCTCCCACTCCCTCCCTCTCTCCCCAGGCAACCACAAGTCTATTCTCCAAGTCTATGATTTTCTTTTCTGTGGAAACGTTCATTTGTGCTGCATATTAGATTCCAGTTATAGGTGATATCATCTGATATTTGTCTTTCTCTTTCTAACTTATTTCACTCAGTATGAGAGTCTCTAGTTGCATCCATGTTGCTGCAAATGGCATTATTTTGTTCTTTTTTATGGCTGAGTAGTATTCCATTGTGTATATATACCACATCTTCCTAATCCAGTCATCTGTCAATGGACATTTGGGTTGTTTCCATGTCTTGGCTATTGTGAATAGTGCTGCAATGAACATGTGGGTGCATGTGTCTTTTTTAGGGAAAATTTTGTCTGGATATATGCCCAAGAGTGGAATTGCTGGGTCATATGGTCGTTCTGTGTATAGATTTCTAAGGTACGTCCATACTGTTCTCTACAGCGGCTGTACCAGCTTCCATTCCCACCAACAGTGCAGGAGGGTTCCCCTTTCTCCAGAACCCCTCCAGCACTTGTTATTTGTGGAATTATTAGTGATGGCCATTCTGACTGGTGTGAGTTGGTATCTCATGGTAGTTTTGATTTGCATTTGTCTATAAAATTCAGTTTATTGTTACAAATATTCTTTTGCAGATTATAATTTATCTTCATCTCAGGTATGAAGAAAAAGATCGAATTCATTCAATCATATATACAGGAACGTCTTATAAATGAATAGATATATATGGACTTGATTATTGATATCCTATAAATCATTGTCCATGCTGGGAACTTTGGAAGACACACTACAGAGGAAATTTTAAAATATATCATCCTGGAGTTCCTGTTGTGGCTCAGCAGGTTGAGAACCTGATACAGTCTCCCTGAGGATGTGGGCTCAATCCCTGGCCTCGTGCCCTGGGTTAAGGATCCAGCATTGCTGCAAGCTGTAGTGTAGGTTACAGATGCAGCTGGGATTCCACATTGCTGTGGCTGTGGTGTACGCCCGCAGGTACAGCTCTCATTGAACCCCTAGCCCAGGAACTTCCATAAGCTGCAGGTGTGTCCATAAAAAGAATAAAAAAGAAAAAAATATATGTATATATCTGTGTGCATATGTATGTGTGTGTGTGTGTGTGTGTGTGTGTACTACTTCCTACCTCCGTCCACATAAAACAGTTAAAGAGTCTCCTGGGATGACTGTTTTTCTGGGAAGGGGAGGGGGCCCTCGAGGAATAAGGTCATGGCTAATGGTGTGGTTGAACAAGATGATGCTCTTTGGTCCTCACACCTTTCTCTTCACGCACACAAACAGTTCAGTGCAGCTCCCCATTTGGAAATGCTCCCTCCACCAAACAAAAATAGGAGGAACCCTCTCCCTGTGGAGCTGAATGACTTTTTCAGCTTCTTTCTCGAAACAGGCGGTCCCTCTGGGATTCAGGCCTGAGCACTTAGTTTGTCCCGAAGCCGCCAGGCTTGTGCACACCTGCTTAATCATCCTAAGACACAGAGCAGGCAGGCCTGTTCCCATACGACACGTAGGAGAAAAGCCAGGCAAAACTCTGCCGTGCCAAGTCTTTTCTGCGCCCCACCCAGAGCCATGGCCGTCCTCTTCTCCCCCTCCCCCGACTCCAAATCACACAGACAGAAGAGTGAAGCTCCATAATCCTGCCATAAAAATGATTATTAGATGGCCACTTCCAATGCTCTCCCAAGGCCCTAGATTAAAACCCTATAAGCTTTCACCTCTGTGTCTGTAAAATGGAGCAAAATTCCAGCTGACGGGGCAGTGAGAGGTTTAAAGAGATGAGGAGATGCAAGTTCGCAGGACCCCTGGCACCTGGGCTACCCCACAGGGCGAGCTGCCCTCCCTTGTCCTCTTTCTAGTCCGCACAACTCCGATCCAGCAACGCTCTGATGATAAAACACAGTTTGGCAGGCTGTGAAATTGTTAATGTTTGGATTTGGCTGATGGCAAGGGAGAAAATTAAATTGCAATGCCTCTGAAGTCAAACCAGGAACTGAGGAATTATCCGGCAAAGGGAAGCTTGATTGGGAAAGGGTGCTCCCTCGTTTTTGCAGTGTCCCCGCATAAAAGCGCCAGAGAGGGTCAGAGCGTAGGGCACATTGAGGTTGAAGGTGACCTCGCGATGGGAGGCCTGGAGGATGAACACTCAACCTGCCAAGGAAAGAAAGGGAGTGGGGTCCAGGGCAGGAAGGAAAGCCCTGCCCTTTCCTGGAATTGGAATGGATTTGGTTGGACCTTCCAAATCCAGGCAGCTTCTCTTTGCCCAGAGGTGACTTTGGAATGTGTGCCTTCCTGCAGCCAGTGGTTAACTGTTAGACTTCCATCCATAACATTTGGTCAGAAAGCTATAATTTTCCCTCTGGAAGACTGCCCTACTGTGTAGGGATGTTGCTTGTTTGTTTGTTTGTTTTACATCTTGTAAGATGCTAAAAATAGCATGGGCCTGGTTATTGAGAAGGGAGGCTGAGTGTTTCTAAATCAGGATTTCAGTGGATGTTGCTGCCATTGTATGTAAGCTGTCTCTGAGGATGAAGAAATATGATGAAAAGGGTCAGGACGCACCGATATGAGGCCGTTGTTTTATTTTCACTCATTCATGACCTTCCTCCATCATTAAAGCCCGCCCAGGGCTTTTCAAATGTTACAGGAGCCCATTGTTTACAATTCTTCACCACTGGGTCCCACGTCGTTTTACTGGTGTGCTTCCTAGTCTATAATAGACAACCGATGAGTATGGAATGGGAGGTTGAAGAAATGCTTCCGTAAGGGAATGCCAGAAGTAACTGCGTGGTTGCGAGGTTCTAGCTATTTCTCTCTTTAACCCACCACTCAGCATTCCTATGCCAGAAAACTGCTCTAATTATACCAGGTGAGACTGGTTTTACGTGACCTCTAGGCTAAGACTGGCTTCTCTTCCCATGTCCTCTCCTTAAATAACCCGTCGGAGTGCTTGGTCCCTTATCCCTAACTAACAGGAGCGTTTTCAGACTTCTCTGATTGTGAGAACCACCTGGAATATTCACTAAACACACAGCTTCCCAAGTCCTTCCTGACCAGCTCAACCTCGGTTGCATTTTAGATTCACCTGGGGAGCTTTTAAAACTGCTGATGACCAAGCTGTCTTCCAGACCAATTCCATCAGAAGCTCGGGTGTAGGATGCAGGCATCAGTGGCTTTAAGGCTCCCCGAGTGATTCCTGTGTGCTGCTGAGTTTGGTACCCCTGGCAAGACTGTGATTCCGCAGGTCTCTTTTGGGATCATGGAGAGAGTGTGGATGTGCCTTAGGTGATTCTTATCGTCATGGAGAGGTTTTTGGAACTAGCAGGCTACGGTCCGGGGGCTAGATCAGGCACTATTTCTGAAAGGCGGGTGAATTTCTCATAAGACCCATCCGCTGAAACTCACTCCCCTGTGTACAGTTGAATGGTCCAGTGGCAAACACCTAATTAAGTTGGCCCAATCACATGTTCTCACCTAGGATACTGGGCAGGGAGTCATTTGCAGGTGGTGTCCTTTGTAAGAAAGTGGAAAGATTTAAGGATGGGATAGCAGGTGAAGCTGGAAGAAGGAAGGAAAAGAGTCACAGAGAGAAAAAAAGACACCATTAAAAAAAAAAAGAAAGAAAAAAAAAGAGAGAGAGAGAGGGAAGGAGAAGGAAAGATTATCCTTAGATTCTGAAAGTCTTCTTTCCACTCCCAATTCCTAATTCTTGTGAGGCCCGGGGATCTGTCTACCCACAGGTTTTATTAGTTACTCCTTAATTCTTTACACATTCTGTGCATTTCTACAGATTTCTAGATGAAGTACATTTTTCTTTCTGAAACCAAAAAATTCCTAAGACACCAATTGCATGATAAATGAGACCTACCAAAGGCAACCTCCAATTTGAAAATGCAAGGACCGGGATGAACGGTATGTCCCTTTGCTCACCTGAAACGCTTCTGGTCCTACTTTTGCTTAGTCCATCCTGTTAGATCATCCATCCCCTTAGGCCCAAAGCTCAGATAATGGGGACAAGCAAGCCCACCAGGGGTGCAGGCTTGGATACCTCGAGCCATGTCTCCAAGTCTCAATTTCTTCTTCTGAGGAGATACATGCACTTCCCTGGGTGGAGGGGATGATACAGGACAGTGAATGCAAAGTCGTTGAACCAGGCCCGAGTTTACAGCAGGTGCTCCAAAGGGGCTACCCTGTGCCCTTCTACAAAGTGAGACATAACCTGCAATTTAAGAGCTTTGAGGTAACAGATGCAAGAAACACATGTTACGGAACAGGAGATGCAAAGAAGTCCAAACAGCTTGCTTTCCTGCAGTCCTTCTCAGAGCGTTAAGGTACATGGCAAATCTCCAAAACGGGGATATGAGAGCATCACCACATGTCACTTAGGCTTCCCAAACCCTCTTGTTTATGTACAGAGCATTTCTCGGGCCTGGTACCCTACAGAACACACTCTGGGACACTCTTAGCTGGGCCCTGTTGTTTTCAAACTGTGCTCCGTGGAGCTCAGTTTCCCGAGGGAAAATTTACCGGGATTCCGTAAAGGGGATGTGGATGGTGACAGCCTAATTGAATTAAACTCTAATGCCTTCACCTCCACGGAAAACCTTTCCCACCCTTCAGCAGGAACTGAGGATCTGAGTTTGTAAAAACCGGAAACAAAAGATAAACATGTATTTCAAAATCATTGACGCTCATCAGAGAGTGTGATTCAATACAATCAGATAGAATTGTAATGGTTCCTATTCACCCATCTTCCCAGAGCCAAATGAACAATGGTGTCTGTGCCGGAGTCCACATTTCCTAATCACAAAGGTTGTTTTTTTTTTCCCCCCTTTTAAAGTCAGGTTTGTGGTGCTGTGATTTATCAACAACAAAATTAACCCTTGGAGTTCTGTTGTGTGAATTTTGGCAAACGTGTACAGTTGTGTAGCCACCTTTATATTTATAACATAGAATATTGCCATTACCCAAAAAAGCTCCCTATGCCCTCTTTGTACTGTCAGCTTGTAGAACCCCCTGAAATGTTGTCTATTTGTATTGTTTCTTTTTTCTTTTCTTCCTTTTTTTTGTCTTTTCGCCTTTTCTAGGGCTGCTCCCTCGGCACATGGAGGTTCCCAGGCTAAGGGTCTCATCATCTAATCGGAGCTGTAGCCACCGGCCCACGCCAGAGCCACAGCAACACCAGATCCAAGCCTCATCTGCAACCTACACCACAGCTCACGGCAATGCCAGATCCTTAACCCACTGAGGGAGGCCAGGGATCCAACCCGCAACCTCATGGTTCCTAGTCAGATTCGTTTCTGCTGCGCCATGACAGGAACTCCAAGTATTGTTTCATTTTTTTTTTTTTCCTTTCCACGATGTTCTGTGACTGCAGTCATGCAGTAGCTTTACTTTTGATCCTGGCTTCCTTCATTTAACCATTCGTTTTTGTCTTAATTCACATCGTGGTCTGTATCAGAAGGGTTTCTTTTTATTGCCCAGTTGCATTTCATTCTATGGATAGACCATAATTCGTTATCCATCCATCAGCTGAGCGGCATTTGAGTAATTTGGTTTTTTCCGGGTTTTGGCAATTATGAATAAAATCCACTATAAACATTTGTATCGAGGTTTTGGTGTGATGTGTAGTTTCATTCCTCTTGGGTGAAAACCCAGGGTAGAATGACTAGGTGATATGTAAGGGTATAATTTATATTTAAGTTCGTAAGTGTCCCACTACTTTCCCAAGTGGCTGTGCCATTTTGCATTTCCATGAGCAGCGTATGAGAATTTCACTTGTTCTCACCCTTTTTTTTTTTGTCTTTTTGCTATTTCTTGGGCCGCTCCCACTGCATATGGAGGTTCCCAGGCTAGGGGTTGAATCAGAGCTGTAGCCACTGGCCTACGCCAGAGCCACAGCAACGCTGGATCTGAGCCACGTCTGCAACCTACACCACAGCTCACGGCAATGCCGGATCGTCAACCCACTGAGCAAGGGTAGGGACGGAACCCGCAACCTCATGGTTCCTAGTCGGATTCGTTACCCACTGTGCCTCTTGTCAGCATTTGGTATTGCCTTTTTTTTTTTTTTTTTTTTTTTTTTTTGCTTTTTAGGGCCACACCTGTGGCACATGGAAGTTCCAAGGCTAGGGGTTGAATCGGAGCTGCAGCTGCCGGCCTATGCCACAGCCACAGCAATGTGGGATCCAAGCCATGTCTGAGGCCTGCACCACAGCTCATGGCAACACTGGATCCTTAACCCACTGAGCAAGGCCAGAGATCAAACCCACATCCTCACGGGTCCTAGTCGGGTTCGTTAACCAGTGAGCCACGACGAGAACTCCCAGTATTGCCATTTTGATTTTTTTTAATTATTTCAGCCATTCTGATAGATAAGTAATGGTTTTAACTTGGGTGTCCCTAATGACTAATGACAATAAGCATCTTTTCATGCATTTAACATCTCTATCTTCCTTGGTGGAGTAGCTCAGAATATTTTCCATGTTTTCTTATTAGGTTGTTTCCTTATTGTGGCGTTTTGAGAGTTCTTCATAGGTTCTCAGTAGAAATCCTTCGTCAGATATTTATTTTTGCAAATTATTTTCTCACAGCTTTTGGCCGGCATGTGCATTTTAAGTGTGCCTTCTGAAAGGTAGATATTTTTAATTTTGATGAAGTCCAGTTTCCTAGTTTTTAAAAAATGGATTGTATTTGTCGTTTTGTATCAAAGAAAGCCTTGCCCAACCCAAGATTTTCTCTGATCCCAAAGTTTTCCTCTGTCTTTACCTCTGACGTTTTACATTTAGGTCTCTGATCAGTTTCGAGTTAATTTTCATATACGGTACAAGATATAGACCGATGTTCATTTATTTTGCACATGGAAGTCCAGTTGCCATTTGTGAAAAGATTATCCTCACTATTGACTTATTATTTATACCTGCTTCTTCAGCTCTCTTTAGTAGCTGCTCTGAAGTGTACTGCATATATCTTCAAATTATTGCAGTCAACCTGCAAAGAACATTTTAATCCTGTGTGGATAATGAAAGAACCTTACACTAGCCTTGCACTTCTTCTCTCAAGAAGGGCCCGTGTCCCTGGGCCACAACAGGTTTTCTGGATGTTCCTGTGCTTCTTCCCCTTAGCAGCCAACCTCTGCCTTGTATCTAAGGTGGGCCCTGTGGGCAAGCGGTTCACTTGCTCCTCCCCCAGCAGCAGATCCCTATTGGCAATGAACTCTTTCATCGCCCTCCCCACGTGGGAAGGAAGTTTATCTTTTATCCCTCCCCGAGCCTTTTCGGTTGTTAAATTTTATTGGAGGGTGATTGACTTACAATGTTGTGTTAGTTTCAAGTGTACAGCAAAACGAATCAATTGTACGTATACATGTATTCATTCTTTTTCAAAAATGTTCTCCCATATGGGCCACCCCAGAGTATAGATTCCCTGTGCTATACAGGAGGTCCTTGTTGCTCATCTGTTCCACCTATAGAAGTGTGTATATGTCAGTCCTAACCTCCCAATCTATCCCCCTCCCCCTGTTTCCCATTTGGTAACAACAAGTTTGGTTTCGAAAACTTTGTTTCCGTTTTGTGAACACGATCTTTTGTATTATTTTTATTAGATTCCACATATTGGTCACTTCATATGATACTTGTCTTTCTCTGTCTGACTTACTTCACTTGGTATGATCATCTCTAGGCCCATACATGTTGCTACAAATGGCATTATTTTGTTCTTTTTATGACCGTGTAATATTCCCTCGTATATACGTTCCACATCTTCTTTATCCATTCCTCTGCCAGTGGACCTTTAGGTTGCTTGCATGTCTTGGCCATTGTAAATAGTGCTGCAGTGAACATTGGGGTGCATGTATCTTTTTGAATTATGGTTTTTAATTGTGCCCTGGATGCTACAGGGTTTGTTCCACCTCTCCGGGTAGCTTACGAATTTTGTCCTGGAGAGGGAAAGGGTTCATTTAGATGAAGGCTTCCTGCCTCCCCATGATGGTCATGGCTCTTTTCCCCCAGGCCTTCACCACTGAAGGATGCTCACTCCGCTCTACAGCTTGCCCCCGGCCTTGCTTGTGAGTATTGGTGGAAGATGAAGTTGGAAGTCCTATGAGTGTGAGTGCCCAATATGTCTGTGACTCTTAGCAGCCCCATGTTCTAATGCTGGCCTAGAGTCAATCTTTAGCAATTTATTAGAAATTTTAAGATCACTTCTCTTGTCGCTTCTTCCCACAGCCTGACATGTGAAAAACTGCTTCCATCCTGGTTCTCTTGGAGAGGCCTATCTTTACTTAGGAATTGGGCTACTTGGCTGCCCTGTAACCTCATCAAGAAAATTAGTTCATCTGGAGTTTTCTTATTGGGGTGGGAGTCATACTCTCTTCAATTTCTTTACCCAAGGTGGAAGTGGGACCACCCCTCTTTACCCAAAGATGTTAAATTTGTAGCAAATTCCCCCTTTTCTCTTAGACACATATAGGACATAGACCAGATCAACGAGTGACTTCAGTGTTCAGTTCCTCACTGAAGACAGACTTTCTGAATTATACCCAGAGGTATGGATTGGCGGAACCTTATGAACTCTTACTTGGTATACAGACATGCAAGTCTCTCTCTTTTTTTTTTTTTTTTTTTTATCATTTCTCCCAACGCTTTTTAGGCAGACTGTTTCAATGCTTGGAATTCTCTTAGTGCCATTTTCATGCTTGTGTTTCTTTCCTTTTTAAACTACAGTAAAATAATCGAGCACCTTGTATTAGTTTCTCTACCCTTCCATCACAGATTGCCACAAACTCGTGGGCCTAAAACAACGGAAGTTTACTCTTTCACAGTTACGGAGATCAGCAGTCTGAAATTGAGGTGTGATCAGGGTTGGCTGCTTTTGGAGGATCCTGAGAAAGGACGTGTTCCATGCATCTCTCCTCACCTCTGGTGGCTGCCAGCATCCTTGGTGTTCTTTGGTTTGGGGATGTATCACTCCATTCTCTGCCTCTGTCTTTTTTAACATGTTAATTTTTTAATTGAAGTACAATTGATTGACAATGTTTCAGGTGTACAGCAAAATGATTTAGTTATATTTATATATATTCTTTTTCCGTTCTTTTCCATTATACACATTGAATATAGTTCCTTGTGCTCTACAGTCGGTCCTTGTTGTTTATCTGTTTTATATATAGCAGTGTATATCAGTTAATCCAAACTCCTAATTTATCCCTTCCCTCCTTTCCCCTTCGGTAACCAGAAGTTTGTTTTCTATGTCTGTGGGTCTGTTTATGTTTCATAAATAAGTTCATTTGTACTAGTTTTTTAAGAGTCTACATACAATTGATACCATATGGTATTTGTTTTTCGCTGCCTGAATTATATCACTTAGTATGATAACTCTTAAGTCCATTCATGTTGCTGCAAATTATTCCATTCTTTTTTATGGCTGAGTAGTATTCCATTGCATATATGTACCACATCTTCTTTATCCATCCTCTTTCCATGGACATTTAGGTTGTGCCTTGATCTTCACATCACCGTCTTCAGTCTATGTATCCTCTCCTCTTATAACAACACTTATCATTGGATTTAGGTGGAATCATATGACCTGTGTTCTTTCAGGGTTGTCCTGAAAAGTCAATTAAATGAGACCATGTAGGCAAAGCTGGGGCAAGTTCTAAGCACTAATAAATGTGAATTACCCTCCCCAGAATCATCTCTTCTCGAAGTCCATAACTTATTTGTATCTGCAAAGACTGTTTTTCCAAATAAAGTTAATTTTGCAGGTTCTGGGGGTTGGGAATAAGACATATATGTATGTATGAATGTATGTGTGTATATATATATATACACACATATATATATACATACACACACACACATATATATACACACACACACATATACACACACACACACACACACACACACATATATATATATATACATATATTTGGAGGGCCCTACAGTTCTACTGATCTACGTTTACCAGGTTACACATGTATTGTTTTCATAGTTGTAAGCTATGAAACACCTACCAAGCAAATCATTAGATACATTTTGACTGGTCTGAGATTTTTCATGGGTCTGTAGTTTCAAAGTGAAGGGGCACAGCATGACCAGAAAGCCCATTAAAAAATTGAGACAAGGAGTTCCCACGTGGAACAGTGGAAATGAATCTGACTGGAACCATGAGGTTGCGGGTTTGATCCCTGGCCTCGCTCAGCAGGTTAAAGATCCGGCATTGCCATGAGCTGTGGTGTAGGTCACAGACACAGCTTGGATCCTGCGTTGCTGTGGTGTAGGTCGGCAGTTGCAGCTCTGATTAGACCCCTAGCCTGGGAACCTCCATATGTGGCAAGCGCGGCCCTTAAAAAAAAGAAAAAAAAAATTGAGACAGAACTGAACTAAGAGTATAGACTCATTTCTTTGGTTTATATTGTCATTAAAATGAACCACCACGGAGCCATAATGATCGGAATAATTTAATTCTGCCATTCAGGGATTAAGAAGAACTGAAATTCATATCTCGGCTAATCTATTTACAAGGTGTTGGCCTCTAGGCAACTTATGCCATGACGCCGTGCCTCGCTTTTCCCATCTGGTAAATAAAAATAATATGACCTATGTTGTTTCCATGTTGTCCTGAAAAGTCAATTAAATGAGACCATGTAGGCAAAGCCGGGGCAAGTTCCAAGCCCCAATAAATGTGCCCTCCCCTTTGACCCCATGTTGCTATTCATGAAATTAACCTCTCCCAACATAAACTGAGTATATAATGCTTTATGGCATTCTTCTGCTCACCCAGAGAGGAAAACAAGAGAGAGGCCTGGAACGAAAGTCAGGAGAAGTGGACTCTAACCCAGACTTCTACTCCCCAGCCGTTTAACCTGCAGAACCGGGCCGGCTTCCCTGAGCCTCAGCTTCCTTAACCCCAAAACGAGGGCTCCAAAGTTATCGGCCATCTCCGAGTCCCTCCAACCCCTCCTGAGCAGAGTTTACCTCTTGGTTGGCAACATAAGTGTCAGGGAGACATCCAGCTTTCTTCTCATTTAGTCCAGACTTTCACACCATTGGTGACTTACTGATAATCTCCTAACTCAGAGAGTAAAATCAGCACAATCTGGAAAAGAAAAACCAGGCCTCTCTTTGCCAGGAAAGAAGACTTAGATTTGGGGGTAAAACAGATGCAGGACTATGTGCTTTTTCTGCCAGGCCCAGTGGATAGTGTATTCAAGGCTTGTCTCCTCCCGGAGAACCTGGCACCACCCCAAACTCAGTCTCACACAGACCAGCGTTTACGGCCTCTCCAAAACCTCCCAAGTATGTATTTCATAAAAGCAAGGCCTGGTTCAAATCCCTTGTAATGTCTCCAAAGGGAAAGAATCGAGTCAATAATCAGGGCTGTGTCTGTGTGTCGTAAATTCCCCAATCCCCTCTTCCCTCTCCCGGCTAGCACACGTGGGCACACGCACACACGCATAAACACAGCCATAAATATATACACTCCCATTTAATAGACTGGGGATTCAAATTACAGTTACAGTGTAATAAAACTGACTAATCTGCAGGGTGTGTGCAGAAGTCTGTGTGTGTTTGTGAGAGAGAGAGAGAGAGACAGAGAGACACTTAAAAGCCTCCTCCTTTTATTGAGATCTAAATTCCCAAAACAGGAAATCCCTCTGGGACTTTGAAATAAGCAGTCTTCACAGAATTGTCCTAGAAGCTTCTTATGGGGCTGGCTACCTAATTTCCAGGTCCAGGGCACAATGAAAACACAGGGCCCATTTTTCAAAACGTAAGGATTCCAAAAGAGCCAGAGCAGAACCCAAAACCACGTGTGGGATGAGACCTCATTGCCAAGACCCCATGCGGTTGTGCAGGAGGCTGGTCCTGGCTTGATCACAAAGATGGAGTCTGGATCAGAGTCTCACACCCTCCACCCTTTCTTTAGATATCTCACACTGACGTGTGCTCATGAAGGTGAGCACAGAAACGGAGTTGTCTTTGGAAAGAGGCAGGCCTGGGTTTGAATCCTGCTAGACCGCATACCCACACAGTCTTCTTAGACACTTCCGTTCCTCTGCTTCAGCTTCAACTCTCTGGCTCTTAAATGGAGACAGGGCGACTCATCTCCCAGATTTACAAGGAGGATGAAATGCAGCAAGACAAATAAAACCCGGAGGACCAAGCCCAGCACACAAGAGGTGTTCAAAGGTCCCTTCCTTTGGGCACAGATGTTGCAAATCTGTTCAAACAAAAACCACACTATCTATGAAAAGTGAAGATCTTGTAATTGAGGTTTGCCAGGGGTCCTTGGGGATGAGGACCAAGTGGAATGGAAAGCCTGACGCCGTGTTTTCAATCTGTCCTTTCTTTACCCCTAAGGAGGTTTCTCCCTTTGGGGTGGGAAGGGATGACCTTCGAAAAGGCGTCTGAGCTTGGGGACTCTGGTAAGCCTCAACTGAAAGTGAAGACCGGCTGCAAGGGGAAGGGGGAGGGGAGGGGTAAGAAAGAAGGAAAAGTTAGTGCTGAGGTCTGAAGAGCGTCTCGGTTTGTTTTCTGGACAAACACCGGGAACTTTCCGGCTGCCAGGTTCCTGGAGCGGGGACGGCGCCTCCGCGGCTCCCATTGGTTAGCGCGCGGCTGTTGCTACGCGGATGGGCCAATGGCGCGCGAGGGGCGAGCTGGCTCCGCCCTTCCCCGGGCTGGCTGCGGGAGCCCGGGGGACGAGTCTGGAGCTGGCCCTTCCACCGGCCTTTTCTTTTTGTTTTTGAGGAGGGGCCAGGTTAGAGTTGGGGGAGAGCCTGGGAGGAGCGGACACCTCCCTGCGACGCGCCCTGTGGGGTTGGGTCACCTGTCTGACTCGTTCCTCCTCTCCACGCTCTCTCGCCCTCCTGCCTTTTGCACCCCCCGGGGGAACAGGGCTGGACGCGCGGGCAATTTGATTGTGTTTATTTTTCTGGAGCCTGTGCGTGTTTTATGTTTTAATAACTTTGTCAACTCGGTGAACTTTCTCGAGAGAGCACCGGGCAGCTTCTCTCGCCTCTCTCCTTCCCCCTTGTCTCTCACTGGCCTCTGGGTCGCTTCCAAAAGGTAAATAAATCCCCTTTCCCCCAAGAAGGCCCTTCTCACCTCCACCACCACGCCAGCACTGGCGCTTTTGGCCTCGAAGGGCACCGTTTTCTTGCTGCAAAGCAGGGCCCCTAGTTTAGAAAATTTCCAGGAGAGACATTTCAGGGCAAGAGAGGGAAAGAGCAGCTATAAACCGCTGCTGGGTACTTTGGATTAATAGTGAAAAGCAGTAATAAAATAATGACTATTCATTTGCCGTGCTGGACGCTGTGCTAAACAGTATTACTCTGTATCAGACACCGTGGTCTTGCTTTTGAGCAATTGCCATGCTTCATCTTTTTTAAAGCTTCATGCAGATGGGTAAACTGAGGCACCCCGGAGCAGCGAAGCCCTGTCTCTGGCTCCGGAACCCTTGGTTCTACCCACTTTCTGGTGGTGTTGCACAAGTTTAAGATGGCCCTTGAGGTGAGGGGGATCCCGGGTTCCCCATCTAGGCAGGTAGCTCAGTGGAGGCCATGCTTCTCCACCCCCACCTCAAGGCAGAGCAGGCCTGTATGTAAAGCGTTGTTCCAACACTTGACAGCAGGTGCATAAACCCAGCAGCATGCCCAGAACCATCCAGTTCAGCATATGTAACAAACTGTTTCATTTTCCTACAAAGTTCCCTTTTTGCTTTTTTTTCCAGGTTGCTTCCTTCGAGTTTTCCCTGTTAAGCTTCACCTTGGCGTGGTCCATACGGAAGGCAGAATCAACCCCACTCACAGGTGAGGACCTTGAGCACAGAGAGGCAGGGCCCCTGGCCAAGGTCACACAGTTAAACACAGCCGCTGCAGACCTGAAGCTGGAGGGGAGGTTTCCCCTCTGCTCCTCCCCTTCTCTGCTCTCCGGGATCGCTGGGGAGCTAAATTATGAAATATAAAACAACAGCAAAATGTAGGGAATTGGGAATGCAGGAGGAAAAAAAAAGTGAGAAATGAACTCAGTGTTAACTTTTTGTTTGGCCACTGCGTGGGAAATGGCCCCTCAGCCAGGAGCAGGGGTGACTGGTGGAGGAGCGCCTGCTGGCCAGACTGGTTTCTACCGAGCCCAAGGCTCCCTACCACCCTACCCTTGTTCGAAGCCTGGCACCACAGGGAAGCGTGTCTGTACTCAGTCTGCTGTTGCCCAATAGGCCCTGACTCGTCTTCCTTCTTGCCTTTCCTCCGGGAGAGGACCTGGCTGTGCCGGCCCCTTTCCCTAACAGAGCAGAATCTAAGAGGTGTTTCTTTTCTGATGACTTCAAGGAGATGTGTTTGAACTTCCATACCCAGTGTGACCCAGCTGGCGAGAGCCCTTCCAGCCCCACCCATCCCCAGAGACTCTCTGGATCCCAGGAAGATAGTACTGTCTCCTTCCTTAAATCCCCCAGCTTAAGAAGCCTAGCCTAAACCCTGCTCCTAATCTTTCGCTGTAAAGTTTATCAGCTGAAACTTTCCTTTAAAACCTATGGAAAATAAAAATCGGGGTTGGAGCAGAGCAGATGGTTGTGTTTGCAGAAGCTGATCTCATGGCTGTTTTCCCTGGTACTGCGCTGTAACGCTTTCGGCAGCCCTGAATTCTAAAGAATGTCTGCAAGGCGGCTTTCTTCCTGAACAAGAACCTAAATTCCTCCTCTTGCAACCTCTGCTCCCTCCCAGGCCTTGCGGGGCAGTGAGACACCTACCCACGCAACGCAGTCTCTCCTGCTTTCAGGATTCTCTGGGGCCGAGAGCCACACAGACAGGCTTTCTCCTTCCACAAGCATTCCCTTGGAAGGTGCTCCGTCTCTGTGGTGGGCACCGCGAGTCCCATCCCCATGCTTCCCGTCAAGTGGGAGAAACCCTGCTACCCAAACCCCATCACCAACCCAAACTTAGTTCTCTGTGTTACGAGGCAGACATTCATCATGTCACTGTCACAGAGTATGGAGGGTCTTAAAGTCATTTAGAGCAATCCAGGTAGGCTTCATGGAGGAAGTGATGTTTGCGCTGAGGTTTCATGCATGGACATAGCGCAGAGGCTGAGGGTGAGGGTGGGTGGGAAGAAGAACCAGCACGGGCGTATGTTCTCTGCTGGGTCTGATACCCACTTATCCGCTGAGAATGTTTAGCAGAGCCTCTTGCAGCCCAGTCCGCTCTCTGTGGATGGGAATTCCTTTTTATTGAGACTGGTAAAAATGACCTTCTCCGAGAACATTGGTCTTTCTCTAAGGAATTGGGACCACATGTTTAGGCCTGGGCTGGCTAGGTGGCTGTACAGGTCGCCAAAGAGAGAAAACCAACACATTTTTCACTGCTTCCATCATCAGGGACTAGCAACTTGAGACCTACCGATTTCTGCCTTGGCCCAGTGTAGTTTCTCTTATTAAGAGTGTTAACGTTTCAGCACCCCTGCACGAAAAGAATTCAGCTTCAGATGCCTCTGCGATTTATGAAGGGCCGGTAGGAGCCTGGTATTTCCTAAGTATGACCCCCCGGGGACCCTTCCAGCCACCCTGGGGGACAGAAATTTTCAGCCCCTTTTTGCAGATGAGAAAAACAAGGCCCAGCAAGCGCTTGGGTCCTGACTCCCACTGTGTGACCGGGATGCAGAAGAGGGCAAAGTCCCCTTTGACAGCTCATAGAATGAGCATTTTATGTCACAGATTCCCAAAGGGTCGAGTTTGGACAGTACTCCGGAGCAACGTTTTTGCTTTTACTTTTTTTTTTCTTCAACTCCTATCCAGTGTTTGATCTATCAACATTCTGCAACTTTGGAAATTTCACTTTATGATTCATGAAATGATTCTGGAATCTGCAGAGGATTTTCGCTGTTAGGTAATTGCTTCTCCACTTGATGCCATTTCTACTTACAAACGGTTTCAGGGGACCACTCTGCTTTTGGACACTGAGAAAAACGCCCTGCCATCTCGGTCTCAACTGCCGTCTTTCCTCCAATAGGGAAGTCACGGTCTTCTGATGAAGCCAGGTTGACTTGCAGATCTTGGATGATTCAAAAAAAAGATCTTTCCATCTCTGGACTTGCAGTTAGGCCTAAACAGAAAACATGACCTTTTCAGAAAAGACGTTTATTCAAGGTTTAAACCCAGTGGGTGGGCATCAACAGAATCAGGTGTGCTAACAGCAAGCCCTGCGTATGGAGAGGATACCAGCCCTGCAAATAAAGGAAGAACCCAGAAGACCAGATCCTAATCTCGAAGAGCCCTCGAGGAGCTATGCTCCCATCACTCCCTACCGTCTCCGCTACCTTCTTAGGAGTTTGAATTATGATGTTAAGTACTTGAATCAACCATACTTTTCAGTGATCTTCCAGTGGAGACCCTTCTGGACCTAATACCACCAAAGGGAGCCTCTGTGCCTGGGTTGGTGGTGAAGGGTCATGGAGTTGCCGTTTTTAGACACCCAGAGTCAGCTTCCCAAGTCCACGGGCACCCCATGCTTTGCTTCTTGTTGCCTTTCCAGTTGGGTGCTTCCCTGAAGGATACCTAGTAGCTTGCACCTGACCTGAATATCAGTCACAGCAGCCTCCTCAGCTAGAGCCATTCTTAATGTATCCATCCATCCAACACATACTTCCTGAGCTCCTACTGTGTGCGGTGCTGCAGCGATGCGGTCAACAACAGTCCTGTCCCTGCTTTCAGGACATTCACAGTGCAGTAGAGGGGAAAAGACAGTGTTTAAAGGACCAGGGATGAAACTCAAATTGTTGCAGATTGAATTCCCCTCGGAAAACTTCCCTCTGGCTCCAGAGAATGGACTAGGGTCTGGGGGAGGGGCGCCACTCTCTGCCACCTGCTACCATTCTGTGTGACACCGCTAGCATTCAGTCACCCCCTTTTTTAATGTCCTGCAAGCACCGCACACACGTGCCCTGAAAGGCCTGCGTTTGTTTTCTTTTCCCCCCCGGTGGCCAATCTGCCTTTACAACACAGAATGGAAGCTTCATGTAGGGAGGCACTTCCTCCAGTCTGCAGAATTCTTGGAACCAAGAGGGAGCCCTGTCTTCTTTGTTGAGCCCATGAGGAACTTGTCCCTTAAACTCCAGTAAGGCAGGAATGCTAGAAGCACCTGGGAGAAGGCAAGTGGGAATTCCGGGAGGCAGTGGGAGGCCCCTGTACGTGGTGGGAAAGCCCTGCTGGCCTGAGCTCTTGTCACTCAGGGGGCTCCGGTCTGCTCCCTAGGAATCCCTGGGGGATTTGGAAAGAAGACTTTTCTTTGTTGTCATAATTTAATTGCTGGTTAGCACTTCCATCCAAGTTCAGCGATAACTTCTGGAATTTGCACTTGAAGAACTTTTTTCTACTTTCATGCTCCACTCCTACCCCTCCGCCCCCCGCCACTGCTCTCTTCCCAGAAATGGGTGCCTGGCCGAAAACCCATGTACTTAGCAGTTGGCTGTGGGAGCACATGAGTAATCTCCCACCTTCATCAAGGAAGGAAGAAATGGAAAACTTGATCTCCAGGTGGCTTCGCAGGAACTGGAAAAAAAAAAAAAAAAAAAAACGAAGATGCTGGCATTGTCCAGTGCTTGTAATATTTTCCTTTTTAAAAACAATCATTATGTTTGTGCTCGCAGCATGCTTTGTCATCACTTCTGATCATGATTCTCGACATCAGCACAACATTTTATCCATTTTGAGGGAGATGCCGCTGAGGTCAAGCGTGGTACGGGCTGCATTCAGCCCAGATGGCTCGGGCCCCAGGAGGAGCAACAGGCAGAGCTTCTCTGTCGCCCTTGCCATCATCTCCTCCCAAGGTTACCTCTCCTGTGCGTGGCGACTTGCAAAGGAGAGGGACTTTGCCCCACAAGGCAAGAAGCAGCATCTTCTTCCACTGTTGGGGCTGGAAGAGAGGGCTGTGTGCGCAGTACCAGCATCGACCCCGTCTCTGTGGCCTGGCACTAGCAATTAAGGATGTCGTCTCTCATCCCCACATTGCAGACAAGGAGGGGGCGGTTGGATGTCACCGGAGGAGACAGAAGATGGATAGCCGTGGAGGTTCCTCTGTCCTATTGATGCAGACACACCCGTCTCTCTGTCTCACTGCCTGCATCACCTTCAATTTGGCCGGATGGACATCATCAGGGAACTTTTGTCTGGACCAGGAGCCTTAAAACACTCACCAAAAGAGCTGGCTCTTGGGAGAAATGAGGATGGGGCCATTAGAAGGTGGGAGCTGGGGCCATTAGGAAGCAGCCGGGCTCTGTGGATGCACAGGGGGATTTGTGCTCGATAATGGGAAATGTGAACACAGGTTAGTGCTGTGATTACAGCATCCTGGAGGGGGGCCCTGAGAGGCCAGGAATAGATTAAGACTCACTCAAGCAGAGGTTGGCGGAAGGGAGGAAGGTCACCTCTTCAGATCCCGGGGAAGGTACCCTTGTGGTCCGAGGCTTTCTCCTCCACCATGCAGACCAGAAACGCCCTTTCCAGGGTCCCCCTGGGGAGTGGCTCATGCATATCCTATCCTAAGACCTGGGACACATGGACCGTCGGAGGGGGGCAAATTAAATGCAAGTCCAGGACAGACGTCTTTAGAGGTCTTAGACAACGCCATCCTCTACCCTGTGTGGCCTGATGGCTGTTCCTAGGGGGCCGTGGGCAACACCCATCAAGAGCCTCAGAAACACAAGTTTATTCTGAAAAATTTCCATATGTGTCCACCCAACAACTTGTAACTAAGAGCACCGGTGTGCTGTTTATACTGGGGGGAAATGGGAACTGATTTAAATGGCCAGCAGCAGAGGGGAAACACTAAATCAGTTGTTCATTCCTGCAGAGGCGCTCGGCAGACCTTTAAAGGTGAAATCATGTTAATGACATGGGAGAAGGATGATGGCATGTTAAGTTAAAAAAAAAAATGCAGGTTTCACTAAGAAAGCAGGTGGAATACGATTCCAATTCAGTAGAGAAAGGGGTCTGAAAGCAAACAGGCCAAATGGTTAACAGTGGGTGTCTCTTTGTAGTAGGATTATGGGTGCTATTTTATATCCTTTTCGTAATGTTTAATGTTTTCACAAGTATTTTTTCATGTATTAATGCACATAAATATGTGTGGTTAATACATAGATTACACTCCCTTTTTTTTGTCTTTTTTTTTTTTTGCCTTTTCTAGGGCCACTCCCACAGCATATGGAGGTTCCCAGGCTAGGGGTCCAATCGGAGCTGTAGCCACCAGCCTACACCAGAGCCACAGCAACGTGCGATCCCAGCTTCGTCTGTGACCTACACCACAGCTCATGGCATTGCCGGATCCTTAACCCACTGAGCGAGGCCGGGAATCGAACCCGCAACCTCATGGTTCCTAGTCGGATTCGTTAACCACTGCGCCATGACAGGAACTCCACACTCCCTTTCTTATCTTTCTTACCCTACTTCATTCTATGCCACACTTCTGATATCCTGGGCATTTATTTCTTATTTTCTGTATGTCACTGTTGCTCCATCCTCTAGCACAAAAGCTTCCCAAGAGCAGGGTTTGTCTTGTTCCGAAATCTAAATCCCCGCCCCTCTCTAGCGCACAGAATCCACAGGGATTCACCGAAGAAACTGGTGTACTCCTTTGATAATTATAAAAATGGACTATTACTAACGTGGAAAGGCAAGTTGTGATTGCAGCGAAGGTGATGCTCCCCCTCCCCCATGTTCATGCCCATGACAAAATCAAACCAGGTACAGGACAGGTTAAGCGTAGCCTCTGTCATGGCAGGTGAGCGGCGGTAGCCATTGATGAAGTTGCAGATGAGGAGAGGAGGTGAGAGGCAGCCGGGCAGTGGAAAGGCTACTTTGATGACTCTAGGCTTTTAACCATGGGATTCTGTTAAGACAAGACTCAGACCTTGGGGCAGAAATTCCCGGAGTAAGGCCAGTATGCAACTCAAGGTTGACATTTGCTGTGGGAATTTGGTCTTTCCATTTAGAATGTCCAGCTCCCATCACAGTAGATGCATAATACCTTTCACCTGAAGACAGAGGTTTAGCAAGCACGTGGCATCCTGAAAAGGTCTCGTACATACTGATTGAGAATCCTGACTCCATACTTCTCAGCTGTATGACCTCACTCGTGATAGTTAAATCTTCCTCATCTGTAGTTCTCTTACCTACAAAATAATACTGACCTTACAAGGTTATTTTATGTATGACATGAGACTGTATAGAAAAGGTCTCACCTGGTACCAAGCATATGGCTTTCCCCAAATTCACACCATCTATGGTCACGCAGATCTGGTCTGCTAAGAATGAATTCAGTAGTGGTGACACATAAAGAATACCAATTCCCACACTTGTGATAATCAGGGCATAAAGTCCGCTTATTTGAGCTGTGAATTCCTCTATCCCATTGTGGTCTGCAGGCTCCTCATATCCCAGCTACCTGAAGGGTTTGTTAAAACAGGGCACGGGTTAACAATGCAGATTCCCTGGCACCTGGGAGTGAATCTGAGCATCTTATCCTCAGGGGTCACTAGGTGATTCTAAGGCATCTTCAAACATGAAACCCACTGCAACTGGTGCTTCTAAGAACACGTCCAAGAGCCTATTGTAGCCTTTTTAAAGTCAAGGCACAAAGTTTGCTTCCTTCCTCCTCTTCCAGTCCAGGCTTTTCCTTCTCCTAAGGGTGACGTCACAGAGAGTGGCTTTGTGAAGGAGTACAGACCTATGCCATGTAGTATCTAGGCTTCCTGCAAATAGCATTCAGTGACAGAGCCTTGACCTGCCATGACTGCGTCTTGCAGGAATGTGACCACACACAATAGTGCTGAATGCCTAGGGGGGTGTTTTTGGGGGGGGGTGGATGGGGGTGCTGCACTGGCAGCATATGAAGTTTCCCAGGCTGGGGGTTATTGGAGCTGCAGCTACAGCCTACGTCACAGCCACAGCAATAAAGAACCTGAGTCACGTCTGTGACCTACTCCACAATTCATGGCAGCACCAGATCCTTATCCCACTGAGCAAGGCCAGGGATCGAACCCTTGTCCTCATGGACACTACTCAGGTTTGTTACCACTGAGCCACAGCGGGAACTCCCCACATGGCTGGTTCTTGATACGGTTTCATTTGGTCTCCATTTGCCTTTTTAATGTGCCCAAGTGATCTAAGGAAATCTGACTCAAACAAAGGAAAGATCTGTCCCAATTTTCACACCTCCTCACAAATTACTCTTTCTCCCTATTTCTCTATTTTTCTCCCTTCCGATCCTTGACTGCATAAGTTTTACGAATTCATCATCGTTACATTGATGTGTTTCCGAGATAGAGTTCTTTTCATTTCCTGATCAGTATCTTCCCCACTTTCCCTTTGCTGTCATCTGTCCCACATGAGAGAATTTCTTCCTTTGTATTAATTAATTCGGAACCTTTATGTGAGGCTTCGCTGCTCTCAGAGCCTTGTCATGCCCACTTTCTTATGATCAGAACCAGGTTCATTTATTCAGGTCGTTGCTTCATTCTTGCTCATGAAAAGCATCTCAGCAGAGACGGCTCCCCCAAGATGCTGAGACGCTTGGACTCTGTTCCTGCAGAGATCCACGTTCAAGTCTGGCCACCTAAGACCAGAGAATTCAGACAAGGAATGTAGCTTCCCACAGGCTGTTTCTCGTGTCTGTACGACATAGATAATCAGCACCCAGTCTCTAGAGAAGCTGCGAGAATAACATGAAATAATCACTTGAAAAATGTTCAGACAGTGCTGGGGTAGAGAAGGGGGTTCCAGTGATGCCAGCGATTATTGTCATTATCACTGTTATTAAATATATTTGATAAAGGCTTTTAATGACTCTAGGAAGTGAGAGGAAGCTAACTCCATCTGGCCCGAATTGACCCCCACGTCTAACTTGGGCCAGTCCCCAGTTGTCAACCCAGAATAGGAAAGAAAGAATGACATTTCATGCTGTGCCCTTCACTGATTATTTAATGGAGAGACTGGGAATCTGTCTTATGTGACGTTTTCAGATAGATAATTTTGGAGCTCTCACCCCCGCCCCCAAAAGCATATCTTTGGCCTGTTTGGTTAAACTGAAACCCAAACATGTCATAGTTTAGAAATGTTTGCACCTACTTTTTATAGTCATCGGATGGGATCTTTTCAGACTGGGGTGGAGATGGGGGGAGTTCTTTTTGCCAAACTTCTCCTGGGAATGCATGCCCTTGCAGGTCTCGGCAAACTCACTTAGTTCCAGGAGTTCGGGCTCAGGTAAGCTCTGGACAAACACCAGAGGCTCTGAGATGCTTAATTGAAATGAGCCCCAACTTCAGTGTTTTATGAGGTACGCCCATCACTAATTTTTCTGGCCAAGTTTTCATGGGCCTCATTGTGACTGGGCTCCCGTCAGCACCTGGGAGACTCAGGGCTTCACCACGGAGCCTTGGTCTGCTTGGCTAGAGCACACCTCCCAGAGCAGCTGACCCTGAGTGCGTGTCAGTACACACTGCGTGTGCACACCAGGGCCGGGGGCCATTTCTTCGTCTGTACACCTTGTCCAGAAGTTCCAGAAAAGCCAGACCTCACCTTCCCCTTAGCCAAGTCCTGCAGGCTGCGACCAAGTTCTTGCTCCAACATAACAAGTCTAAGAAACAAGGGAACACCTAATCTGAGAAGCCTGCCAAGCTCCCGTGTGAATTGGGAGTGGAACAGAGCCTGGCTTGTGATAGCAGGAACAGAATATCTGATGGAGCACAGGGGTTCATCTGAGAGAGAGGCCCATTACTCTACCAAGATCTGCCATCTTTCCTGGTTTGGACAAGCTCCTCCCAACCCAAGTTCAGAATCATCTTGGAAACTTGTCTTCAGCTACCCCCAACGTGCCAAAGATATTATTGGAATCACTTGCCAAAAATATCATTGGAAAACGGCACCCATTGAAAGTTTGAATGGAACAGCATCTAAGCGTCCATGTCAGTGTCAGAATGTTCTTTGGGCCAACAGGAAACAACCTGAAGAGGCACAGGTTGGGTTAACAGCACGCCAGAATTCCAATCCCGCGTTCACGTTACCCTTCAGAAGGTTCTGGATTGGTCACACTCCAGTTAGAAAGAGTCAATGGCAGGAGCTCGGTGGCAGCAATGGGACCTAGTATGACAAGGTGTGATGGTGTTGAGAAAGGGCCAGCAGGGCACGAGGCCGCAGCCAGAGCAGGTTAAAGGCTGGGCTCTCCTCCTGCCCCTGGGACTGGAGAGACCGAAGGAGGACATGCTCTTGTCCAAACTCCAGAGTCCGAGTTGTGGGACACGGGACAGCGGCTGGGCTGGTGGAGGCCTCCTCGGCGGGGCTGGGCCTGCGATGGAGAGACAGGCCTCGCTGGAGATGCTGGGCACAGAGAGGGGAAGAAGACTCCTCTGCGCTGCTCCTCCCGCTCCAGGCTCCAACCAGGGCCTCCCGGGACTGAAAGTAACCAGAAGCCAGTTCGCAGGGGCCCCGGGAGAGAGGGGTGTTGGGACAGTGTGCCCTGGGAATGCGTCTCATGGGTCTCATAGAAAGTTGAGGTACAAGCAGTTCACGCAGGTGACAGAGGCCATTTTAGGTCGTTTCACGCTTGTTACGTGGGCACTGAGAACTGAGCGAGCCACCCTTACTTTAGCGCAGAGACCTACGTTTCACACCACGCCCATCGTCGGGTTTCATCCCTGGACTGCCCACGTCACACGTTCTTGCAGACACGTAACTTTCACACTGCCGATTTCTTCTTGCCCTACGGTCTCCATGCAAATTTTCCGATTCAGAAAAGAACCCAACCCTCTCATGGGCACATACTTAATTCAAAGGCAGGGTGGCGGGGACATAGATGGCCAGCATCACACCCTCAGTAGACTGAGGTCAGGATCCCAGGATCCATGAGAGCTGGCCATGGCCACGCAAGGATCAGGCTGAGACAGACACGTGCACCGCTGGTCCTTCGTGCCATGATGCCAGTAAAGCCATCCAGCAGCTGTTTTTCAGGGTGATGTTGACACACGTCAAATACATAAACATTCCTATCAGAGTGACTCATTTGAAGGGAACCGTCAACTCGGAGAGATGATGGAGAGGAGGAGGGGAAGCATTTACAGCGGTTCGAGATGGGAAGACCAGCTCACCGTTCGGGGTTTTTGTTCTGGAAGGAGTGCAGCCATGGTCTTACTGCTCTTGCATCGTTGTTTGGTGGCATCACCATTGTTGTAACGTGTATGTCGCCTGAGCTCCACTCCCTTAGAAATCTGGAGGAGGTCCCCGAGCCCCCAGGTGGACACAATGGGCCTCCCTTGCTGGCATTGCCACCTCTGCCCCTCTGGCCAGGTCTCTCTCTGTTCTTCAGAGAATCAGGAGCCGGGGGGCCTGCAGCATCTGCCTTGGCCACTGCCTCAGCCTCCTCTCTCTCATCCTTCCCTAGACCATGCTGTTAGGATGCACAAGGCTGCCTCTGGGTCAGGTTCAGGGGTGCTGCCCCCTCTCTTCTCAGTCTCCTCTCCACACAGTGAGGACTTGGTTGCCACTGTTCCTGTTGCCTGCTTCTACTCTGTTTGGTTTCAAGGAAGAGCTGTCGGCTTTGGACTATAAATGACATGAAGCAGGAATCGATCAGTGGAAACCAAATGTGCAGCTGAATAAGTGATGGTCCTTAGGGCTACAGGGCCAGCCCTTTCCTCTTCTGGCCTCCGAAGGGCCCTGTCTGCAGGGAGAGCGGTTTCTCCCTCTGGGGCACGACCTCACGCATGGCTCAGTGCCAGTGTCCAAGCCTGATGACCATGGAACCCAGAGGAAGGAAACTGCCCGCCATGCATCCAGGTTTAAGGTCAACCTTCCACCGCTGTCATAGTGTTCACCTCACCCCAGAATGGTGGACCACGGCCATCCCCATTCTCCTCGAGAGGACACCTCTCCACCCCATCCTTCCACCCACCACGCACGTAACCCCAACCAGGTGATCCGAATGCATGTGCCCACCACCCAGGTGGTCCCCGACGTCGGGGCCATTGAAGTGTCAAGAACTGTTTCCAGAGGTCATCAGCATAGTGGTTCAAGATGGTCTTTGCAGGTCCTCTTTTCACAGTGGCTCCCTTGAGATGAGATGAGCACGCACTCAGCCCTCATCTTCTGTTTCATACCCTTTACCAGAAACACGCAGATGTCAGCCAGACGCGCCGCGATTCCATCTCGGCTACTTTAGGGATAACTGCCTACATCTTGAGGACCACGCTGGGGTCTACACTGGAAGTCGAGCCATCCCAAGGATATCTTGCACGTTTTTTGGATATTCTTAACTCTCTTCCCACGATGCAATAACAGTTTAAACAGCTCTTTTTGGTTTTTTGGATTTTTTTTTTTTTTAATGGGTGTGTGATAGAAAACAAAAGGAGAAGGTGTAATCGGAAACTATAAGTCTCTCTTAGGGACTCTTCTTCCAGGCAGCCGAGTCGCCTTTGCCCTCCTCTGGCTCCCCTGGAACGGCCACGTTGCCGGCCATTCCACTGAGTGCTGTTCATCAACCAGGCCTGGTTGTGCGGTGCCTCGTTCAAGGCAGGGTTTTGAGTTCTACCGTCGTCACTGAGGAAGGCAGCTGAGATCAGACAGGTTCAAACTTCCCTCCTCCCTCCCTCTCCACTTTGTTTTTTTTTTCTTTTATCTTTAGATACTTTTTATTAAGGGGAAATATGACATTAGGAAAATGTTGAGGGCGTACCTACCAGATTTTAATGAAATTGAAACAAGAATTAATATTAACCTTTATACATATGAAATATATATCACCTATGTATTTTACAATAAACTTAGCCCCCCTCTCTTTCCTTCCTTCCTTTTCCCGGCTTCCCTTCTGTTCTTTATTTTTTAATTTTTTTTTTTAACCATCGTTGGTTATTTTTCTGAGCATCTCACATATCTATAAAAAGCCCATCTACTGCCTTCTGTTACCCAAGGTCACCAGAATTGATCTTATAGAAATGAAGGCATCTATGATTCACGAAGCTTCTCCTCCAGCTGCTGCCAGCTGTTCAGATTTCTTTCCCTTCCCCTCTGTCCCCTCAGAGCCTGAGCCTAGTTTAGGGGAAACCTGAGTGAACTCCACGGTATTTCCTCTCTTTCCTGTTGGCTCAGGAGAGTCAGGGCCCCTCCAGGCAGAGCGGGCGTCTCCCGGGAGGTGCTGTGGCCCTGGCCTATTTCACATGTTCCCTTTACCTCTTCGCAGGGTCCTCATCTTATGATAACTTACAGTTACCCTTGTCCCATGAGATCTTGAAACTTGGGTCCAACCCCAGATACATGGCTTGTGCCTGGCATCTCAAGCCCCCCCCCCCCGGCCCCCGGTTTTCCAGAAGTCTCTGAGTTGCTGGGTTGCATTGCTGCATGCCTCTCTGTGGCTTCCTAGATTCTCTGGTTGTCTCGGACGTCCACATGGAAACAAAAATCCATTTTCCTTGTTGACTCAACAACCCCACTAATGTGAAGTATCGGAGTATTTGGGTGTACTTTTCTGACGTTTGGGGAGAGTGCTGGGAGTGGCCGTGCTGTGGTTTCTGAGCTTCCCTCTCCCCCACCCCCATCTTACTGGTTCCTTCCTCCTTCCTGCCCCTTTTCCCCCCTGTATCTCCCCTCCTCTGCTGAGGAGCAATAAACACATTCCTCTCTCTGCCCCCTGCAGAGCCTCGCTGCTCAAATCAAGGTCCCTGAAGGCCTTAGCTCGCATCCCTCCCACTCGCCAAGGAGGTTTTCAAAAGAAATATCTTGTTCTTCATGGAAAAAAGTCTGCAGAACACATCTTTCTCTCCACGTAATTAAACCTAACTACCTAACTATGTGTGATTTAATTTCCCTTATCTTGACTCCCACTGGCACATGGTCAAAAAGTAAACTTTGGCACAAAATGTAGGAGAAAAGAAGAAGACGTGAAAGCCCGAAAGAGATGAAAAACATAGGACAGGAAGAGAAAAAGAGAGAGAGAGAGAAGGGGAAACGGGGGAGGGAGATGGGGAGGGGCCCTTGATACCGCAATTTTAAGACCTTGTCCTTCTGAACAGTGGTTTTCAAGCTGTCCTGCAAGTGGGTGTCCCTGGGGGGGTGTCGTCAGCATTTTAGATTTGTGAAGTCTCATCCCCACAAAGGCCTTGACCTGGTAAGACCTACAAGGACTATGCTTTGAAAACTCTTCTAGAACGTGCTTCAGCTTAAAGGAGACTCTAAGATAACATAAAATTAAATGCAACTAAATCGGGGAGGCTTATGATTTTTTTTTTTCCACTGATTTATTTGAACTGTACAGAGATCACTCTCTCGGCCTTGACATTGCATTTTGGCCTGAAAATCTGAAGTTATCTCAAGTGGCAAAGTATTGTACAGGAGCAATAGAAAACTGGGTCTGTTTCAAATCCAGCCTTAACAATTACACATCAGCCCTACTCAGTACCTCTGAAGGCAGAGACAAAGTCAGGTCATCCAAGAAAGTGTTGGCTGAATTCCTAGGACTTTTGGGGGGACTTCTTTTAAAGAACATGTCATGAAGTGGTCGTGAAATAATACATGGAAAGAACTGAGTGCTTCGCCTGGAGCAGAGTGTTAAGATAATGCGAGGACAGCAATGCATCTGTGGGAGACACGGAATGGCATAGCTCCCGGGGATGTCAGGTCCAAGGTACCTGGTCCGTCTCACCTATGAGGAGAGTACCTGCTCCAGGTGGTGAGCCAGGAAACAGGATGGCGTTGATACAGCTAGCTTTATCTTCAAGCTGCCATCGCTAATGCTTTATGTGACCCTGCTCGACTTTCATTCCTTCTGCAGCCGTACTCAGGCGATTGACGCTGCCCCACCCCCATGCCTCCTCTATTTCTGGCCACCTTCCTCTTTCAGCGACAGAGCTTAGCCTAACTGGAAGAGGCCATCCAGGCAATGCAAGCAAGCTCTCGTCACATTCCAGGAGCTTGACTTAGTCCATTGAGGCTGCTGTAACAAAAGTGCCATGGACAGGCTGGCTCAAACAACGAATAAGTTATTTCTCACAGTTCCGGAGGTGGGAAGTCCAAGATTAAGGAGGCAGCAAATTTGGCATCTGATGAGAGCTTGCTTCCTGGCTTTCACCAGGAAGGGGTGAGGGAGCTCTCTGGGGTCTCTTTTTAAAGGGCATGAATCCTTTTCGTGAGGTCTCCACCCTCGTGCCCCCAGCACCTCCCAGAGGCCTCACCCCCAAAGAGCATCCTATTGAGGACTGGGTTTCAGCATAGGAATTTGCGGGATGGGATACAAATATTCAGGCCATAGCACTCTTAATATTCAAAGGGTGCACACATGGGCATCAGAATAGGGCTGAGAAAAAAAATCCCACTGTGAAGAGCCTGTATGAAGGTAGTCCAACAACACACAGTGTACACATTTTGAAGAACCCTGTCGAGTAGACCGTTCCTGGTCTGCCACCGTGCTGTCTGAGTCAGAGCCCCAATTCCCTGCCTTTTTCCTAAACTCTGCTCTCTCGGTTTTCTACTGAGAGCTGGCTGCTGTCCCATGTTCTTGAACATGTGTATGCACAAAAGGGAGATATCTCTGCACCCCGCACCCCGAGAACTACATCCTCTTTTCAGGAAAATCCAAAAGCCTGCATGGCATGGTGAAAGTTTTCCCCTTATGCTTTCTTCTCCAGGCCTCCACCAAGGCTGCTGCGGGTCTATCAGCTTGTTCCCCGGGAGTTCAGGAGCCTCCTCAGACCTTCCCGAGGGTCCTCCAGCGACTCCTCAGCCTCAGCTCTCACAGGTATGAAGGGGATCACTGGCTTTTACCTTTTTAAGCTCATGAAGAAGGCAGCTCTTTTTCTTTACGTCAAGAAGTAGAGCGTCTTCTTAAAAGCCAACCAATGACTTTGTGCGAGATCCTGTCTGGACAGACAGTTCTGTAAAGAACCCACGCAAAGGTCGGTTCTTTTGTATCCATTCCTGATCTCCTGGTAATGAAAACAGGTTTGGGCAAGATCTCCCTCACAGGATCCTACTAATTCAGAAGCCCCTGAACTCATGCCTTCATCATCTTCCATACGGATATTAACTTTCAAAATCCCTAAGCTGTAGCTTATTCTGAGTCCCATAGCCCATTGCATATACTTTAGCAATCATAGGGGGCAATAAAAATGCTTTTGGTGTGAACCTAGCTTAGTGTGTTTCAAGCACCATGTGATGCAGGGGGAGGTCCCTAAAATAGATGAGCGCAGACTCGTATGCTTTCAGAGGGACTGTCCCTGTGGCTTGCTCTATCATTGGTAGATAAATGCAATTTAACCTGCTTGAGCATTTTTGACGTCCAGTTGAAGGGGCTTGGACTGTACATAGCCTCGGAGCCTGGAACTTCCCCTGGGCTGGGAATATGGAAAACACAGCAGCTCCGTCACATCGTCTAAGTTGTCTTGGGATCCTGCTCTCAGTGTTGGTAGTCGTCTAACGTGACATATCTGCAATTAAAGGGTGATGTCAGTTGACACGATGCCACAGAGGCCAGTTGAACACTGTTCCTTAGAACCTAAGAGCAGGAGTCAATCCCGAAAACATTGGTAGTGGTCCAGAGACTGAGTCACTTGGCCGTCTCGGAGCGTCTACGCTAGCTGGAGCATGTCAGGAAGCCCAGGTTCCCTTCATACCGTGGAAGCAGGAACGCAAGACGCAGGGAGATGTACTTTGAAAAGAACGCCCTGCTCTGGGGACCTGCTCTTTCTTTCCCTCACGACTCAGGTCTCATCTTCTTTGTGGATTTTCACCCCGGCACTGCAGCTCTCCAGCTGTGCTGGGCGGGGAAAAGGAAATACTGCACGTCCGCGTTATTTCTTTACTCAGCGTGCTTTTAGGTGCTTGGCTTTTTTTTTTTTTTTTTCTTCTCCTCCTCTGCTTGTTGCAAAAGAGCTGGGAATTGAAAGATTAACCTAATTTAATTTCAGGGCACCTCCCATTTTGATGGAAATACTTAGAACATACTATAGACTTGTAAAAAACATGCCCAAAGTATACTCAAATGACTCTGTACTCAGGTTTGCACAATCGAAATTTCCCACTAATAGAGAAATATCCAGTATGGAAGAGAGAGACTGTGGCTGCTGCTCTAGAAGGGAAGCATGGTTATGTTTCTGCGTTAGTTCCCTATGGCTGCAGCAGCGAATAATCATCCATGTGGTGGCTTCAAACAATACAGGTTTATCTTGCAATTCTGGAAGTCAGAAATTTGACATGGGTCTCCCTGGGCTGAAGTTACTGTATAAGCAGGGTTGTGTTCCTGTGGGAGCTCCAGGGGAGAATCTGTTTCCTTGCCATTTTTAGCTTCTAGAGGCCACCTGCATTCTTTGGCTTGTAGTCCTTCCTGCATCCTCAAAGCCAGCAGTGGTGGGTATAGCCCTTCTTGCATCACATCCCTCTAATTCTTCTACAAGTAACTTCTTCTACTTGTAAAGACATTGTGATTGCACCGAGCCCACCCAGATAATCGAAGATAATCTATTTTAAGGTCAACTGATTAGCAACCTTAATTCCATCCGCAACCTTAATTCCCATTTCCCATATCAAGTAAGAGAGTCACATGGTCTAGGCATTAGGATGCAGACATCTTGGGGGAGGAGGAAATTATTCTGTCTACCACAATTTCTATAGGGTTTTTTCTTTTTCCCTGTAAACTTTACCAAGTAAATTCCAAATGCAAATGAGTCCTCTCCCATCTGTTTTTTTCTACTCAAGAAAAACAACTGAAATTGATTTCATGAAACAATTACATAAGTGAATGTGAAGGTATAAATTTATCGTTGGAGGAGAAAGGTGGTTTCTTTTTAAATACATGTTGGTTAAGAGCCAAAGACTCTTAACTAAAAATTTGCGGAAAGTACCGCTATAAACAGATGACTATTAAACTTAAATCGTCATCAGGTTAAGTTAACTTCGATGTCACTTAAATATTTATTAGGAGTGAAAGCAAACCTAAATGTTGAAAAACTCAGATCCTTATTTCTCAGCTGTCTCCTCATTTTTCCATAATGTATTTCTGGCTGTTCAGGGGTAATTTCCTAGATTTTATTAACCTGTAAGGGAAGGGGTTTACACCTAAATCCATTCCAGAGAACACCTCATTTGTAACTCTGGGTTGCAGCTTCCAGAGCCAAAGGGGTTAAGGAAAATGAGCATGAACTCAGAAAACCTCCTTGCCTGGGAGCTGAAATAAGGGAGATAAAGAAATGCAAGTGACCTGATCCATTAGCCATACATAGGCTTCCCTTGGTAAGATAATTTGAAATAAATGGAATTTGCCCATTCAAAAAATATGTGCATTTAATGCTGAGCACAGTTTTAGGTACTGAAGATACAGCCGTGTAAAAGGGCAGGCAGGATGTCTTCCCTCATGAAGTTTCCTTTCCTACAGGGAGAGCCACATAAAAATGTAGACATTTTAAATGATTTTAGAGGATGTGCAATAGGATACAGACACATCAGCACACACGCATCACAAAATAGGCGGCATGAACTGAATAATTAAGGAGACTTCCATTAAGGGCCAGTGACGTAGGTGTGGACAGGTTCAAGGTGAACCAAGGAAACTGGTACTCTGCCCCACGCCCTTCCTGCCCCTGACTGCCTGTGAGAACAGAAGGTCTGGTGGCAAAACCCCCTGTGGCCTGAGGTCCTAGGAGCCCCCTGTAGTCCATGACGACTGGCCTCCCTGAGCACAGAAGAGGGTGGGCTGGACCCAGAGCGGCAAACCCAAACATTCCGGCACCTGCTTCTGTGCACAGACGCTTTGCATTGAAAGGTGTGGGTGTGATTGGCTGTGGGACAGGCGTTGGGATCGATTTTAGAGTTCAAGGAGGATCTCTCTGAGGGGGGACATTTGAGCTGTGACCACACAAGAAAAAGAAGCCACTGATGCCTGGAGCAGGAGCACGTGGTTCTTGGCAGGAAGACCCAGGTGCAGGTGCAAAGGACCTGAAGGAGGAAGCAGCTTGGTGTGCTGGGCAGAGGCACACGCATGTGGGTGGAACAGAGTGGGGCAGGGGGCAGGGGGTGGGAGATGGAGCCAGAGACTCGGGTGACGACCTCAGCGAAAGCCCTGGGTTTCTCCAGAAGAAGACCCTGACATGGGGGGTTGAGTCCACACAGCTGGTTGGAAGATGACCCCAGGAGGCCTGCGAAGGGGTGTGGGGGAGTGAGAAGGGAAGGGAAGGATTCCAATAAAGGCAGTGTCCTTGACCTGACCTCTGGTGGGCAGGTGGATTCCGTCCCTCGCCTGCTCCGGGACACCCCATATCTCACAGCGCTTCCTCTGCAGTGGAGGAAGGGGGCTGTTTGTTTACCAGTTCCCATCCGTGGTTCCTCGTGGTCACTGGCTTCCCCTGGAGGAGTTGGTGACAGGAGATGAGATGCCCTGGGCAGATGTGCTTGGGAAGGGTGGGTGCCTGGGCCCCTCAGTGTCTGCGGACAGTCTGAACGGCACTGCACTTAGTCTCTAAGTATGACGGGAAGCCATCAGAGGTGATAAATTATTTGCGTTTTCTCTCTGACTGGGCTGAGCTGTTAGAGCATAAGGATACCAATGGGTTCTTTAAAAAATATATATATATATATATATATATTCACACACCATAAAACGGACTGTTTAAAATGTGCAGTTCAAACCCACTATGGCTCAGGGTTAAGGACCCAACATAGTGTCCATGAGGATGTGGGTTTGATCTCTGGCCCTGCTCAGTGGGTTCAGGATCTGGCATTGTCACTAGCTATGGTGTAGGTCTCAGGTGCAGCTCAGATCCAGCATTGCCGTGGTTAAGGCATAGGCCTGCAGCTGCAGTGCGCCTTCGATCCCTAGCCCAGGAACTTCTATGTGCCTGCAGGTATGGTCGTAAAAATAAAAATAAAATGTGCCATTCACTGGATTTTAGTGCAGTCACAGAATTCCTCAATCACGACCACTCTTTTATTCCAGTACATTCTCATCACTCCAAAAAGAAACCCCTGTCCATTAGCAGCCATTCCCCAAGGAATGGATTCTTCAGTGGCATCATAGGACAGCGCTTAAGGATGGTCTTGGTGTTCAGAACAGAAGATATCAGCGTGGAGGAAAGAACACTGGCTCCTGGGGCAGACACCCCCACCTTTGATGATTGGGCCTCTCCAGCCCCTTATCCATGAGCAACTGGCTTTTCTCCCTGACCTCAGTGTTCTTAGCTAGAAGATGGAGGCAGCAGGATCCACCTTGCATCGTTTTCCTGATGAATGGAGGAAGCATTCTTGGGAAGCAGAGACTGCCTGACACAGGTCAGCATGTACACGCTTTATGGAACATGCTCAGCACACATCCTTTGTAGACGTGGGTTGGTGGAATGTCCACTCTGGATCAGAAAGGCAGTCACGAGAAGGTGCAAAGCTCGGTGTTTGGAAATAATGGGCAAGTTAGAAACTCCAGTGGAACATGCAGTTGGAAGGAAAGTGTTGGTGAGTTGAGGCAGGCAGTGATGGTTTCTGGCAAGAGCTAGTTGGAGAGTTCCCGTCGTGGCTCAGCGGTTAACAAACCCAACTAGGATCCGTGAGGATGCAGGTTTGATCCCTGGTCTTTCTCAGTGGGTTAAGGATCTGGCATTGGCATGAGCTGTGGTGTAGGTCACAGATGCGGCTCGGATCTGGTGTGGCTGTGGCTGTGGCTGTGGCCAGCAGCTCCAGCTCTGAGTCAATCCCTGGCCTGGGAACCTCCATAAAAAAGAGCTAATTTGGAAGTGTTATTTGATGTATCATCTTCCAGTTGAGCAACTGAGAGAGAGACAGAAGTGCAGAGGCAGAGTAGCCGTCCAAGGCAGTATGGAGCTGGTACCCTGAAGCCCAGAGCAGGCTGGTGACTGGCCAAAGATGACCTGGCTTTCTCACAGGCAGAGCCAGCTCAGGCAGAGAGTTCTGGCCTGTCTTTTGGGGTGGTGGACAATGAGGAGGTACGAGGTCACTCAGGGAGTCAGTATGAGGCAGGCTCTGACCCAGGAAGGAGCTAACCTCTACCTACCATCTGTGGGCACATGTCTCCCCTCCCCTGAGTCTAAATAACTGGCCTGGCCAAGGATGATGTTGCAGCTCAGCGGACACTAAGGAAATGGGATGACCCAGCACAAGGTGGCAAGGGGGATATATCAACAGGTCATCTTCCCAAATCAAAGTTTGCTCTTGTTTTATGAACAATTTTATATAGTAAAACATCTGAGCCATTTTCAAGTATACAATCTTTATAGTGTATTTACAGTGTTGTTCAACCGTCACCACTAATTCTAGAGCATAACCATCACTCCCATAAAAAGAAGTCCCTTACTTCCCAGCTTTCCCATCCCCCCATCCTCTGGCGACTACTGTACCCCTTCCTGCCTCCAGGGCTTTGCCTGTTCTGGGCATTTAATACAGATTCATGCAACACTCGGCCTTTTGTGGTTGGCTTCTTTCACCTGGCGTAGTGCTTTCAAGATACTTCCATACTGTAACCTGTATCAGTGTCCCATTCCTTTTTATGACGGAATAATATTCCATTGTTTGTATATATTGGTTTTTATTTATCAATTCCTTAGCTGGTGGGCATTTAGATTGTTTCTGCTTGTTGGGTATTGTGAATAATGCTGCTTTGGACATTGCAAACCTTTGTGTGGATATATGTTTTTACTTCTCTGGGGTATAAACCTAGGAGTGAAACAGCTGGGTCATATGGAATCTCTGGGTTAAAATTTTTAAGCAACTGCCACATTTTCCTCAGTGTTTACAGCATGTTATATTCCCATCGGCAATGCCCGAGGCTTCCAGTTTCGCCATACCCACACCAGCGCTTGTATTTCTTATTTTTTGATTATAGCCCATCCTAGTAGATGTGAAGCAATGTGAAATTATGGTTTTGATTTACATTTTCGTAATGAATAATGATGTTGAGTGTCTTTCCATGTGTTTGTTGGCCATCGATTTATTGTCTTTAGAGAAATGTCTGCTCGTGTTTTTTGCATGTATTTTAACTTGGCGGTTTGTCATTTTATCGTGTGGTATAAAATCTGTCAGAGATCCTGAATTCTAGATCATTGTCAGATATATGATTTTCAGGTATTTTCTCTAATTCTCTGTGTTGTTGTCTCTGTTGGCTTAGGCTGCTCTAATCAAGTACTGCAGTACTAGAAACTGGGTGGCTTATGAGCAAGCACCGTTTGTATCTCACAGCCGTGGAGGCTGTGAGTTCTGGATCAGGGCGCCAGCATGTTGGGGTTCTGGTGAGAACCCCCTTCCAGACTGCAGGTTGCCACCTTCTCATTATACCCCCCCCCCCCATGATGAAGAACAGAGCAGAGGAGGCAAGCTGCCTCATGACTCTCAAAGGGCCCAGATCCCACTCTGAGGACTCCACCCTCATGACCTCATCTAATCCTGGTTACTTCCCGAAGGCCCCACCTCCAGATACCATCACAGCAGTGGCAGGGTTTCAACACAGGGGTTTTGAGAGGACACAAACATTCAGTATATGACCCTTGTCTTTTTCACTTTCTTGATGGAATCCTTTGATGCCAGTTTTTTTAAATTTTGTTGAAATACAGTTTATCTAGTTTTTTTCTTTTGCTGCTTGTGCTTTTGGTGTCCTGTGTAAGAAACCGTAGACTAATCTAAGGTCATAGAGGTTTGTACCATTTTTCTTTCTTCTAAGAGTATTGCAGTTTTAGCTCTTATACTTAGACCTTTGATCAACTTTGCGGTAATTTTCTATATATGATATAAAGTAGAGAAGGTCCAACTTATGAATTCTTTTGCATTTGGAGGCCCGGTTGCCCCAGCAACTGGTCTTGATGACTTGTTGAAAATTAATTGACCGTGGATGTGTAGGTTTATTTTCAGATTTAGAATTTTATTCCACTGATCTGTGTATGTCTAGCTTTATGCCACTACCACATGGTTTGATTTTGTAGTTTTTCAATAACTTTTTATATCAGAAATAGGAATCTTCCAAATTTGTTCTTCTTTTATAAGATTTTGACAGTTCATGGTCCCTTGCATGTCCATATGAAATTTTAGGATCCACTTGTACATTTCTGCCAAAAAAAAAAAAAAAGGCCGTTGCAATTTTGAGAGTTGCACTGAATCTGTAGATTAATTTGGGGATTACTGCCATCCTAACGGTATTGTCATCCCGTCCATAACCACCGCCTATCTTTTCACCGATTTAGGTTTTCTTAAATTTCTCTCAACAGTGTTCATAGTTTTCAAGGTACAGGTATACTTTCTTGATTACATCTGTTCCTAAGTATTCTTTTTTCACCCATGGTGAATGGAATTGATTTTCTTAGTTTTCTTTTTGATTTTTCTCTGCTAATGTATAGGAAAGTCACTGAGTTTTGTATATGGGTCCTGTATCTGCAACTTCGCTGAACTTGTTTGTTAGCTTTCATAGTATTTTGAGGGGGGGGATTCTTCAGGTTCTTTTCTGTGTAAGATTATGTCATCTATGAATAGAGATAGTTTCACTCAATTTTAAACTGGATACCTTTCCTTTATTTATTAATTTTTCTAACCTAATTTTCCTAGCTAGAACTTCCAGTACAATGTTGAATAGAAGTGGGGAGAATAGACATTTTTGTCTTATTTCTAATCTTAGAAAGACTGTATCCCTTTTTTTTTTTTTTTTACCATTAAGCGTCTTGTTGGCTGTGGGTTTTTCATAGATGATGCTGTTTATCAGGCTGATAAAGGTCATTTCTATTCCTAGATTGTTGTGTATTTTTTATCATGAAAGATGATGGATTTTGTCAAATTCTCTTTCTGCATCTATTAGTATGATCATGTGGGGGTTTCCTCTTCATTCTGTCCGTGTGGTATATTATATTGATTTATTTTGACCAACCTTGCATTCGTAGGATAAATACCACTTAGTATTGATGCATAATTTTTTTTTTTTGTCTTTTTGCTATTTCTTGGGCCGCTCCCTCGGCATATGGAGGTTCCCAGGCTAGAGGTCAAATCGGAGCTGTAGCCACCGGCCTACGCCAGAGCCACAGCAACGCAGGATCCGAGCCGCGTCTGCAACCTACACCACAGCTCACGGCAATGCCGGATCGTTAACCCACTGAGCAAGGGCAGGGACCGAACCCGCAACCTCATGGTTCCTAGTCGGATTCGTTAACCACTGCGCCACGACGGGAACTCCTGATGCATAATTTTTTAATAATGCTGCTAGATTCAGTTTGCTAGTATTTTGTTGAGAATCTTTGGGTCTCTATTCGTAAGTTACACTGGTCTTTGGTTTTTTTCTTGTGATGTTTTCATTTGGCTTTACTATCAAACTAACATTCATCACAGTTATTTCAGTTAGAAAGTGTTCTCTTCTTTCCTGTTTGGAAGAGTTTGAGAAGGTTTGGTGGTAATTCTTGAAACACATGGAAAAATTCAGTATTGAAGCTATATAGTCCTGAGTTCCCTCTGGTGAAAGTTCATTTTTCTTTCATTACTGACTCAGTACCTTTCTTTTTCTTCTTGAGTCTTGCTCATTTGTGTGTTTCCAGGAACGTGTTTGTTTCACCCAGGTTATCTAATTTGTTGACATATGACTGTTCGTAGCATTTTCTTACAAGCCCTTTTTATTTCTGTGAAGTTGACAGTGCTTTTGTTTCTGATGTTGGTAATTTAAGTATATAAATTTTGTTTTATCTTTTCAAAGAAACATCATCTGGTTTCATCGACTGGAATGTATTTTCCAAGAGTGGTTTTTCACTTCATGACTGCTTCCAGTTTAGGGGAGTTTATACTGGTTTCTGCAAATGTAGATGTACCATACCCTCCGAGTGCAGTGATTTTAAAGTGATGGCTCTGTTGATACTTGACGAATGAAGTGATGCGCGTATTGACTTAAACAGAAAATTCTCTCCCTTCAGTTAAAGAGAGTTGCAGCTTTGGGAGGGTAATAAGGTAAAACCATTGCTAAGGACAGTGATCTTTGTTCCAGTCATTTCAGTACTTACCTTCTCTGCCAAAAACAAGTTCAACCAAATGTAAATCCCCAAATGTAAACATTTCCTTATATTGTTGCCTTATTCTCAAATGCTGTCTCAACATTTACCCTGTGCAGACAGAGGATATGTATGCATACACTTTTTCCTTGTTAGGGCCCATCTCCTCTCACCTCATAACCCTGCAGACGTCTCTCTCTGTAAGTGAAAATAGAGAAGAAACCCTGCCAGATATCCAGGTAGCCATCCTCTTTTCCAGGTTTGACTTAGCAGGGTCCGTCTCCTCTCCTTTGAGTGTTGGCCCTCCCATCTCACCAGCGCCTATCCATCCTTTAGCATCTCTCTGAATAAAGAAGAATCAAGACTCTTAGACTTGTTTTCATCAGGAGAATCAATTTGAGGGACATGAAGTGGGTGGACCTTGGTCTGATAATTAGAGAAAAGACCAAGTCTGGTGCCGGAGGCGGGTCAGTCCCGCGGGAGGGATTGTCTGGGCTAAGCTTGAGCGGCAGGCAAAGATGGACCGAGAGCAGGTCAGGGCAGGACAGCTCAAAACATTGCTTTAAAGCCTAAAATAACCTCCAGCACCCTGCTAGACACAATTCTTGGGTACAGGGCACCAGCACATGCACACATGCATGCGTAGACACAGAGGCTTCTTTTGGGTCCCACTAAATTATACCAGTATATTTGACCTCCAGCCTTTTTCTCTTGTATTTTCCTCCAATGGGAATGAAAATGAAAGCGAAGCGACAGGACCTGAGATCTTGATCCTTGGGGATCCAGTAGAGACTCCCCCAGGGCAGAAATCAGCGGTGCCTGACCCTCATCTTGAGCCTTGTGTGACTTGGATTATGTGTGTGCGTGCGTGTGTGTGTGTGTGTGTGTGCGCACGTGTGTGTGCACATTAGATTGTCCACATACATAGGCACCGACAGTTCCTCCCATTCCTGTTCACACTCGCCGCTACTTCTGTCAAGAGGAAGCGTCTCCTTCCCTTGAATCTCAGCCGTCCTTCCAGCTTGTGCTGACCAGCAGGATACAGCAGCAGTGAAACTGTGCCTAAGAATTCTGGGAGCTTCCGCTTCGACCCGCTCCTGAGCCAACCAGCATGGCGCGCCACTCCTACAAAACGAGAAAACCTACGAAGAGGAGAGGTGCATTTGTTCGTTGTTGAAAACGTGTAGGTGACTTTTTAAAACAAACACAGATTTCACGTGGACATGTAAGTGGAGCGACTGTGTTGGCGAGTGTCGGCCTTGAAGTCAGATCTGCATGGTGTACACAGGGACTCCGGGAGCACGCACTCAAGGCCCCGTTCGCCATGCCTTTGACGTCGGTCTTGGTTTTCAGGGTGACGGATAGGAGGCTTTATAGAGAAAACTTAAGACAGGACCTGGACCAGGTCGCTTCCTTTGGCCTCAGGTACTTCTCTGCGTGGAGATCTCACCCACCGCCCACGGGGAGGTTATGTTTAGAGGCCTCTGCTGTTCTGCAATGTTCTAACAAGACTTCATCGCAGCCACAAAGAAGTCCAGTCTCCCTCACATTCCAGTGTCCTCCCACCCTGATCACCCCAAAGGAGAGAGTCACGAGACGGGGCAGGTATTCATTAGCTGCCTTCTAGGTCGATGTCAGCTGGGTCTGGAATACAGCCCCCATGAAAGAGAGAATTGGACCTGAGCCTGACTCACCTGAGCAAAGAGGAATGAGGCGTTCAGGGAGGATCCGGGTTCACTGATTCACTGGTTCAGATTCGTTTCATTTGTCCTCACCCTGCATTCATTGCACAAACATCTGTCTGTTACCAATCAGGTACAGGCATTGGGAAATGCCTTTAAATGCGCTAATAGTAATTTTCAAAAAAAAAAAAAAATGCTGAGGGGTTAAGTATTTTTGCCTTCATCTTACAATCATATTCAGAGGATAACTTGCTGCTGACCACACAGTTAGTCATTGCCAGAGCTAGAAATCTAGCAAAGTCTTCATATTTCAAAGATCATGTTGATTTTGCTACCCTAGGGTTTCCCAAATGTGAGTTGCCATATTCAATTACACATATATTATAATTTACTTAATATTTTAAACATTTACGCACTCTGTAGATAAATCTATTTTAATAAACTTTGGATATTTAGCAGAGAGACGCCAAGGTTACAAATAGAAAGAGAAATGAAAATACAGCCCAACTGTATAAGAAGCCCTTTCCAAGATCTTGAACCTGAAGCCTGATCTCTCTGCTGGGAAGGGAAACTAGCAGGTGTCATCCAGAGGTGTTAGAAATATCCTTACCCTGAGCTGAGACGTTTTCCCATGTGAATGAGAAGGCGCGAAGGAGACTTGAAAAGGCCAATTAGTTCTTGGCGGGAATCAGGGTTTTTAAGTGTCCTTTTTTGATTGTCCATCTAAGCCCCGCTCCATACCCACCTTTGGGTAACACCACTCTCTATAAGACATACATCCTTCCCTCATGCTTTCCTTTAAAGAAGGTCTTGGACAAGATAGACAGAAAGCAGCCAAATACAGCTCACTGTGGAGGGTGTTATGTTATCATGGTCTCCAGCCTTTTTTGACCACGCACCCCTAATTGTAAATTTCATGGCCATAACCCCCATATACATTTATAGTTCCTCTTTTAAAGTTAACATATGTGCACTGGTGTGCTAATATTTTATACACATTGTAAAGCATACAAAGGTAGGGATTTTAAAGATTAATGTGTTCCTGTGTTTCCCCTACTTTGGAGACCCAGGTCTTGGGCAGAAGTACAGGAAGCATGAAGAGAGGGCATCAGGCACCCACACCGGTGGATCCAGGCTCAGAAAAGGCTCTCTGGAGGCAGTGTCACCTGACAGCGTTGTGGTGGCAGCAAGGTAGATGAGCTGAGGCTTGGAATTCAGAACAGGCAGGGTGAGCCTTGTGGACGTGCAGCCAGGCAGGCGTTCTGCGCAGGAGGAAGCAGGGAGGTGGAAGGAGCAGAGAGGCTCAAGAGAGAGGGGCAGTCAGGTCGTGGAGAGCCTTAGAGGCTAAGCTGGGTCAGGACTCCGTCCATGGGCAGGTGCACATTAGCTGCTGCAGGGTTTCAGCAGGGAGCCGTCCAAGCCCCAGAATCTTCTCCCTCAGTTTCTCTCTCTCTCTCTCTCTCTCTCTCTCACACACACACACACACACACACACGGGTGTGTATACCCTCCCTAGCCCCTGTGTGAACAGAGAACTCACAGTCTAGGTAGTGGTTGACCAGGCATCACTCATTCGTTCATTCCAGCACCCATTTCCTTTAGGCCTCCTGGGTGCCAGGCACAGTGTGGGGGACAAGTGGTGGACACCACTTGTCCTGTCACCAGGGAGCTTTCAGTCACATGGAGACCCGCTAAAACAAATAAGTGGAGGCATCAGAACCTCACATCATGGGGAGCACTAATGAGAGAATGGTGGCGCTTGGAACAGCGGTACCTTAGATGAGCTGGTGGGGACGGCACGCATCAGGGAGGTGAAATGACCAGCTCGTGATGGGCTCAGGGAAGAGCCGTCCAGGCTCTGGGACTGTCGGAGGTGACAACGTCTTGTTGTGTTTTGGAAACAACCAACAAAAAAGGAGTTCGGGAATTTGAACAAGAGGGAGGATGGAGAGCAAGATGGGTTTGGTCGAGGATGCCTGTGCTTTAGGGCCGGTCAGAGGGCCCCAGGAGGCCGAGTCAGGCCTTGGTGGGGAGGGCCGCGTTGCACATCGCCCGGCAGACTGCTCGCTGCACCTGCTGGGAAGCAAGGCCTGTGATCCCTGTGGTAGGTCTCTCTGCAGGGAGTTGGCTGGGGCTAGAGACGTAGCGATAAACAAAGGCAAGGTGGATGTTTCGGTGCTACCCTTGTCAAAACTCAGTGATTTTGAAGCTGAGAAGAGTGGCATTTAGAGAAAGACTGCAGGGACCAAGCACCTGATGTCCCAGGGGAAGCCACCCGTATCGAAGAACAGGGTGACACGGCCTCCAGGCAGGACGGGGGAACCGTCTCACGTCAAGGCAGCTACATGGAGCTTCTGGAAGGAGACAGAGGCCTCCGAGGATCCAGGATGTCCTCGAGTCCAAACTCAAAGGGTGGCCTCTTCCCGCTTCTCTTTGTCTCCAAAAACGTGGGCACGCCTGCTGCGGTCTTCCGGAAGCGAGGCTGTTAAAAGCTAATGAAAGTAGAAATGTGGTATCGATCAGGGGTGTTTTCTTCCAGTCACCACTGGGCTCCACAGTGACTCAGAGAGAGCCCCGTGCAGGCATGAATCATCTTTCACATCGCCACTGGCTCCCTTAAAGAAGCCACGTCTGCAGGGCCACTCACCAGGAAGGTTGGGGGCCCCCTGGAGAGGGGGCGGCGTAGGCTTCAGTGGATTGCGCAGGCAGCCCACCCCTTGGTGGGAACAGGGATCAGGAGCTTTCTCGGCTGTGGCCGTGAAGCTGATCCTCCGTCAGATCCAGTCTATCCGTCTCCTCGTTTCTTTCTTCTGGTTTCTTCCACGGACCTTAAGTGCGGAGTGCATAGAGCTAGTCGAACAAAGGGGAGGGGACACTGGCCTGTGTTCAGCCAGCAAATACCTGCCGTGACCCGGGCTTGATTTTACAGCTCTACCCGGCTCACCTCATCACAGGCTCATAGCAACGTTTCAAAGCCAGGAGTATTTCCTCTGTGTTATTAACTGGAAAACAGGAAAAGACGTCTGATGATGTCAAGAGATTTACCCAAGAGGCTCGGCCAGCAAGGGGGAGGTCCAGCTACATCTCAAATGACGAAACCATCGGCGCTCAGGTACACACTGCATGTGCCACGCGAGAGTCTGCGTGGTTATGCCACTGCCTCTATGACCTGCCCCCTGTGGTCCCAGGAGGAGACAGTCGGGAGGTGAGAGAGACCCACAGCAACCCCTGGGAAGACGGCCATCCGGTTGGAAAGAACTGGGATTTGAACTCAGGCATCCACGGTCCTCCTCCCTGCCCGAGATTTGTTCAAACGTGTGTCCTTTTCATTGTACAGCTTTGAACACAGGACCACTTAGAAGATGGTAATCCCCCAGCCAGCACGAAGCCCCTCAGTGGGACTCAGGAATGAGAGAGAATCAAACAGACGTTTTCTGTCATGAATGTCACCCCGACCCAACCGACCAGGATTCGCCCGCGTCCACATGTGTCATCCATGTGTGCATATTTCAAAGGACAGATGGCGCGGAGTCTGGGAGACCTGGCACGTCACTTTGTGTGATCTCCAGCACGCGGCCCCAGCTCTCTGAGCCTCAGTTTCCTCCTTGTTATAACAAGCGAATCCCTCCTCCGTGAGATCCAACTGCACAAGGATTTTGCAACATCCGGCATGCAGAGGCATTCAACCAACGGCAGTCCCTTTCCTCCTTCCCGGGGATCACGGTGTGTCAAAAAGACGCAGAAGAGGAAGAAATGAAGTCCCGTGCGGAGGTTTTCTTTGTGTTCATCCAGGAGACTCTCCCTAAAGACATGGTCGTTAATGTGGCCGCAGAAAGGCTAGAGCGCAGAAGAACCAGGCGCTGTGTGCCTTAAGAACACGATGGCAGGAGACATATCCCAGTGGAAGATGCCCTCGTTTGTCTGATAGAAGGAGAAGGGTTGGCTTGCCAGTGGCTTTTTTTTTTTTTTTGTCTTTTGGACAAGCCACATCTTCCTCACCCAGGTGCCCTGCCGGCCACACACAACTGGGACAGCTGATGCGAATTCCTTCTGGGGAGGTGGGGGTGGGGGTGGGGACAAGCAGACTCTTACATAGTCACTTTTCCAGAGCAGAGAGAGAGTCACAGGACGAGCACATCCCCACCCTCCACAGGGGACAGGTGGCCAACAAGTGGCAAAGGCAGAAGGAGGGGAAGGTGTCCACGTGTGACGTGAGAAAGGGGGTGTCACTGACCCAGAAGCTGGGAGGGGAGGCAGCTCTGAGCATCCTGAGGGAAAAGGAGGGCGCCACGGGTCAGGGGGTGGCTTTCTGGGATTGTCCATTATGCGGGGGGGAGGTGATAAGGAGTTGTTCAAAAAACGCAGAATCATAATCCTCCAGAGGTTTCTCTTTAGGGCAGAAACGGTTAAGCTGGGTAGCAAGCTTGTGACGGCTGTGGTTACGGACCAGGAGAGGATGGCCTCTGGGGAAAGGGCTGCATGTGGTTTATTTTGTGGTCCCTGCTGCCCCACACAGTGCCTGGTATGTAGCAGGGGCTCAGGTGGTGCTGGATGCATCCACACCTGCAGCAGGAGGCGGCCGTCTTGATCCCCGTGGACCTGCCGTCATGGACAAGGAATGGAACCTAAAACCCCAGCAGCAAAGTGGGGATGGAGGGTGGGGAAACAGGAAGCCCCCATGAGCTCTAGTGCTGAGTGCAGGAGATAAGTATTTGGGGCCCAGGAAGAGAAGCTTTTCAACCCTTTGCACAGCCCTCAGGGGCCCCAGCAGCTTGGGAGGAAGGATGGGCTCCATGTTGGGGCAGGAGAAAGAGAAACAGGAATTGGGGCATAGGGGTGGGAAGCTTCCTCTCGAAGGACCCGGAGCCTGCCTGGACCGCTGTCAGTCCAGTGCCCCATCAGACTAGGAAGCTTTCCAGCCCCTCATGTTCCCCCAAGTTGACCCTTCTGTCTTCTTCTTGAGCGGGACTCTGAGTTGTCAGTCTGGGCTCACTGAGATTTCAGCTTCACACTCTCTGCTGGGGGAACCAGTCATGGACTGGAGTCACGAGAGAAGAGAAGGGACCCTTCCTAAGCACTCATCACGCGCCCTGCACGTGCCAAGCCCCTGGCTTGCCTCCTCCAGTTCTCCCAGCAACCAGAAGCAATGTTGTGGTCCCAGGTCCCTGATGGTCTCCAGAAGCTCAGAGAAGATTCGCAACTTGGCTCGAGACTGCCTGTGTGACCCTCAACCCACCCACCCCCACAAAGCCACGTGGGCATTCAGCCACATCAGTATTAATTGCTGGGCTGGCAGTGGTGGTATTAGTGGTGGCAATGGGGGTGTCAGTGGTGGTGGTGGGGGAGGGCACGGTGATCATTGGTCGTGTTTCATCACAACACTTGCAGATTTATAGATAAGGAGACTGAGACAGTTATAATAGTTACTCAAGGTCCCAGGGTTGGTAGACGAATCCATGCAAGGCACTGGAAACCCCTTTAGGATGTAGCATTTGGCTGAAACACTGACACAAGTGATGGGAGGGTGGGGTGAGGGGGTGAGTTTAAGAAAACGCATTTCCCCACATCCCCAGATGGGTGCATTCAGTCAAATTGCCCCTCATTGTGGTGACGGGTGACCAGAGCCGTGAGACAGGCCTGATCTGTGGCTTTTCTGCTGCCATCTTTCACGGGTGCATGTGCAGGCCCACCCCTCTAATTCCAGGGCTTCAGCATCTCATCACAAAAGGGAGGCAGGGCAGGAACCATCTGGAGCCCCAGCTTGGTGAGGAACGCTGGGAAGCTGGGAGTAAATCTCAGCCATTTAATATCAGTTTTCGTCTCTTATTGATCCATTTTATTTTCCTTTTACGCAACAGGAGCGTCCCTGCAGTCTGGCTCATCAGTGGCCTTTAAAGGTTTCCTATTGATCCACCAAACTATTGTCTCAGCTTTTGCATTATCCCTTTTGGAGACGCCCTTGGCTCTTTGGTCATGTTCTCTATTTAGTTTGCATCCTAATCACGGTGGCTTCTTTTCTGGGAGCCAGGAGCAGACAGCAGGGGGTCGGGACAGCAGATAGATTGGATTTCTTTAATGCTCTGGCACCCTTTGGGGGGCAGCTACAGGACATCTTCAACCCCAGAAGGTGATGGAGAGCATTGAGGAGGAGAGTCTAGCAGGGACCTGCCGGCCTCGTTCAAAAGAAGAAAAGTAAGAGTGCAAACTCGAACTTCTCTTTCTCCAGCACTTTCTCTGTGATTCAGCCTCACCGTGACCCTGAGAGGTGGTTTTGCAGATGAAGATACCGCAGTGGCGAAAGATTTAGTTCTTTGTCCAGACACAGTTTTGAATCTTGATTTTACCTGTAACTGCCTGCGTGTTGAAATAACTTGGCAAAGATTTCTCAGAGCTTCAATTTCCTCACCTGCAAGAGGAGGATCACAATAGAACATTCTAGAGTTGCTGTGAAGGACCCCCCCCCCCCCCCGGATAATGGTTCGGAGACCCTTAGCAGAGTGTCCAGCAGGCAGGAAATACCCAGCGGATATTCATTCAATGAGTGTGGGGAGACATGGTTCAACTCACTTCTTTCAATATTCACCTGTGTGCTCTGTCCCCCATCTTTAGAGGAAAACCTATTTCTTCTCTCTAAATGTTTCTAAAACTAACCTTTCATGTCAAGTCTAGATTTCAGATGCAGCGAAAATGTACTTGAAAATGGCTACCGTGTCTGCCATACAGTAGGTGCTTAGTAAATGTGGGTTGATTCATTTCTCTGTCACCCCTGGCTCCGCAGGAACGGTATGTCTCCAGCATCTTCCAGTTCTCTCTTCTCTACCTTCAGACACAGCCTTTTCCTCAAATGGTCTCGATCAAAACCTGCTTCAGTATTTTTGTTCTGCCCAGTGACTTGAACCTTCTTCCAGAGGCTCCCTTCCCCACTGATCACTCTTTTCTTCTTAACCCCTAGCAGCTAGCTGCCTTCCGACTTTTCCCGAGCTCCCATCTCTCTCTGTCACCCGGTTCATTGCTCGGCATCCATCCTTGTCCTCCTCTGCTCCTCCCTCGCTTCTGACAATGCGCCTCATCCCCTTTCCATCACCAAGCGCTCTCCTCCCTGGCTTCTGAGCCATTTCATTCACTCACACCTGTCTTCTCCCTCTCAGCAGTTTCCATGTGCCTCTGGAGCCTGGAGTGGCTTCTGCTCCAGGAGCTTCAGACCCAACAACAGATTCTGGTTCTTTCTTCCCCCTCTCCTTCCACCTGCTGGCCCACCTGATGGTTCTTTCAACCCCTGCTTCGATGTCATCTTCTCCCCTCGACAGGGACAGTCAGTTTTCCCTGCTCTGTCTTGTTTCCAGCCCTTTAACCTACTTCCATCATGGCCCGTATCCCCTGGGTTTCAGGTTCTCTTGTGCTGAAGCGGACTAGCGCTCTGAGTTTCTTGGGGGCAGGAAATAGTCAGGGAATAAATATCTGTTGAGTTGGAGTGTTTTCAGTCCCCCATCTCCTGTTGCCTGCTGCTTCTCTCTCATGCTGTCCCTTGCGTGAGTCATTGTCTCTTCCTGGTCCTAGAGGTTGTCCATTGGTCATAAAACAAGCTTGGAAAGATACCGCCTGTGGCCTCCACTAGAGTCTCCAGCCATCATTTTGCAGCCACAGCACATCCAGCTTGTCCTTCTTTCCCGCCTGAGCCGTCAACCCCCTAGGACAGGACTTAGCTGTTATTTAGCCTGGTGATCTTCGAGATGCCAGCCAATCATCTCATGTTAGTTTCTGGCAGCTACTGTAGCCCGTTAGGGCACACTGTGGGAGCTTCAAACAGCAGACATCTCTTCCGTCGCAGTGCTAGAGACTGGTCGTTGAAATGCGTGTGTCAGCAGGGCCCTGCTCCCTCTGAAGGCTCCAGGTAGGAATCTGTTCTACACTCTCACCCAGCTTCTGGTGGTGGCCCTTCATCCTCAGTGTGCCTTGATTTCTAGCTGCAGTCTCTGCCTCCACCTTCCCCTGAGCTTCTTCCTTCAGAGCATCCGTATCTTCGCAAGGCCCCCTGAGAAGGATGCCGGCCGTGGGATTTAGGGCCTACCCTCAAACAGCATGACCCCATCTTAACCAATTACAGCTACAAAGACCCTCTTTCCAAATAATGGCATATCTTGAGGTTCTGGGTAGATAAGGGTCTGGGTAGATGGGGGTCAGTACCTCCTCGTCCAGCTTGTCCACCGCTGCCACCATGTTGGATTCCCCAGCGCCACTTGGTTATATGTCCTTCCAGGTCTCAAAGCCTAAAACAACTCCCGGTGTCCTCATTTCTTTGGCTGCTGTAAGCTCGGTAGCAGCCGATCTTCCAGTTATTATTAATCTGTGATTCACAGATTACCTTTATTTTAAGGACTGTAAAACATTGTGACTCTGATAGACTGTCAGCTCCCCGGGATTAAGAGCCTAAGCTGCCCTCTTTCCCCCACTCCCGAGTGTACAGCACGGGTCTTGGGGAACTACCTGTCGAGTGAATACATGGTGAGTTGTGTATCCGTTTCCAGTCCTCTGTCTGACGTTGAAGAGGCCTGCATTATCGCTGCCTGCACCATCCACTCCAGTCAGCATTTGCTGAGTAAAAGTTAGGTCCTCTCAATAAATACTTGTCGGTTGATTGATTAATCCATCAGCCAGGTTTCTTGCTCTGAAGCGTTTTTAACGTGGGTCTCCAGGGGGCCGGGCTGGAGGGCTGGGCGTGGAGACACTGGGTCAGCACCCCCACTTGAGAACCTCTGGGGCCTGAGAACCCACTCCTAGACCTTCCAGGAGCAGTGATAAGAACATAGCCGGGACACAGATTGTGGAGATCAGGACACAGGACTTGAGATTCATGTGAAGAGCAGGTGACCCTGTCTCTTTTCGGCGCAGAAGGTTCCAGAAAGTCAGGAAGCCGATCCTAAATTGGAGAGATGCCAGGTGCCTGCACTCCCTCTCCTGGATCACCAGTGGGTTGGCGTCAACAAGTAAAGTCAGAGCAACACCTCTCGGTCACACACCTTCTCACACACCCCAGATGGGTGCAGCGTGCGCCCATATCTCTCGAGAAGGAGGGGTGTAAAAACCTGGCTGAGATTTGCCCAAGAAAGAAGGTGAAACCCCGGAAGTAGTCATTTCCATAACGAAACCTTCCGTGGACTGGCTCCTGTGGCAGGATGTTACTGGGCACCCAGAATCCTAACAGAAATATCGAGGGGCAGTTGGGGAGCCAGTGTTTTAGGTGGAATCAGAGAGCACCGCAGTTGTTACCCGCACCTGAGTCACCCCCCACCCCACCCCACCTCCCCCCAAAACCGATGTGGCCTAAAGCCGTGAAGGTCAGCAAGTTAGAAAGCCACATACATCCACTGTTTCATTTTTCTGTGTGTTTTTTTTTTTTTCCCCTAAGTGTCCTAAGTTGTCATCCTCTTAGCACTTACTCCCTCGGGGATTACAGAACTAAAGCTGGCTTTATTTTATTTTGGTTCCCTTGTATCCATTTCAGCAGAGTCACTAATACCACTCATTTTCAGATTTTGTGGGCTTAATAGATTGGGAATATGAGGTCATGTGTCCAAAAAGATAATTATCATTCTGGGCACTGACTGAATAGCTTCATTGTCCTCGTGATGTATGGAAAGCGAAAAGGACTCTTGTTACAGCCTTACCTGATGTGTGTACGTGTGTGTGTGTGTCCTGAATTTTCACATGACTCACTTTGCTGTCTCAAAATAACAGAAAGTGGCCTTTGCTGCAGAAAGGGGGTTTCTAGTAGCAGATACATTTGTATTTTCAGGAAATGCAAGCCAGGCAAAAGTTGTGTTGAGTGTTGTTAGCCTCTGGGACCAAAGTGAGTGCTTATCACAGCGCCCGATAGTTACCTCAGTTTTCTTCCTTTCCTGAATCCTCACCACTTGGAGTTGGAGGCACAAGCCGCATGGCGTTCCGCAGTGAGAACGCTGGCTGGCAGCACTTCCGTGGCCACTTTCCACCCCTGGAGGCAGAGAGGGTCCCAGCCTTGTGCCTCCCAACGGAAGGAGGATGCGGGCAGGGGTCATTCTTCCCGTAACTCTGTGAGGACACAAAAGAGTTAACATGAAAGGTTCTGGGGAAGAACCTTCAGCTCCAGACTCAAAGCAGGAAACAGCAGATGCCTGGGACGGACGTGGAGCCTGGATCCCATGATTAGGAGCAACCCAGAACTCTCTTTTCATGCCCTTCAGTCCTTCCTGGATTGATTAGGGCCAGGCCAGATGTGGGGATGCTCGGAGTGGCCCCGCCTGGAGGTGTGCCTAGGAAAGCACCCAGGAGGACTGCCTCTTCTGTGTGGCTCCAGACTCCCCACTGCTCTTTTAGTTCGTTTTTACAAATGTTATTGGTTTACAATGTGATAAGTTCTGCTCTACAGAAGAGTGATTCCATTTCATGTATATATATATATACACACACACACACATATGCACCTGGACATTCTCTTTCAGATTCTTTCCCATAGAGGTTATCACAGACTATCGAGTCGAGTTCCCTGTGCTCCACCACAGGTCCCCATTGACCATCCATTCCCTGGACCACAGTGTACACGTGCGAGTCCCCGACCCCAGTCCGTCCCGCCTCCACCCCTCCCCTCTGGCAACCATAAGTTTGTTTCCAAGTCTGTGAGTCTGCTTTTGTTTTATAATTAAGTTCATTTGTGTCATACTGAAAACGAGATGCCACAGGGAAGTGACATCATATGATATTTGTCTTTGCTTCCTCACTCCTTTTGACCTCACCGCCCCTGCACCAAGCGCTGTCTCTGGTCCAGGGTGCTGTATTCCCTTTTCACTGCGTCTTCAGCGGCCCCTCATCCTTCATCACTAATAAGTGTCGGGAGGAGGCTGGACCCGCCTGAGCCTCCATGTCCTCATGTGGAAAACGGAAGTGGCAGCACCCACCTCCGCCAAGCTCTTGAGGTTAAAAGGCAGCTTTGCCAGGTGCCGAATTCCAGACGTGGGGCAGGGAACCCCCCCTTCTCTGCGAGAATTCTTGCGGACTCTTTTCATTGCAAACGTAATCTAGAGTAAGATCGATAGGACATATTCTGGATTGTCTGGAGGGCCCTTTAGCGTTAACGATTGCCACCACATTTTAACGTCAGTGACTGCAAGCAGTTGGCACTTTATAATACTAATTTGATTGAGTCTGTAAATGAGAAAAGAACAAAGGGGAAAGAAATTCACAATCATGCATTACTGTCAAATTAACACCAAGTGACTGCACGGTGCCCGGTATCAGCAGAGGGGAGCAGTTGCGGAGCAGTTCACTGTGAGCTGAAGGGCACCTGTGCCATAGCAAGTAGTAGCCCTTTCACGCAGCACGTTCAGAACCAGTTTCATCAGACCCGTCCCATCTCTCACATTTAATTAAAACAGCTTCCCGTGAATTTTGAATACATTTTGCCTTTGATTGCAGTGAAGTTTTTAATTTGTTTCGTTTCATCATTTCACAGGAGCAGTAAGCCTGAGCAGGTTAAGCAGAATGTTTATTTTCTAAATATTTTAAAAAGATCATTCTCCAAGAGAATGTGAGGGATTTTTTTTTTTTCCTGTACCTTAAATGGATTCTGTGCATAACTAAGTTGGGGAAACACTCTGATCGTGGATATGAACTTCTCCATAGTAAATGACCCACAGAAGGTCCAGAAAGGCTGAGTTTCCTTTTGGGGCCGGGAAGGGCTGTGTCATGGTGGAGTCTCTTCAGCCTGGTGGAGGACATGGGGAACGGCGGAATAATTAATAATCATACATCTATTTATTCATCACTTTCTGTGTGTGCCTAGTTACACACCGTAGATGTTATCTTCCTAAATCTTCATAAGCCTTTGGAAACAGAGGACATTACCCGTGATATTAAGCCACCTTCCTGCCCTCAAGGATTTGACAGTCTCGTCAGGAAGTGATTCGTGCATATAAAGAATTAATAAGAGGTTCTGAGGGTCAAAGGCTACAAGGAAGGTGTGTGTGAGCGCCAAGTAATGAAGGGTCCATCGGGGTGGATTGTCCTGAAGGTTTCCTGAAGTGAGGGTGAGCTTTGGATTGGCAGGGCTGCTTCTGTGTCCGGGCTGTCCCTCCAGTTCACTGGCCCCCGCTTTGCACCCTGCTGTGGACCCTCGGGGGACCACCTTTGTAGATGACAGCAAAGCTTCCCTCGCCCACCGGCTTCCCCTGGGCTTCTGCCAGAGGGGTGCCCTCTTCTTGTTCCATAGACTCTTGGGAGGAAGGTTCCCACCTCTAGAAGTTATCTGCTCCTGGAAGTCCTTGAGTGAGTCTCTTGGTTGGGTCACTGAGCGGACTGGGTGTCCCGGATGGGAGGTCTTGTCACGGGCCTTTACAGAGCAGCTGAGCATGGTTTTCCTGGCCGGCACTTTTCGTGTGTGTGTCGTCGCTGGCTTGCATATCATGCATTGTTATTTCCGTTGCCATCCCCTCTGGAAATGCAACTCTCATCTCTTGAGCGTGTCCCAGTGCCCATAAGATAACCTCCCAATGAGATGGGGGAGTAGGTGAGATCAGTCAGAGGAGAAGGCAAGCCAAGGTCTTGGCAAAGGCATGAGCAGGCCCTCAGAGGGTCGGAAGAGAGGGAGCTGCTCCTTCTTCTCTGGCCTCCACCTTCTTGGTGAGTTGGCTGCGTCCCACCGGGCCCCCAGGAAAGGCCGGTGCGCCCATCAGGCAGCCCTCGACAACACCTTCCCTCTCTGGGTTCTTGTACTATTCCTTCCCCTCGGCCCTTCAAGCTGTGATAATGCACCTTCTCCACCCCTGTTCCTGCCTCCATGGCCAACCCTGGGGCCTCACGGAGTCCCGTCTTGATTTCCTAAACCCTGCCCCCTCCTGGGTGAAAAGTCCATTTATTGAATTCTCCTCCTGTTACCCAGTTCAGGTGTGCATGTCTGTCTCTCCAATCTCTGATGGCGTGGCGGGGAGCGTGATGGGGGCCGGGATGAGGGACTTCACAGTGGATGCGGGGTATTCTAGGCAGGTGCAAGGGGTACACTAAGGGGCCAAAGACAGTCACCCAAACCATGGTCATTATTCGTATTGGCAATGGCACTTACTTTGTGCCTGAGCAGAGATTAGGCTCCTTGGCTCCATGATTCCCAATCCGGGAGATACCATGGCAACACCCGCCCCATTTTCCTTGGGAGGATGCCAAGCTTTAAGTCTAAGGCAGTTCAGCTGTTAAATTCGACCCAAGTTCTCTCCAATTCTGTCAGCGCTGGTTCACGCGTCTGCTAAGCTCTCAGTGACAGTAACAGTCAGATGAGGCGGAGGTCCTAGGATCACGTACCCACCTCTTTGTTAAGGGGGCTCATAAGGAAGGACAGCTCCTCAGCCCCCCCCCCCCATAGATCCCTGGGGTCCTCCCCTCATCCCAGCCCTTGGAGGAAAGGCCAGCAGCATGGACTTTCTCGGACCCCTTCCATCTGCAGACTGGCCCACCACAGTCCTCTCCACATGCCCCCGAACCTGCCTTCCCAGCTCTCTGGGCCCCTCCAAGTTCATAGCTGTCCATCTTGCACCTGGCCGGTCTGTGCACCTGAGGGCCCGGAGCCCGGGCCAGCGGCTCTGTCTGAGCTGGGGCCCACCTGTTCCTGGGAGAGCTGAGGCTGGCAGGATGAGCATGCACCCATATGACTTCTCTGTGGTTCCGGTGCTGACAAGCCCAGAGTGGCTGGTGGAGCAAATCGGGGCATCAGGCTTGCAGACCTGGCAGGGAGTGCCCTGGGGACCTGGCCATGGGCCGAGATTTTGGAGCAAGGAAGATCTTTCTATCGTGATAAGATTTATAGGGTTAGGGTTAGGGTCAGGGTTAGGGTTATGGCATTTTCTAATGTTTTCTTTACGTGTTCATTATTAAATTTTGGGGAATAAATAGAATGTTTTCAGGAAGGTAAAGAAAAAAAAAACACTTCAAGACTCTCATTTAGAGATAACTATTCGTGAATAGAATCTAGGTTTTTTTGTGTGTTTGTTTGTTTTTTCCTAATGTAGTAATATAGGAGTTCCCATCATGGCTCAGTGGAAACGAATCTGACTAGCATCCATAAGGACTCAGGTTCGATCCCTGGCCTCACTCAGTGGATTGAGGATCTGGCATTGCCATGAGCTGTGGGGTAGGTTGCAGACGTAGCTCGATCTGGTGTTGCTATGGCTGTGGTATAGTCCAGCGGTTCAACCCCTAGCCTGGAAATTTCCGTATGCCGCGGGTGCAGCCCTAAAAAGATGAAAAGAAAAGAAATATATGTGTACATACTTTTTCAATTACAAAAGTGTATATCCTGTTTGCTCAAAGTAGGCCCCGTGAACCATAGTCTTGGAGTCACCTGAGGATTGTTTAGGAATGCAGACTCTTGGGCCTCACCTCGATTTAGCAAATCAGAATATGCACTTTAACACCATCTCCAGGATTTGAGGGGTCAGGGATTATAAAGCTAAATGGGACTTGGGTGGTAGGAATCTACCCTCAATCATTTCATGAATCCCCTTTTAATTCAAAATCATGGTCTTCTAAATTTTCATGATTCTCTACGACAGAGTAGTGAAATACACTGAAAAAACCCTCCGCGTCCATCTTTGAGCAAATAACAATAACAGTTGTCATTATTACTATCATGAATTGAGTGCTAACGATGTGCTAGGCCCTGTGTAGAATGCTTCGTAAGAGCCTCTCATCTCCCCCTTATGGTGGCCTTAGGGAGGGACTCATCTCATCTTAGAAGGGATGGTACTGGGGCCATTTTAAAGGAAAGAATTTCAGGAGTTCCCATTGTGGCTCAGTGGTAAGAAACCCGACTAGTATCCATGGAGATGCAAGTTCAATCCCTGACCTTATTCAGTGGGTTTAGGAATCTGGCATTGCTGTGAGCTGTGGTGTAGGTCACAGACGCGGCTCTGATCCCATGTGGCTGTGCTATAGGCCAGCGGCTACAGCTCTGACTCAACCCCTAGCCTGGGAACTTCCATATGCTGTGGGTGTGGCCCTAAATAGACAAGAAATAAAATAAAAAATTTAAAACATAAAGCATTTCAGGGAGTTCCCTGGTGGCTCAGCAAGTTAAGGATCTGGGGTTGTCACTGCTGTGGCATGGGTTCTGGCCCTGGCCTGGACATTTCTACATGCTGTGGGCATGGCCACAAAGATTTAAAAATAAATAAATTTTAAAAAATAAGTAAGTAAAGCATTTCAAATAATGAAGATATTCCTGCTACAGCTGGTGGTAATGCTGAGGGTGCGTCTCCCTTCTAAAGTCTGTTTTCTTTAAAGTCATTGTTTTGGCTTTTGTCTTAATGTAAACCTCAGCCCATCCTCACAAACTGGTCTTATTATGAATCTTCTTAGAAACCGAGTTCAGAGGTTAAATATCTTGTCCAGGATACCAAGAGCACAGTGGAATCCCGCTGTGGACCCAGGCCTGTCGGAGTTCACTGCTCGCATTCTTAACCTTGGGCCTGGAGAGGGTCGTGTGTGTTTGCTTCCGGGTCTGCCGTGTATCCTGGGGCGTCCCTTCCCTTCAGCGCTGGGCTCCTACAGGGGCCGTTCTCAAAGCCTTTGTGTGTGAGGAGCCGGGATTCACCACCCCGGCTCCTCGGCAGGGGCAGGCTTCGGAGGACAGAGAGTTTTCCCTCCTTGCACCTGGACACAGCAGAGCTGCAGGCTTCAGGCTCCTCAGACCTTCAGGCTCTCTGGCCGCGTGACAGACATCCCAGGACTCTGCAGGGAACAATGGGCACTGAACTGCCGGTGACCCGACCTGCTAATCGCTGCCTGATTGCCAGCTAATCAGTGCCTTGTTTGGAACCCTGAATCCCAAATCCCTTTGAACTGGGCTGGGCCCTGGCAGGCGGTCACCTGGTTCATGTGCCAGGGGCGAGGCAGGGGGTCACGTGTTCCAGGGCAGCGTGGTCAAAGGCCACCTTCAGGGACGTGGTCACAGGGTCCATCTCTCCCCAGCGGATCCTGGACAGTTCCGACCTTGTCAACAGCAGGGCAATGAATGGAGGCAGAGGAGTTAAAGGGCAGCCTCTGGAGAAACGCTCATCAGCACTTCCAGGCACAGAGAAAATAGAAACCTCTTTCTGAGAAACTCAGAGGCGGTCTCAGAAACACGGAGCGGAGGGTGTGTTAACAACCACCACCACCTTCCAGCACCACCAGGTAGACACGCCGGTGTCCCGAATACCCTGACCCCACCACCGCAGCTGCTGCTGCCGCCTCCATCAGGACCACTGCTCCCTTCACCGTCGTGCTTACCGGCAAGATGACCGTCACCTCCATTATCAGTAACGTCGTCCCCATCGTCACGCCCACCGTCCCCTCCATCACCACCAACAGGGTCACCTCTGCCTCCACCATCAGTATGAGCTCCATCATTGTTCCCACCATTACCTCCCTCACCTCCATCGTCACCACCATCACCATCATCATCTCTGTCATCACCACCATTGCCCCCATCCCCTCCATTGTCACCACCACTACCATCATCATCTCTGTCATCACCACCATTGCCCCCATCCCCTCCATTGTCACCACCACTACCATCATCATCTCCATCATCGTTCCCACCATTACCTCCCTCACCTCCATCACCACCACCATTGCCCCCATCACCTCCCTCACCACCACCACCATCATCTCCATCATTGTTCCCACCATTACCTCCCTCACCTCCATCGTCACCACCATCATCATCTCTGTCATCACCACCATTGCCCCCATCCCCTCCATTGTCACCACCACCACCATCATCATCTCCATCATTGTTCCCACCATTACCTCCCTCACCTCCCTTGTCACCACCACCACCACCATCATCTCCATCATCACGACCATTGCCCCCATCCCCATTGTCACCACCATCACCACCATCATCTCTGTCATCACCACCATTGCCAATATCACCTCCATCACCACCACCACTATCATCTCCATCATTGTTCCCACCATTACCTCCCTCACCTCCCTTGTCACCACCACCACCACCACCATCTCCATCATCACCACCATTGCCCCCATCCCCATTGTCACCACCATCACCATCATCATCTCTGTCATCACCACCATTGCCAATATCACCTCCGTCGTCACTACCACCACCATCATCACCATAACTGTCGCTGCTGTTATAGTCGCCAGTACCAACACTACTACCACCTCTGCCACCACCTCCACTATGATCACCACCTTCCCCTACTACCACCATCTCCACCACCATCATCACCACCACCAAGAGCAATGCCCCCACCATCACCACTGCTCCAGCCACCAAACACCATCCCTGCTGTTGCTGCCACTGCCCCACTCTGCCATTTCCCAGGAAAGCAGTTTTCCTTAGCGTGTTTTTAAAAACACTGGTTTGGAAGTCAGGCACATTTAGGATCTACTCCATGAAATACTATATGTTTGAGTTTGGACAGTTAATCAAATTTTGAAACTCAATTTCCCCAAATAGAAAAACTGAGATAGTAATACAACCAGCTGATAGGATTGTGACTCACACAGACCACTTTCCACAGGGCTCGGTGCATAATAGATGCTCAACAAAAGCTCATCATTATTATGATGATGATTACTGTGCCCTGACTTCGTCATACACAGCTTCTGCTCCAGCATCCTTGCTTGAAGATGGATGGGGAGAGGACAGTTTACCCCTTTGTCCCTGACACCAGGGGATCTTCTAGGTCACCTGACATCCCCTGGAAGCACAGGTCTGGGTGGAAGGAAGCTCCACTATGGAATCAGCCATCTGGGTTTGAATGTACCTATGTCTTCTCTTTAAGAGCCATCTGACCTTGAGTATTCCTTTAACCTCCCTAAGATTCCCTTTCCTCTTCTGGAAAATGGAGCAGGATAATCTCTTCCATGAAGGCTCGCCAGAGGATTACTGGAGATAAGATAGGGCAAAGCCCCAGAGGTTCACCAGGCACGAGTTTGGCATTCTGTACATCGAGTTGACTCCATGTGCCTCATATTTTAGTTTCCAGTAACTAATTATCAGGAAGTGGCAAATGCATGCCTTGTGCTGCACAGCTTCCTCATGGGGAGAATAAAACCAAGCCTTGCTCTCCTTCGTCCAGGTGGAGCTGAGCCCTCCACTCGGACCAGCTCACCGGGTGCACCGCTAAGTGATAATAAAAGGTTACCTTTGCCCAGTTGCTTCACTTCTAGGAAGCTGTTCAATGTTTGACTATGTTCCTCCACACTCATTTAAAAACAGTTCACCAGGTTAGTCCAGTTGAATTATTGCTCCTTGGGAGTTTTCCAAACCCTGAATTTCCTTCAGAGAGAGCTGGGTTCTGTTCCATTCTTGGAATTTAGCTCCTTGCCCCTCTCTGTGACCCCTGATCACAAATACCATGTAAATAACCTGCTGCCTCCTGCGCTAAGAGAAAACTCCCTGGCTTCCCGCTCGCAGAATGGAATCTGTTCTCCTAAGACTATGAGACAAGCTCGTCCATTTTCCTCCAGCCCTTCTAGAGCCATCAGGCACTGGCATTTTGGTAGTGCACTCTCACAGAATGGCTATGTTTAAAAATATACACACGGGAGTTCCGTTGCGGCTCAGTGGTAATGAACCCGACTAATGAATCCATGACAACTCGGGTTCAATCCCTGGCCTCGCACAGTGGGTTAAGGATCTACCATTGCTGTGAGCTTTGGTGTAGGTCACAGACACGGCTCAGATCTTGTGTTGCTGTGGCTGTGGCATAGCCAACGGCTACAGCTCCAGTTTGCCCCCTAGGCTAGGAATCTCCGTATGCTGCAGGTGCAGCCATAAAAAGACCAAAAAATAAAATAAAATAAAATAAAATAAAATAAAATAAAATAAACGTATGCAAATATATGCACGGCAAGAGGAAGAGGGAGGAAGACCTCACTGTACCCGGTCCCAGTTGGCTCCTCCATGGCCTGTGTGAACAGCCAGCTCCGTGTGCTCAGGGAAGCACAGCACCGTGAGAGAAGGTTCAGCAGATTCCATTCGTGACCATGGAGCACAGGCTGCCTGGGGAAGGTCAGGGGAGGCAGTGATGAATGACGAACCCACATCGATCCATAGCTAAGCATTAACTTCGGGAAACCTAGCACCTGGCTCGGGCCACACAGGAACCTCAGGGCAGGTGGCCCATCTGCCTGTTACGTTGTGCCTTGTGGTCAGAGTTTTTCTCCCTGTGGAAGCCCGATTCAGCTACCAAGTGAAAAGGGACACAGAAAGGAACCTCGCCAGCCAGCGGCCCACAGCTCTCATCTGGAATAGCTCCAGATGCCACCTCCTACCTTGCTGTTCTGAATCTTATGTCAGGGTCGAGGGACCCTTCTGATTTCCCATCCACCTGCTGGTAGAATCAAATGCTTTATCGGGACCCGCAGCCACGCTGAGTGTTTTATTGCCGTTGGCTCCTCCCTGCACTTCTGTTTGCTTCCCTTATTTTTCACTCCTTGCCGTATTTTTAAGAACTTCACCTAACGCTATTTGGCAGGTCCACCTCCTTTCTTCTGACCGCCCCCGTTCATAGGATTCCGTAACGCACCCACCATGTTGTATTTCCCGTTTCCTCAACTGCGGACCCCAGGGTTGCCTCCCTTGCCCAGCACCCCCAGGTGTCCGTGTATATTCTCTCTCCCGGACCCACGTGAGAATTCTCTGGAATGCTCCAGAAGTTGAACTGTTGATGCTGACGGACATGGATACCCAGCCTGATGGAATCGTTCTTTAGGATGGCCTCGCTACCCCACATCTCTGAGTGCTCACACCTCACTCGGCATCACACTTGGTAGCACTTGGCATCATCAGCCTTCTCAGTGTTGCCAGTCGGATGGGTCGAAAGCCATTATCTCACTAGATTTCGCTTTGCGCTTCTCCGATGACGTGTGAGCTGACCACCTCTTGGTGCTGCGTCAGCTGTTAGGATTCTCCCTCTGCGAGCTGCATGTCTTATCCTTTGCTTCTGATTTCTGTGCAGTTTTATGATCCTTCGCCCATTCCTTTACACGTGCCCTTCCCATGTCCCGAGTGGTTCTTAGTCCCTTTTGGATGTTGCAGATACCTTATTCCAGTTTGTATTTTTTAAACATCCCCTTTGTGAATCCTTCGTTTAAAAGAAATCCTGAGTTTTGAAATAAGGCAACTCATCCATTTTTTTTTCCCCTTTGACTTTGTGAGTTTAGACCTTGTTTAGAAAGTTTTCTCTGCCTCTAACGCCTAAAAATATTCTTCTCAATTTTCTTTGTTCACCTTTTGATTTTGCCTCTCATCCCCTCCCTTATTCAGCTGGAGCCCACCTTTGTGTAACAGAGGGATACAGATTTTACTGTTCTCCAGATGGCGTGTTTCTCAATTTACTAAATAATCACGCCTGATGATTTATAAGCTGTGTTAATCGTATTTCAAGTCCTCATTTATAAATAGGCCCGTTCATTGGTCTCTGTTCTTGAGCCAGTAGCATACTGATTTTATTATTAGGGTTTTGTCGTATGTCAATATTTTGCAGGCTCAGCCCCTCCCTCGTTTCTTCTTTCTCGTGGTTGACTTAGCTCTCCCTGAAACTTTGCTCTTCTGCCTCCATTGTAGCATCATAGTTCTGTGTTTCCCAATCATGCATTTTGGAGAATAAATAAATAAATGAATAAATGCAGCTGGCGTTTTGATTGCCGATGGCCCTAGAGCTGGTTTTCGTCCTTTAAGCAAGACGTGTCTCTTGCTCAGGTGTGGCGCCTGAGTCCTGGAGAAGCATCCGATGCACACCTTTTGAGTCAGGTTGAAGAGTGTGGCTCTGTTCAGACGGGCAGCTCGCTCTTGACCTGCGTGCCCTGGGAGCCCAGCGTGGCCACAGAGCTGGTCTGGGTCGCGCTGTTCATGCCCCATCCCTGCGTGAAGAATGACTCTGCTCAGGAAACCGTGCCTCGGGGCTCAGATTTCCCCCATTTAAGCTTGTGGCTTCTTGGCCTGGAGCCTGTTCCCTTCCCAAAACGTTTGTTAGTGTAGTGGCTTTTTATGGCACTTGATGGAAAAATGAAGGGGGGAGAGGGCGGGGGTGGAGGGGGATGACTCTCTTCGGCAAACCAGCCTGCCTTTAACCTTCGTTTACTGGAATTTGAGTCCTCTGCATACCTTGTTAGCAGAAAAAACTTCAAATCTATTTTTTCCGTCCAAGCTTGCAATTGGAATGTGCTTTTACCTCTTAACTTGGGCCAGGACAAATGTGGTCCAGGCTCTGAAAAACAGCCTGTTATTTAAAAAGCCATGTACAGCACCCTCTCCCCAACATTTAGGACTGTAGTTATCTTTGAGGGGAGGGGGCGGCCCGATGCAGTGAGGGTCAGAGGGCAGAGGACACCCCATCCCTGCAGAGTCCATCCCGGTGGACTCGCTGCCCTGGGACCCCTTCCCCAGCTTTAAAAACCTCATACACGGGACCCTCTTGAGTTCACCAGGAGCCCTTCAGGGAAAGGCAGGTCCTCTGCTTCTGGAAAAGAGCATCCACGGACTGATGGTACGGCCTGTCTCTCACAAAGGGCGGGAAGTCCGCTGGAGGGACCCACAAGCAGGTCTTCCAGAAATGTCCTGTTTTTCTTAGAACTAGGGCCCATGTTACACACAAATCTGAGATTATCGCCGACAATTATCTAGAATTAACTGTGGTTTTCAAATGAAAAACATTTAGGGGAGGATCAGATTAGAAGGAGGCCTATTTATAATACTTGCCGCAGGGGGGAAGGAACTGGAGGGAGAGCACGAGGTTAAAGGGGCCGAGTGTGCTTTGGGCACCGGAAGCCGTGCTGCGGACGCCGTCTCCATGCCTCGGGGATAACAGGAGAATGTGCATCCTGATCAACGGTTCACCTGTTGTTCCTTAGAGAAACTTCGCTTCCAGAGAAAAATGCCGGCCTTCCCTCTCATTCTAGGCACAGACCACACTCGGATTCTGAACCCCTAAGTTCAGCATCAGTCACCTGTTTGTTCAGAGGGTTTGAAATATTAGCCAGTGACTGGGGCCTTGGTTCTTTCCAGGCGGGCCCCTCCTGGAACGGTGTCCAGGATTGGAAACGGGCAACAGGGCAGAAGCCAGTGGCACAGCCTCGGTTGGGAAGATGGCACCACCTGAGTGGTTCCTTAGGCGCCCCTGGAGAGCCCCTGGGGGTCTCATCAGCATCTGTGCTCCGCCCTTTAAAGAATATACTGCTCTTCTTCCCATTTGACAGATGAGGAAGTTGAGGCTCAAAGGAGTCACTTGGCCAGAAAGAAAACAGGCCTAAATTCGAAGCAGGCCTGAGTCCAGAACTCACAGTTCTGACGGCCGCACCGAGTGACCTCTGCACAGATGCCTTCCGTCCCGTCTCCCTTCACCTGACTCCTCTCTGCACACGGCACCCAGGAGGAGCTTTCCCAAGGGGAAGAGAGAGGGGTGGCGGGATGTGTGTGTGGAGGGCAGGGATGCAGGGGAAGCTTCTGGAGGAGGGCAGTGGGCAGTAGAGTGGAACGGTGGCTGGAAGCTGGGGAGGATCTGACCTGCCGATAGCAAAGGACCCCTCACACCCGCCGGCACCACGACAGCGCCTCATCACAAGGCCTGTCATCCCGGCTTTCCAGGGGCCACAAGCTGCATCTGCACTGTTTCTGCGGCGCCCCCGTGCCCCCCGGACACAGATTGGCAAAGAGCAGGTGGTCCCACATACCAAGAACAGCCCAGCGGGAAAGACGTCACCCGCATACTTCCAGACTTTGTGGCAGAGGCCAGCTCCTTGCCCCACCTTTGTTCCTGGCCAGGAGGAAATGGCATGAAATGAGGACAGTTTTTATAACCTCTTTCGGCTCTAAACCGTGTTTCCTGTGCACTTAGCAGGTCTTGATGGAAACCAAACAGGTCTCGTAGGCATCTGTATGCTGAACGCCTTAAGTCAAGCACCCACGTGGTTCCGAAAACTGCACCAACACAAACAGTCTTTAAAAACAACACAACATGAAGTGACCAGCGCTAATTCAAAGAGGCAGACATATTTCTTAAAGGTTGAGGAGAGGTGAGGCTTTCACGAGAGTCTAGCTCAAGGCCACATTTGCAAAAGCATAATTGTGCGCTAGCAAGGTTTTGTTTATCCGGCCATTAAAAAAAATTTAAAACAACCTTTACTTTCAGCTCTTTGGATAAGCACTGTTTTTCCAGCTGTGGAGTCTGAGGAGGCTGCGAGAGGCCTGCTTTGGAGATATGTGTACACACACACACACACACACACACACACACTTTTTTTTCCTCAAAGTTGAAGGAAAGTTTCTGACACAATTTTGCTTGGTCTAAACTGCACACAGAACAGTTTATTTATACTGGTTTATCACACACCTGTTTGGATATGGGCTGTTTTCTGGTATTTGAACAGACCATTTCTTGCCAGTGGCTTTATCTGCAGGCTCATGCCTTTGCTGCAAATGTTTCTTATTAACTCAGAAAGAAACACCAGTTGCTGGGTGAACATTATTAGTGAGACTAAAATAACCTCATTGTAACTTACTTCTAACATGTTATCACTGAGGAGTTATATCCCAGGAATCTGCTTAAAATACGGTAAAGGCTGTTTCACTCTACTTAAGGGGAAAAAAAGGATAAGAAGGCTTTTTCGGGTTAAAATCCTTTAATGAAAACATTTTCTTAAGCCACCTGCTTCTTTTGAGGTGGTATTTCGGGGAGAAAGGAAAGCAATCCCCTTTGAGATTGTAGTAGGCTATTTTGTTACCCGCGATAGAAGTTCTGGTTGCACGGATGGCAGCCTTAGAATTTAGGTGCGAGACGTAACTACTTACAGGACCCTCTCAGAATCATTTAAACTGTCTTCTCCTCCCTCAGTAACATGTGGGCCACAATGTCTAACTGGGTATGAGATCATTTAATTCAGCACATAGTTATTGAATAGCTATTGTGGGAGCGTTTGTGCGGAGATGAGTGAGACGAAGTCTTTATTTCCAGCAATCCACAGTCCACAGTCTGGCACATGGTAGGTCTCCTTCAATGTGAGGCAAATTTGAATATTTATGTGTATATTCGCAAATAGCTAAGTAGAAGCCAAAACTCATTCTGTAGAGTAAAGAAAATAAGAGCAGGTTGGAATACTAGCTTAAGACACTGTATTGGTTATCTATTAATAACAAGTAACAAATGGCCTCCAAAAGCTAGGGGTTTAACTGAGTAAACACCTGTGATCTCTCAGTTTGGCTTAGCTGGGTGTCTTCTAAGGTCTCTTCTAAGGCTGCAATCTAAGTGTTGGCCAGGGCTGCAGTCTCATCTGAAGGTTCAAAGGAAGGGAGTTTTTCCAAGTTCAAGGGCATGGCTATTGGCACCACTCTGTCCTTTGCAGGCTGCTGCACTGAGGGCTGCAGTTTCCTGCTGGCTGTTGGCCATAGCGGGGCAGGGGCCGCACTTCCTTCAGTTTCCTGACACGTGGGCTTGCTCAGTACATCAGGTGGCAGCAGGCTTTCCACAGAGAGGCAGAGAGCAAGAGAGACCGAGCAAGGTGGGAGCCATGCCATCTTGGTAACCTCATCTTGGAAAGGCTCTCCAATCACTGTCACCATAACCCGTTCAGTGGCCATGAGCCAGTAAGTCCAACCCACACTCATGGAGCGTGAATTACACCAGGCAGGGGTCATCGGGGACCACGTTAAGGGCTGCCGACCACCCAGATGGAGACCAAAATGGCTAAGGACCTGATGAGGAGCCTCAGCTGTGTTTTAGCGTAACGTGGCTGGTCCCATCCTGGCTCAGCTCCTGGTGCAGCCAAGTAGCCCCAGGCGTAACTGCATTAGAAACTTCGGCTTCATCTGCAGGGGAAAGCTGGTAGGCCTGGGCCACAGCAGCCCTCTCCTCAACCATTTCATGGAAGCATCTCCAGAGAGAAGCCATCAAGACACCTGGCAGCTCCTGTAGTGTCCCAAGATTTTACAGTTTGTTGGTATAACGCAGCCCCAAGCCCGGAGCCTGAGATTTCCATCTCCCTTCTTGTCAGCACGCGCTCCTCTTTTTTCTTTTATAGTCTTGCTGGTTCAATGGTGATAATGAGCAGTGCTTACCTCCTGGAATTGTTGGGAGGATTGAATGGCAAACAGAGTGAACACGTAGGTATTTCGGATCTCTGAGGCACCAAGCTCTCCACCCTCCCAAACTTACCCCTGCCTCTGGAAATCCAAATACATCAGAGAGGAGAAATGATCACTTTTTTTTTTTTATCATTGTCTCAGCTTTTATTATTATTTTTTAGTTGTTATTTCCCCAATGCAATTTTTTTCTACTGTACAGCATGGTGACCCCATTACACATACATGTACACATTCTATTTTCACCCATTATCAGGCTCCATCATATGTGACTAGACCTAGTTCCCAGTGCTACACAGCAGGATCTCATTGCTAATCCATTCCACAGGCAATGGTTTGTATCTGTTAACCCCAAGCTCCCCAACCACCCCACTCCCTCCCCCTCCCCTGATCACTGTTAAACAATATAATTATTAGACCAATAGTCATAAGGGGAAGTATGAGCATGGGTTTGATGGACCAACCAGAGCTGACTGATTCTGATCAGAGCTGGTTGTGAACCCATACCCCGTAGTGGAAAAATCCTCTGCAGCGCCAGGCACAAAACCTTCAATGACATCCAGTGGGGGGTGGGTGGGAGGCAGTGGTCCAGGGAAGGCCAGGTTGGCCAGAGCTTGGCACTGGGCGCTCAGAGCCATCGTTAAGCATCGACAATTACAAGACATTTCAGTGTTTTAACTGGTGTGGATACCGTCGTGTGCACAAGTCCACTGACGACTGTCGGCTCCGCGAGTGGCCACATGCAGGGTCTTGAACTTGTCACAGAGGTCGGGAAGGACGTCTCTGAGGAAGAGCCTCTTGTGTAGACCTGGAGGATAAGTGGAGATTATACAGGAAAAGAGACAGCTTTGTACACCAAGGGAACAGCGCGTAGAAAGACGCAGACCTGGAGCAGGCGGGATATATTCAGAGACCCAAAGAAAGTGTGGTGACACAGAGAGAGCCAGACAGACTGGGGTCACTCTGGGTCACGTGAAGGCTTTGTGCTTCGACTTGACAGGCTCAAGAAGAACCACCGAAGGGATTTAAGTCAGGGGGTGCCCGTGTCCTCTGTGCATTCTGAACACGCATTCCGGCTGAAGAGCCGAGCACGTATCTTAAGCATTCATGTCGTTATGATTTTTTTCCCCTGTTTTCCTTTGCCCTGGCGAACCCCAAGGCACACGTGGTTAAAGAATACACGGGTTGTGGCTGCCTGCCTTGGTGGGGACACAAAGTCCCTGGACCTTTGGATTCAACCCAGCAAAGTCTGGGTTCAAGTCCTCAGAACCAGTCAGGCAGACCCGCCCCCCCTGGTTGGAGCAATATTTTAAAGAGACAAGCATGACCACACCTGACTTCTTGGGAGGGGTTCCTAAACATTGTCACTCAAGACCACGAAGGTGGAAACGGCACTAACTTTAAAGCTGATGAGCTTCCCCCTGCGTGCTGCTAAAATCTCCAGGTCCACTCTTGCCCTCACCGAATCCACATCTTTTCGTATGCATCCAACTATAAACATATCCCTCGGAGGACAGCATGGACATTGAGAAGATCAGCCTCAGGGTGAGAGTTGGTTTGACAAGTGTCTCTTTAGACAACTCAGCTCCCTTAGCTACCCTGAGCTTGACCTCTCATCTCTAATACTGGGACAAGGTCAACATCCCCTCACTGTTATAAGGAGAGGAATATGCAAACTCCTAGGTGCAGTCCCACCCTTGCTCAAAAATTAGCGGTTTAAAAACACATAGGTCTCTCTTGGTTAGCTAGCGTTACATAATAAACAGCCCCCAAACCTCCATTTTTGTTACAAAACGAAGAACCCACGTGATTCACAAGACGTGTAGGCTGGCTCGAATGGGCTGATCCAGGCGGAGTGCCGAGAGGGCTCTGCTGTTATTGCTGGGCTTGCCCGCACCGCTGGTGATGGGCTGTGGCTTTGTCTGGACCCCACTCCACGCCTCTCTCATCCTCCCCCTGGAATCAGCGGGCTCCTCTGGTCACGATCTTTGTGTGGCCGTGGCAGAAATATCCAAGAGAAAAAAAGGAAGATGCACGATATCTTAAGGCCCCAGGGCCTTGGCACCCTGTCCGTTTATTGGCAAAGCATGACATGAGGCTGAGCAGAAAGTCAAGGGCAGGGAAATGCCCTTTGGGGGAAGGAAGTGGCAAGTCCCAAGTCAGAGCACATGCTCCAAAGGGAAAAAGCCAGAAGCGTGATCTCGGGGGTTCAGAGACTGGCAAGGGGGCCTGTGAACCAGAAAACTGGGGGAGGTGGAACCTGAGCTTCACTTGAAGGATAAGTGAGGATTATAGGAATAGAGAGAGCTGGAGTTCCCGTCGTGGCGCAGCAGAAGCAAATCTGACTGGCATCCATGAGGACGCAGATTCCATCCCTGGCATTACTCGGTGGGTTAAGGATCTGGCATTGCCGTGAGCTGTGGTGTAGGTCACAGATGTGGCTTGGATCCTGAGTTGCTGTGGCTGTGGCATAGGCCGGCAGCTGTAGCTCCCATTCGACCCCTAACCTGGGAACCTCCACATGCCAAGGGTGCCGCCCTAAAAAAGACACACACACACACACACACACCCACACACACACAAGGATAGGGCAAGATGGTGGTGTTCTCGGTGTGAAAGATACACAAGGCTGGGAACTCCATCAGGAGGGAGATGTATGATGCCAAGAGGGTAACTTATGCAGTGGGGGGTACAACCTGGAGAAGAAGCCCACCGACAGACTTAGGCTCTGAATGTCCATCTAACATTAGGGGCTTAAGCTCGTGGATGACAGTCAGTGACAGGCGAGGAGCGTTTCAAAGAGAAAGCAGTGGCTCTAGGCCTTTGCTTCTCGAGTGAATCCCTGCACCAGCAGCCTCAGCACTTCCTGGGAATTTATCAGATTGCAGGATCTCAGGGCCACCCTCCAAACCACGGAGCTGGAATCCAGGATTCCCAAGACATCCGGGTCATTCCGAGGCGTGTCGTCATTTGAGACCCACGGCACTGGAAGCTCAGTGGAAATGAATGCTAATAAGCAGAGACTGCGGGCACCGTGTTAGGGGATCCCTAGCATGAACCACTGAGCGCCCTGTGTGCCCTGGCAAGAGACATGGAAAGAAGCAAATGTGGTGGAGGGAGAAGCACCAAGGCCTGACACCTGCGAGGATGGAGTAAATAACCCACAGACGACAGAAAGTGGGTGACCCGACCGGGCGTGTGGGTGCCCGTGGAGACAGGAAGGTCAGTGCCTGGGGCAGCAGGCAGGAGGGGAGAGGGTGAAAAGTGGCCTTTGAGACGTGGAGTTTGAATTTCCAGAATGGCCAGACCAGAGGGCTCTTCAAATGATGTCATGTAAGCGTGTCTGGGGGCTGAAGGCTGACGTGTCCCCGGCAAGGGAAGGAGATTCTCCGTTCCATTTCCAGGACCTGGAGCGGTATCTGGCTGAGAGTCAGCTCGCAGAAAATACGTGTTCAAGGAGTTCCCGTGGTTAATGACCCTGCCTAGGATCCATGAGGATGCAGGTTCCATCCCTGGCCTTGCTCAGTGGGTTAAGGACCCGGTATTGCCATGAGCTGTAGTGTAGGTCGCAGATGTGGCTCGGATCCCTTGCTGTGGTGCAGGCCGGCAGCTGTAGCTCCAATTCGACCCCTAGCCTGGGAACCCCCATATGCCATGGGTACAGCCCTGAAAAGACAAAAGACCAAAAAAAAAAAGTCATGTATAACATGTTTAATAAGTTAGTAGCTGGGAGAGATTTCCCAAGTCTGAACTTGGGGAAGTCTGAACGTCAACCAAGCTGCCGAAGAGACTCAGAGGCATCGTCCAGTTTGAGGACCCTGATTCTAAAGATGGAGAAAGAGAAAGGAAAGGAGGACGTGGGACCGATGTGTGGGCAGCGCCCACCGTGAGACCGGGATCGGGCGATGGAGAGAGAAAGAGAAGCGAGGCAAAAGCAGAAGTGGGTGAAAATACTCACAACCCACCAGAAGCCCCTCAGCGCTCACAGGTCTCGATTTCCCCATAATAAAGCCACCATGTCACTTGTTCCACGGCCCGGGGGTGCCAGCCCCCGTCAGTTTGCCACCTGCTGGAGAAAGCCCTTGTTTCATTTTCTCCAGAGCACATGATGGAAATGTTCAAACAGGCATTGATTGAGCTCCGAGGACATACGGAGATGTGCCCGGAGGCCAGCAGAATACACTTAGTATCTGTCCCTGCTCTGGAAGCAGTCGTCGCTGGGTGTGCGGACTCAAAACCACCACTGCAGGAGTTCCCGTCGTGGCGCAGCAGAAACGAATCTGACTAAGAACCATGAGGTTGCGAGTTCGATCCCTGGCCTCGCTCTGTGGGTTAAGGATCTAATGTTGCTGTGAGCTGTAGGGTAGGTCACAGACGAAGCTTGGATCGGACATTGCTGTGGCTGTGGTGTAGGCCGGTGGCTACAGCTCCGATGAGACCCCTTGCCTGGGAACCTCCATATGCCGCGAGTGCGGCCCTAAAAAAGGACAAAAAACAAAAGACCAAAAAAAAAAAAAAAGCAACCACCTCAGAGGTCCACATGCTGAGAGGCGGTCAAGAGGAGGGCTGTGCAGGAGGTGCTGGCATCCAGGAGGAGTGGAAGAAGCCTCCTCAGGATCCACAGAAGGCTTCTCAGAGGCGGTGACCCATGGGAGACAAGTGGGAGTCTGCCAGTTGGACAAGGCAGCCCTGAGGTGTTCCGGGGGAGGGGAAGATGCAGGAAACAGAACTGAGACACAGAGGTATTGGTCTGGGGCTGCTGGGCCGTGTGAACAAGGACGGGCAGGTGAAGATGGAGAAGGCACCCCAGGGCAGGGGGGGCACCCGCGACTCTGCCCATCAAGCGTCACCAAGGGGGGGGCGGGGGGGCCTGGAGGGGGCTGCCCCTCCCTCTGGAGCGGCCAGGGCCTCCAGCCCCGACTGGCTGGCCCGTGGAGGGCAGCACCTGGAGAGGGGGCGAGAGCAGAGCAGGTCTCGATTCCACCCTCTGCCTCACTCTTGGCCCCTGGAGCACTGGCCTGTGCCGAGAAGCTGAGAAGCTGGAGCTGCAGGGGAGGCCACTGCTCCACCGCCACCCCCCTCCATTCGGAGGCCTGGACAGGTGGCAGCGGAGGTGGTGGAGGCGGCAGATGGCAGAGAAAGAGGCTGCTCGAGGGCGGAGGGATCAACTGGTATGAGATGGGGAAACTGAGTTCCTGGAAGGTAGGGGCCTGGCAGTGCTACAGCCTGATGAGTGCAGAGCCTGCCCTCACCCCACAGCTGCCAGCAGGTCTCCCAGGTCTCATGCAGAGTCTCCCCTCATCAGATGAGAGTAAAGGAGACCCAACTTACGCAGGGTTCCGACTCCAGGCCCTCAGGGTCGACCCAGCGGTCCAGCCCAGAGGTCCATGAGCGACAAGCCCACTCACAGACTGTCCACAGCTGCTTTCATGCTGCAGGGCCCCAGGGCACTGGGGCATCCAAAGCCTGGAATATTCCTGCCCCGCCCTTTAGAGAGAACATTTGTTGAGCCCTCGTCTGGCCCAGTGCTGCTCCTGTTCCAGCCTGAGAATCTGCAAGAAAGCTGCTGTGCGACAGCTGGCCTGTTCAGGGGGGCCTCTGAAGGTTAAGAGAGTCCCAGGGCTTGGGATGCAGGTGGTCCAAGGCCACCGTGAGGCCATCGGGAAGAATTCCAGCTCAGGGGACCACAGCGGGTCAAGCAGCGCCTCAGGCTTCTTCCCAGAGACCCTATGGGAGCTCCACACTCACTGTGGCCGGGAGTCCCACCCCTGCCCCACAGCAGGGCCGCGAGGTCTCTGCAGGCTTCCTCCCTGGCTCAGCCAAGGGCTGGCGCAGTGGCCACAGAGACAGCGGCCCTTGTTTGTGGCTGATAGGTCAGGAGATAGAAAAAAGAGTGGAGCCGTTTTCTTCCGGGCCTCAGCCTCCTCGTCTGTGATCTGAGCCACGCAGTCCGTGCCGGCACACGTGCCCTTCTGTTCTCCGGTGGCCAATGGAACAGAACAGTCACGTTGTCACGCCAGTGTCACGGGCATCCCTGTGATGCTAGCAGAACACCGCAAAAGCGACAAAGTGACTTGACATCTGCTGTCTCAGCCCCTGCCTTGATCCTTCACAGAGGACATGCGACGAGATGGATGGAAAAGTCGGGGTTGAATGTTGTGCAGAAAAACCGGGCCATGCTTCCCACCACCAGGCCTTGATGAGCTTTGTTCACCCCGTACAGCAATGTTCTCGTCGAACCCCTGCTACGGGAGTTATTGGTATTAGGTTAAAAACCTCAAAATAAATACTCAAAATTGGAGGACTGGTGTTTAAATAATAAAAAAAAAAAGTTTTTAAACAATAGAACAATATGCAACCGTCGAAAATTACCTCTACAGCCAACTTTCTCAACATCAACACGCTCTCAACACAGGGAACTGGCTCCTTCTTTGTTGTGGGAACTGCCCTGTGCACTGTGGGATGTTTAAAAGCACCCCCCACCAAATGAGACGGCCAGAAACCTCTCTAGAGGTTGCCCAGTGGGCCCTGTGGGCAGAATCACCCCCTCCCCTCGCTGAAAAGTATTGGTCCACAATTTTCAATCATCTTAGAATTGCATGTGCTGTTACAGGCAAGAAAACCAGAAACGTCACATTTAGACAGAGAGGTTCTTGCCTCTGCAAACAGTAGGAGGGGGAGCAGGAGAGGAGAAAAGAAAGGGGGGAGAGAAAAACTGGGAAGAAAGGAAGAAAACAGAAAAATTAAGGAGACAGAAAGGAAATAGCCCAGAAGTTAAAAAAATAATTACTTCCGGGCGGTGAGATTATAATCATTTAGATTTTTCTGTAATGTTCTGCATTTTCCACGGTAACTGCACGTTACTTCGGTATTCAGGAAAAGCATGCAGACAACTTAAAATATCAAGAAAATGCATAAGAACAGACATTAGTTCTGATTTATTTTGGTGGCTATTTCGGATAGCGTCTCACCTGGATGTCACATTTCTGAAAATTGCCCCTTCTTTCAGATTCATCTTGGACGTGTAGATGGGCGCCATGTTTCTGAGCTGCCGGGTCTGTGGCCAGCGGGCAGGATGTCTTAGTAATGCCCTCGGAGGGGGGCTTGTTCTCAGTCTGCACCCAACAGTGGGTTCCAGTGGAGTCACATGACTCTCGAGCCAAATTTTTGCTGGTTCATCTCCATTGGCATATGCTACAGGCCCTCAGAACTTTCTAGACTCGGCCCCAGTAATTTCTGAAGGGCTTCAGGAAATGTCTTACGGAACCTTAAGACACCTTTCCGCTGACCGTATGTGACGATATGCTGATGTCACTGCCTGGATATCGCCCAGGCAGCTCAGCCAGAGACGTCAGACTCTATGCCCTGAAGCGCCTACGCCTGAGTGCCAGGCAAGCATCCTTCTGCTTCTGACTCTACCATCTCCATCCATGGTTCCCAAACTCTCCATTAGAGGTTGACACATTTTTACTCCAAAGGGCCAAATAGTAAATATTTCAGTCTCTGTGGCCTGTGTCATCACTGTCACAACTTCCCACCTCAGCCATTGTAGTAAGAGAACCAGCACAGGCAGTGGGTAAACAAGTAAGACGTGGCTCTGCACCAGTAAAACTTGATGTGCAGACACTGAATTTTGAATTTCTTAGAATCTTCAAGCTTCATGAAATATCAGTATTTAAAAATTTTTTTCTAAGCGTTTTAACGTGTGAAAACAACTTTCAACTCATGGGCCACATGAACTAGGTGTCAGGGTAGCTTCGGCCTCGAAGCCAGAGTGTGGCGAGCTCTGCTCTTGTGCAGAGAAAACGCCAGAAGGGGGACCAGGAGGAGGATGTGGATGGGGCTCAGCAGAAAGACCGAAGTGGGAGCACAGCCTGATTGCTTGGCTTGTGCACACATTCATCCATTCAGTGGCATCTATTGAGAGCCTACTGCATGCACACCAAGCATCAGTGAGGTGCCAGGGCAAAGCAGTGAGCAAGTAAGACAGGCAGTGGCCCTGCCCTCATCAAGCTTGCAGTCTCCTGGGGAGACAGAATTGGACACAGTATTCAGACATGTGCTAAGGTTGCAAAGAGTGTCAGGAGTCCAAGAAAACATTTGTGAGGGGAGAGTCAGGGAAGTGTTTGTGTTTCTACTGTAGCATAGCCACAAACTTAGGGTCTTAAAGCAACACACATGTATTATTTCATAGTGTCTGTAGGTCAGGCATCCGGGTTCACTTTATCTGGGCCCTCTGCTCGGGGTCTTGCAAGATAGTGATCAAGGGCTTGGCTGGGCTGTGTTCTCATGTGGAGGCTCAAATGGAGAACAGTCCACGTCTAAGCTCATCCAAGTAACTGACAGAATGGATCTCCCTGTGGTTGAATGATTGAGAGTTCTCGACTTTATTGGCTGGAGTCACGCTTAGGTCCTAGAGTCAGCCCACAGTTCCCGGACATGAAGATGTGGTTCTGGCCACTCATTACATCAAACCTGCAAGAGAAGTCTCTCTCAAGGAAGGTCTGAGCCCTCTCTTGCAGTTTTCACCTGATTAAGCCAAGCCCTGAACAGCAAGATAATTTCCTCTTAACTTAAAATCATCAGATTTAGGACCTTATTATTATATCTTCAAAATCACTTCCCCTTTTGCATGTAGTCTGTTGGCCAGCAGCAAGTCACGGGTTCTGTCTATACTCAAGAAAAGGGGTTATACACCAGGAGCAGGAATCATGGGGGCCTCCCTAGGGTCTGCTCACTGCAGGAGGGGAAGGTTTCTCATGGAAAGACATATTATACTGAGACCCGATAGATGAGTATGACCTAATTAAGTGAAGCCTAGAGGGAACAGAGTCCTCGGAAGAGGGAACAGCATGTGCAAAGGCCCTGAGGAGGAATGGGAGTCTTGCAAAGCTGAAGAGGTTTAGCTTGGTGGAATGGTGTTTCTTATTCTTGGCTGTACATTACCTAGAGAATGCAACAATAGTTGTTTTTAAGAACTTGTTAAACCCATACAATTCAAAAATTCTTGGCTTAGGGTCAGGCGACCATTTTTGCTGGTTGGTTTATTTTCCCTCAAATCTCCCAAGTTATTTCTGATAGGGTAGGGGTTAAAGGTTGCCCAGATGTTGGGAGCAGAGAGATAAGCCTGTTAGCTCACATCGAAAGTCATTCAGTGAAGGGAAGCAAGGAATAGCTCTTTGCTATTTTCATAATGGAGACATCATTTAAGTGTTGAAGGAAATCAAATCCATATTCTATAGAAAATAGCATTGCTGTGGGATCAAGGTTAGACTTTAACTGGAGACACACAGCGCAAGATTTGGCCGGAATTGGCCAAAATGCCCTCCATCGTGCCTAGCTCTCTTTTTAAAGTATCCAATCAAAATGTACTCAGGTTTTCTTTAAGTCCCCATTTGACTCAAGAAGCTGTGCTGGAGACACACAACTTAAAGCGCCTTGGAAATGAGACTCTGATTTCATAGCAGTTAGCATGTACGCTTTCCAGCCACTTGTCCAGTGATGCACTAGGCCTCATTGGGTAGAATATTATGCGTAACACACGCAGCAGCACAGGAAGAGCACAAAGAAGATGCCCTCAGTTCCTACTCCACAGATGAAGACAGGGAGGCTCAGAAGGTACCTGCGGAGCCAGGTGGCAGATGGGAATGTGCATAGACTTTGGAAATGGGACCGAGGTGGCTCTTTTCAAAGCCTGCCCCCTTTCTCATGATGTTTGTGATGATAGGGAAGTTACTCAGCCCCCTTGAAGCCCAAAATATCCATTTGTTGTGTAGCTAAAACAGGCGCCAACCTTCTAGGATGGCTGGGGGGCAAAAGAAGGTGGCCTCGCACCATCCTGGAAAGAAGCACCAGGCTCTGTCCAGCCGCCAGCAGGCAGCGAGGACCAAGGACAGGGTCCCACCCCCATGTCGCAGCCCTGGGTCCAGTGACCTTGGCTGGGAGTAAAGGAGGAGCGCATTCTCTTTAGCGGTGTCTAGAAGGGTCCCACCTGCAAAATGAATGATGGTCCCTCACGCACTGTCAGGAAGTGGAAGTGTGTTTGATTTGTTTCGACTTTACCTGTTCCATTCAGAAATGAAGCGGTTTCACAGATTTAAGATTGGTTGAAAAATGGCTCCATCCCCTCTCTCTCACTCTCTCTCTCTCTCTCTCATTCACCTTCGCTGAGACTCAGTTTCTTCATGGCGAACAGAAGATAATGATACTCCTTCTGAGGGCTGTTGATGCATCCCTGTACAGTGTCCTCACAGCCCTGACGTCCCACAGTGGCCGGCTCTCTGTCCTCACTCAGTAGAGTCTCTGTTCTTACAAGAACCAAAGAAGGAAAATGAATCGAAGGATGTGGTACAGATTTCCGCCAGAGTATTCACCAGGCAGTCATATTGTGCGGTCCTTACACAGACGACAGCTCCATCTTCTTATCCAGTGCCCTCTCCGTGATGGAGAGAGAGGTCGTGTTACAGGAAGCTCTGACATCTCTGTTGATGCTTTATTTCTAGCTCTTCTTCAGGAGGTACCTGGTGTCCAGGGTCAGGTGGGCTCTAAACCCGCTCCAGAAGGAGCTCCACCCACCACAGGGAAGCCCACTATCCCCTCATCCTGAGGCTGGAAGCAGGCATCCTGGAGGGAGGCCTGTGGTAGATGCAGTATTCAATCAAGCATTCGCTCCAACCTGGAGCCCATTCTGAGGTTATAAATCAGCAGCCCGTGGCCATGAACAGCCAAGCCTGACCCTCCTCGGCCCCCCTGCCAGCCTCAAAAGATTCATCCCTGTAAGTCAGATGGCTCGGGGCTCCATCAGGACTCGGGCTGCGCCTGTAACTGTGACTTCCTCCTCCTAACTCCAGTGCTCTTTTGGGAAAGTTATCTTGTAGAAAAGCAAATAAGAAGAAGGCCCCTTGACTCCTAAGGGCCATTTCTGCGTGCGTGTACGCTGCAGGAAGAGCCGTGGAAAACAGCTGTGATGCCCTAGCTGCTGCTCCGAGTATGAGGGGAACTCCGGTCCTGCGTGTGTGAAGCTTGGCATCTCGGGGCACTTTTGTTGGTGATAAGACAGGGCATGCGTTTCTCAGTTCTTGTATGCCCATGCCATCCACGGTGTCCACAGAGGCCCCGCACGTCTAAAGGAAAGCTGGCTGCACCTAGAAGTTGAGCCCATGTAGGAATTATTGCTGAAGGATCTTTCTGGGTTGCTCGTAAATTTTGTAGTGTATACGTGGAGCTGAGAAAAAGAAAGACCCAGATCATGTAAACTACTTCTTATGATAAAGTTTGGGGCGCGGGGGGTGGGGGGGAGCCTGTCAGATTCCAGACCAAACTTTGGACCCACAGTTAGATTTCAGGGTTGGTTTTTTTTTTTTTTTTTTTAAGAAAAATGAAGCAATGATCTCGTTTGTGTCTTCCTAGAACAGAAGTGATTGGGAGCAAGCTACAGGAGAAATAAAAGCTTGTTTTTCTTAGCGTGCCAGGGCTAGGCAGCCCAGGAACAGAAACAGAGCGAGAGAGACGGAGATGGAGAAAGAGAGAGGGAGAGAGAGAGGAAGGCAGAGAGGAGGGAAGGAGGGAGGGAGAGGCCCGGCCACCTTTTCCATCAGGCCTAGGACAGCCAGCATCCAGCACTCACAATGCTTTTAGCATTAATTTTTGACTTTTTCTTTTCATAAAATGAATTTTCATTTCTTTTCATTTTAATTAGTTTTAATACTTTCTGGGAAAATCAGAAGAAAAAAATGAACATCTTGATAATAATGAACATGTAATATTTATAGGGCCCTACCGAGACTATCCTCTCGCTGACACCAGCGCAGTCATGAAACAGGATGTACTCAAGTTCTTTTTTCTCTTCGAGTGGAGGAAGGGGCCCGCGAGGGCAGAAGTGCCCAGGGCCCACCGGCCGAAGTTGGAACACTGTCCTGGGAAGGGGGAGAAGGGAGCTGGGGCCAAGGAGGGGAGGGGAGAGGACAGGGCCGAGAGAGGAGCTGGGGCGTGCGTGGTGCAGCGGGGAGAGCCGGTGCCCAGCAGTGGGGCAGGTTCTTCCACAGGTGCGTTATCTGGTTCGAGCGCCCGGCTTGTGACTTGGATGCCGTCCCTCGAAGGTGGATTTTAACGTCCCCGTGATCATTAATGCACTAGAAAAAGACTTACAAAGGCAATAAATGACGCCACGTCATGCCACGCCCCCTTTCCTAGTCTCCATTGTAACACGTTGGTGGGTTTAGATGACGTCAAACCTTTCAGGTCATATGTGCGGTTATTGAACTTGAGGGAGACCGAAGACAAAGGTCACATCTTCACCCTCCAGGACGAGGCTGCCTTCTTCTGATCCCGTAAAAGAACGCCGGGCCTCATGCTCCTGTTCCTGAATAAGGAACCATTGCTTGTTGAGGGAATTAGAAAAATCTGACCTTCCCAGGCATCGTCCGTCCTATAAAATTTTGTTTTCATTTGCAAGATCCAAGTGCAGGTAGGATCTTCCAGGCCTGGCTTCCTTCATCGTCCCCAGGCCCCTGGAGCTGGAGCCCCAGCAGGGGGTCTTTCTTCAGCTTGTTTCCCTGAAACCCTGAGGCTGTGCCCAGAGAAAAGGGCAACCAGTCCTGTCAATGACAAACTAGCCCGTGTAACCTCTGCGGCGTGAGGCCAGGGAAGCAAAAGTTACTTCAAGAAAATGTCCTTCTGGAGTTTCCACCGTGGCGCAGCGGGTCAAGCATCCAAATGCAGTGTGGCTGGGGTAGCCACGGAGGCTCGGGTTCAATCGCAGGTCTGGCGCCGTGGGTTGAAGGATCCGGCATTGCCCTCGCTGTGGCGTAGGTCTCTGGTGTGGCTGAGAGTCAGTGCCTGGCCCTGGCATTTCCCTATGCCTCAGGTGTGGCCAGAAAATTGTAAGAATTTCAAAAATTAAAAAAAAAAAGGAAAATGTCTTTCCGAGTCCATCTAGAAAATAGTAATACCACAAACCCCAGCACAACTATTTGGTGAGTCGGTGACTCTTTGGCCCACAAAGGGATCCATGCCTCAGTTTCCCTGTTTAAAAAACGTGATGACAACCTTGTATGCAAGGCCATGGTCAAGACTGAAATTAAATGATGTACATGAAGCCCTTAGCACACGCTTGACAAGTATAGGTATTAGTCAGAAGGCGGCTTTTATCAGTACTGTTATAATTTAATTTTCAGTTCAGTTGTTAAGGAGATGATACCTACCGTACAAAAATTTAAAATGTTGAAAAGTATAAGGAAGCAAAAAAAAAAAATTATCTCCCTATCTTTCCACATAGACATAGCCACTCTGACCTGTCATCACGCCTTTCCCCTACTCATATATTTAAAAGCATTTCAGATAGAAAATGGTGAAACTAAGAAGAACTCACCAAAGTTGCTAGATTCAGGTCCACTGTCCACACATCCATTGTGTTCTTACTGTATGTAATTGCAAAATGCATTATTATCTTAGCGCGATTGATGATGACAAGCAAATAATAAATCCTCAGGGGGCAACGTGACAAAAATGTACTCTTTGATCAAAAATAGAAAATGTTATCTTAAGTCGTAAAAGAAAATCTCAGTATATGAAGATACAGATCCTGATTCTGGTGAGCACATCACAGACGGGCAGTTCTTCCCCGTGTATCTGTGTTTGCACTCAACGCAGTTCTGATGACAACCCCAGCACAGAGCCTCAAGAGATACCAGGATTTCACAGGGGAGGTGAAAGAGGAGAGAACAGCCGAGGCCATTTTGAATGTGTAGAACAAAAGAGGGGTTTAACCAGGTTTGGGGTTTATTAAAAATCAATAGCCCTTGTGGCTGTGAAAAGGGGAGAGAAAAACAGGCTAATGGAATCAAATTAAAAGCTTCCAAACAGTGTCATGCATTTATGGAAACCTGACTGTTGAAAAGACTGGCTCTCGGGACCCAGATGCTTGGCCACCTCCTAACACCAGAGACCCCGTTGCCTTGGCGCGCAGACCCCAAGGCGCAGCTATAGCTCCCTCCCCCGAGCCCTCCAAGATCCAGCTGTCACCCTGGGTTCCTATGAGCTTTCTGGATGCCTGCAGGAAGGTCGGGCCATGTCCGTGACTCTGCCCTTCCTGGGCTTTCCAGCAGAGAGTAATCAGGGTAACCATAGCCTGTCCCCTCTTGTCCCGACTCTTGGGCGATCTTTAGCACCAGAAAAGGGTAAAGTCGGGAAGCATTCCACGCAGGCGTCTCCCTCCCGAGGAAGAGCTGGAGAAGGTTTCCAGAATGATGACTCAACCCGGCCTCAGCGGAAGAGGAGGAGGATGGAGAGGAGGAGGACGGAGGGGAGAAGGAGGAAAGGAAGGAGGAAGAGGAGGAGATTCTTCGCCCCATCACAGACGTGCAGAAAGCGCTCCTTTTCGACAAAGCTGGACACACCTTTATGATCGCAGCATCTCTCCCTCTTAGCTGCTGAAACGCTGACTCTGGCCATACGTTCAGCTCACCTGGCAGGAGGGGAAGACGAAGGGGAAGATGCCAAGGCCTCGCCGCAGGAAATTCTGATGTGCTTGGTCTCAGATAGAGGGACTGGTCGTGAATAGCTTTTTAAGCTCTCCAGGTGATGCTGATGTGCAGCCAGGATGAACGTCCTATCGCTTCTGTGCAGGCGTGCTTCAAGGTCTCGAAACGCCTTGCCAGCAGGGATTCGACCACATTCCTCTGCCCCTCTTGTGCCCTGGTAGGATGAGCATCGTTTCCGGTAGAAGACACCACTTGGAACCTGTGATTTTCCTGCCACAGATACGTCTTCCTTTAGGTGGAGAGAGAGCAGTGTTGGGAAGTGAACTCTGCATCAACCTCAAATTATTTTTTTCTTTTCCATTGCGGTTTATCATAGAATACTGGATATAGTTCCCGCCGCTATGCAGTAGGACTTTGTTGTTTATCCATTCAATAGATACTAGTTTGCATCTGCTAACCCCAAACTCCCACTCCATCCCTCCCCAACCCCCTCCTCCTTGGCAACCACAAGTCTGTTCTTCTCTGCCTATGAGTCTGTTTCATAGATAAGGTCGTTTGTGTCATATTTCAGCGTTCACACGTACGTGATATCATATGGTATTTGTCTTTTTCTGACTGACTTCACTTAGTATCATCATCTCTAGGTCCATCCTTGTTGCTGTAGATGGCATTATTTCATTCTTTTTTGTGGCGGAGTAGTGTTCCATTATGTACATATGTACCGCATCTTCTTTATCCATTCCTCTGTTGATGGACAGTTAGGTTGTATGTCAAATTGCATTAAAAACACCAACAACTGGTATTCAGTGAGTCTTAAAGATTTTGCACTTATTATCTCGTTGAATTAGGAAGACATCTCTAAATGCTTGATACGGCTGTCATTCCCATTTTACAGACGAGAACAGTGAGACCAAGAGCGATTAGGTGACTCGCCCAGTGTCACACAGGGAGTCCCTGTCAAGATGAGGGCTTGAATCAGATCTAAGGCCTTCAGTGCCTGGGTGCTGCAGTAAGAATGTTCTGTTTTTAAAACGTGGTCCCTACCCCCCAGCCAATTATTCATTCCAGAATCATAGAACCATGTGGTTTTCCTTGAAGGGAGGAGAGTTGCCCCTTCTCTGTCCCCGAAATAAATCCCACAAAGTAGCTGTTCTGAACCTGACTCCGTCATTCCGTGGGGTCTGTGATCAGCCAGCCCTTCTGTAACCTCACCCCCTCTCTCCCACTCTACCTGGGAGAGTAGGGTAGAGATAGGGTAGGGTAGAGCTAGGGTGGCCACTGTGCTCCAAGCTCCCGGAGCCCCCCTAGGGAGGCAGCCAGGGGTCCCAGGGCCCAGGGACCGCTTGGCAGTCTGGGCCACACGGTGGAGGGCCGAGCAGCGTGATTTGCAATCAGTGGGAAGTGATTACACATTGTTTCCCATCGATGGGCAGAGGGAGCCCTGACAGGATAATGAGGCGCAGCTGATGGAAGATCACAGCTGACTGTCACTGTCGGCAGCGAGTGGGCCTGGCCCAGCCCTCCAGGACCGCAGTCGGGTCCTCCCCACTGCAGAGGCTGGAGCCGAGCTGGAGAATTTGAATGCTAACCGCCGTCATGGTCGGGGCCAGAGGGTCCACCAGTGAGTATTAGATAATCGGGCAAGAATAGGACACGGGAATTCCCTCTCGACAAACCAGAGAGCCCCCGAGCCTGGAGCTCCGCACAGCCCTCCTACAAAGGAGAATGCAGGTTCCAAAGAGGCAGCCTCGCAATGGGTCTGGAAACCAGGGGCCAAAGCACAGGGTCCCTTGATTGTGCGGGGGTCCCTTGATTTTGCGGGGCTCCCAGAGAAACAGGTTTCTCCAACTGTGCATTACCTGGGCAGGGCTGGGGAGTAAGGAGGCGTGTTTTCCTCGCCGTGCCCAGTGAGGGAATCGGTGAAAACGATCTTTCCCAGGATCGGTTCGCTAAGGGCCCACTGGAGCCCTGTTTACCCTTCTGTCCTCAAGGAAGAACAGCCGTTTGCCTAAATTGGGGTCTTCTTCCTTGACGGTCATGACTGCCCCCCGGGCAAGAGATAATGGGTGCGAATTTCCCCACTGGATGGGAGGTGCTTAAGTCTTGACGCTCCTGGAAATGGCCATCAGGGACCCAGAGGGCCCTTCCTGAGGAAGGTTCTTTTCAACTTAGTGTTCCTGCTCAAGTACCCTTCCCCGAGGGCGCGCCAAGAGGTCTCCGATCCATGAACTTGTGAAGAGCACAGCTCTGCTTCTCGACCTTTAACCCAAGTTCTTCACAAATCATTTCATCTTCGGCACTCAGGCTGCGTTGTCCTCGCACAACTTGTTGAAGTCATTTATCATAAAAGGTGGTATTTGGCCAATTCAAGATTGACTCGTGAGTACCTAAAAGAAAAAAAAAAAAAAGGGCAAACAGTTAAGATGTGCAAACCCTAGGTTAAACCATTAGTTCCCGTTTTGTTCTGCTAACAGCTTATGATAGTACATTTTCTTAAACATTTGATGTTGAGAAAACTGTTAGGTTCCCAGACAGTTGCAAGAAATAATGCAGAGAGAGGCCATGTAGACTTGACTTCGTTTGCTCAGTGGTGACATCTTGGAAAATGATAACTTCATGGCCAGGATATTGACAGTGACGCAATCCATGGCTTCTCACATATTCCCAGTTTTACTCATTTGTTCTATGCAGTTCTATCACATGAGGGGGGTCCTGTATTTAGCATCATTCAGGATAATTCCATGAGCCCTAGGATCCCTTGTGTCACCCTTTGATAATCTCCCTTCTTGCCTCATGCCTGGGCCCTGGCAGCAATGCATCTGTCCTTTTTCTCTAGTTTCCTCTCTTCAAGAACACCATGTGAATGGAATCATATAGTAGGTGGCCTTTGAGGGCTGGCTTTTTTCGCTTAGCATAATTATCTGGCTTCGTCCAAGTTGTTGGATGAATCAGTCTTTCCTTCATTGTTTATTGCTGTCTGATATTCCATGGTGTGGATGTCCCGCTTTGTTTCATCAGTCACCTGCTGAAGGACACCTGGGTTGCTTCCAGGCTGGAGCTGTTATGAATAAAGTTGCTCCGAATATTCACGTACAGGTTTTGTGTGAAAATCCATTTTCATTTTTCTCAGATTAATGTCCAAGCATGTGATGGCTGGGTCATATGACAATTGCATATTTAGTTGTATAGATATTGGCAAACTGATCTCCAGAGTGGCTTTAGCATTTCCCATTCCTGTCGGCAGTTTATGACTGGTCCACTTCTCTGCATCCCACTAGCCTTTGGTGGTATCACTCTGTTTTATTTTAGCCGTCCTGATAGATGTGTGGTAATATCCCATTGTGGTTTTAAATTGCACTTACCCAACAACTCATGATCTTGCACGTCTTTTCGTGTGTTTATTGGCCATCTGTTATCTCTGCCTCATTGGTATGTCTCTTCATGTCTTTTGTCCATGTTTTAATTGGATTGCTTGGGAGTTTTTTTGTTTGCTTTTTACTGTTGAGTTTTGAGAGTTCTCTATATATGCTAGAAACTCCTCCTTTGTTGGATAGTTGACCGATTTTTTTTCCAGTCTGTAGCTTTCCTTTTTACTTTCTTTATGGAATCTTTCAGAGTGAAGGGGCTTAGTTTTAATGGGGTCCAGTTTATCAGTTTTTCCTTTTGTAGGTCATACTTTTGGTATCAAGTCTGGAATCTCTAAGTAGATCTAGATCTTCATCTTCTCATATTGCCTTTTTTTTAAGAGTTTTGTTTTTGTTTTTGTTTTTTGTTTTTTGTTTTTTTTTTGCTTTTTGGGGCCGCACCAGTGGCATGTGGAGGTTCCCAGGCTAGGGGTCTAATTGGAGCTACAGCTGCCAGCCTATGCCACAGCCACACAGGATCCTTAACCCACTGAGTGAAGCCAGGGGTCGAACCCGCAACCTCATGGTTCCTAGTTGGATTTGTTTCCGCTGCCATGATGGGAACTCCTAGAAGTTTTATAGTATTATGTTTTCCACTTACAACCACGATCCCTTTGAAGTTAAATTTTGTGTAAGCTGTGAGGCTGAAGTCAAGATTCATTTTTTTGCTTCTGGATGTCCAGGGGTTCCAGCCCTATTTGTTAAAAAGTCTCTCTTTCTTCTGTTGTTCTGCTTTTGCATCTTTGGCAGAAATCAGTTGGGCATATTTGTGTGGTGAATAGTTTTTGAAGTTCAAGTGAAATAGGAAGTTGCAGAGCGATATTCTCGTTTGAAATATTCTCATTTGTAAACATAAATATTCGTACATCCGCATAGACATATATACATATTCACAAAGCTATTTGTTGTGATTCTCTCTGAAGGTTGAGGTGGGAAGAGTTTCACCTTATATACTTAAAGATAATAGCGTATTGAACATTTATTATATGACAGGTGCAATTTAAAATTTTGTAATTCATTAAGGTGCCATTGTACAAGCTAATCGTAATGGTAACGCTCATGGTTACTGAGTTTTTACCAAGTGTCACATGGCCACGTAAGATACCGTCCTTAGGTGGCTGACATATATCCTCTCCCTCCACTGTCGCACCGACCCCATGAGTTAATTTCTGTCACTATTCCTGTATTACAATGAGGAGACAGAGCTTTAAGACGTTGTGTGCCCAGGGCCCCACGAAAGCCACAGAGATGTAGGCTCCGATATTCTGACACGGCAAACAGCCCTCTGAGCCCCGTGTCCCGCTGTCTATCTGTGTTTTGTTTGACTCACCTGACAACATAGAATCGTGTTGTTTATAATCACAGAAGGAAAAAGATGACTTCAAACATCGCAATCTGATTTGCCAAAGGAAAGACGTGCCTTCTCTTTGACCCATTCAGCGGAAGCAGCACGGCACCGGTGGTCTGAGCCTCTGGTCTGTGTAGGTCTATGAACATTTTCTCTTCAGGGCGTCTTCCCGCAGGCAAACTTCTCAACCTTCTAAAGTATTCTGCTCTAGTTTCCAAAGAGAAACCACTATCGAAAGAATATATTTTTTCCTTGAGAATTACACCCAGCTGGTTTCAGACAGCTTCTGAGAAGGAACTGGTTTCTCCACCCATCTCTTCTGTATTCCAAGGAAACAAGACAGAGCCAGAAAGCTCTGCTACAGGACAGCACCCAAGGGCTCACTGAGGTCTTTCTGACCTAAAGTCATCGCCCCAGAATGCACTCAAAGGCAAACGGAGCGCATTCTTTAAATATTTCTGGCTTTTTTTTTTTTTAAAAAAGCAAGCATTATTGTATTCCTTTTACTAAATAACAACCCTCTAGCAAGGAAGTGGTAAATAAGTGTTAAAATTAAAATGTAATTAATCTTAATTAAACAGTAATTAAAATATATACGTATTCACCAGTAGAAACACTCTCAATCACTGCAAATCCTGTACATGAAGGAAAAAGGGGGTTTGGTGAAAAAATTCCAAAATGCTTTCCCTCAGTCGTCTTATTTTCCATTTTTTTTTTTCTGATTCACTGCTACCTTCCCATATCCTCAGACCTCCACAAAAAATAAAACGTGGAAATTAAAATAAAATTTAAAAATAAAAATGTTTAGGGTAGAATTATTTTACTAAGAGCTGGTACTTCTGCCCTGGATATATTTCTTCCATACTCATATCCTTTCTGTTTTGATGGCCACTGGCTCCATGTGGGCTCATGTCACCTGTTTCCATCTGTAGTCTTATCATTTTTTCTGACTTCTCCTAACTCCAGCCCTGCTTCTCCAGTCAGTCCTACCCCCGCTGCCAGATCAACTGTCAGAAAATACAGCTCTGGCCTTCTGCATCCCTTGCCCAAAGATCCTCAATGGCGCCCCACTGCCTTCTGATGCAAGTACAGAGTTCTCGATGTGGAAGTCAAGAACAGTCACAAAATTAGTCCAGTCCAATTTTTCCTGCTTTCTTTCCCCACCATTGGCCTTGACCGGCCGTCTCTGTCTGACCTCAAGGAGGACCATTTCCAAGACAGCCTTCCCATCTCTGTGCTTTTCAGAGCCTGGCCCCCAGAAAGGTTTTTCCTAATTCTCTCCAGTTTGGCCCAGACCTTGAACATTTTCTAACGATAATCCTCAAGTTCACATAGCAGCCTGCAGTGCAGAAGCCTCTTCTTGGCATTTTTACGGATACGCCCATAGCCCACCTGCAGTTGCAATAGGAAGCTGAACGTTGAGATTTTTGTTTACATTAATGAAAAGATGAAAGTGAAACGATGTTTGCTTGAACTTTACTGATTCATTAGTGATGCTGTACTACCTTGCTGACTTGAATAATAGCTTTCGAATACTGGATGAATATTTCCTCAAATTTTTGTGCTATTCACAATGCCCTAGTGCAGATATGGCAGGATTTTAATGTTAATCTGTGTTATTAACATTGTTTCCAACATGCTCTTAGGTGTGGAGAATCAAAATAACACTAAATTGAGCCTTCATTTGTAGGGTTTGCCCATTCCCATGGTGTAAATACTCCCATCATAGCTGATGTCAAGCTACCAATCCCACACTGTTGAACACAGAGTTGGAAGGATTTGTGTGGCATCACATCATTGTATAACATTTTTGGGAGTTCCCATTATGGCTCAGTGATGACGAACCCAACTAGTATCCATGAGGACGTGGGTTCGATCCCTGGCCTTGATCAGTGAGTTTAGGATCCAGCATTGCTGTGAGCTGTGGTGTAGGAGACAGATGCTACTTGGATCTCACATTGCTGTGACTGTGACATAGGCTGGCAACTACAGCTCTGATTCGACCCCTAGCCTGGGAACCTCCATATGGCACAGGTGCGGCCCTTAAAAAAAAAAAAATCATACATATACAATGGGAATAAATAATCTAAAGAACATAGTTAACTGTAAAATCATTGGGAGTAGTTGATTAATTTTCAGCAAAGGAACCAGTGCAGTTCAGAGTGAAAAATGTTCGTCTATATGGAAGAAAAAAGAACGTTGAGTTAGATCTTACACCAAATATAAAAAGCAACTGGAGATGGCTCATAGACCTAAACGCAAAAGCTGAAACTGTAAAGTTTCTATAAAGTAACTAGGAGAATGTCTCTCCAACGTTTAAGTGATCAAAAATTTCTTAGAACACAAAATGTACTAATAATTATACGAAGAAAATTGGCAAAAATGGACTTCATCTAAATTAAGCAAGGTGCTCTTCAAAAGACAGTTAGCTTTAGAAATAAACAGGCAAGACACAGACTAGGATAAAATAGTTGCAATGCATGTGTGTCTGTATTCATATTCAAAACATCAAATATATCCACAACAGCTAGAACTCAATATTCAAAAGACAATACCATTTAAAATAAAATAGGCTAAGACTCAAACGAGAGCAGAACAAAGGAAAATATCAAACGGCCAATAAGTGCCTGAAAAAAAGGTCCAACTGGAGTCATTAGGAAAAACACGGACTTAAACTGTGCGATAATGTTGTGCAGCCACCAGGATGGCTCAAATAAAAGAGACTGACGGCACCAGATGTTGCAGCGGACCTAGTGGGAGGGCAGAATGGGAAAATCACCGTGAAAATCGGCCCCACAGTCTCTAACAGTAAACCTGTACCTGTCCCATGACCCAGCGGGGTCTCTCAGATGTTTCCCCAGAAGAAATGAAAGCATGGATACAATAAGACGTGTGCAGACATATTGAAAGACACTCATTAATAGATAACCGTGAAGAGAGGTGTTCATCCGAATGAAATAGATCAACAGTGTGTGATCTAGCCACACGGTAGACTACTACACGGCAAGAGAAAGTAACAAACGGAGTTCCCATCATGGCCCAGCGGAAATGAATCCGTCTAGGAACCATGAGATTGCAGGTTCAATCCCTGGCCTCGCTCAGTGGGTTAAGGGCCCGGCGTTGCCATGAACTGTGGTGTAGGTCATAGACACAGCTTGGATCCTGCATGGCTGTGGCTGTGGCTGTGGTGTAGGCTGGCGTCTACAGCTCCAATTAGACCCCTCGCCTGGGAACCTCCATATGCTGCGGGCGCAGCCCTAAAAAGCAAAAGAAAGAAAAAGAAAGAAAAAAGGAAAGAAAAGAAAATGTTGCAGTTCTCACTTAAGATTAAAAAAGAAAGAAAGAAACAAACGACTAGTACCCATCACAGTATGGATGAACCGCAAAAACATTATGCTGAGCAGAAAAAGCCAGATAACAAGAGTACTACTGTATGATTCCATTCAATTGGAGAATTGAAACAGAAAAAACTAATCTCTGATTTAAAAAAAAAAAGTCTTAAACTTACCATCAAGGAAGTCATTCAATGCAAAACTCCTGAATTAGCATGTGTGTGCTCACACACACACACACACACACACACACACACACACAAAACCCACAGTCTTCTGACAGATGATACCAAACATGACTTAGCCTTCTCCTTCACTGAGATGCAGAAATTGGATTTTTTTTTTTTCCCCTGCTAGTCCAGTATCCTCTGTACTTAGGAATGCAAACTGTAAATCAATACCCACGTCTTAAAGGTGACATTTCAACAACTGTACATCCTGGAGCCTTTTAGGATCTCAGGATCATTTTGTTCCTGTCACATGTCTGACTTTGTAAATAATTGATGAGCATCCAGCTCCACGTCTTGTACTACAGGATGAACCTTCTTCATTTTGTATGGGTGCATCTTCGTCCAAATAGCCAGCCATTCGTTTCCTAAACATCATGCAGTACCTACTATGCTCCAGGCACTGAATCGGGCAGTGTGGGTATAAGAGTGGGAAGGACAGTCCCAGCCTGAACTTGGAATTCACATGGGGAGAAAGAAAGGGTAGGCTTCAAAAAATGGATTGCATCACAAATTTCATTTGTAGTTACTGCTTTTTTTTTTTTTAAAGAAGGTAAACAGGGTAGGCTTCCTTCGAACACACTTAAGAAGATTGTCTCTTGTCTGGGATGGATGGAGCAAGAAAATCACCAAGGAGGACTTCCTGGAGGAAGAAGATTTGAGCTGGGCTGGGAATGAAGAGCAAGAGTGTAGGTGGAGGGGCTAGTATTTCAGGTGGCCGAAGCTTTGTGGCCGTGGTCCAGATACACAGAGGAGCTTGTTTTTTTTTTAAGGGACCAAGAAAAGTCTTGCCATTGGGGAAGGTAGAGATACAAATAAGTCTTGTTGCAATTGCTAAGATCTGAAATAAGCCAGGCTGTGTTAAGCATCTGCTTTATCAATACATGAAATCAGTGGGAAGCGATTGAAAAGAGTTGCACTTTGGGCAGAGGTGATCATCTGGCCACAGTGCATAGAATAAACTGGGGAGTGTGGTGTCCAAGCTGTGAAGAGACCAGTTTGAGCCCAGCACATGTACATCATCAGCAAACGTGAAAGACATGCTCTGAATTCTGTGGACGGTAGAGGAAACTCAGCCCTCCTGTGCACCGTTAGCATATATCTCGGCATTGCTTTGCAGACAGAAAAGAGAGATCTGAAAGGCTTAGCAGAAGGAGTTAAGGAGCCCGTCAGGAAGAGGATGGACAGACCAAAGAAAATAGCCCCAGGTAACACGCACCTGAGATACAGGTACGTGCCTTTTTTTTTTTTTTTTTTTAATGCTGAGTCAGCCATTAAGCACTCGTTCTGTTTCAGAATCATACCAAGTTATTGCTCACTTTCTGATCTACAAGGCATGTAGTATTGTTAATTTTTTTTTTAAAGAAAAGACTGGAGGTTTACAGAGGTCGATTACCTTGAGGTTATTCTGTCTGTAAAGTAATAGAGGCAGAAGTTGTGCCACAGTCTCTCTGCAGGCAAATGTTGTCTTGTCACCCACAGCTCTGTAACTTCTTGTGCTTGCTTCTCCCTGGCTCCATTCCCATTATGTTTGGGGACAATTTCTGATTCTTCTGTACTTTGGTGTAAATACATAGAACCTTAGCTCTAAAGGGGTCTTAGACGTTGGCTAGGCCAGTCCTCTTACGTTGCAGTGGAACAGCATGGGACCTAGGGCTGTGCTGGGATCCATCCAAGGTCCCCCAGCACATGTTGGGCAAATGAGGTGCAGAACTCGAGTCTTCCATTAAACCAGGATCAAACCATGAAACCAAAGGTGCTCAGCTCATCCATTCTCTTTATAGATGTGGGGATTTTGCAGCGATTAAAGTTTTACTGAGCCTGTGGCCTAGGTTGGTTGCAGAGGGAGGGGGCATTCTTGAACTCTGGTCTGTGAACAGAGGAATCATCAGCTGATTGCTATGAAAAATCAAATGGGTTTGAGAAAAGAGGCACTAGATCTAGACCATGACTTTGTCTAGTCTCCCCTTCTCTGACAGGAGGTAGAATTGTTACCTAACCTGTCTTAGCTGTTGAACATTTTCGAACTTGCAGCTCTACTCATTGCTTAATTATTCACAGATTGCTTAGGGCCAAATGCTATCTGCTGCCACCAGAAGGCTTCTCTGGTTCCCTCCAACGCCAGGGCAGATAGGACGAACTTCACTCACAACAGCAAAGGAAGAGCCCCCTTTAGGTAGAACGGTGGACTAGTTCAGCTTTTCCAAAAGGGAAATCTGCATTATTTAGGCTTCAAGTTATACATCAAAGCACCATGTACCTGGAAAACTTGAGGATCTCTAGTCTTGTGTAATTAAATGCAATTAATATGTAGCTATTCCTGATTCTGGAGCTTACAAATCTCTCAGCAATTCTTGTTGGCAGAAGAGCATGCAACTGGGAAGAGTCTCGTCCTGGGACCAGTAGGACTCAGATTTGGCAGCAGCAAACTTCAAGATGCAAGGGCTATGGATGCTCTTCATGTTTCCAACAGGAGCCTGAGGGACCATCTCTGTTGTGAACAGGGGTGTTTGGGAAGCTCAGAATCTATCAAGATGCCCAGGCCTCCTTATTTTAGCAAAGTCTTCACTTCCAGAGATGCAATCAATCATCTCTGGGTGCACCTGGAAAGAAATTGTACCTTTAGTGCTAGCATTGAATGGATTTTATATTTTTAAGATAAAGCACATTAACTTTTCCAACCCAGAAGGAAATCTCTGCGGGTTACGTTTCCTCCATCTCTGTCGAAAAACTCTCCTCTCTGATGCATGGATATCATTTAATTTCTGGCCCGACAATAGGTCTTTTCAACCTATGGAAAGGGACACAGCTCTTTCTCTTTCCTGCTGGATTACCACTCTGGCCTTTCCCTGGCTCTGGTCTCCACCATGGAAAAACTCACTCAGAGCTGTGGCTGGAAAACAAAATCCTGGAGGTATTAGAAAAAAAAAAAAAAAAAAAGGGTAATGCAGTGTGGAATTTAGAGTAAGCTCTGAAAGATTTTTTTAATTGTGTCTCCCCTGTTTACTGTTTGTGTGACCTTGGCCTAGTTAAATAACATCTCTGAATCTCAGTTTCCTCGTGAAAGTAACATTTTCTCAAGTTATCAGGATGATAAAATGAGATCCCTCCACTCTGGTATCCTGCACAGTCCCTGGAACAAGTTAAATCCCATAATTTTTCTCCTCCCCCCCCCAAAAAAAAAGATAACCAAGCCCATATATCACTTTAGAAATCCAGAAGAGCTCACCTTATTTCAAAGAAGACATTGTGACAACTTAAAAGGAAAGATGGGTAGAACATAGAGTTGAGGAAAGGCCTGAACAAAAATGAGAGACAGCCAACAGGAACAGGGGATTTGCCAGAATCTTTGCTGAAGATCTTTCCTGAGTAACGTGGGGCTCATGGACAATGGCCAACCATGCCTTTGACACACGGGGTGATTGTGTTGGTCTGTGGTAGGTCAGAGAACAACAGTCGGCCAGAAGGTCGTGGAAAGGATTCGAAGGGTGTAGATATGTCAGCCTCCTCTGACACATCAAGTGTGGTCAGCCTTGATGGAGACGGCCGGCCGTAACTCTTGGATGTCCCAGGACCCCCACACAAGCTGACACCTAGAGCGTTAACTGGCATCGCTATGTTTGTTTTGGATGCGGTGATGAGTGTGAATAGAACGAGGCCTTCCCTGGATTCTTAGACACAATCACGTATTGGATTTCACTCAGCTGAGGCACGAGGTTTCGTATTGACACTGCTGGGCTCAGTGATGAGGTCACACCCCTTTGGGGTTGTTGCTTTAGGCCAGAGACCAAAGCCAGACTCTCAGCTCACATCTGACACATTCCGAAGAAGGAACACGCGGTCACAATATACATTATACATTTTCTAGAGTGAGTGAGCCTTTTACTCTGACTTCCTTCCCCTGGTTCCTGGACACGCCCTCGACATCCCTGCCGTCAGCCACACTCATTAATGGTGACAGGCACGGACAGGATCTCGGGGGGCTTGCATTTTTTTCATTTGATGATGAGGAAGAGAGCGTGGTAGATGAGTCGGCCTGTCTCCCGGGACTCGGCAGTATCAGGATGCAGGCATGCCATCCAGAAAATCCAGGCCCAAGACAGGAATGAAAACGCTCCGTAGCGAATCAGAAGAGCGAGTCCTGCAGTTAAAAATAATGATAATATCACCAGTTGGATTATTTATAGTAGCCCCCACCCCTTATCCGTGGGGTGGGTTCCAAGGCCCCGCTGATGCCTGACGGCAGGGATGGTTGGAACCCTCTGTACAGCATATGTGTCCCTATACCTGGTCCCTTGGAGGAAGCGACATTTGGCCTGCACGTATCGAGAGTCCGCCAAGCCACACATAACAGTGCCTAGCAGTTTCCTTTGGGCTCTCCTTCCTCCCCCCCCCCCCCCACAACACCGGAGAGGCTGGAGTTGACTCCTGCTTAGTCTAGAGAGAAGCCTTCTTTAGCCTGGGATTTTCTTGGGACTTTGGGGTTTTTCTGGCTCAAGTCCCTGCTCTTTGTAGGCCTGTGGACCCTCAGCATTTTGGTATTGGGGGCTCTTTCCACTCACCCTCAGGAAGGAGAACTGGCTCAGGGATCAAAATTGGAGGTCTGGGCCTCTAATCAGAGCATCCTCACCCCCACGCCCCAACCCAGTAGCAGCACACAAAACTTTGCAGGCCTCTGAGTGTCACCTCTTGTTCTTTGCCTTCCTCCTCCTCTTTCCATGATTGAACTTTAAACTTCAGGGTCCTGCCTCTCGTGTCTGTGTCCCCAGCTGTGTGCCCAGGACACTCCATACAGTAGATAGATGCACCATAAACGCTGGATATTGTAAGAAGGAACGGGAGGGTGGCCTTTCTTAGTCAGCATGAAACCAGGGGGAGAATAGGCCTCCTGTCCCACAGGCCCAGTCTGTGGATTATTGTACTGGGGCGACTCCAGCCAGGACAGGCCGAGACACTTCCCAGCAGTTTCCCAGGCAGCATGGGTGCTTCACGGTGTTACAAGAACCACCACTCTCCCAGGGCCTAGAAAACACTGGCATCACAGAAGAGATGGAGCTTAAGCTCAGGGACTGGTGAGGTATTCCTCAGAGGCCCAGATGCCGAGTGTGCTTTCCAGGTCAAGACCTGGAGAAAAGGCCCAGCTCACTTCCTCTTTCTTCATGCCCTCTGCTCACCTCCTGTGTCACTGTGGCTTATCCTAGGCAGCCCAAGCACAACTCACAGATGGCCACATGTCGCTGCAGTCTTTAAACTCCCTGGACTGATGACTCTGAGTGTGTCCATGTGTCAAGGATGCCCACCGCATGCCAACTTGGGAAAGAGGCACCATTAAATTTTAACCTCCCTGCCCCTTCTTTCCTGGGGCCTCTAATACTGCTTTACATACAGATTTTCCAAAACGTATCCATCTCCTTCCTTCATGGATGTGGTAGAAGTCACTGCTCCCTGCCCAGGACCCTCGAGATACGTGTCTCTTCTACTGGGGTTTATACCTCAGGCTACCTTGTGGCAACCCATCCAAACATGTTCCATATATTGAACTGGGTTCTGCCTCCCCTGTAAGGCCTTTGAGAGCACAAGTCTTTCCATCACCATCCTGGTAGGGACGAATCTAGCACCAGATTCTTACGTGCATTTGGTACGTATTTATGAGAAGAAAGGGGATGACACAATCTAGAATGAATGGAGTCATTAAATGCGGTGTGATCTGGCATACCAGCCATCTGCAAAAGAATGTAGCTATTCAACGAGCAGTTGGGGCACCTTTGATTCTTGAAAATGGCCTTGATGGTCATCTGCTTTGGGTTCAGTTGGAAAGGGAAGCATAAGAAATGAAAATGTAAAATCATCGGGAACTACAACACACGCCCTGGAATGGCTGAGGAGGCGAAGAACGACAACATGAGATGACGGCAAGGACGCGGAGCCCCCTGAACTCCTACCTGCTGCTGCAGGGAGTATAGCACGGTCACAGCCACCTTGGAAGACTGTTTAACAGCTTCTCAAAAAAAAAAAAAAAGTCAAACACACATGTACCTCATGATCCAGAAATTTTACTTCTAGATATTTATCCAAAAGAAATAAAGCTATAAATCTACATGAAGTCACGTCTGAGAATGTTCAGAGCAGTCTAATTCATAAGCACCAATGACTGATAAAGGGCCATACGGTCATCGATAGGAAAATGGGTAAACAGACTGATAGATTCACCATGGTGTCGTATTCAGCCAAAGCGAAAGGATAAACTGCAAAAATAACATGCTGAGTGAAAGAAGTCAGACACAAAAGCACAAACTGTACAGTTCCACTTATGTGAAATTCTAGAATACGCACAGCTAAGCCATGGTGATAGAAATGCAAACCGCAGTTACTTCTGGGGCGAAGAATTGACTAGAAAATGGCACAAAGGAACTTTTTGTGGCAATGGAAACATTCTCCGTCCTGGTTGGAGGGAGTGAGGTTATACAAGTAGACGTGTGCATCAAAACTCAATCAGCAGGGCGCTGAGGAGCTGTCACTGTCTATAAATTACACCTCAATTTCAGAGAATCAGTCTGGATGCATTGTTTCTCAAGTCTCAAAGAAAAGCCTAGAATTTGGGAGCAGAAAGAGCCCTGAGGAATCATGTGGTTCCACCCACTGTGTAGATGGAGAGTCCCCAAAAGGAGAAGGGACGTGTTCAGAATCACTGCGACCTCATAGCTGGGGCAGAAGAACCAGAACGCAAGGCCCTTCCCATATGGGGTGTTGGGAGCCACTGAGTGGCCACTTCCGATGGGAATTCTGACATAATGTCCCTCTTGCATGGCCCTGGCTCTCTTATCATCTGTTAAGTGGGCACTGAACTTCAGCTAGCCTCGTGCGCCCCTGCACCCACCCCTGCTCTGTGCCATGGCCTCCCACACACCTTCTGATGGGACCTCACCAAGGAGGATGCTTACCCTTTGTCTCCATGGAGACCAATGCTGAGCCAGGATAGCTAGAAGAAACCAGAATCCCTTTACCTCTTGACGTAGGAACTCTGGTCTTAAGGTCCTCCTTAGGCTGTTGGAGAGTCTATAAAAGAGATTTAATAGCTCTGAGGACAGGGTGAGGCAACTCTAGTAGCCAGAAATCTGGAAAAGTAGCCGAGAACCAGATTCGGGAGACGTCCAGGCTTCTACAGAGACTGAGGAGATAGTCACTGAATCAAGCAGAAAAGGCAGTGAGGCGCGAATCCACCCTTTGTCTAGTATCACCTGGGCAAACCAGGCTGGGCTGCTTGCTGTGTTCTGAACACTCTCTCTCACTTAGCAGCCTCAGCATCCTCCTGGTGACTCTACTCCTGCTGCTGCCTCTGTATCCTTCACCGAAACCAGACATCACTTGAATATCCATGAGGACGGGAGAAGGTTCGCCAGCTGGTGTGTGGTCTCCAGCCCCATCACCCCTGAAGGGCCCATATCAAGCCACCTCACTACTCAGACAAAATCTAAATTCTGAATCTTAAACGCTCTCAGGATGGGCTGCTCCCTGTAGGATCTGGCCACATTGCATATCAGCTTAGACGGGAGGTGTTTGACGGCTGGCAGATTTTGTTTCTCTGCTACTCCTTTGTTCAGCCAGTGGAATCCTCAGCCAGGTATCCACTCCACCTCCTCCACTGAGGACCTCTGTTTGTCTACTTTTCCTAGAAGTGGGACCTCATAGGAAGACTGGCCATGAACTCTCAGCTGTACGCTTTCTCTTGGAAAGAAGAAAGCTAGCTAACAGAAATATAGAACTATTTTGCAAGCTCCATGGGGCTATCTCTTATTTCAATGCCAGGTACTTAGTAAATGCTTTTTTTTTGGGGGGGGGGAGCATATTGATTGGGTGAAGAATGAACATTTGCTTTGTGGAGTCTATGGCTTTTCATCTCAGCATCTTCTGGGGGAAGGATCCTCCTTGAGCTTTGGAGCCCAGCTAATCTGTGTTTAAGGGTATGAGTTGCCTTGCTGTGCTACACATGGACACAGCACATCACTTTTCCAAGCCTCGGATTGCTCGTTTTCTATATGGGAAAAATAGCACTTAACTTAAAGCGGGAGCTTGTAGCCTGGAGTCCAAGGGTTCTTAAGGAGCCCCTAAAGCTGAACATCATTTTTGGTACACAGGTATTTTTACGGGGGAAAGAGTTTTAGATTTCATCAGATTCTTTAACTAGGTCAGTAACTTCTTAAAAAAAAAGAAAGAAAGAAACCACTGTGGCCTTAGATTCTGTTCATGTAGATGGAGATAACAAATATAAAGTTCCTGGGAACGCAAGACCGAACGCGAGACTCAGCAGCACCTTCTGCACATTCCCTGGCTGGTAGAGGAGCCGTCTGAGCTGTCCAAGGCTGTCCCAACCCTTAAGTGTCTTCAGCCCTCAAGCTATGCCTTTTGAGCCACCAGCTAGGTCATCGTAAGCAAACCTTTCCTTGTTCTGGCCTCCGTTCCTTGTCTGTAACACGAAAAAGTCAGGCTAGGTGATCACCCAGCCTAGCACGTGTTAACTTCCTGACTCTGGGCTTCATGCTCCAGAGGGCTAAGGAGAGTGACTTCTGCTTTTCAGCTCCAGAATGTCTCTGTTGATGATGGGAAGTTACTCTGGGTGCAAAGATGATTGGGAATCGGGGAAGAGAGTAGGAAGGTATTCTTAGGACTGGGTGAGGAGCAAAGGAGATGCAGACCTTTGGGTGCTTTCATGGGTAAGGGGTGGTGGGGTCATGGTACCAGGGTTTTGGAGGAGCAGATGGCTTCAGAGGGGCAGAGTGCAGGTGGGGCCACAGCTTCTCTGCTGGCTTCCAATCGCTCAATCAGTTGCAAAAGGAGACTGAGATAAACACTCGTGTTCGGAGGGCAAACCACCAATTTGCATAGATTGAGGCAGAGAAGAACCTCATTGGCTCTCTTCCTCTTTGGCTTTGCTTCGAGGGCCTCTGAGAGCCCTCTCGTGAGAAAAGCACACCTCCTGGAGCCCCCTAGTTTAGGTCAGCCTTTCAAACTCGCCATCTGTATGGCTTTGGGGAGAGAAGACAGGAGACCAAAGCACCCCTCCCCCCCGGCCCTCGCAGCTACATCAAAGGCCAACGCGTGACACAGGGGAGGTGCACAGAGAACCCAGTCATCCTTGGTTAGTTCTCAGACCGGCATGTTAGGCATCTCCAGGCATAAACTGGGTACCTGTGTTGAACAAAATAGGTTAGATGGGAAATGCTGACACTGGCGGGATAAATCCGCTTTCAGGATGGTGTGCGTGTCTGCCATTCTGTGAACTCATACCTTCATCTCTCGTGTCTTCTTAATGTCTGTTATTTGGTTCAAAGACATTTAGTCATTTCCCAATCCTGCGAGTGTTCTAGATGGCAGAGCTCCCTCGGGACGCAAGGGCTGGGCCGAGTTCCTTGCCGTCCACGTGGTCATGGGGTGAAATATCCCTGGTGGGGACCACCCCACCCCCAGAGAGCTGTTCGACCTTGGAATGTGGGAAAACCTGGGCCCCCTCTCTGTTTATGGGGAGAAGGGGTTGTCCCAGCTGCCATTTTGGCTGCCCGAAGTCCCCTCCCTCTCGGGCTTGGTGGCTCCCTAGGAATTCTCTTAGGCCTGGTCCCAAAGGGTGTTTGGGGGACACCCCTGCATGAGCTGTATGAGCATCATCTCCATTAGCCCCACTAAGCCCAAGGTTCCTTGAGTTCACAGCTCCTGGTGTTTGCCTCCCCCAATGGCTGCCCGATTGTGGGGTCCCGAGGACAAGTCTAGGATACATCCTCCCTCCCCCGCCCCCCAGGAAGCTCCCCGAACCCGTCCCTCATCTCCACCATGGCAGTGAGCTCACAGCATGGCTTTCAGCTTCTCTTGGGATAAAGGTGACTTCCCAAGGTGAAGTGTAATGATTCACGAGTTATGTCTTCTGCTTGTACTTTATCTCTTCCACTTGTTCCTTCCAGAATTCCTTTCCTTCTCATTTTAATTCTTTCCCTCCTTAGCACCTGCTTGTTGTCAGCTTTTAACTTCATCTGTTCAGTCATCCTCTGCTCGTTCTTTCAAAAAATGTATCGAGCACCTCAGCCCCTGCCATGGTCAAACTCAGAGTCTAACCGGTGAGGGAGACAGACCCAAAATCATCCCTTGAAATAAACGTGTGAACAAAAGAAAAGTAAGATTGAAAACTGTGGCAGGTCCCATGGAGGGGAGGCCCATGGGGCACTGGGCTCCAACAAGTTAGGGAAAGCTCCCCTGAGGAAGCAAAAGAGCGAGGAGGAAGCGAGGAAGAGAGAAGGGAGCACTCTGGGGAAGAATAGCATGTGCAAAGGCCCTGTGGTAGGAGAGTCCACAGTGTCTGCCAGGACTTCCAAGAGGACTCACATGGCCAGGGGCAGTCGCATGGTGCAAGACAGAGCTGGGGGGAGGGGGGACATGATGGGATGATTAATTGAATGTGTGACGGGACGAATGAATAGGTGAGGGTGTGAAACCATTTCCTGCCTCCTCCCTGGGAATGATGAAAGAGTACTGGTTTGCAAGTCGAGATAGCTGAGTCCCAGTTGCCTCCCCCTGCAGGTCCCTCTGTGACATGGGATAAAGCCCTTGTGCTTTCTGAGCCTCGGTATCTGCATCAGTGGTGAGGGTGGGGGTGCAGTGTCATTGCAGGGGCAGTTAAGTTTTTCCTGAGGACGTGTTTGTAATGCTTACTCTAGGCTGTGCTTCTACGGGGTTTCTCAAAACTGGAGGCACGAGGGTCACAAGGGTGCCTCAAGCCAGCCTGGTGTCAGGGATGGTCACACCTGCCTTTTGCAACACCGTGCTTAGGGACACAGCACATCCCAGACTCCCCTGATCTACAAGGCACCAGTCAGAGCACACGGGCGCTCTTCATAGTGTCACCCACCTAAGGAGTGATCTGAGAGCAAACGCCTTTGTGCAGAGTCACTCGCACAACAGTAATAAAGATAACAACGAAATGGTGAAAGTCCTAAATCCTGTGAGTAGGAGTCTCCGCCTGCTTTGGTATCAGAGGGCAGGAAAGCCGGGCCCCCGCCCCCCTCCCCTCCAGGCCACACCCTCCCCACATGCCCAGTCTGGACACATGGCTGACCCACCCCGGAGCTATGGGTTCTCCCCTGTGCTTTCAGACCCCACTTTCTGCTCCTTTCCATCATTCGCCAAGCAGCAGTGCTCACTGTGTGCCAGGCCTTGGTCTTGCCCTCCAGGAGCTTGCAGTCTAGTGGGGGAGACAGAGGGTCTCCATCTACAAGCTGGTATGGCATGTACATGTCCAGTTGAGGCTCATTCATTCAGCCAGTCAATAAGCAGATATTAAGTGCCACCTATGCGCCAGGCTCTGTTTGAGGTGCTTGTGAAAAAGACCCACAAAAATCCCTCTCCCTGCCGGAGTCTGCATTCTAGGAGGGAAGAACCAATAAACTAAATACATGCGAACATTACAGAGAGCAGTAGACAGTAATGTGGAGAGAAATCCAGCAAATGAGGAGGCTGGCAATGGCAGGGGCAGAGGGGCAGGTTGCAGTTTTAAATAGGATGGTCAGGGTAAGCCTTCCTGAGAAGGTGGCATTTGAGCGCACGGATGAAGGAAGTCCGCAGGGAACTGTGTTCAGGCACAGGGAACAGAGAGTGCGCCATGAACCTTCGTTAGAGGATGCCTGCATAGGGAGCAGTGCCTCCCCCCTCCATGGATGTGGGGGAGACAAGAATGATTGAGGTTTAAGCCCCAGGGTGCCAGCCAGACCCCTGACCCATTGATGTACTTGAATTAAATAGGAATCTCAGTTCGCCAGTGTTTCCTACCCCCCTGTAGGTAGCTGTAACCATCTGTGCCATACATTAATGTATTCCAGTGGTAAACCAGGGCTGAGACCCTCCCCTGCCCCCGCAAAGGTATCCATGTTCTAAACCCAGAACCTGTGATTATGTTATCTTACAGAGCAAAAGGGAATCCGCACATGTAATTAAATTACCGCGATGGAGAGATTCTTCTGGCTGGTCCAGGTGGGCCCATTAGAATCCTAAGGTTATAGGAGGGGGCTGAGGGTCAGAGCCAGAGGAGATGTGACAGAGGAGGCAGAGGTCACAGGGACACAGGATAGCAACCCGAGAAATGCGGGCGCCCTAGAGACTGGAAAAAGGAAGGAGCGGACTCTCCCTGGGGCCTCCACCCCGGACACCACTCCCTGCCCCCAACTTGATTTTTGCCCCAGCGGCCCATTTTGAACTCCTGACCTCCAGATCCGCAAGATAATACACTTGTGTTGCTTTAAGTTGCTAAGCAGTGGTGAGCAGTACAGAGTAGCAAAAGGAACTTAATACAAAGTTATTTTATTTAATGAAAAATATAGGTAGTGCTTACCTGGGGCGGGGGGGGGGGGGCTGTCCCGCTCTTGACAAGTGTTAACAATTCCCCACTTTGTCTCCAAACAGACTTCTCGAGGCAGGTGCTGTTAGTATATGCGCTGTACAGATGAGGTCACGCAGACACGGAGGGTTTAAGTCAACTGCCTAGGGTGACACAGCTTCAGAGTGGCAGGGGCAGGATTTGAAGCCAGGCCATGTGGCTCCAGGGGCAATACACTTCTGCTCGGATTGATTTTCTGCCAATGGCGGCGGTGACCCCAACAGGGCCCTTGCCTTTCTCAGGCTGGGAGCATCAGCTCTGCTTTTCAGGGTTCTCACCTCAAGTGGACATCGGTGGTGGACCTGTGGGCAGTGCTCGGAAAGGCCCTCAGAAACCACGAAATCCATGCGGAAACTAATATTTGGTTTCCATTTCAGAGGGAAAATACAGACATAATCAATCTTGTGTCTTAATTTTATGATGTAACCCAATACTTTTTATAGAGCTACAATTCATAAAATTCACTCTTTCCCAGTGTACCGTTCGGTGGCTCTTAGCATATTCACAAGGTCGCGCCACTGTCACCACTCCTTTCAGAGAACTGTCATCATCTCCCTTCATAAAGACGCTCTGTACCTGAAACCAGTCACTGCCCATCACCCGACCCCCCGTCTCAGAGCCACAGATGTATTTTCTCTTTCTATGAATTTGCCTGTTCTGCACCTTTTATAGAAACGGACTCATAGGAAGCGGGACTTCATTGAGCACAGTGTTTTCAAGGCTCGTTCACATGGTTGCCTACATCCATCCTGCGTTCCTTTCCTGGCTGAAGAACATTCTTTTGTGTGGCTGTCACACAGGGGTGTTTGTCCACTCACTGGTTGCTAGGCATTTGGGTTGTGTCCACCTTTTGGTGGTTATGAATTATGCCGCCATGGACATTCATGTAATCAGGTTTCTTTTGCCTGATTACAAGGGACTTCCAGGCAGAACCAGTAGCTTCGAGAATCCTGTTGGCTCTATAGTGAAAAAATGCCAGCACCCCCTAGAAACGAACCTGGACTCAGGGAGCAGTGGTCCATCTGGAGGGCTACAGTGTTCTCTGTCTGATGGGGTGGAAGAAGATTCAGGAACCATTCGTGCCCCCTCTCCTTCCCTTCCCATGCCGTACAACCTGAGCACCCCACCCGGGGGCCTCAATTTCCCCATCTGTAAAAGGATGTGCTTCATGAAATGTGGGTGTTTATACTCGAAGCCGGAACAACTCCAAGCTAACAGGCTGCTGTGGTTATTTTTTCTGCTAGACCCACTGAAACACGTGATCTTAGGCTGACTTAAGATGTGCAGTGGGTGTGGATTGCACACGCCAAACAAAATAGTGGTGTCTTTTAATTGTAATGTGACAAGGAGTTATTTATGACTGAACGTTCTCAGCATCCACATTGAATGGAAGCATATTAGAATTCTCAGGATCAGGTGGAGAGATGGAAGAACAGTTCTGTCCAAAAGCCAATAACCAAAGGCCATGGATCCATGTTTTTGTCACTAACAAAGAAAAGCTGTTGGAAACCTTAAAAATGGGAATAAGGAAGGGATTACATCACGTGGTCACTGCAGGCTCTTCCAAGTTCATGTGTGTCCACCAACCCTGGCTCCACGGAGGCATGTACCCTGGGCCTTACCGTGAAGCGAAGAGTCCCAGGGCTGTGACCACACACCCCACGCTCCTCCAGGTGCACCCCGGAGGGCGTGGCGGCCAGCAGCCTTGCAGCGACAGCAGCACAATAACCTCGGTTTTCACAACGCACTGAGTAAGTGCCGCTTCCATTCCAAACACAGTGGCAGGAATCAGCCAGGCAGTGGCCTTCTCCTGCCCCATGCAAGTTAAAAATATTGCCTGCTTCCTCGCTAACTCCCGTCTTAGCCCCGCACATTTAAAAATACACCCGTCAGTGGCTCTGCATTTGAAAATGTATTTTGCATCTGATAATTATGATGCATTTAAAGGGCAAAATTAGAAGGCGCAAAATTAGGCTGGCAGGCTTAATTAGCCCATTCTTTTCTTTAATGGGTGGAATTTGGGCAACTGTCTGCTGGAGGGGCACAAAGCCCCCTAATGGGGTTGGTGGAAATTCACCAGCTCCTCTGTCAAACCCGTCACTCAGCGAGCCGGACGAGGGATTAACTGCAGTCCCCGTCCGGGCAGTCTGAGCCCCGCGAAGCAAGACAATGACACCCTCCTGTCCTCAAGAAAAGGACGTGAGTGCGATTCCAAAATAAGCTATCAGCACATCATAGAGGGCCATGCCCTGGGCTCCCCAGGCGCCCGGTGTGACCAGGGTGGTGATGGGATTGTTCGCAGTGAGCTGAACTCCGAGGCTTGCCGTGTCTGCATGGATAATAAGCACTTGCACCTCAAGGTCCAGTGGCTCTCCAGCCCCGGTCTTGCTTAGCCACTGCTGAAAGCCTTCCTCTGCAAAAGCCGGAGCTGCAGGTTTGCAAGCTGTTCAAGGACCACGCCGTGAGCTGGCCCGGACGGGTTTGGAAACGTCCAAGGACCTTCCAAGCGCCGCACTCTGGCTTCTCTGCAATTTGATTCCGCGTGCCTGATAAAGTTATCTTGATGGCTGCACTGAGCTTTCCCTGCACCCAGACAGGGCGCTCCATCCCCAGCTTCCAAGAGGGGAGGTTTCCCTTTTCAAGTCGCCGTAGCCCTTCGCAAGCCGGGACAGGCCCGCGTGGAGGCGAAGTGATCCCAGGTATGAGTCAGCCTCATGAGTCAGATGTGTCCCTGCTTCTTTTTTTTTTTTGCCTCTTTCAGGCTGTGGGTTTCTTCGTAACAGAGGCTGTGTTGTTCTTTTTGCAGCCAGATCTTGAAGCCCTCTGCACGCTGAGAAAGAGGCCTGACTCTGCTGCGTGCAGCAGACAGAACCCAGGATGGGCCGCCCCCGCTTGAGGCTGCCTGGAGTTTTCTGAAACAGTCCATAGGGCAGCCAGAGAGCCATGGAAAGGGCCTGAGATCTGAGGCTGAACCCAGACTCTGGGGAGCTTGGTGGTCTCAGGCAAGATATTTCCCTGCTCAGAGTTAAAACCTCAAACTTGTATAATTGCTATAAAATGCCTTCATTGAAGACAGAAGTGCTCAACCAGAGCCACCGTGCCCCCCAGGAGACATTGCTCAATGCTTTGGGACATACTTGATTGTCACAACAAGTGCCATCTTTACGGTCCTTGGGGTGGCCTTTGGTGCCACAGAAAAATCCTTTGAGTCGCTAACAGCCAGTCCAGATTCAGGAATTTGTTTTTATCGTCTCATAATCTTTATAAAGCAAATGCGTATAACCCCGAATTACACAGAGAGATGGGGGCAGAGCAGGAAAACCATGTCCCTGCCATATTTGTCCTGTCAGCATTCTAGTTTTTTTTAATCTGGTTAACATGTCTTCGTATGACCATTTTTGGCTGTTTCTTGCCAAAGAGCCAAAACAGGAAACAAACAAACAAAAAATTGGTTGCTAGGAAAAAGGAATAGGTCATTAGAAAAGGTACGAGATATTTCAGTGTCTAAAGCCGAGTAAGTGGAACGTCCCCCAGCCCTGAGCAGAATGGCTTTATCCAGAGTCCACTCAGATGACAAAATGGTAGCCTCAGCCAGGATTCCCAGGAGAGACAGAAAAGTGTTCAGGAGCTGGAGCCTGGCAGACCCTTGGAAGGGTGGGAAAAACTCAGGAAGGTCTGAGTAGGGATCTCCTGGGGACTCTGAGCTCCTTGCAGAAATGCCTTCCCTCGATGGCAGCAAACAGGGCTTCCTGGCCCCCTGTATTTGCAGCATAAAGAGTAGCTGAGGAAGGAGTTCCCCTTGTGACTCAGCATGTATGTGAACCTGACTAGTATCCATGCAGACGCAAGTTCGATCCCTGGCCTTGCCCAGTGGGTTGAGGATCTGGCATTGCCTTAAGCTGCGGCATGGCTCAGATCCTGCATGGCTGTAGCTGTGGTGGAGGCTGGCTCTGATTTGACCCCTAGCCTTGGTAACTTCCATATGCTGCAGGGGCAGCCCCATAAAAAGAAAAAGGCAAAAAAAAAAAAAGGGAGTCGCAGAGGAGAGGCAAGTAATATTCTGACTGTAAGAGAGAAAGAAGAAGTCTAGCAGACCCACCCCATAGAATCCCCCCCCCCCGGTGATGCTGCCAAGCCTTGTACACACAGGTTTTTGGGGGTGCCTGATTCCCCATTCAGCTAAGCCAGCTGTGAGGGGGTGCAGCTCCAAGCCAAGCAGGGGAGAGAAGAGAGCATGAGCGAGGAGCAAGAGGGTTGTTTGCAGACTAGAATGTCAACTTGGAAAGAGTTCCCCTCATTCCTCCCAGCATAAAATAATCATCTGTTTCAGACAGAGGACCACCTACTCCCAGATCAAGCCCTTAAGTGCTGTTTATACAGCGTACTAATTGCAGTCATGGAACCCACGCCTAGTCATTGCTCAGCTTCTATCCAGTTTTCCCTCGTGAGCTTCCGACGTAGCAACCCTATTTAAGGGCATAAATGGGACACATAGAATTATTCGTTTATTGCTACTGACGCAGCGGGCCCTGAGTGGCCATGGCCACCCTGGACTTTCGGATTCTCCTCAGCTGGCCAAGGAGAGTGGGTCCGTCTGGAGTCAGAGCGACCTGTTTTCCAAGGGACAGGGTTGAAGGCCCACCATCCTCAGAGTTTTGCCTGCAGAGCTTCTGGGAGCCTTGGTTTGGAGTCAAGTTCACACTGTCCTGAGAAATGCTAATATTATGCACTGGTGGGTTTCACTTTTATTCTAAAATTAGCCCATGTGCGTCCCTTAGGTAGCTGTTCATAGCTTGGTGAAATGCACCTGTCACTGCATAAAAATCAAGGTCAACCAGACACTCGGTGTGCATGCACCATGACCAACTTGAGGGATAAATACAGTTGGAACTGGCTCATTGGTGCTTTCCATTCAACATTTTCCACCCATTATTATGCCTTTCGCCCATCAGGCTGCCATCCAGATCCTATTTTAGAAATTGGTTGGTAGAACCAATTTCTACCAACCTGAGAATGTGGCTCCTGTATCTGTTTCCTGTGACTGCCCAAAAAATTAACCTCAAACTTAGTGGCTTGCAACAGCAGGTGTTCATTCTCTCATCATTCTCTCACAGTTCTGGAGGTCAGAATTCCAACAAGGATCTCACCAGGCTGCAGCCAAGGTGTGGCCAAGAAGCCTGCCTCCCTTCTGGAAGCTCTAGGAGAGAATTCATATCTTGGCTTTTCCAGCCTCTAGAAGCTGCCCACGTGCTTTCATCCCCGGCCCCTTCCTCGTCTTCAAAGCCAGCGATGGCACATCTAGCCCTTTTTACATCACATCACCCTCCTCCCTCTTTTGCCTTCCCTGGCACTTTTAAGAACACAGATGATTACGTGGGACCCACCCTTATAATCCAGAATGCACTCCGTATCGTAAAATCGGCTAATTAGCAACCTTAATTCCATCCCCAACTTTAATTACCCTTTGCTGTGTAATCTGACATATTCACAGGTTCGGGGGAGTAGGATGTGGACATCTTTGGGGGCCATTCCCCGCCTTCCACGGTGTTCTTCTGTCGGTCTGTCTCTCATCACTTCCACTCGGCTGTGGCACAGCTCCTCTTTCAGGGAGCATCTCTCTGTGTGATCGGCTTGGATTCTGGGACTGTCCTACTCGTGGACAGAATGCACTTATGCACACATGCATGCACACAAGTGCCCGGGCACGCACACCCATGCACACACAACATCCATCCACCCATCCATCCATCCCAGCCTAGTGGGATGGGCCAGAACTGGAAGTCAAGCTCTGTGAGGCCAACCTGGGGTTGCATCCTGAGTGCTGAGCGCACTTGGTGTACTGGAAGCAGTGAAATCTATCTTGAATACAGTCTATCAGAAGAGTAAGCCCCATCCGAGGAAGAGTGTAACAATACACTGGGCCCTGGCGTCGAATAGAGGGCTCATGCCTGGCTTTTTAAGAGTTCTATGACTCTCAGGGAGCCTCAGTGACCCCATCTCTAAAGTGAGGATAGTGTCGCCTCACAGGGCTGCTGTGAGGGTGAGAGTGTGTTTTGTAGACAGTCTGGGATGTAAAAACACTCAAGGAGCCGAGGCCAGTGTTGTCTTCCTCGTCCCAGGAGCTACCGTCTGGGCCAGGAAAACAGTCATGGAGGCAAACGAGTGGCTCAGAGGTTAGGAGGGGCCCTGGGGCAAGTGTGTTCCTAGTTGGGGGACAGAGTGGGAAATGGTCCATCCTAAAGGCCACATCAGGGAGGTGTGACAAATGTGTGAACACTTGAGCTGAGTCTGAACCGATGAGAAGGTGTCAGAAAGATGGGAGAAGGAGGGAGGCATTCCAGGAGAGGGAACAGCAGGTGCAAAGGTCCAGAGGCATGGAGCCCCCTGACCTATTCAGGGAGCCACAGGCGGTTTTATAGGATTCGAGTCAGGGGAGCCGTGGGCGGCATGGCACGTGGCAGGGCCAGAGGGGAGGCGGTCAGAGGGCCTGTGGATGGCAGGTCCTGAGTGCCATGCTAAGGAGCTCTGGCATCTTGGGGTGTCCATGGACAGGCTCTGATGCCACAGGTGCGTGGCACTCGGTTATAGCCCCATGCTTTTTCTCTCTCACTTGTTTACACACACTGCCACAGCCGTTGGACACGCATAAAGTGGTTACACAAAAAATACACACATGTGGGCCCCTTTCCCCAGACAGTACACCTCCTGGGATGACATGCATTTGGGGCCTGTGCCTCGAGGACCTACCTACACACTCATCATCCACGCACACTCAGCGAACACGCACCCCCCCAAATGCATCACTGACCATGTGGCCCAGCACACACACACTCAGGGGACATACATGGAAGCGTGCAGAGACACACGTACACGCTGGGCATGTGCAGGCACAGGGAGAAAGCACACACTCACTGTTCATGTGTCCACATAGAACACTGGCCCTGCAGAGCCTCCCAGACACTTATTAAGTATGTCCACACACACGCACATACACACACACACACACACACACACAACCACGCACACACACACCCCTCATTTCTTTCTGGAACGCGTCTGGGTCCAGGGCAGGCCCTTGTTTGGCCCGAGGGAGGCTGTGATTACTCTCCCCGCCATGGCAGGCAGAGCGGCTCCGAGACCTGGTTGGGATTACACGGTTCACGTTTACCGCTCTCCCCAGGAGTAAGGGCGGGGTGGAGAATGAGCCCGGGCGCATACCCCGAGCACCCCGCTCCCATCTCTCCACGAACCCAACCCCACTGGAGCCTCTGGAGCTCTTGACGACAGGATGTCATCCAAAAGCATTGCTGGGTCTTTTGCAAGAGTTCCCCATGTGCAACTCACCGCCTAGCCCTCCCTTCTGCACTGAGCTGGCAGGGGGCCAGGCCCCCGGGGGGTGGCTGAACCAAGCGCTCCCAGCACCGTGAGGCCCTCATCAGCCTCTCTCCCTGGGGCCCTGTTTGGGTGATGAGCCCAGCCCGCTCCGGAGCTCTGCAGAGCCGAGCCCCGCACAAACATCTGCCGGGTCTCTCGGGGGCCAGCCAAGCGCAGCTCCCTGCTCTGCCCGCACTCATCTCCGAATTGGGTTCCAATGAGCTGGAACCGTGTGCCTTCGCCTGGAGTTTTGACACATTGTGGATTCCTGGCAGCAGCCGAGATGGAGCTGTGACCTCCCTCTGGGTTAACGAGTGGAAGGCCTCCCCCCATCCCAGTTGACTTGCTGCTCCCAGGGAGCTCATAAACAAGGCCTCACCTCCTAAGGGTGTACAACCACCTCCTTGGAGACCCCGCTGTGCCCTCAGTCTCAGTCAGCCCAAGTCCCTGCTCTTTGTTGGTGAAGGAGAGTGATGGGACAGCAGGGCAGGCTAGCAGCGGGACTCGAACCACGGAACTCAAGGCGTCATCTGTGGCTCCTGCTCCCAGGAAGCTTTATGTGAACTAATCCAAACCCTAACTCCACTGACTGTCAGGAATACAGAGTTGTCCTCATGATGGCTGTGGATCCCCCCAACGGTCACATTCCTGTATTTTATCCCGGCCCCTGAGACCCCAGATACCTGCTTCAGGTCCCACCTCATCCAGCTGAACCAGAGGCCCATATTTAAAAGGGATGTCCCCAGTTTGTCAGCAGCTTTTCAAGTGTCGTGGCTTTACCAGGAGGGTGAAGATCACCAAAAGGGGGACATCATGGCAGCACATGGTGGGGTCCCACCAGCTTCCTCTTCCTTCCCACCCTGGAGTAACACACAAATCCATCCCTGCCTCCTTCCGCTGTTCACATTCAGGCCCAGGAAGATCAGTTCCCACCGTTCCCGAAGAGACCTTTGCACATATTCTTCTCCCCTAAGAGTGGGTGTCCACCCAAAAGAAATTCTTATGACAGCTGCCAAGAAAATACAATATTGCCCCATAACATATCGTGAGGGTGTGTGTGCAGAAGAGGAATTCCTCCAACTAAGGTGAAGAAACATCACAAAAGTGAGCCCCCAAAGTGAGAAATTTTTTAAATTTTTTTTATTATAGTTAATTTACAATGTGGTCAATTTCTATTATACAGCGAAGTGACTCAGTTATACAAATACGTACATTCTTTTCCTCATATTCTATCATGTTGTATCATCACAAGTGATTGATAGAGTTCCCTGTGCTATACAGTAGGACCTCATTGCTGATCCATTCTAAATGTCACAGTGTGCCTCTACCAACCCCCAACACCCAGGCCATCCCACTCCCTCCCCTCCCCCTTGGCAACCACGCATCTGTTTTCCATGTCTGTTAGTCTGTTTCTGTTCTATAGATAAGTTCGTCTATGCCATAGTTTAGATTCCACATATAAATGCTATCATGTGGTATTTGTCTTTCTCCTTCTGACTTACTTTATTTAGTATGAAAATCTCTAGTTGCATCCACGTTAGTGCTAATGGCATTATTTTGTTCTTTTTATGGCTGAATAGTATTCCACTGTGTATGTAACACATCTTCTTAATCCATTCATCTGCCAATGGACATTTAGGTAGTTTCCATGTCTTGGCTGTTATGGATGGTGCAGCAATGAACACAGGGGTGCATGTATCTTTTTGAATGGAAGGTTTTATGGTATTTGAGTGCTCTTCATATTAGGAATAAGCTCAATTGCTCCCCAGCTGGATAAAATGCAGTTATGGGAATTGGGTGTCCTGTCTGACTCTTTTTTACCCAAGCATTGGTGAGACAGCTAAAATTTGAGTCAGAAGTCAGTGCCCCTAATGGGGCCCCAGGAAATGTCTTTCTAGCCTGGGTCTGGGCCTTTGTTCCAGGCCGACACCAAAGGCCTGGAGTCCAAAACATCTACCCCCACCCCCAAGTCCCTGTGGGTTTTTTCCAGGCCAAGGGGGGAAGAGGGGGCCCAGGCAGGTTACAGGCCTCCTCTGCAGAGTTGACTGGGGCCCATTCAGACATGGGAGGGCTTCCTTTGAACAAAGTCTGTCTGTTTCCCCCCAGAGCCCTGGGCACTCCGTGCCAAGACAGAATGACTCACTGTCTCCCAGGCCTTGCCTGCCTCTGGGAGACACTCAGCCAGGGTTCTTCTCTCCGCGGACCAGGCTCCAGGTCCACTGGACTCCAGGCATGAGCTTGGATGGAAGCACAGCCCAGGGAGGGTTCCACGTGTGGGCCCTCGGGCCTCAACCCTAGGGCGGCTGCCCTGTCCATGTTTGCTGGCTTCCGACACACATTCAAATAGCATCACTTGAAACCTGAGTCTCATCTCCCTCCAGAAGCCCACTGCACTGAAAGCCTCTGAAGATAGGGGCTCAGCTTCCATGCAGAAGTATAGATCCTCACGCTGGAGGGTTTGAAAACCATCCTTTTCACTGTTTTAGCAATTTCCAGAAAAGCTTTGTCCATGAGAGAAATGTCTTTCGTTGGATGAGTCAAGGTCAGTCACAGACACTAGTAAGATCTCTTCATGGATAAAAAACTGGATGCATTTTCAGCCACTTCGCCAGATTGAGCTTCCAAGTCATCGCCTATTAAATGAAGACCTGTTGCTCGCCCCACATGATCTGATCATTAGGAGGATTAAAAGAGGAAATCAGAACTGCCACGGCCAGATGGTTACTCCAGGCCAAGCATCGCAAGGCACTGAGTACCTTAGAAACCATCCAGCACCGTCCTCCTCATGCGTCGCAGGACAGATGGCCTCCAAGAAGGGCTGGCATCTTTATACCCATTGTAAGGAAACGGATGCCTGGAGAGATCAAGTAGCCCAAGTTCACACACTTAATAAGTGTCACATTATTCACCAAGTGAGTTAGGCAGTAAGATGCAAAAGAAGAGTGCTCAGCCAGCTTAGAGGCCCAAAAATGCTTTAGTGGTTTGCAGGGACTTTAGAAGCGCATGTATTAATTAGCCATGGGGATGCTAATTGTAAAGCTAGCTTATGTATTAAACACAGTTTCTGCATTTCTTCAGCTATGTTATTCCCCAGGCAAATTATTTCCTAAAGCAGAAAGTTAGAAACCTGCAGGTGATCTTGATTAATTTTGCTCATGTTTTCCTCCCATCAGGGGAGATGTCACTTATTCACTCACCAAGCATTTACTCAGCCTCTCCTTTGGGCTATGTATTCTGTTGGGGCTAGAAATAGAATTGGTGACCAAAAGGGGCATGAATTTGCATTCTGGAGCAGGTTTATCCCCCTCCGCACTGTTGACTCTTGGAGCCAAATCTTTCTATACTAGGGGAGCCTGCCCTGTGCCTTTGAAAGATGTTTAATAGCATCTTCGGCCTTGACCCACTAGATGCCAGTAGCAAGCCCCAGTTGTGGCAATTAAAAATGTGTCTAGACGTTGCCAAGTGCCCTCCAGGGGCAAAATCACCCCGCTGGAGAACCAGCGTTCCACTGAGGAAGGGAATCATTCACCCAACGCTGATAGCTGACGGCACACAGCTCAGATGACCCGCCCTAAACCCGGCTTTCTCGATGGAGGCACTGTGTAAGTGGAGCTAGCCGGGAAGAGCCACTGTAGAGCGAGGGAGTCGGGCTTCAGCAGCATCTCTGAGGCAGAGGCAACAGCACGGCCCTCGGCGTGACGGGAAAGGAAGTGTGAGCCTGCTGTGGAGCTTGTGTTGCTCAGTGTCCATATCAGAGCTGTGGATAAAGATGAACACGGCATTGTTCAAGGTGTAGTTGCCACAAAGCGGGGAGAAATGACTCTATTCCTGAGGCTCAGACAGCGAGAACCATGGACCAAAATTGTGATGCACTAACAGCAACAAAAGGCAGATGCCTGCATAATCGTAAAAAAAAAATCAAACAGGGGAAACCTGGCCAAAAGGCAGATGGCTTTGGGAATGAGCCGTTCTCACACTCTTTCAAACCTGGAAGGTTCGTTAAAGCTCCGTGGCTGGGTCCCGCCCCCCCGGACTTGGTGATGCGGGAGGTTTTAGGTGGAGCCAGAGAATCTGCATTTCAGACTAGTTCTCGGGAGATGCTGATGCCCCTGAGGGTTAACCTTCGGGAGTCTCTGGTGGAGGCCTCAGGTACCAAAGATGCTAATAACATCAGGGTCACATTAAGAGAAAGCTGGTGTCCCTGGCTGGCGAGCCAGCAAGAATGCTGAGCCCCCTATTTTAAGGGAAACTGGAAGGTTCCAAAGACAAGGGAGGAAACTAGGCTCTCTGAACAGCGGTTAGAGGGACGTGGGGTGTTTGGCCCAGAAAAGAGAAGTTATGGGAAGAATCTGGGAGCTGCTTCAAATCGCCGAGGGGCTGTACTGTGAAGAATGGATTTGACTCATTTTTCACCCTCTCCTCCCACTCTGGGTCAACCACATTAGTTCAAGATAAGGAAAACCAGGGTGGGTGTGTCAGGGCAGGGGTTTTCGATTCAACATAAAGCAGAACCTTGTAACCATTACAGGTCTCATGCCACCCTGTCCAGTAAAAACAGAACCCATGTCATGTATGTAATTGAAAATTGTCCAGTAGCTGTACTATAACAGGTCCAAAAGAAACAGGTGAAAATCATGGTAGTAGTACTTTTAATTGAACCTCCTGTTTGCCAGATGTTTTTACGTTGACCCCGTCATCAATATAAAAATGATTGATGAGACTCCTTGGGTTCTTTGGTTGGCACCTAGTGGCCTTCACACTTAGGGCACATGTCCACTGCACGAGCCAGAGAGCAAGTGCTCCGTCGCCACATGTGGCTTAGGGCTCCTGTCCTGGACAGTCAAGCCCTAGCGAATCATGAATCCATCACCTTGAAGGGAGTGATTCCTCCTTTTAATCAGTCGCTCTGCCCTCTTGCTGTCTTCTGGCTTTCAGGACATTCATATCCCACATGTATATTCCTACTTTATATTAGAATGAACTCATTATAAATATCGTACATATGTTTTTTTTTTTTTTTTTTAATTTCACAACATGCTCTAAGCTTTCTGGAAGCAGCCTGGAGCACCCTCAATAGAGATGGTATCAGGACCCTTGCTTGTAAGTGACAGAGGAGTCAGTTCAACCCAGCTTAAGAACATGCTAAAATGACTTATTAGCTCCCATTTTGAAAAGTCCAGCAGTGACCCTGGCTTCTGGCATGGCCGGATCCAGATAGGTTGGTAGCATCACCAGAAACTTGTTTTTATGGCCCCAAATTCCCTGACTTCTGTGTTGCCTTCATCCTTTGCCTGAATCCCCCTGGGGGAGAAATACCGCCTCAGAAATTCCAGTCTTTAAATCATTCTTACAGTGAGCATTCCCTATAGACGGAGCTTTTCCTTTCAGGTAGTTCTCAGAGTCCTAGATTTGAGGCTTATTGACCTGGATTGGTGCTGGAGGACCTACCCTGGGGTTGCTTTGTGGAACATGTGTTTGGTCGGGGCCATCGCCTCCCCTCCAGAGCCAGGACCCTAGGGGACCAGCCCCCCTGCAGGCTGCAAGAACGGGGGTGGGGGATGGGATCCCCAGAGGAGAGGAAAGGATTTGGCAGGCTCGAATATCCGTTGTCCACCAGAGATGGGCATTAGTGATAAATGTCACTGGATCAGTTTTTCCTGGATGTGAAAATTGCCTTTGGAGAAGGTCCACTTTCTCTGGACTACAAAGGAAGGCACTACTTGGAGTTTCATAGGTGAGGGAAATAGCTCGGTTTAAGACACTAATAATTGTGAGCGTTCAGGCCACAGTGTGAGTCTTGCTTTGCTTTTGGCCAAACGACTTTAAGACGCCTTATCCCTTGTGGCTGAATTGAGGTGACAGATGGAAATGAGAATGTGGCATAAAAAGTTGAAAGAATAAATCTAAATGTGTGCATTCCCAGGAAATTTAGAAGGGTGAAAACGGAGTCCACTAGGTGATCGTCTGTGCTGCTTCCCTCCCCCAGTGACTTTTCAGCCAAGCTGGTGACCAGTCTCTAGGGTCACAGATGTGCAAACCTCACAAGACTCGGAGTCCAACTTCTTCAGATCCCAGAGTATCTAAACCACGAGCAGGATGCACCTTTCATACAGGTACCTGCAGCCCTTGCTCACAGGCATTCTTTATTTGTGCCACTTAACTCGTTTCATTTACCCACTAATTTCCTCCTATTGGAGTTCAGTCTCCCCAAAGTCAGCTCCTTTCCTCTGCTCACATATACCTAGGTGGTTCCCAAATCCAGCCAGCAATTTAAGTAAGTCTTTGGGTGGCTGATGCTGAAATCTTTACGTGTGTGCATTCAGGAAACAGTAGAGGACTTCCAAGACGTATCAAGCCTGAAGGACCCTTAGGAACAAAGTGGAATTCTTTCGCTCAAACTAAAGCTTATTTAGAAGTAGCAATGACCAGAAAATATAAGTAACAATGTGGCAGATTGCTCCCCCAAACGCCACAGCTTTTCTTGCCTCATTTGTGGGTGGTAGTTCATCCCTCAGGGTCCCCCAAAACTTCGCAGACTTTTCTCTGAAGCATTCACCTTGCACTGCTTCCTCCTGCCACTTTCCCTGTGTCATTGTGCTGACCAGAGCCTCTGAGGCAATACATGCCTTAAGGGAGCTAGACTGTCCTGGATCAAATCTCAGCCCTGTCGTTTTCTTAACTGTGTATCTAGAATGTTCTTAGATATGTCTGGGTCTCAGGGTCTTCATCTATGGGGGAAAAAAAAAAAGAAAGAAAGAAAGAAAAAGAAAATCTCATTTTGCTGAGCTGCTTTTAAAAATACATGAACTAATGTATGTAAATTCCTTGGTGCCTGGGCGCTGGAATAATATTTTAATTATGCTTCTTGCACTGTGGTTACTTGTGTATACATTAGTCGTTCCCATTAGACAGTGGCCTCCTCTAGGGCAGGGACTGTGTCTCAATAAACTTTATGTCTCAATCCAGAATATATAGATAGCTATGTTTGCCGAAATAATACCATGAGTAAAGAAAAGGGTGCGTACAGGTAAAGAAGGAAAAGTCAGCCCACAGTCAAGCTCCAGGGGACCATGGCCCTTGAACGGTACCCTTTCATTTGCAGTTGAATGTCTAGCCCCTATCAGGCAGAATCACATGTCTCTGTAAAAACAGTGCCCATGGTCACGTGGCCAATCTCATGTGATTCAAACTGATTAAGAGCGAAGAGGGTTTTTGTTTTTTTTTTTTCCTCCAATTTTCTTTTTTCTTTTAAAAAATTATGATAGTCGATATACAGTGTCCTGTCAGTTTCTGTCGTACAGCAAAGCGACCCAGTCGTACATCTATATGCATTCTTTTTCTCGTAATATCTTCCGTCATGTTCCATCACAAGCAATTGGATGTAATTCCCTGTACTAGACGGCAGGATCGCATTGCTTATCCACTCCAAATGCCACAGAGAGCTGAGAGTCTTGAGTTACGTTTCAGCGTCTTTCAGGGATCGCTGTATGATTAATCGCAGTAAATATCTTCCTCATCTACCTCTTTCCAACCACAGGAACCAAGCAGAGACTTAAAAATCAAAACAGCAGTGTAAATTGAAAATGCCTCTGCCTGCAGATCAAGCTGTGAGAATCCCAAACCTTGAAACCTGCACGTTTGATTTCTGAACTCAGCCACCTCCTCATGCCCCACTTGGGAACTTAGAAAAGAGGTCTGTGTGTTTTCAACTTGAAAACAGACATAGGCTCATCCCATGAAACTCAACCACGTACCATCCTTCCAGGTACCTTGAAACCGAAACATTCAAGTCATGAAGGGCAGTAGACACCAAAATCCTTGCTCAGCGCAGTTGACTCAAGCAGTACAGCTGGGCAAACTCCCTTCTGCAAAGTCATCTCTTTGGGTTTGAAAACAACCTCAGTCCGTGCTGTTAATCTCGTCCGAAGCATATTTTGTAAATACAAACCCTGGCCCAATGGTCCCGTGGAGACCACATTTCCCAATAATGACGGAAATGGCATTTACAGGAAGGTCTGAAACTTCCCTTCGGTAGCCTGCATTTTTGCAAGTCCCGTATGAAGCCTCCATGTGGGCATGACTAATGGATGCACCTAATTAAATTTTTACAGCATTCCAGGGCTGGAGTGTCAAATGTTTGCTTCCAGCGTGTCTCCTTGTAACACTGTCAAATCAGCCTCCTGTCCCATCCCCCTCCCACACACACCTTTTTTAGGGTCTGTTGGCTGCATTCCAGTGTTATATGAAATCAGAGTTTGGTTGATGAGGATGAAGAAATGGGTTGCCTCATAGTTTTTGCAAGCCAGCCTACCCTTACCTATTTAGAGAGGTTAAAAGGATATGTATCTATATATAAAAAGCTTCCAGCTGAAGTAGAAATCTCTATGGGAAACAGAGAGTCACTTCCAGTGGGTAAGCTCATCATTGCTGTTTGTAAATCCTTTCTCTAAGACAAACCTATGCATTTGGCAAGGTGGAATCTTAACTCTGAAAACCTCCTTAAATTCAGTAGATTCTCTGGACTTCAGGGGTTTGTTGGCTCGAATCTGCACTACTTCTTGTTCTTTATTGTGTAATTGGGTTCAAAGAAGAAGCATGCAGTTAGACCATTTGCTTATCTCCTAACTGGAAGGTGAGGGTTCATCACGAAACCGGCAGATAGTTTGAGAATGTGTCTGGAGCTGCTCGGCAAAAAGCACAACGAGAATCTGATTTCGGGGTTGAATGAATGTGAGACTGGAGATGGGGTGCTATGGGTTCGAGGCCGTGTGAAACTGCAGAGGTGTCGGTGGGTCTTTCTTGGAGATAGATGGACACCTGTCAGTCAGTCCCAGAACGCTCTCCAGACCAGAGTCCCCGCGTGGGGTCCATGTCATCTGCATCCGTACCAACCCAGGGGGGCCTGTTAGAATGCACGTTCCCCTTCTGAGTCAGAATCTGGGCATCAAGACGGGGACTCGGCAAATTAGAGCTTCCAGAGAAGCCCCACCAGCCTGAACTCAGGGAGCTTTGTGCAAGCTGTTGGGAAGCTTGTAACCCCATGCTCAGAAGGGCTGGAGGTCACAAGTGTCAGACACCAAGAGATGCAGGCCCTGAGCCTGGATGGAGACCCTTCCCTGGAACCAGTTCAGCAGCAGCAGCAGCAGCAAAGGGTTGTTTTCATCCAGCTGGAAGATTCCTGTGGACACACAGAGGCTCATCTCACCCCCAGAAGAGCCCGAGGTGATTCGTTTAGCCCGGGGTCTTCAGGAATCAGTCATGGTAGGGACTCTCCATCAAAGTCTTCTGCTTAGCCTTCTCCTAACAGCCCACCCCTATCCGTGTATTCAGAAATATGCTTGCACAGATACTCGAATGGGTTCACCTTGATGTACATATTCAGACCCACCCTTGCAAACAAACAGTTGTGTGCATGATGTGTGTACAGACAGGTGCACACACGTGCCTGAGCACAGACCTCCAGGTCCTTCCCTGTAGCTGCTCACCCACACATCCTAACACAGAGATGCTCTACCTCAGCTCTTGCCTAGGCAAACTGGCCTCCTTTCAGAACAGTTTCCCTTCTCATTCATCTTGGGAAAATCACTAACCACAAGCAATTCGGAAAACCACCTCTCTCCAAGAGCTCCATCCGAATGTGGGAATCAGTGACGTCTTCCACAACAAATGGTTGACTGGAGTCAGCCTAAGATGAAATTGTCAGACATTCATGATGCAACTAAGCAGGATTCCTTGGCAGCCCTTCTTCCCGGCCCCTAATCCTGGGATGAGCTCAGTGCCATATTGGACAAAGAAATAGGACAGTAGGGTAGACTCAGTAGGGCTTTAGAATCAAGTGGCTCCACAGAAGTGTCTTTGGCTGGCATCAGCTGCCTGAGCTTGGGCAAGCCTCAAGTGCCTTTTCTATGAGCTAGAAGCTTATGCAGACCATGTGTGAAAGCACCTAGCCAAGGGGGCTCCGACACCCAATAATAGGAGGGGATTGATCTGTGACTGACCTGGCAGAGTTCCTTCACTGCATAGACTTTAGATTCAGAAAGCTCTCACTTTGAATCTTGGCTCCTCCACCGATTGGTTGGAGATTGTGTGCAAGTGTCTTGACCTCTCTGAATGTCCCCTTCTTCATCAGCATAAAAACAACACCCCCACTAACTCACAGAGCTGTTGGAAGAATTGTGTTCATGGCTATAGGGAGCTTAGCACATGCTAGGAAGGGTGAATGCTTAGAAAGAGATGGTGGCTACTTCTGCTCTTTTTTTTTTTTCCTTCTTTTTCTTCTCTCAAAAGAACACCCCATGAGAAGGAAAGATAAAGGTAGCTATGTCCCCCTTAGGGAAAAGCTCTAGACAGGAAACTGGACTGGGGCAAGGAATGTGTGGCTGGCGGAGAAGAATTCATTCCCCAAAGCACAGGTCACTGAGGGATCTTTCAGAAGAAGCTGATCCCTGCCCCCTGTGTCACCTGTGCGCAGTCTTTGGCTCAACCTCCCCCCAAAAGGGAAGTTTCCACTTGAGCTGAGGGCGGTTATTTCTGAAGGGGGTTGCTTTTTTTTTTTAGGCAGGAAACCAACAGCCTTTTGAATCTGGTGAAATGGTTTTAATAGGTCTTTGGACCTAAGAAGGCTTTTTACTTCTTAGCTGTGTATCCTTGGGTAAGTGGATTCATCTTTCTGAATCCCTTTCTTCATTTTCAAATATTCAGTGGAAATAATGCCTGCTCACCAGGATTTTCATGGAACTGAACGCCCTATTGAGTGCCTATTGAGTGCTGAGTTAACTACTATGGTGATGGAGGAAAAAGGGGGGTGTCTCTGCCTCTCTTCATCCTTCTCCTTCCTGGGCACAGCTGGCACTGTCTCAGGAGGTGACCCCAGGTTTAAATCTGGGCTTGTCTTGGGTGGAGGACGAATCAACTAATTGGATACCAGGATGCCTGGGAAATGAGGGCCTTAAAAAAACCTGCCAATTCCTCAAAACATTAAACACAGGATTATCACGTGACCCAGCAATTCCATTTCTAGATATAAACCCAAAAGAATTGATAACAGGTCTTCAAGTAAATACTTGCACATGAATATTCGTAGAGCATGATTTACTGTAACCAAAGGTGAAAAGAACCTAATGTTCATCAATAGAGGAATCGAGAAATGAGATGTGGTAGATGAAGCATAATGCATAGAATGGAATATTATTCAGCCATAAAGAAGGACTGAGGTGCTGACACAGGTGACAGCATGGATGCACCTGGAAAACTTTATGCTGTGTGAACAAGACCAGACATACAAAGTCACATGTTGTATGATTCCACTTGTATGACAGATGTGAACGGGTAGATCCATCGAGTCAGAAAGCAGGCCAGTAGTTTCCAGGAGCTTAGGAGAGAGTGAAATGAGGAGCGTCTGCGGTGGATGTCGGGTTTCTTTGGGGATGAAGAAAATGTTCTGGAACCGGAGAGAGATGATGGTTGTACAACACTGTGCCCGGGAAAAATGCCACCGAATTGGACCTTTTAAAATGGTCACTTTTCAGAGTTCCCTTTGTGGCTCAGGGGTAACAAGCCCGACTAGTATCCATGAGGACACAGGTTCGCTCCTAGGCCTCGATCAGTGCACTAAGGATCTAGCGTAGCCGTAAGCTACGGTATAGGTCACAGATGAGGCTTGGATTGGGCATTTCTGTGGCTGTGGCGTAGGCTGGCAGCTGCAGCTTTGATGTGACCCCTCGCCTGGGAACCTCCATGTGCCACGGGAACGCCCCAGAAAAGAGAACTTTTCGGTTTTATCCATTTTACCTAAATTAAGAAAAAAAAAAATTCCCCGAGCCAATGTGTGGGTGTCTCGATGCCAGAACAAAGCAGAAATCAGAAGAAAAAGGAGGCGGTGACTGTTGAAGCACTGATTAAAAATGTGCCCTCTGAGGGCAGGGCAGTCCCCTAAATCTCTTTAATTAAGACCAAGAAGGCGGGCACGCCATGGGAAACAGCAGTCGGACAGATGAGTGGCCACAAAGGAGACGCCCACCAGTGGCTTCTCAGGAAGGGTCAGGGCTGGGCCTTTTGTTCCAGTGGAGCTAACACGTGAAGTGTGCAAACACCACTGCGGCCTCCTGTGCTCCGGCCCCCCCGACCCCTCCACCAGCTCCCTCCACTTGGCACGCATCCTATTTTCTGAACAGCAGCTGTGCGCAGTTGAATAGTAAATCAAACACCCTAAAAAACCGTTGTTTTAAAACAATGTCTCAGATTTCCCAGATATTTCATTTCTCGTTTCCTTTCCCCCAGCCTCTGCCTGCCGACAGCAGCGGGAATAAGCTCATTCAGGTATGAGCCTCGGGCCCCTTCGCCGGGGCCTCGCCAGTGAATTCCCCTGGCAAAGTGGTTTCGGGGCAGAATTTACAGGCCAGGTAAATCTCAGGCTGATCCTCTGTGTCATTAGGAAATTTGTTGTTAGCAAATGTTCTTGAGCGAGAAGGGAAGCTAAGGTTTTCTGGGGACACATATCCCCAGGATGAGCCCCCCAATTTTAAGGGTGTTGGCCTCATGGGGGCTTTCCCGCCCCTTGGGCCCCCTTGCCCAAGCCATAGCACAGGGAGCCTTTCCTGGCAACCCCCAGCGAAGGCCGTGCTGGTTCCACACCCACTTCCTGGCACATCCCAGAGCCACAGTGGCATCAGCACACACTCAGGAGCCCTGGTACTGCGGACACCCTGCTCAGCCTCCAGCTCGACTTAAGCCAGGGCTTCTCAGCCTCGGCACTTTTGGCATTTGGGTCTGATCCTTCTTTGTTGGAGGAGTCGTTGAAGCTCTGATGGGATGGCTCATCCAAATCAGATGGCTGTCAAGTCATGGAGTTCATCAAGCATTCACTCAGCAAACTTTTTGTTTTGTTTTGTTGTTTTGTTTTCCTTTTTTAGGCCACACCTGCAGCGTGTGAAAGTCCCCAGGCTAGGGGGTCCAATCGGAGCTGTAGCTGCTGGCCTTCACTACAGCCTCAGCAACACAACCTCAGAGCCACCTCTGTGACCTACACCACAGCTCATGGCAACGCCACATCTTTAAGCCACTGAGGGAGGCCAGGGATCAAACCCGAATCCTCCTGGATACTAGTCAGGATGTTGACCTGCTGAGCCACAGCGAGAACTCCTCACTCAGCAACCATGTAATACCACCCACTGTACGTTAAGCTTTATTATAGGCCCTGCCGGCCGGCAGGTGTTTATTGGACATGGACAAGATGTCCTATTGTGGGTACAAGAAAGGAGAAGACATACCTGCTCACTGCGGAGGAGATGGAAGTCAAACATGTAAACCAGAGGTGCTCAGTGCTCTTGACCTTTGGGAGATGGTGGCGCTTTGTTGTGGGGGCTGCTCTGTGCATTGTACGATTTTAGCCACATCTTTGTCCTCTCTTAAATTTTAGTAGCATCCCGAGTCCGGACAGCCAGAAATCCTCCAGACGTTGCCACACGTCCCCTGGAGGAGGGTGGGGGCCAAGGTCGTCCCCTGCTGAGAACAGTGACATAGAAGAACTTGAGGAACACGTCCAGAAAGTGAGGTGGAGTGATCTTTTAAAGTAGAGATCAGTCTGTCTGTCCAAAGAGAAACAGATACACCCCAGCGATGACCTGCCTTGGGAAGGGACATTCAGAGATGAGAGCTGCCCTGCGGGTGACAGAGTCAAGCCTGCTGACGAGGACGGCGGTTTTTCCATCCGTCATTGGACCAGCCAGTTTTTCTGAACTTACCTTATTTAATCCCTTGTTCATCGTCAGTGTCCCCGTGAGATGGGAACATCTGTGTTAGCAGGGACTTTGTCCTGCCAGGGTGACTGTCGTGTTCTCAGAACCCAGAACCGTACCCGCGGGGCGACGGCAGAATGAATCACATCCTCTCTGCTTCTCTTCCCGACCCTCCCTTTCTCATTTCTCCCTCTTTGTCATCTGGCCTTGCCTTTCTCCCCATCAGGCGCAAGGCACACACACGCTCAAGGTCAAAAGCAGACCCATTCCTACTCCACAAACAGACGCACAGACCCACCAACACACCAACAGGAAATTAGAAGGAAAGACCAAAACATGTCCTTGACTCCATGTTCTGAGAAAACCAACCATCCCAAATCCAACTGCAGATTTGCTGGCGTGCCGAGTGAACCGGAAATCAGCTGGCCTTTGAGCTTCTTGGCATTTGTCGGTTTGTCACAATTGGAGGGCTTGATGCCCTCACTGCAAGGTCTCCAGAAGTTCTGTTTTCAGGCCAAGAAACCATGTGGTCCTTTGTATTCCGAGCAACACACTTTACTGTCACGTTTATGGTGAAAAAGAACATGGAAAGCCTTCCCCTGCCCCTCCCCAGAAAATAAATAAATAACACACACACACACACACACACACACTCACTACTCTGTGGTTATGAAGCCCATATAAAGTGGTTCCAGCCTCTTGGCACAGACTATTAAAGGCTGGCAGGGCAGGCCGAGATGCAGTTCAGAAAACATACTCTTTTATTTACCCAGATAAATATGATACTCGCTGCATAAATTTGAGGGCACTTTGTTAAACACTTTATGAGCTGTGCTGCGCCCAAAAGGCCATAACTGCCTTTAGATTGAGGACAAAGATTGGGAAAGAGCAAACCAGGCAAATAAATAAATTATATGTATTTATTTATTTTTAACATGCTTTTCTAGACAAGCCACAGGCCTCTCTCAGGTAACACACACTTGACAACCTAAACTAAAATGGGACCTCGGGACCTCTTGATCGGAAAGAACCGCCTTTCTCTTCACTCTCTTCCTGGCTGCGGCTGAACATCTGTCTGTCTGTCTGCCATCCTCGGTGACACGGAGGAAGTTTAGCTCCAGCGGCTGCCAGGCTACCATCAAAGCATCCACCCCTTTCTTCCAAAATCCGCAGAGAGGAACCGTTACATATTAGGAAGCCGTCTCATCAAGGCATAGACTCAATCGCCAAATTGTGTCTGAGTTGAAGGCGGCACCGGGACATCCATGGAACACAGAGGGCGAGTCTGAGAAATGAGCAGAATTTAGAATTCTCCCCAAATGCCCACAAGTCTTGTGTGACGACAAGCGCTAAGGTGTCCCCTGAATGGGCAGTTTCTCAGGAACCTCTCTTCCTTTTCACAGGTTCTTTCGCTCTTGCCGTTACCCCAGGTAACATGCATTGAGCATTTTGTAATGCATCCGCTTGTCCCCAACGCTTTGCTGGACGGTAGCGTTATGTAACATACAATGAGGTACTCTTGTTGTCTGTGTTTTACAATAAGTAATTTTGACCTAGGCAGGTTAGGGAAAAGCTACCACAACCAGTAGGTGGTAAGGAGAGGATTAGAATCCAGGTCATCTTCTCTCAAAGGCGACCTTCTAAAGCATAGCTGAGTGTTTTACCAGATGTGGATCCTCTGTGCATTTTACCGCTCACTCACCGCCCAGGGCATACCCAGCCCCTCTGCGCCTTGTCATCGTCTCTGTAACAGCCATCAGTCTTTTGGTAATGGCTGCCTGAATCATGGTGCTCATGCAGTCAGGCTCAGTGGGAAAAAAATCCCACAATCGATTAGTGATGCCTGCTCTGGATGCAGAAATGGGGATTGGTGGTGTATATGCTACCTATTTGCCATCATCTCTCTATGCTGTTCAGTTTCCATTGCTACCCAGTACTTAATCTTCTGAACTCCAAGGCCAGGTTTTCAACGGACTCTGGGGTATCCCATCTCCATGGCACAAGGGTCTCACTGGGATGTCCCAGTGGAAATAGACAGCCCATTGACACCCCAGACTCCTCAAAGCTGGCCTCTTCTCTCATTGTCCCCAGTGAGGTTTGAAAAATAGTTCTTCACACACATTTCAAGATGGAATCCTGGCAGCTGAGCTTAGCTCTTCCCTCTCCTTCATTCAGTCCTCTCACCAGCCATGCATCTTTTCTGTTCTACTTTTCAAAAACACTGAGAATTGGCTGTGATCTATCACATCCTGGAGTCTTGGGTAGGCCCTCCTTTAAACCCTTGCAGGAATCAACTAACCAGTGTTCCTGCCTCCAGCCTTGTCCATTCACTGCCTATGATTCTTCTTAAAGCTCAAACCTGGATGTATTATTTCCCTTCGCGCAGTACATCTGCGCTCCCCTAAGGTCCAAACGCTTCAGCAGATGTGTGAGATCCTTCACTGTAAGCTCTTACACCAACCGTTCAGATATGTCCTATGCCCTCCCATTAGTCACAGTCACCCCATCACCTCTTACTGGTGCTTCAGCAATCTCACCTCCTTGCTCTCCTATCCCATTGTCATTTATGCCAGGGTCCTTGCGCAAAAACTTACTTCCACTAAGATTAGCCCCCGTGATTTAGGGATTCTTTACAGAGACCTCCATGCCCTTGGCTGTCAGGAGCCAGTCATCACCGATGACATCCTCAGCTCTAAGAAGCCTTATCGGGAAGACCCATTGTAGCCATACAAGCCCATCTAGAGAGGCTCTGCCCTTTCTTGAGTCTCCTTCAAAGCAGCAGCTGTTAGGATGAGTTTCATAGCCCATGGGTCCATAAACAAAGGTATCCTTCAGGCAGTGTTGCCATGGAAACTGGATGGTGAGACCCATGACCCCCAGTCCCACCCAGTTAATGTCCCCAGGCATGTTGGCGCATGGATTTAAGCACCTTCCAGATTACTGTTGCAGTCTACACACAACTTTCCAGGGAAGACAACTCACTCCAGCCTGGTGGCATTTGGCCCTGACTCAAAAACATAGGAGTTTCTGGAGGGCAGGTGCCAGTAGAATTATCATTACCCTCCTGTGTACCTGGGCTTGGTCCAAGAAATGGTTGTCTCTGGAGTGAATGGAATGAACCAGAGTCTAGATGAATCCATCTAGTCTGGCCGAATCCTTATTAGCTGGGTGATCTTGGTCTGATTTTTTTAACCTCTCTCCTCTTGTTTCTCCAACTACAGAACTGGGATGATAGTAGTAGTGCCGTATTTGGGGGTTCTTGTGACCTTGTTATCAGTGAGTAGAGGATGGATGGATAGACGGATGGATGGATGGATGGATGGATGGATGCATGGATGGATGGATGGATGCATGGACCGACAGATGGACAGATGGGTAGGTGAAAGTTCCTGTTGATGAGTAAGCGGATGAACCGATAAGTACATTATTTAATAGATTCATTTCCATACGTGTTTAATTAAAGAGAAACGTTCTTCCAAAAGCCACCACCCAGCCACACACTAAAAAAGTGCCCCAAACACAAATAGTCCCTCAGGAAACAATCAAATAACTGTAACTTTTGCAGGCCTGGGGATGGCATGAAGGCTCCCTCTGGGCCCACTTTCCACCAGGCACCCTTCCCCAGAAGAAAAGGGCAGGAGAAGGGAAGGGACGAGAGAGAAAGGGAGGGGAGGGATGGGAAAAGCACACACCCAGGCTCAGAGAAGCAACGTAAACAAGCCAAGCCCCCCACCCCGCTTCGCCCCAGGCCTCTGCTCGCACCCCGAGCCTCCGCAGAAATAGTCTCAGGGTCTGAGGTTTTCTCTTGCAGAAGGAGGTGGTGAAGACAGGATCTCGAGCTCCCAGTCGCCCTGCTTTTAAGTTAATCTGTCATCTCAATGGTGCTGGGGTGCGAAGATGGGCAGGCAGGTGGGAGAGCTGCACAGGAGCCGCCCCCTAACTGCTTCTGCTTCTGCTCTAACCTATGCGAGATCGCCCCTCACCTGCCTCGGATCGCTCACCTGTGGCTCAAAGGCGAAGCACCCCCCCATCCCTGAAAACCCAGCCTCTCCTGTGGGGGTGCTCTCCGGACCCCCAAGACTTGGTTGGCCCCTCCCGGCTCCGCCGTATCAGCTGAGTAATCTCCCCAGCATTCTGACACACAGCTGCAAGAGCTGAAAACTGTACTGTTGATAGATGAAACTTTGGATAAGATTACATGGTTTTGAATATCTTGATGACATATTTGTCTGAAAAGTCTTTTAGAGGACGGCCTAATATAAATGCGCGGAAATGTTTCTAATGACTAGCATTTGTCTACAGACTTCGTTGGAGAAATTAGCATTCATGTGTCTCTGGATGGCATTTGCATTTGTATGTGGGGACCAACTTTTGAATAATCATTTCTTCCAGCCCAGAAGTGTTAACTATTTACTCTGAACCCAGGCTGGTTTTCCTTCTCAGGCTCTCTGGCTGGGCCCGTGGTGTCCAGAAATAGGTCCTGATGTGATGGGTGTCTGTCGCACAGCTCCAAGACCACTGGAACCTTCTGAGGGGTCCTTGGATACCATCGGCCTGAGCAGATACGCACTTTGCTCTGGTCTGGCCTCCCCGACCTGGCTGGTGTAATCACTGCCCCCCGCCCCCCATCCTCGCCAACCTCAGCTTTCTGCCACCTCCAGACCTTCTCTGTGGAAGGTTGAGGGCGACATGGTCACAGATATACTTGGTGTTTTCCCTGTGATGACACAGATTCTGTTGAAACTCCCTGGAAAGGAGCGAGCATGTGCAGAAGAAGTACCAGTCCTGTTCCCTTCTGCCGTGCGTAGAGGTCCTTTGGCTGAGGTCCAGGGCGGTTGTCCTCGTCCAGTTTTGCATCAGGTAGAAAGAGAAGGAAAGATCTGGATAAAACCAAGCAGAGCTGAGTTCTCACAAGGCCTTGATCTGCTCTGGGATGTCCAGGAAGAAAATGAACCCCTTGAGGCATCAGGGTTTTTCGGATTTTGTTTTTCATTTTTGTTTTGTCTTTCTTGGACCACATCTGTGGCCTATGGAAATTCCCAGGCTAGGGGTCGAGTCAGAGCCATAGCCGCCGGCCTGCACCACAGCCACAGCCACGCATCTGTGACCTACAGTGCAGTTCATGGCAATGCCAGATCCTTAACCCACTGAGCAAGGCAGGAGATCAAACCCATGTCCTCATGGATACTAGTCGGGTTTGTTACCACTGAGCCACAATGGGAACTCCTTTAGGCATCATTTTTTTCATCCATAATTTGAGGAGCTATTTCCACCAGTTACTCAAAGTTGAAAAATCGTGAGTTAAACATGCATCTAAAATCCCAGGACTTGGCACAGAGCAGACACTCAGTCAGTGTTCTTTCCTGCGCCGACGCCCCAGCCTTTCCCAGCACGCCATCAGCAACGGTGTGAATCAGGGCTCCTGGTGGCAACGTTTGCAAAGAGCAAAAAATGATGCTCTGGCTTCGGCTTGAGATTCGCCGGGGAGAGTTTCGAGGAGGGCACTTTTGTTTGGGGTCCCTGGACAGCTCTGGGATTCCTGCGCTCTGTGGGCTCTGGGTCTCCAGACCCATGCCCCTGTACACGCTGGTGCCGTGAGGTCTTACCCATCCCTGTCACAAGTAACCCTGGACTGTCGTGCACGAGTGGCTTCCTCGGGGGAGGCTCGCGGTCCGGTGAGGCCCGCTGCCCATCTGCTCTGCCACCCGGCCCCGCACATCAAGTCGGTGTTTCCTGAACTTCAGGTGATGACTGGGGTGAGTTCATGAATCCTGACAGCGCCATGCTTCTCCTTCTAGAATGCGGAGCGGGAATATTGACTGTGTGCGTTCTAAGAGATACGCGTCTATGGTGATCATGAACCTCAGCGGCAGCAACCAGCCTGACGTTTCTGGAGCCCCCACCCCAGGCCAGCCTGTGCCGTGTGCTGTAAGGTGCCGTCCGACGTGGACGGGCCACAGGCCACCCTCCATCAGCTCTCACCTCCCATCCCAACAGGACCTTGGACGCAGAATGGGAGGAGGGGTCCTGGATGCGCTACGGCGGTTAGTCAAGGACACCACCCTCCAAGCTGCTCTGTTTGCTGTCTCTCCCACTCCACCTGCCCCGTTTTGTTTTAAAGCATAAGTGGCTCATTTTAGGCATCGCTCCCTCTTAGGGAAAAAAAAAAAAAAAGCGGATTTAGGAGGATCTGTGCTTGTGAATAGGTTTGCGTATTTAGAGACACGAGTGATGAAAGGTGATGGTCGCCTTACATGTAATTACAAATTCAGACTGGAAGAGAATAAGCGAAGTCCAGCAAAGTTCAGGTTTTCCCGCGGAAACTCCGGATTTGTGTATTAAGCTGCTGTCAACAGAAATAATGTTGGGGTCGGGGTGCCGCTTTGCTGACACCTGGAGCCCGAGCCCTGCCTGTGAGCAGACTTGGCGCCAGTCCTGGGGCGTCCTGAGCCTCTGGATCCAGGGGCGTGCTGCTCCCGTCCTCAGCTCAGGTCCCCTGTCCATCTGTCCCCTGCCTGGACACTTCCTGCGGGGCAGGCGCTGGCCGTGAGTGCAGGGTCGGACGTGGAGAAGCTGCACCAGGGATGCCTGCAGAGCGAGCGAGCATGTTCGGGTGGAACGTTCTCTCGCCTCGTCGGGCGTCCCGACCCAGAAATGACTCTCCTCCTAAACTGGGGTCTGTCTCTCTCTCTCTCTCTTTCTCTGCCTCTGTATCTCTGTCTCTGTCTCTTTCTGTCTCTGTCCCACTCTGACTCTCTCTCTCTGTCTCTGTCCTTCTCTGACTTTGTCTGGCTGTGTCTCTGTCTCTGTCCCTCTGTCTCTTTTTCTCTCTGTCTCTCTGCCTCTGTCTCTTTGTCTCTTTCTCTCTCTGCCTTTTTCTGTCTCTCTGTCTATCTCTGTCTGTCTCTCCCTGACTCAGTCTCTCTCTCTCTATCCCTCTCTGACTTTGTCTGTCTGTGTCTCTGTTTGAGTGTCTCTGTCTCTGTCTCTCTTTCTCGCTGTTTCTCTGTTTCTCTGTCTCTGTCTGTCTGTCTCTCCCAGGATGATGTTGACAAGGAGGGCAGGAGGAGGGTTGAAACTTGATCTGTCACGGCTGTTTGGTCTGTTGCCACCTTTGTCCCAGGCCCCACGTGAACACCCAGACAAGCTCTCTGCCGCCATGTTAATGTCTGGGACGATGCTATCTGGTGGCCCATATCTCCTGCCAGAGACAACGCCTGCTTCCAGAGACTCCCAGGCCCTGTCCCACCCTTTCTGTCTGCGAAGGCACGTTGGGAGAGGCAGAACAGACCTTCCTCGAAGCCCAGGTTTCTGGGGTGTTTTTTTTATCTCTAACGCTACGCCTTGAGAACGTTTTTATGTGCCTCTTGCCAAACCTGAAACCCGATGTTGGGGTTGTTGGTGATCCTCAGAAAGGCAGAACCTCCAGTAGCACCACAACATGCCTGGCCACTCCCTCAAGTACATTCCCCAAGCGCCAGAAAGCCTGCGCCCTGTCCTCAGGGTAGGAGCAGCCGGGAGGATGGTGCAGAATCTTCTAGCATCACTTTTCAGGGTTATCTTGAAAGAAACACGTTACCCTGCAGATGTGGCTCCTGGAGCCTCTATTTTGACTGAGTTGATTGGTCCACTGGTGCAAACACATTATGAAATGAATATATGCATAACATATTCCTATATAATTGATGTGTGTATATATTCTCCCCTTTCTTCTTGTCACCTGCCATTTAAAAAAAAATGCATCTCCTGACTGTCTGCCCATCCTATGGTTCTTCCTTGTACTACCATTTGTAACATGGACTAATTTACTGAAAAATACATAAATAGCTCTGTTCCCCCCCACCACCACCACCACACACACACCATTCCTTCCACCCAAATCCCTTAAGGAGATTTATATTCCTATAATTTAGGTCATACATTTATTGATGAAAAGGATACAGTGACAACACTGGCAATATGTGTTCATCACCAGTGTCCCTCTCGGGGGATTTTTAAGAGGAAATACAACTGAGGCCACTTCTAATCTGGTGACACAAAAGTTAGAGTGTGGGCTGGACAGTGAGGATGGGGCCCTGCCCTATGTGAGCCTCATCTTCACGTGTTCCATGGAAGCTTCTGGAGCCCTCCCTCAGGATAATGAACAGCACAGAGGACAGGGAAGGGTGATAACTGCCTCCCTCTCCTCTTTCAGGGTCGTGTCTGTGTTGGGCCTCCTCCCGCCCCACGTCCTCTCTCTGCTCCTCTCTCCATCCGCCCTGGGCTCCAAAAGGCAGAGCTACGCAGATGTGTGAGTGGACGCCCTGAGCCTTCTGGTCTCTGTCTGGGTCGGGTCTCAGAGAGACCCTGGAGGCAGGGGCGGGGCGGGGGGAGGTGTGTTTAGCTCCTGCCCCCTCTTGTGGGGTCAGTTGTGTCCTTGACTGAAGGTTATAGCTGGAGTCAGAGTCAGGCTCAGAGGGTTAAGGATCCAGCTGTGGTGTGGGTTACTCCTGTGGCATGAGTTCAAGCCCTGGCCTGGAAATTTTTGTCTGACGCAGGTGCAGCCAAAACATTAAAAGTGACTTGCGCATCGGTTGTTGTCCCTTTGCAAGATTGATTCCAGTGTCATGCAACAGAGTGTTAAGGAAATGATGACTGATCAGCAGCTCCTATTTGCTTTGTGATTTTTGAAGGAAAGCAAAAGACTGTCTTCTGGGACTTCAAAGAGGCAGACAGAGGGTGCCCACTCACGTTTAAACTCCTAAAAGTAGAGGAAGTTACTCTGCCTGATTCTAGAATTATATGACATTTCTGCAAAGTCAGATAATATTTAAGCAAATAGTCCTAAAATAAATGAATCTAAGGGGAATGTAAGCTGACTGTGGTAACTCCTTAGTTTTTATCTGTTTCTGTTATAGAAGCTGATTCAGCTTAAAAAAAAAATCATTTTGCTTAATACTCCTGTAGCTGTGGCCAAGAACTTGTAGGAATGCCCATAGAACTCATTTTGCGTAAATAAGATATAAACATTCCAAACATCAGTTTCCCTTTTGTTTTTTACTACCTTGGAAGGCAAGCATGATGGCTGGATTTCAGCAGCCACCTTGGCAAGAAGAGGTGATAGCAAGGAGGAAAAGATGATAACTGCAGAAATGATGAGATGGTAACCTTACTATGAACTAATGCTAGCAATCAGCTACCTCCAGAATTGTCAGGGGTGTGTGAGAGAGAGACAGACAAAGAAAGAATACTAATCCTCCTATGTAAGTACCTATTAATTGATTAGTCTGTTGCTTGAAGCCATTGGCTTTCCTATCTGATACAGTACATGTGTCAATCACAGAACTTCTCCTTCTCCAATACCCCATTGAGTTTATAAGTTGAAATCTGTGTACTGTAGGATTTTGTTGAGAGGACCTCCTCGGGATGATTTCAAACCCGTTTGACCCCAACCCTGCCTAATGCCCATGACCCCCTTTCACCTCTGAGCAGCAGCTCCTGGAGCCTTTGAGAGCAGATGCCATATTGGCATTTCCATCCATAGCCATCAAGACCACAGTTTTCATCCAGCTGGCATTTGATCGAAGACAGGGCCCTAAAGAAAAAAGATAGGGCTCAGAAGATCCAAAGAAGATGGTGCAGTAGCTTCCATTTATTGCAGGACCTGATGTGTGCAAAGCATTTTCCAATCCCTGTCTCAGACACCTATCTTGATTGAGCGAGTATTTTTAGCCCCATTTTACAAATGAAAATCCTGATACTCAGAGAGTCTTCCTAATCTGCCCAAGATCGTGAAGCTTATACATGATGCAGAGAAAATTTGCGAAGCCCAGGCTCCCAGCTCCGCTATAGACTTCTGTCCTGTGAGATGAACAATTCAGAGTGTAGCTTCCACCCCGGGGACTTAGTTTTTCTGCCTTTAACATCTGAAGATAACCAAGAGAGCCAGCCAGGTGCCGACCTGCATGTAAGCAGCCTCTGCATTCAACCTTCAAAGGGTCTCGCGTTCATTCCACAGAGGGCTCAGAGGATGATGGTTTGGGGCTATTGAGAAAGTGGCCCTTCCCACTCTCTCATTTGCATGCTGGATGTCTATTGAAAGTTGCTATGGTGATCCGTTTGACCAGAAGTTTCCGCTGAATCATCCCAACACATACATGAAAACATAGATGTGGTTTGAGGACCCGGAGCCCAGCAGCAAGGGGGAGACGTCTCCATCTTTCACTTGTGACTCATCCATGGTCACGCGTAGGCCCAGCTGGGAGGAAGGCGAGGCCTCTGCGGCAGGTGTCGCTCCCTGGAGAGGTTTCACACAGCAGGCAGGGCACCCTTCGGTCACCTCTGGGGAGCCCAAGACCAGAGAAGGAAAGGCGGGAGCTGGCATCTGAGCCCTGAGATACCCTGGCCCCCCGGGTCATCCTGGAGCTCAGGTCTTCTAAGCAAACACCTGGATTTGGAGGCCCCACAAAGCAGAGGCTGTGACAGGCACTTGGGTTCAGGTGGCCTGTTGGGGAGCTGAGCCCAGGAGGCAGAAGGGAAGGGAGTTCTGAGCCAGCGAGGAGGAGAGCGTTAGGGACGTGCTCTCCAGGTGGCTGCTGTGGGGGCGGTGACCTGCTTTAGGACCTGTTTCTAGAGTAATTGGTGACAGGATGTAATGATGCGGGAGCAGGGGGCTGGAAACAGACAAGACTCGGGTTCAGATCTTCCCTCTGTCCAACACAGTACTGGTTGTGGGCCTTGGCGAGCTTCTGAATGCTGACCTTGACACTGGCAAGAGTATCTCGTGCAGCTTAAAAAGAACACACGGAGTGGAGCAAGATGCAGGGTCTAGTGCATGGCATGTCCCCAGTTAGCTTTGTTCTCCTTTCTTCCTCTCCTCACCAAAGAGCTGGCGCTGAATAACACTGCTCTTCTTAGCTATGAACCAGGCACAGGAGCTTATGGACAAAGAGTTAATTTTAAAAGCGTGCCGATAGTGGGGAATTCCCATCATGGCTCAGCGGAAACAAATCTGACTAGCATCCATGAGGATGCAGGTTCGATCCCTGGCCTCGCTCCGTGGGTTAAGGATCCCGCGTGGCTGTGAGCTGTGGCTGGAGACATTTGAGGGGCGCCCCTGCTTGGGGCGCAGGGGCTTGTGTGAAACACGAATGTGGAAGGGTGGTCAGAGGACAAAGATCCAGGGCGAGCTCTTGGAGTGCCGTTAAAGGAGACAGACTGTGGGTCACACTGACGTCGGTTTTTCAACTTACGGAGCACGTGACATTCCCAACAGCTTACCCTACACTCTGGTGTGGAAAGACCGACACAACTTGTCTCGAAAATACTTTGTCGTATAAGCATCCGCAGATATATATTACCCTTCAGCCTCTACATCGATCAGGGTTCTCCAGAGAAACAGACCCAATCGGATATGTATTAATCCTATTGGATATCTATCTATGAGTCTCTGTACCTGGGTATGTATGTATGTTTGTATGTATCTGTCTGTCTGTTGTCTGTCTATCTATCTATCTAATAAGCTGCAAGCTGGGGAGCAGGAAAGCTAGTGGTAGGATTCAGGGTAAGTCCAAAGGCCAGAGAAACCAGAGAGCCAGTTGTGTAGCCCCCAGTCCAAGGGGACAGTTGAGGTGAAATGTCCCAGCGCAAGCTTCGGGGTGGCAAAAAAAGGAGGCAGCTGTGAGGTTGGGGGAAGGGGCCAATCCTTCTTTCCTCGCCTTTTGTTCAGTCCAGGCCCTCAATGGACTTGCTGATGCTTCACCCCCGACACTGAGCAGGGCATCTTCTTGACAGAGTCCACAGACTCAAGTGCTATGCTCTTCCAGAAGCATCCTCACACGCAGAAATAACATTTAATCTGAGTACCCCACGGCCAGTCAAGCTGACACACGCGATTAACCCTCCTGGCCTGGTAAGCCCGGTCTTATATCTTTATCTCACAGAGATTATCAGATATTCAGATATGATGTACAAGGGTGGAGATCAAAGCAGTTTGTGTATTACCGAGAAATTGAAAAGTATTATCAAGTCCCCAAACAAGCAAAAGAATGAAATATATTCTTTTATGATCACAGCATTAAGGTTTATGTGGCCGGTAAAGACCTGCTTTCAAAGAGTGCTTGATGGACCAGGGAAAGTGTGGCTGGTAGATTAGGAAAAGTTGGTGAATACAGGTAGGTTCCATCTGATTCCATCTCTGTTAAAAATACCCTTCAGGCATACAGTCACATATCGGTGTATGTATCTTGGTGTATTTATAACCAAAAAAACACCTTAGAGGAAAGCCCTGGTAACAACTACTGTTTCTAAGTCGTTAGCTCTCCTTCACTGTCTCTTTCTACCCTCCCAAGTTTCTGGACTGAGCAGAAAATGCCGTCTGCATCCGAAAAGGAGGCGGGAGCTCTGATTTCTAAAGCGGCTCCGGACGTGGGAGGTGAGAATCCTGCTCCCTTTGCTTCGGGGCAGCCCTTCTTCAGCACACAGCTGGGTCTCGCCCCGGAGCGGAGGGTCTAGGAAACGCATCGGCCGTGTGGCCTCTGACCTGCAGTGGGCTGTGGCACGTGGGGATCCATGACAGCACCGAGTGACAGCTGTCAGAGGACAGCATGGAGGTTGGTTAGTGTCCCCAGGATGCCGTACAGGCCTGCTGCCCCTTTGGATCTTTGGCGATGCCTCTTTGCCCCACATCGTGACCTTGGATGGCACCGCCACCCCCTCTTCTCTCTGGCCCCACGTCTGTGTTGTCCTGCAGGCTCTGGGCCCGCAAGCCCTCCTCCCCACCCCAAGGTTCTGTGTGAGACGGCAGCCGTGGCCTCTTCCTTCCACTGTCCCGTGCCCCTCATGACCATGCCGGAGGGTCCCAGACAGAGAGTGACCACAGGCCCACCCACCGGGGAGATTTCTCAGGCCGTGCGGACAGGTGGAAAAACACTAGAATTGTAGTCAGCTGACTGTGATTAGAATCTACCTCTCCCGCCCTGACAAGCTGTGTGGGCTGGATTCGGTGTCTCAACTTCTCTGAACTTTAGTTTCTTCACCTGTAATTCAAAGACAATAATACCCAGCTTACCGGCTAACAGTGAGAATGAAAATGAGTCTATGCGCATCAGTCATAGTGAGAGCTGATATTAGTTTTCTCTTGCTGCATAACAAATACCACAAACTTGGAGGCTGGAACCGACGCCTGCCTCTGATGTCACAGTTCTGCTGGTCTGAAGTCTCAGTGGGCTCAGCTGGGTCCTCTGCCGAGGGGCTCGGCGTGCAAGGCCAATGTCGAGGTGCCGCCTCAACCGAACTCTCCATTGGAGGCCCCAGGGAAGACTCTGCTTTCAAGCTCATTCTCATTGCTGACAGAATCCTCTTCCCCGCAGCGGTGGGACCAAGGCCCCCGTTTCTTTGGACTGTCAGGTGGGAACCACTCTGAGTTGCTCAGGAGCCCACGTGTCCTTGTCACATGTCTGCCCCTGCCATCGTCAAGCCGGTGACAGTAGGTCAGATCCTTCTTGGGCTTTGAATCGCTCTGACTTCCCCTTCTGCTTCCAGCTGGAGAAAACCCTCTGCTTTCAAAAGACTCATGGAGTTTGGAGAAGGTGGTTCAGGTAAATCACTTGAAACAGTGGCATTTCGTAGATCACAGTTGACTTGGGGACAAATACAGCACAGGATACCTCGAAGGTTCCAAATCAGCTTTCATGGAATAAATGAGTATGGCAATGATTGCATGAATGAATAAGCAGATGGGGAAAAAAAAGATCTACAGTGGAGCTGAGTTCCAATTTTGGAGGGCAGAGGCGATCAGCAAGAGACATCTCCAACAGCGAGGGGACATTGTGATATGAATTCCATCAATCCACACAAAGTGAGGATTCAATTAATACGGCTCCTAAATAAGGTTTCATCCTGCAGCGTGAGAGCACCTAGGGTACATCAACTGAGCCTCGCTTCTCTGCTCGGAACAGCCAGCTCTGAGGCCCCAGGAAGTCTCACTGGCAATTACAGCCAAAGGAGCAAAATTCTGTCTCTAAGCACTTTCCCCCTTCAGCTTCAAATTGCTCTCGAGATCTTTGTGTTTCTCCAACACAGGCTCTGCACTAGCGCCCAGCTCCCTTCCTGCCACAGGAGGGGCATGGAGGTAGATTCTGAATCCCAGCCAGAGTCTGGTGATTCTCCCCCTCAGCTCTCAAATATTTGTCATGTTAGCAGCTTTCTGAGCATCGTTGCACCATTACACCAAGCAGCTCCGATACCCATCGAACAACTCAGGTACCAAAGAGACAGAACAAGGAGAAAACTTGGTGGCTCATGGGCAGCAGCGTCTTGGTAAATTTGCAAGCACTCCTGGCTTCCAGACCTCCTCCAAAGGGTTTTTATAACTTCCTGCAAATGCTTGAGCATTGGATTTTAATTAAACATTTAATATGCTTCATGCAAATGTATTGATTCTGCCAGGGGGGCAAAAGATGAATCTTATATTTGGTTATCTCCTGCTAAGAATAAGAAGACTCGTGTCTTCCCGGGGGGGTTCCTAATGGAGCCTCCAGTTGCGTCCCACCAAGTTTGAACAGCACAGCAGGAGCTGGGGAGCATCCTGGTTTGGAAAGTCACTGGCTCAGAGCAATTATGTTAATTTCAGCTTCTCAGACTCAGTCCTAAGACTTAGAGTGGAGGGAGGTACAAGCTGTCGAAATTAACAGGAAGCACTTATAAATGGACCCCCCCGTTTATCCTAGGGTCTCCTGTAACCATCTCTTACTCCTTCCTGTTACTCTAAAGTTCAAGTGTCTGAAAAGGATGATGCAAACTCCCCAGAAAAATACTTTGTGGAACTGGCTCAAGGGACAAGATCATACCTCCCGCCTGCCCCAGGGTGGTTAGGATTCCATTAAGTTGATATTTATTGACCAAAATTCTGGAAGAATGAGCAGTCTGGCAAATGAGATAGTCTCATTTACTTCAGATCACTCATAAACTCTTTTTTGGTTGATGTTGGCTGCGTCCACAGCATACAGGAGTTTCAGGGCCAGGGATCAAACCAGCACCACAGCAGTGACCCAAGCCACAGCAATGACAAAGCCGGGTCCCAAATGCACTGAGCCACCAGGGAACTCTCACAGACTCTTGATTTCCAACCTTATGACTCAGATTTCTTCCATATTCACATAGGTCTCCTTCCTGCCTTATGAAAGGGGACTTAGGTAAAACTCTTTGTCTGGTAAGTAGGGTTTGGAGAATGCACGTGGCTCTTCTCATCTGCAGTATTCACTGAGCAAGACAATAGATATAAGCAGTGGTTCTCAACTGGACAGTTTTGTCCCCCATGGGACTTGGCAATGTCTGGGGATATTTTTGGTTGTTACAACTGGGGGGGAGGGGTGTTGAGGGGCAGGGGTCGCTATTGGCATCCAGTGTATGGAAGCCAAGGATGCTGAAATGTTTTAGAGCACACAGGATAACCTCCTCGGCTAATAATTATCCAGCCCCGAATATCAATAGTGCTGTGGTTGAGAAGCTCTTATAGAGAGGTTAAAAAAAAAAGTCTGCAAATACAAGTTGATGTATTAGATGATTGACTCGAAGGAGACAGTTAAAACAAACACATAAAAAGCCTTTGATATGAGAATCTGGTGGGGAGTCTGCCGTCAGCCAGCTGTGTGGCCTTGAGCAAGTTCGTATTTTGGATATACTGAATTCGATGTATCTCCTCATTCGTTCAGGCAGCCTTGCGAGGAACGGCATGTTCTAATCTAAGCAGAGGGAACGGAATACGTGGGGGCACAGAGGCTCAGGCCAGGAGAGGGTCAGCGTCCGAGGTGGGGCGGGGTGATGGGGGAGCCGTCCATAAGAGGAAAGGAAGAGCAGGGAGAAGCTTGCGGATCCTAGCGGGGAGCCGTGCATTTATCTGGGTGCGAACCACTTGGGCAGTGAGCACTGGGACCCAGCTCCGGCTTTCTTATCAGCTGCCTGGACCATACCTTTTCCCTCTGGCTCCCTAGACAGGCTCTAAAGGGATCTGTTGGATGAGAGGCTTTGCTCCCGGCTGCTGACGGGAGGGAGGAGGCTACACTGAGGGCAGAGAGGACACTCCAGGGGCTGTTGTGTGGTCCCAAGAAAAGAAGATGGGGACAACGGTAGACAGTGGGGCGGTTGCTCAGATGGTGAAACATTGTATTGCCATGTGATGCAGCCATTCCACTCTTTAGGTATCTACCCAAGAGAAATGAAAGCAGGTATCCAGCCAACATCTTGTACACAGTTGCTCATGGCAGTACCATGTGCAGTGGCCAAAAGTTGGACACAACCCAGTGCCTATCAGCTGATGGATGGAGAAACAAAACATGGTCCATCCGCGCAGTGGAATAGTCCTCGGCCCTAAAAAGGGATGAAATGCTAACACGTGCTACAACATGGGTGGACTTTGAAAACATTAAGCTAAGTAAAAGAAGCTAGACAAAAAGGACCCTGTTTTGTATGATTCCTTTTATATGAACTGTCCCCAGAACTGGCAGATATATAGAGGCAGGAAATAGATTGGTGGTTGCTGGGAAGAAAGGGGACAGAGACCACTGATGGGCGGATGGTGACGAAAATGCCCTGGGATGAGAGAGTGGGTGATGGTGGCACAACCTTGTGACTATTTTTTTAAAAACGCTGGGTTGTACGCTCCCAGGGCATTGTATGGTAGCTGAATTATATCTCAGTAAAGCTGTTTTTTTTTTTTTTTTAAAAACGGTGGCGAAGGCCCAAAGATGGGAGAGGATGGACTCAGGATGGGATTCCCTAGACTTTGGATCCTGATGGCATTTGAGGAGAGGGAAAGACAGCCTCAGAGGCTGGCTGCCTGGCTTCTCCAGTGGATGCTGTGGCTGCCGCTCTGAACGCTTCCTCACGGTGTCACATGCAGGGGCTCCATGGTGATTTTCCAGAATCTTCCTCTTTCTTCCCACTGCCTTCTGAGGGGGGGAGATGCTTTGAGGGTGGGAATGTGCTCTTGTAGAGAAATCAGACAGCTTTCTTCCTGGCGACCTTTCCAGTCTTGGTTGCCAGCAGGCTTTGACCTTTGACCCATGGGTGCTGAGGGAATGGCATTACAAATGCAGCGGGTTTTTCATGGAAGGGATGTGGTTCATTTTAATGCAGACGGCTTTCCCCAGGTAGCAGTCAGGGTACAGAGAGAGAATTGTGGTGCTTCCTTTACTGAGAATCTTATCTTAGCTTTTCATACACAAGTGTGACTTCTGGTAAAGTCAGAAACAGAAAGAGTGTTCTTTTGTGCTGATGAGAAATGAAGATAGAAAAGAAAAAAAAAGACACAGGAACACATAATTCATTAGCATTAGACATCAAGTTCACGTGTCGTTTTGGGGGGAGGGGTGCCTTTTCATCTGGGTTTCATTATGCCGACATAATGAACACACATGCTTCTTTCTGCCTTCCCAGAGTGTTCTAGGCTGGAGCCGAAGGTGACTTTCCAAATTGGATCCTGAGACAAGGAAATGCCCTCTGGCCCCAGAGGCCACCCAAGAATTAGACTCTCTTGTAGGCACAGCAGTAGCTCGTTTTCAACGTTCTCGAGCTTGCATTCGGATAGTAACCCATATTCTTCCGGGTTATGACCGTGAGAGTCCATGCTGCCCTCAAAGAGCTCACAGGTGTCTGGAGGTGTAGAGAATAGTCACTGATGCAATGGTCTGGGGGTTTGGGGTTAGTAAGTGCAAACTGTCACACTGAGAATAGAAAACCAGAATGGTCCTGCCGTGTAGCACAGGGAGTTAGAACCAATCTCTTGGGATAGAACGGGATGGAAGGTAATATAAGAAAGGGGATGTCATAGATACACATATGACTGGGTCACTTTGCCGCGCAGCAGCAATTGGCCCAACATTGTAACTCAACTCTACTTTAAAAAAAGCAAGTATGGTATGGGGAGCTTCCATGGCTTAGGAGGTAAATACATTCTGAAGATTGACGAAGGGCAGCTCGTCATTAAGATGCAAGTGGTCTTTTCGAGGGGGCCCCCTAAACCATGCACGGGGGCTATTGGGAAGTGAACTAAGCCCCTGGGGTCCCTATTTTTCTTTTCTTACATTCAAACATCAGCCAAAGTCAGCACTAGAATTAAAGGACCTGGTTGAATCTCCTGGAATTTCTCAAGGCTTAGGTGAGACCTCCAGTCCCATCTTTCCAAAGCCAAGTGACTTTGGTGGCTCCCTGCCCTCAGCCAGAGCCCCCAGCCCCCAGCCCCGTCCCCCAGGGGCCCTGGCTTCCCATCAGGGGAGGCAGCGAGGGGGCGGGTGTTGTTTCCCAAGCCTCCACCTCCTCCCACACCCGGTGCGGCTGCCCTCGCCTGCGCCGTCATCCTGGCTGCTTGTGTGGGAGGCTGTTCACCACACGCTGGTCCGAGCCCAGGCTCCTCACCCAGCAAGGCTCCCCCGCCGCCCCCTCGGTGAATTGGCGCCCGGGAGGCTCGGCCGCCCGGGCCTCTGCCTCACAGAGGTGCTCCTTTCCCAGGCCCCGCTGCCCTCACCTCCCTGGCAGGTGGCCCATCCTGGGTGGACCAACAGTGGAGCTGTGATTTTTTTTCTTCCTCCAGCAAAGACAGGGTGGGGGCATCCAGGGAGAACTGGGGCTGCGGGGTCTCTGTGGGCCCCTCCCCGCTTCCTGGCTGCTGGCTCAGAGACCCAGGAGGCGCTGCCAAGCCGTCCCCTCTGAAAAACCAGCTCGTTACCAGCAAACCGAACGCGTTTAAGACCGAAGTCACCGGGCGAGTAAACAAGGAACCCTGCAGACTGTGTCGTCTTCGCAGAGTGACTTTTCCCGTTAGGCTCAGCCTTCAAGCCAGTTAGAACCCGGCTAATGAGTTTGGCGCACGGAACAGCACTTGGGGGAAAAGGTCACTCTGGTATATGATTTTCTTTCTCTCGAAGCCACAGAACTTCCTCCAAGGAACAAGCACTAACCTCCGTTTCTCAGAAGTAAAACAAGCCAAGTCACACATTTCTATGAATTCTTTCAGAAAGCCGACGATTAGTAATAATAGCAGTAGCGGTGTCTATGGATGGAGCACAGGTGCCAGACTCATCCCAGCTCTGGCCCCGCAGTGGAGCCCCCTTGGTGGCCAGGCCCTCTCCATCTCTGGATGCACCGGGAAGAGGAGCCGGGTCATCTCTTGCACAGCGGCCGGGCCAGAGGTCAGGCGAGTCAAGATCTTATCTCGGCCCCGCCGACCCCATCATGGCTCGGGCGAGACTTCTTTCCCAGTGGCAATTCCAAAGCACTGTACGCGAGAGTCATTAGCTGTGACAGTGAGACGTGTTGGTGGACGATGTGAGTGCAGCTGTTTCTGCAACGGGAACGGTACCCCAGCAAGCATCCTGACATCCCTCCCATGTCCCTCCCCAGCTGGAAATAAGAAGGCAACCAACTTTGGGTTGCCATGTGCCAGCCCCTGGGGCCGGGGTACTGCCACATGCTCTGAAGTAGAAACAGCTTTGAAAAATACGGAGGCAGAGATAGACTCGTAGACCTCTAAGGCACAGATCTGTGGTCCTGAGACCCGGCGCTGATATCTTACAGAGAAGAAACTCCCCGGCACATCTTATCCATAGGAGTGAGTTAAGACAAGGTGCAAGGACCCTGACTCCCTTAGGACAGTGAGAAAAGCTCTGGCTCTGCATATGTCATCAGTAATTATTTCCTACCCTCCAAGCGATGCTAGGGTGTGCGGCCTTAATAACTTGAAAACACAGCACAGCGCTCTGACCCTACTCTGCCTGCAAGACAGCCTGAGCTCCGTGATAAGCCCTGGCTTTTTGTCTCCTGTGTCTTTTCCCCTTTCATTAGTTTAGTAGGTTTTTTTCTCTTCCCAACTTCTGTTGCATGGCGTCAGAATTTGTACACAATCTCTATAGCAAGGATTTGGCAGGAAGGGTGCTTCCGGCGTGAGCCTGTCCCTATATTTAAAGAAGTTGGGTGACCAGCTGCTTAGATTTTATTATCATAGCTGGAAAAGGTCAGCACAGGGCAGAACGATGGGGGTAGTCTTCCAGTGGCACCAATAAACCCTGAGCCAAGTTCAAGATGACACACCTTTTAACCTTCAAGAGAATCTTCAGTTCCATCCTGGGCCATTGGTTCTCCCAGAGCAACAGGAAACCAGTGAGAATGAGCCAGTTGAGGCAGACTTCTACCTGCCAGGTGTGTTGCATCACAGTGCAGCTTCAGAAAGGCTCAGTGAGGTTGTCAAGAAGAAATGTTAAGCAGTTCCCATCATGGGGCAGCGAAAACAAATCCAACTAGGAACCATGAGGTTGCGGGTTCAATCCCTGACCTCGCTCCGTGGCTTAAGGACGTGGCATTGCCATGAGCTTCAGTGTAGGTCACAGATGCGGTTCGGACCTGGCATTGCTGTGGCTGTGGTGTAGGCCAGCAGCTGTAGCTCTGATTCAGCCCCTAGCCTGGGAACCTCCGTATGCTGCGGGTGCAGCCCTAAAAAGCAAAAAAAAAAAAAAAAAAGTTTACTCTTCCTCAAGTGAAAGTAAATAATCACGTGGAAATATATAAAGTACATTTTCCTGGAGAGATGAACAGATAGCTACCAGTGAGGGGAAAATAATATTCTCTGACATTTTCTATTCTGAAAAGCAAAACCACACAATCTAAGTGCTGGAGGGCAGAGGGCATGTCCACAACAACAGGTTACTTTTCTGGTCAATTTGTTTTCTTACTTAAAGCAGGAAGAAGATAACACCAGTTCTTTTAGTCACCAAGAAGCCATTTCACCTATATTCTAAGGGGCAGGTGTCCTTGTTATGCCTAAGAGGCAAAGCTGTATTTGCACCTAGAAGATACGGCAAAGACGTTCCCCAAACCTGCTGTTGCCTCAGTGGTCTTTCCTATGTCCCCCAGGGCAACTAAAACTAATTTATACTCTGTACATAAAAATGGATGGCTGAATGCACAGGCAGATGGAATGCTCTATGGATGAGTAACAGGATTTTTTTTTTTTAATCCCTTCATTTACCCAACTAACACAAAGCCTGACACAGGACAGGCTTTCAATGAGTAAAGCCCTGTCCCCTCGTGATTTAAATACGGTTCACCTGGTGGCTCCCTTTCAAGACAGGGCCTGGAAGAAACCACAGTCATCTGACATGTTTTGACATTTAATCATCCATCAAAACCTAGGGATTCGGATGTGTCATTGGTGGCTTCCTGCATCACCGAAGCACATGAGTAGGGACATGGACTCACCTGAAGATCCCTGCTCCGCCAAGAGGGTTTCTGAAAATTCTGCCATTGGTAGCCTGAAAACCAAGAGCAGGCTCAAGGCCAGTGAGCGAAGATGTCCCTTGTCTTCCATGTCTGTCACGAGAAAGCCTGAAGAAGACAGCTCCCCCACAGTCTTGTGGGATACCTCCAATCCCTTGGTGGAAGCCCTATCCCTATGGTCCAAATCACCACAAGTCCAGTGTTTGCAAGTGCATGCACCTCAGAGAGTGTATTCATGGAAAGGCGAGGCAAAAGGAACAAAAATAGGACCAAAAAAAAAAAAAGAAAGTCAGGTGTACATGCTTCATTTTGCAGGGCAATCTGTCCCTCCCGTAGCGCATGTTTCTGTTTGACGCACCTGAGGAGGTGATGGTTTAAGGCAGGGCAATGCCATGGTCACCGCCGGAATCGTCCCATTCTTCCCTTTTCCAGGAGAAAAGGTCCATAAGGTGGGATGTCACTAGGAGTTTATACCTCGAGATGTTTTCTTTCTCTCTTGGCCAAAACCTTTCTAGAAAGTGTCCAGAGTTTCCTACTCTCTTTCTGTGATGGAATCTGAATCTGTTCCACGAGTATGCACGTGGGCACACCTGCAAGTCACGTGCTGGTTGGAGTTAGTTTCTTGAACCAGGACACAGAGATTAAACAGAAGAGCCCTGAGTCTTGATGCCCACAGAACCATGGGGGAAATAAAAGGCAGTTACAAAAGGCCAGCAGGAGAGATTCTTGTGATGGAAGTATTTTTATGTATATATTTGTCTTTTGGGAACTGCACCCATGGCATATGGAGGTTCCCAGGCTAGGGGTCAAATTGAAGCTGTAGCTGCTGGCTACACCGCAGCCACAGCAAGGTGGGAGCTGAGCTGCATCTGTGACTTACACCATAGCTCATGGCAATGCCAGATCCTTTAACCCACTGAGCGAGGCCAGGGATCGAACTCATGTCCTCGTCATACTAGTCTGGTTTGTTACATCGAGTCACAACAGGACCTCCTGAATCTTTTTTTTTTAATTAAAATATAGTTAAGTTATCATGTTGTGCCAGTTTCTGCCATACAGCAAAGTGACGCATTCATACATATATATATACATCCTTTTTCTTATATTATCTTCCATCATGTTCTATCCCAAGAGCTTGGATAGAGTAGTTCCCTGTGCTGGACAGTAGGACCTCATTGCTCATCCATTCTAAATGTGATAGTTAGCATCTAATAACCCCAAACTCCCAGTCCATCCCACTCCCTCCACAAGTCTGTTCTCTATGTCTTTGTGTCTGTTCTGTATCTTTTTTTTTTTTTTTTGCCTTTCCTAGGGCCCCTCCTGCAGCATATGGAGGTTCCCAGGCTAGGGGTCTCATCGGAGCTGTAGCTGCCGACCTACACCAGAGCCACAGCAACGCCAGATCCGAGCCGCGTCTGTGACCTACACACGGCAATGCTGGATCCTTAACCCACTGAGCAAGGCCAGGGATCGGACTTGCAACGTCATGGTTCCTAGTCAGATTCGTTAACCACTGCGCCGTGACGGGAACTCCTATTCTGTATCTTAACTGCGCTGGTGGTGGTCATATATGTCTACACATGTAAGAAAATTGCACTGTATGCCTCTCAACTACCTGTGGGTCTAGAGTTGCCACGAATTTTTAAAAATTAAAAAACATGTCTGTCTAATTACAAGGTACAGTCATAAATGTCATGCCAGCATTAGAGCACAGAGTAGAAAGACACCATCCCAATGGGGTGAGGGAGCAGCGGTCGAAGAAGGTCTCCCAGAGAAGGGGACCTCATCGCAGGTAAATGCAAGGAGGCGGGAAAGCACAGGCAGTGTAGACATTTGCCCCTCCCCCACAAGCTGGCTCGCCCTGCAGTTTTCTGCTACTTCTCCGGGCCGGAGCCTCTTCTTTTAGATCTAAAGGAAGGTCTGTTTTAATCGGTAACAGGCTCCTTCCCCCCCCCCTTCTTTGTAACAGGTTATTTAGTGGTCGAAGAACCTGGGATGCTGGTCTTAGCGTATGGCCCATATCCTGGACGTGAATTCTTTCATCCTCACGGGCTCTGGATCATTTTTCCATCTCCTGTATTTCCTGACCATGGTGGTTTATCACCGTCCTCATCCCTGTGGTTACATTACCACCAGATCATCACCGTGTTGTCAGAAAGGTGAGGGTGGGGGCCCTCAAGAGCTAGCTTCTAGAATGCCTCCAGCATGTACGCTTAGACCAAGCCTTCCCACCCTGGGACATCGAACCTGGACCGCAGGCTCTTGTTGGTGCTCAAGTTTGGGAGGTGATTCCAGGATAAAGAAAGCTGCACGGACTTGTGCAATAGCCAAGAAGGGCGGCCCCTGCAGCTGCATTCAGAGCAGGGAGTTTCTGGAAACAGACCTTTCTGACGGTAAATTCCAATAAAGCCGGTGGGTGTTATATTAATGACTAGACTCTTAGTCACCTCAAGGGAAATGAAATCAGATGACACCAGGACAGTGGAGGGAGGTGAGATATTAGCAATTCTGATTGCAGATGTGAACAGAATCTCTGGGGCATTTTCATAATCGTTTTTATGCTTTGATTCAATGCCTCACGTACTACTGGGCCACAGGGTGGGAGGCCGGGGCGAAGTAAAGAAATTCAAGGTTGTTTCTTTGCCTTAAAACCTACGTCTTGAGAAGGCCAGGAGAAGGGCGACGCTTCCTCCTTAAATAAAACACCACATCTTTACTTCTCAGCTCCCCCGTTGCCATTTTACCCTCAGAAACAACCTGCAAACAGACCGATGCCGATTCGTGTGTCGCAAACACCAGTTTGGCGGTAGTAACAGATTTCACAAATGTCAAAGGCAGTTTTTAAAAAAGGGGGGAAGATTAAGTTCAAAAGCTCTGTATCCCTTGCATCTGACCCTTCACTCTTTTGGCACCTGCCTGTAAAACAGGTCTTTCCCCCCTAAAGCGGCGAAAAAGATAGTCTCAGGGCCCCAGGTTCAGCCTGACAAGTCTAAACACCCACCACCATCGCAAGCCAGAGAGAAATTTCAGCTCACCTGATCTTCCCTCACTCTTTCTTCTCGTGATGCTTTGTTCATCGTGGGTGATTGAAGCAGACACGGGAATGGGAGCATAACAACAGAGTGGCCGTGGCGGAAACAGGGTTCTGAGATCAGAGGTTTCACACCACATGCGTAAAATGATTCACTTGGTCAGCTGATCAACACTTACCCCGTGTCTCCGATGCTCCAGGCTGGTGACAGGTGTTCTTCTTGGGATGGATACAAAAATGGACCACTTACCAATGCCTTCCACGAGGCGACATAGCATATGAGTTGCTCTATGGCGCTCTCCTGCATGACATGACACTGGGCTATGTGATGTGCCCTGCTGGTCTGCTCTTCTACTTTATGTTACATTATAATACATATTCCTTGTCTCTTTGTTTCTTGTTTGTCTCCCTCTCACAATAGGTAATAAGATGGGGGGAGCATGACCTTCGCAGCTGTGCCTGGAGTGGTACCTTGTGACACTCACCAGCACAGGGACCATTCCTGGACCTTAGCTCCTTCTCGACGAAGTGGAAATAAGAGCAGCACACGTCTCCGAGTGCTGGGGTGAAAAGCCAGTGCGTTCAAGCCGAGGGCAAGGCCTGGGTGAGTAGCACGTGTATTTCAGCAGCTAGTAGCATTGTCATTTGGCCACGGGCTCTGTGCTGCGCAGGACGGCTCTTCCCTCACCCTCAGAGACTTCCCCACGTCCCTGCCCACCCTAGTTCCGGGTCTGGGTCAGGCAGCAGATTCATGCCTGTGCCGCAGGGACCAGATCGGCGGTGGGTGGATGACCCAGGCCGATGCAACCCCAGCCATGGCTTGGAGGTGCCCAACTGGGGACTCAGACTGACTCCCGTTGGACCCACTCTGGGGGGATTTAGGGCTGGAGCTGCCACAGCCATCATGTCCCCTGGGGAGCGCTGGCCTGCAGTCCAGGCATGCCAGGTGGACGGACGCCAGTTCCGGCGACACCAGCTGACTCCTGACCCCCTGCCAGGCCTGCACCCAGCTCTGTCCCTGCAGCTTTTGGTCACATGGGCCTCCAGGTTCCCTTTTAGCTTAAGTCAACTTACGGCAAAGTTTTTTCACGTTTTGGAAAAAAACGTGGGTTTTGGAGTTCCCTGGTGGGGTTTTGGAGTTCCCTGGTGGCTCAGTGGGTTAAGGATGCAGCATTGTCACTGCTGTTGGGTGAGTTCAGTCCCTGGCCCGGGAACTTCCACATGCTGCAGGGAAGGCCAAAAAAAGGCGGGGAGCTAATTGGCACACCACATGCCCTGAAGACTGAGCCTCAAAGACGATGCAAAGAACTCGGAGATCACACTACAAGGAAACAGCAGGAGCCCACCTTGAACCCACGGTGCCTGACATCTACTTCATGCACTCCAGACACTCCAGAAGGCTCCAGAAGAGAGGTCGAGATACTCCCCACGGGAGACCCACAAACAAAAGGCAGGAGTCAGGGAGGGATCCTGGAAGCAGTGGCAATTGCATTAGCCACTGGCTTTTAGTGCATGCTTATTAGATGCCAGTCCCTGTGCTCAGGGCCTTGCACAGGACCTGAGCTTGGGGAGTGAGCAAGCTGTGGGCATGTAGAAATGGGGGCAGGGTGGTGATCATGTTTAAAGATTGCAAAAGAGTGTCCGTGTGCCTCGAAGCCCTGGGGAGGCAGCAATGACTCAAAGCTGGAACCGGGCCCGCTTCAGCGGCAGCGGCAGCCAGATTCGGAGCACAGACAGGACACTTTGGTTGCGCCCAGGATTTCAAGGCTTCCCTGTGTTTATCCAGAATTCCACCCCAGCAAGATTTGCCAAGTTCCACCTGGGTTCGAGGACCCGCACATCTCTCCACCCTGCTTCCACCCAGTTCCAGCTCCGGAGGACGTAGGCTAATGGTCGAGCAAGATAACCACCCTGGGAACCGAGGGAGGGGCCCGTTGGACGAGTGAGTGTAAGAACTGCCTTATTGCAACACCGCAGCCAGCCACCCTGCCCCTTTCAAAGGCATATTTTCTGGGACACTTGGCAGGACATTCTGTGTGCCTTGGAACTTCGAAAAATGAGGTGAGGGAGTTCCTATTATGGCTCAACAGGTGAAGGATCCGAGGTTGTTTCTGTGAGGATGTGGGTTCAATCCCTGGCCTTGTTCAGTGGGTTAAGGATCCAGCATCGCCGCAAGCTGTGGTGGAGGTGGCAGACGCGGCTCAGACCCAGTGTTGCCATGGCTGTGGCGTAGGCCTCAGCTGCAGCTCCAACTTGACCCCTAGCCTGGGAACTTCCATATGCTGCAGCTGTGGCCCTTAAAAAAGAAGAACAAAATAAGAAAAAAGAAAAAAAAAGGAGGGGGAGAGGGAAAAAAAAGGAAAGAAAAAAGGCGAGGAATCAGTGTTCGTTCAGTCACGTTCCTTGAATAAGCATTTATTGAGCACCTGCTGTGTGCCATGCACTGCAGGAGATGAAGGAGGTGGGGCGATAACCATCATTCTGGCTTCAAAAGGCTCACAGGGCAGGTGGGGAAGTGATACGGCCCCGGGGGGACCCAAAGGCTGTGAGAGCAGAGACCGGAAACCAGCGTGCACCTGAGCCTCAGGTAAAGCTTTTAAGAGGATACCTGAGACAGGAAGAAGGATCTCGAGTGGCCGGAGACAGGGGCAGAGGGATGCTGGGGAGAGTGGCAGGTGGGCAACAGGCTGCAGAGACTCAAGAGAAACGGAAAGAGCAAGGAACTGTGCCAGATTCAGGGGTACCTACGACCTTAAGGCAGGCTCAGCAAAGATAGAAAACGCTTCCATAGCCCCTAGTCCACATGAGGCCCCATCGATGGAAACGGTGTGTGTAACAAACAGATCCGTCCTTCTCAGCAGCTACCGTGGGGCCGCCTGACGTGTGCCAGGCACGGGGGACACGTGCTCATGGTGATGACAAAAACCCTCTCCACCTTTGACCCCCGAGGAGCCTGGGTGGACCAACTTGCCCAGATCGCACACCTCGGACAGGGCAAGACTCACACCCCGTGCTGGCCTGGGGCCAAAATGCAGCATCTCCTGGCTGGCGTCTCTCCCCAGGGACCGTCAGCAATGCCTGCGCTACTCCCTGCCGCTCTGCCACCAAGGGCTCTCATCATCGTTATCCTAAACCCCCAGCATCCTCTGGCCTGGAGGTGCAGGAGGGGTTTGCCCCCTCCCCCTGCTCTGCCTCCACCCCCACCCCCGCCACGCTGGCTCTGTCATTGGGATCTTGAAGCTCTCCTGACCTCGTCATGATGACCCATCAGGGCTTTACGTCCCGGCATGGCAGCCCCGTCTGTGTCACGGGCTTTGGTCCACGCCCACCTACCCTGTATTCAGCCTCAGAGGGCCGAGAACATTCCCTCCCCGCGGCAGTCCAGATCTGTGTAACTCTGCACGCAGTCCAGTCCAGCTCATTTTCAGCCGGACATAGGAGGTGGAGAAGCCAGGGAGGCTTTGCCGAGGTCAGAGGGTGAGTCAGCAGGCCGTGTCCGGGCCGGCCCACCTCCCCCTCCTGCCAGCGCCCACACGGCTCCAGCCCTGGTCAGCAGCTCTTCACGGAGCTTGGAGTCCCCGTCACCCACTCGAGAGCCCCGAGGATCCTGGGTCGGGTCTGCTGAAGCGGCCAGTACCAAGTTCTCAGGCGGGACAAAGACCCCAGACAGCAGGTCATAAATACACACCCCCTCCCTCCTGCTTTCATCCTCTGCTTTCTCTGCAAGGAGGCGAGACGGGAGCCCAGAAGAGCAGATTCTGCATAGGGTTGCACGTTTAGATTCTTTCAAGACAGACCCTGGGGAGCCAGGAGCAGCTCAAAGGTGGACACTGGCAACTCTGAACTCCTGTGTTCAAGAAAACACCTCGGAGCCGTCCGGCTTCAAAACTGGCATCAGGAAGTGGCAGGCAAGGTGTGATGTCAGCAAGCGAAAACCGGGGAGGAAGGAAGGGATGGCAGAGAGCCTTCCATACGCACACAGAGCCCTTCGGCTGAGGTTTTCTAAGTTACATCTATTTTTTATTAGTCTCTGAGGTCCCACCTTTGGACAACTGCGGTATATTTTGACAGGGCAAAAGTTTACAAAGATCAAGGAAGAGGAAACTTCAAGCAGCTTATCGAAGAGATGCGCCCCCTTTGACAGGGAGCTCTGTCTACACCATAACAAAGGAAAGTTATTTTAGAATTGATTAGAAGGGTGGGCATCGGACATCCCAATGGGGTGATTTAGTTTAAAATTTCCCCGATTGGAGTTCCCATCGTGGCGCAGCGGAAATGAATCCGACTGGGAACCATGGGGTTGCGGTTTCAATCCCTGGCCTTGATCAGTGGGTTAAGGACCCGGCGTTGCTGTGAGCTGTGGTGTAGCTCACAGATGCGGCTCAGATCTGGTGTTGCTGTGGCTGGGGTGTAGGCTGGCAGCGACAGCTCCAATGAGACCCCTAGCCTGGGAACCTCCCTAGACTGTGGGTGCAACCCTAAAAAGACAAAAGACAAAAAAAAATTTACCCCAATTCCCAAAGAGGCCAATTCTAGGGTTTGTTTGTTTGTTTTCAGATTTTGGGGGTATAATTAACAAACGTAAATTGTATATATTTCAGGACTACAGTGTATATTTTGGTAAACGTATACATTGTGAAGTGATCACCACAATCAAGCTAGTTAAGATGTCCTTTACCTCATATGCTTACTATCGGCTGTCGTGTGTGTGTGTGTGTGTGTGTGTGTGAACACTTACGACCCGCCCTGTTAGCAAATTCCAGCATACAGCACAGCTTGGTCACTGTAGCCACTCTGCTGGAGAGTCGATCTCCAGAATTTATTCGTCCTGCATAACCGAAGCGTTGTCCCCTTGGATCTGCATCTCCCCATCTCCTCATGCTTCAGTCCCCGTAACTGCCGTTCTCAGCTCAGTTCGTGCGTGTGACTTGTTAAGATTCTACACATAAGTGGGATCGCTCCGTGTCTGTCTTTCTATGTCTGCCGTATTTTACTTAGTACAGCGCCCTCCAGGTTCACCTGCGTCGTCCCGAATGGCAGGATCTCCTTCTTTTTATCGCTGAATCGTCGTCCACAGTGTGTGTACACCACGGTTTCTCTCTCCACCCCCTGCGGACGGACGCTTAGGTCGTCTCCATACCCTCACGCGTAGAGATAATGCTACCGTAAATACCGGAGAGCAGATACCTCTTTGGGATACTGATGTCATTTCCTGTGGCCGTAGACCCACAAGTGGGCTTGCTGCGTCGTATGGTAGTTCTACTTTTAATTTTTGGAGGCGCCTTCCCGTTCTTTCCGTAGCAGCTGCACCAAGTGACACTCTTGCTCACGAGGTACAAGGGTTCCCCTTTTGGGGCCACATCCTCGGCAAGCCTGGTTATCGCTCCTCTGTTTGACCATAGCCATCCTGAAGGGTGTGAGGCAGTATCTCACTGTGGTTTTGATTTGCATCTCCCTGTTGATTTGGGGATGGTTTAGGCCCACTTGATTTATTGGGTTTTTTTAATTTTCTAAAGGTTTATTGAAGTCCATTGACGATGTTGTGACCATTTCTGCTGCACAACAGAGAGATTCAGTTATACATGGACACACATGTCCTTTAAAATGTCCACTGAGGGACTTGAATAATCCAACGGGTCACTTTGCCTATCGCCTGGGGGTTGGGAGGGGCAGTGTCTCCTGGGGTGCCACAGGTGTCATCAAGAACCCAGGGGGAGCGCACCAGCCATTCAGGGAGCTCCCCTGCAGCCTCACGTGGTAGAAGACCCTTCCCAGGCATAGTCTCTGAGAGCCCCCCATTTTGCAGGTGTGGGGCCTGCTTCAGAGAGGTTAAGTCACCTAAAAAACACATCAGCTTCATTTGCAACTGTCGTAAAGCAGGGAAGCAAATTAAAGCTAGTCAATGGCATATCCTAGATCCAAAGAGGTTCAGACAAGCGAGGAACAGGCCGAATCCAATGAGGGATCCTGCGGGGGGTTGCAGGGTGTCTCGTGCTTGGGTTCAAAAATACAAGCTCGCAAACAGAGGCTGGGGGAAGGGTGAGAAGAAAAGACCCAGGGCCACACAGCATGAGCCACCGGTATTACCTGTCTGCAGGCAGACTGTGGCTCGGGGCGTGGAGGGCAGTGCTTGCCCTGTGATGAGAGGCCCCCACCTGGGGATCCCGGTTCAGCTCCAGGACCTGAACACTTAGAGGCAGGCAGCAAGCAGAGGGCAGAGGCACTTGAAGTGCAGGCACAGGTGGAAATGCCACAGGCCTTGACTGTGTCTAGAAGTGACAAGGAAAGCCAGGGAGAGGCTGTTGTACTGGTGGTCCTCTGCTGCCTGGAGAACCCAGGACTGTAAGGACTCATTCCACGTGGCCTTTTGAGCATATAAAATCAAGCCTTGTGTGGAAGAAAAGAAGAAAGGGATGTGACTTGATGCTAGCCAAAAAAAAAAAAAAAAGAGAGAGGAAAAAAAAAAAAGCTTTCCTGACAGCCTCAGGACTGTAGGAAGACATATGGACAAGGTGGAAGATCAGAAAGGGAGGTAGTGAGCACCCTGTCAGTGGAAGTAATCAAGTTCATACTGTCAGGGGCCATACTGGGACTTTTGTGGGTGCTAGGCACTTCGGGGTCTGTGGACCCCTCTTTCTATAAGAACTTAATTATTTAAAAAAATTTTTTTTATTGTTATTTCCCCAATACAATTTTTTTTTCCTACTGTACAGCATGGTGACCCAGTTATACATACAGATGAGAACTTAATTACTTTGATGACTATTGGTATAATGACAGGTATAATCCAGGCTGGATGATTTTCATTTCTTTAACTCTCATTTTAGAAGAAATGAAAATGTTTCCTGGGCCCCTCACAGTCTCCTGGGCCCCGAGCTGCTGTGCTGAGTGCAGCCGGCCCCGCAGTCAGAGTCACGCGCAAAGCAGATTCCGATCGTACACTGGTTCGGAGGCGAGTAACAGGTCAGCTTTCTAACCTCCCCCTAGTCTGAGATCCTCCAACGTCAATCCTGCCAAAGAACAGAGGAGTGCCCTGCACTGCTCTTCGAGATCCTTCGGGCGGATGTGCTGCAGAGCAGACGTTGGAGAAGTCTGTGCCTACTGCGATTCTGCTCCCTAAGAAAAACACACGCGGACCCAGATAGTCAGGGATGGGAACACCTGAGGCCACAGTTAGGGGACAGGATGGAGATGAGGAAGCGTGGTCCTTTTTTTTTTGACATTCCATTTCTGTCTTGTTCAAATGTTTCTTTTTAACAGGCAGCATGGATCCCTGTTATACAATGACTCAATGAGAATCCCAGCAAAAGATCTAAAAGCTTGCCTTTAATTTTCATTGGGGGTGGCAGGGTTGTGGAGCCCAAGGCGACCGGAACTGTCATGCTGGCTGCTACCATGAGGGTGTCACGGAGCATGTTTAGTGGTCTCAGCGAAGAGAACAACACGTGAGACGTCTCAGCAAAACCCGTCACACAACCAGGAGCAAAGTCATAACATGGGGCCACCAGGAACCTCTCCTCTCGGACCCCGCCATACAGATTCAGAAACACACAGCTTCAGAAATCATCTGGGAGTTCCCGCCACGGCTCAGCAGGAACCTGACTAGTATCATGAGGACGCAGGTTCGATCCCTGGCCTCGCTCAGTGGGTTAAGGATCCGGCGTTGCTGTGAGCTGTGCTATAGGTTGCAGATGATGCTCAAATCTGGCCTTGCTGTGGCTGTGAGGTAGGCAGGTGACTACAGCTCTGATTCAACCCCTGGCCTGGGAACTTCCATATGCCTTGGGCGTGGCCCTAAAAAGACCAAAAAAAAAAAAAAAATCATCTGTATCACCAGACGCCTCTGGTCATCACACGAGTGGTTAAGTTTGGCCTGTGTTTTCTAGAACTCCATGTCCCCTCTCCTGGGTGGAATGGCTGCTGCACGCCTCTGGAACAGGACCTAAGAATCATCCCACAGCCTAGGATAGGAAGGACGGTAACCAAAACCTTACAGAGCCAGCAGCACCACCAGCCTGTCCTCCGAGTCCTCCTGCATTGGAAGACACTGCCCAAACTAACACTGTCCCAATACCAGCTCCCTTTTTAAAATTCCTGCCTTTTTTTTTTTTTTTTTTTCCCCATCAGTTCTGATTTCAGCACAATAAATCTTTGAAGGGTTGAGTGCTTTCGAGACAGATTGCCTCCTTGGGGTAGCTGTGAATAGGATCAGAAGGGGTAACGATGGACTGGTGAACTTGCAAGCAGTCCCTTATGGAAGGAGAAGAAAATTCTAGGGAAATGGCTGCATCCTGGGGTGGAGAGGAAAGAAGCAAACAAAAAAAGAAAGGCATGAAAATCTGTTGCTTTGGAATGGCGAGAGGCAGGAAAGAGGCCTTCCCATTTTGGGTCTCCAGCTCGTGCCTAAACCCGAAGGAAGTCGGCCCTCCCATTCAGATGCTCGGGTGTGCCCACGCCTTTACTCCTGGCTGCCCGTGTGCCAGGCCACACTGGGTGTCTCTCTCGGGCGAGGAAATGGAGGAGGCTGGGGTAACTCGGGGGGAGACTGTCCCAGGGATTCCCGCCGGAGAAGACGACTGCATCTTTTATATCCCTCGTGCACAGCAAACCAGGATATTATTAAACATGCATTGTGCTCTAAGGTAGAACTTTGGGGGCCCGACGGGAACCCACCAACCAAACAAACCTGACACAGACAAGTCCCCCGACGCTGGTCAGAGACTCGCTTGCTACCATGGTCCTTCACAAAGGCACAGATGCCAAGTTGCAGGGTTTTTGTGTTTTTTTTTTCCTTTTCGGAATCCACTTTCCACGTTGAGACCATCCCATAAGCAATCTAAACAGTGTAGGAAGATCCCAGAGCCTTCGTCACCCTTCTCCCCCTGCCCCACCCAGGCGTACACCCCCATCAAGATGATAGCTACCCCCCCAAAAAAAGGGGAAAGCTCCAGATCTCATGCGTCTGTATTTCACTTTCTTCTCATGCGCACTCCCCCCGCCTTAGAGCCTGGCTTTCCCCAAAACCAAATGTGAGCCGTTCTCTAACTGCACCGGAAAATCAGAATTTATTGTACATATGTTTGTGTTCCACTTAATAAAAAAACCTATATTTTAAGATAAACTTTGTTAGTAATTCATGAGGTAAGTGACTATTTATGCTAATCAGGCAGAAATATATTCTCAAGCAGAATGCATGACATAAATTTGAATGCAAAATGTTCAATTACGAAGTAAATACAGGTAATGCAAATAATAAATTACCTCTAATAAAAATCATAAAAGATGTGTCTTCAAAGAGAGAGCGGCTTTAACTTACAACTGTGAATTGCTTAAAGAGAAAAGAATTAATAAATGCTGATTTACTCTGATGATTATTTAGCACATAATTCACCTATTCATAACGACTCCTAGTAATCAGACTGTTGTCTTACATTCTCCAATATGAGGCAAGACTGTTTCCTCAGCAATTTTCCCCTTATCAGATCATCTCGTCCGATTCTATTAATTTTCTTCCCTGAATCTGCTAACACTGATTTCTGATTTCCTTGCCCTACTAACTAAAGACTGTTAAAAGGATTTCTCTGACACTGTAGCTAGGAACACCCTATGCCTTATCATCCACTGGCTCCCAACAACTTTTTTTTTTTTTTTTTCCCCACATCCATCCGCTTGGTTTCATCGTGAAATGTAGTGGACGCTGGTTAGTTCTGCGCCATAAAATCCACTCGTGGATAAACAAAGAGTTCAGACCCTACATGTGATGCACCTTGTATTTTTTAGATGACATATGTCTGATTCCAACATGATATACCTGAGTAGCTGTAACTCACCATTAGGAAAACTGTATTATTTTTAGCTTCTAACTATTATGATTTGAACACACCCAGAGGTTCCCCCCCCCCCAAGAAAAAAAAATTCGCATGGAGTTGTTGTGTGTGTACTGACATGAAACTTGTGTTTTTGCTGTTCCGGTTTCCCAATCCTCGCTGTGATTCGACCCGTGCCCTCCTCCCCCCCTCCAGATTCTTCTATAAATATTCACTGCTTTCAGAAACTTTAATGCTGTTGGTTTGAAATGGTCAATAATGACAAACGCATGGTTTCTAAATTACTCTATATTGTTCTACAGAGATTACTAGAGTATATATAGCAAGGGGATATTAAGCAGTAAGAAAACACAGTTCATATTGTATTTGGATTAGATTGGCTTGGATAGAAGTGAAACAAACAATGTTAGCAAAGAAATTTAGAGCAATGTGGCCTGCTGTAATTGTAGAGACTCAAAAACCTGAATAGTACTAATTAAAATGAGAGAGCTCCATTGTTACAAGAGAAACGCTGCTAACAGAGAACTGTAAATGTTTAGACACCCCTGTGAATCACTAAATAATAAAGTAAAAAGGACAAAAATGAGAATTAAGTTATAAGCCTGAGAGGACCACTGCTCCATGTCAAAACAAAACAAAAAAGATTTGGATTTTTTTTTTTTCCCCAAAAGAAAATAGGAGACTATAGAAGACTCTGCAATAAGAGAAAGAAAAATACCCTGGCTTGACAGCAGTGTACAAAAATAAACCAGAAAAATGTGCAGATAATAATACGTTTAGCTGGCCAAACATGGGCATTTTAATTTCTAGAAATGATACATAATTGCAACAATTAGGTGCATGGCCATGAATCTGTATCCCATGGTCTTCATCATTAGTGAACTTTGTTTATAAATGTTGTTTATTTATGAATGTTTCAGTGTTCCTGACTGAAAAAAAAATACTTTCATGAGAGGCAGGGAACATATCTCACAGCTTGTACCAAAACTGATGCAAAAGGATAAAAAATTCTTATAAACAAGAAAAGATTTTTTCCTAAATATACTGAAATTCATATTTTACATGAAAAATATCAGCTTCAGACATTTGTGGCTAATGATTTTTTTTTACAAGCCTTAGAAAAATTATTGCTATGGACACTGTTAAATGACATAATATGTTTGTGTAACTGAATCAGTTAAATTTCCCTCTGAATACATAGGCTATAATCCCTTAACTTCATTACTAGGTAAAATACCGTTTGAGGGGAGGAAAGCAAAGGAATTCTGTTAGGTTGCATAAATATTGACATAATCTTCACTCTTTCTTCCCCAAACTGGTAACAGCATACCTCATTCCATCCCAACAAAGTACTCCCATAAAACCAAAACTACTCCTATAAACAGCTTCTCTGCAGTAATGATGAAAGGAAAAAGTGCTTTTCTGGAAAGTACCAACAGTGCTGGCCTTTTAGGGTAAACCTTTTGGGGAGTCTCTTGTTAGGGATTCCCAGGGTTGCAGAAAACCCAAGGCTGCCAGCATGGGAGAAATTAACACAAGACGACTCTGGTCTAAGGAGCCAATGAGTGACACCTAAGGTCTCGTTATAAATAGTAAAGTTATGCTGTTGGGTGGGTGAGAGGATTCTGAAGTGCAATGTTCAAGAAGCTGGCTTAATATATGACTAAGTGTCAGAAGTCAGGTTTTCTGAGAATTACTTTTCAGATAAACAACTTTATAGCACTGCACTTAATCTTACTTACTAGAGACATCTCATTTATCACTGAATTACAAGTAACTTTCATTCTATTGATATTGCCATAAAGCCCGCTGAAAATCCATCCTGGCATTTTTAAAGGGTATCGGGCTTTGCTTGTTACACGGGATCCTCTTGCAAAAAGTCTCTCGGCCAGAATTACACTCAGAAGGCTCCTGTGTCCTCTGGCTTCTTTATCCACAAACAAGGGGGACAGAGAAAGAGAAAAAGAATGATTCTCGCACCTGCCAGCACTGCTTTCAGCCCTTCTTCTAACAAGGGCGGTTCTCTAACTTTGTGCCTCTCTCCTCCTCCCACCTTAGGAAAGCAGCTTCTTTTCATTTCATCAACAAAACTGGACACGGATCAATTTCAACTGACCTTTGCCGAAAGGTGGCGCTGTTGAGGTAAAAACCAACTCGTTCCAACAATAGTTTTCACTCTTCGATCGTTTTGCAGGCTTTTAAGATTTTTTTTTTTAAATACACCCTCCTAGCGTCTCCCCCTTCCATAAAATAAATATGATTAACACCAAGCGCATTTCATTAATTGGAGGAATCAACAGTCCAACATCCAAGCAAGCGGGCTGGTCTTCCAAACGCTGGGTCCGCTTCGCGCACTCTTGCTTTCCCTCAAATAAATCTCGGCGTCTCCGACTGGCCTATCGCTTTAAAATCTTAGAAACAGAATTGTTGGTTCTTTCTTTCTTCTTCTTCTTCTTCTTTTTTTTTTTTTTTTTTTTGCATAAGCTTTAGAAGAATCGATCTAGAAAATTGAATAGTTATTAACATCTGCAACCCGGAGGGGGAGAAGTAGCCCCCCACCTCACCCCACCCCACCCCCACTCTGGGTTTCCGGGCCCGTCCAGAAACCGCGGTTTAAAATTTAACCCTTCGAGGGAAGCTTGTGCAGGCTAGGGTGTTGGGTTTTTTTCCCCTCGTTCCTCGCCAGGATCAAGTCTGAAATAATGAGGTGAAACGTAGAAGTGCAAAGGGCGCGCGGGACCCTGATAAACAGGAGTCAGATTTCATAAGGGGGTGGATGACTCTGTGTGTGTGTGTGTGTGAGAGAGAGAGAGAGAGAGAGAGAGAGAGAGAGAGAGAGAGAGGGAGAGGGAGAGGGAGAGGGAGAGAATGAGAATGAATCTCAAAGGCCAAACTGGGGCCAGAGTCGGAAGCCTGAGGGTGAGCGGGGGAGTTAACTCGCGTAGGAGTTCTTTCCCCCCAAGGGCACGCGACGCCAGCAGGCCCCTGCTTGGAATGGCCCTGAAGAACTTATTTCACCTTCTTTAAAAGAGGGTGTGATAAAACGGGCTTTCTGTCTCCGCCACTCCGAATCGCCCTGGCAGGCGCTCGGCCGGGCGACGTCCTGCGCGCAGTCGGGACCCCTGCACCCCCGCGCGCCGGCACCGGGAAGAGGGACAAAGAGTTTGGGCCAAGTTTGAGCTCCGGGCAGTGCCAGGCTCGGGGAAGGAAGGTCCCCTGGGTGGACACCCGGGTGCCGAAGGTGGAGCAAAGAGAAGAAGCTGCCTGGCGAATACAGGATCCAGAGAGTGGGGGTCAAGCCAATCTCCGCTGAGGGAGTGGCAGGCAAGCTGGGGCTCCGGAAGGCAGGCCTCTCTCGCTCCAAAGTAAAGCAAATCGGCCTCCCGGTCCACCTGGTTTCCCACAGCGCCGCTGGAAAACTCCTTCCCCTCTTATGCCAAACTTTGCTCCCGGCTCTGCAGCCTCCTGAGGAGGCTGCGGAGCGGGAAGGGTTAAGGCTGCCCGTCCCAGCTGACAGTCAGCTGATTGGGCCCTGATTGACAGCTCCGAAAAGTTTCCTTGTCTCTACACTATTATGCTAATCGCGGCCGCCTCCCATTGGTCTAGAGTACCAGTCAATTTCCCATTTGGGCCTGACGTCACAAGTGCTATAAAACTCAGCAATTGCTTTAAACTCTTCTTGCTGGATCAGAGGCTTTAAAATCTTTTTTTCATCTTCGAGCTGTAGCTCGGGCTGCTCGTCGGCTCGGCCTCCCCCCTTTTGCTCTCCGCCTCGCCTTTCCCCAGGACTTCGCTATTTTGCTTTAAAAAAAAAAAAAAAAAAAGCCAAGAAAGAACTCAACTCCCCCCTCCCTTTCCTCCAGCCAGGCTGCACCTCTGTCTTGCACTTTGCACGGAGGGAGGAAGAGCGCGAGGGAGAGAGAGAGAAAGAGAGAGAGAGAGAGAAAAGAAAGAAAAAAAAAATAAAAAGAGCCAGGCTGAAGAGGAGGCGAGAAGCATGAAGTGTTAACTCCCCCGTGCCAAGGCCAGCGCCGCCCGGACAGCCGCCCGCCGCGCTTCCAGCCCCGAGCGGCCGCCGCGCGCGCCCCGCCTGCAGCCCGGGCCGGCGAGGCGAGCCCTCCTTATGCAAAGGGCGCAGCGGAGCGGCGAGCGGGGGACGCCGCGCACCCGGCCGGGCTCCTCCGGCTTCGCCGCCGCCGCCGCCGCCGCCACCGCCACCGCAACCCGCGGAGGACCTTCCCGAGCCTGAAGCCGCCGGCTCGGCGCGCTAGGAGACGAGCAGGCGAGGAGGGGCCCGGGCGAGCAGCGAGCACATTGGCGTGAGCAGGGGGGAGGGAGGGCGGGCGCGGGGGGCGCGGGCAGGGCGGGGGGGGTGTGTGCGCGCTCGGAGGTTTCGGGCCAGCCACCGCCGCGCGAGCTAGAAGCGCCCCAGCCCGGCAAGCTGGCTCACCCGCTGGCCACCCAGCACAGCCCGCTGGCCCCTCTCCTGCAGCCCATCTGGCGGAGCGGCGGCGGCGGCGGCGGCAGGAGAATGGCATCAGAACTGGCAATGAGCAACTCCGACCTGCCCACCAGTCCCCTGGCCATGGAATATGTTAATGACTTCGATCTGATGAAGTTTGAAGTGAAAAAGGAACCGGTGGAGACCGACCGCATCATCAGCCAGTGCGGCCGTCTCATCGCCGGGGGCTCGCTGTCCTCCACCCCCATGAGCACGCCGTGCAGCTCGGTGCCCCCTTCCCCCAGCTTCTCGGCGCCCAGCCCGGGCTCGGGCAGCGAGCAGAAGGCGCACCTGGAAGACTACTACTGGATGACCGGCTATCCGCAGCAGCTGAACCCCGAGGCGCTGGGCTTCAGCCCCGAGGACGCGGTCGAGGCGCTCATCAGCAACAGCCACCAGCTCCAGGGCGGCTTCGATGGCTACGCGCGCGGGGCGCAGCAGCTGGCCTCGGCGGCCGGGGCCGGCGCCGGCGCCTCCCTGGGCAGCAGCGGCGAGGAGATGGGCCCCGCCGCCGCCGTGGTGTCCGCCGTGATCGCCGCGGCCGCTGCGCAGAGCGGCGCGGGCCCGCACTACCACCACCACCACCACCACCACGCCGCTGGCCACCACCACCACCCGACGGCCGGCGCGCCCGGCGCCGCGGGCAGCGCGTCCGCCTCGGCCGGTGGCGCGGGCGGCGCGGGCAGCGGCGGCCCGGCCAGCGCCGGGGGCGGCGGCGGCGGCGGCGGCGGCGGAGGCGGCGGCGGAGCGGCGGGGGCGGGGGGCGCCCTGCACCCGCACCATGCCGCCGGCGGCCTGCACTTCGACGACCGCTTTTCCGATGAGCAGCTGGTGACCATGTCGGTGCGCGAGCTGAACCGGCAGCTGCGCGGGGTCAGCAAGGAGGAGGTGATCCGGCTGAAGCAGAAGAGGCGGACCCTGAAAAACCGCGGCTATGCCCAGTCCTGCCGCTTCAAGAGGGTGCAGCAGAGGCACGTCCTGGAGTCCGAGAAGAACCAGCTGCTGCAGCAGGTCGACCACCTCAAGCAGGAGATCTCCAGGCTGGTGCGCGAGAGGGACGCGTACAAGGAGAAATACGAGAAGTTGGTGAGCAGCGGCTTCCGAGAAAACGGCTCGAGCAGCGACAACCCGTCCTCTCCCGAGTTTTTCATGTGAGTCTGACACGCGATCCCAGCTAGCCACCTTGATAAGTGCTCCATGGGGGTCCGACTCGGGTGTGGGCTTGCCAGTTCCAGAGCCTTGCTCGCCACCACCTCGCCCCCTCCCCTCCTGAGCTTGCCCCCCGCCCCGCAGTTGCCCTCTGCACACACACACACACACACACACACACGCACACACACACACCCTGCTCCGAGTTGGTGGTGGTGGCTGTTTTTCAGTCGGGGAGGGGCTGGTTGTTTGGCTCATGGATTGCCAATCTGAAATTCTCCATAACTTGCTAGATTGTTTTTGTTTTTGTTTTTTTACCCCCCCCCCCCCAACTTGCACAATGTTCAGAAATCTCGGCAGAGTTCCTCATACTCACCTTTGAAGCCTGCATCCTTCATATTTTTTTTTTTTCTTCTTCAGTTCATGAGCTGGTGTTCATTTTCTGTGTGTGTGTTTTGTTTGGATTTTTTTTTTAATTTGACTTTTTGGAGCTTGCTGTGTTGCCCTCCCCTCCCCCCCCCCACCTTCCACCCTCACTCCCTCTCCACTCATCTCCTCTGAGATTTAAAAAAAAAAAGAAAGAAAGAAAGAAAAAAAAAAAGAAAAGCTAAGTTTTTTTTTCTCCTCCTGAGTTCTTCATATGAGATTGAGCTTGCAAAGGAAAAAAAAAAAATGTGAAATGTTATAGACTCGCAGCGTGCTGAGTTCCATCGGGGTTTTTTTAGCATTGTTATGCTAAAATAGAGAAAAAAAAAATCCTCATGAACCTGCCACAATCAAGCCTGCATCAACCTTCTGGGTGTGACTTGTGAGTTTTGGCCTTATGATGCCAAATCTGAGAGTTCAGTCTGCCATTAAAAAACTCATTCTCATCTCATGCATTATTATGCTTGCTACTTTGTCTTAGCAACAATGAACTATAACTGTTTCAAAGACTTTATGGAAAAGAGACATTATATTAATAAGAAAAAAAAGCCTGCATGCTGGACATGTATGGTATAATTATTTTTTTTCTTTTTTTTTCCTTTTGGCTTGGAAATGGACGTTCGAAGACTTATGGCATGGCATTCATACTTTTGTTTTATTGCCTCATGACTTTTTTGAGTTCAGAACAAAAAAGTGCAACCGTAGAGCCTTCTTCCCATGAAAGTTTGCATCTGCTCCAAAACTGCTTTGCGTTACTCAGAACTTCAGCCTCCCGTTGTAAATGCACTGAAGGCATTCCTTGTCAAAGATGCCAGAATGGGTTAAAAATTTAACATGGCGAACATTAAAGAACTCTTAATGTTTTCTTTTTAATAAGAATGACACCCCATTTGGGGGACTAAAATTGTGCTGTTGCCTAAAGCAGTCTAAAATTTATTTTTTAAAAAAAGAAATCTTCCCCGTTATTTTTGGTTTGGTTTTTTTTTTTAATTTTACTTTTTTTTTTGGCTTTTGGTCATTGTCAAATGTGGAATGCTATGGGTTTCTAGTATATAATTTAATTCTAGTTTTTATAATCTGTTAGCCCAGTTAAAATGTATGCTACAGATAAAGGAATGTTATAGATAAATTTGAAAGAGTTAGGTCTGTTTAGCTGTAGATTTTTTAAAAGATTGATGCACTAAATTGTTTACTGTTGTGATGTTAAGGGGGGTAGAGTTTGCAAGGGGACTGTTTAAAAAAAAAGTAGCTTATACAGCATGTGCTTGCAACTTAAATATAAGTTGGGTATGTGTAGTCTTTGCTATACCACTGACTGTATTGAAAACCAAAGTATTAAAAGGGGAAGCACCCCTGTTTATATCTGTAGGGGTATTTTACATTCAAAATGTATGGTTTTTTTTTTTTTCAAAATTAAAGTATTTGGGACTGAATTGCACTAAGATATAACCTGCAAGCATATAATACAAAAAAAATTTGCAAAACTGTTTAGAACGCTAATAAAATTTATGCAGTTATAAAAATGGCATTACTGCACAGTTTTAAGATGATGCAGATTTTTTTACAGTTGTATTGTGGTGCAGAACTGGATTTTCTGTAACTTAAAAAAAAAATCCACAGTTTTCAAGGCAATAATCAGTAAATGTTATTTTCAGGGACTGACATCCTGTCTTTAAAAACAAAATGAAAAGTAAATCTTACCACAATAAATATAAAAAAATCTTGTCAGTTACCTTTCTTTTACATATTTTGCTGTGCAAAATTGTTTTATATCTTGAGTTACTAACTAACCACGCGTGATGTTCCTATGTGCTTTTCTTTCATTTTCAATTCTGGTTATATCAAGAGAAAGAATAATCTACAATAATAAACTGCATTTTTTTTTGATTCTGTACTCAGTTTCTTAGTGTACAGTTTAACTGGGCCCAACACTGTGTTAGAGGTATAAAAGGCATCCTTTACTCCAGAGGAAGGAGTCCTAGAGAAATAGGGAGGCAGGAATTTAGAGTGAAACACAGGCTGTTTTGTGAGGCGCGAGGCCAGTCCCTTCTCAAAATTAGTCATTTTCAGGGTAAATGTAAATTATGATCTCTCCAAATTTCCTCTCCCCAAAGTTTTCCATTTTTGAAGAAGTTGAGGCATCATTGCCCTGGTAAAAATAAGCAAACAAAAATCCCAACCAGAGAATTGGGCCTTCTTACCGTCACCCTAAGCAACAATTCCTCGGGAAACCCATCTAGGGAGAAATAAAGTGCATTCCCCCCCCAAAAAAAAATAATAGTAAGGCATTGGTAGAAGTGGGTTGGGTGCATATGCATGCAATGCTAAAGACAAAGAAGTCTTGCCTTTTGGCTAAAATTGATGCTTTTTCCTTCTTCCCTTACATACCATGATTTTTTGGTTAGCAAGGCTGCTAAGATTTCATATCCACACTTTGGACAAATGAGAGTTGTTGGTTTGTTTTTTAACTTCGAAGGTCATTTGTCTTAAATAGGAGAAGAGAAAAAGCCCCCCTCTCCCTTAACGTGGAAGTTCAAGTACGTACCTGGGTTGACCCTGTGTTATTAGATGTTATTTCCCTGTGAGTATTTAGCAGAGGGCTTCTCCCTAGATAAGCTGGTAATGATTTCAGATCACCTTAGCTCCTGAAATATGAGCAAAAAAAAAAAAAAAAACAAACCCAAAAACAAAAAGAATGCCTGGTTGGAAAAAAGGCTGTGCTTTGATATAGTTTGATATAGTCGGATTTTACACCCAGCACAGGCTGGGGCAGGGTGGAAGGAGGGGGGGTAATAGCTTAAAGACTGTTTCAAAAGTCTTGGGCTACCTTCCCTAACAGCATTGACCTATTTTAAAATGACACAAATTCATGCAACTAATGTTACAAATTCATGCAGTGTGCATTTCTTAGTCTACTTCCCCTAGATCGCTAATAGAATGTTAAACAAAGCCAATACTGTTTTGAAAATAGAGCCAAACATGATGACTTTGGTTTTATTTTGTTGTCTGTTCTTAAGAAAAAAAAAAAAAGATAATATTGCAATTCGGAACGAAGGCCCGATTTTGAGGAAAACAGGTTATGCTTGGCGCTGATGAGTTCTGACCAGTGTATCAGCCTGCTTGCCCTTTTTCACAGAACACACAGACAGTGGATACCACTGCATTTTCGCCTTCCTTTCTGGGCCAGTTTGGATGGGGTCCCTGCAGCCACACTTCATTTTGCTTTAACACAAGTCTTCAGAGTAAACCTGCTTCCTTGTGCTTAAAGTTAGCTGTTCTTCTCCGCTTCAGAAGGTTCTGGTTTTTTTTGTTTTGTTTTGTTTTGTTTTGGGTGTGTGTGTGTGTGTGTGTGTGTGTGTGTGTGTGTGTGTGGTTTTTTGTTTGGTTGGTTGGTTGTTTTTGGTTTGGGTCTGCTCCCACCTAGGAAATGTGCAGCCTCCCCCTACAGCAGCAGAAATGGGAAGATAGGCCTTAAACAGAAAGGTCAGCTCCGATGCAGGATTTTAGGCGAACACAGTCTCAGAAGGAGAGTGAGATTCAGGATAGAGTTATCCCAGTTAACTCCTGAGGATTGCCACTTGGGAGAAAAATACAGTGCTACAACAGTTAAGCATTTTAATAGGCCCTTCGAAGGCAGTTCAATCTAATACATAGATTTTGGCCCCAGATATTAGAATGCCAGGTAAAGACGTGCTGGTTAAAATGGGATTTGGGTGGCTGGCTTTAAGAGAAGGTTAACTAACTCACTCTCCGTGGAAGGCAGTTTGAGAAAGAACCATCACTAAAAACTTTGAAAAAAAAAATGTAATGTGACTGGTGAACACACATACATGCTTTTTTTTAAACAAAGAAATCCTAAATCCTGCCTAAATGCCCTTATGACAAATAAGTCTCTAAATTTAAAAAAAAAAAAATCATGCAAGGAAATGTAGCATTCCCCTTTATAACTGCATTTGCCTCTTTGTCTAAATAGTGTTAAAATTCCTTTCATTCCAAATACAGAACTGGGCCCACTCACAAGTTGGAGCCATCAGCGGGACACTTAGAGACGAAGGCTTTTCAATGTATAACCGCGGTGCTCATTAACTCTCCTGTCCGAGGGTCCTGGGTACGGATCCGCAGGAACGCACACCAGGGCTTCTGGCTTTACCACGTGCCCGACTGGACAGAGGCGATGGTTTTCGACCTGGACTATAGGTTTGCGAAATCCACTGAAATTTAACAGATACATATGTTGATAGAAAGGGAAGCTTCCCAGAAGGTAACAGCTAGGATTTTTTAAAGCACATGTAGACACGTAACACTCTCAATAGTACTTTTTCATGCTTCATTGTTTCTCTGGCAGATAATTTTACTAAGAAAACAACAAAACAAAACCCACCTCTTGGACTCCCCCTCCCCAAGCAGATGCCAGGGGCAGAAGCTTTCGCAGAGCCGAGCACCCTGGTTTTTCTCTTGGGCCGGAGAGTCCTGTATCTCTCGGTGAGGTCAAGCATGGCCATACATCAGACACAGCTATAAATGAAACCGATGTTGCAGGGGTTTTGGGTTTTGTTTTTCCCTTTCCCTTCTCTGCTTTCAGGCACCCACAGCAGTGTCTCACATGTTTCTTTATTTTTTTTCTTTTTTTTCCCAAAGCCCTGCACTAATTTTTTAGACTGTATCTGACACATTAATAGGTTGATATCAGAGAGGCAGAGGTTCCACTTCCTGGTCTCGGTGAGGAAACCATGTGAAGAGAGGGTATTTCTCTGAGTCCCTGGCACAACCACGCAGGCTTCCAACACTCACCATCCCAATGGGAACCGTTCTGTGTATTTCTGAACGTGCGTGTCTAACCCTCTGACCTTTTCTCCCTTATACCTTCACCCTCGTAGTTTTTATTTAGTGATGGCCATTCGAGATGCTTCTGTTCTTAAAGAGAACCCCCCCCCCCCGCCCCACAACCCAGTGCCAAACCACCAGCTTTAAGGCTCAACCCAGTGAACAGTGGGCAACATGGTAGCCACTTCTGTGTACCCGGGGCACAGCTGTCTCAGGAGCCGCATTCCCGGCGTGTCCTTGTCTACAGCGACTCAAGTGGCTTCTGACACCTTCAGAGGTTCCCAAGTATAGTAGAGGGAAGGGTTTTGTTGTCGTCTCTGCTCTTGGTTGAGGCCAGCTCACTTCCCGTCGTCACACAGCCTTGGCTGTACAAAAAAAATGCACTCCCCTGGGAGTCTAGGCCAATCAATATATTTAAAAGTCTGCTTGCCACGCAGGTATCACTATTTTTTTTTCTTTTTTTCTTTTTTTTTCTTTTTCTTTCTTTTTTTTTTTTTTTGCCCATCGGTGGTTAAAGGCTAACTGAGATAGGGTGAAAGACTGGGCTCCACGAGTGACAACCTTCAGCCATCTGATTTCTGTGCCAGCAAAATGCCCAGCCAAACTCTGGGGCCTTACTTCTATGAACAGGCGGTTAAGAGAGGCTAGGAGGCCGGCTTCACCTGCTTGAGGCACCTGGTGGGCCAGGCTCCCCCACTGCCTTTTAATTCCATTTGATGTTTTTCTGTTTGATTGTTTTTTGTTTTTTTAAATTTTGTTATCCCTCTTCTTTGAAGAAATGTCTTTATTTTTTGGGGGAAACCATCTCTACAGTGAGAGGCTAGCGTTTTCACCATTTCTGATTATTCCTCGGGAGGCCGAAGGAATCATTTGGAGTCAGTCTTCCCTGTCATTGAGACACGGAAGGGAAACTGGAGGTTGGTTCTCACTCTTGACCCATCCTCGGTTTAAAAGATGCCCCAAGTCTGAAGCTGGGCAGCCAGTAGCCATCAGGGAGTTGGTCCAGCCGTGCAGCCCCGAATCAGGATGTGTGTGTTTGTTTTGGGCATCTAAAAACCGCACGGAAGTCTTCATCCACCTTCTGATAACACCAATTTCCCCACTTTTGATATAAATCTTCCAAAATCTAGACATCATGCAGGCCCAGAAAAGGGGGAATTCTCTCCAAGCTGGGCCCCACACGGGCTGGCGAACAAACCCACCTCTGCCTGGCATTTTTTTTTTCCCCCCTCCGGCGGGGGTAGGGGACAGGGTGAGAGAATTTCAGTCTCCCAGGCTGTCTCATGATTGTCGGGGCATAAAGAAGTACAGTCCGGCAACAATGTGGGAACATCTTTATCCTTCAGAGAGAGACAAAACAAAAAACAAAGCACATCAAATTGCTCGGCACGAAGGCGTAGCCAAACCCCGGGCTCTGGTTGCCTCTGGCATCTGTGGGAGGTGAGAAATGAGGGAAGCCAGAGAGAATGGTGACCCTGGACCTCAAAGGCGGGAGTCGCCCAGCAGGAGCTCATGCCAGGTGCCAGCGAGATTCCGCGGCCCATTTCAGAGATGTTCACACACGATTCTGTTTTGAAAATAGTTTTAGAGATTGAACCCCAATTAGGAGATCCGGGAAACTGCTCCCGGCTTCCCTTTGGGGCATCGATAAATCTATCAATCTGCGATTTTTTTTTTTTTTTACAGCGGCAACATTTGGGACCAGTTGGAAACGTTAGGCCATATTTCTATAGTCACCGCAATAGGTGTGGTGGCATGGTGACAGTTTTTATTGTTTAAATTCGAAAGCCCGTGGTGTGTTTCCCCTAAGTTTCCCCAAAATAACAAGGCTGAGATAGAAAGATCACAGCAGTGGCACACAGAAATCACATCTTTCTATGACTGTGCGTCAGAGTTGGACAGTTTTAAGAAATTGACAAAATACATATTCCTCGGAGAGGCTGGGATCAGAATGCACAGTTCTCTCCCCAAATCATAATCATCTCTGAAGCGCCTCTTCCCTCTTCGACAAAATTCATTTTCTTTTCCTGTCTTTTTGTTAAATAACAATTTTTTTCCCCTATAATTAGGACTTTGGATTGCAAAATCGCATTCTTCCTTTCTCCACAGAGTCTTGGATCTTTAGTTACGATTAGAAGGGGCATTTATTCAAAAAGGGAGGACGAGGGAGGGGGTGTCTGGGGAGGTTTGGGGGGGGAGGAGAAGGGGAGGAAATGGTTCAGTGTTCACCCCTCAAGCTTCCCTGGCCCCCGCCCGCCCGGCCCAGGCTTGGGTGTGAGCTCCATCCTGGAGATTTGAATTCTGAGTTGATTCGAAATATTCTGATCACCAACCTTGAGTGTTTCCAAGCGAAGTTTCCAAAGAATGGTTTTTCCTTGTGGTTTCTGCTTGCGGTTAGGGACTAGGAGAGGCCACGGAACAGGACAGAACTGGGCAAGAAGGAGTGAAAACTGCTATCTGAGAGAGAATCCCCACGAAGTGTGGTTGTGGGCTGAATCCTGGGCTGAAAATTCTGGTCATCAGTGCAGAGTTCCTTTGTGCAAGTTAAATTTGCCTTGGTGTTTCGTGACCTCAGCCATTTCTGGAAGCCTGTGGAAGTGGGTTTCTGGTCTCCTTTTTTGGGGGGCCAGGGGGCAGTTCTCCAGAAGGGAAGCAGGCTTAGGTCCCCTGGAACAAACGGCAATCCCAAACTAGGCCAAAGGAGCACAGAGCAGGGAGCGGCTGGTGTGCAGGGCCTAGAGGGAGGAAGGGGGTCTTGCTAACAGAGACTGACCTTGGCTTGTGACCCCTAGTCACCAGGCATCAACGCTAGGTCATTCCCAGGGCCTCTGCTTCCCACCAGGACGGATCTGTTTGCAGGATGATGACTGACAGACAGCTGACCCTGAGATCCCCGTGATGCCTAAAAACAATAGTGATGTCCTTAGCTCCGGAGTTCCAGGCTCTTACCACCTGGTCCTTGTCCCATCCCAGTGTCCTCTGTATGATTTTTGGCACCTTTTCCCCCCATGGGCCCTATTCGCCCAGGGCCATTAGACAGATTCAGAAGTCACTGCTCTTGGACCAGAAGGCAGACACCCCAGCTGAGACCTCAGTCCCATCAAGTCACTCCTGCCTCAGTCCCAGGGCAGACAAAGAGCGGGGGATGGGGAGGAGAGCTGGGAAGTGCCTCTGGCATGTTTAACGCTGGCTGGAGCTCCTGGTGCCAAGGGCCTTGAAGCCAGGGATGAAGGAGATGAAGGCAGGGAGGAGGCTGAGGTCGCCTCTCCCAGTTGCCTTGCGCCCCCTCCACCCCGCCGGACCTGGTCCCTGCCTACCCTTGATCCGCGGGGCCCATTCACCCTGGGCGTCAGTGCCCCCGCCCCGGGTGCGCTCCCCACACTCAGGGGTCCCCGGGCCACCGCAGCAAGAGCAGAAGAACTGGAGGCAGGGACCCCGGGGGGCGGGTCCAGCGGCCACAGGAACTTCCGGCGCTGCCCGGCTGCGCCCTGGGAGGCCGGCCAGGCTCCGGACGCCCGCAAAGCAGCTCCCCTCGGAGATGCCCAAGCCCTCGGGGCGCCTCCAGGGCACCACCGGCGGCTCCTCCCCTGGGCCCCGCACCCAGGCCTCTTGGGATTTGGTTCAAGGTTTCCCGAGAGGCCTGCCCTGGTCCTAGTGGAGCTCTAGCAACGTTGCAGCTACGTGCTCTGTGCGCTCAGGTGGGCGCACCAAAGCAGCCCGCCGGCTTCAGCCCTAAATGTCTCCACCCTTCACCTTGGGACCCCCCCGCCCCGCCCTCCAGCCGCCCGGGAACCTTCTGTAGGTAAGAGCCTCACCCCGCATCCCTCGATTTTTACTCTACTCATTTTCTGGCCCATTTTCCAGATTTTTTTTTTTTTTTCCCCCTTCCTACTCTGGTTAGAGACCGGGGAAGAGGAACAAGAAAAAGGAAAGAAGGCAATTACGATAGCATGTTTTAAAAATTTTCTATTACTCTCCATACGGTTGGGGTTTTCCTTGATAGGGTTTGATGCTCATTGTAAAGGGAAGCCACTCGAGCAAACGTTCTTAGCGTTTCACCCGCAGCTCCAGCTGGAGGGACTTTGCCTGCGTGCCCGGATTTAACACAGCGTAGTGACATCCCGGGCAGTTAGGGACTGTCTAAAGAGGCCAAACTTTAAAGGGCCTAATTTCCGAAAGGAGCCCTTCCACATGGGTGTTTTTTTTTTTTTTTTTCCCCTTTTCTTATAGGGACCCTCCGTTTCTTAGATACTTGTGTGTGAAGTACTTGAGCATCATTGCACCTTCTTAAATGCATCTCCTTTTTCTCTCCCCCCTTCTCGTAGGGAAAGATTCGTTCATGTGCGTTAAAAATGTTGACACTAAGGCACCCGTCGCAGCGTCTGAGACACTTTTCTTTACACTGTCAAATTCCACTCAAATCCTTTTCCACTGGGATGGGGGGAACCCGGGGGGAACCATTCTCAGGTGAAATCTGTTAAAGGCGATGCTTGAGTCTTTCCGTTTTCAGACACCAAACCCACCATATTCTTTCATCTGCCATTTATCTATCTATCAATCTGTCTGTCTATTTATTTACTTATGAAACTCTTTAAAGAGTAACACAGCTCTACATCTGCAGTTTCTACCTTAGGACATAAAAATGATCACACGACACAGTTCTTAGGTCTGCTCAACACGTGGGTAGGCAGGAGCCAAGCCTAGCCCTGCATTGTCTGTCTTAGAAGGATCTTCCCATAAAACCTTGCGGGACATGGTGGGACTCGGGCAGCGCCACATACCCTGACCCTCTGTGTATTCTCACCGTGCACCGTCCATGCTAATGTTCTGATACCGGTAATCAGACCTTTTCGAACCTTCCTTGGAATATCACCACACATCCCTGTACTCTTTAAATACAATTTCGTTATTCGGTAAATAGAGGCTGTGAGAGGCGCTGTGGCGGCATACGTCTGGATTGGACTCAACCACTCTGTTCTGGCTCAAAAATCTCTCCCACGAGAGACCCCCTTGTTGCCACCGCCTTTCCCCAGGGACTCGCCTGGGTGAAGGTGATGAGGACAAACCACGGCAATGGCTCTGGAACTCTCTTCAGGTGTGCAAACAGAATCTGGCCCCTCCCCCCCACTTTTGAAAGTAAAAGCCTTGATCACAGTACGGGTTCCCCAGGTGGCCAGAGCATAGAGGTCATCTTGAGGGAAATGACACCAATGGTCGAAAAGGGACATCTACTTTATGAGAGTTCAGGCAAGATGCCAAATATGGCATTTAATGAGGCCCGATTCTTTTTCTCCCAAAATAACAGAGGCTCTCAATGAGCTGGTCAGGAAGGAAAAGGGGCATTTTGCAAAGTCTCCGTTCAGTTATTGCTTTGTAATATTTTTCTAAAATTGAAAAATGCCTCGCAAGTATATGATCTCATGTAAATGCTCCTTGCAGAAGCTTAGCATATGTTTGCCATGCCCCAAAGGAGTTGACAGAAATATTCCCCCCACAATCACTTAAGCTTTTAAACTCTATTCACCTGTGTTTCTAAAAGAATCTGTTGTCCCTAAAGATTTTTTTTTAAGTAACATTATTTGGGAAGTTTTGTTTGCTTTTTGTCATGGGGGTTTTTATTTTTGGGTTTGGGGTTTGTGTGTGTGTGTGTGTGTGTGTGTGTTTTCTTTTTTTCTTTTTTTTTCTTTTTTTTTTTTTGTAGATTAGCCATTTGAACTTGAAGTGGAGAATGACTGATATTACAGATAACACTCCCAGGTTTTGTAACTTCGGTCTATTTCTTGTTTCTTTTTCTTTTTGGCCTCGAAATCATATATTTGGCAAAAGATGAGTGTTTACTTTGACATGAAGAGAGCAGTTTGTGCCATAAGGTTTTAAAAGCATTTCTAACGTGCCATGTGGATGAAAGCCCATAGTCTATTGGGAGCCGTTCTGACAGAAACAAGAGGACACATTTGTTTATCTGAGTATTTTAATACGTAGTCAGACCGTTTAGACACAGGGCATCGGAAAAGTGAGTGAGTTAGGCTAAATGAACATTTAAGTGAAGGAAGCTTCTGTATCAGTTACAGTGGCTTACAGATTTCAGCAGGTGTTCACATCGATGATAAAGTAATTCAGATAAAAGTGTGGCAAATGAAAGAAAAATGACTGAATCTCCATGTTGGAAAAAAATTAGATTGACTTACTAGTGTATCGCAGTTACTGTACACAGATTTGCTGTAACCCTGTTGAATTTTTTAAATTAGATTTTAAATATATTTTGACAGTCTGAACTTGTAGAGTGTGGCTAACTATAGGGGAAAATGACAGGTCTGCTTTGTTATTAAACTGCTGTCTGGAAAATATTGGACTCTGTACAGTAAATGATAATTATTTTGCCACTTACATTAGTGCAGCTAATAGCAATAAGGGTTTTTTGAACCATAGAAAGCTAACTACTTTGAATTACTGTGCTTTGTTATTCCCTGTGAAGCAAAAAAGACTTTTTTTTTTTAAAGCAACCTCATTTTCATATTACCGTTCTAAGCATTCCCTGCTACTAATTTAAACAGAGGCAGCTAATAAATAAAAGGGTGGTATCTAAATGGTCCTATTTGTTAAGAGAACATGTGCAATTAAGGTCAGCAGTACCAGCAGAATAGACCAGGGCAGTGGAGGAGGAGGAGGAGGAGGAGGAGGAGGGGGGAAGATGGAAGAGAAACGGGCCCTCGCAAAGAGCCAGGGGAGGCTGGACCACTTAGGTTCTCTGAGGGATGGGCGGGCAGCCTGTAAACACTTGAGCATCATCAGAGCCCCTTCATAGCGGCCTCCACTGTGAGCCCAGAATTGCTTGGTTGTCTGAGCCGAGGGCAGCTTCAGAGCTGAGCCAGGCGGCCCAGCCAGTGGATGTCACCATTGCAGCCTTGCGAGGGCCGGAGCTCCGGTGGAGAGGGGGTGACTCGGTGCCCCCAGCCGTTCTCTTCCATGTGAACCCTTCCTCTGGCGGGGCAGCAGCCAAAATGCCAAGGCAGGTGGGAGTACATCACTCTTCTCTGGGTCTGATCCTGCCCTGTTCCGTCAGAGCTCGTTGTAGTTAGGCTGCCTTGAACATACTGTCCTTATAAAGCCCTCTTCGTGGTTATTAATGACCCTTTGTTTATTTTAATATATTTACTAAATCAGGTACCCAAGGGAATCCTCTACATCAGTGATGTGAAAAATCCTGTTGCCTGAAGTCCAAGAGGTACATCTCGATTTCTGATTTGCATGTGCTCGTTTTAGTGCATTTTCCATGAGGGAGAACGCAAGCCAGCAAGGAGGCATGCCGATCAATTCGTGAGGTGTGAAAGTCTCCCGCTTTCGTAGTTCTAGTGTGGGGGTTTCACACGTCCGTAAATGGTGATGCTCAGTGCCCAAGAGAAGGATGCAGCGTGTGAGAGGCCAGCATGCATGCCTTTCCCCATCGATTTCACGACCTGGGACGTAGGTGTGGTTTACAGAGCACACCACCAGTTCGCGTAGCTCTTGAGCCTTACCTGGCTGTGAGCCAGCCTTTTTCCACTAGAATGTCAGACACGCTGGGTGCATCTGCACCATCCACGGCCCTCGGCTGCCTTTCCCTGGGCCTCGTCCACATTTCGAATTTCCCGTCTCTCCATGCTCAGGTGTGGAGAATTTAGTGTCATTCCAAAGCTCATTATGTCCCCCCTTCTGTGTCCAAATGCAACTTTGGAGGCCCTTGCCCACTTCAAAGGTAGGCAAGAGCAGGGTGGGAGGCAGAAATCTGATTTTCACCTCCTGAAAAAATGAAATTAAGCTATTTAAATGGGTTTTCCATTACACGTATCCCAGTGTGAATTTAATTATGAATCCTCTTCATTTAGAGAGCTAGACCAACACTCTTACGCCCGTAATTATTTTTAGTGTTATCATTTTATGTATTCGTGCTACCTCTCATTGGCTAATGGAATGGTGTTTGATTTTTTTTTTTTTTCAAATCAGATTTGCTTGCTGAGAAATTTGCATGAAATACAGCTTTTGGTTTCTAGACTAACTGAGGAGGGGGGCAAAAGTCACACTGTCAAATTGCTACTCTTGGCAGAGGAGACAGTTTAAGAATCCGGTAAATGCAGGGTATCGGAAAACGGAACTTCATTTTTTCCCCCACTGGTTGCAAATAGTATCTGATTACTTACTTTTCCATGCTGTTATTAGGAGAGTCTTTGACTAACCCGACTGTGAAAATTTAACATGATTTCTTTCAGCTTGATACAAAATTAACATTGTCTTTAATAGCTCTCCTGTATAGATTTTAACTCCGTATATACCTTTGAGATTAATTTGCGTGTCCTCGTGCGTGCATGCGGGAATACGTTATCCCTCTCTTTTTTCTTCCTCTCTTTTATCCTTGTCTTTTTAAGTGCAATTTGAAAGCCATCTATTATATATGATGACCTCAGCCCACCGGCAGGTTTTGTTACACTGAAACCATCCATTTTGAGCAAAGAGTTAATGAACTTTTAAGGCAGGGTTCACACGGGTCTTGACCCCCCTGGTAATATTTCATATAAGGTTACTGGTGGGAGAGAAATCAAATTTCAGCTGTGAACATGATTGACAGGTGAGAGCAGGGAAGAGAAAGGCATTTGGCCAGATGGGGAATTTGGGGAGGAGGGCAATTCCTCAAAGTTTCTCTTGTGATATTAGATATTATAAGCTGATATATGAAAAGTTCAATACCTGATACTCTTGGGAGAGTTACTTCGTATATTTTCAGAAAGTCACTTTTGGTGAAGAGGTTTCAGTCCTGGAAGCCAGACACAAGGAACCACTAGATTTCGGCTCTCTTGCTGATTGCAACAATGTACAATTGGGGGGATTATTGAGGGCAATTTTTTAGGCTAGAGTGTGAGAATGAAATCATAAGGCATTTCGGGGAGGCATTTAATTACCTTTTACTTATTCCTAGAAATGCAGTCTAGGCTACATTAAGGGTTCTTGGGCATATTAGAAAATAGTCGTTCTAAGTGGTATCTCTAAAAAGATTTAATTCTCCATTTCTGTAGCCCCCCCTTGATCCTAACATTTTTCCATTAGCACGTGTTTCCACTTAATATACACGCCGCTCCTCAAGTGCATGATTTGTCAAAGCTGTGCCTTGTAAGCAAGGTCTTCTTCCACAATGATCAACAGAGACAAAGATCCCACACGGCTGTTTGATGTCAATAGCTGAGTGGGATAAGGTAAGGTGTGATGGTAGCATCGTTGCCATGGAAACCAGTGATGATGTTGCTTGACCCGAAGGCCAAGGGTGGCTTTGGCATGCACCTGCTAGGAGATAACACGACTCCCCAGGTTTGCACCACAGTTGAAAGTAGGCCTTCAGTAGAGCTCTTCCGTCTTATGTGCTGAAACACTGATTTGGAAAGGTGGTGTGGACCTTAGCCTGCTGATGTATATCCTCTGCCCGTTACAGATGTTCCTGACATTGGCTAAGACCCATCTGGATGCAACCAAGCCTTACCGAGCGGCCTCCCCCGGGGCAGGGCAGGTGGGACCCACATGTAGGGGAGGGGCCTTTTTGTAGCTTTCCTTGGCACCTATGGGACTTCCCTGATGGAACTGGTATAAACAGCACTTCCCGGGTTCTAAGTACCCATATTTTTTGTTTTTTTGTTTTTTGTTTTTTTCCCCTAATCTTACAGTTAGCTGAGTGGATGTGTTCTCTCCTGACTGTACCTATTTGGATGTGAATTCAGACACACATCAGGAAGGCTTTCCTGTGTTATGAACTGTGATAGAAGCAAGAGACACAGTAAAAGGACTCAGAAATCTTGTTGCTACTTTGTATAACTCGCCATCCCCTACTGCCCCTGATCATCCAGAATAAAATGCACGCATGTTTTCCTGACGCTCAGTGTTGATGTGGGTGCCTCAGCACAGCTCTTCATGTTCAGTCTAAAATTAAAGATGGGGTCACGGTGTTTCCCTTGCAGGGTCCATCAAACGTTGTTCTTTGGGCCACACCCTCGTCGTATGGAAATTCCCGGGCCAGGATCTCAGCTGCAGCTGCGGCCTGTGCCACAGCTGGGGGCGAGGCCAGATCCCTAACCCACCACACCCGGCCGGGCATCCAACTCAGCGCTGCCTCAGAGACACCGTTGGATCTTTAACCCCCTGCACCACAGTGGGAACTCCCCAACCAAATATTTTAACAGAAATGGTGAAGCAGGTGTTCTCCTGCACAGGACCGGTGTAAAGACAGACTGTAAGCGGGCCTTCTAAATACTCAGCTTTGAAAGCAAATGCCCCATCCTGGAGGGCGGCAAGGATTAGAATCCTGTGTGGCTTGCAGATTTGGAGCATGGACGAACCCATCGCGAGTTCCATGAGTATGTCTTAAGCGCATTATTACATCGCTGTATTCGTTGGCGCTGAGGAAATAAGGGAAAAGTATTCCGTTTAAAGTGTTCTTAGTACTGAGACTTACCTAATTGTTTGTTGTTATTTGTTTATTTAGATTCTTTTCCCATCCGATCACCACCAAAGCCCCTTTCCACACAAAGCTGCTGAATATTTTCCTTTCTGTAGGCCCTGGCCCGCCAGTGAGCAGATCTAATCCATTCATTATAGCTAAGAAGGTACAGGGCAACTAGCTTAAGGATGCCATATGAACTCGTGATATTTCCAGGCCACTTGAGGATGCCGTTGAACGGGCTGCCTCAAAGAACGAAAAGTATGCATTTGGTGGGGGGGAAGGAAGAAGGAATGTTTGCCCACGTACGGCGGCTCTCGTTACTTAAAACAAAATGATGCTTCTGTAAAGCGCGTTCGTTCTGAAAGCACACATGCAGGTACCTGCCAAAAGCTCAGATTTATTGCTGCCGTTCACAGATGCCAGTGTTGAAACGCTTCGCCTGCTGCTTGCTGAGTCTTTGATTTCCTTGATCCAAAAATTACTGTAAAGTTGTTGTCTAGTGTCTGCATTTTTTTTTTTTTTGCTTTTCCTGGCACCTAATGAAATTATCAGCAATAAATGAGCTACGCAGAAGGGTTGGTTTTGCTTTTTTGTTTGTATTCTTTTCTTTCTTTCTTTCTCTTTTTTTTTTGGTCTCCTTTTTTGCAGTGTTTGGAAATGGGACGAGGGTAAGCCAGTGGGAATATTCAGAGGGCCTTTCCCGCATCTTCAGGTAATAGAATAAAGCTATTAGCATTTGGGTAATTTGAGATGGGACTGCCTGCGGAGGAGGGGGGAGCAGGGAGGAAGTTTCAGGTGTTGGGTGGGAAAAATCAAACCAGTCGTGGGCATTACAGGTGTCACTGGAGACCACACAGCCACGACCTTCCATCTAAGCGGCTGAAAGATATTAACACCGAATTCACAGGCCCGGGGTGCATCCCACACCTATTCGCTGGTAAGGTGAGAATGACAAAAAAGAGAGGAAGGGAGTTTGTTGTTGCCATTCCGGCAGCACGCATCCGTCATCAGATCCCGGGTTATCCACATGCAGCAAGTGACAAGATTGGGATGTCTTTTTAGTCATTTCAGTCTATTGAAAAGCACAGTAAGTTCATTTGCTAGCAGGTGGGCAGTGGAGGTGAGAATTGAATTGATCTGAAATTGACCTGGAGGGCACGCCTCCTTTAAATTGGGTTCCACAGGCCAGGTTTCTCCTTTCCTTCTTCCCCGGCTCCTGCCAGCAGCCAAACTGAGTCCCGAGTTGAGGGTTTGCAGCTCTTTAAAGGGATTCAGACACCAGGGTTGAAGCCCTCCCACCCCAGAGTTAATCAAAATGGAGACCTTTTGTGACGATGGTCCTTAATTAAAGGGCTAAGATCCCTGCTCCTATGGTGTGGGTGCCTCTGGCTTGTTTCTATTCTACAGTGAGGTTCCTTCATGAGCCAGGAAACAAATGGATTGGGGGAAGCTGACATGGGGGTATCTTACTGGGCTGAAAATGTTGAATGAGAGCATAGAATGTTCCCTTTCCTTTAAAAATCTTTATTTCATTTCCTCTCTCTCTCTCTCTCTCTCTCCGAGCCATTAAAATCCTTAAAACACACACACACAAAACTTAGAGGGCACATGCTGCATTTGACAGTGTTGGACGCCTGCACTCCTTTTCAGAAACCCAGGCGAGTCAGCTGGACAGGAAGCCGGGCCCCTCTCCCCTCCCAGCCAAGAGAGAGCAGAAATTCCTTCACTCCTTTGGCCTTTTTTTGTCCCAACTTGAGAACCACTGTCTCTTTCTCTGCTCCAGTGGGCAGTGCCTGCTTGCACTTGTGTCCTGAGGTTCAAAGGCTGTGTTGTTTATTTATGATTCATTTTCCCCAGACTTTTTTTAATTTCTCTCCTTCTCGTCTCCTTTTCAAGCCCAGAAGCAGTTTCTCACCACCACCCCCCCCCCCGCAGCACAGAAGAAGGGTTCACTGCTTTCACAGGCACGGATGGAGAGCTGGGCCTGGGTTTCCCCCTCCAGGGGAGGACCAAGACTTTGGGAAGAGGCCTGGCTCCCCACGTGCTGGCTGTTGTGATCTGGCAAAGCCTTTGGAACTAGAAGTGGCGGCCTTGCGTCTTCCCTAAGGCTTTGGCTTCGTGGTTGGTAAAACTGGGATGCCTTTTAACTGTCAGTGGGAAACCTAGCTGATGAGGCGTTCACCTCTGTTTGCTGGATCTTTGCTGACTTTGTAGCATCCGGACAAGCCCTCGTCTCAAACCCCAGTCAGTGTAACAAAACGGCAGGTGAAGCCCTCCCCCTACATGTGGAGGCAGGTGCTAGCCCCCCGCCCCCAACTCAGCTGGGAAGACTTAAGTTGGAACCCTTGGGCCTTACAACCCGGTTCCCGCCCCAGCGAGGAGGTTTCACTTGGGAGCCAGAGCCTGAAGCTCTCACAGCAGCGCCGTGACAGTCACCCGGCTCCGCAGAGAGGGAGAAGAAAGTAAGGAAGCATTTGGTTTTATATATTTTTTTTTCTTCCTGTTTTATTCGAGCCAGCTGTCCCCGTTCCTGAGAAATCTGGTTTTTTAGGGTGGGGGTGGGGGAAATTCGGGTCCAGCACGATGTTTCTGTCTGTCTTGATGCATCGTTTTCCCGTGGTGTTCAGATGCTACATCCTCTCCAGCATCTTTTCCATCTAAGTTAAAAAAAAAAAAAAAAAAAAGAGCCCCTTGCCATGTTTGCTACGGTTCCCTGATCAGAGGTGCACTTTAGGAAAGATGAGATCTAAGCCTGTGATTGCTTGTAAATGCATCAGGTGTTACTGCCAAGCTGTGGAGGCCGCGGTCATTCTGAGATGCATGTTTACTGTCTCTTGACGATGTAATTGGGATCGAGCTACTGCCTGGTTTCCGCTGGAGCTTTTTCTCTTTCTTTCTTCCTTTCTTTTTCTTTCTCTCTCTCTCCCCCTCTTCTTTTCTCCCTTCCTTCTTTTTTTTTTTTTTTCTTTTGCTATTGCAAGCTGCAGTAAAGTGACCTGTAATTTATAATGAAAGTTTGGTATCGTTAAACTCAGCTGTAAAATCTGACTTTGGGGTTTTGCTCATAAAATAAATATATGAAAAAAAAAAAACATAGCGGTGAGGCTTGTTCAGGAGACACAATGTCAGTACGTAGATAGCTGTGTATATGAAAATATATGTGTACATTTTTCCCAGACACGCTTAAGCTAGCCTTGAAAAAGCGTCTTGCGAAATGGCAGCTTCCTATAAACCTCCCAGTATGAGGAGACTCTGACAAGAATCTAAGCACATTTTCTTTAATGAACTTTGAATTTGTATTTTAAAGTCCATTCGTCATGCACATTATTTTTTCATTTATATGATTTTTGCACTAAAGAGCCAGCAGACACATGCTAGATTGCTGTCTGTAAGCTATACTGCTCCTTAGCTAGAAAGACCTTTTTTTTTTTTTCTTTCCTTCTAACAAGGAAGCTCATTTAGAAAGAAATGTTTATGTGAAGTGCTTGTCAGTTGGCATTTTTACTGGGTTGCTAACCCAAAGGTAAAATATAAAGCCATGTCTTTTCCTCACTGGCTTGTTGTTACCAGAAGGGTCCCTCCCTTGTTAGCTTGATAAATAATTTTACTAGGGGGACTCTGCTGTATTTTTATGCTTGCTGTCTATTTTCTGCTTGCTGCAAATAAATTTCTGTACTCAGAGGGCACTAAAACTCCAAACACATGGTATTTTCCCATTTTGCTGCTGGTGGCCTGAAATATTTATTCCATCTCATGTTTTTAATTCATTTTTAAAGGAGAGAATAATTTGTGATTAATTTCAAACCAAAATTAGTCATTTATTTCTCAGAACCAGTGCATTGGAACCTGGAAGTGTAGTTTGTTTGTTTGTTTGTTTATTGTTGTCGAAACATTTTGCGTGTCAAACCCAGTTTCGTATTGTCACACCCAAGACGAAGAGTTATTTGTTGGGGGGAGGCGGAGTCCTGAAGTTTTCTCGTTAGAGATTTCCTTGTCTTTCCAACTCTAAATATTAAGCTGTTAATGTGCAGAATGAATAGGGCTGTAGAATTCTGTCTGGGAACAAGGCACTGCGCCGTAAAATCTTTGCATTTGAAAAATGATGCCTCATGGGCAAGTGGAGATGACACTGATTACAGGTATCAATAGAACCGGCAGACTCCGTCAGAGTCCCAGGACCTGAGACTTGGGGTTCATTACGATCGAGGGGAGATAACTGTGGGTCCATCACTGGAGCAGAGTGGGAGCTTCCTGGCACAAAGCTAAATGAACGCACCCTAAAACCCTCCAGGAAAATAAAAGAACGTATTCTATAAATTACAACCACAATGAACATACTCTATGATAGTACAATAATTTGCTGAATGAAAGCATGACTTGTATGCATGTTGGCAAAACGAGATCATTTGAAATCCATTCTGGATGATCACATAAGTGGAAATGGATTTTTTTTTCTCCCAAAGCAGACCTTCTGCTTGCTCTTTGCTCATGAATGGGATCTTATTTTCTGAAATGGGAAACTATTTTGACAAAGGTATCGGAGAGGTACATTTGAAAGCAGAATGCAGGGCCATGTCACCTGGATTTGGGGGGAGACTGAGTCATAGCTTCTCTGGAGTTCAGCTTCTGCAGAGATCACCAAAATGAAGAGGAAAATGTAGAAGGAGGGGCTGGTAGGTGAGTTCTCAAATATGCCTGGGGAGCCAAAGAGCAAGCTATCAAATGTTAATTGTCTTGGACTTGGAACCACAAGACTTAAAAATTGCCACCCTTTCACCGTAGATAGGCGTACTGGTTACTCAAACATGTATGTGTCTTATCAAACATGTGCATAGCTAATTTTCAGCTCCACTCGGCAGGGATTTCAGAAATCATCAGAAAACAGCTTGATGACTTGATTTTTTTCCCCCTCTGCTTCTGCAGGTGGACTATGAGAATCAGATTTGTTTGTATTTAACGCAGAGTCAATAATTACCCTTTCCTCTCTTCACTTTGGGGTGGTACCATTTGATCAGGAGTTAGAGAAAACTTCCGAGGCATTGCCAATCACGATGTTCCCCCTAGCCCTGCCCTTTGGAGGTCATCCAAAGCCTCATAGGCAGTGGTGACAGGTACCACTGATGGAGCATCTCCTGGGAGCCAGGACCTGCGCCATCTTTGATCCATACAACTGGAGGGGCAGACATCATAATCCCCTCTAGAGAGATGAGGAAACTCAGGCACAGGGCAGTTTCAAAGATATGATTTGACCCTACACCACGGTCATGCAGATATTTCTAGCCAGACATCGTGCCACCCCTGCCTTTGCCAGCTTAATCCCTCCTTCCCAGTTGAAGTGGTCAGTGTTGAACCTCACCATACATAGTGTGAGCTCATTTGCCCTCTCTTCCTTGGTCATCTTGTTCTGAGTGGGGTTGAGTGACACCTTGAGGAGGATACACGATACTCTGAGCTGGATCTGAGAGATCAGATCGAATTCTTACTCATGATCTCGACCCCAAGGACACCTCTGGCGGTAAAAACAAATGATTCTGTGGTTTTGATGTTGGTAGGTAACGGAGCAGCCTTCCTCCCTCAAAGATAAAGATTGTCATTTCAGGAGCATTTAAAAAATAATAGATGGTACATTTCCTTAATACCCTGTAATGTGTAAAGTGTCAGGTGCACAATTGACACTCAGGAAATTGCTGGATAGTGAAGATAAATCAGCATTAAATCACTCCATTGAAAGCCCCATTTAATAAAAAGTTGTCAGCAAAATCTGTAGTGACATGAAAAAGAATACACAGTTTCTGCATCTGTAAAATAGGAATAGTCCCTCAAAGCCTTTTGCAAAGGATTAAATACTATAATGTATGACAAAGAGTAACCATCTTGCCATGCTTGGCCTAGATCAGTATTGCGTGGAACAAAACTCTGCCCTTGCCACTGTGCAAACCTGGATGTTTTTGAATAACGTTGGGATGATGGTATTGGACTTCTGTCCTCTGCTTTAAAATAAGTGTTGTCCCAGGAATTCTCTTGTGACACAGAGGGTGAAGGATCTGGCGTTGTCACTGCTATGGCACGGGTTCGATCCCTGGCCTGGGAACTGCCACGTGCTGTGGCTGCAGCCAAAAAAAAGTTTAAAAATAAAGTGTTGTCACAAGTGGAACATGGAGAAGAACCTAAGAGTAGATTATTATCTGCCCTCCCCTGAGAAATTATCACCACCCCTAGAAAAGTTTTTGTTTTTGCAAAAGATGTGCTTGGGAGTCACCAATGTGGCACAGTGGGTTAAGGACCCGGCATTGTCTCTGTGGTGGCATGGGTTTGATCCCTGGCCCAGGAACTTGAATGCGCTGTAGGTGCGGCCAAAAAATAAAAATAAAAAAGACATTCTTAAAAAAAGAAAAAAAGATGTGCCAGGGAAGTTCTGTGGTCAAATAATTTAGGGAAATTATGGATGAGACAGAATGAAACATTGACCTTTGTGAAACATTTAATTTTGCTACCTTCCATCTCAGAGCCTTTATATGCGATTATGTGACCCTCCATTGGGAAGGTGGCATACAGCATCTTCCAGATGTATCTGCTCATGGAGCCTCTTTTCTCATCAGCCATCTCGTGGAAATACAGTACAGCAGTTTTGAAAAATGGCTGGCTAAACGGAGAAGTCCAGACTTATTTAATTTAGTACCAAAGGCCCCCTTGACTCATTTCCTCCTACAAAGCCCATCTTCTGAAAGATACATTTGGAATTCTGTGTGTTTGTTTTATTAATCAGAGCCCTCTATCAAAGCTCTAGGGCTTCTGATCAGCAAGAGAAGTGGTATCATTCCAGTGATGTATATTCAATCAAAAGCAAAGAAAACCTTCTCACGGGGTTATCCTGTAGGTCTCGCCAATGATAGCAGCGGTGCTTGCGTGCCATTACCACCTTCATGGACTCCCTGGGGGCTTTTAGGATGCCAGTTTGGGATCCTCTGCTGTGATTAAAAACAAACAAACAGCAGTTCCCATTCTGGTGCAGTGGAAACAAAACAGTAGGAGCCATGAGGTTGTGGGTTCAATCCCTGGCCTCGCTCAGTGGGTTAAGGATCTGGTGTTGCTGTGAGCTATGGTGTAGGTGGCAGACACAGCTCAGATCCCATGTCGCTGTCGCTGTGGCATAGGCCAGCAGCTACAGCTCTGAGTGGAACCCTAGCTTGGGTACCTCCATATGCCGTGGGTGTGGCCCTAATAAGACAAAAAGACAAAAAAGACACACACACACACACACAAACAAAAGCAAAACAAAACAAAAACAAACAAAAAAACCCAGGGTCACTGTCAAGTTTGACCTGGGCCTTTTGTGATTGGACGGGTCTTCCAAGTAAGCTCCTAGAACGAGCATGTTAATTTCTTAGAAGCTTGGACCTAAAAGCTCTGCCTTCAGGTTTCTGTTCCCCTTTTGGTAAGGTTACTGGTGTGTGTTAGGGCATGAGATGCAAGATGGAAGTCGGGGGGAGCTGGGGATGAAGGTGCATTCTCTCTGTCCTTCTTAGCCTCCCTTTTCTCTGTTGGCACATCTGCTTCCTTCTCCCTACAGAAGGCTGGCCATTCCTAAGAAGCCTTTGGAATACACCTGATTCCACACTTTCAGCTCTGGGTCCCGCCCTAAACATTCTTGATTGGCGAGAAACTCTGCCATCTTGTTCCCAGAGAAGACAGCTGATTGGTTCGCCTGGATGACGTGTGTACCTTTTGTCCAATCAGCACTGGCTAGGGGTGGGTCTTTATGGCCAGCTGCTGCCTCAGCAGATTTTCCGAAAGAATGGGATTCCACAGAGATTGGGAGATGGGCACTGCTCTATGTGGAGGAGGGAAACTGGTACCCAAGAGTCATGTCTGCCACTTAAGGAGATAGGAATGAGTAGAAACAGGGCATGAAAAGGCCTCCGAGCCTTGAGAGTAGATTGTAACCTTGGACGCACCTGCAGGACTTTGAAAGCTGTTGATGGCTTGCACCAGAGCAGTTCAACCGGAACCTCAAATTCTGGTGGGGCTCAGGCATCAAAAAAAATCATTCCCAGAGATTCTAATGCACAACCAGGATTGAGAACTCTTAGGAGACATGTCCAGGGACACAGTTGTCTATGAAAACCCACAAGTGAAGAGGCTACTGGTGAATTTCCCATCCTTGGTGGTTGTATCTTACACTTTGGCATTTTTCAGACCCAGTTTAACATGAAAAGAGATGAGGAGTTCCCGTGGTGGCTCAGCGGTAACAAACCCAACTAGTGTCCATGAGGACGCAGGCTCCATCCCTGGCCTGGCTCAGTGGGTTAAGGATCTGGCATTGCTGTGGGCTATGGTGTAGGTCACAGACGCTGCTTGGATCTCTCATTGCTGTGGCTGTGGCATAGGCCGACAGCTGCACCTCTGGGTTGACCCCTGGCCTGGGAACTTCTCTCTGCTACAGGTGCAGCCCTAAAAAGACACACACATGTAAGAAAAGGATGAGCTGTTGCTCTGTGTTCTTCCTGCTTCCTCTGGCCTTCCTGGTCCTCAGCGGACATCACCTCGTTTTTTGCAAGGAGGGCTGAGGCAGTCCGATAAGACACACAGTGTAAGGGAATTTGAGTTGATTCCAGAAGCCTCGATCTTATACTTGCCTTAGCCACCAACTAGCCTTGGGACCCGGGCAGGCCACATTCCCCTGCTTACTCTGCTGAGTTTCATTCTCTTTTGGGATCTGGATCAGTTGAGCTCAAATCAGAAGCCTTTTATGAGTCTACACCATTAACTAAATGACCAGATTATTGCAGATCCAACGCATGAACCAAGAAAGAACTGAGGCTCCTAAGCTGGCACAATGGCTGATTTCAAATGCACGAGGGTGTTGAGAGCCATTCCACGGAGGCAAGAAAATAATGTAATTAGTGATCAAGCTCCAAAGTTAGATGTGGTCCAAGTTATTTGCACACACTTGGGCGGTTACCAAGGAGATACTTGTATTATCTGCCGTCATTCCCAGTAGGCACTTCGTTAGCGTGTGATTGGGGTGGTGGTAGAAACAGGACCGAGGGAAATGGCACTCAGGCTGGACTTAACCGAGATGTTTGATCACACCCAGCCAGGCACGTGGAAACTGCGCTGAAGCATCGCATCAAAGCATCCCCACACGGGCCCATCCTGGAGGCCACTCTCCACTCTGCCTTGTGAGACAATTGCCTTGTAAATTTCTCCTCTTCTCTTGGGCTCTGAACTCATTTCTTTCCGTGTTCAGCACAGCCCTGTCCCAGGGAGCAGCCCCCCAGCATCTTGGCCTGATGGCGGGGCATACTTGAAAAAGCAGTCAGGTGCTCAGACAGGTAACCAGAGCCTAGTAAAAGTTCCCTAAGTGATGGAGAGGATATCTTTGCAGTCTGTCAAAATGAGAGGTTGTTCTCTTCATCTTCTCCCAGCTTTTCCACAGACCCATTTCCTGACGTTGCCTTGACACTTTTGTGGGCTGCGTTTCCTTTCCTGGACAGCTTGTTAAATATAGTCTGTACCAGACCTATATCTTAACATCCTCTTTGGGAGAGCTGTTGGAAAACAGACCCTTGTGCTCTGGCTGCTTGGGTGTCAGAGTTGGTAGGCTTTATTTTAAGATTTAATCCAACGAACACTTAGTTTGCACCTGCTGTGCACTAGAATATGGATTGCATGCCGGAGGACTCAGAAACAAAAGGGCACCGTTCTGGCTCCCAAGATTTATTATTGATGCAGAGAAACAGTTTTAAAAAAGATAAATGCTGGGTTTGGTTGGATAAACGCTTTGCAGAAGCTATGGGGTCTGTGAAAAGGAGGAGGGCGGCCACTGGGTGAACACCCTATGTGAAAGCAAAAGCTACGAGGGTAGCAAAAGAAAACCAGTTGGTTTTGTGTGTGTGTGTGTGTGTGTGTGTTTTAGGGCTGCACCCACAGCATATGGAGGTTCCGCAGCATATGGAGGTTCCACAATTAGGGGTGGAATCAAGCTGTAGCTGCTGACCTACACCACAGCCACAGCCACACCAGATCCGAGCCACATCTGCAACCTACACCACAGCTTATGGCAGTGCTGGATCCTTAACCCACTGAGTGAGACCAGGGATCAAATCCGCCTCCTCATGGATGCTAGTTGGGTTTGTTAACCACTGAGCCACAATGGGAACTCCTACTTATTTATTTATTTTTTAACTTAGGATAGGGAAGCTCTTCCTTAGCCTGATGTAACAACCTTAGCCTGTACAGCAAATGATTGATAAGTTTGACTGCATAAGCATTTAAATGCTATGCACAGGAAAAACACTGTGGATAGCCCAAAGACAAACAACCCAGTGAGAAAAATCACGCAACCCCCAAGACGGTCAAAAACTCAATTTCCTTAGATTGAAGAGCTCTTATAAATTCACAAGAAAGAGGGTAAACCGCCTGATGGGGAAATGGGCATCTCTTGGAAAAAGTAAATACAAAGGACCTGTAATCTTATGAAACTACGTTCACTTCACTCATAACCAAATACTAATCATCTCTCTGGGCTGGGATTCGGGCCAGTAGGCACACTCACATACCATGTTGTGAGCCTGTAAATTGGACAACTTCTTAAGGGGCTATTTTTGGTAATTTTTTTTCTTTTTTTTTTTTTGTCTTTTTGCCACTTCTTGGGCCGCTCCCATGGCACATGGAGGTTTCCAGGCTAGGGATTGAATTGGAGCTGTAGCCACCGGCCTACACCATAGCCACAGCAACGCGGGATCTGAGCCGCATCTGCGATCTACACCCCAGCTCACGGCAATGCTGGATCCTTAACCCACTGAGCAAGGGCAGGGATCGAACCCACAACCTCATGGTTCCTAGTTGGATTTGTTAACCGCTGAACCATGACGGGAACTCCTATTTTTGGTAATTTCTAATAGCACAGAATATTCACAGACCAAAGACCCTATTGTACACATTTCATGCCTGGGGATTCTTACTTCATCACAGCAGCATGGGCATAGCTGGAATAAATTTGGTTTATTTATGTGAGTTGGGGAGAAAGGATTGTCCTGGACGTGGATCGAGATGGGTAAGCAGGGGTCCAAGGCAGAAGAATTCTCAAGGCCAGGCCAAAGAGGACATGGAAACAGAAGATGAAAAAATGAAGGAGAAGAGTTCCCACTGTGGCTTAGTGGGTTAAGGATCTGGAGTTGTCTCTTTGGCAGCACCGGTTTGATCCCCAGCCTGGTGCAGTGGGTTAAGGATCCTGCATTGCCACTCGTGGGTCATAGGTCGCAGCTGCAGCTCAGATTCAGTCCCTGGCCCAGAAACTTCCGCATGCCACTGGTGCAGCCAAAAAAGAAAAAAAAAAAAACAAAAACCCCAAAACAAACAAAAAAGAGAAATGCAGTACTGTGGCTGGTGCCCTGACAGTTGGGGTGTTGCCTTTCTCTGAAGCACTCCTGCCCAGCACTCACTTTCACAAATGTAAAACCATCCAGATTTCTCGCCTCCTCTGGATCAGTGAATCTTACTCCATGCCACCCACCAGATCTGGGACTCCTGTGCATTAACCGAATGCAGGCCTGTATCCTCCATTCTATCCCCTTTCCGTATCTTCTGCATCATCACAGCCAAAAGCGTCGGAGAGAAAAATGGGCGGAGCTTTTTTCAAAGAGCTACTGGGGACTTGGTCACATGTCTGCCATTCACAGTTAATATCAGTCACAGATGCAGGGCAGAAGGGCCTGGTAAGTTCCCACACAGGCCTCTTTGAAAAAAAAAAACATCCCCTGTGGTGTGGCCACCAGGCTCCCCTCCACTGATCCACGATTTGGGGGCTTTGAAGTTGGTTGTGGAAATTTCACTGCTTTCTTTGACGCCAACAAATTGCTCCAAAGTGCTACAAATGTAAAAAAGACTAAAAAAGGGAGTTTGAGCAGCAGCTTAGAGGTGGAATCCCCTTAAGCCATTGACAGAAAAATGTGTTTCTGCTTTCAGTTTTTAATTTGTGCGTGATATGTTAAAATGCAGCAGTGCCCTTATAGTTTTCTATTAGAGAAAAATGATGAGTGAATCAGGTGCTGGCTGGTGAGGAATGGGGTACATTCTGGAACCTCGTTCTTTGAACGTGGTGCAGGGCCCAAGCTGCCTGCAGAGAAATTGTGTAAAACAGATTTTGTCTGTTGTGTTGAAAAGCATTTCCAGCAAGGGGGCGAGTGTTCCCAAGGTGCACATGGAGTTGACTGGTTGTCGAGACAAGATTTCTCTGCTGAGCTGGGAAATCCTGCAGGTGCATCCTGCAGCAGCCCACAAAAGGGCAGAATATAGGGAGACGCCCAGATGAAATGAACATGGATGTTGAACAGAGCGGGATAGATCACCAGAGGTGGAGTCGTCCAAGAAGAACCTTAGGGGAAAAGTTCCCGTTGTGGCTCAGGGATCACAAACCCGACTAATATCCACAAGGACGTGGGTTCAATCCCTTGCCTCACTCAGTGGGTTAAGGATCCATTGCTGCCGTGAGCTGTGGTGTAGGTTGCAGATGCAGCTTGGATCCCTGCGTGGCTGTGGCTATGGCTGGCAGCAGCAGCTCTGATTTGACCCCTAGCCTGGGAACTTCCATATGCTGGTGCTGTGGCCCTAAAAATTAAACAACAAAAAAAAAGTAGAATCTTAGGAGATGGAGAAGGTGCGAGCATCCGGGAAGAAGTGGCCAGATGCTCCAGCCTGTGGAGAACAGGATGGGAGAGGACACAGCCAGGTTAACAAGAGAGTGGCTTTGGACTTTGCAAAGGATGCTGAGGAGATGGGCTTGCCCAGGCTGAGGAGGGCTAGGTGGGTATTAGGACCATCAGAAGGTAATGGCGGGGGGGGGGAGGGATGAGAATTTGGGGGGATACTTAGGGATTGTGAAAGGAGATGTTGAACCCCATTTGCACCTGCAGCAATGATGCTCTTACCTCGAGGATATATCCGACTTAATGCCAAGCATTAACCTGCCAATTTGGGGAGCCTCCTTCACCTCTTGAGCTGGTGCGGCGTTCAACTAAATAGCTTCCAAAAAGCTTAGAGATTTAGGTAAATCAATGGAAGAAGGATCCAAAAAAAAAAAATAGAAGAAAAAGAAGAAGGAATGATAATGATGAAAGGAGCTGGGCTACTTGGGGCTGTGGTTTGAGGCTGAAAGCGGAGGGAATTGCGACCTTGTTCTTGTCACTTCTGTCCAGGATTCAGGCTGATGGGTCAGGGGGCCACACTCAACTGTCTTTAGTTTTAATGCTTGGACTTTGACTGATGCCTCCCTGAGAACCAGGGTCAGCTCCCTCAAGGTCGGTAGTTGTCCGCCTCAGCTCCCTGTGAGAATCCCCTGGAATGCTGTCAAAATCCCAGTGCCTAAGCCCCAACCCAGATCAATTTCATCAGAGTCTTAAGGTGGTACCCAGTGGCAGTATTGTTTGCACAGGCCCCTGGGTGATGGTAAGGGTACCCTGGGGAAGCAAGACACTGGGTCTCGCACTTCCCTGAGCACCAGGTCACCTGAAGGACTGGTTAAAACTCCGATTGCTAGTAGCCCCGCCCCTCAGATGTCTGAGGCCAAGCATCCTGTGGCGGGGCCTGAGAATGTACCTTTCTAACCACTTCCCAGGTGATGCTGGGAGAACCTCGGCCCTCAGGTAACTGAAACAGCATTTGGAAAAGAGTCCCGTGGAGAAGTCAGGTAGACAGGGTCCCATTCCCAGCGTGGCAGCCCGCATGCGTGACCTCATTGTTTGTTTCAGGCATGGACGATTTTGCTCCTGGGGGCTAGGCGACATCTGGAGACATTTTTGGTTGTCGTGACAAAGGGGACTGGGTGTTCCTGTACTCAGCATCCTGCAGGGCACAGGACAGTCCCCACAGTAAAGTGTTGGCAGGTCCAAATGTCATTCCTACTGAGGTTGGGAAAGCCTGCTGTAAAGCTTCTGAGCCTCTTTGAACTTCATAAATGAAGTGGGAATAGTCATACTGTTTTTCTCAGGCGTCTATTAAGAAAAAATGAGGAGTTCCCATTGTGGCTCAGTGGGTTAAGGATGGTGCTTTGCCATAGGCTGCAGTGGAGGTCGCAGACGCAGCTCAGATCCAGTGTGGCTGTGGCTGTGACACAGGCCTCTGCTGCAGCTTGGATTTGACCCCTCGCTCAGGAATTTTCATATGCTCGAGGTGCGGCCGTGAAAAGAAAGAAGAAGAAGAAAAAATGAGATCTCTCCAGCAAGTGAGCAAGGGAAGCCGTTGTTTGTTTGCAGCAGGGGCCCCAGGAAAGCCTTGCCGGAAATGAAAGGAAAAGAATAAATGAGATGCTACAGAGAAAGCACAGTGGGCAGGAAATGCCTAATATACCGTAGTTGTTCTTACCTCCCAGCTAAGTCACTGGGTGATCCAGAGTTGGCTGAAGGACTTGACCGCCACAGACCTGTTTTCTCATCTGTAAAATGGGCCCAGCAAGAAATGCAACCCCCTGAAGGGTCGTCGTGAAGATGAGAGGTAATCTATGCAGAGTCCCAGGGAGTCATCAATAAACGCGGTCTAGGATTACAGCTTTCCGTTACATCTTTAGGCAGACGTTGATTCTCTCTCTTGAAGAGTGTAAGATGCTGGCAGACGGGTTTGCACCTTGCAGGTCTGTTATATAGGCGAGAATTCAGCTAATTTCTTGTTGCCAGGTTGGAAGGACTCACAAACAATAGCCGGGATAGGGCGACTTCTTAGCATTCCAGGCCAGATCCAAGAATCTCAAGCCAAAATTTTGTCCAGCCTTAACACAGGTCTCCTTGAATGAGAACTTGGTGATATGAAGTGTTTAAGAGACAAAGCAGCTCCGGGACCCACATTCCATAGGCAGCCCAGTCTCAAAAGGCAATAAGTGACTTAGACCGCCCCCCCTCCAAGCCCTCTCCGCTTGCTAGATGCAGCAGGGATTTGAACCTAGGTCTGTTAGACTCTAGTGCCTGGCTTCTCGACCAGCCATTGGCTTAGGAGAGAAGTTAGAGCAGAAACCCAGCCAAAGACACCAGGGTCCGCCAGGGGCTGTTCACAGCCACTGGGACCTGCCCGATCTCTTCTGCCAAGAGCCTCCTGCTCCCATCTCCACGATGGCCTCAGAGGTAAAGCATCATTCTCTAATTTGCACACAAAATGGATTTTAGTACCTGGATTTTATTGAGAAACCGACTCCCTCGTCCCCCATCCCCAGCACTGGAAAACATATTGTCTTCTTTACTGTAGTTCATTTTGCCTTCCGAGGTGATTAATGAATTAAAGATGCAGTGTATTTATTCTTTTGCCTGATTACCATTCTGTAATAAATCTAAGCTCTGGAGTCTGTCGATACGGGAAGACCAAGCTGCCTCTTTGGAAAATAAAGGTTGGTACGTGAAGCTTAACTTCCAGCTCTCAGATGCAGGAGAAAATTCACCTTTGGAGCCTTGGAAAAAATTAAGGGGGACCCTCAAATGAGATGCTGGCTGGCAGCTAGAAGATTCCAGTTCTGTGAATGAGACGGCAGGCCTTTTGCTCACCTCCCCCACTGCTCCAGGGCGTGGGAAGACCCACTGACCTGTAGATGGGGTTTTTACAGCAGGCATCCTGACTGCGAGGCCCTTCCTGGAGGTGATGGTGGGTCGGGAGGTGGCCCGCCCGACGTTCTCGCCCCAGATCTGCGTGATTTTATTGTCCACGTAAAACAGTGGCCACTGGGACGGTATCTAATCTCTGGCTGGGTGGCCGTGATCGTCAGTCGATGGAATGCGTGGGCGTGAGGTTACTGGTTTCCAGGGAGAACCCGGGGGGGGGGGGGCAGGAGAGCACGGTGCCTAAGAGCACTGCCGGTGACATCCCCGAACGTCCAGCTCTGCCTTGTCACTTCCTGGCTGCGTGACTCTGGGCCAATCTGGTTTCCTCATCCATCCAGTGGGGCCCCCTTCCCTTCCTCCCCCACCCGCCAGGGCTGGTGGGGCCTGGGCTTGCTCGCAGCACCTGCAGAGGATGAGGCTACGCTTTGCCTTTGGAAGATCCGACCTCCAGTGGCCCTCGGCCAGTCTGACCTGTGCCGGGGCAGGAAGCCCACAAAGAGAAACAAATGAGACCAGATTGGTAATATCATTGGCCATTTGCTTTTATTTGTATTTTATTTTATTTTGTTTGACTGTTGTATTTTATTTTTTGCTTCTCTAGTCGCATCTGTGGCATATGGAAGTCCCAGGCTAGGGGTCGAATCGGAACTACAGCTGCCGGCCTACACCGCAGCCCCAGCAACTCGGGATCTGAGCTTCGTCTGCCACCTACACCACAGCTCACAGCTGGAGCCTTAACCCACTGAGCAAGGCCAGGGATCAAACCCAGATCCTCATGGATTCTAGTCGGATTCGTTTCTGCTGCCCCCTGATGAAAACTCCGTATTTGTTTATTTTAAAACGAATGAACGAGAATGAAAACAAACAAAAAGCCAGTGGCTTATATGGGTTCATTTCTCAGCTGCTGCTGACTGGACAGAATATATAATATATATGTTTTTCCTGTATATGTGTATATAATTTGTTATATACGTATTTTATATGTATAATTCATAACAAAGTCGTAATCAAAAATCAGATGAAATGAGTCCCCTTTCTAGCTAATCCTGGCGTTTTTGATGGTAGGCAGCCTTCCTTTATAGGCGATTTTTCCATCCCGTGACAGGCCAAGGCTTACCTTCAAGGACCCTATAACATCCCCTAGAAAGGGATTCGAAATTATCTCCAAGTCCTTTTTGTCTGGAAAGAGCATCCCTACACTCATGAAGGCCTCAGAGGGTCCAAGAGCCAAAGAGACTTTGGAAATCCAAGTCCGGGTCCCAAAGGCCTTCCCCCTCACTGTGAGCTTCCCGGGCCGGGGCTCCCGTGCACGCTGTGCCCTGCTCAGAGGGGCGGGTGGCTGGGCAGCAGTGTGAGCAGAGGGCCCGGGGCCTCACCCACACGCCACACGTGTCTGGTTGGCGAGAGGTCTCCAGGGGCTCTTCTGCACGAAGCCCTCAGCCGCCTCCTTAAGTGAGCTGCTGCTTCCTGGGCGCCCACCTGCTCGTCTGCACACCTTTCCTGACCAGCCCAGGCCCCTTGCTCCCCCTGCCCCCCGCCCCAGTGCCCCCAGCTCCATGAGAAAGCTGACACGTTGAAATCGCACTCCAGCCCAGACGTTCCCAGACTCTCAGCTGTATCATTTTCAAGTGTGGCCGCAGGATGGGTTCAAAGCTCTTTCTGCTCCCTTTTTTTTTTTTTCCAGGACACCTCTCTTGGACCTCATCCTGCTGGGGACCAAATGCCTCACTTGCTTCCCCCAAGTTCCTCCCTCCTTCACTCCTGTCACTAGAACCCGAGCATTCTGAGTAACAGATACAAGAACGCTGTGCCAGCATGACCAGCATGCTTCCTAAGACCAAGAGACACTGCTTCCCCTCTTTCTCCCAGGAACAATACAACTGCAAAGGTGGAGAGGAGAGAGGCTGCCCGGCAGGGCTGCGCATTTAATTATGCAGTGAAAGCCTCTTAGTGGGAAGTCCCAGGAGGCCTGAGGAAGTGGCAGTGGCAGGAGGGGGAGGGGAGCTGCGCAGAGCAGGGCTTGCTGCATTTGCTGCACTGAGATTCTTCCCACTAGAAGGGTTGCCTGTTCTGCCTGCTGTACAGTAGGGAAAAAAAATTGTATTGGGGCAATAACAATTAAAAAAAAAATTAAACAAAAAAGAAATACAAGGGATTATGAACTAGATGAAGGAGCAGTTTCAGACCCAAGCTTGTAGTTAGAGCCTACCTTTTCCAGCATTCCCAAAGGGTCACAAGTGATTCTGCTCTGAGGAGACTGGATGACACTTGTAAAAAGTGAAAACCTTTATAGGAAGCAAAAAGTTTCCTCCTTCCCAACCGGAAGCGCTGGGGAGGACACCCTTGGCATCAGGAAAGGACAGGAAAGCAGAGAGGACACCCCCTGAGAGCATTCCGACTGCCAAACCCATTTTGGGTATGTGTGTTTGTTTGTTTTGCTAGCTCTTTATTTATTAAGGCACCCAGAGTCCTTGCTGTCCTATAGAAATCGAATGAGCCCCATTTAAAGTTTTTCCATTTTTTAGCAACTACATTTTAAAAAGCAAAAAGAGGGGAATTCCATTGTGGCTCAGTGGAAATGAATCAGACTAGTGGGCAGAGGTTCGATCCCTGGCCTTGCTCAGTGGGTTAAGGATTCGGCGTTGCCATGAGCTGTGGTGTAGATCCCAGATGTGGCTTGGATCCTATGTGGCTATGGTGCAGGCTGGCGGTGACAGTTCCAATTCGACCCCTAGCCTGGGAACCTCCATATGCTAAGGGTGCGGCCCTAAAAAAACAATAAAATAAAGTAAACACTAAAAAGAAACAGGGGGAATGAATTATGATATTATTTAAAGCACACTGCATCACCATAGTGTCAGGGCAGATAACAACATGTATTACTGAGCAATTTTACAATCATTTTGTGTGTACCTGCCACGTCTCCGAAATTGGGCACCTATCTCAGTTTCATTGCCAAATATTCGGTGTTTAGTATGAAACAGAGCCTGACCCAAACAATCCAGGTATGCTTGAAAGAAAAAAGATCTGGCATGGCTTTAGTGTATCCATTTAAAAGTAAAGTAGTTAAAACCAGAGACAATTAAATATTCAGTTCCTCAGCCACCCGGCCACTTTTCAGATACTCAGTGGCCACAGGAAGCCTGTGGTTACGTCACTGCAGGGTGAATTAAGAGTTGGAGGGTTATCCGCATTACCTGGTTGCTAACTAGCAGTGGGAGATTTAGTCCAGGGTCCTTATGGACACGGTCTTCAGCCAAGTGTCAGATCCTTCAGAATGGAAGCTCCGGCTGTTTGTGCCGTGTAAACACCCAGCCCAGCACCTGCATGTAATACATACTTAATAAGTCTTTGCCGAATGGATGGACAGACAGGAGAGGGGACAAATGAAGAACTTTCTCTTCGGCAGGTGTGTGTGCATTTAAAACAGGAACGTGAGTGATGGTTTGGGTTTTGCCTGTTCTGCTTTTTCGCTTTGGGGCTGGGGTTTGAAGAAGGAGGGAGGAGCCCCTTTCCTGGAACCAGGGGAGAAGCCGAATCCAGAAGGACAAGGATGGGGAGGTCTCCCGCCAGCACTACCCCCTGAGTAGGGTGCTGTTTCCTCTCCCTCTTTGACTTGTTCTTTTAAGGACTAAGTCCTGGGTGGGAACCTTGGACAGCAGCGAGAAAGTGAGTGCAGGGCCTTCGGCAACTCAGAGATGCTTAAGCCTGGGGACCGGAGACACCTGGAGACTCTGCCCGTGTCAGGAAATCTGCCTTCTTAGGTCTGTGCTTAAGGACGAGGCTTAGAAACATCATGGACTATTTGTTGGCATCCAAGGACTAGATAAGGTAGAGGGTGTTGTGTGCATTGGTTAGAAACAGATCTCTATGCTTTAAAAATGCATTTGGGGAGTTCCCGTTGTGGCTCACTGGGTTAAGGACCCCACGTTGTTTCCGTGAGGATGTGGGTTAGATCCCTGGACTCGCTCAGTGGGTTAAGTATCTGGTGTTGCTGCAAGCTCAAATCTGGTGTGGCTGTGGCGGTGGCATAGGCTGGCAGCTGCAGCTCCAATTCGACTCCTAGCCTAGGAACTTCCCTACACCATGGGTGTGGCTGTGAAGTGAAAAGAAAAGGAAATGCATTCTTCTCAAGGATTAAGACCTGTGTCTCTGACTCCTAGGACCTGGAACGTGGTGACAGAGTCCATTCACTTTGTCATGCCTTCCCTCTTTCCTTCCATGCGTTTATTTGTTCACCTGACACATCCCCTATTAAGGAGCAGTAGTGTGGGAGTTCCCTGGTGGCCCAGCATTGAAGGACTCAGTGTTGCCACTGCTGTGGCGAGGATTCTGTCCCTGGCCCAGGAATTTCCACATGCTGCAGGCATGGCCAAATAAATAAAGGAGCGATTTGCTATAACTGTACTCTGTCTTCCAGGCTGAGAGAAGTGTGCTCTGACCACACCTGGTCTGGGTATTAGATGTGAGGCTGCCATCGAGGATTGAAGGATGAGAAGGATTGTGTCTTGAGAAGTTAGCGGGTTGAAGATGGAAAGGGGACATGCTTTGCAAGTAGAACAGGAGGTGCGCTGGAAGGCTGAGGCCAGAGAGGAGCTGAGAACTGGCCAGGGAGCAGTTGTGAACTTGGGGACAAATGGCACATGTAGAGGCTGGAGACACTATTGTGTCTATTCCTGGCTCCTAAAGACCTTTCTTGCTGCCCAGGGCAACCCAGGCTCTCAGCAGATACATTCTGAATTAAAGAAGGCAAATAGTTGTCCCCAGGATTCCAAGCTTTGGGGGCCCATCTCGTCAAGCAGCAGATACACCTCTTCCTCTTAGCCTATTGGGTTCCACTCTGAATTGTGTAGATAATTGTTCTAACTTCTTTTGACTTAGGAGAATTTTTTTTTTTTGGCCTCACCCATGGCATGTGTAAGTTCCTGGGCCAGATTGAACCTGAGCCACCACAGTGACAACACCAGGTCCTTAACCCATGAGCCACCAGGGAACTCCCTGGGGAACATTTTCAGTCCTACTTCCCAAGGTATCTCCAACAATCACATACGTTTGGAGAAAAACAAACAATTTATAGTTCAGGTTATTTTTTATGCCTAGCTTCATAGCCAATGTTTTTGCTTGGCTTTTTTACTTTCAACACTAGGTTGAATGCCCAGATGGAGGATTTCATAGGGTTCCCTCCTCTCTGGCCCACATCTCCCATTCTTTTGATTTCTCTGATTTAACCAACTGGATCTCCAAAGCAATATGTGACTTAACGGACTTTTTGAAAGGATCGTGTTAGTGACAGAGACAGAAGGGAGACACAGAAAATAAAGTGAAACAAAAGGAAGCAAACCGAAAGGATGATACGGTAGGAGAACTTTCAAGGACCCATGTATTGCTTTTCTTATCACATCTGCCCATCAAGAGATCCAAGCCATAAACCATGTGATCAAGAAGACAGAAAAAAAAAAAGGAGAGAAATATAGCACCATCAGCATTTTTCATTTCCGTTGGCTCCTCTAATTTAAAAATAGAATCATGTTGAACATCTTAATTAGGGACAGTAACGTACAACAGGTTTTTTTTTTATGAACATCTAGTAATTTACTCTTGAAGTAAATTATAGTCAATTTATCTGCAGTGACAAGTCAATAAAACAGTCGAAGCCTCAAGCCTTTCCATCATCTGATATTTGTTTCTCGTTTTTCCTGCTGGATGGGAAGCAGGGCAACAGGTAAGGGGTCTGGACAGCTCAGGGTGGAGGCTGTGGGTTTTGAATCGGCCACTTGCGGGTGGCCCCTTTGAAAGACCCCGTCTGATTTTTGCCAGCTGTCATGTGTGTAGGATTTGCATCAAGGTGCACCTTGTTGAAAAGAAAGACTAGCCTGCGTCTTTGGTTCTTGCTCTGTGGATGCTTGGGGCGATTCAAGTGGTATGCCCAACTTCCATCTGCTTTTATCAGTGGTTCCTTTTTCTTCTTCTTCTTCTTTTTTTTTTTTTTTGCCATTTCTTGGGCCTCTCCCGTGGCACATGGAGGTTCCCAGGCTAGGGGTCTAATCGGAGCTGTAGCCATCGGCCTACACCAGAGCCACAGCAACGCAGAATCCAAGCCAAGCCGAGTCTGCAACCTACACCACAGCTCATGGCAACGCCGGATCCTTAACCCACTGAGCAAGGCCAGGGATTGAACCTGCAACCTCATGGTTCCTAGTCAGATTCGTTAACCCCTGAGCCACGACGGGAACTCTGATTCCTTCTAATGAGTGTTATGTTCGTGCAACAAACCATCAATAGCCAGAAGCAAGGGGCCTCCATGGGGCTTTGTTCCTGGTGGTGCAAGCTGGGTTAATAGCTGAGCCCACTCAAACTACGGCCAGTGTCGTCAGGTGTGATGCTTGTGTGTGACAACTTGTACTGTGGTTTCACAAAGGGCAGTTACATCAAAGTCTACAGCCCCCAAACCCACACTCAGTGACTAGGCACGATCACAGAGACACACCCTGGGTAGGGGTTTTTGTGCTGTTTCCTCTGGTTCAGGGGAGAAGCACATGTGTCCAGCCAAGAAGAAAAAAATTCTGTGAATAACGTACCTGGTTTCAGAGAAGTGAAAGCACATTCTGACTTCCATTCAGGGAAGGCAAGCAGGACGCTTACCCTGTGGTCATCTCTTAGCGTTTAAAAGCTTCCAAAGGATCAGGAGCCCCCATTACAAATATGAGGCTTTTCCATGGTGGCTCAGCAGTAACAAATCCAACTAGTATCTTTGAGGATGCAGGTTCATTCCCTGGCCCCCCTCAGTGGGTCAAGGATCCTGCCTTGCCATGAACTGTGGTGTAGACTGGCAGCTCCAGCTCCGATTCAACCCCTAGCCTGGGAAGTTCCGTATGCTGTGGGTGCGGCCCTAAAAAGACAGACAGACAAACATGAGAATCAGGTTCAACGTCCCAGAACCAAAGGGAAGATGGGAGTTTTGTCTTGTTTTCCCCAGGAAAGCTGCTGGACTTGTGAATGGAACGGCAGTGAGGCGGTAAGATTTAGGAAAACTAAATCTGAGTCTTTAGGGATATTGGTTTAGCTCGATGTAGCCTCAGGGCCTGAGACCGCTTTCCAACTTTCACTGAAAATCCTCCATTCTGTGCTTCTCCAGGGGCTCAGCTGCAACCATGTGCTTTGCTTTTTGTGTGTAGTGGAGCCGATCCCTAAAAGTTCAAACCCAGCCTTCCCTTAAGTGAGAAAGTAAATGATAATACAAAGTCCATTCCAATAATGCCTTTTAATTTGACCCCAAAGAAATAAAGCACTGTACCACGGTCCTTTGAAATGACAGAGCTGATCAGTGTGGTCAAGCAGACAGAAGGAGGTGACCTTAAACCCTGGCATTTCCTTGAGATGGGCCGCTTGAACCTCTCTCCCTCCCTCCGTCCCCCTTCCCCCCTTCCTTCCTTGCTCTTTCTCTGTTTAGTGTCAAGTTCCCAATGTGCTCTTTGAGGAGAGTCTAACTCAAGCATTAACGGGTTCTGTTCTCTTTAACACTTTGCTTTCTGGCTTTTTGCGACATCCCTTGTGCTAATACAGGCTCCCACAGACCAACACAACCCCAAAACCAAATGGACCAGCCTGTAAGACATGTTGGCTTGGGTGGTCTCTAGCTGGCTTGCTCCATGCAGTGGTCAGGCTCTAGAACAGAGTTTCACCTTCTGATCTTTGGGAGCAGGCAAGAGAGGCCACAGTGCTTCCCCTGAACTGCTCCCATCCCAAACTGGGAAGTTCATGGTCCCATTCCCTGAAGCACCTCACCTTGGCTTAAAGGTCACCTCCCCCAGGAAGCCTTCTCTGACTGCCTTAGGTTTTCCATCTCAGATTTATGGCCTCAAACCACCAGCATGTCTCCTTCAGATGTGCATCTCGGCTCGCTGGGGTGAACCTGTGTTTCTCCTGTATCCTTGCGACTCACACGGTACTCAGCAGACGCCAGGCACTGAATGTGCCTGAGTTGAAGAAATAGGAACTTCCGTATGACTCCTGTCTTTGTGATAGTAACTAGCCTTGCTGAAGGATGACCTTGTTCAGACGTAATAATGATCATTCCTGTTAAACTGCAGTCCTCTGAAACGTTGGCCACTGTTACCTTTTTCTTTTCGTTATAGTTTGTTACAAGATAGTCAATAGAGTTCCCTGAGCTATACAGTAGGACCTTGCCATGTGTCAATTTTGTATAAAGTCATGTGTATCTGCTACTCCTAAACTCTTAATTGATCCCTCCCCACCCCCTTTCCCTTGTGATAACCATACATTTGTTTTCAAAGCCTGTGAATCTATTTCTGTTTTGTAAGATCATATGTATCATTTTTAGATTCCACATATAGGTGATATCGTATGGTATTTGTCTTTCTCTTTCTGACTTCATTTGGTATGATAATCTCTGGTTGCCTCCATGTTGCTGCAAATGGCCTTATTTCAGTCTTTTTCAAGGCTGAGTAATATTCCATCATACCCAAGTACCCCATCTTTTTTATCCCTTCTTATGTCAATGGACATTTAGGTTGCTTCCATATGTTGGCTGTTGTAAAATAGTGCCATTACATAAACATTGGGGTGCAAGTATGTTTTTTTTTTTCAAATTAATGTTTTTGCTGGATATATGCCCAGGAGTGGCATTGCTGGATCAAATGGTAGTTCTATTTTTAGTTTTTTAAGGAACCTTCATACTGTTTTTCATAGTAGCTGCACCATTTTACATTCCTACTGGCACTGTAGGAGGGTCCCCTTTTCTCCCACCCTCTCCAGCGTTTATGGTTTGTGGACTTTTTGATGTTGGCCATTCTGGCTGGTAAAGGTGATACCTCACTGTAATTTTAATTCGCATTTCTCTCATAATTAGCAGAGTTGAGCATCTTTTCGTGTGCCTACTGGCCATCTGTGTGTCTTCTTTGGAAAAACTTCTATTTAGAACTTCTACCCATTTTTTGATTGTTTTGTTTATTTAGTTACTTATTTCTTTGTTATTGAGTTGTGTGAATAGTTTGCATATGTTAGAAATTAAGTTTTCTCAGCTCATCATTTGCAAATATTTTCTCTCATTCTGTATGTTGTCTTTTCATTTTGTTTATGGTTTTCTTTGCTGTGGAAAAGCTTCTAAGTTTGACTAGGTCCCATCTGTTTATTTTTCTTTTTTTTCTATTGCTTTGGGAAACTGACCTAAGAAAACGTTGGTTGGATTTATGGCCGAGAATGCTTTGCCTCTGTTCTCTTCTAGGAGGTTTATAGTCTTATATTTACATTTTGAAGCTATTTCGAGTTTATTTATGTGTGTGGTGTGAGGAAGTGTTCTAACTTCATTGACTTACATGTAGCTAGCTGTCCAGTTTTCGCAGCGCCCTTTGCTGAAGAGGCGGTCTTTTCTCTGTTGTATAGTCTTGCATCATTTGTTGAAGATTAATGACCATAGGTGTGTAGGTTTATTTCTGGGGCTCTCTATTCTGTTCCATTGGCCACTGGTATGATGCCTATTTTGCAGATGAAAAAACTGAGTCATTGAGACTCTGACATGCCTAGGGCCACGTAACTGGTGAACAGCATGGCCAGGGCATAAACTGTAGACTTCAGCCAGTGCCTGGAACCACAACTGTGTTAATTAGTCCATTTGTACATTGCATTTGCTCTGACTCCACTGGTGAGTCTGTTCCTGCTCAGTGCTGGGGACGTTCCTTTCCCCTCTGTACCTCTGGGCTGGAAAATGCAATGACAAGATCCGTGACCAAGAGAAGCACCAGCTTCCTCCTCCTTCACCCTCCAACCGCTGACTTTGGCTGTTGTCTAATTTTCTCCTAAAAAACCAAAAACTTTGGGAAATTACCTTGGCAGAAAAGTCTTTCCCAGCTCATCCTTAGCAGCCCAGGCATCAATATAGCTGGCACCAGCAATGAAATGGAATTAAAAAAATAATCTCGGAGGTCCCGTCATGGCGCAGTGGTTAACGAATCCGACTAGGAACCATGAGGTTGCGGGTTCGGTCCCTGCCCTTGCTCAGTGGGTTAAGGATCCGGCGTTGCCATGAGCTGTGGTGTAGGTTGCAGACGCGGCTCGAATCCTGCGTTGCTGTGGCTCTGGCGTAGGCCGGTGGCTACAGCTCCGATTCGACCCCCAGCCTGGGAACCTCCATATGCCACCGGAGCAGCCCAAGAAATAGCAAAAAAGATAAAATAATAATAATAATCATCATCTCACTAGCTGAAGCCTGTCAGATAGACTCTTGGCTGCAAAGAGCTCGTATGTGTTCAAAGGTGGCAGGGAATCCATAATAGAAAGTCACCAACATAGCTGATGCTCCTCAAGCACTGTTCTTAGCTCTTCCCATATGGTCAGTCCTTCTAGTTAAAGCCCATAGTGTGGTTATGATTAGGTAACCCCATTTTTTTGATGGGTAAATGGAGGCAGAGAAGGTGATGATTTCGTGGCCTCAGTCACATGGGTAATATATAAGTGTGGCATTTGTGCGTGGGATGAAGTGCCAGAAAGCTATTTTCTTTTTCTTTTTCTTTTTTTCTTTTCAGGGCCGCACCCGCAGCATATGGAGTTTCCCAGGCTAGGGGTCGAATCGGAGCTGTCACCGCTGGCCTACGCCAGAGCCACTGCAATGCCAGATCCAAGCCGCATCTGCAACCTCCACCACAGCTCGTGACAATGCCAGATCCTTAACCCACAGAGCAAGGCCAGGGATCAAACCTGCATCCTCATGGCTACTAATCAGATTCATTTCCACTGAGCCACTCGGGAACTCTCAGAAAGCTATTTTCAAAGGCTGCTTCAGTGTCTCCTCTCCCAGCTCAACCCTCACCTGTAATTTCAGTTATTTTATTATTTAGTTGGTCACAAAACATCACCCACCAATTCCCAGGTGTCACCTCCTTTAAAGCTGTGATTCCTTCACATGAGACGCCTTAGCATAAAGTCTCCTGCTGAAGGGCTGTTCTCGGGGTTGTGGCAGTAAGGGAAGAAGAATCCAGCACGACTCTATCTAAGATCAATACGCACAGCAGAAATTAAGACAACACCAGAAAACACCTCTCTTTCCACTGGGAACCATATCTAGTCACTTATGATGGAGCATGATAAGGTGAGAAAAAAGAATATATGCATGTATGTGTGACTGGGTCACCTTGCTGTTCAGTAGAAAATTGACAGAAGACTGTTAACCAGCTACAATGGAAAAAAATTAAAATCACTGGAATAATAGAAAAAATGTAAAAAAAAATTAAAAAAAGAAAACACCTCTATTTCAACACAATTTTAAAAAATGAAAAAATTTAAAAATTTAAAAAAAGAATGAAGCACTGATCCATGCTATAGTATGGGTGAGCTGTGAAAATATTATGCTAAGTGAAAAAAACACAAAAGGCCTTATACTCTATAATTCCACTTATATAACGTTCAGAATATGTAAATCCATAGAGACAGAAAGTAGATCAGTAGTTCCCAGGGGCTCTAGGGAGAGGGAAATGGGAAGTGACTGCTAATGGGTACAGCTTTCTTGTTGGGGTGATGAAAGTGTTCTAAGATTAGGGGTTCCCTATGTGGTGCAGTGGGTTAAGGGATCTGGTGTTGCCATAGTTGTGGCTCAGGTTGCAGCTGCTGCTCAGATTCAGTCCCTGGCTCAGGAACTTCCATATGCTGCAGGTGTGGCCATTAAAAAAAAAGTTCAGGAGTTCCCATCGTGGCGCAGAGGTAACAAACCTGACTAGTATCCATGAGCACTCGGGTTCAATACCTGGCCTCTCTTGGTGGGTTAAGGATCTGGTGTTGCCGTGAGCTGTGGTGTCGGCCGCAGATGTGGCTCGGATCCTGCATTCCTGTGGCTGTGGTGTAGGCCAGCAGCAGCAGCTCCAAGCTGACCCCTGGCCTGGGAACAAGCATGTGCCACACGAGTGGCCCTAAAAAGCCAAAAAAAAAGAAAGAAAAAAAATTCTACAATTAGATAGCAGTAATAGTTGCAAAACTTGTAAATATATTAAAGAACACTAAATCGTATACTTTTAAAAGGATGAATTTTATGGTCTTTAAAGTACCTTTCAATAAAATTGTTAATTAAAAAAAAAAAATCAGTATGCTGGACTGTATCACAGCAAAACTGGTCTTCACTCAGGATATACTTGGACCCGGAGCATGAGCTGAGTGGTAAAGGCTGTAGAGGAACTTACTGGGTACCCCAAAGGATAAGAATATGAGTCTGTCCCCCCGGAATGGAGTAGCACCATTGAAGGCATGAGGCGGTAAATGGCATCGGATGTTACCATATGACGTGATAAGCCCAGAACCATCATGTGCTGAAGGAAGCCTGCACTACCTCGTGTAAGCTGATTGTCGAATGTTCAAAAATGGGGGGGGGGGAGGAGCCAATTTATTGGAGCCATTCTCTCCATTAGATATAATATTACAATGAAATATATATGGTAATTATATTACAACAAGGTAATAGGTCAACAAAAGCATTACTTCCTAATTAGGTTACTATGTTTTCCCATTTATGCATTTGAGCTTCTTTCTCTGTGTTGCATCTTTGGTAGAAATACTCCAAATGAGTGTGATAACGTGCACTCTTCCCAACTCTGCACTTAGGGATGTCACCTTGGTGGCTTAAAATCAGGCGTAATGAGCCTATTTACACCACAGAAATCAACAAACAGCGGGCTTTCCTCTGGTGAGCTGGTTGTTGAAGGTTGGCCAGCACACCACCGCTCGGAGCTAAGAAGGACCCGGCATGCATTTCAGAGGCCTCGGCATGTACTCGAGAGAGTCCTGGTTCTTGACTTGGTTCAGATCCTGAAAAAACCAGCACAAAGTTGTTTTTACTGGCAAGTGGTGTTCCAGGGCATCATGGGTAAAGGCGCTGGGAAGGCCTAAGGGTCTGGGATGGAGGCCCATACAAGGCAGTGGACCAGTGGAGAGGCAATGGGAGACCCAGGGAACACGCAAGTATCTATTACAGTTTGCAAGCTTTCGTGTCCTGAGGTCCGTTTTCCAGGACTTGAGAATTACGAGTCTTTGGGACAGGGGCCCGGCTCAGGATTTGCCCTTTTAGGGAACATCCCAGCGGAGCCAGAAGCAAGGGGTCTCCTGGAGGGGCACTGAGAGAGAGGACAGGGACGTCGCTGTTTCATAAACATCCTCACCCACCCATGTCCCCTGTCCCCCATCTTGCCACATTTTCTCACCGAAATGCTATTCAGACGTCTAGAGTTCTCATCAGATCACTTATCTGTCTTAAGACGGCCTCTCCCTCTGTCTCAGCATCTTTGGAGTGGCCAACACCTCCGTTATCCTGAGGAGCGAGGACCTGTGGCTGAGAAGATGGGCTGCAGGGAACAGCAGGTGCAGATGTGAGATTCTTGACTTGGTCCCTTTGCCTGGTTCAGGTCCTCGGCTTCCTCGTCTGTAAACTGGAGACCCTGGTCCCCCCATCACGGGGTTGTAGGGAGGATGACCCTTGGAAATGGTGCTATTGCAGTTTGCACAGTTTCTGTCCATGACCGCTGACCAGGGCTTCAGCTCCTGTTGTTCTGGTTGCTGTTATTAAGAATGGTGAGAGCTAGGAGAGGAGAATCCATTCCCCGAGGGAAGCAAGCCTAGAACCGTGATGTTTTCCCCTGTGCCAGGCCCCACGACGGCCCTTCAGGAAGGCCGGGAAATCACTGTAGCCTTCCCCTGAGCTTCCTTTGAGGCGCTGGAGGTGCTGGGCTGGCCCTGACTCAGTGTGGCCGCAGCAGTGCACAGGCGTGTGGGAAACAGCAGCCGGTGTAGCTGAGACAATGCGCTGAGGCATCTCATCGAGGAAGGTGCTTTCTGAGCACAAGCCGACTCCAAGTTGTCTGCCAGAGCTGCCTCCCCCGCCCCCCATGCCCCAACCTCCCAGACACTTCTATAACCACGATGCTGATGCTGTAAGGTTCCAGAAACACCAGGATGTGCTCCCACTTGGCCTCTCCTTTCGGTGCCCTCTGCCTCCGGCCCGGGGACTCCAAGGGACTGGATTCCTTTGGGGACTATTCTCCGATTCTGGGCAAAGCAGGCTTCTCTTAGGTTATAGACTTGGAGACACGTGGCTTTGAGGAATAGGTGCCTTGCTCCAAAGACAGGCACAGATGTTGCCAAGGCAGAGGTTCATGGTGACCTGCTGGCATTCTTGAGCACCTGCTATGTGCCAGGCATTTTGTTTCCCTCTTCATTTTATCCTCCCAAATCTGCCAGGTTGGGGATGATAACAACCCATTTTTCAGTTAGAGACACTGAGGCTCAAAGGTCATGTAGATTGGGAATTGAGACCACAAACTACCCACCTCCTAAACCTCTCTGCTGCTTCAGCTATGCCTCCTAGAGGCGTGGGGCCCTTGTCCCATCTTCCTGCTCTTACTGCCCAGAAACCTGACTGGCAGTGCCGGGGCAGAATCTGGAGGATTAGGGCTGGAGGGCATCAGAACCACAGTTCTGCCCTCTGACAGTCAGCCTTTACCCAGCACCAACTGCGCACAAGCCCTGGAGCAAAATAGTGTGAATGTGACCCCAAGAGAAAAAAATGCCCTTGTGGAAGACACAGTCCAGTGACAGTGGCTCCAGGTGGGGAGAATGCAGGGCCGGCTGCCTGGTCATGCTATCTGGGGTTTAAGAAGCCAAATGACAGGGGCTGAGGTCCCGTCCAAGCAGGGAATGGGAGAGGGGGGAGGAAGATCACATTACTGGGGAGTTGAGAAAGTGTTACGAAAGAGGTAAGACTTGAAATAGTCTTAGGGAAGGATAAGAATTCCCCAGGCAGTCAGAGAGGGGTTTCTGATGCGAGAGCAACAGGTGCAAAGGCTCAGAGCTCGAGGGAACCGCGCATTTTGCCAGACGGCCTGCACTTCTGTTTCTCCGGAAAGCAGGGTGTGGCAGAGGGGCCATCTGGTTGCGCCAGGTGTGTCTTAGAGCAGGTGGATCGCAGAGCAGGTAGGTCTCAGGTCTTTGTACCAAGCGAAGCAGAGTGAGTTTTACCCTACAAACATTTTAAAGATGTATCTTCCTTACAATCTCTGTGTATAGAAAAGACAGCAGCAAGGCTGGGTAGAAGCAGGAAGCAGAAGTAGAACAAGGCCCCATCCTGACCAGGAGTCGGCACGTTTTTTCTGCAAACAGCCAGATGGGAAATGTTTGCAGCTGGCTCTGTGGCAGCTCCTCAGCTCTGCTTCTGGAGTGAGAAACGAGCCCTGGATGTGTCAATGAATGGGCATGGTATAGATAATATTTTATTTCAGACACTGAAGTTTGACCTTCATGTACTTTTCATGTGTCACAAAATATTATCTTTTGGATTAAAAAAAAAAAACCCTCAAACATGGGAGTTTCCTGATGGCTCAGCAGGTTAAAGATCCAGTATTGTCACTGCTGTCGCTCTGTAGCACGGGTTCTGTTTTATCCCTCGTCTGGAAACTTCTGCATGTCATGGACACAGTCAAAAAGTCTAAAACAACAACAACAAATAACTCCTCCCCCCAAGAAACCCACTTAACTTGTTAAAACCATTCTGGTTCTTGGGCTGTACAAAAACAGGCAGTGAGGGGATCTGGCCCCAGGACTGTGGTTTGCTGACTCTTGCTCTGCGCCCCCACTGGGTGGTCCGTGAAGGAGGCTTATAGCACAGGGCTGCAGCTTCAAGCCAGGGAGTGAGGGATGGGACCTCAGTTTCAAGATATCCCAGAGACAGCAAAGTCCATGTTCTCGCTTGTAACAGTCAGGGCCACTTTGGGAATCTCATGAAAAACAGGAGGGCTGGACCCAAGCTTGATGGGGCCCCTGTGGCATCTCTAAGGGACCATAGTGGGTGCACTCCCATGATGAAAAAAATACCAGAAGGAGGGGGAGAAAGTGTGAATGAGAAAACCGTCACACATGAACCTGTTTCAAAACCGGAAATGACACATTGGCTGCCCTTTGGTGCCTGGATGGAGAGGAAAAGAAGCCCACTCGAGGACCACAGATGCTGCCCATAGTCAGAGGGCAAGGTGGAGGCGGGGTGGGGTGGGCGAATCTTGGCTGGAGATCCAGAACTTGTAAAGTGGTCTCTTCCTTGGTGACTGATGCCTTTGGGAGAGTGAGGACACGGTTCCTTGGGAGAGGGGACTGGGCTAGATCTTTAAAGGGTCTCTGCGGCTCCCTGCTGTGCGGCTTCCGGAGTGGAATTTTGCGTGTGGAAGTTCATGCTCTCAGCCCTGCTGTGTGTGTTGGGGGGGGGGGGCACAGGGTCTTCTCACAGTGCCATGGCCCCTGTCAGGGTAGAAACAGCCCGTGGTGCCTCCAGTGCCATAGTTCCAGGGGTGACCTTCAGCCTAAAGAGGTTATTTCTTGAGCCTTCACGGCCACTCCCAGTGCCCTGTGGGTGGCTGTCTCCTTTATAATTGGCTGGGAACCCATGCACAGAAAGCATCTTAACATGTACCCGAGACTTCAGCAAATAACAATAGAGACTCTGTTTCCCCCCCCCCCCACCCCCGGCATGGAGGGTATACATGGCTACTCTGCCCAACCTTGGCCAGTTCCACCCAGTGAGTGGGCACAGGCAGTGGAGACTCGCAAAGACAGCAGGAGGGGGGTTTGTTGTTTCAGACTTGACCTCAGGCCAAGAAGGCTAATCTCATCTGCCTGCAGTAGCCCCTGACTCAAGCTGTCTACTTCTGGCCAGCGACAAGGCTCAGCCACATGCCTGTGCAGCCCAGAGGGTCCAGCCTCGAGGTCCACGTGGGGAGCTGCCGCATTGTGAGATCTCGCGGGACTTTGTGGTGGGACGCGAGAGCCGGAAGTAATGGTTACTCTGCTGACCCAGTGTTGGGAAACGAGCAGGAGCTGGACGGGAAGGCATGGGGAGTGGGGAGTTTCTTTCTGCCTCCTCCCCCCTCACCTCCCCCCTGCAGATCTTCATAATCACTTCTCTTTTTCTTCTTGTTCCCTGCACACTCTTTCTTGGGTCATAACCTTAAAGTTAATTTCAGATAATGGTCCCCAGCCAGCCGGCCAACATGTGCGTCAACCACCGGGCAGGGTCCAGCAAGTGGACATAGCGGTGGGCAGCAGAGCTCTCGGCACCACCCTCGTGGAGTGTCAAAGTTTGGGGGAGCAGAACAGGTGCAGGAAAAGCCAAGGTGGCTGGGAGTGGAGGGAAGGGGTGGAGCATCACTGGTAGGAGGAGCTTGTCGGCTCCCTTCATGCTGCATCCGTATTGGCCAGGATGCTCCTTTCTGGCAACTCAGCTCCTTGCAGGTTATGCCCTTGAAGTGGACCCATTTAGGAGGTGGCTTTCCTTCCAGTTATTTTCATGGGTCCACTTTGATCTACGGAATCATCCCACTCTAAGGCCCCGTCATGGAGATGGCATTTCATCTGTAGATTCTGCAGAGAGGGCAGTAGTCTTTGCTTGTTTGTTTGGTCTTTTTTGGCCACACCTGTGGCATATGGAAGTTTCCAGGCCAGGGATCAAATCCCAGCCACAGCTGACACCTATGCCACAACCACGGCAATCCTGGATCCTTAACCCACTGCGCCACAGCGGGAGCTCCAAGAGGGCAACAGTCTTTAACCTTCTATGTTAGTGGAATTTAGGTCTGCTAAGATGAGGTGACTCCTTCTTGCCTTTCCAGCCAAGGTGTTGGCTGTGGCACTTTTTTCAGATGCTGCAAGATGACCCACATCGGTGTCAGGCTTCAGAGAGACAAAATGGAACCACAGAGGATTGCTTTCCGAGGCGTGTCAACCTGAAAGGGAGGTTTCCACCCTGGGGACGTGGCCAGTGTAATTAAAGCTGGGCTTTGCTGGCCACGCCAAGGACTAGGTAGAGAATCAATTAAGTCCGGTCCTTGCTAAAGGCACACAAGTTTCTCACCTTAACTTTGACATTGATGACCTGAAATAATTGTGTAACTTAGGGCTCCTGCATGCTCTCACAGGCTCTGTCTTATGGCTTTCTTATCATAAAGAAGGCTGTGCTAAAGGGGGGCTCAGCCTCAGCGTGGAGTGGAGTCTGGCCCTGCTGGTGCGAGCAGACCCAGCTGTCCGAGGGGGAGCGTCTAGGGAATGACCTGACCGCATGGTTCTGGTCAGTGAGCTGATGAAACATCAGCCACTCTCCCTGTACCAGGCACACTGGGATTTCTCCCGAAATGCCACCCGGCGCTCTCTAGCTGCTCTGTGTGGTGAATCCCCATCCTCCTTTGAAATAGATGCCAGCAACTACCATCGCCGAAACCTGGGCTCAGCACTTTGCATCCCTTTGCTCATTTCATCCTTCCAACCACCTTCCACAGTACGTAAGACGCTTCTTATTTCACAGATGAAGAAATAAGGCCAGCAGTCTTGGTCTCCGGGTGGGGAGGGAACAGAGGCTCTTTCTTTTCTGGGGAAGATTTGCTGATGTGGGTGAATCCAATCCCCACATCCCACCCTCCCAGAGGTGCACACTGGCTGCTCACTGGTGAGTGGGCATCCTTCTCAGCCAGAGGAGGTTAAGGGCCGCCAGCAGGAAGCAGGCATGAGGCTCTGGGCTCTCAGGCACAGCTGTGCCATGCTGCTGCCTAACTTGCGGGGTGTGGGTCACCCTCCCTCGGGCACCCAGCATCCCAGGATCCTGCTGCGCTCTCTTGTCATGAGTCCATGAGTCTGGTGGGCAGGGTACTAAGCCAGTGGCTCCTTGGGAAGTCTGCAGAGAAGCGCCAAAGAGACAAAAGGAGCAGAACTCCGCGAGTCCGGTAAAAGAAAATGTTCACCAGGTTGATACAAGATGCTCCATCTTCAAGGCCGTCCATGTAGCCCACAGTCTAATTATTGGCCACTGGAGATATCATCGTAGAAGGTTTTCCTGTGGAAGTGTTTTATAACGCATCTATAAATCCAGAGACTGAAGACCAGCCAACCTACATCTGCTCACCCCGCCCCCCCGTAACACATACAAGCTGTTCTTACCTCGTTATATCTTAAGCTTCTTTTCTCAGTGAATCTGAGATGTAATTCATTACACACTTGGACTTTATGGTGTGTTTATGCTGATTCGGATTACAGAATAAATGACTACCTGCAGTTAAAAAAAAAAAAACCTAATGAAAAAATAGGCATCAATCAGGAACATTTATGAATAAAGCCTTTAAGCATCCATATTTAGAAATATATATGATATTTAGAAATGGATCTGAAAAGACTTATGTAATGTGTTTTAATCAAATCTTGAAGAGAAATTGGCCAATAAATCAAATCTTGAAAAGAAATTGACCAATAAATCAAATTTGGAAAGAAAGTGACAGATAAATCAAGTCTAAAAAAGAAAACAACCACTATATCAAATCTATGGTGTATTTATTAAAGCAACGGATCCTGGTTTTTTTGTAAACTTGTGTCTTTCCTGAGCCTGTGCTTTAGGAATGTATTCAGGAAACGAGATAATGAACTGTATGTGTGTATGATGATACACACAGACAAGATACTCATGCTTTTGCGTGTGTGTGTGTGTGTGTGTGTGCATGTAACACACACAAATAATTGTTAAACCCAAATAGAGAGTCTGGAGTGGGACAGAGAGGAGAGAAAGCATCAGTTGTAGGCAAACACCCAACACCCACCTCACTTTTATGTGGTTTCCAGGATTTATCTATATATAAAACATCCATCTTATATATAAACAGCCATTTTTTAATATAAAATCCAGTGGACCCCAGCAACAGAATTCTTTGGGGACCTAGAGCAATAATATCTGATGAATTTTAAATACTCTTTTGCAGCAAATTAGGTTATATCAGTTTCAGAAGGGGCATTTTTTTTTTGCATCTGTACAGCAGTATATAGAATATGATATTTCATTTATTTTAGAATTGGTTTTCAACAAAGATATTTCTAAGTATATATAAGTATACTCACACAAGTGTGAGTGTGTGTGGGGGGGTGTATGTGTGTGTGAAGAATGCTTCTGAGTGACCAGGTCTCTGCGTATCTCTCTTTCTCATTGCCTTCACCCGAAGTAATACATACCTTATTTCAGAAAGAAACTTAAAAAAAACAAACAAACCAAAAAAACCAAAAAAACTTTGGGCTGCTGCCCATGTCCTATGCAGTCACATGTCCTGTATTTCCCAACATAGACATGAATTGAAACTGCTTCTTTGCCCCCGTAATGGAACTTGCAGTTGTCAAATCATATGTCCCAATGTCTGAGCTTGGAAAATCCTGTTCCCTGTATTTATTTATTTATTTTTGTCTTTTAGGGCCACACCTGCAGTATATGGAGGTTCCTAGGTTAGGGGTCAAATCAGAGCTGCAGCTGCCGGCCTACACCACAGCCACGGCAGCGTGGGATCTGAGTCGTGTCTGCGACGTACACCACAGCTCACGACCACACCAGATCCTTAACCCACTGAACGAGGCCAGGGATTGAACCCGTGTCCTCATGGATACTAGTTGGATTCATTACAGCTGAGCTACAGCAGGAACCTCCGTCCCCCATATTTAGATGCCTTGTTAGTTTCCAGCTTATAAATGTCATGTAAGTCCATCCTCTCCACTGTAACTTCCAATGAGAATATTAATAATTGATCAGTTGTCAGGTTAAGTTTACAGTTTTTTTGGATGAGTTCGACAGGTAACATTGTGTAAATTTAAGTTGTACTGCATGTTACTTCGATACATTTATATATTATAATATGGTTGTCATTGTAACAAGAATTATCACATACATAATTACAGTATAGTGTTATTATCTGTATTTCATATATTATGTGCCTTTTCCCTTTAGTCCATACACCTGAGGCAGGTCCTCATTCCACCCATTTTACAGAGGAAGAAACTGAGTCAGAAAGAGAAAGTAACTTGTTCAAGTTCCCACAGCTGGTGACCAGCAGAGGCCGGCGTTCCTTTTTCCCTACATTCAGCAATATTTACTCCGTTTCAAAAGTGTACAGTCATGTGAATGTTACTTTTAGGGCCAGACCCCCGGTGCCCATCTTTCTCTTGGCTGCATGATGCTGCTGCTTGAGGTCAGCAATAAAATCAAAGACGAAGCGTGGATGGACAACTTCTTACAGTGCTTGTAAAAATTCAATCCTATGTCCTCATCTAAAGCCAGTTGCTTCTTTTAGCTCCATCCTGGTCTTACGTGAAATGGGATTGTTTTAATTTGTAGAAGTTTCCATAAAGTTAGACTCCCCTCCTGGGAACCTTAAACATGATCACTTGTGGCATTTTTCAAAGATGCTGAAATTTTCGAGCCGTCATTTCATCCCAGGTCACCCCAATCCATACAGAAAAGGGTGTCAATTGTGGTATGTGATTAGAAGCTTATTTTCCACGGTGGTTTTGAGGATTGAGTCTGTTAGAGCCCACTCTGAGTGGGAAAAAATAATTCTTTGGCTGATTTTGATTGTCATCCGAGTTACTGCATGGTGAACATTTAAAATAAGATATCTCACATTATCTTACACTAAGGTGGCCATAACTGTGTGCTCACAATGATAAGACATTTTTTTTTTTTTGGCTTTTTACCTAATGAGATTGGATGTTAAGGTTTGTTCAGTCTCCTTAACCCTTTGATGATATTGGTAGATATTGATATATTTTATCTATAGATTTCCAGTAGATCTTGGAACATCATCTTCTGGAATCACTTGTCCCCTTGGGCGGTTTGTGGAAAATTCACACTGTTGGCACCAGAACCGGCTTTATGGGCGTGCGACGTGTCCATGCAGCCGGGGCTCCTTGCTCAGAAGGGTGCCACACCTGCCTCCGTGCTCTACATCCATTTTCTGACACGCGGGATGATGTTTTGAGTGAAGGGTCTCGAACTGTCATTTTGTGGTGGGCCTCGAGAGGGATGCAGCCGGTCCAGCACTGCGTTCTCCGCTTTAACCAAATACATCTCTTCTCCACGTTTGATGTGCTAGCATTGGAGGTCCACCGTGGCTCTGAATGTGCCAGTGCAAGTTGTCACTTCTGTTCTGTACGCCTTTCTTGTTCCAGGCTTACCTTCTTCCTCCCAACCCCGCCCTGTTTAAGGATGGAATTTAAAGCCCTGGAGGGAAAGACTCGCAAGACCCTCCGTTTAATATTCCAGGGGTTTACGAGGAAACAGGCAAACCACAGAAACGTACGCACGCCCCATGGCCTCGTGGGACGTGATGAGAGATACTGTCCTGCTCTCAGGGAGCCAGAGGTCCCTGGCCCAAGGTGGTTTGAGCTCAAGCAGCACGGCCTTGGGCCTTTGTGGGACGCATCTCCGCTCTGGCCAGTGTGAAAAATACGCAAGCATATCAGTCTCCCTTAGCTTGGCTCTTCATTCTGTAACGTCAGGTTTGCCACTTGGAGGTAATGGTGATGTGATAACATCGGCCAGTTTGCACATAGGAACAGCATGAACGTATGATGTTGACGAATACGTAAAATAAGACGGTGTTTGAGTGTTTTCCTTTGCCTGTTGATATTTAAGTTTTTATAGGAAAAAATAAGGATGGAATATCATTTAGGAAAATAACACTCCGAAATCACTCCGCATGTCCTCTAAATCAGCATGTCCGGTAGAACTTTCTCTGGCGATGGAAATGTATATTGGTGCTGCCCACTGCAGTAGCCACCAGCCACGTGCACTTGAAATAAGGCTAGGGTGACAGAAGCGCCGAATCTTCCATTTCAGCTAGCTTTTGCTGACTTAAATTTATTTATTTTTTGGAGTTCTTATCGTGGCTCAGCAGAAAGAAATCCAGCTAGGAACCATGAGGATGCAGGTGCTATCCCTGGTCTTGCTCGCTGGGTTAAGGGTCTGGCGTTGCCCTGAGCTGTGGTGTAGGTTGCAGACGTGGCTTGGATCCTGCGTTGCTGTGGCTCTGGCATAGGGTGGCAGCTGCAGCTCTGAGACCCCCCTAGTCTGGGAACTTCTATATGCTGCAGGTGCAGCCCTAAAAAAAAAAAAAAAATTGTTTTTAAATTTCTTATTAAAATACAGCTGATTTACAATGTTGTACCAATTTCTGCTATACAGGAAAGTGACCCAGTCATATATACACATACATTCCCTTTCTTATATTATCTTCTGTCATGGTCTATCCTAAGAGCCTCTATACAGTTCCCCGTGCTGTGCAGTAGGACCTCATTGCTTATCTGTTCTAAATGTAAGAGTTTGAATCTACTAACCTCAAACTCCCCATCTGTCCAACTCCCTCCCCACTCCCTTTTGGCACCCCCAAGTCTGTATCCAACTTAAATTTAAATCATCACATACAACTAATGCTTGCTATATTGAATAGCACAGAGTGCTAGTCCACTTATTTTTGTATATGCTCTTTAAAAAAAAAGTAAATTTACGATGTTGTGTTGGTTTCAGGTATATGGCAAAGTGATTGAGTTATATAAATTATATATATGTGTAAAATATATATATTCTTTTTCCGACTCTTTTCCATTTTAGGTTATCGCAAGATCCCGAAAGTAGTTCTCTATGCCATACAGTAGGTCCTTGTTGGTTATCTATTTTATTTTATTGTATTTTAGTTTTACTTATTTATTTTTTTGTCTTCTTAGAGCCGTGCCTGTGGCATATGGAAGTTCCCAGGCTAGGGGTCCAATCGGAGCTATAGCTGCTGGCCTACCACAGCCACAGCAACACAGGATCCGAGCCACGTCTGTGACTTACACCACAGCTCATGGCAACACTGGATTTTTAACCCATTGAGCGAGGCCAGGGATCGAACCTGCATATTCATGGATACTAGTCAGATTCTTTTCTGCTGAGCCATGGTGGGAACTCCTCTGTAGTGTGTATCTGTTAATTCCAAACTCCTACTTTATCCCTTTCTCCTTCCCCTTTAGTAACCATAAGTTTGCCCTCAATGTCTGTGAATATATTTCTGTTTTTTTAATTAAGTTTATTTGTATCTTTTTTTTTAGATTCTACATATAAGTGATATCACATGACATTTGTCTTTCTCTGTTTAACTTACTTCACTTAGTATGATAATATCTAGGTCCATCCGTGTTGCTGCAAATGATATTATTTCATTCCTTTTTATGGCTGAGTAATATTCCACTGTATATATGTACCACAACTTCTTTATCCATTTATCTGTTGATAGACATTTAGGCTGCTTCCATGTCTTGGCTTTTGTCACTAGTGCTGCTATTAACATTAGGGTTCATGTATCTTTTCGAATTAGAGTTTCTTCTAGATACATGTCAAGGGGTGAGATTGCTAGATTTTTAGTTTTTTAAGGAACCTCCATACTGCTCTCCATAGTGTGTGTATCACTTTGCATTCCTATCAACAGTCTAAGAGGGTTCCCTTTTCTCCATACCTCTTTAGCATTTATTTCTTATTTGATGACAGCCATTCTGATGGTGTGAGGTGACATCTCATTGTAGTTTTGATTTGCATTTCTCTCATAATTAGCAATTTTGATCATCTTTATATGTTGACCATCAGTGTATCTTCCTTGGAGAAATATTTAGGTCTTCGGCTTAAACTTAAATTTAAAAAGCCATTTTCAGTACTATTCATATTATATTGATAGCACAAAAGAATTATTCCTCTTATTTTTGTACATGCTCTTTTATTTTATATCTAATCTTATCTTTTTCTCTGGTTGGCCACATCTTACCATTTGCCATGTGCCTTTTAGAAACTTATCTCTACAAACTTCTCCCCACCTTTTAGTCCAAGATTCAACAATGGAGGGTCTTGGTGTGGCTCCATGTGTTGGCGGAAGAAGAGAGGGCCTGGAAATTGCTCAGCTCTACGCTTAGCATTGAAACTTGGCCAAACCTGATGTGTACCATGTCCTAACAGCCCAGAAGATGGGACATGGAGACAGAGAAGCCCTGCTCAGTGCCATGCCTTCCTCTCCTGCCCACAGTGGAGCAGAGAGCAGAGAGAGAAGGGAGTCCTGGGGAAGTGATGTTGCCTTCTTGACAATACCCACTCTTTGGGTGAGCATCCTTCTACTTGGGGTCCAATGTAAACACTTTGTTCTCCACCCCTTGTCATCTTAGCATCAAAGCCTCAGCATAGGTACCATTCCCATTTTATACACAAGAGGAAAACAAGAATCAGAAAGTGACTCTGCTAGGGCAGTGTTGCTTGTGGGAAATAGTAGTTTGGGCCAGACTGTGTTTGTCTCTTTCCCTCTTTTAAAAGCTTGGGAAGAATCTGCTTTTGTTACGTTGTTAAGGGTTGTAACACATTATCAGCTGAATAACTTTGTCCAGTGGAATGCACAATTCACAGTGACATGGTTCTGCTTAAAAACAATCTTAAGGTGTGGTACATATACACAATGGAATACTACTTAGCCATAAAAAAGAACAAAATAATGCCATTTGCAGCAACTTGGTTGGAACTAGACATACTAAGTAAAGTAAGTCACAACAAGACAGATACCACATGATATCACTGATATGTGAAATCTAAAATATGGCACAGGTGAACCTATCTACAGAACAGAGACAGACTCACAGACATGGAGAGCAGACTTATTGCCAAGGGCGCGGGGGAGGGAGTAGGATGGCCTGGGAATTTGGGGTTAGTAGATGCAAACAACTACATTTAGAATGGATAAGCATTGAGGTCTGAATATACAGCACAGGGAACTATAGCCAATCACTTGTGATAGAACATGACAAAAGACAGTATGAGAAAAAGAGTGTATGCATATGTATGATTGGGTCACTTTGCAGAAATGGACAGACCAATGTGAATAAACTATAATGAATTTTTGTAAAAAAAATCTTAACATTTGATTTTTATTGCCTCCATGGTTGCAAGAGAGAGGAAGACAGAGAGATGTAAGATCAGACATAAAAAACATGCAGGCCCCAAAGGCTGAAATGTCATAGAAAGGGGTAGTGTCTTTTCTTTTATAGGCAAGCTTCTGCCAACATATGATGTAAAGACCATTCAGGGTCTAAATCACTTAGAAACAAGCAACTTGAACTCCTCATGAAGCCTCTCATGATCTGCTTGCCATGGCGACTCCAGATTAACCAAGCCAAGGGCAGTGTCATCGACTGCCACGGGGCTGAGGTGTGAGTCCCAAAAGGGAAGGAAGCTAAGCCCTTCCAGCCCAGGAAACCCGGTTGACCCCTCAGAGCACAGGCCCCAGAAAGTCCCAGCTTGCGAGTTGCCCCGGGGCCCGAGCAGCTTCGCCACAGTCACGAGACTGGACCCGTGCGCACAGCCTGGAGCGCTCGGCCTGCAGGGTGGGAAAGCAGTTCCCTCTTTCTCGGACTGCTTCCCTTTGTTGTCCGTGGGCCACGGAGGCTCTGGGGGCAGTGGGGGAGGTGTGATCTGGAGCCTTGCCATAGGCCCCAACCCGGAGCCACTGACCCGAGCCGCTTGGACGACGCCAGTCTGGAGGCTGGCCTTGACTCTATCTAATCCAACAGGCACTTACTCATCACGTGGCCCTGTCCAAAAATAACACACACTGGGGGCCTTGGGGACACCAGGCCCAGCTAGCGAGAGGCCCTTGCAGGCCCGGGAACCCACCTTCCTGTTTGCCTTCCTGGCCACCAGCATCGCAGCACCTCCCCAGAGCGCCGAGGGCCCATTGGGTGTTCCTGGACTGGCATCCTTCTGGGAGCCCAGTGCCCACCACTGACCGGCCACTGGCTGTGTGAACTGTCATGCGTGGTCACCGAAAGGCAGCAGTGCCTGGAGTCAGGAGAACTGGGAGGAGCCAGCCTATCACATGCCACCAGGATGCTGGCCCAGGCCAGCCCTGAAGCTCTTTTCTCATTATATAAAATCCTAGTAGCTTATGGATGCCAGGAGCACTGGTAGTGCTTTGTTTGAATTCGGGCCTGTCGTTCACCTGCAGTGTAAACGTGAGCCTGTCGTATTATCACTGAAGCCTGGGTTTCCTCTTCCTGAAAAAGAGAGTCGTTCTTGTGTGACAGTGTTGGGATGGCGCTGAGGTAGCAATGGACCTAGAGTCCCTGCCAGGGCCCAGCAAGGCCTTCTGCCAGCTCTTGGCATTATTGCTTCACTCCACAAGGACTTGAACCGTGGGTGCAGGTGTTCTCTGCACCTAGTGTGCATCATCTGCCAGTCGGGAGAGAGCTTTTGGAGGTGAGGCAGAATAATTCGAATCAGGATTATGGCCCCCAGTTCGGGAATATGTGGTCGCAGTCAGTGCACGTGAGCTTTTTGGAGTCACAATAGTAGCAGTCACAGCAGTAACAGCAGTGGTGGTAGTAACAGCCACTGCAGTAGTGATAGCAGTAATAGTAGCAGTCACAGTAGCAGCAGCAATCGTGATAGTATTAGTGGTGGTGTGGTACTACACCAGCAGGAGTTGTAGCAGTGTAGTAATAACACCAGTAGTTGATACTTGCAGTACTAAAGTAGTAGCGGTGGTAATGGTACTAGCAATTGTAGTAGTACTGCTAGTAGTAGCAGCCAACCTTGATTATGCTAAATTCTCCCATGGACCAACATCTTGACTTCTCCCAACTGTCCTAAGAGAGCCGCTCTTGCCTATGCGCAACAGAAAATGATTGGTTTTGATGCCCCTAGTCACGTGCATCTTATTTTACTGAAGTATCGTTGATTTGCAATGTTGTGTTAATTTCTGGTGTACAGCAAAGTGATTCAGTTTTATGTATGTATATACATTCTTTTCCATTATGATTTACCACAGGATATTGAATGTGGTTCCCTGTGCTGTGCAGGAGGACCTGGTTTCTTAATCCATCCAATATTTAATAGTTTGTATCTGCTAATCCCAAACTCTCCATCCATCCCTACCCGCCCCCACCCCTGGCAATCACCAGTCTGTTTTCTGTGCCTATGTTTCTGTTTCGTAGGTATGTTCATTTGGGTCGTATTTTAGGTTCCACATATAAGTGATATCACATGGTGTTTGCCTTGCTCTTTTTGACCTCGCTTCGTGTGATAATCTCTAGGTCCATCTGTGTTGCTGCACATGGCATTATCTCACTCTTTTGATGGCTAATAGTCCTTTTTATATACGTGCCACATCTTCTTTATCCGTCCTTCTGTAGATGGACATTTAGGTTGCTTCCGTGTCTTGGCTGTTGTGAATAGTGCTGCAGTGAACCCTGGGGTCCAGGGCTCATAAGATGCACAGTTGTTTCTTTCCATTCTGGGCTGTGAAAAAGTCCATCAACAACAACCACCTGGTTGGGACCTCACCAGGTCATGCTACTGTCTCTGTGGTTTGTTATAGTTATACTATAACAAACGCTGAAAGACATAGCTGGTTTCACTGTAACTACCTTATTAGATCATTTTATAGAACTTTAGTTGATAGTGATATATAATAGCTTGATGTTTTAATATCTTTATATTACATATGATATATGGTGTAGTATTTTTACATATAATATTTTCTGTTTACTCTTGAATATTTTTTCTTATTTTATTTATAGCCATTTTTATTCCTCCTTCTATGAATTCTTTGTTCTTTTCCTTCCTTTCCTCACTTTTTTCCATTTTATGTGATTGTTGCTTTCCTTGTTGATTTCTCATAGCTCTTTATATATTGTGTTTTAACCCTGTGTCATATTTGTAGCAAAAAATTTTCCATGTTTCTCTCTTGCCTTTTAAGTATATTTATATTTTTATATGTAAAACATTTGTGTTGTACTCAAGGTTAAATATTCTTTCTTTGCTTTTACTTTTAGAAGTATGTCTCCATTCTCTCCAGTTAATGCTTCATCTATACTTTCATTTTTATGATTTTGAATCTGACTTTTAAATATTCAATCCATTTAGAATTTATTTTGTCATTTGATATAAGCTGATGATTTTTCATAAATAATCAATTATAATAGCATTTGTCAAAAAACTCTTCCTTTCTCCACTGATTTTGATGCACCTTTTATTGTGCTTTAACTTAACACACACACAAGGAAATGTATTTCAAAATTATTTCACTTCCTTGATCTATTTGTTGATTCTTATAGTGGGACATAATTCTTTCATTATATTTATGAAAAATTTTAGTATATGCTATAGTGATCATTGAATAGAATTCACTCATTGTAGCCAGAGAGGGACTCAGATTCTGACTTTTCAGATCATTAACCGTGGACTCAAGTTGTTTTATCTCCCTGAGAGTCTGTGAACTCACCTGTGAAGTGGGCTAAGACGGTATCTGCGTCACGTGGCATCTGGAGCACTTCCATAAGCCTGCACTTCAGGGCCTGAAATATAGAAGGTGCTCAATCAATGGCGACTGTCATTCTCAGGTTCAGAGGTTTCACATTACATCTATGACCTCATCCGTTGGGGTGAAAAGGGTGCCAGCTGTCTCCCTGGCACCCAGGGCCCCTGGGTTTGAATTTTGCAGCTCTGACATTTCAAGGTGGCAGATCTCATGGCACCTGAAGAATTTCTAGGAGCCATCTGTTCTCAAGTCCATGCGTCACCAACAACAACCTGTGCGTACTTTAAAAAGACGGATGGGGTTCCGAAGGCTACAGAGCAAAGTCCAGAATGACATCCATCTATGGTCAGGTTTGGCCGGGAATGGAGACAGTGAGTCTGGTTTGAGTGTCCATCTGGCTGAGTTCGTAGACCAGCTCCACTGATTTACAGCTGTATGACCTTAGACATTCTACCTAATCTTCTGAGGGACCAGTGTTCTTGGCTATAAAACGGGCCTTGCAACAGTACCTTCCTTTTAGAATTCTTATGAAAAGTAAACATGATTTTGAATATAAAGCACTCATCAGAATGCTGGGTACAGTAAATACCCAGTGACTGTTGAGGCTGCTGACGTCACTGTCAGGTATCAAGGCGACTTTGGATGTATCTGTTGGGGCGGCCTCACCAAGTTGGAGCAGTGAGTCTGAGTGCTCTCTGTGCTGGCTGAAAGTGGATTTGAGCTGAGAATAGATTCACCAAATGACCCACTTTATCATTTAATAAAATGTGCTGATTTGGCAAGTTGAGATCACGGTCTTCCCCGGATCTTATGGATGTGCAGACATGGTGAGCCTCTGGGTGCATGTGCATGTACACACACACACACACTCATGCAAATGTCTGCTCCCATGTGAATCTAAGTCCAGATACACACAAGTTTCCCTACCAACATCATTGTGAAATATGTGCTTTTTGTTGCTGTTGTTGACTGGCAGAAATTGGCAGTGAATTCCATGCTCTGAAATTTCATAGACTCTGTCTGGGCCAAAGTTTTATAAAAAGTATATTGCCTACTCAAGGCAGTGTTGGTGACAGCTGCCTTACATAGTTGAGTAAGGCACTAGGATTGTGATGTCTCATAGCTTAAAAGGGACTTCTATTTATTTTTCCTATCCTATTTGTCTGTCTGTCTATCCATCCATCCATCCGTCTATCCATCCATCTATCCATTCACCCTTCCATCCAACTACCCATTTATCTATCCATCTATCCATCATCTCTCTCTATATATAAATGTATGTATATACACACATACATACATACATATATATATATGTAATCTATTTCTATCTATCTGCCTATCATCTACCTGTCCATTTCTGTGCATTTATCTGGCATGTCTTTATGGAGCACCTACTGTGTACCTTGCATGTAAAACCAAGGGTGAGTTGGACATAATCTTGATTCTGGGAATACTGTCAGCTGTGGTAGAGAGGCGTATAAGCAGATAATGAACACAAAACTTTGTCCATGACTCCACTTATGATCTTGATTTCCGTTACCATCTCACATGGGGCTATGGCTCAACTGAAGAAGAAGCAGGTGCTGTCTCTAAATGCATGTTGTCTATAAATATATGAGAACTATCCATACTCACTCATATTTCCAGCTCTTCTTTCCCTCCTGGTCCTAACAATACTTCCACATGCCTCTGGGTGTTACCATGATCCCCTAAGTTGATGGGACCAATAAAATACTAGTGGGAATAACTAGTGGTGTTTCTGGGTGGAAGCTTTTAAGAGTCAGGGTAGGATTGTCTGAGCTCCTGTTGAATGCTGTGGCATTTAATGTTAAGGAAGGCTTCACTCAGGAAAGTCAAAATCCTTGAGCCAGACTTGGAAGCAAGAGTAGAAGTTCCTTAAGAGTAATTCATCTCATCCTTACAGCAGTGTTGTGAAACAGGTTGTATTTTCATCACTGTCCTTGCCATCATCACCAGTGGATGAGAAGATTAAAACCGATGCCTGGAGAGACTAAGAGGCCAGCCCACTGTCCATGGAAGAACCTAGACTCAGATTGATTTTTTTTTCCCTCCAGGTGTAGGCTCCTTTTAGACAGTACCTGAAAAGGAGCTGGTGACTGGTCACTCGTCTTGAAGGTGGACACTATTGGCCGTATTTTGTAAATTGCAGGTCTTAGGGATATAGGGCATTGCATGTAATGTATCAAAACCTATGTGGTTATGAGAGTTGAGTTAGTTTTGTAGCATTGCATTCCAGGAATCATTCTGGCACTTTCTCAGAGGAAGACATAGGCTTTTAAATCCAGGTGCCCAACTGGCCTGACACCTTGGTTTCCAAGAGGAAAACCACAAGGTAAAGTGGTGAGATAAAGGGGGACACAGGCAGAAAAAGAAGCAGCAGCATGCATGGCACTTAACTTTTTCTTTTAACTCAAAGAAAAATAACAATAATAAATCCCCCTCGGATGCAGTGTTCATTGGAAGACATACGTGACATGCACTTTCAAAGCTTAGGAATTAGAGCTTTTCTGTCTGTCGTCCAGTTGGACTTCAAGAGCCGACTTTGAACCGGTCACCTCCCCAAGTTGATTCTGATCTCTTTCCTCCAAGGGTTGTCATTTAAAATGGATCTCGAGGCCGAGAGCGCACATAAGAGTAGGGTATAAGGAGGGTGGCAGCGAGGACCCCAGGTGAGCCGAGGGTGTGGAGAGCAGGGTGCCTGCGTTTCCCACGTCTGGCCTGTCCCTCCCCTGTCTTATGTCCCCTCTCTTCCTGCGTTCTCCTCCAGGGAGGTGGACGGGGGCCGTGGCCTGGCCTGACCTAGTGTACCCGGTTTAGCAGGCATTGTGTGGGTGGCAGGGGAGGCGGGAGAAGGCTCTGTCTGAAGGGAGGACACTCGGGGATATGAAAATTCATTTCATGAGCAGAGTTAATCACCCAGGAGGTCGCCCCGAGGTTGCCGGAGCTGCAGGCCCACGTGGAAGGACAGGTCACAGCCCGTGGGGAGCGGATCACCATCCCTTTTCCTTCTTGCTCCGTTTCTGGAAGCTTCAGCCGCGGACACAAGATCAGGTTCTGCGCTCCACAGGCACTGGAGCGGTCTGAACAGATGGCCTGCGCTCTTCCCACACTTCTCCCGGGGTCTATTTCTCGCATCAGAGAGGGCACGTCTGATTCAGCTGAAGAGTTTAGGGCTGGTCATTCACCAGAAGACCAGATTCCTAATTACAGGGATTTCAAGCAGCAAGTTCTAATATGAGGAGTTTTTTTTTTTTTTTTTTTTTTTGAGCCCATCCCTTGACCTTTCTTTTTTGATTCAGCTGCGTAGAAAACAGAGAATCTGTGAGAGAGCCGGAAACCGCATTCGATGGGCCCCTCACATGAAAAAGTGATTTTTAGACATAGAAATAAAACATAGGTCCAAGGCCAGCACGTTACCCCCCTTTAAAAGTATCGGCTTCTCTTCTGTTGATAAAAAAGATGACCCTTTGAGGAATAGATAAATAATTTCTTGGCGCATGTTCTTGGTCCGTGTCTCCAGTTTAACTTTTACACAAAGAGACCAGTGACGAGAAGATAAATATAGAGAGAAAAGAAAGAAGCTAAGACACTAAGTTATCCCAAAGGGCATTCCTGTGTTAGTCATCTTATAAAAATTATATGTACCACAGAATATCTATTTTTAGAGGCCAGGAGGTTATGTGAAGCAGTTTAGATGTCGGCAGAGACCCAGAGGCCGGCTCCCAGTGATGATACTGGATATTTAGATATTTGTTTTCTTTATTTTAACTCTGCAAAGCTGGTACCGACCACATGGCTGTGTTGGCCACTTGGGGCAGCGAGACTGGACCATGTGCTTCTTCAGAGCCATCCGAGGTTCTAAGTGATGCTTTTGTGTTATTTTTGTCCATCTTCTTGCCCTGGTTAAAACACACACACACACACACACACACGCAGGAGGTCAGTATGCACCTTCTCTATTTTTTCTTTTGGCTGCCCCAAAGCCTGTGGAGTTCCTAGGCCAGGGATCAGATCCCAGCCCTAGCTGTGACCTAAGCTACAGCTGCGGCTACACCTGATCCTTAATCCACTGCGCCAGGCCAGGGATCTGACCGGTAGCTCGGCGCTCCCAAGATGCTCCCAATCCCATTGTGCCACAACGGGAACTCCCACATTCTCTATTTTAACACCCAGCAGAGGCCTCTTTCAGGGGAGGAGAGGGTGGCCCCAACTCTTAGGCAGTTACAATTCAACTTTTATTAAAAGCCTAAAAGAGCCAGAGAAGAGCCTCGTCCAAATGATCTGATGAGGAAACTCTATTTCCACTGTTTCTCGTGAGTTCAATCCTGCCTGAGCTTGTAGCGGCCAGATTATCTGTGGCTTCTCTTCAGAGCAGAATACACTCACTTTAACTACTGAGCAGCTGAAAATCTGTTGGATTTAGTGCTTCAGGCTGCAGGGAAAGGCAGCAGAAATGCACCAGCTTCTGTCTGCCTGCATGTTTGCTTTTGTGTTACTTTCCTTCATTCGGTGCAGCTCTGATGCGAGCTGCTTCTCAAGGCGCAACTCTCATTTGCCCCAAAGACTCGTGTCCCTGAGGCTCAGGCTGGCGCTGGCACAGGTGACACGCTGGAGCATGGCGGTGACACAGCTGCACGTCCACGGCCCCCTCCCTTCCCCTCAAACGGCCGTTGGCCTGTTTCTACCCCACACTCCATGCTGGTAATCGGAGCCGGCTAGCGCTGGAGAAGGTACCCGAGTAGCCCAGAAAGGCTCCCTCTGTGCTGCTGGGGGATGCTGGCCAGATTTAGCAACTGAAATCACAAGGCGCCCAGTTCCATGTGAATTTCAGATAAATGACAAGTACATTTTTAGGATAAGTGGGCTCAATGTGATATTGAGACTTATCCTAGTAATTATTCACTGTTTATCTGAAATTCACATCAAACTGGGCATCCTGCGTTTGACCTGGTGTACCCTGGGGGACCTTCCTTAGGGGCATCTGTATGGGCTCCAGGCTACCCAACCCCTCTCCCACCCCAGGGCACGCAGCCCTTAGAAAACAGAAGAGGACAGCACACACCCTAGATCCCTGGTGCTTTTCTTGTCTGTAAGGGGACCTCAAGGTTTCCTGGTTTAAGAAACAACTCCCACAACCCTTTTAGGGACAAGAGAAGCAGCAGATGGGAGCTGTTTTCCCCCAACTCCACTGCTGTCCTTTAATTTAATTTTTGCAGCTGGAGAGACCTGCCTTACCCCAAATGCTCAGGCAAAGCAATACCTGATTCTAACAGCTCTGTAGCCCTAGATTGAAAATGGTTCATGATGGTACCTATCTTTCATCTGGTGTGTTCGGCGTGTCTGCTTTAACTCTGTTGCTCCTCCAAACACTGGGTACAGCAGAAATTCTAGGGAAATGGATCTTGGGGAGTTGTGACTTTACCCAGAGTCTTATAGCGAACTCCCAGCTGGGCAAGTCTTGGATGGACCTCCTAGTTTCTCTTCCAATGGGCCTTTCCACACCCTAGTGCCATCTCCTTAACAGACAGAGCTCTCGACTGGGTCTTGCATCCTTTCTGGCCACAGGGAATTGGCTCAAGATAACCACTTGCCATTTCTTCCACCATCTTTCTATCTCCAAGGTTGTCATGATGCCAGAGGATAGCCATAACCAGCCCTGAAAGGCGACCGTAAGCCACAGTTAGTCATTAATTTCTTTTGCTATTTAGTATTTTCATTATTTGACTAATGTCATCTGTAAAAGTAGGACGTTAGAGGAAGTTCATGAAATTCAGACAAAGGTGAAAAGAGTCATCACTTAGTCGCACTCTCAGTCATTAGAGAAGATTTGGGTCTTTTTGTTTGTACCTGCTTTCTGAGGCATGGCCGAATACATGCATCCATTCCTCTTTGTGTAAATGCCTAGAAGCACACTTTATACAATTTAAAATGCCCTGAAATGCTTTTCATTTGGCGTTCTCCAGGTACATTTTCCAATGGCATTTAAATGTTCTTTGAGAAAATGGGGTTCAACCATTTCCTGATATTCACATCTCTTTCCTTTAATGCCCTCGGGGTTGGGGGAGGGCTCTGAATTTTCAGTAAGCCCTTTAGGGCCCCGAAGTGATGAGATGGCCAAGCAGAAAAGGCTTGGAATGGTTAGAGATGAGTGTCCTCTCCTTGGACCTTTTGTTTATTTTGTTTATTTTTTTGTCTTTTTGTCTTTTCTAGGGCTGCATCTGCGGCACATGGAGGTTCCCAGGCTAAGGGTCTAATTAGAGCTGTAGCCTCTGGCCTACACCAGAGCCACAGCAACGCAGGATCTGAGCTGCATCTGCAACCTACACCACAGCTCACGGCAACACCAGATCCTTAACCCACTGAGCAAGGCCGGGGATCGAACCCGCAACCTCATGGTTCCTAGTCGGATTCGTTAACCACTGAGCCATGAGGGGAACTCCATCCTTGGACCTTTTGAACTGCTCCTGAGACCTCAGGAAGCCAGCGCACCGTTTGTGTCAGTGTCCTCCAGTGAGAAGGAATGTGGCCTGTGTGGTCTGTGTCATTCTCCAGCTCGATGACACGTAAAGATTAACAGGACGTTAACGGAAAATGTTTGGGGATGTCTTTGAGGTTGGGAGTTCCACAAATATATGGTATGTGTCAGTAACCTGTTTGTTTGGGACCCACTTGAGGGCCCAAATATTGTTCTAACGGTTGGAGAGGAAACTTCTCTCCTGACACTTGATGAACAGAATATGCATCATCCCTTGTTTGAAATTTTGTTAAAATTGAATTCACTGAGTGCTCGGTCTCTATACAGCCATCTGTACATTCAGCCAACATTTATTAAATGTCACTCCCCTGCCAGGCGCTGGGCAAGGCACTTATACATGTATGATTCCACTTAACCCTTCCAGAAACACCCTCTGAATTACGAATGCTCCTTTAAAAAACTATTTTTAGGGAGTTCCCAATCAATCTTTTCCTCCTTCCCTCCCTCGCCCCCCCTTTTTAAAAAAAAAAAAAACCACAAGAAAATTGACTTAGGATAACTTAAGTCGCCTTCTTAAGTGAAAAAAATCAGGATAAAGTATTCAAGGACGTCATTAATTTTATAAAGTGTGTTTCTAGGCATTTGCACAAATAGGAAGGGACACATGTATTTACGCAGGCCTCACAAAACAGATACAAACAAAAAGACCAAAGTGTTCATTTCCTAGTGAAAAAGAGGGCCACCGAGGGAATGCTATTTCCATCTGTATGTTTCTCTTTAGGGCTTATGTTTTCATCTCTTTGTTTCCAGAGCAGGGTGGAGACCGGGTCCCTTGGAATGCTCCTTCAACACCCTGCCCCCACCGTCCCCCTTTTGGCTCAGGGGAAGGTGTAAGGGGTTAAGGAGAGCCCAGATGGAGTTTGAATCTCCTCGTTGGAGATTTCAAATCAGTTCCAAACCAGGAGTTCCAATCACTTACCCCCCACTTCCCAGCCTGCCTCAGGACGCCCCTGGTGTAGCAGCTGAGTCCCACGATGGTCTCATTCCCAGTGGGGATGAGGAGGAAGATCCGGGCTTGGCTCATGAAGACTATAGGTAGGAACGAAAATAGAAACTCCTGACAGCTTGATTTCCTTTTGTTGGCACCAAGCTCTGTTCGGTGGAGCTGGAAGGGACCCTATAAATGTACAAACGCAGGGAAATCCTGCACCGGGTCATCAACCGCCTCCAAGGGGCTGAAGGGAAGGCACATTACTGCAGGGAACCAGCTCCGAGAAATCGCTGCATTTCTGAGAATCCCTGAGTGGTTAGTGATTGTAAATAAAGGAGCCAAAGGCAGCCAATTTCATTTTCAGAGTTTTGGATTATGCTGTCAGAAATGCATATAAGCATATGTATTCAATAATAGCACTAATATAGTGGGAAGCTCTCCCCTGGCTTCCCTCTCGCCTCTTTTCTCCCTTCAAATTGATATCTCAGAGCCTTAAGTCAAACTGTGTTTTATTAAGAGAATGGGTTATTTGAGATATGGTTGTGACATTAACCAGGGCTGAGCCCAGCTGTAGTTCTGCCAAGAGCCTTCATGCTGAATCTGGATTTCAGTACAGAAAGAGCCCTGCTCTCTCCGTTTTGCTTGGCTTGGATGATTTTGCTCAGTTCCTACCCAAGTGGCAGGGGTTTTTGCCAAGAGCAGGATGAGTTCCCGGCCACTGGGACGGTGTCTGTTGATAGTATGGGTGGTTCACAGAAGCTAGATGCATCCAACCGCATGAGCTTGGCTTTCTTCTCCATGAACGGGATTCCAGAAAATCATACCGTTGCTCCCGGGACTGACATGAGACTGGGCACAGGGCTGCTGGCACCTGGGAATGGGACGTGGCCAAGGAACCAAAGGGGGCAGAGAAAAACTCTTGGACTATGAGACCCCTGACAACTTGAACCGAATCCTCGAATCTGCTTTTGGAAACCATTGCCTTCTCTTCTGTTGGTCCTGGCCCAACACATTGCTGGCGCCATCTTGCTAAGAAACCTTTGTCTCAGGTGGCTCTCCCCAAATCACTTGATAGTAGTTTCTTTTCCAAAGTGCTGTGAGGACTCTTACAGCTGCTCCCACACCATCCTCTCTGAGAAGTGGGCTTGATGACTCTGACTTGAAATGCTGGGACCTCCCTGAGGGTCAACCCCCACCAGGCCAGAAGCATGCAGGTCTCCTGGGACTTGATTGGGGTGGAAGCACCCTAGATCTCATGTCTAATGAGATCACCAAATATTGGCATGAGAAAGGGAATTTGAAAAAAAAAAAGTGCAGTGAACTTTCAGTCTCCTTTCTTTTCCCTAATGGAACTCTATCCTCTGGGTCTGTCGAAAAGGGAAATATTTACAAGATCTTCCAATGAGATGCCATAAAGCTGAATGACTTCTTTTGTCTGAGGAGTTGATTCCTCTCTTCTTGAGGTTATTTTGATTCCATTTAAGCAAGGTAAGAAAGCCAGCTTAGAGCTATATTTGGAGACAGTGAAGCCAATGAAACCTTATATCAAAGAAACCACGCAGTTCTGAGATTTTGTGGGCAATTGTATTGGGTGAGGGGAGGGCGGATATCTGAGGGACCAAAACCAAGCTGAATCTCTCTAGTACAGATCCAAAAATATGGTCTATCCCTGGAAACAGGCAAGCTGACTAAACCGCAAATGACACACGGCCATTTCCATTTGAATGGAGCCAGGTTCCCCTTCCGCCCTGATGTGTTGAAGTTGGCCTGCACTGGCTCACAAGGGCCCATTGTTAAGTTTTTCAGAAACTTATGAGTCAGTTGTTATACGCAGCCATGATTAAAAGCTAAATCACGTAAACTCACAAGCAAATAAATTCTATTTTTAAAAGTGCGTTCCGTCCCCGAAAACCCTGCCTTCCTAATGATCTCACTGTGTAATAGCGTTATCTCTGCTCTTGTTAGGCTCTGCCTCGGTTGTGCTAGATCGTGAGGTCCAATCACACATCCCTTCCCAGCTCCACATTCGGTGGGATCAGAGTCGCCTGAAATTGGCCACCGTGGAAATATTTACATCAGAGAAATGAGCACATGATACAGATCAACACACAGCCCCCCCCCCCCCCCCACACACACCTTGTTGTCCTGAAGAGTCAGTTGCAAAACATTTATCAGCATACTCTTCACCTACAGGACTCATCTCCTGAGGCTGAACGTCTAAAATCAAGGAGATGTGTACCTGGGCTCATTGCCTACGGCCATTGGTCCGAAGATGCAGTTACTATGAATCTGTTCACGCCTGAACCCAGAGAGACCAGCAGATTGGTGTTCACGGGGTGGAAGGATGTTAGGTCTCATTATTTCATTTAATTTTAACTGATGAATTAAGAGCCCTTTATCACACAGATAAAGCTACTCTCATTCAGATGCTTGGCATTTTAAGGCAAGGAAATTGATTTCCTCACGTGTCTCCAAGAATCTTCTTTCCAGGGATCTAGGGAATTTAGCTTACGGGGTATGAGTGTTAGTAACTATATCCTTTCTCTAGCATCTCTTTCTCCATACGTAGCACTGACTGCCAGAGAAGACATTGACTCCTGAATGTAAGGTGACAAATCTATTTCATCTTTTCTCTAATATCATTTGTAGATAGAATCATTATAGATAGATAGATAGATAGATAGATAGATAGATAGATAGATAGATAGATAGATAAAAAACAACACCCAGACCTTAGCAGATTTAAAATCAGGTATCTTTTTTTTTGTTGTTTCAATGAAGGGAATTCCAATATACATCATCGGAAACCCTTTGCAATGAAAACTAGCAGCCGAAATGGATGGGTTAATTTTTCAACTTTCAAGGGATTTGAAAAGTTTCACTATGGCTTTTTCCTTTTTTTCAATCTCTCTCCTGGAATTATCTAGTTCTGCTTTATCTGACCTGCCTTTTCTAAATTGATCAAATTGCTGCCAATATTTGAAAAAGGCATTAAAAAAAAAAAAAAGATCCAGCATACTATGTATTTTGTTTGATCTCCAAGACCAGTTTGTCCCCCTCCAAGTGCACGTCTGTGGACAGAGCTATGTTTTCATTTGCGTGGTCTTGCCAAGTCAGAATGGGAGTCACCCTTCTCAAGGTCTCAGGACAATCACTTTACCCAAAACATCCATCCCGGGTATTACAGGAGGCAGAGAAGCTCTGCATAGCTATTTATTTTAAGTGCCTGATTAAAATTTCATGAAAACAGGAAGTCAGAGGAAAAGAATAGATTGCAAGAGCGATGAAATCCGGGGCTTTGTAATTTTTAGCTCACAGGGAAAAAAAAAAAAAAAGCGTTAAATTGTAAGGAAGGTATATTTTCAGAATCGTGCTGTGGCCACTAATGGCATATTTTGTCACTGGCTGGGGAGCTAGTGAACTAAGAATGGGTCCAATTTTTTAAATCTTATTACACAGTTTTGCTCTCATTTAGAAATTGTCACCTTAAAGTAACCTAATGCTGCTCTACTTAAAGCAAACCTCATGCAGTTCTCTCCGTGTGTCTGTTGCTCACATTGTCTTTTAACTAAGGAGATATAAATGCTGTTCTGACACCACTGAACAGCACAGAATCTGTCCACCCCATAAGTTGATGTAGCCTAAGAACTTAATCTTATCTAATTCCCGTATCCAATGGGATAAAGAATTTGGGGGAAAGAAAGTAATGACATTTTTTTTTTTCTGGATGATAACCGAATGATTTCTATATTTGGTCAGTGGAAAGTGTTTCTCCAAAGAAGTGTCTGCCGACCTTTAGCTGTCGAGGAAATCCGCACTCAAAAAGAAAAACCCATCATCGAACTAAAAATTGTCATACAACCACGCGCAATGGGGAAGGAAGGACACATACAGCGTTCCTGTTCTATTGCTGGTCCTCGAAATTCCCACCTCCTGGCTGAATGTTCACCTTTGGGACCTCAAGCTGAGCTCTCATTTGGCTGACCAGACAGGAATAATTGCAACAGGCTAGTGGCTGGGTACGTTTTATGTGCCCATCTCAAATAAATCCCTCTCTGAAAAACCAGCCTCCCGGTCTCTTCGCAGAGGCAGGCGTAATCCTCAGCAGGGCTGGGTCAGAGAGGAGGGGGCAATTGAGCAAGACGGTATTGCATGGCCCCCAGCTAATGCAACAAATTAACTCCCTCTCATGGACGGGTTAAATCCTTTAGATCTCTTTCCAAGCTTCTCGTTTGCCCATTGAAACTGACCTGAACAGGGATCAGAGGGTTTATCGCTCAGGAAAAGCAACTGGGGATGCTGATGGGCACAGCTGGACGCCAGGATGTCCCTTCCGAAGCTCCCCAAATCCCTCAGGGCCTGAGTAGGCATGAGTTTATCTGGGGGAATCCGAGTATCTCTGGCAGAGGTGTGCGTGTGCGTGTGCGTGTGTGTGTGTGTGTGTGTGTGTGTGTGTGTTTTTCTACGAGATGGCTGGAGGTCATTTCATGCTGATGGTCAGAGGATCATTCCAATCATAGGCTTCCACGGTGGGGAACAAAAGAAGAAGAAACTACGGGAAACTCTTCAAGTCTCCTCAAAGTTACAAAATCAGTCATTTAATTTAGGCCTCATGAATTCATTTCCGCGGAACTGAATCTGCCATAGGGGATGAAGATAGGCATTGGTCAAGGGCAGGTGGCTTGAACAGAATGGGAAGTGAATGAGTTACTTCCCAGGGCCTCGGTTTCCCCTTGTGTACAGTGGGCCTTCTGATACTTGCCGAGCCCATGGCTCTGCATCTCTGTCACCAGTGTTCCAGGAACTGGCTTTGCTTCCTCGAAAGTCTTTGTTTGCTCCTCTGTAAAACCTCGCTAAACTCTTGCGGTAGCCATGGCTCTTGTTGACCTGTCTTATTGCCCAGCAGCACATCTAGGCAGGCACACTGAGTGTTCAGCAGCCAGTATTGTAGGATGAATGGATGGATGAATGAACGCTTTACGAGTGTTGGGAGAGATGAAATGGGGAACATAGGTCATTGTTGTTTTGAGACTTGGAGAGATTCAGCAGACGTTCATTTTCTGTGCTGGAGTTTGGTCTAGGACAGGAAAAGGTCCTCTGTAGTCTGTTTGTCCCCAGTGGGAGAAGTATTACCCCTGCCCGCCACAGGGATGCCTTGCAGAAGGGTGTTCTCCCCTTAGCTGTGGTGGAGGATTCCTGTTACAACAGCCATGGCTGGAAGGTGAACAATTACTTGAATCCAGTAGATCTTGACTTTGGCCACAAAGAAAGCCCTGTCCTCTAGTATCATGACAATATCTACTATCAAACAATATTGACCAATGGATCCGGAAAAGCACAAGAAAAATGAAAAACAACTAGATGCAAGGTGAGAAATCGCTTGAGAGTCATCTTTTTATAATAACTCCAATGCTATAATCATTCACAAAACTCAAAATTCTTTCCCATCATCCCATCATTTTCCCCATGCTGGGTAGGATTTTTTGAGGCACAAGATGCTGTGTCTGCTCTTTGGAATTTGGAAATCTAAGCACGATGCTCCTAGGGCGCTGTGCTACTCCGAGCCCTCCAACTGCATGGTATTTATGAAGCAACTTTCTCCAAGGAGCTCCAAGCCTTTAGAGTCTTAATCAAATTCAGCCTTATAACATTGGGCGATATTAAATGCCTTTTGCCCAAAGCCCCAGCAAGCAAAGCCATCATTGGATTGATCCCAATGCGAGAAGCCTCTTTGATTTAATCACGAGCTTCTCTCGACTCCCAGAGCACTTGGCTGAGACCCTGCTCACAGCCTTGCTCTGCCTTCAGATGCAGGCATCATGCCTGTATTTGTCTTCCCAGCATGACCATGAACCCTCAAAAGCCAGAGGCAAATGGCTGCAGTACACCCCCCACCCCATACGTGGCACAGGGTTAGTCGCATATGTCTATGGAACCATGTAGGTTATTTATTAATTTGGGGGTAGCAGCAATTCCTTCCTCTGGTGCATGCACCAGGAGGTGAAACTACAGATGCAGCTCCTTTAGCAGATCTGTGTAGGGGAAACAGGCTTCTGTTTGCAAGTTTATGATTATTCCACGTAATGGCATCTCAGAGGCTCTAGACAGGAAGACGCGTGCCAAAGGAGAACTGTGTCTTCAACCCCAGAGAAGCTGGGGATAGAATTGAGGTGATCACATTACCCTGGAGCTGGAGGATCCCTACTTTCTGGGGTTGAAACCACGTGGGTTTCAATCCAGGCTTTACTTCTAAGTAGCTGTGTGTCCTTGAGTAAGATACTTAACCTCTCTGAATCTCATATGCCAATAACACCATCTTTGGCCACCAATACATCCCAGTTTCTCCTGTGCACTCGCTGCCCTCCCCGCCCCCCGAGATAATGCATCTGTCTTGACAGGTCTTACTTCTCCTCTTTCCCCTCCTAGAAGGTGGGGTGATTTGGAGATAGTGACTGCATTTTATTTATCCTTATTTCCCTGGCAAATGGGGATGAGAATATTAATACCTGTCACATAGGAGTATAAAGTAGAGTTATATTTAATCATGTGCTTAAACTGGGGTCTCTTCCGCATGGAAAACATATGAGAACTCTTGCTTCTTATAATAGTTTTTTCAGTAACTGCCTAAAGTGAGCAGTCCTGACTGAAATTGATGCTATTATCCCCATTTGACAGATAAAGTCACTGAGTCTCAGACACAGGAGCATGTCAGAAGCTCTATTAGAAAGACACGGCAGACTGTACACAGCTTATGCTGGTGATGGTGGGAGGGTTCCTTCCCCGCTTCCCCCTGCAAGAAACATAGAAGATGGAGATGGCTCTTGTTCAGAGTGATTGGGAAATAGTTCCGTTTGAACGCCTTGAGCCCTAGAATTCCAGAGTCCATAACAGGAAGAACCCAGAGATCCTGCAGGAAATGTGTCCTGAGGATTAATGGTGGGTTTAAATGCTGAGCGAAGACTTTTTCCTTTCCTCATCTACATTTCAGAGATCTTTACTTTTCCTTTTTAAAGATCAATGTGCTGTATTTCCTTTTTTTTTTTTTCCAAAGGTACATCTATTAAACCAACAGTGGTTGAGCTCGAAGATGATTCCCCACCATGTAATTAACCCCCTCGGGAATCATTTAGTTCCAATGATATTTTGTGATTTTATTAACTAAAAGTAAATAGGGATGCTGTCTGCTGTGGATCTTGGGTTTAGAATTTTTGGTCTCTGGAGCACAGGGGTTCATTGTAACCATCCGTGTCCTTTGTCCCCCTGAATAGTGTCTAAGCATTTTCCTTTTTCTTTTCTTTCCTTTTTTTTCTTTTTTTTTTTTTTTGTGTGTGTGTATCTAATATAGATTTTTGGTTTGCCGTTACTGTGAGGTTTTTGTATAGCAGTCTATATATATTCATAATTGTTTTAAGAAGCTAATGTCTTAATTTCAAATGCATTTTAAATACCCTGCCTTTGCAGTCTCCTCCCCACATGATGACTGTTTTTGATATCTAATTGTTTTGTGTATCCCTTAAGTGCTTATTGTGGATTACAGATGATTTTACTACTTTTGTACTTTAACCTCCATACTAGCTTTCCTTACCAGGTGGATAATTTCCTACTTATACTGTACTTTTGCCTTTACTAGTGAGCTTTTTCCTCCCATGATTTTCTTGTGTGTGACTTTTTTCCCCCTCCGTACCTAGAGAAGTTTCTTTAACATTTGTTGGGAAGCTGGTTAGCTTTTTTCTTGTCTGTAAAGCTTTTGATTTCTCCATTGAGTCTGCATGAGAGCCTTGCTGGTAGGGTGTTCTTAGTTGTAGGTTTTCCCCTTTCATCACTTGAAATACATGGTGCCACTCCCTTCTGACCTGCTGCAGAGTTTCTGCTGACAAATCAGCTGATTGGCCTTATGAGAGCTCCTTTGTATGTTGCTGCTTTTAGTATTCTCTCTTTATGTTTAATTTTTGTCATTTTGATTGCAGTGTGTCTTGGTGTGGACCTTTTTGGGTTCATCCTATTTGGGAGTCTCTGTACTTCTTGGACTTGGGTGGACTATCTCCTTTCCCAGGTTAGGGAGGTTTTCAGCTATTATCCATTCAAATATTTTCTCAGGCCCTTTCTCTCCCTCCTTTTGCGAATTCATCTCTAGTGGGTTGTTGTTTATCTTTTCTAACTTTGTGAAAAACTTCTAACTTCTCATTCTGTGTATCCATTCTCCTCCAGAGACCTTCGATCATCATTATAATCATTACTCTGAACTCTTTCTCAGGTAGGTTGAGTATCTCCATTTCACTTAGTTCTTCCGGGGTTTTATCTTGTTCTTTCATTTGGAACATGTTCCTCTGCTGCCTCATTTTGTCTAAGCCACTATTTATATTTTTAGGTATATGGTAGGTGAGTTACATTTCTTAGCCTTGGAGAAGTGGCCTCTGTAAGACGTGTGCCGTGCATCCCAGCCATGTACTCCCCTCTCGTGACCCGGGGTGCATGCTGTAGGGTTTCCCCCTAAGAGGACTGCATGGGTCCTTCTGTTGTGGTGGACTGACTGTGTGGGTTGTCTGATAGGCTCATCGGCCCCCAGTCTGGTTGGTTGCCTGGCCCTGCCTTGTGTGGATGCTGCTCATTGCTCTTTAGTGGGACCTGGTCCCAAGGTGACAGGTTGAGGAATCCTAGGGGCTCTGGGGCTAGTGTTGGCTCACTGATGGGCAGAATCAGGGTCTTGAAGACTCCAGGGACTTTGCCCACCCACTGGCAGGTGGATCCAGTTACTGAGGTTAGTGCCAGAATACTGTAGGCAAAGCTGGTTCCTGGAGTCTGGGCTGCAGGACCCAGAGATCCCAGAGCCTGTTTCAGATCCTTGGTGGAATGGGGAGCCAATTCCCACAGGGTAGTAGTTTTCTTGCTTCTGGTATCTGCCCCCTGGTGGGTGTGGCTGGTCCAGAGGCTGGTGCAGGCTTCCTAGAGGGAAGGGCTTCTGCTCCCAACAGGGTCTTGGCCCTCAGGTGGGCAGGGTCATGTCTAAGGGGTGTCTAGAGGCAGCTGTGGGCTCTTTAATTTTTAGGCAGCCTGTCTGCTGATGGATAGGCTGTGTCCCTGCCAGTTAGTTATTTGGCCTGAGGCATCTCAGCACTGAAGCCTACAGGTTTGGACCAGATCTTGATGCTAATGAGCTAGAGGGTGGATTTCAAGATGGCAGACCCCAGCATCAGTGTTCACATGGCTGAGTGTTCCCTAATACATCTGCTGCCAGTGCCTACCACCAGGGTGAACTACAGCCACCCACACCTCTCCAGGAGACTCTCCAAGATCAGCAGATAGGTCTGGCCCAGGCTCCTATCAAATTACTACTTTTGCCCTGGGTCCTGGTGCGTGTGAGGTTTTGTGGGTGCTCTTTATGAGTGAAGTCTCTACTTCTACCAGTCCTGTGGGGCTCCTGCAATTAAGCCCCAATGGCTTCAAAGGCATTTGCTCTGGGGGTTCATCTTCCCAATGTTGGACCCCCGGGCTGGGGAACCCAACGTGGGGCTCAGAACTCCCAGTCCTATGGGAGAACCTCTGCCATGTAATTGTTCCCCAGTTTTGGGGTTGCCCACCTGGAAGGTGTGGGACCTGATTCTATCTCACATCTACCCTCCTACCCACCTTGTTGTGGGTCCTTCCTCATGGCCTTAGTTGTAGAAGAGCTTTTCTGGTGGGTTCCAGTCTTTGCATGAAAGACCGTTCTGTAGATAGTTGTGATTTTGGGGTGCTCCTGAGAGGAGGTGAACTTGGGGCCTTTCTACTCCACTAGCTTGGCCAGTCTATCTAAGCATTTTCTGTGTGCTCTCCCTTTTAATTCATTTCATGGAATCCTATAGGAAAGTATAATAGACTGGTAAGGAAAGAATTCTCTGGAGACTGTTACTAACTTGGGTAAATGGCTTAAACTCTCTGAGCCTCGGTTTATTCATCTCAAGTATGACATAATACCTACTTCCTGGGAGCCTTGCAAGGATGCAATAAAATGAGCAGGTGAAGTGCTTTAGTGGGGTCTAAGGCACATGTTTAATTTTCCTCAAATGCTAAGTATTGTAAATTAGCTGCAATAACAGCCTTCAGTTGGTGGCCTCAGTGTCCTGGTAGATGAAGACAGAATCAGAAACCAAGTGGATTGGCGAGAGGGGAGTTGAGAGCAGTCAGCACATGGTTGCTGTGGGGTTTCCCAGTGCGTATCCAGTACCTAGAAGAGCCCTGGCTCTTTGCATTATGTGTGTAGTCCCTTTGGCTCTAAGAACGAATGTGCACACCTGGGCTACTGGTTCCATGCATTTTGTCCCCCCATAGGCCACCTGTGTCACCTCCCACCCAGCTCAGCCTGAACAGACAGGGACCTCCTCCAGCAGGAGCAGAGAGTCCCCTGGGAGGACCACACTCAGGACAGGGGACGTGTGCCTGCCCTGGGAGGCCGAGTCCAGAGGGGTGAATGGTCAGCGGAGTCTGGGCTCTAGTTTCTTTTCCCACCAGGTGACAGGTCACAGGACATGGCTGGTTACCTGCATGGTGGACCCAGAGCGTCCTGGAGGGAAGCAGGGTCAGACCAGCCTGTGAGTTAGGACAGGAGATGGGAACCAGCTAGGTTATGGTGATGCAAACTACAGGCAGGAAACTTGGGTGTACGGAGAAGCATATCACCTGCCTTGGCCTGCTGCCAGGCCACCCGGGTTACAGGCCCTCCTGGCCCCCTAGGGCCAGGAATAGTTAGCGATGACAAGTGATAAGGAACTGGGTTTTGTCTTGCAGCCAATAAGGAAAGGGAGAGTGGGAGAGTGAGGCTGGGCAGCCAGAGTTCATGGCTTCAGACAAGACGCTTCTCCAGGGTGTCAGAGAGAGCACCTGGCACATGTGGGCTTGCAGGTGGGAACCCGGGGCTCTTGGGGAAAGCTCTCCTTGGAAGCTTTGGGGCATAGAGTCCCCATAACATGCTGTTCAGACAAGGCAGGTCACAGACCTCAGTGCTCTCTCTCAGCAGCAGAGCTCACCCCCTCTGCAAGCTCTAAGAGCACACCCAGCCTTCCGAGCCTGGCATGTACTGTACTCCATCCTCTGGGGATTCCTTTGTCCTTGGATGTCCTTGAGGGGTCACATGATTGTTTCTAGTTTCCATGAATTCTGAGTAATAGCTTCAGGTTTGCTTGTCTATGCTGTTTGGCCTTGGGCAAGTCACTGGACCTCTCTGATCTATTCTGGAATCCTTTCTCCTACAACTCTGATCCTCCAGAGTAGCCTCATACTTTGCAAAGGGAATGATGACAGAGGTTATAAGGATAAACGAAGATTAAAAAGAGGCATGAAGAATTTTGGAAAGTAGAATATAACTCCATTATTAGTATTAGTAATAGTAGTACTAATAAATTAACATCAGCAGACTTATTGATGCTTATTGAACGTGCGCTGTATGCTACGGGCTAGGGAGCCCAGATGTCCTCCAATTCTAGGATTTTATAGTTCTTGTGTATATAATAGGGTTGATGAGACTAGGCAGGACCTATGAAGCACCTACTATGTGCCAGGCACCGTTCTCAGTATTTTACATGTACTAATTTGATCCTCACAATGACCTTACTATGTGAGCAGTTCCTGTTACCATTTTACAGATGAGGAAGCTGAGGCAGAGAGGCCCCAAATAACTTTCCCAAAGTTTGGCACCTGGCGAGGTTGGGACCAGGGTCCACTGCAGGCTCACTGGCTGCAGAAGCCAGATTCCTCACCCCTTCGCCACTGGTCTGTTGAGTCAGAAGACTCACTGGTGGTTTTCAGGACCCCCACCCCCACCCCAACAGCGTTGTACAAGTAGATCTGTCTGAATTCAAAACTTGCTGCACTAACCACGTCCAAGTGTGTTGCCTTCTTGTTTCTTCCTTTGACCTTTAAAGGATGCTCCATATCCTGTTTGAACCTGCCGGTGGCTGCCTTGCTTCTTGAGCAGAGCCAGCAGGACTGTGGCCCAGCCAGCTGCGTGCTCCTTGGGTTGCAGCCTCAGCTCAGCCTGACTCCCCAGAACCACTGTGAGCTCTGCATCCAGCAGAACACACTGGGCAGATGGAGGAAGCATCTGAGAATAAGACCGTGGCCCTGACGCGGATTGTGTAGACGTGTTGTTTTGTTTTCTTCCTGCCAGGTGTTGTGTGGATGGCGACTTAAGTCTCCATGTACTGGAAACTTTCCATTTGATTCAACAAGTTGCTTCTGTGTCAGAAGCCCTGATGACAGAGGAAGGTTTTCTTTGTTTGTTTTATTAATGACGGATGAGAAGCCTGGAGAGGGATAACTAAACTCCACGGCAAGCCAGCACAGTTTTTCCCAGGGAGCAGTCAGCATGTCCTTGGCCACATGGCGCAGTAGTTACTGGCCCAGGCTCTGGAGGGAGATGCTTCTGGTGACATCTCAGGTCTTTTGCTTCCTAGCAGCGTGACATTGGGCCCCTGACTTACCCTAAGTCCCTGTTTCATTGTTAGTAAGATGGGAGGTGTTGCAAGCTGTTTTTAACAAAATGAAATAATATCTAGAAGGCATGAACTAAGTGCTCTTCATATATGTGATATAACACATCTCCACCTATATGATTAACCAGTAGCATGGTGGGAGCACAGAGTAGGACTCCACCCCCCCATGGCTACCCCCGCAGCTAGAGGTTGAATCCATGCTGCCACTGTGACCTGTGCCACAGCAGCAGCAATGCCAGATTCTTTAACCTGCTGTGCTAGGCCAGGGATCAGACCTGTGTCTCTGCAGCAACCCAAGCCACTGCCGTCGGGTTCTTAGCCCACTGTGCCACAGTGGGAACTCCCAGGGTGGGATCTTTGATACTTCATGGAAAGAAGCCCCTATTGACTTCCCAGACGATAGAAGCTGAGGCCTCTGTCCTGCCAAGAAGACTGTGAGTCAGGACCCTGGCTTTTTTGTTGACAACTAAATCAACAGTCTATCCCAACCCCCGCAGTGGAAAAAGGACTTCAAGTCTTGGGGACAGATTGGACCTAAAAGGCTAGAATGGTCTCTTATTTGAATTTTACTGGCTTGTTGATAGTGTTTAAAATATGTCTGCTGCAGGGGCCTCTGGGTAAATGGCCCAAGTTATGGAAATATGCAATTAAGTAAAACAACGCAGGGGCAAACTATGTCAGCAGGAAGCAGTCCACTGGCACATACGGCTGCCTTATTATCAGGCAATTCTTTGTCTCTAGATGTTTCTCAAGCAGGCCTATTTGGCGATTCTAAACCAAAACCTGATGGGATTGGGTAGTCTTTGTGATTTTCATCTTGCAGAGAAAAGTGGGTACAGCAAGTTCATTTGGAGTCACGGAGCCAGGCCCAGACACACACCTTTGTGGCTCTAGAGTCTACGATTGTAGACTGACGGACAGATACTGGGGGGTAGCACCTGGTGCCGGATGGCTGAAAGGAACACACCAGAAAGGGGAGTTTCATGGCCCTAGAGAAAGAAAACTGGAGGTTCCATTCACAGAATCCTAGAAAATTTAATGCGATGGTGCCTTGGGTTGAATCGGAGCTGTAACTACTGGCCTCCACCACAGCCACAGCAACTCGGGGTCTGAGTGGTGTCTGCGACCTACACCACAGCTCACAGCAGTACTAGATCCTTAACCCACTGAGGGGGGCCAGGGATCAAACCAGCATCCTCATGGATAGTAGTCGGGTTTGTTTCTGCTGAGTCTCAACGGGAACTCCCCCAGAGTGCATTTTGAGATTTCAGTCTTAGGGAAATTTATTCACTCAGTGACATTCTAAAGGCCTCTTCCTGCTTGTCTAGAAAGTGGCTCTAATCCCAATACCGGACCCTCTGTGGCTTCCTCCCCCCTGTGAGGAGGTGAACACGGCTGGTCCGTATGTGATGGTTTTACTTCTGTGTGCCTCGGGGGGTGGCAGGGGGTGTCCCAGCCCCTGTGCCTCCCCGGCTTCCAGCTCAAAGTCAAGTAAGCTTGAAGGAATGGAGAACTTCTCTAAAGTTGGCCTCTTGTGCCACCATCTAGCTGTGTGACCTTGAGCCAGGACTTTTGCCTCTCTGTTTATCACTCGCCTTAGGTGAGGGACAGCAAACATGGTTTAATGTTTCTTCAAGGGACATATCTACGTGGGGGGCAGGGGACTCGTTGTCACCCAGGGACCCCAGATGATGGAGGCTCCCTCTTAACCGTGTCTCTGTGATCTCTGTGCTGGAAGAAGGGGAGACGGGGGCGGGGTTGGGGGGGGGGAAGCTCCACACACTGGCTCGTAAAGCTTCTTCCCAGAAGTGACAAATGAAACCACTGCTCACTAATCATTGGCCAAGGCGGGTCACGTGTCCATGCTGAAGGTGGGCGGGGCAAGAAGTATAGTCCTGCCATGTGTCTGGGAGAAGGAGAGCTGCAGCTCTTTTGATGTTGACGGCAATTCCCATTGCACTTATTGGGAATGACTCGGGGTGAAGATCGGCGTTACCTTACCAGCATTTAAGGAAAGCTAAACAGATGATGACGAGGATGGCGACAAGTAACGGCTGCCATTTACTGAGCCGGGACTCTTTGCCAGCCACAGCGTCACCCACATCATCTCCTTTAACCTTCGGGCCTTAATGAGTGGGCCCTCTTCCCATCCCTCATCTGCAAAGGTGAGAGCTGAGGCTTGAAGAGGGGACGTCCCTAAGGTGATGTCACCCAGCAGGTATGAAGCATCCTTGATGCTCACTGGAGCAGGGGGATGGTGCCCAGTTCAGGAAGGGACCATTGAGTCAGACCCCGGAGCCTGTCCTGTGAAGGAGAGGGTTGACATCAAGGAAAATAACCTCTACACCTTGTGGTCCATTGCAGAGGGAGCTGGGAGACTATGCACCCCAAGGCACTCTCATCGGGCTGCCAGCCTTTGGCCAAGTCCTGCCAGGGGCTGGAAGTCAATGGAGTCCCTGCACGACTGCTGCTTATTCCACTCTGACTGCCTGAAGTCTGCAGTGTCACCCCCCAACACTCCTATCCCCAGCCCAGGTGTGGTTCATGTGCCAAGGTGAGTGGCGTGTGCCAAGAGAGCCCTTGGCCTTGTGCAGCCGCGCCCTGGGCTCTGTGTGCTGCATCTCGGGAACACACAGCCATTCATCCCCGTCCGCTGGAGGAGTGTGATCAATACCAGCAAACCCACAGTTCTTCCTGCCACAAAACCTGATTCCGGCCCATCCGTTTCGTTCTGATGTGTTGACCATGGTTTTCCTCACTTCGAATTTGGATGTTCGGGGATCCGTCCAACAGTTCTTTTCATGAACGGCACCCCCTCGCCTCTCCAGGGCCCTGGAGGAGTTCCCACCCACCAGGTAGAGAGAGGTCGTTTCTCAGGAGGGCGCAGCTTGGATGGTGAGTTGGAGATCTAGCCGGGACCCTCACGGCCCCCTACCTGGACCCCTAGACGTGGCTCTGGATTCAGAAGCCAGGCAGGCTTTCACCCAAGAGCCCTGGATCACATGCCCTCTTGGAATGCAGAGCCCCTACCTTGCAGGCCCAAGAATTCACCTCCAAAGCCAAAAGGTCGTGTGCAGATAAGCAGCGATGAAAACCGTGTTTCTTCGGCCAAAGAATGGTACTATGACCTGGTTGGATAAGTGCCTGGAAACTGGTTTTTAGGAGAAAAGGAGAGAATGAAAGGACAGTACTTTGACACAAGAAGCGTCCAGGAGGCTGGGGACCCCTCTCCTGAGCATGAGGCTTTGCTCGAGTGTTGTGTTTCCAGCTCATATTCAACAGGGGAGAAGAGAAGATGTGTCATTCGAAGAACTGTGGGGTCAAGGAAGAGGCTGCCTCAGGAGGTAGTGAGTTCTCCATCATGGGGATAATCAAAAAAGAATCTCCAGAAAGGATTGTTGGAAAAGAAATCCATGCCTTGGGGGACAGGTTAGAAAGGTGGCATCTCGGGGAGTTCCCGTCGTGGTGCAGTGGTTAACAAATCCGACTAGGAACCATGAGGTTGTGGGTTCGATCCCTGGCCTCGCTCCGTGGGTGAAGGATCTGGCATTGCCGTGAGCTGTGGTGTAGGTTGCAGACGCAGCTTGGATCCTGTGTTGCTGTGGCTCTGGTGTAGGCCGGCGGCTATAGGTTCCGATTGGACCCCTAGCCTGGGAACCTCCATATGCCGTGGGAGTGGCCCAAAGAAATAGCAAAAAGACCAAAAAAAAAAGAAAAAAAGAAAGAAAGGTGGCATATCTCAAGTGTCTATGTTGCAGCTGTAACAGATCAGCAGTCTTGTTGACCTTTTTTTGTTTTTTTTGTTTTTTTTTTGTTTTCCTGCCACAGCCCATCAGAGCAGCTCATGTTTATAAATCCAGGCTTAGATCTCGAGGACTCCTGCATGTGAGCTCTGAGGCTGGATGGATCTGGGTTCCGGTGTTGGCTCTGAGGTGAGCTGGGTGACTTTGTGGAAATTGATTCAATGTCTCCAAGCCTCATCTGAATCCTCTATCAGCTGGAACAGCCCTGGGTCCTAGAGAGTTGTGCAGATTTTATGGCCCCGTAAATGCCAAATGCTTAGTGGCCAATGACCACAGCGGGCCTTGGCTCAGAGCATTGGGTAGCGGGGCCCGGTAACCAGGAACATTCCGATTTAATGACGCTGTCCCGGCATGCCTTTCCTGGCTCTAAAGGCATTCACATCTCCTCTTACTTCTGAAATTAAAATGTACTAAATGCAACAATGTTTTATTATCAGTGAGGATAGTGAAACTTTCCCAGGTAGTCTGGCCTTTTGGAGATAAAGACCTGAATTTATTATTAGTGATTTTCAGATTTTAGACTGTCATCTAACTATCCCATTTAAAGTTTCTCTCTCTCTCTCTCTCTCTCTCTCTCTCTCTCTCTCTCTCTCTCTCTCACACACACACACACACACACACACACACATTACTATTAAAAAAAAAATATCCCCTCTGCTGTGTGAATGAGATGAAGTGTTAGGGGGGTTATTTTCTTTCCTTTTCCCCCACTTTTTCTTTTTGCAGAGGAACTACCTTTTTGCTGTTGGCATGACATTAATAAAAATAATAAAGGGGAAGGTTTGGAGGGAAAAAGTAAACAAGGTAATTCATACATCATCTGGGAGAGACACAGGAGCGCGGCAGAGAAAAATCACCATCCTGCGGTGTGAACTGGGAGATTTTCATGAGTCAGCACCTTGGCTGTTTTCTGGGTTCCCAGCTGCTGCTGCGGCACCGCTGGCTTCGTCCTCTCGGACTTGGTTTGAAGGCCTCTCATCTTCAGTGGTGCTGCTTTTCTGTGAGGGGCCCTCATGGAGGCATCTCTGTGGTGTAGCAGCTTCAAATTCCGAAAGATCCCTCCCAGCTCCAACCAAACACACACACACACACACACACACACACACACACACACACACACACACACAGGAAGCAGTGGAGACAGTAGTGACCTTGGAATTGCACCTGCCTGCAGGAGGGACCCGCTACACAGTGTGTGGGCACCAGTACAACATGAAACTGTGTAACTGGGTCCCCATGCTGTACGGCGGGGAAAAAAAGTGTGTTGGGAGAAATAACAATAAAAAATAAATTAAAAAAAAGAAGAAATAAAAAAAGAGAAACTGCGAAGCCCCTTGCTCAAAACTATGACCCATTCTGCAGCAGAAGAGCATTCCTTGTGCAGAGAACATAGAAGCACAGGGTCCAGTATGACCGGACAGGTCACATGCCCATGAAGCCATCCCCAGCTGCTGCCTTTTGAGGTCCCAAACCTCCAAGGTGTGACAGTCAGTAGAGCTTCACATGGTCCTTTTGATCAGTGGCCACCTCTCAGGTGAATGAGCAGAGCCTTTCATCCTGGGGGTTCCCATGGTGGCTCAGTGGGTAAAGAACCTGACTAGCATCCATGAGGACGTGGGTTCAATCCCTGGCCTCACTCTGCGGGTTAAGGATTTGGTGTTGCCATGAGCTCTGGTGTAGGTCACAGATGTGGCTTGGATCCTGTATTGCTAGAGCTGTGGTGTAGGCTAGAGGCTACAGCTCTGATTCGATCCCTAGCCTGGGAGCTTCCATATACGGGGGTGTGGCCGTAAAAAAAGAAGAAGAAAAAGAAGAAGAAGAAGAAGAAAAGACCCAGAACCTTCCATTCCAGAGCCCAGACACTCAGGTAAGTGAAGAGTACCCATGCCCCACAGGTGTGGGCAGAAGCAGCCGGCTGTTCTGAGCGGGGGTCAGTGATAGTCAACAGAGAGCTGGGAAATGTCCCACCTGAAGGGAACCATTAGAAAACCTTATTAAAATCCCCCAAACATACAGCTTGACACCTGAAGAGGTCCCTGGAAATTGTCGCATCTAATAGCCTTGTTTTCCGAATGTGGACACCGAGGCCATGGGAGAAAGGAAAGATGGTTCTAATCATACTTCATCTCCGTTCCATCCCTGAGCATCTGACCTGCATTTAACTCCCAGTTGGCACAGGAAGGCAGCAGAGCCGGTGTACCCATTTTACAGAAGAAGAAACTGAGGCTCCTTCAAGTTCACTAAGCTTCCCCAAGATGACAAGGCCAGCCAGGGGCAGAGCTGTCTTACGAACCTGATTCTGGAGCCCTCCTTTGTCAGGGCTCTGCTGTTCCCAAAGCCCTTGGGGGCCAGGGCCCCTGTTCCCACTCCCAGCTCTGTGCCCATGTCCCGTCAGCTGCCTGTCTCCCTGGGCTTGCCTGGTAGCCCTTTCTTTACATGTCTCTCTGTGAAAGCTGCAAGAGGATCTTTCTGCCCAGGGCCAGTTCTCAGCCGTAGATACAGAAGAGGTATGAGGGGGAAAAAAAAGAAGACGAAGAATCAGAACCTTGGCAACAAAATGGATTTGGTCCTTTTGTGGAAGAGAAGGGCATGATTTCAAACACAGGGCCTAAAAACATGCATCCCCAGGGAAATGGAGGGCCGGGCGTCCACCATGCCAGGCCCAGGCCCCCACTGCGAATGAATTGCAAGCTTGGGCCAAGGGAACAGGGGCTTTGGCCAATATCCCCAGGTCTTTCCTGCCCCCGGCTGTCCTAGCCCCGGCCGTATCCAGCCAGGAAGAGGGGGATGGGTGGGCGAGACACGAGAAGGCCTCATCAGAGCTGGTCTCAGAGCCCCAGCAGGGCCCCGCGACCCACCCAGCCGGGGCTTCTGCTGCCAAGACGCTTGCCAGCCAAGCTGAGTAAACATTTGAGGGCTTCTGGCAGAGCTGGGGACAGAGGGGTGGGACACAGGCTTCTCCCCTGGGAGGGCTGAATGTGCCCTGCCTGCGTGGCCTTCCTCCTCGCAGCCTCCTCTGCAGTATCATCCCTCGGAACCACAGGCCGGGGGCAGGCTTTCTTGGAGACCCTTCTGGCTCATGGGTCCTGCTCCGTTTCCCCCCTTTGCAAAGATGCGTCCTATTTGTATTCTGCTTTTGCTTAGAACGCCGAGGTTTTCTCTCCTTACTTCTGCGCCTCAGAGATGGTTTCCCCAAGCGGCAGAACGTGTGTGTGTGTGTGTCTGTCTGTCTGTCTGTCTCTCTGTCTGTCTGGGGTAAAAGCCCTGCAGAGAACATGAAGATGCAAATATGAAGGTTAAGGCAGTGGCAGGTCGTGAATGTTGGTTTACTTTAGCAGCAGGCCTTTTCCTTCTTGTAAAAAGAATGATTTTTTTTTAAAAAGGAGATTTGACACAACCCAATTCACATTTTTTAGATAATTTTTTACGATGATAATAATCAGGTAATTTTCTAGACATACACATACCTAATTTTATATATACATATATATGTAAATACAAACCTTGAAAGGAGAAAATGGTTATGAATACTAAATAAACTGGGGCATAACAGCTCTTTGTGCAATGCCTTCTCTACATTAGCAGTTGACTGGCAGAGGTTGCCCAAATCTGTTGTTAAGTAGAAAGGCAAGATGCAGAGAAGTTAGTAAAATACGCTGTTTATTTTTAAATGTAACACTAAGGATGCACATAAGCGACACAGATAAATGGATGGATGGGTGCATGGATGGTTGGGTGCCTGGATCAATGGATGGAGATGGGTAGGTTAACGGATGGATGGATGGATGGATGGATGGATGGATGGATGGAAGGAAGGATGGATGGATAGATGAATGGATGGATGGATAATGTTGTATACTTTATTAGGGCAGTTTTGGGCCTCCAGGGAGATGGAACACCAAGCACAAAGCACTCCCAGAGACCCCTAAGTCCAGTCTGACCCTTTTCAGGCTCTCAGTTTCTCAGTTGCTTCCCATCTCACTAAGAAGCAAATGCCAGTAACCTTCCGCGGCCTGCAGGCTGATGGTAGGCCTCCTTGACCTCTCTTCCCTCCCTTGGCTGCCGTCTCCCGGGTCCCCTTGCTGTCCCTCACTCAACAAGCCCCCAGTGGCTTCTCAGGCCCACACTCCCCTAGACGCATCCTGTATACACAGCCTGAGCCTTGCCTTGGCCACGCTCCATCCAGCCCTTTCTTCGAAGGGCCATGCTGCTCTGCATCTGGAAGCTTCCTCTCCGTCCTCCTCCTCACCGCCTCCTGCGTCCACCCTCCAGCCCGCCTCGGTCTCCTGCTCCACCATCTTCCTTCTTCTCCAGGTCCTGGCGGCATCAGGCCTTCCCCGTGTTCCTCCTGCTGTAACATCCCTCCAGGGACCCGAGGATGGTGCCCTCACCCGCTGTGGGAGTTGACTGGGGCTCTTCAACTTCCGACCGTCTCATCGCAGTCACTGTGAGACCGTGGCCACGTGTGCGGACCCTGAGGCTGGGTCCTGCCATTTGAACCCTAAACCCTACCCCGGGACATGACACGCATAGGCAAAGCCACCCAAGGACCTCACCTTCTCTGAGATGCCACTTCTCTGGCATTGCGATGGGGCCTAAAAAGGTGTCCGTTTCGGGGCTGCTGGAAAAGACGTGCCCAGAAAGGACGTGGGACGGTGCCTGGTGACAGGGCACAGAGCCCCTTGGTTTTACTTCCTCTGTGCTGCGCAAACCTTAGTCCGCTGCCAAGCTCTCTCTCTTTGCATTTTTCACTTGGAGGGATTGAGTTCCACTGCTCAGTGGGCAGCAACTCCTTCCTTGTCGCCCAGGACAGAACCATGGCCCTTGTGACTTCCTCCCTCTGCCACTCCTCCTCCTCTTCCTCCCCTCTCTCCTCCTTTTCGCCTTTTCCTTTCTCGTTCTTCCCTTTGTATTTTCCTCCCATCCCTTGCCCTTGGCGTTAGGTGTGCCGATCTCGTCTGCGTGGCCTGAGTTCTCTGGCCCAGTGGCTGTCTTTGTCCACTGCCTGGCTGCATAGCTGTCTTTTCTCACCCGTGCTTTTGTCCCCAGGGGCAAACCTCAGGCCTCCCCACCCCAACCCCAGGAAGAGCTCGGTCCTGGGGGGGTGCCAGGCTCAGACCCCCACCGTCTCGGGGTATGAACCTTGCAGAACCACTTGGCAATATTCTGCAGGCCCCAGGTGAAGCTTGGGCCCGACGGCGAGGGCTGCTTCCCCCCCACCCCACCCCGGGCAGTGCAGCGTCTCAAGCCTGCCTGTCACCATCATCTGGGGTCCCAGCGCCCTGGGAGTGGCTGCTTGTCCTCGCACTTTGATTCTGGATGGGAAGCCAGAGCTTCCGGCCCCCCAAACAGGTCCTTTTTCTGTGTCCTTTTTAGAAATGTCATTCTTCCTCCTTTGTCCAATGTCCCCCCTCTCCCGTGCCTGAGGGACGAGGACAGAGCAGCCGCACAAAATAGAGCAAACCTCTCACATTTTCACCTGCCCAGCGGAGGAAGCTCAGTCCCTCAGTGCTGCCTCACTCTGTCGAGAACCCTGGGGGCAGCAGGAAATCCAGATTACCTTTGGACTCGTGTTTTGTCGTTGTCATCAAAGAAAAAATGGCAGTGCCACGCGACAGAGCTTTGCTACGTGTTCAGCTCTTTCCCCTGCTCTTCTCCCACCTGGAATGTACAGGGTGACTATGAGTTCATGACGCACCTTTTAGGTAAGATGTGGGTTTGAACATGTGGATGGAGACAGGGTATTCTCAGCGTCCTCGTGGGTCCTGTCTTTCTGAGGCGCACACCTGCCGTATACAGTTTTCCCTTCATTGTTTCCAGTCTTATTGAAAAAGAGTTGATTTGCAAGGTTGTGATACTTTCTGCTGTCCAACAACGTGATTTGGCGATCCACGAACACACGTCCATTCTCTGTCAGATTCTTTTCTCACAGAAGACGGGGTGGAGTTCTCCGGGCCCTCCAGCAGGTGCCTGCTGGCTCACCATTCCCTAGACCTCAGGGCGCCCTGGCCAATCCCAATGCCCCAGTCCCTCCCTCCCTCCACCTGACCCCTTTGGTAACCCTAAGTTTTTCAAAGTTGGCGAGTCTGTTTCTGTTCTGCAAATAAGTTCCTTTGTATCCTCCTTTTTGTTTTTTTTAAGATTCCACATAGAAGGTTTTAAAATAGTTCCAGCGTTCTCCATGCATAAGTTTTTTTTATTGAAGAATAGTCGATTTACAACGTTATGTTCAATTCTGCTGTATAGCAAAGTCTTTCGGATATAGATATATATAGATATATATACACACACCACTCTCTAAAAAATATTCTTTTGCATTGTGGTTTTTCCCAGGGCATTGAATATAGTTCTCTGGGCTGTACAGTAGGTTCTTGCTGTTTATCCGCTCTATGTGTAATAGCTTCCGTCTCATGCTGTTTACACTTGCACCTGATTGTACCGCAGGAGGGCAACCCCGAGATAGAATCAGGCAGCCCTGAAACAGGCCAGTCTCTCCACACTCTGTGGGTGCGAGTGTGCTCATGTGTGCACAAACGTGATTGTACCCTCAAGAAGCTCGGAGGGAGGTGCGGCAGAGAGAGTGTTGCCCCCTCCAAACTTTGGCAAGAAAATACAAAGAACAGACCCCTCACCTAATGTATGGCCTTCCCCTGTCCAGGGGCTTCGTCTGCTTGGTATTTATCCATCCATCTACCCATTTTCCATGTATCCCTCCCTCCACCCACTCAACGAAAAATTGTTGGGTAACTGTTCTGTGTCAGACATTATGCTCTGTGAGTTACGTGGGGTTCTTTTCATCCTCACAAGAACCCCATAAGGTAAGGCACTTGGTATTTTCTGCTCAGTAAGAAAGCAAAGGCTCAAAGAGGTAGCTTGTTCAAGGGATGCAGCTCTAAGAGGCTGAGCTGGAATTCGGTCTTTCATTGTCTTCTTTGGCATCACGCTTTCCCAGGTGGGGAGGAGAAAGAGGGAATGGCAGGGGATGCTGCCAGAAGGAACGGTGAAGAGGGGAGGGGAAGGGAAGGACTTCTAATAGGCCTATTGGTTCTGTTCTGCCTCCTTTTAAAAAGAGATTCAGGGAGTTCCCATTGTAGCACAGCAGAAACAAATCCAACTAGTATCCATGAGGACGCAGGTTCAGTTCCTGTCCTTGCTCAGTGGGTCAAGGATCCAGCATTGCCATGAACTGTGGTGTAGGTCACAGACGTGGCTTGGATCCCAAGTTGCTGTGGCTGTGGTGTAGACCGACAGCTGTAGCTCTGATTTGACCTCTAGCCTGGGAACCTCCATATGCCCTAAAAAGCAAAAAAAAAAAAAAAAAAAAAAAAAAGGCAAAAAAGAGAGAAATTCCAATGCCTTGGCTTAAGAATATTTATTTATTTACTTATTTATTTTTAATTTTTTAAATTATAGTTGATTTACAATATTCTGTCAATTTCTGCTGTATAAGCAAAGTGATAACTTAAGGATATTTAAATTCGGGTTACATCAAGATAGCCAGGTTGAGATGGTTTAAACAGAAGATGCAAAGTCACGTCTAAAGGTCTAGCTGAGATATCCTTTGATAGGAAGGTATTTAAAACAACATGAGCAGAAGTGCTTATCCTTCCATGAAAACTGTGAAGAGTGGCGGAACTTGGGGAGATACTGACCGAGGCCTTGCTCCGTACCTGGCCATGTACTGAGCATGTGTGTAACACACAGGGCCCATATCGCTAACATGTATCCCTACATGTTGTGTGTATCAGAGGTAGAAACTGTAAGTTAATGATTTCCTTTAGTTATGAATACTTGGTCTAATTGCACAAGTGGTTTTTGGGATAAAACCAAAACAACCCTCAGGAGATAACCAAAAAATAAAAACACGAGAATGATGGAAATCGCACACTATAAAAGGAAGTCAAGACCAGGGAATAGCCACCAGGCAGAAATGCAGACCAGACAGTTCTACGCAGTGGTATCGATTTGGGCCACACAGTTGGTTCTGAGCTTCCTGGTGAACAGTGTGCAAAGGGAAACAGAATCAGTCATGTGATTTTTCCTGTCCTGAAAGAGAAAACAAAGCAGTTTTTCTAGGGGTGAACATGAAAAGTTCACACTCCAACGGGTAGGTTCAGGGAATCCAGCCACGATGATACCCACGAAGTGATAAAAAGAAGGCAGTGGTTCTGGTCCAGGATGGACATGTGCCTCATATGAAAAAGTAGGGATTTCAGGCTGGGGATTCCTCGTGGCTTACATTCTCAGTCTTTGAGAATTTATTTATTTTAATTTTGCAGTAAACATTTTTTTATTATCAAGTTTTAAAAAAAGGTCTTGGAAAATGTAGGCTTTTAAAAACACAATTTGTAGCTCATCTAAATTCTGGCAGCGTTGTGGTTGTGCTGATATATCGGGGTATTTAACGAGGAATTTTAGTCACTTAGCATAGTTGCTGGAGCGCTGGAGACACTCAATAAAAATGTGTTGAGTGAAGGCATAGAATATAAACAAGGTGGCTGTTGAGCAAAAAGAAACAGAGGATAAATTCAATAGAATATTGGAAATTCTTCAAATTCAGGAATAATTGATTTCTGAATTTAGTGTCCTGTCACTACATCAGGCTCCCTCTCCCAGTAATTTCATGCCTTGAAGTGAATGCTCACACATTTCTCTAGTGCTAGAGCTGGAAAATATTAGTTTACTCTTTTTCATATATTTCAGCTCAGTTCCCCTGATAAAAGCATGTGGCTTTTCAGTCAACATTCTTGGGGCATAATTACGTAGACGAAGGCGTGCCCAGTTTAAGTGAAGAGCTTGCTGAATTTTGATGTGTGGGTTACCCCCGTGTTATCATCACCTCAAAGAAGATCTAGAACATTCCCAACACCCCAGGAAGTTCCCTGGTCCTAGTTAATCCCCCCAACTCTCGCCTCAGGCAACTAGTGACGGGTTTCTCATTTGTTTTCCATGTTGCTCTTATTTATTTATTTCTTTTAGGGCCACACCCTTGGCATATGGAAGTTCCCAGGCTAGGGTCCAATCGGAGCCACAGCTGCCGGTCTACACCACAGCCACAGCAGTGAGAATTAACTGAGTGGGAAAGTCAGTGGGAAAGATGCGGGATCTGAGCTGCATCTGCGACCTACACTACAGCTCATGACAACGCCAGATCCTTAACCCACTGAGCAGGGCCAGGGATTGAACCTGCGTACCCATGGATACTAGTCAGATGCATTTCCGCTGAGCAGAACTCCTGCTCAGGAACTCCTGGTTTCCATGTTGCTCTTAAGGTGGAACAGAACATGAAAGTTTCAAGGTTACTCAGGAAGTCTTAACCCTCTCATTCTCGTGCCAGGGATCCAGGACCACAGGCTGGTCTTAGGCTGGCCCCGTCTCAGGGGCCAGTGCCATTAATTCTCCTGTTTGTCCTGCCTTACGATTCTGGCACTTAGGACTGAGGGGCTCTGAGGAAAGGAACCGGTGGGGAGAGTAGGTGACATACATTTCACAGAAGTTAAAAATTGCAGTCGCGGTGGAAATTATTCTGAATTATCCTCCGATTTATTAAGAAAATGATACCCCTTAAATAAATGTTTGAAAGAAATGGGTTTTGTTGGGAGTAACACCTCACAGCCACTTCTCAGAAGCCCAAAGAGAGAAGCAAATGAAGGGATGTGACCTTCAAGCAGTTGCAGGGCAAAAAAACCAGAGTTGCTAATAAATATCTCACCAATCCAATTATAACATTCAAATCAAGGAGCGAAAAATACAGTATCCAATGCAATGAAAGCTTTCTTTCCCATTGCAAACATAGCCTGCTTCTCACTGTCCAGTGCTGAAGGGGATTTCAAAGTCAGCGTTTGTAGGAAAGGCGGCGGGGGGGGGGGGGGGGCGGGGAATGCCATGTAAATCAAAGGGAAATAATCAAATTTTTCTGGTGGAAATAAGTGCAGTTGTTTGATATAATTTTGACATTCAGCATAATTTCAGCATCAGCCCTGAAGTTAGGGGATCAGGGTGTCTCCGTGAGATTTTTATAGTGAGAATTAACTGAGTGGGAAAGTCTCAGACTTTGCGTGCAGTTTGGCCTTATGCATTTGGGGGGATGCAGTCTCCCCCCACATAGTCTCCTATTGTATATATTTCCTATTTTATATATTTATGTATCCTATTTTATACACATATATCCTATTATATATATATGTATATCCTATTTTATATATGTGTGTGTATATATAACATATTATATATAAATGTATGTGTGTGTGTATGTGTGTGTGTGTGTGTGTGTGTGTGTGTGTATTTCACTGCTATTATTAAGGCAGAAAAGACCTGTTTCCATTCATAGTGGGATAAATAGCATCCTTGTTAAATCCATGTCCACCCAGAACCTCAGAAAGTAATAGTATTTGGAAGTAAGTCTTTGTGGATGTACTTAGTTGAATTGAAGTCATCCTGGATCAGCTTGGGTTCTAAAACCAGTGATTCATGTCTTTCTAAGAAGAGGAGAGAACACACAGAGATGCATGCGGAGGAGAGGGATGTGATGGTGGAGGTGGATGTTGGGGTGATGCTGATAAGAGTCATCAAGGGTCATCAAGGCTTGCCAGGAGCACCGGCAGCTGGAAGAGGCAGGGAAGGATGCTTTCCAGGAGCTGTCCGAGGGAAGGGACCCCGCAGCACCTGGATTTAGATCTCCTGGCCTCCGAACAGCACTTCTGCTGTTTTAAGCTACCTATTAAAGGCACCCTTTATGGAATCCCTTGGAAGCCAATACACAGGTGCTGTGTACGGTTCCTTTCTGCTTCTAGAAACAAGACCCCATCCGTGAGCAGGATGTAGAAGACTCTGGGAGGTGACTTTCCCTCACAGATAACTGGGGTTCTCAGTGTTTCGAGTCAGCAGTTGAGATTCTTCCAGACAGCCCTCTGAGAAGCTCTAGCCACCCGTCCCCTCCAGTGATGGAGGAGCAGAAGCCTCACTGAACCCTAAAGCTTCCAGCAGGAAACCCGCCTGCATCCCCGCTGGTGCTTGCTCTACTTTTAGAGAGAAAACTGAAGCGATGCTGACACATCAAGCAGAGGAGGAACCCCAGGTGGCTTCCCAGAGAGCGTTCTCTGTGCACTGGAGGGATTGATCCAAAAGCTGCCCAGGTCCTTTCTCTGCTTGGAACCATCCAGCCTCTCAAGGAGAGGTTGAGTTCATAATCTCCACTCTGGTTTGGAGAGACAGCCGCTCCCAGGCCATGTGGTTTCTACTGCCTCACAGGGCAGTGGGTGGGATTGTCTTTTGGGGTCCATGCATTTCTGCTCTCCCCTGCTTCCACTTTGCCATGAGATGAGCACCACTGAGACAGTGGCTACTCTTTCCTGCTTCCTTATTCCTTCCAATTAATTATTTAATCCACTCAGTAATTCCTGAGCATGTATTTGAATTCTCATCACATGTCTAGGATCATGTCAGATGCTGGGGCTCAAACAATGAACAGACTGAACCTCTGGTCTAGACCTCACCAAACTCCTGGTTTCAGGGCCACAGCAGGCCCATAGGGGGGCTTTGGGATGAATTAGATAACGACACCCCTTTCTCGGGGCAGAGTACATGGCTTAGCGCATGGAACAAGGATTTGGTTATCAGCCCAACCCACTTTCTAGGCCAGTGACCTTGTGCAGTGCACAACCAGCACAACTGTACCTGGCACTGAGTCTCCCGGGAGAGTCCTAATAGCTCACAGGGACAGGACAGACATGGAGGGTGGGAGGGGAAATTGAAGGGCATAAAAGGCAGCATCTGACCTTGGCTGAACCAAAGGAGGCAGCTCAGAAGAGGTGACTTCTAAGAGGAAGCCAGTCCCCATGGCAGTGAAAATAGCCACAGGGGAAGCCTTTTTAGTTTTTTGTTCTTGTTGTTGTTACTGCTTTTTTTAAATATGGGGATTCTGAGGCATGGAGAGTTCAATTAATCCTTTGCCTATTTCTAAAACTTGCTGTGCGAAAGAAAGAAAGAATTTATATGCCACCATTTAGGCCTTTTTCAATACAGTCACTGGCACTGCATTTTGGCAGAGGCACTAAACGACTTGAGAGAGTTGGGAGATGGAGGAAAGATGTTTTTATTATTATTATTATTATTCAGGAGCTTTTATTTGATCATATAAATCGTTACACTCACTTAAGTTTCTGCCTCAACCAAGACCAAGAATTACATCTACCAATATTCTCAGGCCCACTGCTATCGTATAGAAACTTAAATTGTAACTTGCAAGAAAAAGAAATAATCAGAGGAATTTATCATGATTGGAAAATCAGATTCCGGAAAATCAAAACACACTTTGCTATGGAGATGAATTTGCACGTGCGGCGGGCTTGCACATTAAAACACCATTGGATGTCGTGGGCGAGATCGGCTTCTCTTTCCACTGGTATATTTATTTTCATAGTCCTATCATCTATTAGACATCCTTGCATTATGGCATCTCTAGACCCTGGCATCTGCATTTCGAAAGTGCCCATCCTGGCCCCTAGACCACCAGGGAACTATGTCATCTGCATTTTGAAAAGATGACCTTTCTTATGGAAACCCCCTCCTTTGAAAACTAAATCCATATGGAATTCTCCGCCTCTATAAGTGGAGGCAGATATACAGGGTTTGTTATATAATACCATAATAAAAAACTCAGGGCATTTCTAGTAGCAGCTGTGATAACAGAGGCCAGGGAGTGTCACGCAGGGAGAGTAATAAAGTACAGTGAAAGAATTCAGGTTGTGCCTTTGAAACTCACTCTGTATGACAGTTCTAAGCCTGCTGACTACACTAGTCCATGCCCAAAACTCCCACCCCCACCCAGAAATTGTAGCTGTCTAGAAGGCTTTCTTGCGTCCTGTGTTTGTTATGATATTATATGGAATCTTACCAGATGATCCTATTCCAAAATGGAGCCCAACTCTCCTCTGAGATTTCCTAGTCTCCTTCCTTGCTTTATTTTTCTTTTTCTACTAGGATTTATTGCCATCTGACATGTCAGATGTATCAGTTAGTTAATGCTGTGTAACAAATACCCCAACACTTAGTTGTGGCTTTAAGGCTACAGTCAATGTGTTGGCTACAACTGTGGTCAGCTCAAAATTCAACTAGGGAAGGACCCAGTGGGAATCAGTGGGAGCCATTTTAGAAGCTGCATATTAAACTAAATATTTTAAATATTTATTTGTACAGCATCTCTACCCTTCTGGCAAAAAAAAAAAAAAAAAAAGACTGTCTAAGGGCAAAGATCTTTCTGGTTTGTTCCTCACTATGTCCATGATGCTAGATATTTGTTGAATGGAAGAACTCACATTTTTGTTGGATGAATGAGCTAAAGTAGAGACTGCTTTTGCTCCTCAGAGAAGCCTCATGTGTGTCTTACTTGGTTTCTTTCTTCTTGTAAATGATCCTGGAGAATTTTTGAGTGTCAAAAGTCTGAGAGAGTATAAAAGCTATTTAGGAGAAGATATTTATTCTAAGAGTTAGATTGTAAACTCAATAATGCCTCTCGAAAGATGTCCACACCCTAATCCCTGGCAGCTCTGAATATGGTACCTCTCTGGGCAAAAAGGGTTTTTGCAGCTGTGACCGAAATTATAGATCATGAGTAAAGCCATTATTTTGGGTGGGTCCAATCTGATCACATGAGTTCTTCAAAAGAGAGAGGGTTTCTTGCATGTGCTCAGAGAGAGAGCTGATGACAAAAGAAGGTCCCAGGGTTGGAAGCCTGTGAGGGATTTGATACCTCTGGCTAGTTCTGAGCTGTAGGGAGTTAAGTGCAAGGGCCCCAGAGAACCTTCCAGAAGCTGAGAACCACCCCTGCTAGCAGCCAACAAGGAAAAAGAGGCCTCAGTCCTGTAACCACTTGGAATTTAGCTCTGCTGCAACGTGAATGGGCAAAACTAACTCTCCCTAAGAGGCCTCAGAAAGGAGCCTAGCTTGCTAACATCTCAATTTTAGTTCTCTGAGACCATCCTGGACATCTGACCTCCAGAAATGTAATAAAATAAATTTGCATTGTGTTTGTCCACTAAGTTTGTGGCTGTTTGTTACGGCAGCAAAAGAAAACAGGTAAAACTTTGTTCAACAGCTCTGGGCACCTGGCTAAGCTAAACATGATGGAGGCTTTGGAAATAACACTGGAAACATTTAGCAGTTACAGTCACCGTGGAAATGACCCAAGGATCCTAAATCCCAAATCCTTTGAAAGAGCCCAATTTGCAAGGAAATCCTGGTAGAACCAAGGATTGTGGACCTCAGGAAAGAACATTCCATTTTTATTAATACCATCCACAAAGGATTAGAGACCTGGGATCAGATCTTTGCTTATGATAAGATTTGGGGGGGAAGAAAATCTTCCATTGGAACTTGTCACGGGAAGTATTGATAGCCTCCTTTCAGGTCAACAGAAATAGAACACTGCCATGAGCGACACCTACTAAGGGAAGAGAAGTCAGCCACCATGAGCTTTGCTCTCTTTCATTTCTTTAAGTAATCTATATTGAAGTATAACCTATCTACAGGAAAAAGCACACATCAGTGGCTTTATTGCGAAGTGGAAACATCCCAATAAGATTCATCGCTTGTTGCATCAAGCGGTAATTGGTTTATTCTTATTGCTGACTGACAGTTGATTGGAAAGACCACGATTTACTCAACCCTTTCCCCATTGTCGGTCATTTCAATTGTTCTACTTTGGGGTTGTTTTGAGTGGTGCTGCTCTGACATTCTCGTCCGTGTCTATAGTGAAAGCATTAGGTCTATACCTGAGATGGGTGCTTCCTGGGTTAAAAGCATCCTTTCCTATTCTGCTAAGGTACAGTGACCACAGACCTGAGGCTATGTGAGATGAGAGATGTGAATTGTGCAAAGCCAGGGTCACATCCTGACTTTAACATTCTGGTATTTGCTCGTGGACTGTGGCTCATTAATTCTGATTTTTTTCATTAATTGTAATTTTGATTGTGGGTGTTTCCTTCAATTTTGCACTCAGTGTAAAGACCTCATTCACCTCACCGTAGTTCTGGCCCCAAGCAATTCTAAGAAATGTGGTAGGTGCCTGCCACCTACATGTTTCCTGTCTGGTCCCAGTACATCCACTGAGGCAATACCAGCTTAAACAGTGCATGAAACACCTGGTTCTCCAAGCTCATGCCTGTGCCCGCACAACCTCAGGGAGGCATTTTGTTTTATTTTCAAATAGGCTCCTTTTACTCTTAGAGACCTTTGCAATGTGGCTTGAGGTTTGTTGGTCTGGAGGGGGTGGGGGAAGGGGGCAGAATATTTCAAGTTCGGCTTTGAATTAATTAATTATTAGTTAATTGCCTTAGGGTGACCAGGCTGCTATCTCAGCCCCCACTCCCCCCACCCCATTCTTGGTTTCTGGACTATGTTTAAGAAAGGGGAGGAGTAGGAGCAGAGTGCTGTTTAGGAAGGTCTTGCTGGGCAGAGGAAGGGGCTACGGGGCTGCATTCAGAGGCAGAGCTGGTGCCCATGCTCTGCACTCACTCAAATGCCTCTTTCCTCTCTTTCTTTAACACAAAGAGGTTCTTCACCACGTTTTCCATCTCCTTAGCCAGCTCTATCCCAAGGCTCACAGAAGGCAGGTATCAGTCGGATAGGATGAGACTTTCCAGGGCTTGGTTTGGGGGGTTTAGATACACAGATCCCCTTAAGAAAAACTGTTCATCCATTGGTCTAATTTACTTGTCCAGAGCTGAACATTTTTTATTTGTTTTATGAACTCGTGGTCTGGTGTGATTGGGCAGAGCAGCAGCAGTGCAGGCAAATCATTTACGGCTGGGAGATCTGGGTTGGAAACTGAGGTTCTAATTGAGATGGTGCTTGCTTTCACTAGGAGAAGACACGGCCCTGGCATGCTGACTTTGGAACGGACGGGGACCCAGGGCTGTAAAGCTGGTCCTTGGGATGATTTTGTGTGTTCCCCCACCCCTGCCCCCCACAGAGAAGAATCTGCACTGAGAGGGCAGTCTCCGCACAGAAAAAGATTTTTGTTTGCTTATTGGTTTGGCCAGGCAGGGGTTCTATCCTTATATCAGTATTCTGGTTAATTTCATGAAACAGCTACTGAATTCCAGTCATTTGGCTTCTCCACCATCCATTTGTGATCTTGGCCATGCCTTTGTGTCTGGTCCTCAGGGTTGTTTTAAGCTATCAGCACCTTCGAAGTCCATGGTCAGCGCCACACACCATTAAGCTGTTGGGCTCTCGGATTGTCTTGAATGAAGTCTAACCACCTGCCCTCGCATCCTATCTCCACTTTCCATTCCTGTCTTCTCTGAATTCGGACAGTGTGTGACATGTCCCCTTTATATTCTCATGACCCCTTTTCTTCCTCCCCTCATTCTTAACATGATTTCTTCAGCTTGCTCATATGGTCCCCTTATTATCACACTTTGGACTCCTCATCTACCAATCATGCAATCCAACATCCTCGACCAGTCATAGTACCTTCCTCCTTCTGGTCCACAGAGAAGCCTGAGTACTAATTACTGCTGGGAAACAGGACAGCCCAAGAGTGGGACCTGGACAGTTAGAAATACTGGATCATGTCAGCTTCATACCTCGATAGACACCATTTTGTTCTCATTACAAAACAAATATCTGTATATCTTAATGCCTCTAGATTAGGACATGAAAGCATTTTGTAATTCTTCCCACGGTCTCTAAGAATTTTGCATCTGCTCATCCCCATCTGATAATATCTTTAGGTATGTGTCTAGGTGTCTGTGTGCATATGCTTTTAGGTGCACGTAACCGTATGCCCGAGTGGTCCTTTCCTTTCATGTCAGTACGTAGAGATCTGCCTCATTCTTTTGAACGGCTGCAGTGGGTTGAGTGTACCATAATTTATTTATCCAATTAAACCTGGAGAATCTTACAACACAGCTCATGCGTTCAGACAGAGGAATCCCCTCTCCAGCATCTCTGTGGGATGTTAGCCCAGCCCACACAGGTCTTGGGTTTCCCTGGGTACAGACAGTTTTGATGATTCTAAGTCTCTGGGGTGGTGTCTTTATTTCTGCCTCGTTTGAATGGCTGGCTGTTCAATCAAGAGTAAGAGGGACTTCCAGCTGTGCCTGTGTCCAAGATATTTTAAAGATGTGCGGCAATTTGGGTTGGTAACCTGCGGAATCATGGCTGTGTAGACATCAGTGTTCCCCGGTGGTTCGTCCTTGACTCTTTTATCTTTTCACTCTCTCTATATAACCTCATCCATTTCTTCGGCTCTCAGATCATTTTTCTAGGCTTGAAATATAACTGTCTATTGAGCATTTCTACCTACAGAGGTAGACACTTGGACCACAGTCAAAACTGGCCCGTCTTTCCTTCAAGTTCCCTCTTTTCCTCAAGAATTCCCCACCTAGCTGGACCCTCAGGAGATACTGGCTTTCATCCTTGTTGATTTTCTCCACCTACCTCCTGTCCTTCCTCCCACGCAGTTCCAGGATGCCTTTCCTCCACACCAGGCCTATTCTCACTTCTCTGATTCCAGCCATCACTGAGCCCCTGACCACTCTAGTCTTTCTCCAGCCCATGCAGTCAGTGTCAGAAAACACACACCCAATCACTTCCCATACAGATTCCTCCCCCCACCCACCAACCTCCGCTCTCCACCTCCTACAGAGTAAAGCCTACACACAGAACACTTGCCCTGCCCTACCCTGATGCTCTGCCTTCCTTTTGACCCTCATCTCCTGCTCTGCACAGGTATTTGGCAGTTTGTCACTGGCATCTCTTCAGCTCTGCTGATTCTTCTCTTTGGATCATCGTCCCCATGTCTTTCTTCAAGTGTAGGAAGACATTTCTTCTTGTAAGGAGCATCTCCTGATCACCTAGACTGGATGTGATATTTCCGTTTTCCAGTAAGACAGCCCTTCTCTCTGCTACTGACCTTACCCATGCAGTGGAATGGTCCGTACACACTGTGACTTCTCCAAGGGGCAGACCTTGCCTTACTCAGCTTTATATCCTCAACTATTATCACAGGAACGAATGCATAATGTATATTCAGGGTACATGGGATGGACAGGTGGATGAAGGGGAGGATGAAAAGATGTATGGATGAATGATGGGTAGATGCGTGGATACATGGTGGATGGATAGATGGATAGATTAATGGATGAATGGAAAGGCGGATGGATGATGGATGAATAGAAGGATGGATCCACAGTGGATGAATAAATGATAGATAAATGGGCGGATAGATGGATGGATGGATAAGTGGATGGATAGCAAGATGAAGCATGGAAGGCTGGATGGCTGGATAGATAGATGGATGGATAAGTGGATGGATAGCAAGATGAAGCATGGAAGACTGGATGGCTGGATAGATGGATGGATGGAAGAAATAATGAAAGAGTCTGAAAATCTGCCACTGCTACTCAATGGAAAGGAGCTGGGCAATCTGAGGTAGCTCAAATCCCTCCCTTTGATTCTTGGCACAAAGTCTTCTTCCCTGGAAGACCAGCAAGGAGGTAGCAAAGTCTGGAAGGAGAAATGATTTTTCCTTCATCTTGTCGAGCCCACCACGCCAGGAGACTCTCTTGCAATCTTGAGGGAAGATTGGTCCTCTCGATATGCTGTGGGGAAGCTCATAAATGAGAGGGGAGGGAGGGAGGGCAGCCGATTGCGGGGCACACACCCAAGGGACCTGAGCCAGAGGCAAAGTACAAGTTAACTAACCAATAACCAGGATGGTTTTTTCCCTTAAAGATTGGCTCCAGTGGTCTCTCTCACTAACAATGCTGGTAATATGAAAAATTAAATCATAATAGGAGTCTACAACGTAAGGAGCACAATCTGTGTTGCATACACCATATTCAACCTGTACCCAGCACATGTCAGCATCACCTTCAGGCTAACCCTAGCTGTTAGTACAATGTAGCATGTAGTCTTCCATCTATAGGAAGGATTCTAGAGGTATGACCCTTGCTCAAGGTCACCCAGGTATGAAATGGGAGGACCAGGTTAAGCAGTCTGACTCCAGAGCCTACTCTTCAAGCTATACCAAAACGGGGTGGGTGTGGGGTTTGAGGGAGCAGGACCTAATGTTTCTGGACCTGAAGTTTCATTTTCTCCACTAACTGGGAAAAAATGCAGGTTTCAAAAGATTCTGGCTGGCCAGGAAGTGGCAGAGCCAAGTGGGAGCCCAGCTCTCTCTGCCTGCTCTTCCTCCTGGCAACAAGCAGGGTGCAGGATCCGAGGGGGCAGTGGCAGGCACCTCAACGTGCTACTCCAGGTCTCCAGGGAAGACCTTAGACTTGAAGTCTTAAGCCTTCTCCTTCTCAATTCTCAATGCAAATGCTTCTCCCACTGATTTGAAACCACATTCCTCTCCCATGAATGGATTGACAGGCTGCCTAATTTCCTTGTGTCTTCTCCATGCAAGCACTGTGAGCAAAGGCCTGATCCTCTGAGCTGGAAGTTTCTCATTTACAATGCAGGCTGGAGAGGCTTATCCATATGCAAAGGCAAGAGCCAGGCTCTTAACCGGCAGGGTTGGGGAAAGGTATTCTTGGAGCCAACCGAAACTCCTGGTGACAGGGGGTACTCGCAGGTCTCCCAGGATCCTCTCTGATGATTCCTTCTTCTGTCCTCCTTTTTTTTTTTTTTTTTTTTGGCCACCCTGAAGCATATGGAGTTCCAGGGCCAGGGATCAGAATAGATCTGAGCAATGCTGGGTCCTTAACCCACTGAGCGAGGCCAGGGATCAAACACACAACCTCATGGTTCCTAGTTGGATTCATTTCTGCTGGGCCACAACGGGAACTTCTCTTTTCTTTTCTTTTTAACTGCAGCATACAAGGCAGGAAAGTACAATTCTTAAGCACATAACAGCTCCATGAATTTTCCCTATACACACACCCATGCGTCCACCACCCAAATGGAAATACACAATATTCCCAGCACCCAAAAAAAAGGACACTCTTTCATGTCTCTTTCCAGCTGGTCCCCTCTCGAGAAACCACTGTTCTGATTTCTGTCATCACGGATTTGTTTTGTCTGATTTGAACTTCATGAAAGTGGAGTCACCCAGGACGTGTTGTTTTGTGCTGAGTCATTATTTGACATGTACTTAGCATGGAAAACTGGATATTCCCTAACCAAATATGTATATAAAACCAAATGGCCCCTCATGAAAAGATCTTAATGAAGCTGTATGAAACAGTGTATGCTGGGGAAAGGTTTAATTGATATTCTTTGCAAAATGGAGAGGAACTTTAAGGCTTTTTATCTCCCCCCAACTCCCATAAATGAAAACCGCTGGATTAAGCTGCACCAAATTGAGGCAGCTCATTTAGATGGGCTGCTTAAGATAGGTTAACAGGTCCACTCAAAATCCACTTTGTAGGAGGTGCAAGGGCCCCTCAAAGAGTCAGACGACCCAGGAGAAGCTGTCAGCATTGATTTGTGATAAAGGTTGTTTCTCCCACCGTCAGCTCTGGCCCACCCACGGTGAGTAGCAATAAGGATTGATTTATTTTAGGGTAGTTAATGATTCTTCTAAATGATGCTGTAGAGAACAGTTGGTGGTCAAATGAATTTGGGAACTATTTCATGCTCTGTCTCTGTCTTGGGGATTTCTAATGCTCATCATCAATTAGCATATTAAAGGTACTGATAAGTCCTGCAAAGATAGCTATTTAGGTTGGTTGAATCAGCATCAGCTAAACATCTTTACCACAGATCCCCCTTATGATGGAGATTCTTTTTCTATCTCAGACAACTCATTTTCCTATAACCTAGGTACGGAAAGCCAGTAGAAAGTAAATCAATATGTGGGTAGAACAATCTTATATTTACATTCTAGTTCTTATAAACACAGGGACTCCATCCATATTTTCTCTGATTATACTGAGATTTAAAACATATATATATATATATATATATTTAAACTATCCAAGTGAATATTATATTACCTTCAAAATTTTTTTCTTTTTACAGCTGTACTTTCAGCATATGGAAGTTCCCAGGCTAGGGGTCGAATAGGAGCTGCAGCTTCAGCCCTTTGCCACAGCCAAAGCAACACCGGATCCAACACTGGATCTTTCACCCAGTGAACAAGGCCAGGGTTTGAACCCGCATCCTCATGGACACTATGTTGGGTACTTAACCTGCTCGGCCACAACAGGAACTCAAAAACTCTTTCAAAATATGAGTGGAAATATTTTGGGCAAGTTCCTTCTGTTGGTTTTATGTAAAATTCATTTTTCTTATTCTGCAGCTGGTTATTTTGAATCACAGGAGCACCAGAAATGCTTCTATTTGCCCTAACTGTACTGCTGCCTCTGAAAATCAAGAGACATGAACCCAAAGTGGAACTGGAGGCCCCTGAGCTGGTCGGGGAAGGTCAAGGATGAGCAGAGAAGCGATGGTTATCAGAGAGTCCGTGTGAGACAGTCTATAACCAGGGTTTATTATCTCTTTTAACCTTTTCTTTTCTCTGCGATGTGTGTTGGAGCAATCAATAAATGCTTCCGAAATTCCTCCTCCTTCTCCACGGAGGTCCAGATTTCCTGTCTGCAAGAATCCCATCGAGTTTCATCAGTTAAGAAGCTATCCCATTATGGGACTTACGTTTTATTAGTTTTTCAGTGGAAGTTGTTTCTGCTAATTTGCTAATTCATTCATACGCTCTCTGCCAGTCTCCGCGTGTCCATGGAACATTTTCAGCTTACTTTTGTTTGGCCAGACACGAAGTCTATTTGCTGCTTTTAATTGTATTAAGTCCTTTGGAGAAAGGAAAGTTTTAGGGGGACCTACAGATCTTACTGCTCAAAGAAGACACATTGCAAGTTCTGTGATGCCTTTGAATCACTTGATCTAAACATTTTCAAGAGAGATTTTAAAAAGTGTCTTCTTATAGTGTTTTATTGTTTCAGATTGTCAGCTTTGCTCAGGGACTTAAATTCAACTAGATTCAACATATAATCAGAACACATTGTCAGCACTTTTGTCATGCGCTGGATTCTGAGAAGGATTTTCTGAAGATAAATCTTAGTCCTGGATCACGAGGAGTACACAGACTAGAGATTCAAGCCATCTAGTTAAAAAAAATATAGACATAATATAATAATTGATGAATGATAGAGATGAGAAGCACTAATGTCTTTAACACTGTAAATGAACTCATTTTCCTCCTCACCATATAAGCTATATGATATTGTTAATTCTATTTACGTGTTAGGAAACTGCCACCCAGAGAGGTCAAGACACTTGCCTGTGGTCACACAGCTAGTCAGTGGCCAAGAAGTGGGGCTTTTCTAGGCTTTCAAGAGGGAACACTTTTATTGATTGTATACTGTACCAGGTCTCATGAAAACTTGTACTACTGTTTTGGTTTAATTTTCATAAAAGCTCTTCAGAGAAAGAAGCATTATAGCTACTTTTATAGATATCATAGGGAGACTCAGAAAAGTTGAGTAGCTAGCCTAGAGTCATGGAGCATAGAAGTGGCAGATCCAAGGTTCAAATCCAGGTCTGCCTGATACTAAATTCTGTTCAACTGCACCGTGGATGCTGCCTCTCTGAAGCCAATTCTACAACTTCTTTCTTTAGCTAAGTAGCTCTTTATAAAAATACACACACACACACACCCCTTCTTTCCTAGCCTCTGGTGGCTGCATTTACTCCAGCTATGGAGCGTTGTCCTAAAGGGGCCAGTGGGAGTGGCCGCAGCCGGCCCCTCTATCAGAGCTTAGCCCAGAGCTGGCGTGACCACAGGACGTTATCATCACCTCAGTGGCCGACACCTGGCCAGGCTGCTCCTGGGAAGGTACCCTGAAATTTCTCCAAGGGAGGCTCTCTCCTGCACCCCTTCCTGAAGGTCAGCAGAGACCTAGAGCTGCAGAAGTGAGCCTGGCTGACCCTCGGGGAGGACTTGGCCCAGGGCACGCCCAGTGGACGTGTTTGCAGCCAGAAGGGCTGAGTCACGTCTGAGGTCATCTGCAGATACCCTGCTCTGCTCCCTTCTCGGCCACTGTGGCCCTGGGTCACTGGAGTGCTCTGGCTTCAGCCTAGGGAGAGCGGAGGGCTCACTTGGTGGGAGAAAGTGGGACTCACACACCCAGAGGAGCTATGAGCCCCTTCCTCCCAACCCAGCCCCGCCAGCCCCACCATCTCTCCTGAGTGAGGAGGGGATTCACTTGGTTCTCATGGCTCCCCGGAGACCTGGAGCCCTGCCCTGGCTGCTGCTGCTGGCTTGTTAACATGACCCTTAACCCTCTCATACCTCTTGACCCTGAATAGAACAATGGGGGTTAATAACAGACCCCATAAAAGGATGCTGGGTGATTCAACGAGATAGCAAATGGGAGGTGCCTGGGGGACCCTGGAGCCCTGGGGCGGGCTGCTGTTTCTTTCCCAAGCCTTCTTATCACAGTCCCCTGCCACCCCACACCCCACCGTTCACCCCTGAATCCAGTACACTCTGCCAGCCCTCCGGCTGCTGGTATTCCTCACAAAGGCCCCTGCTCCATGAGGCCACCTCACGTGCTTGCCTTGCTGCCCTCCTGGGGACCAGTCACCTCACTCTGCTTGTCTAAGGATTTAACGCTGTTAGCATGGAGACCTCGTCCCTCCCCAGGGACCCCAAGGTTTCCTGCTTGTTTGCTCCAAATCGTGCCAGCTTTGCCCCTTTCTCCACCCCAGCTATACTGACCTTGACCTTGAGTTAAGTGAACCCATAGCCTCCCACTTCTGTCAGGATCTCTGCGTCTGCTCTTATCTGCTGGAGAATAGGAGAAAACACCTTTTTCTTTCTTTCTTTCTTTCTTTCTTTCTTTCTTTCTTTCTTTCTTTCTTTCTTTCTTTCTTTCTTCGTTCTCCTTCTTCCTTCCTTCATTCCTTCCTTCCTTTCCTTCCTTCCGGTCCTTCCTTCCTTCCTTCCTCCTTCCCTTCCTTCCTTTCTTTGCCAAATATGATGATGCTCTATTTAGTGTCCAATATTTACTGACAACCATGGAGGGAATCTAAGTATAGAAGAAATCAGGAGTTCCCATCGTGGCGCAGTGGTTAACGAATCTGACTAGGAACCATGAGGTTGCAGGTTTGATCCCTGGCCTTGCTCAGTGGGTTAAGGATCTGGCGTTGCCGTGAGCTGTGGTGTAGGTTGCAGGCGCAGCTCGGATCCCGTGTTGCTGTGGCTCTGGTGTAGGCCGGCAGCTGCAGCTCCGATTGGACCCCTAGCCTGGGAACCTCCATATGCCGCGGGAGCGGCCCTAGAAAAGGCAAAAAGACCAAAAAAAAAAGAAGAAATCATTTTGGCATTTGAGGCTGGCATGTCTGAATGTAGCAGATAATGTAAAAATATCAAAAATTAAAACTATCTAGAATGATAAAATCAAATAAAATTCTTAATGTCCTAGAAATATTACATCTGTAAGGATCCAGATATTTCTTTGAGATGTTGAGTTGTTGTAATAATTCATATGAAGAAATTTAAAATTAGTAATTTTCATGATAATGCAAATTTTTCATATTTAGTCTTTTTTTACAATAATATATGTAAACACTTATTTTCATTCTCGATTGTCGCTTCCCCAGAGAAGCCTCCTGGCTGCGTCCCTCCTGTCCCTCACCTCGCTCATAATACCAGGCACCTCCTCCTTAGTTTAATCATTTCCCCCTTCCCCTGCCCCCTTTTCCGTCTGCCCCATGGGATCCCCTTTGCCTGCTGCAGTGTTTGTGAGCTAAAGTTCGGATGCACATTTTTGCGTGGAAGGCAGAAAGAAGGAATTGTGCCTGCCCCGTGGGGCCTGGCATGCACTGTGAGCAGTCAACAGCCTGTCCCTTGTAACCCCCACTTGGTCCACCGTGACCTCATCTTTCCCAGGTGGGGTGCTAGCGGCCACCTGGTGCTTACTTCCTGCAGCTGCTACCACCCACCCTCCCTGTGCGCATGCTCGGTGCTTCCCTCCGCGTGGACACGCGCACAGAACATCTGATGATGCCTGGAAAGGAGCAGGTGGCAACCTAGGTGCTGGGCTGGAGAGTTCCAGTCAGTGCAGTCAGACTGCACTCCTCCTTATCAAGTAGGAAGAGTTGGCAGGCTGTGTTTTAATCAATTGATAGCATCGCTTGGCACCCAGCAGCCAGCTCTGGCTTTGTAAGAGACCAGGTCGCTGGTTTTCCCATCTCTCCCTACTCATAGAGATTTCAGGTGCGGGGCAGAAGGCAGCTGCCAGGCTTCTCCTGGAACATTGGAGAGGCGCCAGGGCTTTGCACAGTGCACTTCCCCTCCAGAAGGAAACGAACCCCAGATAGAGGGGAGAAAAGAGAAGAAGGAAAGTGCCAAGAATGCTCTGAGGGAAATGAAACTGTCACATGACCCTCAATAAGTCTCCCCCTTATTGAGAGGAGGGGCTGCTGGCAACCAGGATGTGTTCAGCTCAAAACTGAAGTCAGTAGAGTCCCTTTAATGTGACTCTTGTCCACCTGCCCAGCCCTCTGCAGGGAGACACCTCACATCTCCCCTTCTTCTCATGGCCCTCCTAGACCAGCCCCTGTGACCCAGCCCTGGCTGCCTTCATGGTCCATTCTCTGTCTTCAGTCACTCCGAGTTCCAGGCTGACACTTAGTGTTGGGTCCAAATAATTTTTCCAAAGTCTGAGCAGGTCACACCCTGTTCCAATGGTAACACCTTCCTGTGACCGTCTCTCCTGCCCAGATGGGTGCCTCTCAAGGCACACACCTTCTGGTACTTCCCATTCTAGTGCCAGGGCTGGTACTGGGTCTGGGGGGCAGAAGGAACTTAGAACATGTTTATGAATAAATGGATGGATGGATGGATGAGGAGCTGCATGGAGAATGCATGGATGGATGGGATTCTTAGGGGCAGGGAGAGGTAAACAGGCCTGGGGGTCACGCTGAGATGAGGCAGTCATTAACAGTGGATATACTGGGATGGTAAACCATAGTTCACACCAGATGGCAGGACACATCATTTTGCATGATCTAAAGCCAGCCTTTCTCATCTGCAAAATGACATCGTTAGCAGTGCCTCCTTCAGAGGGTAATTGTGAGCAATGAATGAGAGAAAGCATGGCTTGTGCTTGGTACCAGACCTGACAAGTAGGAAAGGCTCAGGACCTGGGAGTGATGTTTAGGATGAAGATGAGGAGGAGGAACGGGTCATCACGGAGAGGAGCATGGGTGGGGTCTGCCTTGCTTTTGCGTCCTTGCAGACCCTCCCTGCCTTCGCCCAGGCTCTTTCTTCTGTGCTTGCCGTGGGAGCTTTATGTGGTTTGTCCCCACCACCCTGCCACTTCTGGTTGCCCTGTCTTGTTAAGGACCCTAAATCTCCCTAGGTCACTTCCTGATCTCAGTGTGTTACCTTGCATTTGACATGACACACCGTGTTTACTGATCAGAGTAGGTTAATAGCTGTTTTTTAAAAATATCAGTGCAAAAAACACACAACTTTTTATGCAGACCACATTCAGTATTTTGTGAGACAAATTCAACAAGAGTGTTCCCAGTTAGGTGGCTCTCTTCCAAGGGGTGCTACAGGCACTCCAGGGTGCCTGCCGTTCCCTAGACCTCTCCTCTCCTCTCCACTTGGCTAGTAGGTAGGGCAGGTGGTGGTAAAGGATCAAGTTGGAAAGGGTTATGGACGAGGATAGAAATGGTGTCATGTACCCCACTCACCTTCTATTGGCTAGGATGGTGTCACATGACCGTATCTTACCTCCAAAGGATGCTGGGAAATGTAGTCTAGGTGTCTTCCCAGCCTGAAAGAGATGGCATGGCCCTGGGGCCTCTACTAAACCCAGTTTCCACATTCACCCTTGGCTGATAACACAGTCTTAGGTTCATGTACACTGACCTCTCACCTCCAAGCCATCCCTGTCCATTCCAGCTCTGACCCTGGCTCCTGAGAGTCCATCCAATATAGAGCCCAATCCTCTGGTCACTGTGTCCCCATAGTGAAATCTGGCAGAACATCTGGATGCCAGGTACGAAATGGAGCACATCACCTGGCTTTGGGTGCCTTTTCTCCTATATAATCCTGTCCACACTCTTGACCCATGGCCTGGAAGAGGTCCCTTCTCCCCTTCCTTTCTCTTTTCTCCCCTGCTTGTCCCAATCTAGGTCATACCAGTTTGTCCTTGGAGTCCTTTCTTTCTTTCTTTCTTTCTTTCTTTCTTTCTTTCTTTCTTTCTTTCTTTCTTTCTTTCTTTCTTTCTTTCTTTCTTTCTTTCTTTCTTTCTTTCTTAATTCAAACCAATTAAAAATGTATCTTGTAAAAGAGTGAAAAAAAAGGTCTTTCACCTCAGCTGAGAATTCTGCCTGCCCAGTTTCACCTGGAAAAGAATTGAAAGCGACACGTTGTCACTAATTGGGGAGTCTGAGCGGTCCTTTCTGTGTGGTGTGGGTTTTGACATACTCACGCCAGTATGTGGATATTCACAAGTTTCCTGTAAGAGAGGTGGTGTCTGAGACAGACCAAGCCATGCAGTCAAAGTATATTGGGGGCGGGCAGGCTAAGGTTCTATTCATCTGATGCCCTGGAGCTTGACTCAAGGGAGAGAGTGAGCCTGGCTTTCTACGATGCTCTCCGATTATAGGGACATCATTGTTTTTTCTCCCCAGCAGCCTGTCTCCTAATCACTGTGCCCATCAAAAACCTGTGGGAAATAGTGTAGGACCATGGGCACTTGAGCCATAAAGACCGGGCTCAAATCCCAGCCTAATCATTAATTAGTCTTGTGATTTGAGCCAAGCAACAGCTTCTCTGACCATCAGTTTTCTCATCCTTAAAATTGGGTCCACCATGGCAGCAGATGACAGATTCAAATCACTGATGTGAAGCACCAGCACGGACCTTAGCATGGAGCAAACTTTCTCCTTCCTTCCTTCCTTTCCTTTGAAGGAAATACCAAATCCTTCCTGGGAGGGCAGGGTAGAATGAAATTTCAAGCAGTCCTGCACTGAGGTTGGCACAGCTGGCCTGCCTCCCTCTCAGAGGCAGACGAGCTGGCTGGGCTCTATGGAGAGAGATGGAGGATTCCCCGACCCAAGGAACTGATCTCTTGCAAATGCAGCTATGGAAGCCTTGTAGGGATGGCCCCTCCCTGGAAAGTTCCATTCAAGTATGGCACCAAAGAAAGGGACCAGGGTGCCAAGATAAGTCTTCAAACAGACACTTATCCAAACATTTTGAAATAAAGCATTCATTACAGTATACATCCACTGAAAACAGCCATGGTTCTTGATTTTTCTGGAGCCCTCACTGGGATGGTGGGATGTGGATGATTTTCCTGGAGCCCTCAGTGGGATATAGACAGGTGTGTTGGGCTGGAACATGGGTACACCATGATTGTATGCTCGGATGGTACATGGCCCTCTAGGGCAGTGTATGGGTATAGAGGATTGGACTGGGTATACTGGGATGGGACACTGAGACTGTACAGTGGTATAGTGGGCTGGAACCTAGCTTCGCTGGGATTGTGCAGTCAGATGGTATGTTGAGATGTAACATTGGTATGTGGGCATGGTACCTAGGTATGCTGGGGTGGTATGTAGAAGTGGTACCCAGGAATAATAGGATGGTAGATGAGAACGGTACACATGGGGACTCTGGAACAATTCACAGGATGGTACGTGGGGACGCTGGGACAGTTCACAGGGTGGTACATGGGGACAGTGGGACAGTTCATAGGGCTGGCATGTGGGGATGCTCGGACAGTTCACAGGGCTGGTACACTGTTAGGTGGAATGGCACACCCCAAGATCAATCACTCAGGTAGACCCTGGAAAGGGCCCCACTATTGCCACATCTAAGACTCACCCCACTGCTTGTCATGTGGCAACGATATTGGTTTGCTCTTCTCTGGTGGAACCCAAAGCCACGTACAGTGCAGGCTTTGGAAATAAGCACCCTGGCCTCAAGTTCCAACCCCTCTGATCTTGGCCGTGTGACCTGGGGCAGGTCCTAAGACTCCTAGGCTTTGGCTTATTCTGTTAAGTATAGAAATAAAAAACCTTCCTGTGGGTTTGTTGTAAAGTCCAAACAAGCATAGTGATTCCCTACTCAACCTTAGCTATAATTATCATCGGCTATCACAGACTGTCATGAGAGGAGCAGCAGTGAGGATTTGGGAGTTTTAATGGATAAAAGTTAGAAATCTTTGCTTTATCCCTTAGGGACCCTGAGGCCTTGGGTGAGTTATTATCTGAGCTGTCGTTTTCTTATCTGTCAAGTAGGATTGGAGTTCCCGTCATGGTGCAGTGGAAATGAATCCGAGTAGGAACCATGAGGTTGTGGGTTTGATCCCTGGCCTCGCTCAGTGGGTTAAGGATCTGGTGTGGCCATGAGCTGTGATGCAGGTTGCAGACACAGCTCGGATCTGGCGTTGCTGTGGCTCTGGTGCAGGCCAGCAGCTATAGCTCCGATTCGATCCCTAGCCTGGGAACCTCCACATGCCATGCCCTAAAAAGACAAAAGACAAAAAATAAAAAAATAAAGTAGGGTTAACAATGCCTAACTTTGAGTATTTGCTTTTTTTTTTTTTTTAATAAGTAGCTTCACTCCACAATGAATTTTAGGCAGCTTGCAAAAACTCAGAGAACAAATGATATTGAAATAGAGTTCAAGGTGAAGGGAACATCAGTGTAAAATAAGAGAATACTGGAGTTGCCATTGCGGCTCAGTGGGTTAAGGAACCTGACATAATCTCCATGGATTCAAGTTTGCTCAGTGAATGAAGGATCCGGCATTGTTAGAAGCTGTGGCATAGATCACAGGTACGGCTTGGATATGGCGTTGCCATGGCTGTGGTGTAGGCTTCAGCTGCAGCTCTGATGCCACCCCTAGCCTGGGAACTTCCATATGCCACAGGTGCAGCCATAAAAAGGAAAAAAAATACTTACATAGTAATATTAAGTCATAGGAATGTTAAGTCACACACACATAAAGTGACTGACTGTGCTTGGCACACGGTAGGGACTCAATAAATATTTGGTTCCCCTCCTTGTATGAACACAAAATTTTCAAGGTAGTTTTTCTTAGGCTTGAAGAAAGTAAGAGGCAAATGACCTTTTTTTTTTTTTTTTTTTTTTCTACCAAGAGAGCCAGGTGCACAGGCTTCTGTGCTGGGCACATCTGATCAGGCTGGTCCTGACCTGTGTGGTGACAGAACAACCACTTGGAGATCCACATCCAGCAGCTCACATCCACGATGAGGGGAGCTGGGACTTTTATCTGCATCTATCCCTGAACTGACGCTCCTGGGTCCTGCAGCTCTTGAAGGGGCATCTTTTAGCTGCACAACGGAGGCCATCGTGGTCATTAAAATGATCCCATGGCACCTTTTCTCCAAGAAGAGGAGTGTCATTGACAGCTCTGGCCATTGCCAAGTTCAAATTACAGTAATTACAGCAGTTCCATCCCTGGATCCTTTCAACTGTTGCTAGTGCCCTGCAGTGCTCTGGGGACTTTTGTTGGCCTTGTCAGAAATGCTTGATGTCCTTGAGGTGGGGAGCATCCCCTGTGACAGGTGTGGGTTGCACTTGACCTTTTGGAGCCAGAAGTCCAGAAAAGACCTTCAAGATGGCCATGGACAGTAACACAAATTTCTGTGGCACCTCTCCTCCAGCCTGCACACGTGAGCACTTACAGGAAATCACATTTTTAAAAACGTTTCAATGATGGAGGCACCGAGGCAGAGAGATGACAGGCTTTGTTGCCTAAGGTTAGACAGGGATTCGGTGACAGGAGCGCTCCCCCACGTGACTCCAAGTTCACTCACTCCCTGTCATCTTGTCATCCTCCTTGGCACAGTGGTACCCGTCCTCTCTCAACTCTGTCGTGCGCTTTGAATCCCCAAATCCTGCTCTGAACCCTCACAACTTCCTAGGAGAGGGTCTTCTTGCCCTTTTCCTTTGGACAATCAAGAAACCGAGGGTCAGAGAGAACAAGTGAAGACAGTAATTCAGGAGAGTAGAGTTGAGATGCAAAGCCACGTGCTTGCTCTTCAACACCACTTGTCACGCTCTCCAGTGGCCATGTACACGTGATTATTTTAACTTTTTATTGCGGAAAATTTCAAACATTGGCAGAGTAGGAGTTCCCTGGTGGTGCAGTGGGTTAAGCATCTGGTGTTGTCACTGCAGTGGCTCGAGTTGCTGCTGTGGCGTGAGTTTGATTCCTGGCTGGGGAACTTCCGCATGGCATGTGTATGGCTGGGGGAAAAAAAAAAGGCAGAGTAAACAGAATAGTGTTGCATTAGCTGCCTATGGAACAAGGTTCAGCAAATTCAGCAGCATAAAGCAATTCCTGTTTATCATTTCACAGTTTCCAGAGATCAGGGGTCTGGGTATGACTTACCTGGGTTCCCTGCTCCAGGCCTTGGTCTCAAAAGGCTGCAGTCAAGAGGAGCTCAGGGGTAGTCAGAGGTCCTTTTCCAAGCTCAAGTGCTTTTGGTAGAATTATTTCCAGCTGTAGAACTCATTTCTTCAAGGCCAGTAAGAGGGAATCTCTGCTTTGAGTCTCTGAGCTCAAGGAAGACCTCAGTCCTTGTCTAAGGGCTCACCTGATTATGCCTGGACCACTTAGGATAATCTCCCTTTTTTTTTTGGCTTTTTTTCAGGGCTGCATCTGTGGCATATGGAGGGTCCCAGGCTCAGGGTCTAATTGGAGCTGTAGCTGCTGTTTACACCACAGCCAAAGCAATGCCAGATCTGAGTTGCGTCTGTGAGCTACACTACAGCTCACCCCAACGCTGGATCCTTAACCCACTGAGCGAGGCCAGGGATCGAACCTGCATTCTCATGGATACTAGTCAGCTTTGTTTCCACTGAGCCACGGACAGGAACCCTGGATAATCTCCCTCTTGATTAATTCAAAGTCAAACTGATTAAGGACCTTAATTTCACCTGCTGTATTCCTTTGCCTTTGCCACATAATGTAACATAAGCACAGGGTGACATCCCACTCTTTTCACAGATCTCACCCCACTTCAGGGAGGGGATTATGCAAAGGTCATCTTAGAATTTTGCTTGCAGGTATAGCCCATGCCTGCTCATCACATGGCTTCAATAATGATTAACATTCTGCTTTTCCTATTTTGTCTCCCAGACTTGCTTAATCATTATTCATTTTTCCCTGTTTTTTTTTTAAGGTTGAACTCATATACATTGAAATGCCTAATTCTGAGCTGTACCATTCTGACAAATGGATGCATCCACATAACCCACGCCCTTCTGACAACTTAGGATATTTCCATCTTCCCAGAAAGTTCCTTCCCAGTCAGACACACTTAGGCATTTCTTTTAATTTTTTTTAAAAAAGTGAACACTGAAGTTCTCGTCACAGCACAGCAGAAACAAATCTGACTAGGAACCATGAGGTTGCAGGTTCGATCCCTGGCCTCACTCGGTGGATAAAGGATCCGGCGTTTCCATAAGCTGTGGTGTGGGTCGCAGATGTGGCTCCGATTCTTCATTGCTGCACCTGTGGTGTAGGCCAGCAGCTGTAGCTCTGATTCAACCCTTAGCCTTGGAACCTCCATATGCCTTGGGTGTGGCCCTAAAAAGCAAATTTTTAAAAAAAGTGACTACTTGCTAGAAATACCTAATGTTATATCCAATAGAATGTAGGCAGTTGGTAAATGGTCGCTTACTTTCCATTCTTCTGACTTCAAATCCAAGTGTTTTAGGAGATGCCATCAAGGCCAAGAGGATGGATACAGCTGTGCTGCAGGTGGCCATAGGCGTGGACTTCCAGAAATGCTTTGGTCAGGATGCCTGGAGGAGCAGTTTGTATGCCGTGCTTTATGTCGGGGTGCAAGGTGTGACCATCCCCAGCTCTACCCCAGCACGGAGTCTGGAACGCAGAGGGGTGCTTTGACCCCCACTGCGAGGGTCCACACATTCCTGATTGCAGGGGCCCCTCCCACCCCTTTGCTTTCAGATTTCCCTCCATGAGGTCACATGATCTGAACGCATCTCAGGCTAGGATCAGGGAGGCACCTTGCCCTTGATTTCCTGATATTAGGTGGACCCTTCTTGGCTCCAAAAGGCAGGTCTGGGGCAGGACTGTGCTCGGGACCTTCCTCCTTCGCCAGAAAGATAAGTAAATAAATAAATAATAACAGAATGCTCATGGCGACTAGAGAAAAAGAGGGAGGGGGAGTCAGAGATGCTGTGTTTTGGGTCAATTTCTTATAATGTCAGAGCCACTCTCTGTGTGTCTCCCAGCTCAAGCTCATCGGGCTTTTCTGGATCAAATGCAGACATGAGGGTTCCTGGCAGAAAGCTCCTGAATTTAACACTCTCCTTAGCTTCTTTGTCTGTCTGTCCAGCCAGCCCCCATCTCAACCAACTCTCACACCTAATATCTATGAAGGATGGAAACATATGAATGCATCGGACATAATTTGTGCCAGGGAGATGGACGTTTTTATAAATATCCATAATTTGTGCCAGGGAGGTGGACGTTTCTATAAATATCCATAACATGGACTGGGCAGGGGTAATTTTCCCCAAAGACATAAAATACCTGCAGGGTTCCTGGTGTGATGATTTTTGTGCACCATTTAGAAAGAGTTGAATGATGGGGAGGCTTTCATATCTCTAGACTACCTGGAATTCTGGGCTGTCTGGCCCCCATTTCACTCCTTCTCCTATTTCCTCCTCGTTTCCTCTTTCTCCTGCCTATCTCCTTCAAGGACATGTGCAAGCCACCTCCTCTGTGCCATTCCCTTCCTCTTGCTTCTCCTTATAGACACGGGAACCTTCTTCTTTGTGTTGATTTCTCCCCGCCCTACGCTTAGAAACTATAACCCCTGCCCCTGGGTCTGTAGATGTTATTAGAAGCCCATGAAGAGCAACATCGATGATTTCTCAACGATTTGATTTTTTTTTTTTTAATTTAACACTCAAAAACGCCATGAAAACCCTTGCCCCAAATCAGCTGTATCTTTCAGTGTAAAATCCATGTCGGTTGGCAAGAGCCTTGGCTATGGATAAGTATTTATTTTTATTGCCTGTCTGGGCATGGCCTTTAACTGCAGGTGGAGGATTGATCCATAATGTCAGAAGGATGCGCTCACCCTCTGCCCTCTCCCCAAGCCCGAGCCCAGGGGAGGGGCTGAGATCTGTGTGCCTGGAGTTGTCCAGGGGATACCAGGCCCAGCGACGTGCTCTCTTCTTGTCATTTTGTCTGATGCTGTTTGGTGTTAGCTTTGTGTTCTTTTCATGGTTTGCTCAACTCTTTGCGAAGGGAAACATCTGCTGGACATTTGCACCTGGGCAAGGGCACCAATGAGAGGATGTGGTTGTGTCCTTCCTGTTGGGGGAGGCTGGGGGTTCCTCCAGCTCTCCAGGGTGGTGGGAAGTTCAGGGAACAATGACTGTCACATTAAGTGTCCCTGTGGCCCTCACTCCCCCCACCATAGTTGTGTCCTGGGACTGTTTCTGTGGTCATTTACCTTCTTGGCATGTTGAGATCTAGGGCTTGAAAAGAGGAAAGTTCCAGAATGATGGGTCATCGATGCTTTTCTCCTAAAATGTGACAGTTCAGTGCTTGCTCTGAGCGAGAGGTATAGGTGATGAGACAGTAGTGGAGGTGTGTGTACCTGCCTTTATCAATGACTGAAATCCTCCTGTTCTCATCCAAGTTTAAATAAAAGAAAGGAAGCAGAAAAAGCCCAGCTGCAGCCCAGAAGGGAACGTGTTTAATTTGCTGTTTTCCGTGGTGCAGGCTTACCAGCACTCTCTACACTGTGCATGTACGGAAATCAGTGGTGGACTGTACCATCAAAGCCCTTTGGGGCAGGGGGACAGGAGCTGTGTCCCAGGGAAATAGATTATAAGACTCCTTTGTCACTCCCCCAGTCCTGTGACAGCATGGACTCTCATTCATGCATTTGTTCACCCTTCAGGTGCTTCATGAGAACCCGCTTTTAACTCCATGCTGTATGAGCTCATGGGCCCTGTGCTTGTAGTCACCAGGACGTGAGGATAGATTCCCCTGGGAGTAGCCTGAGAGGATCATTTTTCCCCATATTTGGCTAGGGGAACTCCTATTCAGCCTTCAAAGCCCAGCTCTAACATCCCCCATTCTTTGAAATACAGCTCTTTCCCAACAAGCACTTTTTAGCCTCAAGGCCTCTGCATCTTTTGTTCCCTCTGCCTGGAAGGTATTGCTCCTGGATGTCCCCATGGCTCGCTCCATTGCCCAGGTCCCTGCTCAGAACATACTGTGTCAGAAAAGCTTTCCTTTTTCTTCATACTGTGAAAAATAGCAATCCCCAACGCTTTAGCCCCTTACTCTCCCTTCTTTTTCTTCCCATCCATTATCCAATCTGTAATGTTTATCTGTTTCTTTGTATACTGAATGTCCTTCCCACCAGAATGGATGTTCTGTAAGGACAAAGATTTTGTTTTGTTCAGGAAGGTCCTTGGCACACATCTGGTTTATCACTGATTGACTGAATCTTTCCAGGACTGGAATGTCATGCCTTATCCATTTATTTTCTCTCTGGGGCGTTTTTTTTTAAACAGCCTTATTGAGATAAAATTTAGGTACACACCATAAAGTTCACCCACTTAAAGAGTAAAATTTAATGGGTTTTAATATATTTACAAAGTTGTGCAACCCTCATTATACTCCCATTTTAGAACATTTTCATCACTCCGAAAGGCAACCCCACACCCACCAGCAGTCACCCCCACTTCTTGCCCTGTCTCCAAGACCCTGGTAACCACTCACCACCTTTCTGTCCCTATAGATTTTCCTTTTCTAGACATTTCAAATAAATGGGCTCATACAAGTTACGCTCTTTGTGACTGGCTTCTTTCATTGAACTCATAACATTTTTGAGGTTCATTGATGATGTGGCAGGTATCACTATTCCTTTTTATTGCCACCTAGTATTCCATTGTGTGATTAGAACACATTTTGTTTGTCCCTTCACCAGCTGATGGACATTTGAGTTATTTCCACTTTTTTTGACTATTATGAATAGTTTATCGGAACAGTCACATGCAAATCTGTGTGTGGACCTGTATTTTCACTTCTCTCGGGCAGATTCCTGGAAGTGGAATTGCTGGGTCTCTAATGGGAGTTTGTCACTTTATCCATGTCGTAGATTTCTTTTTCTTTCCATGATGCGTCTTTGAGCTTTTTGCAGTTTGCCTGGAAGCCTTGGTTATGTGAGTCTTCCTCTGAGAGTTAATTCAGACTTTTACATATGGTAGCTTCTTTTAAATGGTACTAGAGCCATGGGAAAAGAGAGGAATTAAGCAGAGGCTAAGATCTCCTAGGTAGGGGAGAAATAAGGGAATGACTGTGGGTTCTTTTCTTACCAGGAAGCTGAGCTTTATCTTATGCATGAGAAGGAAAGTGTGTCTGTACTTAACAAGGACATTTTATCCCAAGTCGTCAATACTTTTGTCCCTGTCACCTTTTAAAAGTTGATGAATTGCACCCGTTATGGAAAACTTGATAATACAGAACAATAAGGAGGAAAATGGACCACCTCTAATGGCACATTCCTGACATGGCCACTTGCCAGTTGTCCTAGGAAACCCAAATGACATCTCTGAACCTCAGGTTTTTATATTTGTAAAGAACAAATGTCCTGGTGATCTCAGGAGTCTGGACTGAGGGCTAAATACAACCACCTGTGTAGAAATGACTCAGAGTCTTTGTTCATTAAGTCTCAGAATTCTTAATTAATTAATTCTCTGCTCCTATCCCAGGATGTACTGAAAATTTGGAGGTGCGTAGACCAAGCTCTTCATGATGTCCTTGAATCGTTTTAGATCTGTAAGAGAACGAGGACAGAAGAAAGTGTTTGCAGGTTGGTGGGCTGAGAAGCTCTGTTATAAAGCATAGAAGAATGCCCCTTTGGCCTCACCACCCTACCCTTGACTCAGACCTCCACAGGTGTGAGAATGACCAGCAAGAGGGCAGGTCGGCAGGAAGGTCCAAGAAATATGGACCTGTAAAATGGCACCTATCTGGCACTTTGTTCAACACACACCTGCAAGAATAATGGTAAAAATTAGGGTAGAGGTTATGTGAAATTAAGTGAACATAATGATGATAGTAGTAGCTTCCATTTAGTGGCTGCCTACTGTCTTCCAGGCATTAAATTAAGGAACCCATTTTACCCACCCATCCATCCATCCATCCATCTGCCTACCCATCCACTCAGATCCTATCTATCCATCCATCCATCCATCCCCTACTCATCCATCCATCCATCCATCCACCTACTCATCCATCCATTCATCTGTCCACCTACTCATCCATCCATCCATCCATCCCCTACTCATCCATCCATCCATCCATCCACCTACTCATCCATCCATCCATCCATCCACCTACTCATCCATCCATCCATCCACCTACTCATCCATCCATCCATCCATTCATCCATCCATCCATTCATCCATCCCCTACTCATCCATCCACCCATCCCCTACTAATCCATCCATCCATCCACCTACTCATCCATCCATCCATCCATTCATCCATCCATCCATCCATCCATCCATCCATCCCCTACTCATCCATCCATCCATCCCCTACTCATCCATCCATCCATCCACCTACTCATCCATCCATTCATCCATTCATCCACCTACTCATCCATCCATCCATCCATCCATCCAGTCTTCTCCATTCCTCATGACAACCCCATGAAGTATATAATCTCCATATTACAGATCTTGTATCTTTCCCAACTAAAGCAGACCTGGGGGAAATCATGGTCTTTGTGATTCCAATCTCTTTTCCTTTCCCAGTAAGTGAGACAATCTGAGTGCCTCCCACTGTGTTGAATAAGTGGCAGGAGTGCAAAGCAGTAAAGAGCAAGATCCAGAGTCACACAGACGCATGCTCCTCATCCACCTGTCTATCTATCCTTCCCTTCAAAAAAAACCAGAAGTTGAGTGCCTTCTGTGGGTCAAGTACTGTATGGGACAATGGAATCCTGGCTTGCTTTCTCGTATGCATTACACAAGTCATCTAACCTCTTTAATCTTGCAACCTCAGTCATTTCAGCTGAAAAATGAGGGGAATAATAATACTGTTATGAGAGTTAAATAAGTTGTACTGAACACATTCCTGGCAAGAGTGAGTTGACGAACACTGACAGTTGTTGTTCTTAGCAACAGCATTCATTCGAGTAGGAAGACATGGAGCCACCTCCCCGCCCCGGGAACTTACAGGGGGGGTTGGTGTCACCCTGACACTTTCTCTAGGGGCATGAGACGCCCTTGTCACCATGTCCCCAGCTGCAGCCCTGGCCTCTGGTTCCTCTGAGCTCTTAGGGTCCCAGCACCATGGCTTGCCCTGCACCCACTGACCAGCTCTACCGGGAAAGGGAAGACAGGCGTCCCTATTGGCAAGGATCCAACCAGGCCAAGTGTCGGGGTTCAGAGGACAAAGGAAAGGGACATTGCAAGGAAGTCCCTACTTCCTCAGAACAGTGTTCCTATCTCCCTCGCTCACATGATCTGTTGGGACATCCTTCACGTTCCAAGTGTAAGCACATCCCGGAAAAGTGCCAGGGTTGGTCATGTGATGAAATGCGTTTCTTTACACATTTACTGGCATTGCCCGAGGGGATGGAGGTGGGGGAGAGAGGAGCAGACTTCATGTTTCTGAGCGGGCTGAGGTGGTAGAGTGATAGCATTAATCACTTTTTGAAATCTAAGATAACTTGAATCTCTACAGTGGGAATCCTATGAATCCCTGCAATGAGGGGATTTATGAGTTCCAATGAAACATTGTACGTAAAAGTGACTGGTTCTGTGCAAAAATGACCATTTCTTTATGTTGTAACTTATAACTTATTTCATCTTCATTTCCCTCGGCAATGCAGACAATTTTATTATCCAGTTACTAGGAGGAAAGGGAAGCTCAGAGAGGTAACTTGATTTGCCGAAGAGGAGGGAGAACCCGCCTTTGTGCCCGGGTCTGTGTGACTCCTGAGCTTTGTTCCTCATGCTCTGTTCTTAAGCAATCACCATTTCTTTACCACAAGGGTAAGCAAACGTTTTCTATAAAGGGACAGATAGGAAATCTTCTCCGCTTTGTGGTTGAGATGTTGCCACCACTCAGCTCTGCCACTGGAGCATGCAAGCAGCCATAGACAGCGTGGAAACCAGCGAGCATGGCTGTGTTCCAATAAAACTTTATTTACAAACACAGGCCGTGGGCCAAGTTGGGCCCATGGGATTGTATTGGGCCACCTCTGCTTTAGAGCAAGGCCTGGGCACCTGGGAAACACCATGAAGGGGGTTAAGGCATACATGCTTGTGGCTTGAGGGCAGCTGTAGCTTCTCCAGAATGTCAGCTTGTCACCGCAGCGTCACTCTCTCCATGGAAGATGGCTATTAAAAAGGAAGCGCAAGCCTCCGATTGATTGAAGATCAAGTATAAGAGATTCCCCATTAGAAGGGTCTCTTCCGTGTAGCCTTCCTGACTGAGGACAAGAATAGCCCGGGTGATTTATAATGTTCCCCGGAGAACTTGCTTCTCTAGTTTCTTTTCTGCCCCTGGATTATCTTGTCCTCAGCCACCCTCTTTCCCCGATCCCAAAGAATTTGGATCTCTCCAGGCATGGGGGCCACGTTACCACTGTCTGCACCTCCCCAGCGCACTCCGCCCTCCCCTCCACGCCAACACTCCTGGGTGGGGTGAGCTGGGGTGGTGCAAATTAAGGATACATGTGCCTTGAGGCTGGCGCTCCCTGGGTCTGCTCCAGACTTGTTTCTGGGACAGCAGGTGCAGCTGAGCACTGACACCAAAATACATTCTCAAGGCGAGGGCAGACGGGCCCAACAAGAGAAGGCCTCCCACCCTCCGGGGCCCAGGCTTCCTGCAGAGGACACATCCGCCGTGAGGATACCCCCTGCGTTAATCCTCTCACCCACGAGATCTAAGTGTGGGTCAGCATTTTAGCCGAGGGCTGGACTCAGGCTGGGGCATCCCCCCAGCGCTGTCTGGCCAGCCCCGGGCAGCAGTAAATCACCCAGGAGAAGGCGTTTCTTGGATGGCACGGCTGCTGGGGACTCCATGGGTGTCATAACAAAGGAGCTCACCTGATTTTACCCGGACCTTGCATGCAAGTGTGCAGGAGCCCTCCCAGCCTGGGGAGGAGATCACGGTGGAGGGGAGGACGGATTGAGCCCAGGCTGGGCATCCGTGGCGGCTGTCTCTTTGTCAACTTATTACCTGAGATTTATGCGTGACGCAGCCAGGTCTGCTCGGTGACACATTCTAATTTAATTAAATTTCGGTTGGATTGATGTCTGATCAATCAATAATGTTAATGTTTTTGCAATTTGGAGATTAAAGTATGGTCAGGCCACGGCACTCCCCCAGCACCATCCACTTACTTTAGAATGTTCTTTTGGAGGAGATTGGCCGGCCTGCCTGCCTGCCTTGTTTTTTTCCCCTTTCTCCCTTCCCTTCCATATTTAAACGTTTCTTAAGTGCCCAGGCTATGGAGATTGGACAGGTGGAAATAAGACTTAGAGCAGGGGCATGCAAACCTAACTGTACGTTGGAGCTTCCCTGGAAGGCATGTTGGGAAACAGATCCCCAGGCCCCAGCTGGGGATGGGCCTGGGATGGAGCCCAAGCATGTGCATTTCTTTTTTCTTTCTTTTTTTTTTTTCCGTCCATGCCTGTGGCATATGTAATCTCCCAGGCCAGGGATCGAACCTGTGCCACAGCAGCAACCCAAGCCACAGCAGTAACAATGTCAGGCCCTTAACCCCCCGTGCTACCAGGAAACTCCCCAAGAATCTGCCTTTCTAACAGAGCCCGAGTATCATTGATGCTGGTCCATGGCCCCATTCTGAGGACAACTGGCTTGGAAATGCAGGGCTCTAACTCTGGAATCATCTGGGTTCGGATTCCACTGACAAGCAGTATGACTTCAGACAAGTAACTTGATTTCTCTTTGCCTCAGTTTCCTCATCCATAAAATGGGGAATCAGAATTGAGCCAAATGCATGGGGTTGCTGCAAGCGATAAGGGAGAGGCTGTGATGCTGCGGCAACACCCAGCCCAGGGCCTGGCATGTGGTAACCCCTCAATCCTTGTCACCTCTTTTGCCATGGAGAGGAAGGCAGCTTTCTTCCTGCCTGCCTGGAGCTCCCCACCTGGAAGAGCATCCAAGTGTAAGGATGTTACTGTGATCGAGGCCGTGACAGGCTGACAGGGGTACTTGACCCAGTCTCAGAGGTCAGACAGGACCTCCTGGTGAAATGGGGCTCAAATTTGAAGGGAGGGAGGGGAAAGGAGCTAACAAAGTAAGAAGAAGCAGAGAGGCTGGCATCCTTGGAGACCGTTTGAATGGGTTTGACCAGGATCGTAAGCCCAACGGGGAGACAGTGGCGTGTTTTAAGCACAGGAGGCAACAAAACCATAGATGAATGTTGAAAACTTCTTTCTGGCTGCAGTTTCGGGGAATGGCTTGCAGGCTGGTGAGGGATTCCAGTAGCCTGGATTGAGTTCGCTGGGCCTCAAGCTCTGAGATTCTGTCTCTCTCTGGAGATCTGAGTCCAAGTGGGTGGGCTTGAGATGGATTCGACATTCCCTGTCCCCATCTATAGGATAATTAGCCCCTGTGAAGTGAAGGAGGTCGTGCTGTCTGGTCCGCTGAGACTTGGAAGAACTAGAACACATACTGTCTTCTCTTCAGCATTGTTCTGTCTTCCGTCACATCATCACACAGCACGTATTTGCAGGACAGTTGCCTGTAAGAACACGCATCCAAAAAGTCTTTGCTGACAGCCCATGGATGGACTGGATCTGGAGGTTGGAGGTGCCAGGCTGAAGAAGACTGACTTTTAAAGTCTCTGGGTTCGTGTGGGAGGCCAGCTCTAATTCAGGGGTTTAGTTTCGTTTAGTTGATTATTTTTTGTTTGGTTGGTTGGTTTTTTGGTCCCAGAAGCCCTATCCAGGATGCTTGAATATTTTTCATTGTTCTGTTCCAAACAGAGGGCAAACCATCTCAGACGATGTAGCCTGAAGAGAATTACTGAGAGTGAGGTGGCTTCGTGTTCAGGATGGCAAATAATGGGCATAATTTAAACCTATGAATCCTTTTTTTTTTTTTTTAGGGCTGCACCCACGGTATATGGAAGTTCCCAGGCTAGGGATCGAATCAGAGCTGCAGCTGCTGGCCTACACCACAGCCACAGCCACGCCAGATCCTTAACCCACTGAGCAAGGCCAGGGATCAAACCCACATCCTCATGGATATTAGTCACTTTCATTACCACTGAGCCATGATGGGAACTCCAAACCTATGAATCATTTTTCATTCATGCAGATGGCAGAGCACAGCACTGTCTGCCCTCGGTTACTTGCGCCAGAGCAGGCGGGAGATGGTGAGCCCAAGGGGAGCGAGGTCCAGAGAAACCCCAAACCTCACTGCTCCAGGATTTGTAATCCTGTGTCTCCTCAGAGATCAGAGAAGCCTGAAGGAGGAGGGCTGGACTTGCCCGGACAGCCTTTACACAACAATCAAGGAATTACACAGGGTACAACTTTGCCAAGACCAGGGGCTCTGCTCAAAGGTCAATATCTGCAAATTTATCCATCAGAATAATAATCGTTAGCATATATGAGCATTTCCCTATGGTAAGTACCATATGAAATGCTTTACCCGTATCACCCCATTTATTCCACCTGTCAGACACAGAAGCCCTTATGGCTCCCACTTTGCTCGAGAGAAAACTGGAGATCAGAGACACTAAGTAAGTTGGCCAAGGCTACACAGCCAGCAGCAGTGGAACTGAAACACACACTCGTCTGATTAAAGATAGTCATACTTGTCTTTAAGAATGTTTTTAAGACCTCATCCCCTATCACTTCTTCATCCAGAGAGTTAATGAGAACACATAAAATTTTAGGTCCCCGTGGACTGATGATGGCCAAGGACTTTCTCCCTGGTGGCCGTTGAGCATTTAATCAGCATCTGTGGGATTTGAAAGGTTGGTGATGCAGCTATAAAATCACCTGAAATTACTATAAACTAGGCCACATTTCACCTCCCTGAGATTTTTGTCCTGTGCTTTTAAAGCCATATCTACTCCATTTCCTTGAACTCCCAGCCCTGCGTCCTTTATAAAGTCCTTGATCTTAACTCGAGCTGTAGCGGCAACTAGGTCCCATGCCTGCTTTTCTTGTTCTTAACAGGGCTTAACCTCTTCCTGAATTTGCTGGAAATCAGCCTACTTTTTTGACCTTGACCCTTTCAGAGACCTGAGGCAGCACTTTCCCTTGACCTGTCACAAAACCGATTTTCTCACTGTTCACCATTGCCTTTCGGGGACGCCATCTACCCTGTGCCCTGAAGAGCTACATTTATTTTAGAGCAAAATTTCCAACATGTCACCATGGGGCTGAGCCTGCTCTGCAGATGGGTGTTCTTTGTGTCTGCATGGCTTGTTGACAAAATTCTGAATTCCATGCCAGTGTTTAAACATCTGGGTGATTCAAGTAGGAAACCATTTCTGGGTCTGGTTTGCCTTGAAAAATTTAAAGATGGGGTGGCCCTGTTCTGCATCAGCTCCGGTCCCCAGTGCACTGGTCCTCTCACTTAGCACCACGGGGCCACCTCTGCACCTGTTTGGCTCTTGGGATTCATCTGCCTGGTCACAATAGCCCTCAGAACCATGACACCTGGTGTATGCAGTCACCCTATATTTCCATTCCAGACTGAACGCTTTATTCATTTTTCACCAGTCATGCTTGACCCTTTCCAGCTTTAGAGTTTGTTCCTTAAAGGGCCAGGTGGAAGCAAAATACAAGCAGAGAACTTCTGCTTTCTTGCTGTCATCTGTTCGAGTTGCATCATCGGCTTCCAATCCCTTCCTTTTCCTCCTTGCTCCAAACATAGCTCAAAAAGCGCTTTTTTATCGTCCTTAGCATTTTTTTGCCAGCCTCAGCTCGTTCTAGGGTTTTGTCCCCTCACACTCTTCTTCAGGAAGCAGTGTCAGTTTGCATTTGTTTTAGGGCAGGATGGTGCGTGGTAGAAAAACACGTCGGCACAATTAGAAATAGAACCACGTTTCCCTGTTCAGAAATCTCTACTATGCCAGGAATAAAAGGAAAAGGTTACACAGTTTAGAAAAGAAAAATCTTAATGAACGAATGTTCGTGAATTATCAAAAAAAAAAAAAAGAGGCCTCAAGGTTTTGAGAAATTCATTTTTTAGACATCCAGGGACACCCTACATGTTAACTATGTCCACCTGCCTTCTGGAAGGTCTGGGAAGGCTTTGACTTGACCCACAGACTCTATGCCAAGTTTTAGTCCTCATCGGGCCTTAAAGTGCGCAGTCCCAGGATCCATAACGCGCAGAGCCCAGTGAGTGTGTTTGGCACGGTAGCCAGATAGGGCTGATGCTATCTGCCTTGCAGGTTCGCTGTAATTTATAGAAGACACGGGGTTTTCCAATCAAATTGTGATTGGATGTTAATGATACCAGTACCTGCTATCTCAAAACAGGGCCAGAAGGAAGGCTTTCAGGGTGTCAAGATAAGTTGGCATTTAACAAGAGCAGCCGGAGTGATCTTATTAAAATGTAGATTCAGATCAGATCATTACCTGGCTTAAAACCATCCCAGGACCTTCTACCACCTGGAGATGAAAGCCCAGCTCCTCACCCTGGCCCAAGGCCCTTTGTGAGCCAGCCCAGGCTGTTTCTCCGAGCCCTTCTCTGCCCACTGCTGCCAGCTCTTTTCTTTCCAGCCAGAGACCCCTTCTCTCTGTCCCCTAAATTAGCTAAGCTCCGTCCCATCTCACGTCTTTGCATTTGCCGTTCCCTCTTCCTGGGGTGGTTTTCTTCCCCATCCTTGTGGGGCTGCCATTCTTATGGCACCGAAGACCCCACCAACTAAAATATCCCCTCCCTAGAGTGGGCCTTCTCTGGGCACCCTGACTGGACAGCCCTGCCCTCTGCCACTCATCCCTTGTCCCTGATGTGAAGGTCTTCTTAACACTAAGCAAGACCCTAAAATACATATTTCTAACTTACTTGCTTATTGTATACGTCTCCCCTAAGAACAAGAAACCTCATTGAGGCAAGTTACTGGTCTGTCTTGTTTGCTTCTAAGTCCATTTAGCACCTAAAATAGTGCCTGGCATTTAGTAGGTGCTCAGTGAGCCTTGGTTATTGGTTCAAAGGCAACTAAGCATGGGTGACTAGAGGAAATGAATTGTTAGTATATCCAGAAAAGACAAAAGCTGCTTTGTTTTAGTGTGCTTGTGTGTGTGTGGACTCTTTCAGCTTACTGTGGTATAACTGACAAGTAAGACATTGTGTGTGTATATATTTTATTGGAGTGTAGTTAACTTACAACGTTGTCTTAGTTTCTGGTGTACAGCAAAGTGAATCCGTTTCATATAACATGTATCCATTCCTTTTCACATTCTTTTCCAATATAGGTTATTACACAGGACTGAGTCGATTTCCCTGTCCTAGACAGGAGGTCCTTGTTATATTTCCATTTTATATACAGTAGTGTGTATATCAATCCCAACCTCCCAATGTATCCACCCCTCCACCCTCTGCAACTTTTCCATTTGGCGACCCTAAGTTTGGTTTCAAAATCTTTGAGTCTGTTTCTGTTTTGTGGATAAGTTATTTTGTATCATTTTTATTAGATTCCACATACAAGTGATATCATGTATTTGTCTTGCTCTGGCTTACTTCACTTAGTATGATCATCTCTAGGCCATCCACATTGCCGCAAATGGCATTATTTCATTCTTTCTTATGGCCAAGTAATATTCCATTGTATAGATATACCATATCTTTTTTATCCATTCATCTGTTGATGGACATTTAGGTTGCTTCCAGGTCTTGGCGATTGTATGTAGTGCTGCAGTGGAACATTGGGGTGCATGTATCTTTTTGAAATATGGTTTTCTCCATTATATGCCTGGGAATGGGATTGCTGGAACCTGTGGTAGTTCTATAGTTAGTTTTTTGAGGAAACTCCATACTGTCTTCCATAGTTGTTATACCAATTTACATTCCTGAAATTGTATATATTTAAAATGGACAACTTGATGTTTTGATGTACATATGTCGTGATTGATGTACTTAATGTATTGTGAAATGATCACCACAATCAAGCTAGTTAACACATCCATCACCTCACATGGTTGTCTTTCTTGCATGTGTGGCAGAACACTTAGGATCTACCCCCTTGGCAAAATTTCAGTATATAATACAGCGTATGATACAGCATAGTCACTCTGCTGACAGTTGATCTCCAGAACTCATTTATCCTGGATCTCTGAAACTTTGTCCCCATAACCAACAGCTCTGCATTTCTCCAACCATCCAACCCCTGACACCCACCATTTATTCTGTTTCTTGCTTTTGCGAGTTCAACTATTTTAGATTCCATTGACGATCGAGATCATGCAGTATGTGTCTGTTGGTGTTTGGCTTATTTCTCTTAGATAATATCTTCCAGGTTCATCCATGTTCTTGCAGTGTGATTTCAATTTAACTCTATGCTTCTACTATCCTTAGGACTTTACTGACCAACACTCTAACAATATATCAGTGATGACGGCAGGATTTCTTTCTTTTTTAAGGCTGAATAATATTCCATTGTACGTGTATACCACATTTTCTTTACCCATTCATCTGTTGATGGACATTTAAGTTGCTTCCGTATCCTGGCTGCTGTGAATAGTGCTGCTCTGCATATAGGTGTGCAGATACATCTTCGAGATACCGATTTCATTTTCTCAGGATATATTCCCGAGAGTGGGATTGCTGGATCATGTGGTAGTTCTTTTGTTAATTCTTTCAGGTATCTTCACACTGTTTTCCATAATGGATGTACTGAATTACATTTTTACCAACAGTGCACAATGGCACTTTTGTGTTCCTCCACATCTTCACCAGCACTGGTTATTTCCTGCCTTGTTGGTAAGAGCCACCCTAATAGGTATGAGGTGATATCTCACTGGCATTTTGATCTGCGTTTCCCCGATGATTAGTGATGTTGAGCATGTTTTCATAAATTTTTTGCCCATTTGTATACCTTCTTTGGAGAAATGTCTATTCAGGCCTTTTGACCATTTAAAATTTTAATTTATTTTTTTGCTATTGAGTTATGTGGGTTTCTTATATATTTTAGATGTCAACCACTTATCAAATACATGGTTTGCAAATATTTTCTCCCATTCTGTAAGTTGCCTTTTTTTCTCTGTTGATTGTTTCCTTTGCTGTGCAGAAGTTTTTCATTTGCTGTAATCCCACTTGCCTATTTTTGCTTTTATTACCTCAGCTTTTGGTGTCATACCCCCCCCCCCAAAAAAATCATTGTCAACATCAAGAAGGGACACTGTCAATGTTCCTATGTTTTCTTCTAGTAACTTTATGGTTTCAGGCTTATGTTTAAGTCTTTAATGTATTTTGAGTCGATTTTTACGTATGGTAGAAAATAAGGGTCCAGGTTCATTCCTCTGCATGCGGATATCCCATTTTCCTAGCACCATCTATTGAAAAGCCTGTCTTTTCCCCCATTGTGTGTTCCTGCTCTTAGCACCCTTGTCAAAGATCAGTCACCTGTATTTGTGTGCGTGTGCATTCATGACATGAGGTGAGCCTGGAGAGGAAATCAGAGGTGAGGCCAGGAGGGGAATGTTAGCTGGGGTGAGCAGTGTAGACTTTAAACTCAGAGAAATGTGAAGGATTTCTAAACTCATAATACAGTTGTTCATACTGAGGGTTCTGAAGTCTCATCGCTGCTGGAACTCCCATTTTATTTACTGCTTTGTGACCCTGACTAAATTACATTGTTAAATTCATTTTCAGTTTCCTCACCTGAAAATGGGAATAATAAAATTGCAAAAAAATATGAGTTCCCACTGTGGTGTCTCTGCCATGCCAGGACACAGGTTCAATCCCTGGCCCAGAACAGTGGGCTAAAGATCTGGTGTTGTGGCTGCAGTGTAGATCACAACTGTGACTCAGATCTGATCCCTGGCCCAGGAATTCCATATGCCTCAGGACAGCCAAAAATGAAAAACAAAAAAACAAAAACAACAACAACAACGAAAAAACAGCCCACATTGCTTCCCTCATAGACGCGTAAGGAAGAAATGAAATATATAAAGAGTATTTTTGTACTGTGCTTAATGCAGAATAAGGGAGAAATAAATGTTATCCTTTCTTGCTATTATCATGATTATTTTTCCAAGACTGAGATGAGCCAGAAAATTTGTGTGGGGAGGAATTACTGATGGACCAGGATGGGCAGGGGTTAGACAGGAGAAGTGGAGGGAGCCAGGTGCTCTCTGTGCTTATGCAAAAAGTAAAGCCTCCACTTCAAGTTCAGCTCATGGGCCGGGGAAGGGGTGGGCTGGGCTGAGGTCCTATGTAAGGCATGACGGGTGCCTTACCATATACTGGAGCAGCAAACTGGGCTCTGGTCCTTAAGTCTTCTGATATCTTATTAAGACAGCTAGAAAAAACACTGCCCCCCAACCCAAAGCACAGTAGGGCTCATTTTACTGAGAAGAAATCGGGTCACCCAGTCCATGGGGTGAAACAAGGGACAGAGGAGGGAGGGACTTGCTTACCTAGAGACCATGTCCATTTTCCTGGACTGTTTTCAGATTAACCACATGGACACAAGTGTTCCCTCTCCTTTCCCCAAATAGTAACCACTTGGACATAAGTGTCCTCTCTTCTTTCCCCAAATAGCATCTATGGCAGAGACTGCCATATGCTCACAACGTCCTGGTCCTCTTCCCCCAGGGCACACAGTAAACTACATTTCCCAGCATCCTTTGCAGTTAAGTATGCCACAGGACCCTGTTCAGGACAGTGGAAGGAAGTGGGAGGTGACAGAGACCCTTTCTGATCTGGCCCATGAAAACCTCCTACAATTTCCTTCATGACTCCTCTTTTCCATCTGCTGGATGAACTGGAATGGCTTTAGGACCTGGCGGAGTATGGAGCTTCAAGATGCAAAGGAGCCGGCGTCCCCAAGTCTACCTATAGGAGAGCTGCCCCAGAGACAGGGCCATCCAGCAACACCCACCTTGAGCTGTCCTGTGAGCAAGACATAAGTTTTGTTGTATTAAGTCACAAATCGGGAGGCTGTCTGTTACACCAGCTAACACACCCTAACTAAATACACCACCCCTAAGAAAGTGTCATCTGAGCACTTGATCACATGTATGCTACAGCCATCTATGCTCTAAGAATGGATGAGTGGCATTTGAAATAGATAAACCGGATACACATTAACTCTAATCTTAGGATCTTTTTTTTGGTGTCCCCCACAGCATATGGAAGTTCCTAGGCTAGGGATAAAATACAAGCTGCAGCTGCGACTTGCACCAAAGCTACAGCAATGCTGCATCCTTAACCCGCTCTGCTGGGCTGGGGATCGAACCTGTACCTCTGCAGCAACCCAAGCCCTTAAGCCACTGTGCCACAGTGGGAATGCCAATCTTTATAAAAACTACTGATGTCATTGGTATTATGCCTACTTTATAGACAAAGCATCAGAGGTTCCTAAAGTTCACGGGTCCATGTTGGAGCCAGTGTTTTTGGCATCACATGCCACTGATTGCCTCTGAGTGTGTTGAGTAGTAAGAGTTTAGGGAGACTCAGATGTAACACCTCTGTAGAGCTGAAGAAAAGAAAAAGGAAGAAAAAATGTTTCTATATATTTTAAAATCTCCCATCTAAAGATTGACAATAAAGAAATGGAAAATGCTGTGGGCAGAGGGACATTTGCAATAGAAATGAAAACTTTGAAATACCTTGGGGTAAAGTTAAGAATAAATATAAAGGAAAATGTGTTACAATTTTTGAAAGTAAAAGTTAGCTTCGGAGAAACATTTCGAGGGCATAAACGGGGAGATTGAAGAGACGTCAACAGTACCCTCAATTAAACTCTACATTCAGGGCAACTTCAATCAAGATCCTAAATGATTTTTGTAATAAGTCGAGTCCTTAGATCATATGGAAGAAGTAATATGCAGAAAAGCCAACAGACATTTCTTTTTGAAAGAAACCTAATTGATAGGTCTACTCTATTGGGTATGAAAATATATTCCTTAACACATGCTGATATTGTGGGAATGGACAAATAGCCTTAAAGGAACAGAGAATAGAGTTCTGAAATGGACAAGTTATATACAAGAACTTAGTATATTACCACCTACTGCATAGTACAGGGAACTATACTCAATATTTTGTAATAACCTATAAGGGAAAACAACCTGAAAAAGAATATGTATATAACATATATCTGAAAAAGAATATATATATTCTTTATATATATACACACACACATATATATTCTTTATATATATATACACATATATTCAGCTATACATATATATATAGAGAGAGAGAGCGAGAGAGAAACCAAATCACTGTGTTGGACACCTGAAACTAACATAACATTGTAAATCAACTGTACTTGAATTTTTTTTTAAAAAAATGTATTATATTATAAAGGTAGCATTTGAAATTAAGGGGAAAAAGGCCTTATTTAATACATAACATTAGGATAAATATCCATTTTATCCCCTTAGTTTCCTACATAGCTTGTGTAGGAAAAAAATACTTAAGATAGGAGTTCTTGATCAGTGTGTTAAGCATCCGGCATTGCTGCATTTGTGTTGTGGTTCACCTAGGAACTCCTCGTGCCCTGGGGCAGCCAAAAAAGAAAAACAAACAACCAAAAAAACTTAAGATATTTTAAATCTTGGTGGAAGATCTTTCTAAGCTTAAGGTCTAACATTAAAAAAAAAAAAAAACAAACAGGAAAGAAATAGATTGATAAGGTTGGTTACCAAACACAGTTAAACTTGTTTTGTAAAACAACATGCAAACTTTAAAATAGTAACAATATACTGAGAGAATAGCATCACTTTGGGTGATCAAAGTGTTAATATCTGTCCCACATGAAGATCTATTATTAGGCAATAACAAAAAGATAAAAATCCATTTTAAAATGGGCAAAAAACAGAGTTCCCATCTTGGCGCAGCGGAAACGAATCTGACTAGGAACTGTGAGGTTGCCAGTTGGATCCCTGGCCTCGCTCAGTGGGTTAAGGATCCAACGTTACTGTGGCTGTGGCTTAGGCTGGCAGCTGTGGCTCCAATTAGACCTCCTAGCCTGGGAACCTCCATATTCCACAAGTGTGGCCCGAAAAGCAAAAAATAAATAAATAAAGAATAATAATAATAATAATTAATAAATAAATAAAATGGGCAAAAAGTATAATGAGCCTTTTTGGAGGCTAACATGGCAAAACATATAAACATTTTAAATGCACGTAACTTTTCCCTGGCAAATACACTTTCTTGATTTTAAGGATATAATCTATCCAGTGTTCAAAGATATGTGTAAGGCTGTCCTTTGCATTTGACTAAAAGAGTGAAAATAATCAAGAATTTATTAAACCAAAGAGTAGTGGAAAGTGACTCCTTCTTTCAGGTATGAAAATCTATCATGGGAATTTTGTGGTGGCTTAGTGGCTAAGGATTCAGCATTGTCCCTGCGGTGGTTCAAGTCACTGCTGTGGCTCAAGTGCGATCCCGGGCCTGGGAATTTGTGCATGCTGCAGGCGTGGCCACAAAAATGTAGACAATAAAACACATTAGGAAGCTTAGGAGAGGAAAACAGTGTTGATGGAGGAGGAGGCAAGGAATGCAGAAATAGTTTTGATACATAATGAAACTGTCCCTCAGGATGTGGGCACCCTGAGAGTTGTGCTGATGATATTCCGTGGACGGTAGTGGCTGTAACCCATAGGTATGGGACGTAGAACTTAGAAACAAGGGCTAGAAGAACATCTGCCAATGCGGTACTGGGAGAGCTTGCATTGTGTGTTTTTTCCTTCCAATCCAACATGTATGCCCTCTTGGTTCAAAGAATTAACTCTTCTGTCCGACAAAAGGGTATTTGTGCCCCAGCTGTGCCTCTGGTTGGCTGCACTTAGTTTCCCTTCCTAAACATTTGAAAGAAGAATGGTACCTCCCTTACTGGGTAGTGGAGAGAAGAAAGAGGAGGCATACAAGGCACTTGTAAATGCATAATTAAGATTATGCACATAAAGCACTTAGAAAACTCAAGAGATGTTAACTGCTCTTTAAAGCATTCCACAACTCATTTTCTTCCCTGTAATGATAGGAAAGAAGGAAGAAGGAACATGTGTGTGTGAGTAAGAAACAAACAAGAGAAATCTTTCCTGCATTTTCCTTTGGCTTGTTTAGCATCTCCACAAATTCTCCAGACAGTGAGGCTTCCCCCGGGAGAAACACTTCTTTACGACTCTAACCCAAGACAAAGTCCCCAAGTGAGAAGACGATTAAACTCTGCCCCTTGACCTTTGGCTCATGTCAAGGGTCACACACTATGTGACATTTTTTAACCAAGACATAAAAAGTAATATAAGGGCAAATCGTCTACGGACGTGTACATCCCTCTCATTTTTATCATTAACACCACTTTTTAATTAAAAAGGTGATTCAAGTTTATTATTGAGTTTTTGGAAAACACGGATATGCACCCAAGAGAGAGTGGGGTTTCGCCTCTTCCACCACCTTGTGTTGGCCGTGATGGGTATTTAAGTCAATGTAGTTAAGGCAAACTGGCATCTAGTTGGTAATTTTGTTTTCCACATCTTGTAAGTTGTAAATATTTTCCTATGTTGCTAAATAAAACACATAAAAACACAGTCCCTTATGGAATAAAGGAACTCCTTTTGGTGGCTCTGAAGGCACAGCAGTTTCTGTCGTCGGCGAAGCCGTCTTCTGTCGGTAAGAGAGGGCGACAGGAAGAATTCCCTTGAACTTGTTCCTCCCCAAGATGCCCAGAGGGACGCAAGCATCCTTGAGACTAGAAGAGAAAGGAGAAGAAGCACCCGTTGTTCCCGCTCCATCTCATCTGAGAGCTAATTGAGAGGTTTCAGAGAGAGAGAGATGAGCTGTATGCACTTCTGCTAATTACCCCAGGGGTCTCCCATTATGGGCTTCTACACACACATACAGGCGATTATAGCAGCATCGCAAAGGTCCCATTGTGGCTCAGCGGGTTAAGAACCCAACTAGTATCCTTGAAGATGCAGGTTCAACCCCTGGCCTCGCTCAGTGGGTTAAGAGTCTAGTGTTGCTGCAAACTGCAGGATAGCTCTCGGATAGGGCTTGGATCTAGTGTGGCTGTGGCTGTGGCACTGGCTGGCAGCTGTAGCTCCGATTTGACCCCTAGCCAAGGAACTTCCATATGCCAGGGGTGTGGCATTAAAAAGAAAAAAACCCACATCTTCAGGATACGCTAAGGATGAGGGGATAATGAGTGATTCTTTTCTTCCTTTGAATCATCCATATTTAACATTTTTTTTCTCTACACTGAGCAATCAGAGGACAAATAAGACTGATCATGAGTTTCTTTAAAACTATAAGAATATATCACACAGAGTTCCCCATTGGCTCAGTCAGTTGAGGATCCGGCATTGTCACTGCTGTGGCTTGGGTCACTGCTGTGGTGCCAGTTCGATCCCTGGCCCGGGGACTCCTGCAGGCCATGGGTATGGCCTGGGGGTAAAAAAAAAAAAAAAACGCATTGCGGTGAGCATTTCCAAAAAAACAAAATAACGTGGTTTCTCTGGTACAAGGAGCCACCCTTATTCCATGCAGCGGGAAGTCGCTGTGGAGAGTGCTAGTCCTGACTGGCGGTTGTGGTGGCATTTCAGGCCCTGACGAAGGACACCAGGACCTTCTCGGGGGGGGGGGGGGCCTTGCTCAGGCTGGGGTGCCGCAGCCGTCACCACACATTAAGCTCAAGCCTCACGTGAGGAGGACCGAATGCCGAGCATTAGCTAACTGATTCTGTAACGTGTCGCGCCATCCTGAAGTCCTGTGGTCCCTCTGTGCCTGCTCCTTTAGGGGGAAGTGCGTACAAATGTATGTGTACACATATATAATTTATTGGACGGCTGGCTCATCAAGTATATTGGTTTTCGTCGCTCCACTATTGTCAGCATATTTCAGATTGGATTTGCTGCTGACATGGTTGAATGAAAAAATACTGACACGTTTCCATATTGCACTTGACATTTTTAGTATTATTATTAGTGGTTTCATTCCATGTGGTAGCATTGTCCGAGTGGGATTGTGCTCAAAAAAAAAAAAAAACCAAAACACACACACACACACAGACAAACAAAATCCAAGTGCTCTTCATTTCTGAAGAGGTGCCTGGTTTGGGGCTGCTGTCCTTTCTGCTGCCCGTGGAGCTTCGCGGGAAACCGTGTCGGACCGCGGTGCAAGTTGCAGGTGACACCTGTTGTGCCAAACGTTCCTGCAGAGCTAACCTGGCAACTATTTCAGGGAGAGCTCTTTTGTTGAAGTGAATAGCCCCTTTCAACCTCATCCTAATCAGTGAAGTGTAGTCATGGTTCTAGGCAGAGTAATTCTCCTCTCTAACAAGAGTAAGCATCATATCCATCAGTCCTTGGGATGTCCTTGCAAGGTGACGCTTGACCCGGATTTTCTGTGAGCCTTCACAGAATCGCCACGGCAAGGACGCCAGGTGTCTCTGTACATCTTCCCTAAACAAGGCTTTGCGGCAAGAAATCAACAAAACATATTTATTCTTCTGTGCCACAAAGGACCAACCTTGGTTTGCATGGAGCATCATTCCATATTTAAAGGTTTTTCTTTTGGCAACAAGTCCCAGAAAGAAGAGGAGACTCCAGGAATAGGCCGCTTCATGGAGAAGTAGAATTTGAGTTATTTCCTTGTGAAGCACGGTTTCTAGGGAGCTGGCTGCCGGGGTGTGACAACCGGTAGCCACATGTTAAGGTCACGTTGCAGAAGGCCCTTGCTCAGCAAAGGAGACCTCTGTCATATGGTCCTTGGCTTAAGATTGTAAAGAACAGCTTTCTCTAGTTGAGTTCACTTAACAGCTCATCAGTGTCTCCTGAGCCTTGAGCACAGCCTAACATAGAGAGTTCTAGAATCATCCGCTTTTATTTACCAATCCAGCGGGGTCCTCCGGTGAGCATTTCTTGAATATAAGGGGATTCTTCTGGAATGCCTAGACCCCTGAGGCCCTCATTCCCTAGACCTGTTGAGAAGACAGGTTTATCTCTTGCTGGTTTGCTATCAAAACAGAAACGGTGTATTTCTATCAATAAAACACGGCTCTGACAATTTGTCCCTGGAGATAAATGGCCTTTTCCACAGAGGCTCTAAATACAGGACATAATGGGAGTGAGTGGAAGGGAGTTGAATAATTAGATCCTTCTCCATAAATCCTGCCTGAAGCCTTTCACACGGGACCATCACCGCCTTCCGCAGTGTGGACACAGCTGTGTTCTGTGGAGGGGTGATTGGTAAGTAAATTGCATATGGTTGGGATCTGGGGAGAATTCAGCTCCGTGTTTTCCCAGTAGAATTCATTTCCTTTGTCAAAGGAACACCCACGTTAATTTGTTTTTATTGCTAAAATATGGCCACTTATACGGCTAATGGGAGCTATCTCCACCTATTTGATTTGAGTTCAGTTTTTTTGGGGGGGGTTATTAGGTCTGCACCCCTGGCACCCAGACTAGGGGTCTAATCGGAGCTATAGCTGCTGGCCTACACCAAAGCCACAGCAACTCGGAATCCAAGTTGCATCTGCGATCTACACCAGAGCTCACGACAACGCAGGATCCTTCACCCACTGAGCAAGGCCAGGGATGGAACCTGCTTCCTCATGGATGGTAGCCAGATTTGTTTCTGGTCACTTTGAGCGATGCCTTCCTGACATGTGCTGGTTGATGTGCAGGACGGGTTAACATGCTCTCGTCTCTCCCATGCGTGCATGTCTCAGTCTTAATCTAAGACCAGGTAGGAGTTTCTTTATCTGTGGACTAGTCTACTGGATTTGGAATTCCCTCAGAGCAAGGTCATGTTTTAGTTCATTTTCTGTCCGGAGCACCTAACAGTTTACGGCACCTAATGAGGCAAAGAGTGTGTTTTTTTTTAAATGCCATTTTCTTTCACCGTAAAGAGAAGCTCCCTTGAGCCTTGAATGTATACTTGGCTTTTGTATCATCAGGCCCCCCAAGATGGCTCTTCTCTTGCTCTCTGTGTATCCCTGCTGGACCAGAGCCTGCTTCACCACCACCTACTCACTATTCATGACCTTCCCACATACTTGACTTCGCCCCAGCTATTGGTCATTCTAACCTTTAGATCGGAGCATCTCCACCTGTTAGCTCATCAAAGGGGCCGTGAGGGGCGTGTCCCTCGCTAGTTTCCCTGGTAACCGACAAGCCCACCTGATGTCAATTCCCCCATAACTGGGACTCTTCCCTTCCTCCCGGGAGCGAAGCCTGCCGCCACGTCCTGCCACCCCGTCCCGCCTGGTGTCTGCTGCACACGGAGATGTCGCTCCAGGACCTGGCTTCAGACGTGTAAGTGTCCCCCATCCACTGATGTCTCTGTCGCTGACTCCGGGCTCTTTCTTTGGCCTTGAAGCTGGGCAAGCACAGGCCTTGCAGGCTTTTGGGGACAGCCTGACAATTGGCTGAGGAGCCGAGAGGCCAAGGAAACTCCCGTGAGCGCCAAGATGTCGGGAAACAGGATGGGGAATGGAAAGTGGCTTGGCCATCTACTGGCATGGCCATCTACTGGCATGTGGGGCCCAGAATTTCCAGGGGTACCCCTGAAAGCTGTGGGAGAAATTCTGGGGTCGCCATCTGCTAGCCTGTGCACCCTGGAGTGGTTGTCTTTGAATAGGGGCAGCTGAGAGAGTGTGGGAAACTCATTGACACCCCTGAGGGTGGCAGAGATGTTGGCCGTCATGACGGGGGGAAAAAAGAAGCTAGATGATAAGGCAGTGGCCCCAGCTGGGGGCTGGCTATAGCTGGCCTCACTGTGAAGTGAGTCAGCAAAAGTGAGCTGCTCTTTGCTGTTCTCTGGGCATCTCTGAAAAATTGAGGCAGTTAATGTGACTTTGTGGGGGCGATTGACCATGCGGGGGAACAGACTCACCATCTTGCTGTTCCACTTGCCCATACATCAGAAGGACCCCTGTTGGTGAACGTTACTGTGCAACTGACAGTCCAGGAGGCCCCCTGCACTGTGCTGTGTGGAGTGAAACAGGCTGGCTTTGGGACACACAGGTCCAGCTGTGTTTTGTTTGGAAAGAACCAGTGGGTCCACCCTTAGTGGTACCCAGCATAACATGGGGTAACAGATCTGCACTGTGACTGCTGACTCCTGGCTAGCCCACCAGAATGTTTGTTTTAGAGCTGGGCTGTCCCCTTCCCATGGGGGTGGCTCTGGCTTTGTGAAAACCAAGGCTGGCCTCGCCTTATAACTGGATGGGATGCTGCCACCATTGACAGCCTCTCCATTGGCTCTCTATGTGCTTGACTCCAACATTTGTTCCTATCCTGGCCAGTGGCAGTTCTTAGCATCCTAAGTAGCTTATTCTTGATACTCTGTAGCTGCTGGCATCTGTATTGTATTTGTGGTATCTGATTGCAGTGCCCTTCTGCATGCTTGACCCCAGGGATATTGCATAAGGAGGTGGACTGAGCTTGTAAGGGTCATGCAGGGTATGTGGGATGGAGTGTGTGATCAGCACCCCCTGCCCCAAGATGGCTGTTCTCTGGCTCTCCGTACATCCCCTGTCTCTGTCGCTGACTCCAGGCTCTTCCTTTGGTCTTAAAGCTGGGGGAGTGCCTGCAGGTTGCAGCCCGACAGCTTTCCTCTGAAATTAGCTTGGACCATCTCATGGTTCTACTTTGAATGTGTTTCTGGCTGCTATGATCTTCTAAAAAATATTGGCGAGTTGGCCTGTAAGAGAAACAGTGGACATGGGAAACTGGCAAAGAATGGTGAAAATGAGGCCAGACGGGAGCAGTGAGGAAAGGGTGGGACCATGTCTCCACAGCTGTTTTTCATGAGTGGGGTTGACCCAAGGATGGTCCATCATGCCGAACTGACCAAACGCAAAGGGTCAACTCAAGGAGAAGTAGATGTTGGAAAGGGCAGGTGTGTAGGGATATGGCCAATCCCAAGTTTATCCCCAAGACTTCTGAATTCAAGAGCATGTTGCATTAAGAGAAGGCTGCTTAATCACTCTGAGTGTGAAGGGCTAACTCGTTGACATCACTGAAATTTCATGAACGTGTGAGGAGTTCTTCCTTTTTCTCTTCTGATTTCATGTGTTGACAATGCTGCCGCATCAGCTTGGTTTGGGTGCCATGTGTGACAAGTAATCAAGAGGTGGACACAGCTTGTCTTCAGCATCTGGTCGTGTTCATTTACTGCGTGCTTCCCCTGACTCAGCAGGGGCCACCTGCTTACATACGTCTTTTACTTGGGTGTCCCAATCTTCTCTGCTGGGACATGGTCATGCCTTAAGGAACAGCATTGATGGCTTCCAGGCATGTGCTGTGGATTCAAGCAGACATGAGCCTCTCCTTGGCTGATGATTTACTGTCTCGCCTTGAGCAGTTACATAATCTTTCAGAACCTCCGTGCCTTCATCTGTAAAATGGGCACACAGAAATTAAATCTCAGCGCTCTTAGGAAAATGAAATGAAACAATTCATAAACCTTTTTTCTCAGTCTAGTAGTTGGTATGTTGTATGGTCTCGATGTATTTGGACTCTCTTATTATTATGACTGATTGTTATGATTATTGCTATTGACGGTAACCAGCAAAATGAACCTTTCATAGGGAATGGTTAAACATTTCCTGTTTGGATTCCTTGGGTTTAATCCATAGATGTATTTGCTTATGAGGGCCAGTCTTCGAGAAGGGAATATCTGTCTTATTCTCAGGGTCTGCCAAAGCAAATCTCCAATAAATAGGGGTTAAAATAATAAATGAGAGCATAGTGTTTCTCTTCCTATTGGTGCTGCTCAATTCATCCTCCAGATAGCTACCTAATTCACTTGTGAGCAGCCTGTCCAGAATTTTTTTCCTGCAAGAAGAAGGTTGGGATAAAAGATACAGCAAATCAATTATTTTCCTTTCTCCCAGTCTCCTCATAAACCAGCCTCTCCCAGTTTCTCTTCTAGCTATTCTGTTTTCTATTACATAGAATGCTTAGGTGATGTGCCAATAAGTAATGTATGAATACTTAATGAAGGTGGCATGAATTATAAATGGCATGGAATTTATCTACATAGTTTCCTTGCTGATGGCAGAATGGTGCTTTATCTTCTATCAAGTCATAGGAGTCAGGAGGTGAGAAAGTAGCCAGGTTGATAAATTTAAAAATTGTTACCGGATGGATGGCATCTTAAGTTACATGGAACCCAATACTATGTGGCAGAGAGGAAAAGGCTTGACCAGGAAATGGGGTGAATATGATGCTGGCAGGAGAGAGATGGAGGTGGTCCCTAAGGGCACTATTACTGCTGGAGTAGAGAACTCAGAATAGAGACAGGCATAGGCTTGGGTGGGAATGGCAGTTACCACTTAACTGTGATGGAGCACCGGCGAGAGAGAGGTCTGAAAGGGGTCCCTAGCCCTCTGATTCAAGAGGAAGCTGTTAAATGATGCTATCTAGAGAAGGGATTTCTATACCATTCCTCCACCCCAGAGCCATCTGTCAGCAGCTAGCTCCGTACCTACAGTGAGCACATACTAAGAAAAGTAATAACCCCCCACATCTCAAAGGCTTGATGCGAAGTGTTGCCCTGGCTCACACAGCAGGTACCTCTCCTGGGTCGTTCTCCTCCAAGTACTGATGTGGGGGCCCAGGTTCTTTCCACCTTGTGGCTCTGCCGTCTTTATTATGTAGATCCCCAGTGCACTCAGCAGGTCGTCTCCATGTCAGGCCAATCAGAGGAGGCACTAGCCTGGGAGGATTTTATGGATCAGTCCTGGAAGTGGAGAATTTCAGCTCTGTTCACATCCATTTGTCCAGAACTCCGCTGAATGACTGCGCTCCCTCCAAGGAAAGCTGAGAAATGTAGCCAGGCTACCAGGTCTAAGCAGTAGCACATGGGATGATCGGCAAGCAGGGTCTGCCCCACAGCTCGAATCTCCAAAAACATAGACTCCTAGAAAAGAGTAGTATAAATACTGTGGCGGAAATGTCATCTTATAAAGTGTTTGCAAACTCTTTGGGCTTTTTTTTTTTTTTTTTTTTAGCTTCTCTCTTAGACTATGGTTTTTGCATGTAAACAGTAGAAATTCCAGTTATAAATGGTTTAAATTTGTGGGAGGTTACTTGGTAATAGTTCATCCGTTGTAATCATAGAGCCTTCTCTTTGAATTGCATATAAAATTAAGCCATAAATATAACATGGGTATCATTATTGAAAATGTAGACACTAGAGCAATGGATAAGAAAGAAATGTAGAGTCCCCTTGATCCCCTGTGATCATAGCTTCTTTAATTTCCATCTTGTCCTTTTCCTCCACGTACATTTTTCTGCTCTCTCAGGGGTCAGTACATTTTTCTGAAAAAGGCCAGATAGTGAACCTTTTAGGCTTAACAGCCTGTGTCTGTCGCAACCCAAAAGCAGCCATAGGCCCCATGGAAACAAGGAAATGTGGCTGTGTTCCGATAAACCTTTATTTACAAAAACAGGAGGGGGGCTTGATTTGCCCTGAGGGCTGGGGTGCCAACCCCTGTAGCATATGATGGATACTGAGAAACATAAGCAAAGCACTTGAAAGGCCTGCATGACTGCAGCACTCGGTAAATCCTTCCTTGCCCTCCTTAGCTTGCAGTGAATACAGTTATATGACTTCCAAACACTGAAAACGCAATGGATTCAAGTCTAGGAAAGCACAGACCTTAGCCATTGAAAGAAGTCTATAAGCATGTGGGTTTGGGAAGGAGGGTATTTTTACTTATTTCCTCCCCTGTTGCTTGGATTATTTTTTTTTTCTAAAGAGCATATTTTACTATTGTCTTTTTTAAAAAAAAATTATTTGAAACATGTGTATTTCCACCTTCTTGCTGACTCAGAGGAGAATGTTGCATTTTAATCCTGAACGTGTGACTTACTTGCATTTTTCAATAACCAGCTGCAGTTAGATTTCAGAAGCGGAGCCTGAACCGCAAGATCCCATCGGAAAGAGTTGAGACAGAGCCTGAAACGCTTGGAGGAAGGCAGGATCTCCACTTCCTCTTGGGACAGATTAGCTGACAGGGACACTGAGAAAGGGGAAGAGGAGTGGTCTTTGGAGGCGCTCCCTCTGGTCCCTTTGCACAGGGAGCTGTCACCCATTTCGGGTCCTCAAGGGAGCCCTGTGCTGGTACACAGCAGGCACTTAGCAGGGCTTCTCTCCACCAGGTCCCTAACCTTTATCCCCAGTAACTAGCACGGTCCCTGGTGTGTATTCGCTCTGGTTAAACAAACACAGCCTGCGTGTCTTTGGCTGAATGCAGCACATCCTTCATCTCCATCTTTGGATGAAGGTAGCGGGTAGCATCTCTTTACAGGCCAGGTGGCTTTATTCCTACCTGAGTCGTGCGGATGCCGCTTGCCCTGCCAGAATTACAACCCAGAGATACATTTCCTGAGACCTCAGGACTGTGGCTCTGATAGGTGAGATTACCTCGTGTCGGGTGATCCGATTAACCTAAATTAACCCGAGACAACCTCCTGGGAACATGATCGTGAAGAAAAGGAGATAGCACTGTCTCTTGCTGGCGCTGGTGATAAACAGAGTTTTTCATCAAGCTCCTCCCCATGTGTGATGTGCCACTTGGTACCTTTCCAAAATCGAGAAATGTGAAAACTTTGAATGCGTCTGCATATTTTTCCCCCATGATTTCAGTTTTCATCAGCTCCTGGTTTCTCTCAATTTCTCTGTGGACCACAGTTCTGATTACTCTCCATCTACCTGGATGTCTGTCAAATATCACACGTGGTTTGTAAAGTAGGACTAAATGGCCAGGGGAAAAAAAAAAAAAAGCGTTACTAAAACCATATCTTAATCCCACAGCTTTGTTGGAACTTAAGGACAGTTGTAGAAATCATGAGATAATATCTTCTTCAGGGATTCGGCATGTTCTCCACTCGATTATGATCAGACCAAGGGGGAAAAAAAAAAAAGCCTCATTATTATTTGAAACAGTTTACAGCAAGTCATGAATTAGAAGCTCACACCCGAAGGAGTATTTTCAGCTTAATGGAAACAGTTCATCAAACACCTGGATTTCTTTACCAGCCTCTACATTGATAGATGGACATTTCTCGAATGCGGGTACATTTTCTGGTACCCGGTTTCATGCAAGTGAGCATCTGTTCAAAAGTATCTGATAAGAGCCACATTCCCTTTGATCAGGGAATGTTGCATATAAGCCAAGTCTCTCAGATTCATAGGTGGTGCTAAATGAATTTGATGATAATGCAAGTGGGCGTATTTGTTTTGAAAGAGCATGTTCCCGGTCTGCTCCAGGCTTAGCCCAATGAGAGGACACGTTGATTTTAGGGAAACGCTGATGTTGGTGGAAAGTAACATTCTTAGCATTGATTGCGTAATAACAAGGGAATCGGATGGAAACAAGAACGTGTGTTTCCCTCCAAGGTTTTCAGAGTTGTCGAATTGGAGAAGAGCACTTGTTTCAGAGATGGTTATGAATCCCGAGCTCTTCTGAAAATTGTTATCAGCTCCCCTTAAGGGAGAGTCAGAGTCTCCAAAAAAGCTGAGAACTGTAATCGTGCATGGCCCCTGCTGAACTGTTCCAGGAGGAGGAGGCGAAAAGGGGTTAGGCTGGCATCCTGGACTTGGGAAGAGTGGTTCGGGGTAAATTATAGCTCATTGGTACCTGAAAGGAGCTTAAGATTTGCTTGGTCCAACCACCTCTATTTTGCAGACGGAAAAACAGAATGTCTCACTAAAAGAATAACTTCTCAAAGGCTACTCAGTGGACGGGTGGGGTCCAGGTCTGCCTCGCACTGCTTCTGTCCTGGGCTGCTTCGGTCTGGGGCTAGAGCCTTCTGCCCCCCACGTAGTCATTGCTTAATAAACATTCGTTGCATGTATATGTGGGCATGTGAGATTTTCACTCCTGCAGAATGCGTTAAAAGGAGGAAGCAGAACTGGGAAAGTTGGGTAGAATTTCTTTTCAGGCCTGGGCAGCATTTCTGAGCAGATGGCAGTCTGGCCGGGAAAATGACATGGAGTCTTGATTTCTCACCCAGCGCTGGGGACAGACTGCCCTCTGGGATTACATCCTGGGGTGGCTGGGTGTTGGGCCAGGCAGCTCAAGGATGCACTTGAGGTGCATACCCGGGGTTCAGGCTCCTGGAGCTCTTGCACAGTCATGGTTTGCAATGCCCATTCAAAAGCGCCCCCATGGCACTTTCCAGCTATATGTCTTGCCTTTTTCTGTGCCTCTGAGCAAGGTAAGTACCCTCCCAATGCCTCACTCTAGTTCTCACTCAGATATGAGGTAGCCTCAATCTCAGAGCATCACCTTCAAGGTGACCTGATCATGTAGGGGCTCCATGAATGTCTCTTTCAGTGAATTCACTTCATTTGGGAGAGATTTGGCTTTGTGGAAAATAAGGTTTCTGTCTTAAACGATCTATTCCTCTTTTTTTTTTTTTTTTTAAATAGAAAAGCTGAAAGTTAAATGATAGCATGTTTCAATCAACTTGTTGAATTCTCTAGTATCTTCTAATTGGGTTATGTGTGAAGTTGGACGGATTAGAGAAGAAAAGCCCCATCTAGGTTATGGAAGGTTCTAGATGTCCTATCAGCTAACTTGGCCCCACTACTCATGAGACCCCTTGGCCCTGCTTGCAATCTGGTGGTCAGGACACCATTGCAAATAGAGTGTCTTTCAGTGAGCGTGAAATCCTTGCCCTGGAAGCCTCTCTTCTCTCTGGCAGTTCCTCTTGCCTGTGTCTCATATATAAAGGAGGTACAGAGAACACTTTTGTCAGCTCTGCCTCTCCCTGTGTGCACCCCTAAAGCAGATCCCCAGCTGTCACTTGTCTCTTCTGCCTTTCTGAAGCTGCCTTTTCTCAAAATAAATGCTGGAGTTCCCATCATGGCTCAGCAGAAACAAATCTGACTAGTATCCATGGAGGATGCAAGTTCGATCTCTGGCTTCACTCGGTGGGTTAACGATCTGGCATTGCTGTGGCTGGCAGCTGCAGCTCTGATTCGACCCCAAGCCTGGGAACCTCCATATGCTGGGAGTGTAGCCCTAAAAAGATGAGAGAAGAAAAAAAAATCTAACCCACTCCTTAAAATCTGGCAAAATCTTAGCCACATTCTCTCCAAAGACAACCATGGTTGGGACTTTGTGTGTTTGCAGTACCTGTTTTTGCGTAGATAAGTGGTGAGCACCCTGCAAGCATTGTTTTAAATACACCCAGTTAATATTAAGCTTTTCCCTCAGGTTGCAGTACACGCTTCCTAAACTGATCTCCAGGTCTTTTAAATTTTATGGGAATATAGTATATATCAATCCCAACTCCCTAATTTATCTTTGAGTATGTTTCCATTTTTTAAGTTCTATGGTATCATTTTTATTAGATTATATCTTAGAGATCTCATATGATACTTGGCCTAATGTCCATCAGCAGAGGATTGGATAAAGAAGATGTGGTTTGTACACAAAATCTCCATTTCTCAAAGGCAGCACTCAGAGTCAGAAAGAGCGCCGGAACTCCTTGAATCTAGGATCGGGCATTAACTATGACAAAACAATTCCAAACCCGTATCTCTTGAGCCATCCTAACGCTGTAAGTTAAGCATGGGGTAAATAAGTAATTTGTCACCCAAACAGGGTCACTTCTAGAGGTGAAAGGGTGCTATTAATAGCCATGCCAGGACAACAGGTGTGACCTGGGGCTGTCCTGGGCAGACTGAGATGTGGTTACCCCAGCTTCACAAGTCAGGGGAATTGTAAGGTTACCATGAAGGACCATAGCAAGTTCAGAGACACAGCTAGTAAGTGGCAGTGCTGGTCTCAGAACCTAGGACTTCAGGCTGATGATCCCATGTTCTATAAACCATACCCAGAGCAGCTTTCTGAGACCTGCACAGCTTTGTAAATATCCTAGAGAGACACACCCCTGATACCTGTCAAACTGGGATAAAATAATACCTTCCTCCCCAGCCCCTTCCTCCTTCTCTTTTTTCCTTTTCTTTCTTTCTCTCTCTCTCCTTTGCTCCTTCTTTCCTTCTTTTTTTCTTTTTCTTTCATTCTTTCCGTTTCTTGTGGCTCTCCTAGCCGGGATCCCAGCGCTTTGTGAATGGGCGCTGTCAGAGAGAGGCATGCTGTTGGGGATTAAATGCCCCTTTAATAAGAGTCAGTGCCTGATGTATTGTTTTTATTAAGGACGGTCTGCTCAGGAGAATGGTCTTGCATGCTTGCCTTAGTGTCTTAGAAGGTGAAATGCTGCTTGGAAAGAATGTCCATGATGCACCATAATCAAAACACTGAAGGAGCAATTGTAATAATAAAAGGGGCTAAGGGAATTGGACTATTTCGGAACCACCTTGTGGATCAGACAGGGATGAGAGAGTCTGTTGGGAACCAGTTCTTGGCTCCTCTTCAGTCCACCAAGACGACTCTATACTCTTTGTCCCCTTCTTCCCTGGCCCGATGGAAGGATATTCTGCTTGGGGGTCTAGGGTGGCCGTGGCAGTGGCCTATGGTGGCGCCGGGCCTGAGAGGGGCACTGGTGCATCTCGGGGTAGAGCTGGAGCCCTGGCCTTGGCTTCCTGAGAGTTTTGAAGCCCTGTTGGCCACAGCTTCATGTCCCTGGATGTGTCGTGTTCCCTCAGCCTTTGGTTTCCTCATCCGTAAGAAGCGTCGCTGTGAAAAGTTGGTGCAAAAAAAAAAAAAAAACAAGACGTCATTGCCATTTCTTTTGAGAACGTGGAAGATTTACTCTCAACAATGCTCAAGTCTAGAAGACAGCATCGCTAACTAGCAGGTGAGGGGACAGAGGTGTGAGTTCCTGCTGTATATGCATGCCTCCCATTAACACATAGTGCCCAGGAACTCCCACAGTGTTTTCTGCTGGTTATAGGTCATGAAAGCTGGGAAAAAGAAAGAAAAACAAACAGGGCTTCTCAGAGGAACTATAGATTAAAAAAAAAAACCAAAAAACAAAACAGATCCACATGTAGTTTTGGCATAGTGTTTTTATCATGATTCATTTTTGCCAGATCCCCATATGGACACCAGCCGTGCTGTTTTTATTCGTGGTGTCCTTTCAAAGACTCCCCGCCAGGGTCACCCTCTTGGCCTGGGCCTTGTGAGTAGCAGGTCTTTCATCGATGAAATCAATCTGGGGTTTCCAATGGACTCTGAAATGAGTTGCTATGATAAGCGAAGATGGCATGAGCCGGGCAGTCATCTGCCGAGGTCCTTCAAAGCACCATGCCATGCATGCTCAGCGGAGCCGTCCTCCAAGGCACTGTGCTGGGGCTTCCATGTCCTAGGGCGAGGGCTTCCATCTCAGAATTTCCAGTGATCCACTAGGCATGCCCATAGCCTCCCAAACGGGCCCAAGTCTTTGCACAAAGAACTTCTGACCTTGGGTAGAGAGCACATGGGCTCCTTCTGTCTTATGTAACTGTCAGTACTGCCCTTTAATTCCTTGATGCTGCTGCTTCCCCCTTTTTCTGTGTAAGGAAACTGAGGCTCCTTTAACTTGCCCAGAGTTACTCAGGTCCTAAGCAGAAATGCAGCACGTGGAATTGAGTCTCTCTGGCAGTAAAAATCCATGTTCGTTTTCCTTCATATTTTAATTGTCATTATCAGAGGAATATATGTACATCATAAAAAATGTTGAAAGCCAAGTGAAAATAGAAGGGAGACAGTAAAACTGTCGAGACTCGTATTCTTAATCAGTATTTTCATTCTGCTGTAAATCCTTCTTCGTTTTTCCTGTGAGGCTGTGTGTGTGTGTGTGTGTGTGTGTGTGTGTGTGTGTGGTAATGAGAGCAGAGGAATTTAACTGCAATAAGAACATTTTATTTTGCTTTTTTCATGTAATATTTTATATTGAACTTTTATCATATCGTTAACTATTAAATAGTCTTTAAAGGATGGCTTTCAAGCTATATAACATTTGTTTACACACAAAGTTTACATGCATATTATAGTTAATTGCTCCTATCTTTAGACATTTCACTTCTGTTTTTTTCAATCATAAATAACACTTAGATCAATATCTCTGTTAAAAAAAATGAATAGCAACAGGTGGTTCTGCCTTGCATTGGGTGTCTTCCCTGCATATTACCTGATTTTTTTAATTTAATCCTCCTAATAACTGCCTGAGATAGGTGTTACTATTAGTACTCTTTTACCGATGGAAAAGCAGAGGCTTAAAGAGGTAGAATACATTATCCAGACAGATACAGAAAACTTGCAACAGAGAGTCAAATGCAAAACTTGCTGAAGGTCAAATCTGCATCCCCCGCCATATGGCATCCATCAAGCTCTGTTTGTTTCTGATAGTAGCCTGGAAGGATTCGTTCCTAGAAGGGGCACAGCCAGGTGTAAGAACCAGCCTGGTTCTCCAGTTTTGGCTATCGGTGGTGAAACTGACCTCGTAAAACATACCCTTCCTCCAGCAAATGTGCCAAGTGGCTTATTTCTCAGTACTTTGAGTGCCCACTGGGAAGCCCAGGCTCAAGCCACCACACCCAACTGCCCCCTGCCCCCAGTCAAAAGTCCCCTGGACCGTGGGACTTGGCTACGGCCTAACCAGTCAACCAGGTTAACCCAGCGATGAATGGTGGGGAAGGTGATTGACAAAAAGCACATGTGTTTGGCAGAGGCTGGGGTAAGGCAGGTGATGACTCTGAAATCTCCTCCCCAAAGAAATCCACCCTCTCTGAAGCTGCAACAAGTGTCTCAGCTTAAGGATGTTCCCAGCAGGAAGCAGAGTGACTCCCTCCGTGTCATCTTAGACCCCAAGGAGAGAGGCCGGAGAGCATCCATCACTCTGGCTCCTTAGCTTGGATGCCTTGGGTCATAGTCATCTTTACTTGGGAGTGCGCTCAGCAAGATGACCTTGCACCCGTCACCTCCCTCCAGTCTGACCTCTAACCAGTCCCGGTAAACTCTGCCCTTAATCCCTGCATTCCCCAAAGACAGCCCTCGTGTGACACTCCCACTGACCTTCCTACAGGCACCTGCTGCGGGCTGGTGACCAGAGGCCTCATGCAAACTGCTGCGCGTTAAGTCTCTGGCTTCTCTGCTTTCCCCCTGTGGCCAGGACCAGATCCCCCAGATGCTTTAGATGAAGCTTTCCCTCTGGAGCAGCTGGTCTCCCTTCTCAGTCCCACTGGTATTTCTTACTCCTTTTTGTGGGCCCAGGGCCTCTCTCCAGCCACCCTGGCTAGTGGGAGATGGAATTTCTTATGTAAACCTGTTCCCTGGACTCCATTCTTGATGGAGCGCTTGTGAAATTTTGCTAGGATTTGTTTTTCGTTTTTGTTTTTTGGTTGCTTCCCAGATTATTTCAAGAATTATGTAATCGCTCATAACTTGACGCTCCTCTTTCTCTTCACCACCCTTGCTGCTTCTGTGTGAGTTTCCTAGAGCTGCTCTAGCAGATTAATACACACTTGGTGGCTTAAAACAGCAGACATGTATTACTCCAGAATTCCAGAGACTAAAATGTTTGAAATGAAGGTGTGTGGAGTGCCAGTTGTGGCTCAGCGGAAATAAATCCAACTAGTATCCATGAGGATGCAGGTTCAATCCCTGTTCCCGCTCTGTGGGTTAAAGATCCAGTGTTGCTCTGAGCCGTGGTGTAGGTCACAGACGTGGCTCAGATCCCTCATTGCTGTAGCTGTGGCGTAGGCTGGCAGCTGTAGTTGACATTCAACCCGTAGCCTGGGAACTTCCACATGCTGCAGGGCTCCCTGGTCTTGTGGCTGCCCTCTGTCCTCCGTGGCTTTCTCCTCTGTGTCCCTCTGGGTTCCTGTCCCCTTCTCCTGTCTCTTACACCACCACCAGTCATTGTATTTTGGGTCCACCCTAAATCCAGGACGCATTCATTTCAAGATCTAGGATGAATTCACACATGCAGACTCCATCTAGACACTGCCACAAGCTGAAGCTCCCTCCTACTGAGCAGGAATTTGGGGGAGACGCTCTCAAAACTCTTGACGATTCCCCACACCTTCCTCCCCACGCTCGAGGGGCGAAACCGTCATGTTACCCCTCCTTCCTGTCCACGCTGGACTTTGGCAGAGCTATTAATCATAGAGGCACCAACGCCTGGGCCCCAGGGGCTCTAGAGATCATTCGAGGCTCGAGCTGTCTGGTGGAGCTTGCTGCAGTGGGGGAAATGTTCTCAATCAGTGCTGTTCAGCCTGGGAGCCACCAGACACACGTGGCTCCTCAGCGCTGGAAACGCGGTCAGTGCCACCCAGGGACGGGCTTGTTCATTTTAATTAATTTACACTGACATTGAACCAACCACTGTTGGCTGGTGTCCCACACCTTTCGATGGCACAGGCCTGGTTCAGCCCTCCTTCCTAAAAATGGTAACCAGAGGTCCAGAGGAGCATGTGGTGGGAACTTGGTAGAAGTTAGTCCGTTTGGAAAACTAACTCGGTTGGGTTTCAGGGGTTGAACGCAGGCCCACTGCCTTTGTGGCCGGCCTGTGAAGTGAGACTATTTTTCCATTGCTGGACAGCTGATAGAACAATCAAAAGAAGGAGAGTTTGTGATTGACCCCTGAAAATAACATGACCTACCAATGGCAGTGTCCAGAAGAAAGTTTTATTAGAAGGCAGCCATGCCCATGCTTCACCCCATTGTCTGGGGCAGCTGCTACCCGGGCAGAGCGGCGTGGTTGCCCCAGACAGGGTGTGAGCCACAGAACCCAAAATACTGACTCTCTTGGTCCTTTTTAGGAAGAGCCTGAGATTCTGGCTCGAAAGCAGTGATGTTTCAGCTTTTTAGTCTCCATTTTTAAGGGAGAAAAGAGAGTACTTGGGGAAAAAGAACAAGAAAACATATTTCCTGCCCCTGCCTGGTGTCTGGTGTAGGGGAGATGTTTCGTAATACGTAGAAATTGGAGATGGATATCAAAGGCTCAACAAATTGACTGTTTTAATTTGTGATGGATAAGTCCTAGATCTTAGACCGCAGTGGTGTAGAAGCATTTCACTGCCACCCCCCACCCACCCCCCCCAAAAAAAAACTGCTGGTCGTCTATGCTGTACCTCTTGGCCACAGATAGTGTACATGTGCTGTATTTACAGCCAGGAAAGAGATTCTGTGGGACATACAGCTGCGTGACCCCACCCATGAAGGGACATAGATTTTAATTAACCCCTCCCTCCACACTGGGAGGGGCCATAGCTCAGTGCAAGTCAGGATCAGCACAGATGCTCATGACGGTGGTGAAAGGCATTTGCTAAGGGCCGCGGTGGATGTAGCCTGGCTGGGCGTGAAGGGTGACGCTCTCCTTTCTGCTGTGTGTCTGTCTTTCCCACTCGAGGAAACAGGCCAAGTCGCACAGAGGTGGGAGTGACCCTATCGCAGGGACCGCATCGGATCTGCTTTAGTTCATGCGCTAGAAAGAAAACCACCACCCATTCTAAAGCTGCCCCGTCTTCACCGCGGTAACGAGGAACAGCTCGAGATGGCATTGCGCTGGGTCCAGACACGTCCTGGTTGGGCACCTCCTGGGTGCCCACCGTGTGCTCAGCCGTGCGTGTTAGAAGCTCTTCCTCGCAGCCCTTATGCTCAAGGGGTTCCTCATCCAGCTCTGGGCACAGAGGGCGCCTGGGCGCATGTGTACTCTGCTTCCCGGCAACTCGTGGGGGACCCCAGGGCCCTTCCCACCTGGCCAGGGAGGGCCCCCTTCGCTGGTGCTCCCTCCTTCCCGTTCTTAGAAACACGCCGTCTATCGCTTCCTTCCTCCATCCAGGTGGTACCCTTTCCACTCGAGGGAAAGGAGAACTTGACCCATGTCCAAAGGGAAGCCATGTGTCATAATTAGGGAAGTGGAAAATAGAACTGAGCTGAAGGAATCTGGTTCTGAGTGTGTCTGTCTGTTCCCCAGTCTGTAAACAGAGACCTCGGTCAAGTGCCTGGTCTCCAAAGCAGGGGGGAAAAGCAAAGAATAAACAAACACCCCAAACAAATAGCAAAGGAAACATGCAGTGCGCAGGGCTTGGGGTTTGTGACATTTTATTCTCCATAGTGGATTTTTCAGCATCTGTTTCTGCTGTCTTCCCCCCACGCCGGGGTCCACCCTGGTCCCTCCGGCACCGTCCCCAGTTGCTTTGCTTTCTACTGTCCCCTCTCTCTGTGACACTGTAGGTTTGCACCTTTGGACCCACTGGAGGAAGGCAGACTGTTTGGTTTAGCAGGATACTGATCCCCCAAGCCCAGTTTCCTTATCCAGACCACGAAGAGAATAATAAATAGACCTCCTTCCACAGGGCAATGGGGACACATACATAAGTGGGTCTCTGCTAAGCTCCAGCTCCGTGCCCAGCATGCAGTGGCGTCTCATAAATGCTGCTTCTTGAGAAACGAGTGACGGCCCGCGTGAAGGCCAGGGCAGCCAAGTGAAGAGCCCTGGATTGGGGCGTGGAAAGCACAACTGCCACCCGCTCCGCCTGGTGACCTGGGGAGGCCCAGCCGCATCTTTGAAACGGGGTGGGCCTTGGAGGCCCGCAGGCCTGAGGTCACGCCTAACCCTGCCTCTTTGAATTCATGTACAAATCTCAGGACACCTCAGTTCCTCAGCGGTTTAGTGGGAATAGTAATAGTACCTGCTTGATCTCAAGGACGAGAGGAGAGCAGGTGTATGTGGATTGCAGCACATCACGTGGGCCTTTAAGACACGTTCAGTCAATTTCAGCTACTAGGGGCAGTATGGCTAGGAGTCCTTTGTCTTTGCATGTCTTATTTTTGGATGAGGATCTCAGTGCCTCCCTGGAGATGGGCTTGCAGCACCAGCAGTGCGGGGTGGGACGATGCAAGAGGGAGGGCTGACGTGCCTTCAGATTCCCATCAGAGCCCCGTTGCTGTGCACACTTAGCCAGCCACTTTGCCCTCTCTGAGCTCCTCCCCCGTGGGCTTTTCGGTCACGTGGGAGACAGGGTCTTGTCTTCCAGGCTCTCGGGGGGATCAAGCGAGGGCCGTGTACAGAACCAGGGGTGCAGAGCAGGCGTTTGGCGAACACCGCTTCCCACGGCCGGATCCTTACATAACTTCCCGCAGCCCGCTCGGGGCTGTTGGCTCCTTGGCGGTGAGGCCGGGCGCTGCCTCTCAGCCACATGCCCCAGTGAATATTCCAGACGTCCTGGGTTTCTAATTGTGGCGAAGCCTGAGAGCCACCTAATCCGCCCGCGTATTAACTGCTCTGCTTCCAAACGGGGCCTCTGGACCAGGGCTGACACTTGCCGAGCTAATAATGACTCGATTCATTCCTTGCGCCAAGTGCCAGAACCACATAATCTGCGCAGCAGAAATAACTCCTGTAATTAGAGATGCCTGAGGGAACCCCCACCAAGAACCGTGTCGCTCCCCATGTGGGAACCCCCTGGTCCCCCAGGGCCACAGGCCTCTGCAGGTTTCTAAAGCCTGCTCAGACCTGGCATCTCTAAGAGACGAGGTCTCCTCCGAGGAATGCATTCCAGCCCCAGAAATACTCGCAGCAGAAGCCCCAGGTCCCTGGTGCCCCAGGCTGACTCTTGTCTCCATCAACAGGCCTCTGGGGAGGTGGGCCAGTAGCCCCCCGGCTAGGGTGGAAACTCCTGCCCGCCCTGCATTCTCCTCCATCTGAGGGAAGCAGAAGGGGAGGCTCCCGGCTCCCAGCCCGTGTGTGGCCCCCTCCCCAGCCGAGGCAGAAGTTTCTCTTATAAGGGGGGAAAGGAAGTGCTGCGATTGAGCAATGCCCAGAGCCAGCCTGTGATTTCTCCAGGCAGACGCTGGGGCCGCAGTGGGGCTGGGCTCTGGAATCGCTGGGAGAGTGATTAGGGGTCTTCAGGAGGCCAGGGTCTGGGGGTGTCCTTGGCTCAGATGCAGAACAGGGCCCAGCCAGTTCTCCTCGGGGTGGCTGTGAGGGTGGGTGTGCAGGGCCTGGCTCTGGGCAGACCCAAGGTCACGTCCGTCCCCCTGGAGGTGGAGTTGGAGACTGTTCAAGCATTTTCCATGGGTCACGTGGCCGTCTCCAGCCTCCCCAGACAATCCCAAACCAGCTACATCGTGGTTTTCCACCCTAGCCTCTTCCGTACCAGGGATGTAGGTCTGAACATCCCCAGGAGACAGGAGAAAGCACGAGAGATCCTTCACTCTTGGAGGTCATGGAATGGGCCCCATCCCTCTGCCAGCAAAGGGCAGAGCCAGGATTCCGGTGCAAGCTGGTGGGAACCCAAGTCCTGTTCTTCGCTTCCTGCACACTGGGGCAACGTCCTGCCGTTCGTGACATAGGCATGATGTGCGCACGCACGCGCACACACACACACAGGCTCCCAGGAATCCACGGGGCCTTCTCCCATTCTTAGCCTTGGCCACATGCACCCCAGGTGGTCAGGGCAGACGCAGGAGTTACTTAGTGCAGGGACCCCAGAGATCATTTCATGTCTGTTTAAGCAACTGAAACAGCCCAGTGTGTACTCAAGTGTGGGATTTCTGGACAGATAGATCTCTCCCTTTGAGTACCAGCCTTTAGGAGAAGCGTCTCCTTGGGTCATTGATCCCCGTGGAATAATGCTTTGCTTAAAACCTACCCCCAAAGTGTCACCTTTTAGCTCCGTCACTGGGCGAGAGTGTTGGGACTCTGACCAGGCACCGGGCCCTGCGTGCCATGGCAGAATCCTGGGGATGCCAAGGTGACAACCCAGCTCGTGTTTCTAAGGGGGACTCAGTGCCTTCCTGGGGGCAGATGGCCAGTTAAACCAACACGTCAACGGTGTGGCAGGTGGCAGGACAGAGGTCGTGCTAGGGTTTCCCTTTTCAGTATCCTCACAACTGGCCAGTCCTTGGGGAGTGAACTCAATTCGGGGGAACCCAGAAAACATGTGTCACAATCAAGTCTAGTGAATACCCTTGATTGTACAAGAACCAGTATATGAGGAGTGAAAAGAAAGCAACAGAGGCTCTGTGTGTGTGTGTGTGTGTGATATGAGGAGTGAAAAGAAAGCAACAGAGGCTCTGTGTGTGTGTGTAGTTAGCATGGCAGATCCCAACAGTGGTGTTGGAAGAGTGTTAGCACACATGCCTGACCTGCAGTAGGTGCTTTAGAAATGCTTAAGCGGACCCACGTTAAAAAGAATTAATCTCATTTTTAGATCAGCTTTGCTCTTTTATAACATAAATCACAAGCATCACACACTCCAGTTCTCCAGCTAAATACCTGAAATCAGGGGGCTTCAATTTTATTCCCTGCCCTCATCCTGTCTAAGGAATTTTCCTGAGAGCAGGTTTCCTTTCCTTTGATGTGTGTTTGTTTAAATTTTATTGGAATATAGTTGACTGACAAGCTTGTCTTAGTTTCACATGTACAGAAAAACCAATCAGTCATACATGTCTAAGTGTCCGTTCTTTTTTCCCATGTGGGTTATTACAGACTATTGAGTAGATTTCCCCGTGCTGTATAGTCGGTCTTTTTCCTATTGTATATACAGTAGTGTGTCTATATTACTCCTCGAATAGGAGCCCCCTCTCTGCACCGGCTGGGGTGTTCTCCTCTTAGAATCACTGCAGAACATGCCTTTGTTCCTTTTCAGACATTGGCGCCCCAAAGGGCCAAACTTGTTGGTTACACCAGACTGTCACCCCAGATGTGCAAAGGACAGACAGACTCTGGTCGGCCGAGTGCAGCTGGGCCCAGTGATTTGGGGGAGACTGGTTTGTGGTCAAACATTCTAAAGCCAGTGTACTCCTGGCCTGGGAGCTTGAAGGATGAATCTGGGGGCAAAAGAGAAATGCCCCCTGTGGAGTTCCCACTGTGGCTCAGCAGGTTAAGAACCTGACATAGTCTCCACGAGGATGCAGGTTTGATCCCTGGCGTCACTCAGGGAGTTAAGGATCTGGTGTTGCTGCAAGCTGTGGGCTAGGTTACAGATGTGGCTCGGATCCTGCATCACTGTGGCTGTGGTGTCCACTGGCAGCTGCAGCTCTGATGTGACCCCTAGCTGGGGAACTTCCATCTGCCGCAGGTGCGGCTGTAAAAGAAAAAAAAAAAAAGGAGAGAGAGAAGTGGCTTTGGAGGTAGACTAGGGAGGAAGAGCACTGCTGGCCAGCTGCACGACCCTGAGCAGACCGTGCCCCCACCTGGGCCCCTGTTTCCTCTCGGGGAAATGGGGATGAGAGATGGCACCTGTGTCACTGTCACAGCGTGGCTGTAGGAATGCGTGAGTGGACGTGCCTGGTGTTTCGGGTACACAGTGAGAGCTCAAGGACGACTAGTCTTAAAGAGCCTTCTCTGTGGACTGCCTCTCTCTGGTCACAGAAGGTGCTTCTTTTTTAAATATGAGGCTTTGCCCTTGGACATGGGGAACGTTGAGGCTTTCAATATATTGCTGGTAGTTGAGAGGAAGATTCTAAAGAAAAATGTGTGTGTGTGTGTGTGTGCGTGGGAGGGGATCCCTGTATGTGCTCTGAGCATATGTACGTGTGAGTGTGAGTGGAGTCTTAGCAAGATCAGCCTCCTCTAATAAGGCACGCCGTCTGTGACAGGTGGGGTCTTGGTCCACTCTGTCCCCTGCCCCATGCCCTGCTGGGGCCCAGCCCTGAACACCGAGCAGCCAGATCTGGGCCGAGAGAGGTCCAGGCCATTGGCAACTGCTGACCACTAGCGAGTCATTATCTGGTGCAAATCCTTTCCATCCTGCAATTGCAGTAGCGTGTACCTGGATATGGATTTCTCTTTGGATTTTAATCCCCAAAAGCTGGGTCCAGGAGGGGAGGACAGACCTGAAAACCACACCGGCAGTTGGTGAAAAGGAAAGGGAGAAACACACTTTTGTGGGTATCTCACTTTCTTGCTTTCTTTTTTTAATGGTCATACCCAAGGCATGTGGAAGTTCCTGTGCCAGGAATTGAACCCGCACCTTGGCATCGACCAGAGCCACCGCAGGCAGATTCTTAACCCACTGTGCCACAGCAGGAACTGCCAGTTCTTTCTTTATAATCTCTTAAAACATAACACTTATGTTTTATTACATAATCTTTAATAGGAAATAAAAATTTATGAATTATGTTATCTATTAAAATTATCATTTACTAAAATGATATCTTACCTATGTAAATTAGATAAGAAATATATACCATGTATTAAAAGTATGTCATATACTTTTATATGTATAATATATAAGTTTAATATATCTTATAAAACATAAGACAGAATATAAAGCATAATATAATTTGAATAATTGTCTGTTGTCAGCCAGTACAAGCCAGTATAGTAGTGAACTGAAGCTTCCTTGTCACTGGTTAAAGAGCCGATTGTTAAATTTTCAGTTACTTTGCAAGCCAGTTGACTTCACATTGGTGACTTGAAATTAGCCATGGTGGGAACCTCGACACCAGAGAAACTGGCAAATATTACAAACCAGGGTTCCCATCTGATAATAAGCTGGTGAGCTTATTGTTAGACATTTATAAGCATACCTGTGCGTGTGTGTGTGTGTATGTGTATAAGCTTTGTTGAGCCTTGTGCTAGTCACCCCACATATATTATTTTATTTAACCACCACTGCAGTCTACTAATACTGGAATTTCCTAGTGATAGGATCTTCATCTTGTTGGGCCTGGTGGGCAGTTGCCCAGGTTGTCTACTGAACAACTCAAGGACCAATCTTCACATCAGACCTTTTTTGCCTCTGGACCTTAGTCCCCTCACCTGCACAGTGGGGAGAATTGTCCCCACTGCACAGCCTCACTCTGAGGATGCTAAGAGATCAGGACACACAAGCTCGACACCTCCAGGGAGCCTGTGAGACTAGGGAGTGGCAGGGACTGTGGCAACCTGGGGACATATGTCCTGTCCAAAGGAGCAGCTCTCGCCCATCACTGCCATGTGCAAATGGAAGGGACAGTGATGCTGATGGATCTGAGTTACTAAGAAGGAAGAAGAAAAAAAATCTAGATTTTTTTTTTAAATGTTAAATGTCTGTTTTTTCAAACACTGTGAGTCTGACTTATGGCCCTGTATTAGATTACGCATGTGATGCCACCTCCCAGTGGGTGGCACACAGAAGGACCCAGGTGTATGTTGATGAGGGGCAGTGAGCGGAGGACAGTGAGTGGAAGTTTAAATAGTCCCTCTGGACTGCACACAGAAGGACCCCGCCTATCATGGTCTAGAGCTACGTCTCTCTCCTCTCTAGGTTCATTAAGGGGCTTTGACCCAATGCTGCCAGGGCTTCCCTAACAAAGGGCCTCAGATTGCATGCTTCAAGAGGCTGAAATGGCTCACCTTATGGTTCTGGAGGGCAGAAGTCCAAGGTCAAGGTGTGGCATTGGCTGGCCGTCTTCAGTGTCCTTTGCCTTGTGGAAGTGTTCCCCCCATCTCTGCTTTCCTGTTCACCTGGGCTTCTCTCTGTCTTCATAGCTGTGTCTGCATTTCCCATGTTGATAAGGACCCAGTCATATTGGCTTAGGGGCCACCCCACTCCAGTATGGCCATATCTCTAATTACAACTGCACTAACCCTTCTTCCAAATAAGGACCTAGGGGCTAGGACTTGAGCCTAGGAATGTGGGGGGGGGGGTGAGGGAACATCATTCCCCCCGTAACACCAGCTAAGGAAACAGCCCTGATCCGCATCACTCTCGTCACGTGAGTCCCGCTGAGGAACCCCTCCCTCCAGGAGTTCCTGCCAAGTAACTTGACATCATGTTTCTTTGAGCAGAAAAGACCTGATCTTTCCAACTGCCGCTGATGCAAATAAAGTCATAGTCTGAGAGCCTGCAGAGGTAGCGCTTTCAAGTCAGAAAACAGAAGTGCATCAGAGAGGAGAGACACACACACTCACAGCTTTTGGTGAAGGTCTTTAATTATAACTCTTAAGAAGCACTGCCAATAAGATCACTCTGTGTATGTAAACTAAGAGCCAGGGAGATGAAATGATTACTCCACATGAGTAGAAGACCCAGGAATAGCTAAGTATTTAAGAAGAAGATATATAATGTATGTATGTATACTCTTGAGATGTATTTTGTGCTCACTACACAAATGAAGGAACTGAGTGTGGTACAAAGAAGTTAAATAACTTGCCTAGTGTTCCTGGGCCCAGGATATGGCCCAAGTGGAATCCATATCCAGGCCGCGGGCTCCTAAGCCCTTGCTCTTTAGCCACTCTGCTCAGCCTGTGTATTAGAATTCAGGACTCGGGGCTCGCCACCCTGCTGCCGCCTTTACCAAATACTGGGACAGTGCTGTAAGGTTGAGCAGGTTGTGCACTGCACAAAGGTGAGGAGCTGAGTGAGGACGGAAATTCACTTTTGATTCATACTTAGCACCAAGCTATTTGCCCTGAAGTGGGGGTGGGTAGGGGACACCCTCTTCTAATTCAAATAAAGGTGCCTTGTGGGTTAGTTGCACCATGCAGGTTCTCAGTCATAACAGAGAGAAAGAATGGATTTAGGGTTTGATGGAGAATGAAGGAGGGAGGTAAGAGGGCCAGGGCAAGTGGGCAAAGCAGAGCTCTGTGCTTAGAAGTGAGACAGTGGCTCTGGGCCACCCTTAGCATAATGAAGCAGGATGGTGGGTATTTGTTGATCCAGAAGCACCCATCAAAGCCTTCTGGAGGGGAAGCTGGGTGCTGTGCAAGCCCACAGCACCCTCTCCCCTGCTGGGCCCATTCTGAAAGCTGGTTTCTTTGTGCAAGCTCATCCCAGCGCTAGAATCTCCCAAGCTGGGCATCGGGCAGAGTCAAGTGAAGCTTGGGACCTGAGTGTCTCACTCTACCATTCAACAGGTACCCCTTAAAAATGCACTTCAAGCTGGGCGGAGGAGTCCTCTGGTGGTGGAGGGAGGTGCCCTAGGTGAGAACAGGGGAGACAGGCCAGGAGCTACGGGCATCAGAGCCGTGGGCCGGGACAGTTCTGCCCAGGGAGGTTCCAGATCAGGGAGTGAGGTTCTAGAGAGAATGTCCGGTCTGGGCTGGTCAAGCAGGGCAGGTGTTAACACCAGTGGCGGGTTGTCCAACAGAGACCCAGAGCCCCTGCTCAGCCCCCCAGGAAGGGAGCAGACAGGGTCCTGCGGCTGAGGCTTTCAAAAGGAGCAGCCTCTGGGCTGAATATAGCTCCGGCTTATTTCGTAGTAAATTATTCAGATGTTAATTGCATTGTCAACAAAGCCTCTACCTTTTGTTTCCTTTCCAGTGATCTTCATAAAATGTATGGGTGCAGGGAGAAGGGAGCAGAAAGCCAAAGTGGGCAGCATGGTTGGAGGGCCCTTGTCTGGCTTCTGGAAGGAACGGCTTGTGGTGGACACCGGGCTTGGATCCCAACAGAGCAGCAGGACTTGGGGGTCCCAGCCCAGACCTGCAGGCTAACAGTGTTCCTTTCCTGCTCTCCTCTTGTCCCACCCCAGCCAATTGTTGAGATCCCTCCAGCCAGAGCCACACGTTAGGGTGACATCCTTGCGGGGGCTGAGCTGGATGGAAAAGCCTTTGAAGGTTGCATGGACCCCCGGAGCCAGGCAGATGCAGGAGCTCACAGACAGGCCCCCTCAACTGTCTGGATGTGGTTTCAGCACCAGATACAGAGGGGACGAGGGATCGTGGTTTTCCCTTCTCTGCACCCCTGCCCTGGTACCCAGGGGTGGGAGTTTGCAAAGTGTGGTGAGGAGCCCAGGGCTCCAGGAACAGGCTGCTCAGCTTGGCTGCCCACAGTGGGGTCTGAATTTACCGTGTGCATCGAACCCACTTAAACCCCCGAAGAGCCAACCTGCTTTTTCCCTCCCCTGCTGCCTCCTTTGGAAGTGACTGCTGTCCTAATTAAAAGCGAATGGCTTAATCTGGTGGCATCAGGCAAGGGCAGCACTTTGCAGAGGGGAGGCCTCCTGCCAGGGCACACAAAAAAAAAAGCCGGGCAGATGAGGCTGAGGGAGCACAACAAGGCCCACCAAGTCAAGGAGACTGTCCCTTCCATGGGTTCCCTATGTTGTGTGCACAGCAGGTGTCCCGCCCGTGGACAGGAGACGGGTGTTGACTCATTACAGAAGGATAGGAATTTGCCCAAAGATGGGCCAGGCCAGCGTGAGGCTCAGAGTGGGAATTCTGGGAGCTGATGTTCCTGAATGGGGGGGTCGGGGGGGGGCAAGGTACCCCCCTTCCCCCGCCAGGAGGGATGCGTCTGGCTTAATGAGCTCCAGGAGGCATTTAAAGGCATCGTGTTGTTTACAGCCTTGTTCTCACCAAAATGAACTATTTCCAGAGCGACTTATTCATGCATTCCTAGGAGTCTCCGTCTCCCTGTCCTTCCAGGAGATGTTCTCAGGCAGCTGTTTCATCACGGCCTCTAATGACCCCAGGGCTGACCCCTCCCTTCCAGGATCTTTGGGGAGGAGTCAGGGCTCGCTCTCCCTCCCTGCCTTTCCCTTCCTCCCTCTCCTGTTCTCTCGCTCCCTGTCTCTCCCTGTCTCTCCCTGTCTCTCCCTGTCTCTCCCTGTCTCTCCCTGTCTCTCCCTGTCTCTCCCCTTCTCTCTCTCCCTCCCCCTTTCTTCTTCTCCTCTCCCCCCTCTGTCTCTCCCCAAGTCTCTCCCCTCCTCTCTCCCGCCGCGCTCTCTCCCCCTCCCTCATTCTATCAAGCTAAAGATGGAAGGGGAAATGGCACTTTAAGAACTGCAAGCTAGCAAGGGGACACCATGCTCCACGCGACATCTGTCCTGGCACACCTGAGCAGTGGGCAGGTCTGGTGGGCGGCTGCAGGTGGCTGCAAAAAGTGGGTCTCGCCGTGAGCGTGTGCTGCTGTCCCCAGGCAGAGACCCCCGAGACGGGCACATCATCTCAGATGATCACCTCCATGCACAGCGCTTGGAGGGGACCCCGGGAGCTCCCCTCCCCTAGTCTTTGGATGCAAGTGCAAGGAGCAGAGGTACTGGAGATACTTCATCTGTCTCACTCAGAGCTGGATTTTGAAAGCATCACTAAAGCCTCTTGGAAGTTGCTTTACAAGAGAAAACCTTTGAAGCGAGTTAGAAGCTGTGAGAGATCAGGGCCCCTATTCTTCCCCTCACATCCCATTCATCTGTTCCTTTTACACCTGGCGCATCATCCCCGAGGCTCCTGCCACTGGGGGCCAAGTTCTGGAAGCACTGATGGGGCATATATTCCAATTCCTGCCCGCGAGGAGGTCTTGGTCTAAGAGAAAGCTTCCTAGACAAATACAAATAGATCATACCGACCAGCCACACCCAGCACAGGGGCCAGGACGGACGGTTCAGAGAGTAGCGCAGAGGCCAGCCAGGAGCTTCCCAGCCAGTCAGAAGGCTCCCTAGGCAAGTGGATCCAGAAAGGAGAGGCAGAAAAGTGGCAGGTGGAAGAGGAGAAAGGAGAAAAGAGGTTTCTGGGGCCCTTGACGCTGGGAGAAGGGGCCTTCTGGGTGTGTAACCGGAGACAGAGACGGCCTGCCCACAGGGTGGTGTCCAGATGTCATGACCTGCCCGCTCTCCAAACATAGTCCCAAGTTACCCAGCTGACATCACCAGCTCCAAATAAATAAATAGGCAAATGAATGAAAAGAATGAAAAAAATGAGTAAGCAAAAGCAGACGCGTTTGCTCAAAGAACCAGGTGGATACGGCCCCAATTAAGGGAGCTGTCCCAGCCCAGGTAAAGTAGCAGCAAATGTTTGGGGCCGCCCAGAACCCAGCAGATGAACAATCCAAGTGCGCCCAGTCCCGAGGGTGGACTGAGGAATCGGAACCAGGCTCTGTCTAAATACAGGTTTTGATTTGCTTCTAGAGTCATTGATTGTGGGATTCATTCAGGTTGCCTGTTCTTCGTGTTTCTTTTTGCTCTCCGAAAACCACAGAGATGGCTGATATGTGTAGTGGCATATAGTTTGCTAAAGGTTTCCTCCCTGTTATTTTGTGTGGTCCTCACAGCCAGTTTGAAAGAGTGGGCAAGTCACTCTGGACTTGTTGGCAGAAATACAACTCATTTGGCTTGGGCAGAAAACATGTTAGTTCAGTGGCTCATACAAACCATTAATCCATGTGTGGTGTTGGCTTCAGGTATAGTTTGATCCAGGAGCACAAGTGATGTCATCAAGATCGTTTGCCTCATCTCTTAGCAATGCCTCTTCTTTGTATCAGCTTCATTTTATGACTTTGTTCTAGGCTCCAAGTGTTGGTTCTGGCAGCTCCAGGCTCACTCCGTCCTTCCTGCTAGCAGATTCCAGAGAGGGAAAAGGGATTTTTTTTGCTTAAACCTACCATACAAATCTATGGATTTGTTTTGTTTAGGTTAATCTAGGTCACACGGCCTCCTGGGACCCCATCCCTGTGGCTGCGAGGATGGAACATCAGCGGATTGCTAGGCGGGCTCTGAAGGCTCATCCTTGAGTCATTCGTGTGGTTTAGGGAAATTTGGTGTTCTGATTCGTCAAGACAGTCCCATGCTTTACTCTGAAACTCCCTCTCAGAAGAACTGAGTGTGGATCCTGGGGAAAAATTCCAGTAAGGTTCCAAAAGTAGGAGGTGATGGAGGCAGGGTCATGCACAACAACAAATATACATATGTAATTTTAAAGGTTTTAATTAGCCATACTCAACAAGAGGAAAAGAAATAATTTGTTAAAAGAAATTGAACAGAAAGAATTTGTTAAAGTATATATTTAACTCTGTATCCCCCAAAATGTTGTCATTTCCCGGTGTAATCCATATAAAAATTACAAACCAGACGATTTACATTCTTGTTTTGTTTTGTTTTAATTATTCTGTCTTAGAGATCCCATGTGGATTCTTCACTTACAGCACTCTCTCTGGATGCTGAAATGGTATTAGAAACACTGGAGTTCCCGTTGTGGCTCAGTGGTTAACGAATCCGACTAGGAACCATGGGGTTGTGGGTTCTATCCCTGGCCTCACTCAGTGGGTTGGGGATCTGACATTGCTGTGAGCTGTGGTGTGGATTGCAGATGTGGCTCGGATCTGGCGTTGCTGTGGCTGAGGCATGGGGGCTGGCAGCTGTAGCTCCAGTTGGACCCCTAGCTTGGGAACCTCCATATGCCGCAGGTGCGGCCCTGGAGAAAGACAAAATGACAACAACAACAAAAAAAAAAAAAGAAAGAAAGAAAAAAGAAAGAAACACTGGATCTGTATTTAGACTTCCTATATTAATATCAGTCGAAAAAGCTGATTCACCTCCTTCAAAGTTTTGCTAATAACTGAATTAGGAGCCCATATTAAAATTAATTATAAAACCAAAGACAACAGAAAATTTAGTTTCTCCATGACATTGGTTACCTTCGAAGTAGTCAATAGCCACATGTGACTTGTGGCTACTCTACTGAACATCACACGGCTAGAAAGAAGGAAGTACCGAGAAGTATCTAGAAGCGTCTGGAAGTATGTATACGTAGGAAGGACGCTGAGCGGTGCTCACTTACTGGGAAGAACTCAGTAGTGACTTGCTGTGGGAGGACTGACTGAGATTCTTGTCCAGTTTCTGGCCTTTGTGGGGTGAGTGACAGGGCGTACGTTTCTTAACCTTTCTCAGCCTCCATCTTTTTCTCTGCTACTTGGGAAGGATGACATCCACTCTATCTTCTTGATAAGGAAGTTGCCTGTCCTGGGATTTCGTGAAGGCTCAGAAATGATAGCTCTTACTAATGAAACCTTCTCTTTCCATGTGCCTCTCTACCTTTTCTAAAATGACCGAATGTCTTTTCCAACTCGGAGACAAAGCAGAAAGATGACAGAACTCAGTAAAAGAAGGTTGTGAAGTCTAGAGTCAGTGTAAGTAGTGGCCTGGTCTTTTGGCTTCTCTTGTGGCTGAAGAGCCACAAAAAGCTTTTCAATAGATCAACTCATTTATGGTCAGAAGTCTTAACAAAGGATTCCTCTTCTGAGCCATGGGGGCAGGGGCTAATTTTTTTTTTTTTTTTTGCACCCATTGGGTATCAGGCACTGTGCTAGCTACCTGTCATCCCTGACTCTATCCTTCCAATGTTGTGAGCTGTAGGTATTATCTTTGCACTTTCCCAGAGAGGAAACTTGAACTACAAGACATCACACAGATAAGATGTGGTAGAATTGGACTCAGAGATTTCATAACTGCAGTAAATTCAGAACATTATGATACTAAGTTGATGATGCATATATAAATTGACTTCTTCTTTTTTAATTAGGGGTGACCAGTAACAAACAAGGTATTGGTTATTAACTGACTTTCAGAACCATCAGGTTTTAAATTCAAGTAAGAAAAGGAAGAGCCTTGTTTTATGTTTCCAACCCCGTCATCGCCGACACCGAGAGGAATTTTCTGCCCTGGAGGTCAAGTTTGCTCAAGAGTAGCTTGGCTATTAATTGGGCCCTTAACTTCTGTGATTCTGCCCCTGCAAACTCTGTCGTAAGATCCTTTTCTACCCAGGGAGGCCACACTCCAGATAGTGTTAAGCCCATAGGAATTTCATTTTAAAAATAAAAAAAGACATCATGGACTTAAGGGCAAAGCTGTAGCCCCAGGATTACTCATCACATCATCTATAATGGTAAATTAAAAAAAAAAAAAAAACAGATGGGAATGTCTGATGAGAGTAGATCATAGAAATAAATATGCGTGCATTTGTAAGATGGAATATTACAGGCATGCCTCATTTTAGTGTGCTTCATAGTCACTGTGTAGTTTACAAATTAAAGGTTTGTGGCAACCAGGCATTGAGCAACTCTATTGATGAAGTTTTTCCAACAGCATCTGCTCATTTCATGTCTCTACATCACATTTGGGTAATTCTTGCAGTATTTCAAACTTTTTCATTATACTTGCTATGGTGATCTATGATCAGTGGTCTTTGAAGTTACTGTTGCCAAAAGATTACAACTGGCTGAAGGCTCCGGTGATGGTTGGCATTTTTTAGCAATAAAGTATTTTTTAATTAAAGTGCGTACATTGTAATTTTCTTTTCTTTTTTGGCCACACTGTGGCATATGGTGTTCCCGGGCCAGGGATCAGATCTGAGCTGCAGCTGCGACCTAAAATGCAGCTGCAGCAATGCCAGAACCCTAACCCACTGTGCCAGGTTGGGGATCAAACCTGTGTCCCAGTGCTCCCAAGATGCCACCAGTCCCGTTAAGCTACAGTGGGAACTCCTACATTGTATTTTTTAAGACATACTCGCTATTGCACACTTACTAGACCACAGCATAGTGTAAATAACTTTCTTGTGTTCTGGGAAGTTAAAAAATTCATGTGACTGGATGTATTGTGATATCTGCTTCATTGCAGTGGCCTGGAACCAAACCCACCAAATCTCAGATGCATGGCTGTAAAATGTCATTAAACTGACATTGTTAAGAAATAATTTAGTGAACAATATCTGTCGTCTTTGCATGAAAATTAGTTGACAGCAAAGTATGTAGAGTGAGTTTCAGTTCTAATGAGACAAAAATCATCCTGGTGAGAACAAAGAAAGAGCCTAAGTGTATACAGTGAAAGATGAGGAGTTGTTAGTTCTGGGTAAGAGCATAGTATGTGTGATTTCCATTTTCCCTTTTGTGTGTTTTCATTTAATGAAAATACATGGATATTAGGACTTGAGCAGGAATGTTTTGAATTCACTTTTAAGGCGTCATTCAACAAATTGCTCATAAGGTGAATGTTCTGATTTTTAAGAGGCTCATTTATCAGCATCTGATTGATACCAACCATGGAATGTTTGTTATGCAGCAGTTGCTTTCACACTCTTAGCTCCTGCAGTCTCACCTCTGGGAGAGGCTGGGGCCAGGGCCAACTTCTCCATTAGACACAGTGGACAGAGCACCTGGGACTCAGGACACTCTTAGGATCCCACAAAAACTTATTTATTAAATTTTAACATTTTTTTTCCTTTTTATGGCTGCACCTGCAGCGTATAGAAATTCCTGGGCTGGGGTAAAGTTGGAACTGCAGCCACAAGCCTATGCCACAGCCACAGCAACACCAGATCCAGGCCACATCTGCGACCTACACCACAGCTCACTGCAACACCCGTTCCTTAACCCACCGAGCGAGGCCAGGGATTGAACCCGCAACCTCATAGAGACAGTGTCCCGCTCTTAACCTGCTGAGCCATAACAGGAACTCCCCACAAAAATACTTTAAATGATTTTAAAATCAGAAGGAACAAATGAAGATAATCCCCCCTGGATTATACTTAGTTTTTTACCAGTGCAGTTGCAAAATGAGTTTTTTTTTCTTTTCATCTCTTTATATTAAGGGAGGAGGGGACTCATGAAGGGCCCACAGAAACCATAATGAGACCCAGGGTGGGACAGTTCCCATTTTGTGGAGAAAAGCACAGGCTTTGGTTACAACTTGCACCAGCTGACTCGTGGTAGAATTCTAATTCTAACTAGGTCTGTTGACGCTCCACCAAGCTGCCTTGTTTCTGCTTTCTGGCCTGAACTTCGCAAAGCATCGTTTTTCAGCATCTCAGTAGAGCTTTCCTTTCCTCTTTCTTTTATAGCTGGTGGCAACCAGGATGTTCTGCCCAAGTCCTGCCTTGGTGACCACGTAGGTGGGAGAAATTATAACTTTTTTTTTTTTTTTTTGGTCTTTTAAGGCCACACCCACAGCATATGGAGGTTCTGAGGCTAGCGGTCTAATCAGAGCTGCAGCCACCAGCCTACACCACAGCCACAGCAATGTGGAATCTGAGCTGCGTCTGCAACCTACACCACAGCTCACGGCAACGCCGGATCCTTAACACACTGAGTGACACCAGGGATCGAACCCACAGCCTCATGGTGCCTAGTCGGGTTCGTTAACCGCTGAACCACGACAGGAACTCCAGAAATTCTAACATGTTAACAGCATGTGTGGATGGCTTGTCTGCCCCTCCTCTTAGCAGAGAAAGTCACGGTCTAACATCTGTGAAGTAAGGAATGTCTTTGTTTTTGGTTGCGTGACAGCCATCTTCATCGTGTTAGCCAACACGCAATGGAATCAAATTCATTTTCTTTCCATTTTAATACCAGCCTGAAGAACCCAAGGACATGACTGTGGTTAAAACATCAGTCTGAAACTTTAATTTATGATTGAATAGGAGTCACGGATAGAAGGATGGAGGCTAGGACAAGTAGCCGAGGACATAAGAATTCAGTAAGCCTGAGTTGCTGATTCCTAGGAATTGTTGTAGTTTGGTTCCTGGGACACGCCATAGTTCCAGGGGTTAACATGCATTTTCTGTGAAGGACTTCATGGTAAATACATGAGGTTTTGAGGCACGTACAGTCTGGGTTGGAACAACTCGACTCTGCCACTGCAGCCGGAGATCAGCCATAGACACTGTGTAAACACATGAGTAAGACTCTGTTCCAATAAAACTTTATTTACAAAAAATAGGTAGGGGCTGCATGTGACCCACGGGCGGAGTGCTGGTTGTTTTTACTGCTGCTCATGATCTAGTTAATTCTGGGGGCTGAACGCCCAAGCCATTCTGTTCAGTTTGCTCAAAGGCCTCACCATAGCCTCCAAAGCCTTCCTCTCAGAAACCACGTCTCCCTTCTCTTGGGTGCATTGAACTTTGTGCTCCCCGGACAAACCCCAGTTCATTCCCTACTGCGCCACCTGTGTCCTCGCTGCCCCCAACCCCTAGAATAAGCTTGCCAGTAACAGAAATATAAGCTGCCCAAATTTGCATTTCAGATAAACAATTCTGTTAGTATAATGCATCCTGTGCAGTATTTGGGAGATACTTAGACTAAAAATGGTTGTTTGTCTGAAATTCAAACTGAACTGGATATCCTGTATTCTGTTGGTCACCCCTACCCTGTAATACCCTTCCTCCTTCTTGTTCTTTATCTGACTGGCTGCTTCTTGTTTTTCAGGGTCAATGTCAGCTCCTCACATGTCCCTTGCTGACCACCCTGTTTAGTGAGTTTCCCTTCCAGGCAATCTGTCACTCGAGCTGTCTTATTTTCTCCATATCTGAAATTATCTTATTTGTTGAGTTGACACGTGTCTATCTCTCCAGGAGAGCAGTGACCTAAACTCTTGGTTTTCGTAGGACATTGCTCGTGCCTGCAACAGTCCCAGAACATCACAAGGCTTCAGCAGATATTAGTTGAGTGAGAAAATGAGCCAATAAATGGATAACTGTGCCATCATATGCATCCAAAAGCTAAATACACCAAACACAATGGGGATGTGAATAATGCAATTAGTTGAGCACCAGGTGTGCGCCAGGTCTGACCCAGGTTCCACTTCATCTCTCTCTTATTCCAAGAGCTCAGGAGAGAAGGTGGATCCTCACCTGAAAGAGGAGGTAAGGGAGGGTCGTTAAGTCAACTTACCGGTTCAAGGTCGCAGAGGCAGGAAGTAGCAGAGGTGGGAATCAAATCGGGTCGGTCGCTTGAACCCCAACCTCGAGAATCCTCAGGGCGCCTGCGGAGAGTCACGTACACCCAGTGTTGGTGTTTTCTTTGAATTTCATTTCCTTGGAACCCTAGGAGAGACAGAAGGAACAATCCTGGCCAGTGTGGAAAGGGAAGGCCACTTCACTTTGTCTCCATAGACAAAACAACTTCTCCTTTCCAGCTGAATCTTAGCAGCTACCAAACATGCCAAATGAGATTTCCAAATGAGCGGTCAGGAAAACCAAACAAAGCAACTTCAAGCAATGCATGGGACTGGGCTTTGTTTTCCGGGAGGATTCCGTCCTCGGCGCATGGTGACAGGGACCTGGCGCAACTGGGTTCCCTCGAAGAGCCCACTTGGCCCCTTGAGCCGCCTCCTTTTGCTTTTCTCCAACATGGCCTGGAAGGGCTCTCACTTTCCCTGTGGACATTAATGTTTTCCAGCCTGAAATAGCCCTGTGTCCTCATCTCCTTTCTTTGTGTGTGGGGAGGGTGTTTGGCCATTGGGTTCACAGATGCGGCTGTGTCACCCTGTTTCATGTGCAGCTGCTGTGGCCCAGAGAGGGTGCCCTGTCCCTTGGGGACCCCATGCCCCCAGAGTCACATAGAAAGTGACACAGAGTTTGCTTGCCATCCAAGAACACTGATACACATCGATAAACTGTACAGCTTAAAGATCAACCTTAATGATTTTTTTTTCCCCAGTGCCTCTGTCAAAAGGAACACAAAGTCGTCCTCCCCCAGCTTCCCAAACCATAGGCTTGTGATTGGATGTCTGCAGGTTTTTAGGTGCCAGCCTTGGTCACTTTTGCATCATTTTTATCTTGATGAAGATGTGGGAGAATTGTTCAGTGGGTTTTTTTAATAAAAGCACATGTCCCATTCTTTGAACTCACTGGTGACTCCAGGCTGTCCACTGAAAGAAGGAGGGAAAACATTGCTTTGGCAGGAGGTTGAAAATGCCTTGGATTGTGAAGCAGGAAAGAACACCCCGTGTGCAGAACAGGACTAGTGGTCAACCAGTTTGTGGGCAATGGTGAGGGGAGCAAGGTCAGCGCTGGACCAGCTGGTCACTCTAAATGCTTCCTCCCCCCCAGGGAAGGTACTGGAAGTTGATTTCTTTTTGATGCTCAGAAGGCATCTAGGATGTTCTCTGAATTGTGGCCTCGGTCCTGAAACTCTCCCTGACTCGAGAGACTCATTTTAAGGGGGCTGTTGTAATTTTGTGTTTGTGTGTTTAGAGAGAACCAGGTGGGTTCTAGCTTGTCCACAACAGACGTGGAACAGAGAAACAGCACAGAACGTTGGATGGGGAAGGGGCGGCGAGCTCAGGGTGCCTGAGCCTGAAACGAGCCCATCCGTAAGCTCTTCCTTGTCCGTCGGTCTGAAGGTCTGCACACGCTAAAGCTGATGAGGCCACTTCTGTGGCTGGTGCCAAGGAGCCAGTGCTCTCCAGAGCCAGGATGTTCCTTTGCCGCAAATTTCCATTTCCTCCTGTGTACTGTTTGCTCCGAGCGCACGCGTTTGTGCTGATTCGAATGTAAGGGAGAGGGGAAATATTGTGACACTGAGAGCTGAAGCCTTGTTCCAAGGAAGTGTTGTGTTCTGTCATTTCCTTCCTTTCAGCCTCCTCGAATCCTCCTTCTTGGGGAGGCGGCCGGGAGCCAGAACTGCTGTGTTTGTCCAGGGCTAATATTAAACATCTGAGCCCCGAGTGCGGTCCTCGCCTCCCCAGCACACCTTCGGCCCTGCAGGGATGCTCTTTCTCCCAAGGGAAGAAATTAATTCCGCGTTCGGTCCGCATTTAGACTGGTGCATTTCCTGTGCAAACACGGCTGACATTTATGGAATCTAATTTCATAAATGTCTATGATAGAGCGCTCATTAAACATACCGCCACATAGCTCCAGAGTAGCCCATTTTAATCAGATAAATTGTTGCCGCCGTTAACCACAGGCTGTGCCTTGAGGAAGGGGGCGAAGCAGCACCACCCAGCCGGGTCCCCCTTTGTGAGGGGGCCCTGGGTTGGGATCCTGAAACTCTGATCCGCGGTACCGCAAGGGGCCTGAGACTCTTTTCCTCTCTTGCTCCTGAGATGAGAAGATGAAAAATTGCTGATCGTACATCATCTCCATAAATCTTACCGACAATAAGTCATAAAACCTTGTGTCTCTGCATATGGTGGGCGCCCCGGGATCCTGTTGCCATATGTGAACGGCAGCCTCTGGAAGGGGGAAAAAAAACTCTGTCGCCCATGAGAAACTTCTAGAACTGTTTCCCCAGCCTCCCGTGAGCTCCACTTGCACTTCCCCCATCTCCCCTGTTTGCTTTTTTTTTTTTTTCATCCTCCTCACCACGGGGTGGCCTCTTTTTCTTCCAAATTACCATCGGAAGAATTCCCAGCGCGCTAATTAGGAAATTTTGTGGTTTGCTAAATTCCCTCTCTGTCCGTCACAACAGAATGAGTGAATAATTACCACCGCCCCCCCCCCGCCCCCCGCCCCAAGCCAACATGGGGCACAGGTATTGAGGGTTTTGTGTGGGAAAACAGGGGCCCTTGTCTTTGCTGGGTTTGCTCCCAGCTGACAGCCAGGCCCCCGCCTGCCCGCAGCCCCCAGCTAATGAGAGATGCCTGTTGATTGAAAAAAAACACCCCGTTTTCATAGCTATCAGCTCAATTAAAAGAGACACGAGAAGACGGTCTCTCCGGCTCAGCCTGGCCGGAGCCTGTGTCCTGGAGACACAGTGCGACCGAATCTTCCAGCCTCAGGCTGGCAGGGAAAACAGGCAGTTGTGGGTTTTTTATTTTGTTCGGTTGGGGTTTTTTGGGTCGTTTTTGCTGATACCAGCAGGACTCTTGAGAGGCAGAAGAGTGGCCATGTGTTGTGGATTTCTTTCCTCCCTTCTTAGCTCAAGCCCTTGGCGATCTGTTCCCTGGCCTGGGGGGTCAGGCAGAAGCACAGAACACAGGTCTCCAGGCAAGAGGGGCAGGTGGCCTGTGGCAGGGGTGGGGGGCGTCTCCCCGCCCCCCGGTGAGGCCTAAGCAGAGGACCCCAGCCGGGTCCAAGGAGTCTCACTTCCAGGATAAAACACAGATGTTTTCTCCGAGAAAGAAACGTGTGCTGGGTGCGTGGAGAACACTTGAGCCGCGCCTTATCGGGACCGAGAGGGGACACTCCTTTCCTGCCATATTTTATCCAAAAGTCATAAACAAAACCAAGCTCCTGATCCTTGGTCAACAAGACAGAAGACTTGGAGGGGCAGGAAGTGAGCATCTGGGGGGAGGGGATGGATGACCACACAGCTGGCAGAAAGGGAAGTCGTCCCTGCAGGCTGGGGGGCACTGGGGGGGACACCCAGATTCCTGCGCCTCCGACCCTTCCCTGCCCCTCATTCTCTGCCCCTGACATCACGCACGCAAGAGCCCACAGGAGGACCTCTGTCCCCCGAGCAGGAATAGCACAGCAGGGATGTCTGCCTCAGGCTGGGAGCCTGGCTGGGAGGGGGTGAGAAAGTGCGCCCCCCCCCCCAACCACCAAAATGGGTGGGGGTCAGGCTGGCAGGAGCCCTTGCGTTGTCTGGCACCAGGTATGGGACAGACAGACTTTGCGCTATTCTGATGCTAATTATTTTACCAAGTGATACTTGCTTGTTTCTATAAAAGGTTTATGTCCATGCAGTTCACCACAGGCTTTTTAAAGACCTCAAGACACAAGCAAGAAATGCACCCAGAGCACATTGAAGAATCAGGTTCTATTGATACCAGAGTCCATGGAAATGACCCCGGCACCTCCCCATCTCGTGGTGGAAAGGAACGGCACGCCCCTTGCTGCCTAACTTCTGCCACAAGCATGGGGGGAAAGCAGCCTTTCCATCTCTGATTCTGGCTCCAAACATATCTTGAAAATTCTGGCTCTTTTTGCCCGGATCCCATGTCGCTAACTCGAAAAGAAAGCCGAGGTGCTGGCGTGGAGGTAAGATCATGACAGTCATGTCTCAGGTAGAGGCAGCCGGCTGCTGTGGTCAGGCCTCCAAAAGGAACTGCGCCAAAAGCTTCATTATCTCTTTTTATCCATCACCAAATCGCCTCCAAACAATCAAGTGTCTTCCCCACCTTGACACGGAGCAGTCGGCACACATGGCCAGGTGGCCCGATGCTGTCGGCTCGGCAGTGCCTTCAAACGCTGCTCTCCTGTCTTATTCCCGGTACCAGGGGTGAAGGTGGGCATTTGGAGCCCTGCGTTCCTAGGGACAATGTCGGAGTCACTTCTTCACTCCTGGTTCTCTTTCTTCATCTGTAAAGATTTGAGAAAGGAGGCAGCGCTCCTGCCAGGGTGATGTTTAAGACTTGCAGCTTAAAAAAAAAAAATCTATGATCCTATGAAAGTCACAATAAATTCCTGATTTTTTTTTTGATTTAACCATAAACCACTTCCTTTTTTTTTCTTCTGAGTATCTTGTATCACTCTGAAAAGAAACAGAAGCCGTTCATATTTCGAAGCATTTATAAAAATGAGGTATGTTTATCATCCTCATCATGTCTGTAGCACCAACACGTTGATACAGACCCTGGCATGGAGTCGCTGCCCCAGAACTCAGAGGTAGATGAAGGAGCGGGGACAACTGAACCCAGGTCCCAGGAATCCCGAGATCCCGGAAAGCGGCTGAACGAGACACAGCCGGCTCCGGGTGGCGGCCCCATCTGTGATGATGAGCAGTGAGTGAACACCCCTGCTCCTGTCCTGTGCAGCCAGTGGCCGCTCAGGGGCACACACAGTAGCTGCGACTAGCCCCAAGCTGGGTACGTCCCTCTGTCAGTGCTGCCAGGAGGGGACAGGTGCTGGGCCAGGGCGTCCCCAGACACGTGTGCTTGGCTGAAAGGCAGAGAGGCCGTCCCCGTGGGTGGGAGAGGCTTGGTGGTGGCTGGAAGCTCAGAGGTTCCTGGGGAGTGCCATTCCAAGCGTTCTAAGCCCTGTTCCCAAGAATTCCAGGGAGTGGCCCCCCAGAGGGAAACTAACATGTGTTGAAGAGCTGTGACTTAGAGATGCCACTGCTTTAGGGAGGAGGAATCTGAAGTTCAAGGATGTCCAGCTCAAAGGCACACGGCTGGAAAGGAGAGGGTCCAGGAGTCAAATCCACATCTGCCTGACTTCCGCCTGCACTTTCCAATAAGCCCCTGGCAGTAACGGCAGCTACGAGGGAATGGATGCCTGGAGGGGGCGAGCAGAGCTAGCAGCGGCCTGGAGCCGGGAGGAAGGGTGGGAAGGCTTAGGATACCAGCGGCTTTGTAGCTGTTGAAGGAGAAGCGGTTCAGGGTTTGAAGGATAACCGTGTTGGGGTGGGTGAACCCCCCGCCGCAAAGCGAACCGTTCCAGACTTAAAGGGTGTTCTTCCCAACTCCCAGCTCTGTTCCTAGATGGCAGAGAAGCTTCTTAACATCTAGATCCTGAACAGCCCCCTGTGTTGCCTGCCCGCCTCCCTCCCCTCTTCTCCAAGAACGCGTTCCCTTCCTATCTCTCGCCACCCTGTGCCAAGCGCTAGTGTCACAAGAGAACACACCATGGACGGCGTTCCAGCCCACACGGGGCTCACAGTGGCCGTGAGCTCAGCCGTTGCTGGGGTCCACGTTGGAGCCGCTCACCGTGACTTCCGGCTCTCCCCTCTTTCTGGACACGTGGCCCTTGAGGGGAGCCTGGACACGTGCCTTCCTTTGTCCAGTGAGCTAGGGAGGGAATCACGTGCGGCATTTCCAGGCGGACGCATCTGAGACCAGGCGGGGTGTTCCTGGAGCCCTCTCTTCTTTTGCCGCAGCAATTGCCTTCTCACGGTTGTTAGGGAGGACAAGTGTCAAAGGAGCCCCTGGTCCCAGGATGGACAGTTCTTGTGTGCTCACCTTTGTTGTTTGAAGTGGCTGAGATGTGGAAGTTATGGGTTAATGACAGTCTCATGCGTCTGTCCTGATGCATACAATTGCATTTTGATCTGGACTTTCAATCTTAGCCTTCTTTCTGGCTTCCCTTTTTGCTGTGCCTTCATCTCTTGGAAGAATTTGGCTTTCCTGCGAGACTTGGAGCTCCTTGAGGACAGGGTCTTCTTTCCTTCTGTCTCCCTGCCTCAGGACCCAGCACGTGAGTGCTGGGTGAGAGCAAAACCAATGTCTGTCTGAGTTGGCACAGGCAGTGCTCACCCATGGCACTGCCCCCCGGGATGAGGGAAGGTGGGCTGGTGAACTCTGACAGGACGGGTTTGTCCAGCTGGTAAGTGGTGGGGTCAGGCCATGAACTTGGATGTGTCTGACCCTAAGGCGTACCCTCTTTCTGCTGTAACACCCCATGGATGCCCCCCTGACTGGGCTTCCATCTGCTGAGCTTTCTTCTCGTGGGCAGTGCTTCCTTCACCCCATCTCCTCCCTTCCGCTGGTGGAGTTGGGATTTGCCCCTTAGGAAGCTTCCCATATGCCTCTTCCTAAGAAGGAGAAGAATTAGTATGTTTTGAGTATTTACGAGATTCCAGGTACCTGGTCCCAAAGTGGACACTATCTATGTGAGAAATACATAGATGATTAATACAGGTTATTGCGTGTAAGACTCATGATAAAATGAGGAGCTGGACCCATCCTCATCCCGGGGGTTAAAAAAGAGGCGTATATGGCTCAGAGAGGTCAAGTCACTGGATTCAAGTCACAGAACTCGCACGTAGCAGAGCTGAGACTTGAATGCTGGTATGACTCCTTAATGGAGGAGTTTGCATTTCATGTTGCATCGTATTGGAGGGAGCTTGTATGCGTGCATGTGTGTGTGTGAGAGAGAGAGAGAGAGAGAGAAGGAGGGAGTCAGAGAAGAACTTTTCAGGAGAGTCAGTGATGATAGAGAAACATCTTTTCTGTACTTGCTGTTTATCCAAGTTTGTCACTTGTGTTTTTACAGGAAGCTGTAAGGACTTCCTGCTTTAGCTCTCACAGATGCAGGCCCCGATAACGCCCGTATTTACATACCTACGGGGCAAGGCGAGGTCCTTGAGCTGCTGACTCTTGTGGGATTTCAGGACAAGGACTGATGGATCACCTCCTCCCCTTTATCTCTCCTGCAGCCTCCCGGCCCCGCTGGGGCGGATGGGGGAGGGGAGCCTTTCCTCGGTTCTTTAATGTGGCCTTTAAGCCCTGCACGAGCCCTAGGCTAAGCATTTTCAGGAGTGTTACCTCATTTGCTCCTAACACTTGCCCAGCCCTGGCCCTATGGCACCAGCACCGTTATCCCCAGTAATGTGCGCGTTCAGAAGTAGAGTGAGAGCACAGAGTAGGGGGCTGCGGCCAAGGGGGCAGCCTCACAGTCGGAGAGTCACACAGCCCAAATGTCAGGAGGGCCCCGGTTGAGAAACTGTGAACGGTTACCTCATGGACCATTCAAGGCCTGGGACTGAACCCACCTCTGCCAGCATGTGCTCCTCCCAGTGGAGAAGCAATGGATACAAGGCCGATGCTGTCAAGAGGCCCTTCTCCAGCATCTCTGCACGTGCTTTATCACTCCCTGTACACACCCGGCCCCACCGTGACCACCTCTCTGATGGTTTCAGACGACACCTCCCCGGTAACAGGTATATTTCACCTTTGTGACCTTGTAATTCTTTGCACCGGAATCCCTGTAGGCTCATCTTTGTCGAGTAGAGTTTTCAAGCTTGACCTGAAAATTACCCGACATGACAGACTTCTAATGTCACCTGAAGCTGGACTGATGGATTTCACTCAGTTAGGAAGCACTCGGGCCGTGCCCAGCTCATGCTAGATGCTAAACTGTGCACGGGGAGCGGGGGGGACACAGGGGAGTCATTATAATAGTCACAGTGTCAGCAACAACTAACAGCATCCACTAAACTTTGCATATCAGCCAGGCAACATTGCAGACACCCTCCAGGGACCCTGTGGTCCATGGGAAGCCCAGAAGGGGGTGCCCATGTGTGCCTGGGTGGTCAAGGAGGATGACTAGTGATGCAGGGCCCTGAGGGGAGACTTGGAAGCAGAGACATGTGTGGGTGAGGGCATTACGGGCAGAAAGATGAGCATGAGGAAAAGCCTGGGGCAAGCCCAATGCAAGGTGGGTCTAGAAACTTCCAAAAATTCAGTAAGTACTGTTTTTTGTTTTGGGTGTTTTTTTTCCACCTCGGCTTTTTAGAGCCACACCCATGGCATATGGAAGTTCCCAGGCTAGGGGTCCAATCAGAGCTACAGCTGATGGCCTACGCCACAGCAAGTCGGGATCCAAGCCTCGTCTGCACCCTACACCACAGCTCACAGTAACACCGGATCCTTAACCCACTGAGCGAGGCCGGGGATCGAACCCACAACCTCATGGTTTCTAGTTGGATTCTTTTTTTGCGCCATGACGGGAACTGCAAATTGAGTCATAAAGAAGGCATTGGGGGTTGACGAGGTGTTTAGATCATACAAATAAATCATGTGCCTCGGCTCAGTCTGTTTTCACCTCCATCACTCAGGGCCACAAGGTCTCCAGGTTGACTTAGCCCGGCAAGGATTTCCAGGGTTTTCCCCGATGGACATTGTCAGGCCGGCCTCTCTGAATGACACTGAGGTTGGTTATCAAAACGTCAAGACCCAGGGTCCGGATACTGCGGAGCCAATTCAAGTATTGATGACCCAAGAACTACAAATATTTACACTCATCTCCATGTCCAAGTCGCTGGGGATGTGGTACATCAAGTTAATTAGCCGGTGCAGGTTATTTACTGAGTTCCTTCTCTGCTTGAGCACAAAGCAGGGGAGCTGGGGGCGGGGGGGGGGGGTGGACGCGGACAAAGAATTATGATAACAGAGAGGTCCCAGAGGTCCCAGCTACCAGGAGGGGGATGTGAGGGGCGGGCGGGCAACCTGCAAAAACCAAGTCAAGAATGTAGTGGAAGATCACCCAGCCGGGCCCGTGGAGTGGAAACCACATCTAAAGAGAAAAGGATGGGACTCTAGAGGCGAGATGAAAGGGGGCCTTGGAGAAGGCGGGGTTCAGGCAGAGCCCCGAAGGACAGGAACAAGGGGAAAGTTAGCTGATGAGGGGCCCTTTGCTTGGCAGCCAGTAATGATCCCAAGACTCATACCTAAAGAAAAGCCAAAGGGTCCTATATTCAGGTCAGGTCCCTACTTGCTGGGACATCCCATTATGTCCCTCCTTGTCTCATGCCCTTTTTCCTGCAAAGAACCCTCTCTGGCCTCCCTGCCTCCATTCACCCCCACCTCGAACCCAAACCCCTGCCTACGTCCTATAAGTTATCCCCAGTCTGTGGTCACATCATCGTTTTGAGCTTTTGTCTGTGCTCTCTACTCGGTTCGAATGTTCCTCCTTTGTTCTGCAAGATGAATTCCTCTGTCATTATACAGGCATTTTAAATGTTGCCTCTTCCATGCAGCCTTCCTGCATCTGCCGTGCTCTTGCCTTGCTGCTCTCCATGTGACTTGGTTACTGTGACTGATTCCCTCGAAGAAATGCAAGCAGCTTCTTGAGATCAGGAACTTGACTCACTGCATGTTTCCTTCCACATCTGCAGGGAGCGCAGGGTATGGCTCATACAGCAGGCGCGTGGATTACTTGTTGACTCTGGGCAGATTGAGCTAGGCACTGAATACTTGCTGCAAAGATCTGACTTAGGCTGGGGGTGGCTTGAGAGCCGCTCTGTCTGATGCTGTGGCCACTGACCACATGTGACCATTTAACTTTCCATGAACTGCAATGAAATTAAATGTAGGATGCACCTCCTCCGTCGTACACGCCGCATTGCAAGTGCTTGGTAGCCCCATGAGGTGTTGGAGAGCTCAAGGAGAGACCAGTTCATCACTGCAGAAAGCTCCATGGGACACCATTGGCCTTGCCTTTATAGAGTAGAGAACTGCCTCTTGTGCCCGGTCTCCTGTCCTGTTTATACCTCTTCCGTCTCCCCAGGGTTCGCTGTGGCCGGTCTTTGGGCAGTCGACTGTCTACTTGTACCTTGCCCAGAGCTGCAGAGGACTTTGGCGAGGTGGGTGGGGTGGGCTTGGGGTAATTACGGCTCAGAGGAATCAGATCACCCCTCCTGGCTGGGCTTCAGGGCTGCAGAGAGCACAGTGTCTGTGGTGCTGAGACACGGAGACTTTGTCTCGGGAAACTTGGGGCCGAATTACAAGAACAAGCTGCTCTTGGCTCCAGGGGACGAGGTTCAGAAACACCTGGCAGCCCCGGAAACAGAGGTCGCTCGGCTTTTCATTGAAAATGCTCTGGATGGGCAGGATAAGGACAAAGCTATGGCAGAACCTTCTTGAATGTGTTTTTTTTTTGCGGGGAGAGGGGGTGGGGGGAGCCGTTGCTTCTGCCTTTGCATATGATCATTTTGGTTTTTGCCAGTTCAGGTAAGCGCACTGACAGAACCCCAAGATCAGTGGGTTTCAAGCATCATTTTTTTTCTTTTTTGAAGTCAATACGTGCCCAATTTCTAAAGCACATAAAGAGAGTCACTGCCCAGGTTGCAAGTGGGGAGGGGAGACAGAGCCCCCCTTCTTTGGCCCATCCTCCAGCTCCATCAAATAGCACACCTCCAGGGGGCGCTATCTTCATGGTAGCCTAGGATCTGACCCCAGCAGCCCCACCCTTGCAGTGGGTGGAGGCAGGCATGCACAATTTGAAAACTTTATTCTCTCTGCCATCCTAACTTAATAAAGAATAAACTATGCACACTTCTCCAATCCTAATAAAAATATGCATATTTCTACCTCTTTCTCATGTGTAACGTGGCTTTTATAGGAGAACTCATCAGAGCTTCTCAACAACGTTCAGATTAGAGGCTTTGGAGTCAGGGACTTTTCCTGTTCCTCTCTGGACCCTGACTCCTTGGTTAGTGTGTGACACGTAGTAGGCATTTAATGTGTGGTTTGCAGCAGGAGGGAGAAGAGAGTGGAGGAGAGGCCAGGGAGAGTGGGAGAAGGGGGAAGTAGGAAGTGAGAAAGGAGAAGAAGCAAATCAGGAAGGAAGGAAGCAGGAAGGAAGGGAGGGAGGACGGAGGGAGAGAAGGGCGGAGGTGACGCCCTATCCTTGTAAGTTTCATTTGCCAGATCAAGGAACTGAGATGCCAGGATGTTTAAGCGGCTTTAGTAAAAGTCAACAAGATGATCAACAGAGGAGCCTGGATGTCATCTCAATGCTTCTGTTCCTGAAGCCTGTGCTTTTAACCGCTATGCCACCCGCCTCTCATTTAATTTTTTGAAGATAAAAAGGCTACTGTAGGTACTTAACTACCTGTCCTCTTAAGGCTCCAGCTTTTTCATGTAGAAAACGGTAGAGAACCTCTGTCTCCTCTGAGAGGGAATTCTTCTCTAAGGCGCCTTGTTCTTCCCTCCCCTGAAATACGCCAGCCCTCTCTGGTCCATCAGTGGCAAATCGGAAGCCAGCCTAGGGTGCATATGGAAAGTGGGCATTTGTGAAGCCAGCCCGCAGGCACTGGTTTCCTGGGGTGGCTGATCGGGATGGGCTTTTACATGCACGTTGTGTCAGGAGGTCAAGAGTTTTGGCGCTGGTTCCATTTTTATAACGAAGCTGTGTGTCTGGAATTGGGAAAAAAAAATCTTTGGGGGCGGGGTGGGGAATGAGTGATAGGACGAGATTCTGAAACCACCGTGGGGACTTGGTGACGCAGGCTAAGCTGCTCGTAATGGGTCTTGCTATGGCCATGATGTTCGGAATAATTAAACCCCAGCTAAGTCCCACTGGCAGGAGCGCAGTTACGTGACTTCATCCCCCCCGCCCCCCACATACACACACACACGTCCACGCACGGAGGGAGAGAGAGGAACTTTCAAAAGGCTTGTAACAGAACAAAGCGCAGTTTTACTATCACGAAATCGTTATGGATGGCCCTCCTTGAGGTGAAGTGATACCCTTTATGGTCGCATTTTGGTCGTTTCCTTAAATTATTGAAGGCATTTCTGAGGGCCTGTGCTCTTGGAACAGAGCTGGCAAAGAGGTCCCTGTCCCCCGTCTGGAGGTGGGTTAATGATGGCGCTCCTTGTGCTCTGCGTCCAGGACACAGAGGTTAATAAAACCCGTAGCTCTTCTTCATGGGTGCCAGGGGATGGTTAATGTTCAAGTCTGTGCAGGACCTCGGCTTAATGTTCCGTGTGAAGGATGGCGCTGCCAGACGACACCCTCCCTGGTGCCAGCCGCGCACATTAGTGCGCGCTGGAAACGGGCTGAGCAAATCTGGAGACCCTAGGTGTTTGAACTGGAGCTGGGTGTGACGGGCGGGCACCCTGAGCTGTTGGCCACCCTTGGCCGCCAAGGGCACCGGACAGAGAGTTGGGAGCACCTGTGCCCAGCACCTGCTGGCTCTGGGGTGGCTCGACCTGGGGTCCCTCATCCTCCTCCGCCCACTGAAGGGTGCACACTGCCTTCTGCCGTCCCTGGGGCTGTGCCCAGTACGCGGTCCGGAGGACTGTCAGGTGGCATACCCATGTTGGGTATGTATGGGCTTCAGGGGATCGTGGGACCCTGGAGTCAGACCTGCCCTGCACCTGATGCACAATGCCTGACCCCTCTCTCTTGGTTTGCCTTCTGCCACAAACAAACCCAGAGATGAGGATTCGAGGGCAAGTCGTTGATGTGGGAGGTGAGCCCAGGAAAAAGCAGGAAGGAAAGGGGAGGAGGCCACGAGGGATAACGAAGTCAGTAAGCGAGTTACCCCGTGGGGCCCCGGAGCTAATCCCGCCGGGAACCTCTGGGAGGCAGCGTAGGACACGTGCCTCAGAGCACCCCCACCCGAGGGGCAGGAGAGGGGGGCCTGTGTACACCAACTTCCGCCAGTCATTGGATGAAGGCTGCTCCAGTGGCCCTGGGCTGCCATGTCCCTGCACAGAGCAGGGTCCCACAGACAGAGGAAGCCTCAGGCAAGAGATGCTGTGCTGGTTTGGAAACATGGACAGTGCCTTTGGAAGTGAGAGGGGCCGACCCATGTTCCTTCTCTGCAAAATGAGACCAGCAGCGCCTACCTCCCGGCATTGCCATGACGGTTAAATGAGGTAATACACAAGCCCAATAACTGTTACGAGGACTGCCAGCCTGAAGGGTGGGTGCGTTTACGGCCTTTGAGACCGTAGGTTAGACCTGGGCGAAGTGCCCACATTTAAAGTCTTCCTTCAGACCTCCGATACTTTGGTATGTTGGAAAATAAACTTTTCTGGAGCTCCCTGGTGGCTCAGTGGCTTAAGGATCCGGTGTTCCCTGCAGTGGCTTGGGTTCAATCCCTGGCCCAAGAATTCCTGCATGCTGTGGACGGGGCCAAAAAGAAAAAGAAAGGAACTTTGCTGTGCGTTTGGCATCGGAGGGAGTGGGCAGGATGAATGTGTAGGTCAGAGGATGTGCTTTTCCTCCCTGAGACCAGAAAGCGGGCGAAGGAGCGCCTTCTGTGCACCACGTTTACCTGGAGAAGAAAAGGAGTCTAGGTGCGTTTGGCCCCAGGCGGGGTAAGTGAATTCATCACGGCCAGTCTGCCCTGTGGACAGTTTGTTGTCACCTTGAGCCGCTGGCCACAAGTCCTTCGTGGCCTCCATCGTTTGAAACGTGGCTTCTGCTGTGCAGTGGGTCATGTTTCTTCATCAGGGGGTGAACAACACCCCAGGGTACGTGCCTGGAGCCTCTTGCTTAGATGTCGCTGGAATGCGTGTGGACACACCACAGTGTGCTTATCTTAGAATGGCCCCTCATTCCCCAGCCTTGCCCCTTCCCATGGGGCCCCAGGATAAATTCCTTGGAGAATCAGTTGGTTCTTAGATGGCAGGGACTTACTGCTTTGACACAGGTGGGGTACCTTCGCACTGCTGTGTCTGGGACCTTCATGTCCGCTGGGAGCCCCCTCTCTCTAGGAGGGGCTGCAGAGCAGGCGTCTAGGACTCAGCACCTAAGCTTCTGGTACCCAGGGATGCCACTGCCCCTGGAGGGCGTGTTTCTATAGTCATGAAGGAGCCAACGGTGTCTGCTCTCTGCTGATGCTGTGGCCGGGGTCCACGCTGGCTGAGCACACAGGTGCAGGAATGAAAGCATGGATGTGGAAATGCACAGGGAGGTGAGCAAGAGGAGGAGGGGGCTGCTTTTCTGCTTTTTGTAGGTTTGGGGATTTGCAGCTTCCTTCACTGCCTCCCCCCCAACCCCCGCCCCCCGCCGTTGTGCTAAAAACCAGGAAGCTGAGCTGACACTTGCATGTACATCTGAGGCTTCCCTTTTCAGTTTCGCAGATTCCTTTCTTGCCTTGCTGTCATCCACTGGGGAGACGGCCCCAGTCTTACTCACAGTTAAGCATAAATAGTGCTCAGGCTGCTAAAAAAAGGAGAGATTGCAGTGCTTCTGATTTCCATGTGCGTCATTATTTGACTGCAGCACCTCGTGCTGTAAGCCTGTAAGCTGAGTGATGGTCTGGGGGCACCAAGCCCAAATTGGTCCCCTCTCCATGTGACCTGCTACCAGCTCTTAAAGTGGAAGAGTCTTAAGAAAAAATCCAGGCATTCCCATCGTGGCTCAGCAGTAACAAACCTGACTAGTAACCATGAGGATATGGGTTTGATCCCTGGCCTCGCTCAGTGGGTTAAGGATCCTGTAGTGCAGTTTGCAGACGCAGCTTGGATCTGGCATTGTTGTGGCTGTGGTGTAGGCTGGTAGCTGCAGCTCTGATTCGACCCCTAGCCTGGGGTCCATATGCTGCAGGCGGAGCCCTAAAAAAGTAAAAATAAAAAAAGTAAAAATAATAATAATAAACAATAATGCAGACCCTCCGGTGACTTTGAAGGAGCCCTCAAGAAACCGATGTCTTCACAATGGGGTTTAACAAATAATGCGAACAGATCCCTGTGGAAAGGGCTTCCCAACAGTCTCAGGTGGTTCTAGAAGCCCACGGGGAGGTGTGGCCCACACTGCATGAGTGCAAGTGAGTTCGCGGTCACTGATTCTCTTACCTCCGCGTTGCCCAAGCTCTTGACTTTTTCAAGCGAGAAGCGTCAGGGAATGAAAATGCACACTCATCATCCCCCTCCAGGAATCCAAGCCACGAAGAGACACCCTGGGGGCTTTGGGTGACCACCAGAGTCCTGGACTTCGGATGTCTTTGGTGACATTTGGTCCCTAATTCACCCTCTTATCTGTTACTTTGTTTAGAAATAGTTATCAAGTGCTTATTCTAAGTCAGGACCTGGTCTGTGCGACATCCCCCCTGCCCCAGAGATTTCTTGGTCCATGAAGGAGGTGGAGTAATTATCTGCATATGGTGCTATGTTTATGAGAAGCCAGAGGTCACTGGGCACCTAGCGGAGCCTGGTGGGTCAGGCCTGGCCCCTGCAGAGCAGGCATCTAGGCTGAAACCTAGAGCTGTGTGCAGGGAGGCGGCACGGAGGTCTGGGGTTGAGGGGCTGCTCACGCCCAGGCCCGTCCCGCTTGCTGGTCAGCAGATCCATCCTGGGCCCGAGCCCTTGAAGTCCCTTCCTGCCTCTCAGCCCACTCCTGTTGAAATCCCCGTGAGAGCTGGTGATGCCCACCTACGCATCTGCCAGGAGCGTGGAGCTCCTACCGCCCTGGGGCTGCCCTCCTTAAAACAGGATGGAGCTGAGACCGGGCTCCTGCCCTCGGTGGGGGGCACAGCCAGGATAAGAGAGCCGAGTTGTGAATGAGCATCATGTTAGGATGTGCCGCCTTTGGTCCCCCCAACCCCCGGCCCCTCCCCGACAGCCCTGGCAGGAGGCTCTCTTATCGCAGCGGCTCACACGTTACAGATAAGGAAACTCAGGCGCAGCTGAAGTCACCTGCCCCAGCAAAGGCCTGGGCCTGTGACAGCCAGGGTTGTACCCAGGTCTCCCCCCGCCTTTGCGCCCATGAACAGGGTCATGTGGTGGTAAAAGAGACAGACAGCTTCAGGGCTCCCGAGGGGCCTGGCTCAGACCCATCCTGGCCTCTAGGCCCATGGAGGTAAGACGTCTCAGAGCCCCTCTCGGATCTGGACACTTTCCCCAGGGGGAGCCTCCAGGGAAGGTGGAGAAAGAGGCCCCACCATGAGCCCTGTGCCCTCTTGATTGAGGGACCCACCCTGCCAGGCTGCTGGGCCTCCGGCCTTTATCCGACCCCACCCCCTGCACCTCCAGCCTTTCCCCTCGGGCCCCGCTGGCCGGCCTTGGCCTGTCTCTGGCCTCGGCCCGGGCGCCAGGCCTGCTCCTGGAACCTGGCCAAACCCCACCCCACATGCGGCCTCTGCCCTGGTCATGAGGGCAGGCCGGGAGCTCACAGGCCAGGCTTGCGCTGGGATGGGTGCTCCCGGTGATCGGCTCAGCCTGTAGGTGTGAGAGGCCTGCCTGCAAGTTTGCAAGGGGCCTGAATCTTCCAAGGCAGAGTTCGGGAAAGGGGCTGTCCTGCTGCAGCTTTCCCAGGCCACTGGCTTCTGTACGCATGCACGCGCACGCGTGCACACACCCCCCCCCCCACACCCCCAAACCCTAGATAGCACCTTCTTTTCATGCCTTGTTCCTGTCTTCCAGAGCCTGTATCAAACCACCTCTCCTCATCCTCTTTCATCCGCACTTTTTCCAAAAGTTCTCGTGAAAGGAAGACCCGCCCCCGCCCCCTGCCACATCCCCATTTTTCAGACACATACACTGAAGCCCAGAAAAATAAAGCAACTTTGCTCAAAGTCTCAGGCAGCTGGTGTCAGAGTCTGATGAAATCCAGCTTTGTCTGACTCCACGGCCCACGCTTCTGGCCACTGAGGAGCTTTGTGACTTTGTGACATGTCTCAGCCTCCGTTTCCTCAACTATAAAACAGGGATAACAAAAATGCCCAGTCGGTGAGGTTGGAGAGTGAATGACAGGAGGCAGGGAGTGTGCTCAGAAAAGCGCCTGGCCCAGGGGCCTCTCTAGTAAGGGGTAAACACCTCTTGTGTGCATGTCACAGTCGTGGGCCCTGGATGAGCCCTTTCCTGCTTGGGGGCACCGCCGTCAGTCAGCTTCCCAGCTGTTGCCCCCGCATCTTTTGTCCCAGACTCTGTGTCCTCTTTCTTGCCTTCCCTCCACGGATGGCTTTTTTTCCCTTCTGTTTTTATTGCTTTTGTTTCTGCACGGTAAACCCTACAAGCCCCGGAGGTTTCTGGGCTGATGGTTAGCATTGCTGCAGGGGACATGCCAGGCCACAAGAGCGGTGTCTTGGCATCAGTTTTTCCCCCTGAAGCTTGTGCATACATTTACCCCAACTAATTTAATAGCATCCCCTGGATTGGCTTCTTAGGCAGCAAGACGGACTATCCCAAGCGTGGCGCTCTTCTCTCCTTAAGTAAAATAAAGGAAGTGTTTTGCCGCGAGAACCTGGGTTTCCCTGGCCATTTACCGCTTAGAAGCTGTGTGACTCTGGACAACTTACTGAACATCTCTGAGCTGCATTGCCTTTGGGAATGGGGACTGCAGGATGAGAGGTACAGAATCCGGTTCTCAGGGTTTTGAAGAGAGTTCAGTGACAGACCAGCAGGCAACGCCTGGCATTGTAGGTGCTCAATAAAATACTAAACCAGGGTCCAGTTGAACAGGTTCAACAGTTCAGCTAGGTGGGGGAACAGAAAAGGAAACAAAGCAAAGCCTTTCTTGGATAAATCCACCGGGAAGGACAGGGCCAGGGGCCAGGAGCTGAGGACCCAGCGCCACACTGCGTCCCAAGCCAGGCAGGCCCTTGGGAGACGGAAGAGGTTGAAGCCTGGGCAGCCGACCTGTCTACTTCCTGGTGCAACCCGCAGCTTTCCTTGAAGGCAGGGCCCAGCTTCCTTATCGGTGGGCTCAGAGTCCACAGCTCCAGGGCCGGACGCCTGTGTGCGGGAGGCTGGGAGTGCTTATCAGGCCTCTCCCTAGGTCAGATACCCAGACTTTGGCCGTGGTTGGGCTTGAACGTGGCAGCTGCTCCTTCCCCAGGGGGGATACCCCAGTACATTCCTCAACATCCCTTCCCAGTTGAAAAACAGAAAGCAAAAAAAAACCAAAAAAAAAAAAACCAACCCAGAAGGTCCCATCATGGCTCAGTCGTAAGGAACCTGACTAGGTATCCATGAGAATACAGGTTCGATCCCTGGCCTCGCTCAGTGAGGGAAGGACTCTGCGTTGCTGTGGCTGTGGTGTAGGTCACAGACATGGCTTGGATCCCGCGTGGCTGTGGTTGTGACTGGCAGGTACAGCTCCCATTGGACCCCTAGCCTGGGAACCTCCATATGCTGCAGGTGCAGCCCTAAAAAGATTTAAAAAAAATAATGAGTTGAAAGTTGACTGCTGCACTTTCACAAAGATGATGGCCAAGGATGAGATGGTTTGTAGGGCCAGGACTCCTGGCTCTTCCTTCCGGCTACAGGGTCCCTGTCACATCCCATCACAGGGGCAGTGAGGTTGGACCTCCTCACCCTGCAGAATGCTCCTGCATCCGAAGAGGTACTTGGACGGATACTTGAATCCAGGTCCCTCTTTTATCCCGAGAGAAACCCTGTGAGGAGGCGTTACTCTCCCTGCTTTAGCGCTAAAGGAGCTGAGGAGCAACGAACAGGCTCCATGGGAAGGAGCCCAGGAGCACAGACTCTAGCCTGTGTGTGTGGCGCTTCCCTCCAGGCCTGGCCCCGTGAGTTCAACATGGTATGTCACCGACTCCTCCTCACGTCTGGACCCTCCTGCCTCCATTGGATGAAAAAGAAATCACACTGAGAAAGGTTTGAAAAGGAGAGCTTAGAAGCTGTGTGACTCTGGACCACTTAACGCACATCTCATGGACTGAGCTAGCAAAAGTCACAGTCAGAATGCTAATCTCAGCAGTTGATTTCAGACCTGTCCCCCGACCCCCACAGGACACAGAGGTGATGCTCCCTGGCCCGGGGTCTCCTGCCTGTGACACTGCTGACTTTCTGGAAGAAGTCCCCCTCGTGGTGGGGGCTGGCCTGTGTGCTGTAGGATTCTTAGCAGCGCCTCTGGCTTCTACCTGCTCGTTGTCAATAGCAACCCCCCCACCCCAATTTATGACAACCCCAAATGTCTCTAGACATTGTCACCTGTTCCCCGGGGGCAAAATAGCCCCAGGAAAGAACCCCTGCTCTAGACCAAGGTCAGGCACTGTGGTTGTTACATAGGATTCTGTTATCATTGCGACTGTGGTTATGACTATAGCATCCTTGCCAGCGTCCCGTTTGCGTTTGGGCAGGAGCTGACTCAGATGAGCTTCAGCACATAACGTAGGGTCCACGCTAGAAGCCTTGAGAGATGAAAATGGGGACGGTTCATAATGAGGTCAGAATGCAGACACAATTGCAGGCAACCGGCGTGCATGTCCGCCTCTCTTCTACCTGATTTCCAGGTAAGGTGGCCAGGTATGTGACTCCCTAGCTTCATATTTGCTGTTGATGCCTTCATCCAGGGGGCTTGGCTTGGTTTAAGGGCTCCGGAAACTTAGGACTGGCTCCTGCCCCCCCCCTTCTCCCACTCCTCCAAAGGACCCCCCACCTGTGGCACCTCCCCAGGCTAGCTGCTGAATGTTTAAATTGGTTGAAAAATGGGAGATGACCTCAAAGAGTTGGTTCTAGGTTTTCTTTTTTGCTGTCTGGCTAAGCTGAGTCCATCCTGTTAAGGTTCTCAGGATGTTGGCCTAAATAATGCAGACCTGGGTTCCACTTGGGAAAGCACATTTGATGGGCACAGTGTGCCTTTCTGGTCAACTCTGCTGAACTGCCTCTAGTCTGGAGAAGGTGGGCCCCACACGCTCCTTCCAGGGCATGTGAAGGTGATGGTTCCACAGTGACTGAGCCTTGGCTGTATGCTTGGTCTTGCCATGAACGTTTCCCATGGATTATTTCATTTCACTTCACCCTTGTTGCAGCCCATGATGCTGTCTTTGTCACCATTTTATGGACGTGGAATCAGAGGTTCCAGAAAGATGAGAAACTTTAGCAAGGTCGTACAATTGGATAAGGATAGAGTTATAACTGGGGGGCAGATCTTTGGATTCCAAAGCCAAGGAGCCCTACTTCTCGATGGCATATAGATTCAATGAAGTCAGTGGTCATCCATCGACTGAGCACATGTGCCAGGCTCCACACGAGGGGCCTCTGGGGTACAGGGCATCTCTTAAAGCAAGCCTGCCCTCAGGGAGGGCTCCTCCAGCCCAGTTCCTGCTTGCGGGGGTGGAAGCATCAGAATGGAGTCCTTGGGCTTGGCTGAGTGGCAGCTGGGCAAGAATAGTGAAGAGAATGCCAGGCAGGGGGTGCCATGCTGAGCCAGGCAGGCTGGAATGTTGCAGATGCATGGTTCCCAGTGCAGGGGGTGGGGAGCAAGGGTCAGGTCTAAGATCAGGACCCCACAAGACTCGTGACAGCGTAGCATAGCACAGGCTCACACATACACTCAGGCGCCCGTGCACACACACGCCCTCACCCTCATACTCAATCACATGAAATTCAGCCACAAGCTTGAGGCGCTTATGCCCTCAGACCCCACCTGGGACTAGAGAACCAGAAAGTTTGGACTCCGTCCCTCTGCTCCAGGAGCCCAGGGAGGGCCCGAGATCTTCCCGCATCTTTCCTTTCCTTTCCAGTTACCCACAGACCCGTGCCCCTCCTTTCTCACAGATGCCCGCATCCTCGTCGCTGGCACTAGGGTGAACATGAGTTCTGGGGATGTGGTAAGTTATGACCATGTTATAGAGAGAGGGAGGTTGCAGGTACAGTTAGGGTTACTAGTCGCTTGATTCTGAGATGGGGAGACGATTCTGGATTATCTCGGTGGGTCCCAGGAATCGCACAGGTGAGGCTGGAGGAGCAGGGTCAGAGAAGGAGGTGTGAGGAGAGGCGGCAATGAGAACTACCTGCTCTGAAAGCAGAGGAAGTGCCCCAGCCAAGGAGTGTGGCCAGCCTGGAGAGATGAGCAGAGGCAGGAAACAGGTGCCGTCCTGCTGGCATCTTGATTCTAGCCCTGTGAGACCCCCCCGTCCAACTGACCGCAAGGACGGAGAATACATTGGCGTGGTTTTAAGCCACTAAGCCTGTGGCCCTTGGTGACAGCAGCCAGAGGGGGCTCAGACATCTTCCTCTTTAGGACCAGGCCTGTCCCGCGAGCTCTGTTCAGTGAACCCTAGTCGTTCACAACCTGGGCAGGTGTCGCTGTGGGCGCCTCTGTTGATGCTCACCTCTTGGGATCCTAAAGGAAGTCCTTCTCCACCTTGTAGGGCTGGAGGGATGCACCCCTGGAGCCAGCCTGGCCCCAGGAATGAAACTATCTCTTATCAGTGGCCATAACCACACCCAAGAGAGCTCTGATAGCCTGGGGCCTAGAAGGGAAGGGGGCCAGCAGGCCTGGAGCCTCAGGGATGCCATGAGCGGCCCCGGGGAGCCCTGTGTGCCGTGATCAGCCAGTCCTTGCTTCTCTCCCCCCGCCGCCCCGAAGCCCTCCCCACCACCCCCCTTTTTAAAAAAACAAAAACTACAATATTATGTTCAGGCAGCTGGCTTTTTATTATTCATTTGGATTTCTAAATAGGAACATTCTGGCTTTAATTAGAATGAATAATATGAGCGGTAGAAATAGTCAAATATCACAGGGCTTCATTATTTACACCATTGATTTCGACAGGCAGAGAAACACAGAGTAGGACATGTGCTCGGCACTGTGGAAAGAACAGAGCGGCCTCGATCGGCTTCCATCCCCACCCACCGAGGGGACCCTGAGTCTCCATCTCCAGAGGCAAGAAAACCTCAGGACCTGGGGTCTCGCTGTTGTGGGAGAGACAGATTGCACAACAGTTGTCATCCAAGCAGTGACGGATTGGCAGGGGACCTTGTGCTTCATACCACATGTCAGGACGTTCAGGACACGTTTTGCTCACCTAGTCCTGGCAGTTGGCCTGTGCTGAGGAACATTTTTGTCCCACTTGACAGATGAGAAACCTGACTTCAGAGAGGGAAGGTGCCTTGTGCGTCCACGAGGCCACAGGGAGGTAAATGTCTATACCAGGCGGGCTGGCCCCGGGGGCTGCCGACTGGGGGATACTGGCCATGTGTGTTCAGTGCCTTAGGCCAGTGGTTCCCAAATGTGGCTGCCCCTTAAAATCACCCAGGGAGCTCTCAAAACCTGATGCCTGGGTCGCACCCCAGACCTATTCCATCTGCATGTCTGGCTGTGGGAGGCAGGCTTTTCCGTGTCTTTTAAAGACCCCCAGGTGACCCCAAAGCACAGCCACGTCGGGGAACCCCTGCTTTCTCTGTGTTCTCTCTCCAAAATCCCTTATGCCCCTAGAAGAAATAGCCATTGCTGCCCCATTTTAAAGATGAGAGACCTGAGTCTCTGAGAGGTCAGGTGACACCCATTGCGTCGGGACATGAACCAGACGCTTCTAGACCTCTCATTTGTAACCACTACACAAAGACGCCTTCCTGGTGGGAAATTGTTAGTGGGTCAAGAGAGTCTTTTTCCAGGAGAATGCACTGGGCCTCGGGGACGTTTAAAAATTGAATCAAGCTTTTTCCCATCTTGTGGTTTCTAGTTCTTTGAACAACCATGGAAGTGATACCTTTTGCTAAAAGCATCCCCCTTTTTCCTCTGGAGTTCTAACCCACTAATTGAATCCACTTAACCCCCTACATTTACTTCAGTAGCTATAGCACCTCACAGGTCTGAGGTGGGCCCAGCAACCAGGAAGGCTTCTTTGCCCAAGCCCCCAGGAGTGTGGCCTCCTGGTGCCCACAGCCTTGACCTGTGTCCCTGGGGGCCCTGTCCTGCAGGACAAAGTCCCTCCTCTAGGAACCCAGGTTCTCAGAGCAGCACATAGCATCCTCTGTGTGCAAAAGATTTGGGTCATTTCCTCCTTGGATTTATAACTCTGCAGGGACATGGCTGGTGTCTCTAAGATTCCCAGACATCGAGCAGAAGCCTCCCCTCGGAAGGTTGGGGCTGTGGCAATTATTCAGTCTGCAAACAACCAGGGAGCATGTACTCCAGGTCTCATTTCCTTCCTCCTGCTCTCTTCCCTCCATACGTCCTGCTCCCGTTGTGTCTGTCTGTCTGTCTCTCTCTTGTTCCCTTTCTCACTATGGCCCCCAGGCCACACTCTCCTCCTGTATTAGCTTCCTCCTGCTGCTGTAACAAATGACCCCACAGTTCATGGCTTCAAACAACACAAATTGATTGTCTCACAGTCCCAGACACCTGCAATCACTGTGTGGGTAGACTTCATTGCTTTTTGGAGATTGTTCCATGCCTCTCCCCAAGCCTGGTCTGGCAGCTGGCGACCCTTGCCATTCCTGGGTGCAAGGAAGCATCACCCCCCATGCTCGTCTTCCTGTCCCCTGTGTCTCTGAATCACAGGCCTGCTTGTAATGACACTGGTCTTTGGCTAAGGGCCCGCCCTAACCCACTGTGCTCTCACTGAGCGAATCACAAGGTCAGAGATACTATTCCCAGATAAGGTCACATCTGGAGGCTCCTGTGGACTGGACTTTGGGAGGACACTGTGAACCCAGGACGCCTACTTTCCACCTCGCCAAACCCATGCTGCTCAGCCATGTGACCCCAGAAAGCACGTGTTGGATCAGGTGTCACCCTACCTGTTGAGAACCCTCACCATTGACCTCGGGATAATATCTAACTCCCCAGCCGGGCCCCCAGGTGCTGAGACACGCAGGCTCCAGCTGCCTCTTCAACCTCCGCCCAAAGCGCCCTTCTCACGGCCCACCCCACCGGCCTCCCTCCTGTGCCCTGTCCCCACCTCTGGTCTCTGACCTCTGTGTCCTTACTGCCCCCCCTGTGAGCACCTTCTCTCTGGCCCTGCTCACCGCTGGCTGCTCCTCCTCTAGGTCTCAGCTCAAAGGGCACCTCATTGTAAATTCCTTCCCAGACTCTTCCATCTAAAATAATTCCCCTTAGAGTTCCCTGGTGACCTAGGGATTAAGGATCCAGTTTGTCCCTGCTGTGGTGCGGCTTCCATCCCTGGCCCAGGAACTCCTGCATGCCATAGGCACAGCCAAAAAAAAGTAAAAAAAAAATGCATCTGCCTTTATCACACTTAGCAATTTTATTTTCCTCATGACACGGATGACTGCATGAAATGATTGTGTCCTCTTTCCTCTGTGTCTTGCTTGTTCCTTTCTCTTGTGGTTTCTCTCTGGTTCCTGGGACAGTCTAGGAGCTGGGGAAATACTGAGTTAGTGCTAGTGATACCATTGCAGGACATGGCACTGAGTGCCCTTCTTTCATCCATCCACCTTCTCAAGATCTGAGTCCTCACTCTGCAGTGGGCATTAGCCCTGATCCTGAGTGAACAAAGCCATCATTCCCAGGGCGCTTGGCTTCTGCAAAGGAGAGAGTGAAAATACACCCTAACATCGGTTCAGGACTCTGCACAGGGCCTCAAAGGAGTTTCCTCTAAACCTGCACATCATGCTCAGCTCAGACCTTGCTTGTATATCTCACAAGGCCCACAAAGTTCCTGGGCTTTTTAAGCTCCATGGACACTGAGCACCTCTGCAGGGCTAACTGAAGGTCCCGCCATCTCGGTGGCTTCTGTTCCTTTGGTCCAGGCTCAGCCCCACTGCAGTCATCTTCTCTGGGTGAAGCAGGATCAGAGACAGGAGACCACTGTAAGGTCACAGGAGGGGCCGTGGATGTGGAGACTGAGCTTATAGCCTTTAGGCTGGAGCAGCTCTGCAAAGTCACCCGCCCTCTAGACCTGAGCCCTCAGCCTCAGACGGCACAGATCTGGATGCCCAAGGCCTTTTCCGGCCTGAATTTTTTTTTTTTTTTGATTGTTTACTGATTTTCTATAGTTGCGATTTTTACTCTAATTACTACCATGTAATTGTGAGTAACTGATCTTCAGTGCCTAGAACCACTATTCTATTTGTCTGAGCAGTAGAATCACGGGGACATCTTTGCTAATCTGCAAACTCAGGCTAGGAAAGTTAAATCCCTATCCCTAGAGATGAGACAGGCAGTAGTATGTTTTGAAGTTTTCCAGATAATTCAAATGTGCAGACAAGTTGGGAAACCCATGACTTAGCACAGGCATCAGCAAGTTCTTCTGTAAAGGCCTGAGAGTAAAGATTCTCAGCTTTGTAGGCCGAAGGATCTCTCTTGGAACTGCTCAACTCTGCTATTACAGCGTGAAAGCAAGCCCCATAGAGAACATGGAAATGAATGTGCCTGTGTTCCAATAAAACTTTATTTATAGGAAACAAGCAGAGGGCCATATTTAGGCAAAGGGCCTTCTTTGGCCCACAGACCATAGTTTTTGTCTGTCTAGCCTGGCACAATGCGTATCAGATGGATGGATGAATAAATTCCGCAAGCATTTAATAAGCACCTACTGTATATTTGGCTTATGCTACGTGCTGGGATTTGGAAATGACTCTGTGTCCTGTCTAGCTGGGGAAACAGCTGTAAACAAATAATCAAAATGCAGTGAGACCGAGGCAGTTAAAGATGTATGAGCTGGCCGCCAGGGAGGCCCAGGGGAGGGAGGAACCACTTTGGCTTGTGGGATAAGGAGGAAGTCAGGGAGAGGCTCCCAGCAGAAAAGACATTTAAACAGAGTCTGGGAGGAAGATTTGCCGTCTGACTCCTGGCTGCCAGGAATAGAGAATCCCATCAAATTACCGCAAGCATGGAAAGAGGCCGTTTTCTCTCCCAGGTTGAGGCTAACGGGACTGGATCTACAGCCACACCAAGCCTGGCCTTCTCCAGTTCCGTTGGTGATGTGCTTTTCCCCTGGCTTCTTGCTTGTTTTTCCTCTCTCGAGTGAGAGGAACCACATGGCAGTGCCTTTCATGGGCAACCGCACCGAGTGTGATGGTGAAAGTCCTGGGCTTTTAAAGAAGATGCATTTGGTAAATAAGTCCTTTTTCTGTGAAATAGGGAGCATCACAGACCTACTTGAGAGTGTTTGGGCGAAGGTCAAACCAGGTAAAATAGAAAGATGCCTGGGGCTGCCCTTGGCACCTACCGACAATCAAAAATCTCACCTGGCTGTGCTTGTTGTTATCTTCATTCTTATGGATCACGTTCTTGCTCTTGCATCCTTGTAGGTTTCCCTGGCCCAGGATCCTTCCAGCCCCTCCATAAGCACCCCGTCTGTTTTAGAGCCTGCCAACTGCTGGCTCAGGCTCTTAATGGCTTAGTCCAAATGGCCAGAAAGGAGAGACTGGCTGGCCAGCATCCTTCTCCCAAGCCACCAAGTTGCTTCTGGATGGGCCACCCTTCTGTCCATGGTCTCCCCTTGGTCTGGTCTCCCAGGGAGAGAGGAGGGAGCTGACACCAATGCAGCTGCCCGGGCCCCAGGGCTGGGGCTGGGTCTAGGTCCCTAGGAAAGGGCTGGGAATGGGCGATCACCTGGAATTGGACTGGTACAAAGAAGCCGTTGGGAAGATGGTCCGTCGGGGAACCATGTGCAGAGGAAGGAGTCTGAGGTCTTGTCACGGTACCTCTCTTTCAAGAGAACCTGGGCGCAGGGTCCTAAATCAGATGAGCCAGAGGGCCTCACCGTCCCCATGTGTGGAGCCCCGCCCATGAATCCCACATTCCAGAAACTCAGCCAGCCCTGGGGATTGGCCAGCCATGCAAATTAGCCCAGGCCCAGTGGCCCAGGCCTGCAGGGCGGAGTCGCCAGCCCCCCAAGAAATCACTTTGGAGTCAAGTGGGAAGGTGTGGCGCAAGGACTAGAGAAGCCTTTGTTTGTTCCCATCTGCAAGCCCAGGCTGCCAAAACATATTGGGAGTGGAATGAGAAATAACGGAATCAAAATACTGTGAAGGAAATAAGTGCTGAAGAGGATAATCAACATCCTTTCTGAATAGATTTCCTGCCAGAGAGACAGGAGCAAAGGGAAAGTGTTACCCCCGGGGCCAAGGCAGACAGTGGTCCTGGAAAGGAGAAAAAAAAAATTACTTCCTGGAAGAGAGTGTTTTAATTGTTCTTTTAAGAGGGAGAGGCGGGAGCTGCCAAGGCTGGAACGAGTCCTCTGTTTGGGGGGTGCCTCCATTTTCTCAGCCACAGGAGAAGCCCAGGACCCCCCATCCGTGAGCACAGGCCACGTAGCCGTGTTGTTTCTCCGCATCACTGGCTTGGCACTGGGCAGGCATCTTAAGCATCTTCATTTTTCCCCGGTGTCAACAGGCAGAGGGCGGGCTTCGGAGCTAGCCAGGTGGGCGTGGGCGTGGGCTTGGGTCCCAGCTGTGCCACCTGCCCTAGCCTGGTGATGCATGAGTCTCGGACTTTCTCCAAGTCTCACTTTTTGCCTAACAAATTCTAATCCTGCTTCATTGGCACAACTCTCATAGGTCAAAAAAATCCGAGGCTCTGTTTTGGCTGAGGAAAGCTTCAATGAGGTAATACGAGAAAACCTTTTAGGAGGTTCGGGCTGGGCTAATTAACTCTCAGGCTTATTCACTTTTGTTCTCTCTCTCCCCCGCCACCTCCCTCTCTCCCTGACTCTTCTCTCAAGAAATCTAGCCTCATTCATGGAAACAGGGGTCACATTTGCTTGCAGCCTACGGAAGCAGATACTATGCCTTCGCAATAAGGGAGGGAAAATCAAAGTGGCTCTCTTTTCATTTTTCATCTCATCCCTCTGTTCGCCGTTGACTGAGCATCTGTCAGATGCAGGCGCTCACTAGGTGTCTGCACAGGACCTGTCCACAGAGGCCACCTGAACCTGAAGTGGGAGGAACTCCCACCCCAGGTGCCCCCATTTGCCTCTCTGCCCTCGTTTTCTTCGTGGTCTAACTGCAGGTGTGTTTCTTTCCATCTGGTACAGAAAAGGCTATGCCTAGCTTGCACACCATTTTCTGCCAGCTCTTCATTGTCATCTGAACTGCCGTAAATAAAACCTTTCCACCTTAATAAAAATGGCAGGAAGTCACCCCTTGTGGATCCCATTGCTTCATCCACCTCTCTGGCTGTGCTTCGGCCCCCCTAGCCCTGAGCTCTGTGCTGATATCTCGGGTTAAAAATAAGCAGGAAGTGGAGTTCCCTGGTGGCCTAGTAATGAAAGGATCTGGCGTTGTCACTGCTGTGGCTCAGGTCCCTGCAATGGAGGAGGTTCGACCCCTGGCCCAGGAACTTTGGCATGTTGCAGGCAAGGCTACAAAATAAAAGAAGAAAATAACATCATAAAATAACATGTCGACATGTTTTATACATTGTGCTCGACATTGCTTATTTAACTTTCCAGTTGTCTTTGAAAGGCCTGTGGCTACGAGGCCTATTTTGCAGAGGAGGAAGCTGAGGAACAGAGAGATTGAGCAGTGGGCCCTGGGTTCCTGGGCCAGAGTTTGAACTCACATGGTATGTGTCTGGAGTCTGCGTGCTGAACCAAAGTGTACCCTGATGGAATGTGACACCGCTCCCCCGTTAGCCCGCAGGCGAGAGCAGAAGGGAGTGGGGTGAATGCCTGAGCCAGGCGGCGTGCTGAGAACCAGAGCAGCGTCTGCAAAGGGCACCCTGTCCCGCGATCATAGGCATATTTGAGGCTGAAACAGTAGCCCAGAAACCCCCTGATAAGGCATCTTAAGACAAGCAGGTGGCCTTTGAAAGACAGCGGGAGATCCCAGGGTCTAAGCAAACACTCCTCCAGCAGAAGCCACACCCCCGACCCGAGCACATTCAGACCTGGAGCAGCCCTGCGGTCCAGCTATCGGACCATCACAGAGCAAGGACAATTAATTTCTCTGCCCCTGTTTTATCTCCCGGATCTCATAAGCCATTTCCAAGTTGAGCTTCTGCTTCCCAGTTGCCGAGCACCAGCGGGCTCCGTGGCAGGAGTTCAGAAATCTCTGATTCCGAGTGGCCGGAGCTCACTCCAGGGCTGAAGGCTGAGTCCATGCCGGTTTTTCATAATTGGTTTTCAGAGCCGCCGGTCCCGCGATGTGTAATTGTTAGCAGTTGTAAAAAGATAACTCACATTTTTAAAAGCTTAAAGCTTGCTCTGTGCAGATAAAAACTGTGACAAATTATGTTCCGAAAAATCATAAAAGTAGAGAGAGACATGTTAATAACCAAAGGTGGCGTTTCATTTAGAGGTCAGCCAGAGCTATTAAAGTGGTCAGGAATTTCAAGCTTTGGCAGTAGTGATTTGACCATATCACTTATCTCCTCCAGCCCATGCCTAAGTATCTCCCTCAGTGAAAAAAACATAATCCACGGACAGTAATACGGAAGGTCAGGAGGAATGGGGGAGAAAAGCCGTCCTGCCAAAATAAACCCGGCTTTCAAGGAGAGACATTCAAATGGGCCAAGGCCATTAAATGCTGTGCTTCCAGCAGCTTCCCCCCTCCCCCAGTATGTGAGACCACGCTGACACACGTGACCACCCACACATCTAAGCACACACCCCCCCCCCACCCACACACGCCATGTGATGCAGCCATGTGAAGATTTTTCTGCAAGAAACAAAAAGAAGGGAACATTGATTGGAAGATTTGATGCCACACACAACACACAAGTGTGTGAAAGGTGATCTGGTTTTCCCAATTTTAACAACAACAAAAAAAGTTCTAGTTGTTTTTTGTTTTGTTTTGTTTTGTTTTGTTTCTCACATTAGCTGAGATAGAAGCAAATCCAAAAGGCAAGGGGTCCTTGGCCAGTGGGAGACACTCCAAGATTTATCACACAGCGGTGAGGACAGAGTTAAGTGGAGCCTGGCCATGGGCCGTTTGGAAAATAGGACATTGGTTGTATCCATCCCGGTGCATGCCACCCAGCCTGCCCCGCCACAGCCAGGCCTGTCGCCACAATTGACCCTACGTGAGATCCATTTCCGAACGTGCGTTACTAGTTTCTGAGACAGCCCCGTATTCCACGCCCTGCGACTCAGATCACAAGACCCTGTCCTTCAAGGACAGTGGTGACAGCGTAAGGTAGGATGACGGTTCTAGAACATGAGACCTTGAAGAAAAGTACCAACAGCACGTCACGCCAGCTGCGCTTTGGCTTTGGGACTAATGAGTTGGGCGCTAAGCCCCTCCATCACCTGACTTCTCTGCGCCTTGGTTTCCTTCCCTGTGAAATGGACAGATCCCAGCCCCGGGCGCACACGGGCTGGGTGAGCAGAGGTGTCAGCAGTGGCAGGCTCCTCTTGGATGCTGTGTCCTCCCGTCCCTTTCTTCAGGATAACTGCATTTTCAAGGATATTTTCACATCTGGTGGAAATCAGCAAATTTTGTCATTTCTCAAATCGCCTTTTTTTTTTTTTTTAAATGCCATATCATTAACTATTTCATCTTGGAAAGAGACGGGAAAACAGATGGAGAGAGAGTTGTGCTCTGCTAAATAGATTGGCTTATAGTGGCGTGTTTGGGTTTTTTGTTTTTAATAGATTTAATACACATTCCCCACCACCACCACCACCACCAAGTGACAAAAGTGTCTCTGCTCGTTGAAGAATAATACCGTGTGTGTTGTGTAGGGCGACAGGCATACCCACTGTGACAATCTTCCCCTTGGGGAGGAGGTCCTGTGTGGAGAAATCCAAGAGCAGACAGTCGGCTTTTTAAACATGAGCACGCGTGACTGGTACCATCATGTAGAAATCATAGCAGCCAAGACATAGACACTTTGCGTAAAGGTTACAGGTTGCATGCTGTTCATCCACAGGCCAGACCGTCACGCAGGACTCAGGCAGATGTATGTAGCTGAACTGAATGCATTATAAATGAACATGATTACGCATTTATTTATTCCTATTCCTCATAGATCTTCTGTACCACTTAAGCATTGAGGAAGGAGAAGGAAGCGAAAACAGGAGAGAAGACCCTGTAATTGAAGCTCTGGGTCTACCCCAATGCAGCAGAAGGTTTGAGGCTAGCAGCACACCCCAAAGGCAAGCTCGACGTATGTAGGCCCGTCCATATAGAAATTTTTGTTTGTTTCCAATCACTCTGCTCCCAGCGGTGTGGCTGGATAATCCTTCTGCCCTTGAGGAATTGTATCAATAAGAAATTACCTACATCTCTTTGGAATCCTCCCCTGATGGAGGTAGTCTTCTCTCCTTCTTGACCATTCTTAAATATTTGGTGTCCTTCAAGGTGCCACAGTTGCTTATTTTTAAGCCAGGATATTTTGAGCAGCAGGGTATGAATGGCAAGTATTCTTAATAGATTCGTAAGAACTTCGGTTTATTCTCTTTATCCTATTTAAATGTTCTGCCCTCCTCAAAGATCTGGGCATACATAGGTGATCAATAGTACCCATTTATTACATTACTTATAATAAAGATTGCATGCGGGTGCATACATACACGCAGCCTCAGAGTGAATGCACTGGTAACCACTGCCTTATCCTACACTCATTGACTATTCATGTATAGTGATGGACCAGACTTAGAGTAATACTAAGATGACACTAATAACTTCCCATTGGGACGCATGCTTTGACCTGCTGGGTTTGCTGTTCTCCTTTCGTAGTGGATGTTGGGATCTTAACGATGGATTTCCATCTAGCTAGTAAGGATATAAATAGATATCCAAAAGAAACCCTCTCTTGGCCCTTTGTGAATTAAGCGGACTTTCTGTCTCTTAGCCATGCTTACGGGAAAGGTTCAGAGGGCAGACATGTGGGATGGCCAAACAAATGCAAATGCTCGGCGGCACCCGCTGCTCATTCGCGGAGGGCCTGTTCGTCGTTTAGCAGGTCTCAGAGAAGAGAGAGTTCTGTCATTGCTGTGTGCTGCTGGCTTCTGGGGTCGTCAGAGGAGAATCTGCCTGCCACCCCAGAAGATAATAGTAACAAAACCAAAAACAACAGGTGTGGCTTTTGGAGCAGATATTTATCGTGGGAAAATCTGCATTTGAAGCCATGGGATCTAGTTGACCTTGGAGCAGCTCCGCGGCTTAACTCATATCCACCTCTGAAGCTGGGTCCGCTCTAACTTAGTTGACGTATGGCTCTGAGCAAGTTCCCCAGGCTGCCTGAGCCGCACTGTGCTCTTCCATCCAGTGGGGCTCGTAAGAATGCCAACCAAATGGAGGTTTTATTGCTAATAATCTATAATAATCTCTCCAATTGAAACACTGCCTTCTCTTGGCTCTTTGACATTTGGTGGCTTCCACAGGTATCCTTGACCCCCTCAAGGAATAGGCCGTCCTTGTCATTCTTTTCCCATTCTTGGTCCTTTCTAACACCAAATGTCACCTTTGGTGATCCTCTATACATGTGCAGAAAATTAGCGACTTATTTATCTACTTGATTATTTCCTTTCCTCGCAGAGCTCCGAGGGTAGGCACAAAGTTTCGATCCTTCAGAGCCTTAAAAAGTAGGAGGCAGCTCACCATGGCTCCAGAAAAATCCATTACATAAGCTATGGGCATTACAAAAACAAACTGAGAACACAGTGTGTAAAGTATAATCTTATTTTTTAAGACATGAGTAGCTATAGGCTTGCATGTATTAAAAGAGAATGTTGGGACTTTGTTATTTCATTCCGACCCTTTCCTCTATTTTTTTCCTTCCATACAGAGTTTAAAAATTGAAAAAAAAAAAGTAGAAGAATGGTATGCATAAAATGAAATGAATTTTAAACTTTCACTTGGTCAGAGACACAATTCATATCAGAATTGACAGTTTGTTAATCACTATTCTCAATGAGCAACTGTGTTCCTTTTATAAGTTAAATTGATTCATACATATTGGCAAGTTAGCTATTCCCCTCAAAGGGAGTTGAATTTATTTGGGCTGTATATTAATATCATATTATCTTTCTTATGCCCCAGTGACATGATCATTATTTCATCTTAGTGTGTTTATTAGAGTAAGTGCTTTTGCAAGGGGAAGTTGAAAAAAAACACACCAATTCCCAGCAATTTTTCTAGGCAGGTGCATGTAAAATTCTCTGGCCTGTGGCTGTAGCTGTTCCCTGCAGATTTTGTCGACCGTGTCTGCAAAGTGTGTTCCCAGCAACCTGCCATCAGGACATAGTGTTTGAATATTGACTCCAGTGTGTTCTTCAGATTTGTCTTCTGTCCCCTGTGCATAAGATGGGACTTGCCTTGGAAATTTGCTCTTAGGACTTACTGTCAGTGATGAACAACTGGTCAACCCCTTGTTGGAACTATGCTCAAATAGTCTTCTATGTGGGTCATGTTTATTTGTTGGAGGTCGGGAAGGTGGGCAATGGGAAAACATTGACATTAGACAATTGCAACCCAGACAGATCTACAAGAGTTGGATTGACCTCATTAGCAATGAAATGGCCATTGAGTTCCCAGGGGCCCCTGCTATGAGGCCCATGAAAGAAAACCCAACTGACCTCAAGATCCTTGAGAGTAATGTAAGTCTTTACTGAAGCCATTTGAAAGGGAAGCCAAGGGAGAATTATTTTACAGAGCACACAGGAAACTTCCTAAAAGGCTCCTTTAACCGCCTTGCTCTCCCGAAGCCCTCTTATCATGCCAGCTGTCTCTCATTCCTTGCTCTCTGCCCGCTTGAGAATTCTAGCCCACCTCTTTACCCTACTTCCAGCTTTCTGTACATCTCCCATTGCCTTTATATATGTCTTTGCATTCTTAAATTCTGCATTTACTCTGAGCAAAGAGGCTGAAATGTGGAATTCCCCTGGGAAAGTGAGGGATGGGAACAGGCTGGGATCGCACACATTTTAGCATCCTGGCCCCTTTTGTGATGATCAGAGCTGCCCTCCACCTGCTAGACGAGTTGGATTCTCCCTAGTTGAGAGATGAGAAGGCTGTGTCAAGGAGAGGTAGCTGCCAGGATCACACGGTCAGGGGCTGGCTTGAGGTTAAGCCCCTCTGCCAAGAGTCACACTTGGCCTCTCTTGACGTAGGCAGTCAGGAGGAGGGGAGTCTGTCTGAGCTGGCTGCCCAGGGTAGGGTTTCAGGCTCATCCTCAACTGCTGAGCCAAGGGCCTTTGTTCCATGAAGCAGACATTCTGTTACAACAACCAACTTCCAAGTTAGAATTTGATCCGGACGTGCTAAGGAGGCTCTGTAGAGCTCTCGAATTCTCCTCCTCCATGGGCTCAATTCCCAAAAGCCTGGGGCTCATCTTTGCCTCCTGGGAGAAGATCCCATGGATTAGATGTGAAGGGGTCAACCATATGGCTGATGGATAAGACATCCCTTAAAGACAGAAACCATGAAATAAGAACAAATCTTCATTTCTTCTGATCCAAACATGCACGTGCAGGACTTACTACTATAAAACACCTACCCCTTCTTTCCCTCCACCAGTGGAGGACCCCCAGCTCTGTGAGGAACTCACACCCTACATCATAGTCGAAAACCTTTCTCTGTTAGTTTATACTTCCTTTCTTTTTTTTAAAAAAAATAAGATCTTATGCTCTGTGTTGGATTTTTTAATTTATTTGGCCATGCCTATAGCATGTGGAAGTTCCTGGCCAGGGATCGAACCTAGGCCACAGCAGTGACCTGGGCCGCTGCAGTGACAATGCCAGATCCTTAACCGGCTGAGTCCCAAAAGAACTCCATACTTGCTTTATTGAATAGATGTAATGTACTGTTTGTTTATTTATTTTTTATTGGAGCATAGTGGGCTTACAATGTTGTATTCACTTCAGGTGTATGGCAAAGTGAATCAGCTATACATATATACATTCTTTTGTCCATATAGGTTATTACAAACTGTTAAGTAGACTTCCCTGTGCTGTATGATAAGTCCTTGTTAATCATCTATTTTATACAGTAATGTGTATATTTTATCCCCACCGTCTCAATCCCTCCCTCCCTCCCAACACTTTCACCTAGGATAACTCTAAGGTTGGTTTTGAAACCTATGAATTTGCTTCTGTTTTATAAATAAGTGCTTTTGAATCATTTTTCTTAGATGCCATATATAGTAGAATTATGATATTTGACTTTGTCTGACTGACTTCATTCTGTATGATAATCTCTGGGTCCATCTATGTTGCTGCAGATGGCATTCTTTCATATTTTTTGCATCACATACTGTTTAGTCCCTAAATGTTTGTTCTACCTCTGTTCTCTAGAATCCTTTCACAATTGAAAGTCTGGGTCCTTCAACAAGTACATGTTCTCTCATGAAAGGGAATATTTGATCCTCCTGTATTTCCTCCCCACCTCACCCTCTCATAACCAGAGCCTCAAACTATTCGAGGATTCCAAGTTTTTACCAAAGAGAATTTAAAGAACAGTAGTCTGACCATAGTTCAGTGACTCTCCAACTTTAGCAGGCACCAGAATCACCCAGAAAGCTTGGTTACAATCCAGACTGTTGAGCTCCATCCTAGTGTCTCATTCAGCGGATCTGATGTGGGGTCGGAGAATTCGCATCTCTAAGTTTCCAGGTGATGCTGGTACTGCCGGTGCCAGAACCACACTCAGAACCACTGCCTTAACAGTTTGATATCTGATCACACTTCGTATCTGATTGTTCCCTATGGTCAAGTCCTTTCCTTGTGAAAGGGCTTCACAAATTCCAAGAGAGGATCAAGGTGAGTAGCTCCAAATCCCCTGATAATTCTCCCATCCATTTCGCATTTCTCCAACTCGTCTTTATCTGTTTCTTGAGGGTTAGCCTCATACGCTTTCCTGAGATCAAAATGTATTTATACTGTGCCATTCCCTTGAGATGCTTGGTTTCCACTTTCCTATTTCAAAATCAGCTAGTTAATAATCCATTCATAAATTGTGCCAATAGAAAGTTGACCATCATAGAGCTTCACGAATACGCCCTTTATTTTTTTTTCTCTTGAAACCAAGGTGTTATATGTTTTTCTTCCTTTCACCCTGTGTTCTTGCTGTATTGAATTTCCACCTGTGAGTCTTTTCATTATCTCAAGATATTAATTACCCAGATGCACGGGTTTTTAAATATCTAGAATAGTCATCCAAAGTAGCTGGCTTGTTTATCTTTTGTGCCCACTCCAGAGTTTAATTTGTAATTGAAGTGCCTCTTCCAGTTTGAATATTTTTTTGGTTGAGAAGACTGAAAAAAATACCAGTATAGATCACATTTCTCGGGTGGTTTACAGTTCTGCGCGTATACTGCATACATTATCTATTTTGGCCCTATTATTGTCTCTCCTTTTGTAGAGGAAGCAAGTGAAACATTGTGGGTAGTCTATAGGAGAGATTGAGTAAATACGAAATGAACACATGAGTGAATGCTAGAGCATAGACCCTGAGCTCAGAATCCCACTTCCCATCCATTAGGATGGTTTTGCAGTGTCCACATGCTCTCCCATCTCGTTGCATCCCATGGCCTGACCCAGGCACCAGGCCATTTCTTTGCTTGTTTTTCATCGTGCTCCACACCTCAACAGAAATGCACCCTTTTCGGAGTTGAGCGTCTTTAGCTTTTGCTTTTCCTGAGATGTGTTCAGGCCAAGAAAATAAGGTCATGTGCAACATGGAGCCTTGGTACCAGTATCTGTAGCTAGAGAAAACAGTTGAGTGGATAGCTGAAAATTTAACCCAAATCTAAATGCTTTTGCCCGCTTCTACGCATCTCTACCATATGTCATTTGCATATCTCAGTTTAAATTTAATGAAAATTACCACAGCGTAAAATTCATTTCTCCAGTTGCAGTAGCCACATTTCAGCTGCTCAACAGCCCCATGTGGCTAGTGGCTACCATATCCGACAGCCAAGACTGGAACAATTTCCTCCTTGCAGAAACTTTTATTGGACAAATCCAGCGTTAAGCCTATGCATAGGTATTCTCTATTAAATCAATCAAAGGGGGTGGGGAGTGGGAATGTCTAGCGGTTGTTTTGAATTTTCCTGGTGGGATTAGATCCTAATTTGCCAAATGCAATTCCTAGATGAGCTGGGAGAAAAATGATTGAGTTGTGCCTAACACAATGAACACCCTCTGACATGTTGATATTCTAGGCTGGCGACTTTGCTTGTGGCATTTTGGAACAAGATTCAGAATCAGGAAAGTGTCACCCAAGTTGAAAGCTCCCCTGTAAGAAATGTCTCAGTTTGACCCAAAGTAAGTGAAAGAGACAGTGTACAGGAAAAGGAAGCAGTGGAGGATGTCTAAGTGATAAATGGTACCCTGTCATATCATCTTTGACGTCTTAACAGGAAAAGGGGGCTGTGGAGCCAGATGTGGGTTAAGAGAAGACGTTCAAGCCTCTCCCTCGTCTTCATTTTGTTTTTCAAGGCACAGGTTGCGTTCACAAGCTCTGAGCTCAATCACAGCGTATCTCTTCTGCCGAGTAACAAGCCAGTGAGGGCAAATATGTTCTCCAAGGCGGCCTCTGCCTTTGTCAGGAGCCAAACGATCACAGGGCTCCTAAGCTGTTGAGAAAAAGTGTCGCCGAGAGGGATGTGTTCCAGGAGGAGATTGCCATCAGCCGTCACGTCATCTGTGTTGTAATTTGCAGGGTGGATCAGGGGACCCCGGGGAAAGTGACAGCCGCCGAAAACCTGGCTGACTCTTCCTGGGCCAAGAATGTCGGGGCCTCCTCTGTCAGAGTCTGGGGCGCACGTCTTCAGAGGTTGTTTTTCTCTGAGAAGTGCTAAGGGACCATGCAGTGGTCCATCTTGGAGGAGTCCTTATTCACTAAGCGGTTGCTCTTGTCCAGAGTTTATTTCTCCCGTCACGTTTCCCCAGGATAACTCCGACATCACAAACACACTTATCTGGGTTTCCTATCAGCCTGAAAGATTCGGAGTATGGATCTGTTTTCTAGACTGCCTGTCTGGCTGTCTGACCTATGGTTGTTCACTCTCACAGAAATGCATGATGTTACCCTTGTCAAAACCACAATTAGTCTAAACCCTTTACAGGAAATATTGGTTTGGTAAGACCAGGGGTACCGTTAATAGGAAGTCACGTGATTCGTAGGGAGCTCGGGTGCTCATATTTGGATGCGCACGATTTCTACTTATCGCTGATCTCTGGCTGCAGCCATGGGTGACTGAAGATAGAGGTTTGCCTGTGCACACGAGCCCTCCGTCAACTGTCTGCAGAGGCCAGAGCAGGGGGGCCCTGCCAGCCCTCAAGGCCACAGGACTTCCAAGGGGCAGCTGGTCCCAGGGACAGAGGCTTTGGGGAATGGGCTCTGTTCATGGATTCTTCCCACCACATTTCAGCTGAAAGGAAAGACCGGACTGAGTGCTGCTCTGAAGGCTCCCCCGCCACCCCAGGCTGGACAGGCAACCTGAGTTATGACATAAGGAAGTCATCTCACAGATGGTTAAAGAATCAAAGTAATACAAGCCATGCAGGGCCAGTGGCTGGTAGGTGCCTGGTTTGGGATTGAAACCTAAGTGTGGCTCTGCCGTATCCTTGCTTTGAGGCTTGGCTTCAATCTCTCCTGTCACAGTTTCCCAGGACAGCTTCCATGTACAGACTGCACATCTGTACAGTGGGCTGGGGGCTATTTATGGGGAGTAAGTTGAGTTACTGGTTGGTAGCAATAGTGCTACTGATCCGTACCCGAGACCATTGATTGTTTATTCTGTCTCAGGCACACTGTTAAAGCCATAAAATGTGGGCATGGGAAGAGCATATCATAGAAGTTAATGCAAGGAGGAGACGTGATCTAATTAACCAGGTCACCATGACAGCCTGTCTCAATCCTTCTGATTTTCCATTTCTTCCTCTATAAAATATACATCGTACCTCTCTGACATTGCTATTGGAAGAATTAAATAACAGCAGACAATTCTTGGTATTTAAGAAACATTTGTAGAAGCCACTGGTATTGTTAATATTATCATTATTACTATTAGCCTCCTTAATGCTTACAACTACTCTTGAAGTAGATGGTATTATTTGGTCCTGCAGACAAAAAAAGCAGAGGTTTCTCAGTCCATGAATAGATATTATAATTACCATAAGTAGAGTTTCCAATAGAATTCTACTGGAAAAGCCCAAGTTGCATTCAGCTAATGGAACAAATCTGTGAGAGGCATGAGCCATGATGCAACACACAGATTAAGGAGAAAGAAAAGCAAGTGTTTGCTTCGTCCAAATGAATGTATGCCTAGAAACTAGCTTGTGTGTTTAGGAGTTTAATTGCAGACCACTTTACTGCCTGAAAGAGTGTGTATGTTTTCCAGTTCTGGGAGCAAAGTAAGGACATCAGTGCTGTGGTTTTTTTGTTTGCATTGGGGTTTTTTTTTTTGGCTGGGGGGGGTTCTCCATCATTGACTCCAATTCTGCTCTGATCTCAGGCCCATTCCCTGGGGCCTCGGTGAGGTAGTTCCCAGCTGATAGGACAGAGGCCAGCTCCAGACCATGCAGAGCTCCTCAGCAGGGAGCAGATGGTCTTTAGCTGTTGTTACAGCCATAATGACATTCAGACCCAAGATGCCCCGTCCCTCCTTGCATCTCCCTCCTGCTCTCTGAAAGTGAAGCAGGAAGACAAGGACAAGACTTTTAGTACGTGGGATGAGCAAGTTTCCCTCCTTCAAAGTGATCTCTTCCTTGCATCCAGGCTAGATCGTCTGCAGTAGAGATGCTAGAACTCAATAGAATTTAGCTGGAAAGTAAAGGAAAATATAACATGCTTTCAGGTAGGGGTACCTGACTTGAGTTAAAGTGCTTTTATTTTAAAGCTGTTCTTATTAGGGATGTGTGTGTTTGTTTGTGCACACGCATTTGCACCAGACAAAGAAAGATGCTATTTCTACGCTGCGATCTCCTGCCCGGTTCTTAGGCAAACTTCTATCAAGCAGTTACACATTGGCAACTTGTGTATAAATGCCATCACAGGAGTGGACATCAGCAAACTAACTGTCACACACTGTAGAAGAGTGCTGGCAAACACCTGCCAACATGCTCTTCCTTCTGTTGCTGCATCATGGCAGGCATTACTAATGGATCAGGATACTCTCAAGCCAGACACAAGTAATCACTTGGAGGGGCAGGCACAATGAAGGCTGTTGAGTTTCAGGGAGAGAAGAAAAACTTCTCATGTTGGCATCTGTGATTTAGAGATGTTACTCAAATTACCTTAAAATCCTCACCTGAAAAGCTTATGCCTCCTTCAAAAGGAGAAAAGTGTATTTTATTAGACAGAGCCAGGGCATTCATCCTGAGAGAGGGTCTCAGTTTATTCTTACTGGAATCCTGATTAAAACAGTTGTTGACTGTTTATGAATAGCATCTAAAAATGTATACCAGTTGATCCAGTAATTCCATGTAAATCCCTCGTAGGTAAAAGGTGTTCATTGTGGCAGTATTTATAATACTAATAACAGTAATATAAATGCTGAAAATGAGCAAAGAGATAAATAATTAGTATATACTCATTTGATTTACTATATGTAGCAGCTGAAATGATGTAATTAGAGGATAAGTGCATTAAAAATAAATGTGAAAAGACCTGGAGGATATGAACCAGTACAATGATCATCTCTGGAGGTCATATTATGGATACATCTGTATTCCTTTGTTCTGCTTATCACTTTCTTCTTGATAACGTGATTTTTTTTCATTATAATCATTACTGTGGTGTAACATACATAGACGTTCTCAAATCATAAGTAACAATCCACTAAGTTTGATAGGGTGCACATACCCTGCCTGTTCCAGGTTAAGAAACAAAACAGCTTGGTTTTGCCTGGTTTGAATTTTCCAATAATGGAATCAAAAGCTAAGTCCTTTTTTTTTTTTTTTCTATTGACTTCTTTCCCTTAATGTGGTGCTTTGGAAACTAATCCACGTAGTCGCATTTGGTTACAGGATATATTCTTTGCCTTGCCATATAGTGTTGTTTTGTGACTATAGCATCACATGATTGTTGGGCTTTGTGGGGCTCTGCCAGCTGCAGTGCTGCTGCACATCTTCTCGTACGTGGCTTTTGATGAGCATATGTGGGAGGGTATCTGTTTCCATGGGAATATATCTTGGGTGAAATTACCAGGTTATAGGACATTAAGTTTGCCAATGGAAAAAATACAAGTGTAAAACATAACAATTTTTAAGACACCACTTGTCAAAGACAAAGTCACAAAAGATTCAAGAAATCCAGAGAAGGATAGAAGTTACCCTAAGTTTTTGTGCAGCAGACACAAAAGTTAGAATAAAAATGGAGAAGCAAACAGACCAAAAATCACACCCAACTGAATTAAACCTGAATGAAATCCTAATACATGTGAAGGAGTCACAGTTGTGATTTTTTGCTGTTATTTTTCTCGCCAATAGTACTTGCTGTAATTCTTGCTCCACTGTTCTCCCAGGCAATAGCAATATTTGGAAAGAGGTGTGCCGATCCATTTCTCAGGATCCAGAAACTGAACTCTAGTCTGACTTCTCTTCCAATCTGAAGGATACATTAGCCCGCATCGTCCGGCATGCATCTCAGCCATGATACTTCCTGTATTCTGACTCTACCCGTATTTCCATCATTGCTTATGAAATCCTTTATCCTCTGCCATTATTTTGTGCTTCTCAGAGCATGTTGGGTTCAGAGGCTGGAAACCACGGGGAAGTGAGCTGAGGCTGGCCAAATATAGAGGGGCCAGAGAAAGGGATGATCCTTTGGTTGAGTACAAACTCCAGAAAGTTTTATGTGTGTGTCTGAACTTCAGTGTCCCCTTTTCTGATGAGGTGCTAAGAATTTCTTTTTTGCTGGGTTGCCAGTCAGTTGTCTCAGGCAGTGGCTGGCACATAGTGTCTGTGCAGTAAGGAGCAGCTATCACGTCACCATCACCACTGCTGCCACCATCACTTTCATCATCCTCACCTGAGAAAGAACATCAAGTCAGCATAGCATCATCAACCCAGCTTCTCTCTCTTCTGGAGAGCAGCTAGGCCTCTGTATATACAGCTGGGGACCTTGAATGGGCATGATGGTGAATGTGAACTTTAGGAAGGGAAGAGGGAGTCTTCTTAGCTGGACAGAATCCACACCTCAGACCCTCTGATGCAGGCACAGCTCTAGAGATCCCTGCCTCTGGGTCACCAGGAATTTTCTTTTCAACTGGAGCCATCAGAACTTTCCTGCTGGAGTTCCTGTTGTGGCTCAGTGGAAACAAATCTAACTAGCGTCCATGAGGACGCAGGTTCGATCCCTGGCCTTGCTCAGTGGGTTAAGGATCCAGTGTTGCTCCGATTGGACCCCTAGCCTGGGAACCTCCACATGCTGTGGGTGTAGCTCTAAAAAGACAAAAAAAAAAAAAAAGAAAGAAAGAAAGAAAAAAAACTCGACTGCTGACAAAAGTTGATTCTTCTGAAAACACTCATCTACTTTTCATACTAGGTCAATCATTCCTTTATATATTCATTCATTCATTCTATAAATGCTCCCCAAGAACTTACTCTGTCCCAGCCCTATGTTACGTCCTGGAGGTTTGAGGATAACAAGGTTTCTGGAACTTAGCATCTTGCACCCAGTGTGGACATGGGTGAACTTGTGCATACACATGTATGTGCACACGTGCACACTAAGAAGCCAGCCCTTTAAGGGGTGATTTCACACCATGCTCATTTCCATATACTACCCCCACTCGGTGCATAATTTATCTTGTTTATCTGACCTGTCACCAGATAGTTTTTTCTGAATGAATGAGACAGACAAAGCCAGAGTAGAAGGAAGGAAAAGGGGAAGTGAGAGAGGGAGGGAATAAATGACCTCTTCCAACGTCCCCTGTCTCTGTGCCTGTTCATTCCTCTCTGATGGCAGTCACTCGCTCCCCCCACCCCCAGAATTCCGCCATTGGTCACACACCTGTCTCCTCTGGGAGGTCACAAGCGGCCTCATATCGCCAGTGCCTTCACAGTGGCTGTCCTGTAATAGCATCATCAATAAACTCTTGCTGAATGGATACTTTGTAACTGAGAAATATCACCAGGTGTCACTGGAAAAAAGGATCCCCAGCGGGGGTTAGCGTCAGAAGTAAGTAGGAAGGCTGTTGTGGCGATGGCAGCCCAGCCGTGCAGGAGCAAACTGTAGGGGAGTGAACTAAATTGGAGGCAAAGGCTGGAGTAGAAAGACCAAGTCAAAAAAAAAAAAAGAGAGAGAGGGAGTTCCCATCGTGGCTCAGCAGTAACAAACCTGACTAGTACCCATGAGGATGCTTAAGGATTCAGTGTCACCGTGAGCTGTGGTGTAGGTCACAGATGCAGCTCCATCCTGCATTGCTTAGGCTGTGGTGTAGGCCAGCAGCTACAGATCCAATTCGACCCCTAACCTATGAACTTCCACATGCCATGAATGTGGCCCTAAAAAAAGAGACCCCCCCCCAAAAAAAATGATCAAGGAATTCCCATTGTGGTTCCATGTGTTAAGAACCCAACATAGTGTTCTTGAGGATGTGGGTTCAATCTCTGGCCTCCGTCAGTGGGTTACTTCCCTATGCCTCGGGTATGGCCCTAAAAAGACAAAAGAAAAAGAGAGGAGCAAGTCATGGGGAGGTTGGGAGAAAAATGCAGCGGCAGCTCATCCACCAGTTGGGCAGCAGAAGGTGCGAGAAGAGGCGAGAGCCAAGACGGACACTGATATTCTTAGCTTAGGCAGCTGATGTTGGAGGGTGGGGACATGACCCCATTAATTCCAATAGGTTTTGGAGGAAAGTCAATGAGGGTGATGGGCGGTGAAGAACTCTAAAAGGACCACATAGGGGCATGAGCAAATAAGCACCTCAAGTCACCTTTAGTCAGAGATCCTTGGCTACCTTCAACGTGTTGTATTTTTCCCTCTCCTTGATGTGTTTTCCCAGACAAGGCAGGGAAGGAGATGGACTATTCCTTTGGCAGATCAACCCAGTAAGGTTAATCAGACATTGCCATGAATCCCTCCACCAGCTCTCGGAATCATGAGATTCTCTTGGTGGTTGGGCCGTTTTTCTGGCTCGATTCATCTGTTCACAGTTATTTATTGGTTCCCTAGTCTCACTGAGACTGGGGACGCAATGGCGAGTGAAAAGAGATGCAAGCCCTGTGCTTACAGAGTTTACAAGAGAGGCTAGAGATGTCCCATAACCATCTGTATCCAGGCAGAGCTGCTCAGGTGCAAAGAGTGAAAGAGAGGGGCTAGAGGTCCTGAGGGCACGTTTTGAAAGTGTCTGGGGATGCTTGAGAGGAAGCCACCATCCAGCAGAGACCTAGATGAGGATGAGGCCACCAAAGGAGTTAGAGGGAAGGAAAGAATGTTCAGAAAGAGGCGAGAGTGGGCTGAAGCTTCTGCAGCAGGAGGGAACCAGGTGAGTGTGAGAGTCTGAGAAACCATCCCTGGGGCTGGTGGTACAAGAGCCTGGTGGGGGAAGAGGCCAGGGAGAGAGATCAGAGCTGAACCAGATAAGCCTTTAAGTGCGGGTTTATAGAACCCCTTGCGGGGGGCAGGGGGTGGTGAATCACGGCTCCTGAGGTCAGCTAGGAAGTTTCTCAGTAATTCTGATTCACACGAATGGAGCCTGCCGGGGGTTTGCCCACCAGACCACAGCCTGCCCCGTCGGCGCGGATGGTCAGGCATCCTGGTAGGTCGCCCCTGCTAAGACACTACAGCGCCACTGCTAGCCCTTTCCAGTCTGATGTAATCTTTCTGAAGACTGGCAGCACTTGCAAGAGAACTGTTTCAGAGATCTATTAATATTTTAACATGCTTTTAAGAAAATGTGGCCTTTTGTCGAGCTGGTCTCAGAGCAGACATATATCACAGCCCATGGTAGACATTACACTTATCCCGATTCACTGAGTCTGTTTCTCTTGTTTGGATTCACTTGTAAACATCTATTATTAAAAAATATTCCTGGCCAGTTACGTGTTTGCTCCTGCAGCTCCTATGTGCATTTACTCTGAGCAAGGTACCCCTTCCTTGCCCTCTCCAGGAGCATGGCCACTGCCTCGGCTGTCTGACCTGGGCCAGCTGGGTTGGCTACTCTCAAATGAAGCAAAAAACCGCCTGAAACTCAGAGGCTGAACCAGAACGGCTAGTAACAAGGAAATGATAGCCTGCCTGACCTTGCCCTTGGGGAAAAGGTCTTTCTCTCTTTTAGCAAGTATGTATTGAAACTTTACCATGTCTGGGCACTTTACACAATAATTGCACGAGGACAATCTCTCTCTCTCTTTTTTTTTAATGACAACACTTTGTGGTAGATGCTGCTTATCCGTGTTTAACAGGTGAGAGAAATGAAGCCTTCTTTTTTTAGAAGGCAGTAAGGCGGGTTGGTAAATAACCTACCAAGAGGTTTAAGCGCATCTCTAAGAACAAGAGGCATTTCTCCTTTCTAGAGCCACATGCTAGCCCTTTGGTTCAGTCTCGAACGAGAAGCTCTCACTGTCTGGAATAGTCTCGTCTGGATGACTTAAACGGTGGTGGGCTGAACTCAGGGGAGACTATACCGGTGAGGGTCACCAAGTCTAAGAGGAGCACGTGAGCTGAGACCTTAATCACGAGGAGAAGCCCTTGTGGGGAGCACTTGAGGAAGGCCGTTTCAGATGTGTGAAGTTTGCAGTGAGAAGGAAGAGTGTGCTGTGCTCATGGATCAGGCAGGAGTCTAGTGTGGTTAGAGGGTGACGTGGGAGCAAGACAATGGTGTAAGGCAATCGAGGGCCAGGTCTTGAGGGCCTTGTTGGTCAGCCAAGAATGTGGATGCCTTTCTGAGCGTGGTTGGTGGCAAATTAAAGATAGCTATGTTCTCCTGCACCTGCTGACTCCCGCAAGCTGGCATCTGCATCCCCTTCATTTGAGTCCGAGAGGCTCTTTGTCTCTTCGGAGCAGCGCAATATGGCGGAAGTGATGTTCTGCCAGCTCCTCACCCCCAGCCTCAGCGGGGGTCCACTTCTGCTTCTTGTTTTCAAACCTTCTCCGGGAGTCCTCAGCCGCTAGGTAAGAAGCCAGATGATGCTAAGACTGAGCACTGGGAACAGTGACATACAGACACTGTAATCAGCAGTCCCATCTGAGCTCAGCCCTCTAGCCACCCCAACCAAAGCACCAAAATATGTGAGGGACACTGCCCATCGTCCTGCTGAGAACTCTTAAGTGACTTCACTGGACTCAGCATAAAGCAGAAAACCATCCTGAGGAGGCCTGTCTGGAACTGAGAACTCCAATAAAGCCATGGTGGTTTTAAACGACTGCATTTTGGAGTTCCCGCTATGGCACAATGGGGTGGGCAATGTCTCTGCAGCACCAGGATGCAGGTTCAGTCCTCGGCCAGCACAGTGGATTAAGGATCCGGCATTGCCACAGCTACTATATAGGTGGCACCTGCAGCTCAGATCTGATCCATGGCCTGAAACTCTGCATGCTATGGGGTAGCAAATAAATAAATAACCTACTGCATTTGGAGGTAGATGGGGATACAGTGGATACCCAGAACAGACAAGAGGTCACTGAAGGAGTGTCAGCAAGTTGTGGCTTAGTGACAATGCTGTGGGAAGATTACTGTGGCCGCTGCGTAGCGATTGAATGATGGGGAGAGAGTGAAGGCAGAAGTGGAATTGGGGAGATGGATTCCTGAGCTCCTTTCCATTGTCCACGCAAGACAGTGAGGAATCACAACACAGAGGGAGTGAATCTGATAGATGCTTTGGGAAAAAAACGAAAATAGAAAATAGAAGCCTCCCCCATACCCTAAGATCCTAGAGATCTGGCACTGCCTTTCCATGACTCAGAGGAGCATGGCACTTTGCTCCTTGTAGAAAAGTACCCATCTCCAGGAGGGCAGATGGATGAGCTTGCGAGGGGCCCAGGAAGAGTGTGGCCTCCATTGAGAAAGCTCCAATGTGGGCAGGTCATGGTCCATGCAGGACCTCTGTGTGTCTAAAACTGTCACCAAGGGACCACCCTCCCCACCGAGTGCTCCAGAGTCGGGGTGTCTTAACAGCATCAGGTCTCTGCCGCAAGCTCTGTGTCTACCCATCCTTGCCATCTCTGATGCTCAGCAGATCATCTGCTATATCACCTCACAGAGGAAGGGCTCATCACCCGGTATCCCCAGCCCTGAGGACACGGCTCAGTCCCACTCCTCTTTCCATGTAGGATTCTGCCAAGTGTGGTTCCCCCAAGGTAACCCCTGGGGAAGGAAGCTCTCAGAGGAGAGAGTCTTCCTGCCTCCTCTGGTTGACCTGGTAACTAGCGGTGTGGGTGAGTCAAGCTCCCCTTATCAGCATTTTATTTGGGGCCCCTGGCTGAGTCACCCCCATGCCATTTCCAGGGAGTGCCAGGAAGAGAAGAGCTTCAGAAGGTTGGGAGAGGTCGCCTGTGGAGGACCGGGAGGCATGGCATTTGCTGAATTTCACTTCCCTTTTAAGTTATTGCTTCACTCCGGCTGGGGATCAGGTCGTAGCAATCTGCTCTTGTCCAAGGTTTGCATGGCCTGAGATTAACCAGGTGCACTTCGTGCCAAGCCTTGAATCCATCATGGAGAGCAGCAGCATTTGCAGGGGCTGAGCTTTGTCGGCTTGCCCTCTGGCCTTAGATCTGAGGCTGTGCTCGGAAGGACTGCTTTTCCAAATGTCAGCGAGAGGCTACAGTTTCTCCAAAGTCACTTCTATCTACACAAACTCTCAAGTTTGGGGTGTCAACATCCCTGGGGCCATTGCAGGAACAAGAAAATGTTTGCAAACCCACCAGTGAGCGCAACATCACGGAACATAGGCCTCCTCCCTTTTTTCTGGAGTTTGTGGCACCAGAGTATTGGTCTGTCTTCAGGAAGAACAGCAGAACCAGTCCTCTGGGATGCAATAATACCTACCTGGACATGGAAGGCTGTGTCGTACAGTGGGGAGATAGGGCCTTGGAGAGAGACAGACTGGAACTTGACTCCTGAGAACCACTGGGGTCGCTAGGATGTTAGTTCTATACAGACAGGGGTCCCGTGTGTCTTGTTCACTTTGGTAACCCAGTGTAGAGTGAATGCTCAAATATGATTTGTTGGAAGAATTCGGGAATGAAATATTATCTATGAAACTTTACGAAATCAACTGGCTCAGCGAGTTAAGAACCCGACATAGTGTCCATGAGGTTGTGGGTTCAATCCCTGGCCTCACTCAGTGAGTTAAGGATCTGGCATTGCTCTGAGCTGTGGTGTAGATTAAAGATGCGGCTCAGATCCAGTATTAGTGTGGCTGTGGTGCAGGCCAGCAGCTGCAGCTCCAATGCAACCCCTAGCCCGGGAACTTCCACATGATGCAGGTGCAGCCCTAAAAAGAAAACAAAAAGAAATCAACCTCTCTAAGCTTGAGTTGCCTCATTTGCAGAGATGTGAAGAGTTGATCATTGGGATTAAGTGAGAGAGAATAGATGCATTTAGCAAACATTTCTTGAGGTTCTGCTCTGTACCCATATTGTACTAGGCGCTGATGACATAGAGAACAAAGGAGGTAACACTCCCGGCCTTTGTGGATTCTGTTTTCCAGCAGGGGAGACAGAATAAACAAAGCAACCGAAAACACTAAGTTGCATGAAAAGTGAGATGTCGGAAGTTCCCATCGGGGTGCAGCAGAAACGAATCCGACTAGGAAACATGAGGTTGCAGGTTTGATCCCTGGCCTCGCTCAGTGGGTTAAGGATCAGGTGTTGCCATGAGTTGTGTAGGGCGCAGATGCAGCTTGGGTCTGGCGTTGCTGTGGTGTAGGCTGGTGCCTGTAGCTCCGATTCAACCCGTAGCCTGGGAACCTCCATGTGCTACAGGTGCAGCCCTGAAAAAAAAAAAGGCAAAAAAATGTGAGATGTCATCTGCGGAAATGTGAGCAGGATATGGAATGGGAAGTCAGAGGTGAGGGGTTCCCATTTCAAATTGGGAGAGAAGGTCAAAGATGGCTTGTTCTTTGGGAATGGGGAAGTTGATGTTTGAGCAGAGACTAAAGAGGTGAGGAGTCAGTCATGTGAATATGATAGAGAAGAGCACGTGCAAAGGTCCTGAGGCAGGAGCCTGTATGGCACGAAGCAGAAACACAAGCCAGCCACTGTGATGGGAGTGAGCAGATGGCAAGAGAAGGAGTAAGAGATGAAGCCAGTGGGTAGCAAGGCCCATATTGATGGGAACTTGAAGGCTGTTTGGAAAAGGATTTTAGCATCTGCTCTGAGAAGGGCTGTAACATTTCCAAGAACCTACCTGGTACTTAGTTGGCGCTTCGCAAACACCTCTCTGCCTCCTTTGTGAAAATCAACCAAGATGACTTTCCTCAGAGTCCTGAGCTAAGGATCATTCTGTAAAATACATGATCCTAGCCTGGTGAGCTCTGGAAAGGAGGTGGCGGGGGGGTGATCTCTAGAAAAGGTCTGGAGCCCTGGTCTCACTTGTTCAAAGCCAGGTACCATCCTGCTGTCTACTCCTAACAAGTGCCGTTCTCTTCTCTTACGTCTGCTTTCAAGCAGACAAAACCTGGAGTGTTGGGAGGTGGGGTCATGGCTTACTCCAATGCTGGTAGGAAACAAGCTGCAGGGAGATAATCGAGTCGGGTCCCAGACAAGACCAAGCAGAAACCAGGCTGCCCTTCCAGAGGATTCCCAGCCCGAGAGGTCCCCATGCTTCCTTCTGGAGACAAAGATCCCCTCTGCCGCCTTGGGTGGGGGGGGGGGGAGGGCAGGGAGCAGCACGCAGGCCACTGCACAGCCGGGATCTTTCTGCACTTGTCCCTCATTGAACAAAGAGTGGGCGTGATGACACCCAGTATTGCCGTTTGGCCTGGGCTGGTGGCTGCTCCAGCTTCTCCCTTTCCTGAAAGCACTAAGCTGCTGGCAAGGCCTGTGAGGGCTGAGGAGCCCTGAGAAGAACCTGGTTTTGCAAAGGCCTTGCAGAAGTGGTCTCAAAGGAGGAAGCCCTGGGTTCCTGAGTGCCTCCAGCCCGCAGTCACCAGGTCTCTGCGGTGCCAGGATGGTAGCCACCAGGCACGTGGGGCTAGTTCCATGTGAATTTAAATTAATTAGCATTAAGCGAAACTGGAAATTCAGTTCTTTGTTCCCCACTGGCCCCACTTGGAGCGCCCAGTAGCCACGTGTGGCTGCCATCTTGAATGGCACAGACGTGCAGTCTTTCCGTCACGGCAGGACGTTCCGTTGCACAGGGCTTGTCTCCACACCTGAGCCCTCCAGTCTCCCTAAGGGCGGGGCTAGAGCCACTGCCTGACTCAGGGGAACAGGAGATAGATCCATGGTGACGGGGCCAGGAAAAGGTGGAGTGGCTGAGAAGCTTACCTCCTGGCACAGTTCCACATCTGGAAAGTGGGAAGCACTTGTGTTTTCAAGGTGTCTCAGACCCCAGGGGAAACTCGAATGGAGAGAGAGGGCGGTGATGGTACTTCCAGGGCATGCACGATTCCAGCAAGCTCTGCTTCCCATTTTAAACACCCTTCCTTCCCCTCTTCCTTCCTCCCTCCTCCCTCCCTTCCTTCCTTTCCCTCCCTGTCCCTCTTCCCATCATCCATCCTTCTCTCTTCCCTCCCCCCTCTCATCCTTCCCTCTTCCCTCCCTCCCACCCCTATCCTTCTCTCCTCCCTCCCCCCTCCATCCTTCCCTCCTCCCTCCCCCCTCCATCCTTCCCTCTTCCCTCCCTCCCCTATCCTTCTCTCCTCCCTCCCTTTCTCCCTCCCTCCCTTCCTTCCTTTGTGGCCTCTTCAGTTTTCACAGGTCAAGATCACTGTGATCCACTCTACTTTTTCTGGGATGAATTGAAAGAACCACCTCCATTAGAGGAGAGATGGGGGGAGGGGTGTGCAGAAAAAGGCTCCATTCTTGCATGTCAGGCAGTGACATTAAAACAACATTCCACGTTGTTTTAATCCTCACAGCAGTTTTGAGAAGTAGATATCGGTGTGCCCTTTACACAGATTAGAAAACTGAGGCTCGGAGGGGAACAGAGGTGTCCCACTGGAGAGAGATAACAAGTGCTTGGTCGGGGATTCAGGCCATGGGCTACCTGGCCACAGCATCCATGCTCTTTCCACCGGCCTGGGCAGTGACTGACATGGCTGTAATTTCGATGGGAAATTTCTTGTGATTCCCTGCTTCTCTCCATCATGACACCCTTGCCACCTTGGAGGCCAGGCTTCTGATTGAGCACTGAGGGTGGGGTTCCCCAAAGCTCCTGTACAGAACAACCATTTTTCCCTTTTAATAGTGAAGAGATACGTGTGAAAACACACCAGCATCTGAGATTTGGTGTCTTGGGGAATGGGCTGCTGTCAGTGAGTTTAGGAATTGTTTCCCTCACTGCTTACCTGCAGGGGTCATGACTACAGTTCCAAAAAGTGACAAGGTGACAAATGTTTACCTCCAGGAAAAGAGAGGCTTTAAAAAAAAAAGAAGAAGAAGAAGAAAAAAAAAGAAATGACCACTTAATCACCTGACTCTCTTGACCAGGACCAGGAGGGCCAGTTATCCGTGCAAAATGAAAATGCAGGCTCATTGTTCAAAAAACAAGGAAAAGCTTTCACTTGTGGCACAAAGATCTCTAAAGCCTTTTCTTTTTGTCCACAGGCTCTTGATCATATTTCCAGGGTGTTTTTTCATTAGTTAGTTACTGTCATTCTAAGGAGTGAAAAATTAAAAATTTCAGTTATTGGCATGAGTTTTAACATTTACCTTTACATCATGCAATCCCATTTTTAAATGCAAATATGAGAGCATTTAATTCATATGTGAAATCACCAGAATTACATAATCTGTTTCTTGTCGCCCACACAGGCACATGTACTTCATTATTGGGTCAATGGAAACCCTGTGAAATACAACTGTCTTTATTCCACTACTCCTTTTCTTTTTTTTTAAGTGTTGATGATTTACAATGTTTCGTTAGTTTCTGCTCCACAGCAAAGTGATTCAGTTATACATATCCTCTCTTTTTTTCGTTCCTTTCCATTATGGCTTACCATAAGACCTTGAATATAGTTCTCTGAATAGCGCCTTACAGTGGAACCTTGTCATTTATCCATTTCGTCGATACTAGTGTGCATCCACTAACACCAGACTCCTCCTCCATCCCTCTCCAAACCCCTTCCCCCACCCCTCATCAACCAAAAGTCTGTTCTCCTTGACTGTAAGTCTGTTTCTGTTTCATACATTCCTCTGGGTCATATTTTAGATTCTACATGTAAATGATGGCATATGATATTTGTCTTTCTCTGACTTATTGAACTTAATATGAGAATCTCTAGGTCCATTTGTGTTTCTGAGAATGGCATTATTTCATTCATTTTTATGGCTGGGTAGTGTTTCACTTCTTGTTATGTGTACTTGCAACACTCTTCCTCTGGCTCACTGATGAGTACGGCAGGACTGAAAGGAAAAGGAGCTACAGTTGCCCAATCTTTCCCTCTCCTTCCCCATCATCGTTTTCAGTCTAAGTGGTTGCCTAATACAGGGAAGTAACACGACTAAGAAAGACAGGCCATGATGGGGCTCCTTGGTCCCTTGTGTTTCTTACGATGCCATTACGTTCCCTCTGTGTTCAAAGCAGGGCCTCCTGGGGTGGTTGGCTCCCTCGCTTAGTCACTAGCAGGTGTAACTTACTTACCCTGTCCTCGCCTTGAGTCCCCCTAAACTCCCACACATCATGCATCGTGGGCTCCCTGGGATTCTATGCTCTCAGGGCAGTGAAAATGCCATATGCAAACAGGGTGCCAAGGATCAGTGGACACACATTGTGCGGCTCCTCTGCTCACGTGCATGCCTCACTGTCCCACAGGACTTCACGTACAAAACACAAAAGTTCAGAGATGAAATTAGCAGGCATTTTGGGACAGCAGCAGCATGAAACCACACTGAGGAGGCCGCCAAGCATGAGGCTCCAGGCACCCACATAGATGCTTGCTCTGTGAGCTGGTGATGCCTAAACACACCTGGGCATAAGGATCACCAGGGCGACCTGTAAAAGCATAGATTCCTGGTCCTGCCAAGATGGCCTGAATCGAAATCTGTCAAGAGGAGCTTGAGGAGTTTTTAAAAATATTTATGTATGTATTTTTGCTTTGCTTTTATAGGCTCCCAGATGGTTATTCTATTCAGGAAACTGAGGGAATGTCAAAGCTGGACATAGCTGGGGGGGATGGCTTTTGAGGTCAAGCGACCTGAGCTAGAAATTTAGCCCCGGCGATCATTGGTTGGATGACCTTGGGCGGCTTAACCCCCGTGAACCCTCCGTTTCTCTATCTCTAAAAGGGGCTACAATTGACCGTGCATCCGGAATGGGGCAAGCACGAGGAGGTGATGAGTTCATGTGTGTAAGTCACTCGGGGGAGGGAACTCCCCCTTGGTAAAAGGTGCTTGAGTTATTTTGATGAGGGGAGTCTGTAAGCCGAGACATCGCAGGTCGCCTACGTGGCTGGCACGTCTCTGTGATAACCCGAACCCTGACCTGCCTCCTCCTTTCCCACGTGTTGACTTCTTAACTCTCTCTGTGGATGTCAGATCTTTTCAGTCTCTGGTTTCCTTGCATGTTTACACTTTGGAGGTTAATAAGACTTTGTAACGTCCTGGCTTGGCTTCCAAACCTAGAGCCCAGCAAGAGTCTGTTCCGATGGCCAACAAGTGGCCCCGTGACTGTGTCTACAGGGTTTGGCCTCCTCGCTGCCTCAGCCCTCCAGGTGGTCGACACAGTCTTCCAAACCCCAGAGGGGAGGGCCCCTCTCTCTGCGGCGTCGCCTAAGAGACAGGACATGATGATCAATGACAAGGCTGGCATCCGAGCAGCAGCCCTGGGAACTGACCTCCTTGGGGAGGTCGGCGTTCAGCAAAGTGAAGCACCCACAGAATTGGCAGAAAAAGAAGTCTTCCAAGTGGAGGACAAGCTAGATCCAAAGTGTGGGAGGCTGTGGTCTCTACCTGACCGTCCTCGGCATTCTCCAGGAGTATCAAGTCAGAGTGAGGGGTTGGGGGAAATGCTTCTTCATCAGACAGGTGGGGAGAAGGTCTCCAGTTCGCCATAGCATTTTCGTGCGGAGCAAGAACGTGGCGGCGAATACTTGTGGGGCACTTATTACCTGCCAGGTGCTGCGCCATGGTCTTTCTACTCATGAGCCCAGGACTTCCTTATCACAGTCTGTGTGAGCCGGGCCGTGCTGCATACAACACCCCAGTGCTCAGGGGCTGAAGGAAACATTAGCTTACTTCTTACACTTGCTGCCTGACCATTGGGTCCAAGCAGGGGTCTCTGGCTCCGCATCTTTCTCACACTAGGCTCCCATCCTCTGACTGAGAACCCCATCCAAAGGTTACCAGTGATGATGGGAGAGGGAACAAAAGCATGGAAAATCACATCCTGACTCTCACACCTCCACCAGAAAAGCAATACCTTTTATGTCTCCTTAGATTTTATACATCAAAGCAGGTCACATGGTTACACCTAACTCCAGGGGACAGGGAGCTACAATCTCCCCATGTGTCTAGAAGTTCAGGAAAACTCAAAGTGTGTGAAAACCCCTAATTGCACATTAATCTTTTTATTATTGCTATTAACCATCCAGTTTTGCTGCTAAAGGAACTGAGACTTAGAAAGTTGCCAAGATTTACCCAAGGTCACAAAAACCAATAAAATTCAACTTGAGGTTTGAAAGAAGACAATCTGGCCTCTTTTCTCAGGCCCTACCCTGCTACACTCTTGTAGTTTCTACCCAAGTTTCCAAGAGACATTTGATACCATGAGATTCTGCCCTACAGTTGATTCTTTTAAGGTGGACGCTCTCTGCTCAGAATTAAGTTTGCCTAGTCTCCTTCCTTGAGGTTCTTAATGCCCTAACTCTGCTCCCAGGTTCGGGAAAAGCTTGTCACCAGGAGGATGACAGCTGGTAAACCAGTTGTCCTTGGCAACAGTAAACAGATACTTATTTTGCTAAAGGGAAAATGCAATAGCACCTTAAATACGTGTGCAGAGAAACCGGGGTGAGAAAGAGATCTCAAACACGTGTTGGTGGAAGTGTCTGCATTGTTAAATAGTTGACTTGGGTGGAAACAGAGCAAATTGCAGTTGCCAAAAGAGTCATCAGTCCCAGCAGGTCCAATCTGCACAGATGAACAGATCCTTAAAGTTAAGTTCAGGTCCTGTCCTAAAGAGGACTCTTCAGTGTTCTTGGATGGAAACAGAACACCCTGAGCAACTTTGAAGGAACGTGTACTTCATCAAAAGTTTCATGGTTCTAAGAACTTTCTCCCCCATGAGGTGGCTGGCTGCTGGGTAGGATGGTGTCAGGTTGAAGATGGGCAGTACAGGACGTTCAGAGCCTAGATCAGCCCCTTCCTCACCAACCTGTGGACATATGAGTGAGCCTGCTAAGATCACGTCACCCCCCGACACACACACCAAAAAAGAAAAACCAAACAAACAAAAAGCAAAAACTGCGATAGACTCAAAGCCTATAGCATTTCCAAGGGGAGAGCTAGGACTCCTGATATGAAGGTATAATCAAGAGACCACCCAATTAGTCATTCCTTTAATAGATTCCTGCTCGGCTGTGTATCCAACCCAGGCACCATGCCAGGCTCTGGAAGTTCAACAGTCAACTTTCTTCCCAGTACCTCTCACTCTGCTTTCACCCTGCAGGCATTTGTTCTTTCTGTTCCCCTTTCTTAGAGGCCTTTCCATCAGTGAGCTTCTAAGCACCCTTTATAACCCATCTCAAGTCTCCTCTCTCTTTTGAAGTCTTGCTCCAGCCACCCTGAGGCAGAGTTAACCACTCCTTCTTTATGCTCCCGCAGACTGTACCAGACCTCCATTCAAGTATCAGTTTTATTGCAGTCTCATTCTTTGGTCTCCTCACTGGGCTGAGAAATCCTCAAGGGTCGAAAGCTCCCCCCTCTTTTTCATCCTGGCCTCCCTCAAGTCTTATCTTTCATTTGGAACGTCCTAAGTGACTTTTAAGTAAATAGATATTCACATAAACTCCACTTGGCCCCTCTTCTCCCCTGCACGTTCCCTCCCTTTCAGGAACCCAAATTGGGCAATAACGGAAGATGCGAGGGCAGTATCTTGAAGAGACTGGAAGATGGGTTTGCAGGGAATGCCAAGTCCCTCTGCAGGGCTCACAGTATTAGTAGTTGGATAGTTTCTCCCAAAGATAGTCCAAGCAGGGAATCTAAAAGCCGATACCCCAGCACAGGACAGGCACTGAGCTCTAACGTCAAGCATTCACATGCAATGTGCTCTTTGACTCATCTTAGAGCACAGCCCTCACTCTGAGCAGAGCTGTGGTGGAGACCATGTGGTCCACAGCATACACCACACTGCAGATTGGGGTTTCACTTTCTTTAAAAGGGAGAGATTAAGAGCATGACGTCCAGAACCTTACCAGTGTTTTTTATAGCCTTAACTCACTGCATCTCACTCCACCACCTCATCTGCCTTAGATGAGTCTTCCAGAAAATTTATCTGTTTTCACCCTGCCAACCTGCTTCCTGTGCCCGTAGTGCCTCCAAAACTTTCTCAACCTCAGTTTCCTCATGATAAGACTATTTCTAAGGATGACTGACAAATAGCTATCATTGGCTGAGAACTCTCCATGCACTGGGTGCTGAGCCAAACCCTTGAAGAAACTTAATTTAACCCTCCTAACAGCAACAGCGACAAAAATCCACGGAGGTGTTATCTCCCTCTGGAACGTGGAGATGTTCGTGTTGCAAGGCTTCTATGAGAATTCATTAGAAGGAGAGATTTAGTGAGAAGCCTGAAGAGTGGTCACTAGCGCCTGTCCTCCAAAACAAGCCCATAGGTGTGGGCCACTTCCTCTGCTCAAGGCCCTCAGCTGGATACTTCAGTTGAATTAACTCCCTGAATTCTGTCACTGACTCTGTGATGAGGAAAGTACTCCCCACAGCTACATTGTAAAGATGAGGAAACCGAGGCACAAAGTCACAGCTAGAAAGGGGCCTCTAGCTCAGGCAGAGAGTTCAATTCCAGGGTCTGCCATCCTTGGTGGAATCATCTGCACAGGGCATTGACAACCTCTATGTTGCAGAATTTGAGGCAGGAATAGAGAATACAGTGTGATTATTCCAGTCAACTGCTTGCCACCCCCTAGTTCCAGGGCCAGTGTCCGTTCCATTTTATGTCTTTGCTTTCCACAGCCAATGTCGACATTGGGCCATGATTTTTTTTTCTCAATAGCTTCATAGTCTCCCTAAAATAAGGAAGCTAAATGGTGCCTGCTTATGGGGTATGAGGTGCCCAGCTTTACCATGGGAGATGAAAGACTACCAAATTTGTACAGAAAGCAACCAAAAAAAAAAAAAGTCAATCTTCCGAGCAGACACAATTTCTCTTGAAAGGTGACACAGTCCTTTAAAAATAGCTGTGGGCCCCATTGTGCAAAGTCGGTGACAGAGACGGACAGCTTTTAGAGAGGTGTAGTGTTCCCAGGCAGGCGGCTAGCAAGGCTCACCCAGATAGAGATAAGTAATTCGATCGGGGTGAGTGCTAAATGTTAGAGGTTAAGCTGCTATGTTCTTATTACTAATCAAACTTCAACACCCTTCCCCCGGCTCCTCCACTCCCTATAAGGAAATGGTAAATGATGGTGAAGCTTCAGCCCTGGCTCTGGGCATTTTTCGGAGGTGCTGCCCGTTCCCAGTCACAGGCATGTCCTGCCTCCTTCCTGAGGGCACCCTGATGAGGGCTTCCAAGTACCCCCCTGCCCCAGGATGCTGGCACTTTAAGGTTAAGTGACTCCCCGGGCCGGCACTGCCTGCTTCTCACATGGGCAGATGACAGAGTCACAGATCCTTATTGCATCCTCTGCCAGACAAGTTCTTTCTTCATATCAGCAGGAGACAGGAGCTTTTCTGGGGTTTCACATTCATCAGCACCACTGACTCCTAGGGCACATGAAGATGTGGGAAGTGCCTCATGTGATTTGGGCCTTTCTTTTCCTATTGTTGAAGGCAGGGCGGTGCTGGAGAATATTTACTTACCAGGTCTCTGAGGCTGGAGAAGCCCAAATCGGGAGCTGTTGCCCATTTCCGTGGTGTAAATGCTCCCACCACAGCACATTTCAAGCTAGCAACGTGAGGTCACCAAATGTGGTTTGGCAGAGATTTGTGCCATCAGCTCTTGTGGCCTGGGCCACTCCAGCACACCACTGGTTAAAGGGCAGGTGTACGTTCCAGACCCATCCTTGCTGGGCTGGCTATGATCCCCTCTCCAGGGCAGTTCAAGCCCTCCTTGGTCCACGCCTCCTTAAGGTGGGTCTTGCCCCTTTGCTGCTATTTGATAGAAACGCCTGCAGCACTTGGAGAATGTGCAGAGAGCCAAAACTTAGCCTACTTGGATCTTCCAATGTTGGGCCAGCTTGACTCCCAAACTCCTGGCTACAAAGAAAAAGACTCTAGTCAGACTGATTCATTGCTGTTTCAGAAACACGAAAGAAAGTAGATCCTTTCCCCAGAGCCCGTGGGTACCCACACATGATCTCATCTCATGCCTCGAAAAATCCCAGCAGGCGGTGCCATCCACTCCCCACCTCCACTTTATGGATGAGCACACAGACTCAGAGAAGCCATTTGCATCAGGCCACGCAGCTTAAGAGTGCTGAAGCCATGATCTGATCTTGTATTTGTCATCTTTCAAAACCCATACTTGCAGCCTCTGACATGCCCAACCCAGTCCCAGCATGCCCAACCAAGCATTACCAGAATGTTTGGGAGCCAGCAGAAGGAAGACAAGGTCAAGTGGGCTTCCTCTGAAAAGCTGACACAGGGCCATTGAGGCACAAAAGAGGCAAGGACATATCAAAGGACGGGATGAATAATCTAAATACATGGAAGAGTCTTCTCACTGGAGCTGATCACATGGGGGTTGGGCATGGTGCTGGAGGCAGAAACAGGACCAGACACCTCTAAGGGTTTTCCTGTCCTGAGGCAGCCATCCCAGGAGTCAGAAGTTACTTATGTGAATCTGAGAGTCACCCCCACTCCCTTCCAGCTGCTCCCTTCTGGTCTCACTCAGAATACAACTGCCTATGTCCGTCTCCCTCAGCAGCAACCCGAACCCCAGGGTCTTTCTTTCCAGGCTAAGGTCCTTCTACTTTCCAGCTGTTCCATGCGTGAAACAGGTGTTTGCTCCACTGTCCTCCTGGCCACCAGTTTCCAGACTCCTTCTTGAGTGTCAAGGTCTCACTTTAAGATGCAACGTGGGGGCTGGGTGCCTGGGGTATAAGGGTGCCCTTGCTCTGGAGCGCTCAGCCCGGGAGCAGTTTGGAGCTGATCTGGGGGATGGTTTACTTGCTATCTGAGTTCTCCTCCTTGGCTGGGTGCATCCTAAGCCACAAGGCTAAGCCTAAGCATCAGCTCCAAGTGGTGGCGTGGATGATCTGATGAACTTGGAGGACAGTGCACCTGACTTTCCTCTCTTCTACAAGACTTGCCAGCAAGGATGGCCCCCAAACATGGGCATCCCAATAAAGAGGCTGCTTGCTGCACCCCAGGACTTCCTGTTACATCACCGTCAACACAGTCCTCGGTCTCTAAGCTCCTGGAGTCAATACCAGCATCACTTCCTGAGCCCTCCCTCAGACTTATCAGTGTGCCCTCAGGGCATAGGTCCACCAGATGACCTGGTTTAGGAAGGAGAGGGATGGCATCACACGGTCTCCTGACTCTCAGTTTCCAGAGGGGTGGTGGGGACTGGGGGTGACGTGTGTGCAGGATGCTGTCTACAGGGAGAGACTGGAAAGCTGGGGGCTTGTTAAAGTGCCAGACTTGTGCCAGGCTAGGAATGTGCCTGGCTCCCTGTCCCTGCCAACTTCCAGGGACACATGTGGACCCAAAAACACTAGCTGTGTTCCTGCCTTCATTCTGCTTTGTTCAAGCTGCCCTGAGAAAGTGCATTTTGTCCCTTCCAGTGCTGGAATCTCTGGCCTTCCCGGGAAGCTGTGGGTGGCCTGTCCCAGTGCTCATGGCAGTGACCACTCCTGCTGGGAAGATCCTCTTGGCATCAGAGCAGCTTCTGCATCATCCTGGCAACGGCCAGGCCGGCGGCTGCTTCTTGGGCTGCATAGATCTTGGACTCCCCAGCATTGGGTTCCAGTGCAAGAGACTGAGAATTGGGAGGTGCCTTGGGCTTTGTAACTGGAGAGGCCCTCGTGTGTCATGGCGAAGCCAGAACTTCACTTAAAAGCTAACAGCAGTGGCATTTAGTGCCTCTGGGTGCCAGGCATGTATAAACACCCACCTACATGATCTCCTTTCAATTTCACAGAAAGGCCAAGTGATCGGTCCAGAGTTGAGGAGCGGCAGTTGAGGTGGGTTTGTGCGAGTCCCCCTCTGTCTAGCCCACCTAGTGAGTTTCCAGGCCCCACCAGGATCTGTGGAGCTGGATGGGATCCTGTGACTGTGTTGGACTGCCTTCTCCCAAATGAACGTCATCAAAATTAAAAATAATCACAGCTGGGGATCAGTGAGCAGGGAGGGGTCAAGGGTCGAGCTGCCGGTCATGTTCTGCTCACTTGAAGTTCCGACCGCTGAGCCTGGCACCCCAGCCTGTGGGAACAGGGGCAGCTCCTGATGATTGTCACCCTGCACCCTGTAGGGGGGAGGGACACTCTGACAGCCCCTGGCACCTGGGGTCCAAGCAGGGAGGCGGGCTCTGCCTCCAAACCAAGAGTTTAGCTATAGCGGACAGGGCTCCTGGGGGGCCGTCCTGTCCTGCTGCCCCTCCCCCATGTGGCTGGAGGCGATAGAGCAAGCTGTGCCCCAGAATGGGCACCCTGAGTCCCTTCCACATACCCGAGAGGTGTCGCTGGTGGTGAAGCAGCATCGCCCACAAGTTGGCCACTTGCATTCCTTCGTGTGTCGTCCAGGTGCTATGCTGGTTATTCTGTACTGAGACTGCGTGTCCTGCTGGGCAGCCCCAGCGTGGAGGGGTTTGGCCATTGAGGAGTAGGGGTGCCGAGGCCCCTGAGGCCAGCAGGGCTCCTTGTGAGGGGAAACATCCATCCCCTCTGTCCGTGGGGCTCGTCCCACTCCAGGAGGGGAGGACAGGGAAATGTCTCCTGTCTGCTCAGTGTCTGGGACGGGGGCCAGAGCACCATGTGCCCACTCCACAGCCATCTCCTGCACGCTCACCTGGGCAGCATCTGGTCCCGGCTGGCTACCAGGGATCCACTGGTGCAAGTAGCAGACAGGGCCCCATCCTCATGGAGCTCAGAGACGGACACCGAGGTCAATTAGGAAATCACCCCCTCACCGTAAACTCTCACGAATGCCAAGGTCAGTGCAAGGTAGCTCAGCGGGGCCAACCTATGTGTCAGAAACTGGAGGCACAGTGCCCATGAGGATTTTAGGGGCCCATGAAGATGTTTCGAGTTCCATTTCTTTGAAAAGCAAGAGGAGCAGATGAGTGTAATCATAAGGAATCCATCAGAGTGAACCCCGTCTGGATCAATGCACCTTTATACCAATTTTAATTTAACTTTTATTTTATTTTTGTTGTTGTTGTTGTTATTGTTGTTGTTGTTGCTATTTCTTGGGCCGCTCCTGCGGCATATGGAGGTTCCCAGGCTAGGGGTCGAATCGGAGCTGTAGCCACCGGCCTACGCCAGAGCCACAGCAACGCGGGATCCGAGCCGCGTCTGCAACCTACACCACAGCTCACGGCAACGCCGGATCGTTAACCCACTGAACAAGGGCAGGGACTGAACCTGCAACCTCATGGTTCCTAGTTGGATTCATTAACCACTGCGCCACGGCGGGAACTCCTAATTTAACTTTGATTAAACTATAGTTGATTTACAGTGTGACAGTTTCTGCCATACAGCAAAGTGACCCAGTCATATAGATACAAACATTCCCCTTCTTATGTTGCCTTCCATTGTGGTCCATCCCAAGAGACTGGATATAGTCCCCTATGCTGTACGGTAGGACCTCATTGCTCATCATTCTCCCTGTGATAGTTGGCATCCACAAACTCCAGACTCCACATCCATCCCACTCCCTTCCCTTATACCAATTTAAATCTATATTTAAATATATTTTACAAATATCAGAGTGCCCAGGGCCCAAGGACACTGTGATGTGGCTTGGACCCAACTATAGTCAGGACTTTTATGAGGGTGGAACAATTAAGTCCTGAGCTTCAGGAAAGCTTCCCCACAAAGGTAATAAATAAACTGAGAGCTGATGGAAAGCACAAGTTATCAGCAGGGGGGAGGGAGTGCTCCAGGCAGAGGGAACAGCATGTGCAAAGGACCGTGGGTTGAGGAGGAACTCAAGCAAGGCGGCAGAGCATGGGAGGGCGCGTGGTGGGGGTCAGGGCTGCCAAGGTGGACAAAGGTCTGAGCATTTAACATCAGAGCCACGGATAACCGGGAATGTTTGATTGGTGGAAACGGGGAGAAGGTAGTTAAGGGCCAGTAGACCAATCTGTCATGTTAATAATTTCACAAAATTCCCCTGGCTGCTGTGAGCAGGTTGAACTATGAGAAATAGGGTGAGGGAGGACGAGTCTCCGGTAACAGTCCAGCCAAGAGATGGTGATGGCTTCTACTCAGATGCTGATGACAGAGGGAGAAAAGGGTAAAGATGAGGGGGATTTAGGAGGTAACAAGCTGAGGACTGATGGTCAGTGGAGGCAAGAGAGCAGAGAGAGGCAGGGGTCAGGAGTGGCTTGCAGGGGTTGCCCTCTGCAGTTGGCTGGGGGAGGTGCCCTCTAGCATGTAGGGGACAGTGAAGAAGCACCAGGGCCAGGGATAAAAAGCATGAGCTGGTTTGTACCAGTGGAGGTAACAAGAATCCTTAAGAGGAAGTGACTGCTCTGAGCGGGGCAGAGAGAGAGGCCATCCTGGGAGGGTTCCAGAAGAAGTGATGTTTTCAGCTAAGCCATGAAGAGCTGTGCGTGTGAAGCCACTGCTGCCCTGTATCCACTCTTCCCTGCCCACCCACACCCAGTTCAGAAGCAGGTATGTGGGCGGCCCTCAGTGAATGATTGGCGAGCACCCGGTGCAGGAGTAAGACGGGGGGACCAGAGGAACCAGAAAGAGGCAGAAAAGTGGGCTCGGAGACTCGGAGGTGTGAATCCATGGGGAAGGTGGCCCGGGCTGCAGACATGCAAGGCACGTGGTTGAGAGAGTGGGAGGCAGGTGAGGAAGGCAGGGGAGTGTGCATGTCCTTAAGATGAGGCTGTGGAAGTTCCACAGCAGAAGAGGCCGTGAAAGACTGCCACCCAGAGAGGCCACTTGCATTGGCTTCAAGGAAACCAGTCAAGGGGGTGGGCTGGGTCCAGCATCTGAAAAGAAGCTTGGGTGACCTGAGGCTTCCTTATTCTTCATTGACAGCTGAGAGCCTGCAAGGAGAATGGGGCTTTGAAGAGAGACAGTGTGTGTGCGTGTGGGAAGGTGTATGTGTTTGCGTGTGGCTGTGGGGATGCATGCATTTGGGGGTGTGCACTGTGTGAGTGCATGTATGCATGTACACACGTGTGGGTATGCACATGAATGCCTGTGTGGGTGCATGCAGTTGTGTCTGAGTATGTGTAGCTGTGTGTGTAAGTGCGTGTGTGATCAATATGTGTGTGTGTGTGTGTGTGTGTGTGGCTACATGGTGGAAGGAGAAGGGTGTGGGAAATTCCCTAATACCAGCTCTGGAAAAGGGGCTTAAGAAGCTGGTTGCTCGGGATTCTTACTGGAAACTTCTGTAACTTCAATCAAGAATTCACCTCTCTCTGGGAACAGGGACAGAGCGACTGGGTCCTCCAGCCTTTGGTCCCATCCCATTCTCCTCCCACCCCCATGGCAATCTCACTAGAGGCGGGGCCGATTGACCCGGTGCCGGGGACTTGGAGCCGGCCCTCCTTGCAAAACCCCAAGTTCAGCTTGGACTCTTGCAGGGGGAGCAGTGCCAAAGGCTCTTTCCACCCGCTTCTCCTTGGGGCCTGGAAACGACTTCAGTGGATAAAGACGTCCCTACTATGTGCTCGCCTCATTTAACTGTCAAAATTATCGTGGAGGTCGGCCCAGTTCACAGAGGAGGGGGAGGCGACCTGGGCTCCTTCTTTGAGGAGATCAGACAAAACAGGGCAGATCAGGGCCCCAGACTCGCATCCTCAAAGGCACCACATCCCATACGGCTTTATCCCCCTGCCCTGTTGTCTCTAAATTCCATGGCAGGACCGGGCACCAGCCATTTAATCCTGGAGGGGCTCTCACTGCACTCCACTGGGCTTTGCTCGTCCTACTGGCCAAGACTGTCTTAAATTTGGAGACGTCTAAGGATGCAAACGAACTGGGAGGCCGGAAGGATAGTGATGGTTGGACACATCCCCAGCTGTCCCTTTTCTTCCGCACATCCAGGGACACCCAGAAGGCCCCCCGCTTTCTCTGTACTGTGAATTCAGCTCTCTGCCCACCGACAACTCCAGCGGGAGGTCTGATTCTATTTTCAGAGTGTGAGATGCATTTTCCAGGAGGGAAGTTGTGAAATATTGGGGAGACAGCTCCTGGCACTGCCAGGGCCTGCAGGAGTTTTAATAAGGCTCCTTCCAGAAGACAGACTTCGGATTAACTGTCCGAAAATAAAGATTATTTTCGTGCCTTTGGAATGGTTGGGGAGGGGGAAGAGATAATCTTATCAAGAAAGGAGAACTCTTTTTCTATTTGAGCCAACTTTGGTATTAAAATGTTATGAAACAATTTCTGACCGTTTTCCAAACAGGATTTTTTTCCCCCCTTTCCCCAGAGCTCTGTCAGCTCCTGGGTTCATTCTTTGCACTGTGGTGGTGGTGGTGGTAGTGGTGATGGTTTGTTGTTCTTCCCCCCATCTGATGTTGTCTGGATTTCTTATACACAGGGTTTATTTTGTAGGGTTTTTCCCTTTCCTTTTTTTCCCCCCAGAATGAGTTACATTCCACTTACTGTTGAGATACCTTTGTCTTTCCCTGGGGTCCAGGCTTCAGGATGGTATAGAAAACCCACCCAAAGGGGGGAAGGCCAGATAAAAACACACCATACCTTCTCTACTCCTCTTGCTGGAGCTTCAGAGCCTTTCACGCTTCAAACCCCCCTCAGCATCCCCTCTACCAGGAAATGTCCCTGATCTGTTCCTACCATCTCTCGCTTTGGCCAAAAGATGCCATTTTGCACGTAGGACCAGCTCCCGGCCCATGTAACGACCACACACCTAGGCCAGGACCTGTGCACCTTGTCTCCATCCCCAGATGCCTCTTGCAGTCCCGTCCTCCTGCACTGTCTGCCTTGCCGTGAGACGCTCTTGTGTGTATCTTTACCCCCAGGCATCTCTGGGCTTCTCAAAAGCCATGGCGCCTTATGGGATACAGGAATCCTTGCAGGTCCAGCAGGCAGAGGACTGGTGAGGAGGTAAACAAATGATGACTCCCATCCTGGAGATGGTGTAAATCAGCGTTTGCAGCCAACTTCTTTTCCCATGGGGACCCCGGGATTCAGGGCTGTCGTGTGAAAGATAGCGGTTTCAGCCCTGCCGAGGACTGACTGTCTAATCTCAGATGCATCCCTCGCTCTCACCCTCTGGAAGCGCGAGGGGTAAGGGCCCACCTTGCAGGGCCCTTGGAAGAAGCACAGAGCATGCAGGGCTCCAGGCAGGAGCCACCATAGAACATGTGCTGTGCCGACGGCCCCTCGCCCCACCTGCGTCTTTGTCCTCCCGTTTTAGCAGTTTGAGGGGCACTCTGTAGTAAGAGTTGTGCCATCAAGGTATGTGGGTAACAGTTGTACACGTCACACTGCCAGCCTCATGACCTCAACAGACTTGGAACCATTCCTCTGTGAGTTTGCATATTTTATCATTTCCATGTGGATTTTGTTATATGATCCTTAGATTTGTCATGTTATATGGGGTTAGAGAGACCTGCTCTTTGCTCCTTCTTCTCTCTCTCTCTCCCTCCCTCTCGCCTTTGACATTGGTGGTAGCGCAGGGGTTATACGTTTCGAATTATAATGATGGCATAGACTAATACCCCACCTTTAAGCCACTGTACACCCATATCCCATCTGATGCTCCGTCTGTTTCTGCGGTTTTCAAATTACTGAGGTTCCCTCCCTGACATTTGGCGACGCCAGGAAGCATTTTTGTTTGTCACAGCTGGATGGGAGGTGTGTGCTGCTGGCATCGGGCTAAGTGCCCTAAGGTGCCAGGCGACACTGGGTGAGGACATCAGGGGTTCGTGGTCACATGCAGGGTGCTGGGAGCCGAATCACAGGAGGACACCTCACACCCCTCTTAGGAGCCCGATGCAGGCGTGATGAGCGGGAGAGAACGTGCGTTTCAGACTCGGGCGCACGTGGGTTGGAATCCTAGCTCTGCCCCTCCCAAGCTGTGTATCCTTGGACAAGGCGCAGGACCTCTCTGATCCTCCTTTTCCCAGTCTGGAAGCTGGGGTTAATACCCTCTGCTCTGAAGTGAGTGCAAGGAGTAAGTGAGAAAACCAGATCCTGGGGAGGGGCGTACACTAAAGGGTACCTCATGTGCAAGGAAACGAGCCAGCCAGCGATCATGCAGGGGGTGGGGTGGCCGGAGCAGTGGTTCGGCTAAACCCCGTGCACTGGGGGCACCGCGCCCAGAGTCACCGAAGTCGACCGCACTAAACCTGGGGTGCGGGGTGGCCCAGCCGGGTCCCTGGAGCACTCACCCCCACCCCTCCGCAGAGACTGGCCCTTGCCTTTCAGGCCGGTGGCAACGGATCAGAACGTCTGGCCTGACTCATGTGGGGGCCGTAGAAGCATCAGCAGAATGGCTTTTCACACAACCGTCATTTCCTGGCGGAGGTGAATCAGTTGTCCCTGAAACCTGCCCTAACCATCCAGCTCCGCCAGCGACCGTCACCGGCCCAAAGGGGGCTTTTGTTTCACACATTTGGCCCAGTGTTACAGGGCCACTTTGAATTCTTCAAAGAGTAATTTCCGCGTCCCTTTTTTTTTCCCTTTTTTTTCCCCTTCAGGTTCAACCCCTTTTATCACACTAAAGTGCCAATCAATATTGCGAGATAGATGTTACATCTTAGCTTTTTATAACATCACTTGTCCCAGAAGGGACAGTGTATCTTTAAGGAAATGGACCCCGTATCCTGTTTCTGAAGGATTAAAACCCTTTAAAGAGACAGAAGAGGCTGTAAACCCCGATCATATTCTTATTCTCTCTTCATTATCCTGTCCACTATCTATCCCTGCTGAGTAAATCTGCTTGTGTGTTTCTCCAAAGTGGTCATAAGAAGAAATTTATTTACTCCGCTTTGCACTGGAGGGGCATTACCGAGCTTCAAGGCTCTCCGAAGTCATAAAGATTTTGCAGTGTGTGCAAAAGGAGCAGAAATTCCGAACTTCTTTCCCCCTCTGAGGTCGTTTGGCCATCCAGAGGGGGAGTCACTTCTCATCTTCTGACAGGGTTTATTTCCGTAAGATTTTCCAATTAGCAGGAAAAGGTCACGCTAATGTTGGTGCTGGGGAGAGAGAAAGGATCAAACTATGCAAATAGAGACATCCTTGAAAGGACCGTGTTACAAAGAGAGAAAGAGGGGCTTGCTTTCATTTCCTGATTTAAAAGTTGTATCTGCCCGCACGACTTTCTCCTGCAACGCGACGCAAAGAGCTGATGGCACTTGACCTGCACTTCTTGCCCGGGAGGCAAGCCCCATTGTTCGGGGGTCTGAGCGCTGGTGGATGGTGGTGGCCCATCAGGGAGCAGAAGATAAGAGTTGAGAGAGGTGGTCCCCAAGCTCTTGGCCCTGGAAGTGCAGGGACACGGGATGCGGGAAGAGTGGAGCTGCCGACACAACCTCTCTGGACCTTTGTAATGGCCGGACTGTCCCCAGCCCAGTGGCACTGACAGCCAGCATATCATTTTTAAACCCGGCTCCGATCTCTCTCTGACACTTCCCCTGCTGCTTTTGTTCCCCGCTCAGTGCGTGCGAAGCACAAGAACTTTTCTCGGTAATAGGGAGGGCTGGGAGCAGTGTCAGGAAAGATGTACTCCAGCTGTGCAAGGACAGAAGTCGCCGATGCCCATTAAAGCAGATCCAGGGGACGGCTTCGCTTTGGGCTCGGAGCAGACACTCCTTGTCAACACTGACGTGCGATGCACAGGTTATGACCAAACTCCCCGGCTCAGAGCTCAAGTCTGCTGTTCGTGGTCCTCTGGGTGAGCCCCCCAGTGAGCTCGGTGGGAGGAAGAGGCCCTCCAGAGGGAGGCTGGGACTCTGCACACCCCTCACGTGTCTTCCTGCACACCCCACTGTATGCACAGCTGCAGCCAAAATGGAACGGGATAGGCCTCCAGTAGGGACCTGTCTTCCACATGGAGGTTCCTTGTTGCTCCAGGTGGCTCGGCCACTGGTATAACCTGGCGAGTTTGTGACAAGGGCAGGAACCGTTCACCGAGAGCCCACACAGAGCCAGGTCCCACACCAGGTGCTGGGCCGAGAAACTGCTGGGTGTCCCACAGCGGCTACATGGCAGAGTCTGGATTCACCCAGGTTTATCTGCCTCTAGGAGCTCCGCTGAGTCATATTGTTGGTCTTATTTCATTTGTGAGCTTTATATAAAAAAAAAAAAAGCTAGTGGGATATTTTTGACAGCAAGTTAAATCTTGTCAATGACTAAGAGCGTCATTTGTCAATTCTCCCTAGGAAATACACGATGCCAAAGGATGGGATTTGAGTGTTCAATCATTGGATTGTGCACCATTGTTTTCAGGCTCTGTATTAGAAATGTATAGTGTTATAAATATATACTATTAATTTAGGCTAATAAGACATAAATATGCAGGCACGTGTATCCGCTGGTGTTTAGATCTGCTGTGACTTTTTTTTATGTACTACACAGTATAAGACAGAAACAGTCCATCCTCGGCTTAAAAATCTTCCTTCCTTCCTTGAAGCTGAAGACTAAACCCTCAGAAGGCATTGCTTGGATTTCAACATGAAGGAAAAAGCCCTTTTATATTTCTTTGCCGTTAAACAATGTGTGACCCATTTTTTTTCCTGTTTGCAGAGTATTTTTTTTTTCTTTTATTGTTGAGCAAGTACTCATTTTAGCCAATTCTTGGCCCTGCTTTTCCTTAGAACCGATTGAGGTGGGAAAGAGTGTTGCAAAGTGTGAGTCACATCAGCCCAGCTTGCTGGGGGGCACGTCGCCTGTTGACATCAAAGACTCCAGTCCTAACAATTAAATGTACCAAGTTCAAAATCGTTCTCTTGGCTTTATTTAGAGAAGATTTTCCTAGCTAATCAAAACAAACAAATGGGTGAACAGATAATGACAGTATCCAAACATCAAGGCCACCTAAATATCCAACGCAGGCAGTTGGGTAACTAACGCATTCCAGTAGCATATTATAGAGTCATTACAAAGCAAGTTGAAGAAATCTTTTTAATGATGTCTCTTTCTGTTTCAGGACACCAACTCTTGCTCTTTTTCAGCACATCTTTATTTTAACCTTCTTGCATTTTCCCTTTTGCATTTTATTCAGATGGAATGGGAAAAATGACACAAAATTGTTTTTTTTTCTTTTTTTTAAATTTTCAGTGATTTACAGTGTTGAGCCCATTTCTGCTGTACAGCAGAGAACCTACGACTATATCTAGATATCTATGCCCTTTCCATCATGGTGTATCTCAAGAGACTGGACATAGTTCCCTGTACTATATAGTAGGATCTCAGGGCTTATGCATTCTAAATGTAATAGTTGGCATCTACTAACCCCAAGCTCCTACTCCATCCCTCCCTCAACCCCTTTCACCTTGGCAACCACAGATCCGTTCTCTATGTCTGTGAGTCTGTTTCTGATCTGTTGATAGGTTCAACTGGGCCCTATTTTAGGTTCCACATAGGTGGTATCATACGGTGTTTGTCTTTCTCTTTCTAACTTGCTTCACTTAGTATGAAAATCTCTAGCTGCATCCATGTTGCTACAAATGCCATTATTCCATTCTTTTTATGGCTGAGTAGTATTCCACTGTGTATACGTACCACATCTTCTTAATCCATTCACCTGTCAATGGACATTTAGGTTGTTTGCATGTCCTAGCTATCGTGAATAGCGCTGCTATGAAACAGAACTGGTTTTGAGCAGAGTGACAATAGGTAGTCAGGTGTCAGGTAACAGTATAGTGGTTAAGAGTTTAAAAACATAATCAGATAAAGCAGTGTGCTTGGGGTGGGGGGGGGCGGGGAGCATGTGATGAGAAAAAAAGACTAATGACCTCAAAGCAGGTTGGGAAAAATCAGATACAGGTAAAAATTATAACGGCCATTATATTCAGTGATCTCTTTCTATATGCTAAGCATGATTCTAAGTTACATGTTAACCAGTTGAATTAGGATATTCCTTGTGTTATTCCTTTTGTAAACACATGTAAACCGGTGCACAGAGAGGTAAGGGAACTTACCCTAAGGTCACACAACAGCCAGGGGGTGGCAGAGTGTCACCCTTCTTTTTTATTCTATTCTTCACAAAAAATATAACACACTTTTTATAAGAGTTAAGATGAAGATTTTCCTACCTCCCCATATATGACAAAATGGAAGGCTGTATTTCATATTCCGTCCTTGTATTGTTGATAAATTTCCTTAATTTATCAAGAATATTAGAAACCCTTGTGAAAAATGCAAAATTCTGGAGTTCCCTGGTGGCCTAGCGGGTTAAGATTCCAGGGTTGTCACGGCTGTGGTTTATGTCAATGCTATGGTACAGTTTTGATCCCTGGCACAAACCGGATCTGCATACAGCAGGCGTGGCCAAAAACATGCAAAACTCCGTGCTCCAGACAAAATACACAAAGTGTAAATTCACAGGGGCCGTAGACAAAAAGAAAAACAAAAGTATTTTAATAATCTCCCTCGATTATTCTGAAGCAGCCAACTGCAATTCAGGGACTACTTTGTAACGATGCGCGTCATCCGAGAAGCTTATTCAACAAGACAGGGTCCAAGCCCCTCCACTCCAGCTTTGACTCAGCGGGTCTGAGAAGGGCTGTGGAACTTAGCTTTTTAACTCCAGTGACCTCCCGTCCCGGTTTTCTGGGGCTCTCCTGACATACGACATATGATGTTATGATGGGCGGAATCATTAGGAGCACTCACACTCATCAGAGGGTGGACCATGAGTTCCGTGCTTCACCACCACCTGTGTCGATTCCCATTAAAAGGACACGTCAGAAAGCTCGGCTCCGGAGGATGCCAGTGACCTGTGTTCACAGCTGCTTCTATCCCTGCGACTGTGGACGAGTTGCTGATTCTCACTGGGGCTTCAGTTTTCTCACCTGCAGAATAGGTACAAGGATTCCTCCCCTCCTGGGCTGCCGAAAAGTGAAAACGCGTGTTTCATCCTTGGTAGAGAAACTGAGCTGTTAGAAGGCGTCCAGCAGACACCTTCTTCCTTCCAATGGGAGTGTCTTGAATTCCTCCAGTCCTGGCTCAGAAGCCATCCTCAAGGTCATGGGTCCCTTGATTTTATTGAATGTACATGCCTCTGGGTGGACATAGTGAGCATATTTGGATATTGCAGTTTTCAGGGGACCTGTAAATGAAGCAGCACGTTGGTTTTTACCAAGGAAGTACAGTTTTCTTTTTCACCACGCCCTGAGATCATCTTACATGCCGCGATACCAACCTATTTAAAAAAAAAAAAAAAAAAAAGCATGCTGGGCAGGCGGGGGGAGTAGGAAGACCGAGTCAGTAAGCCATGCAGAAACTTTCAGACCTGTTGCCAAATCATGCGAATCCGCCATCCTGTTTGCAGCAGGAAGACTTCTCATAAATAATCCAAAGAGAGGCATAATCCAGATGACATTTGAAAGATTATCGATTGAAAAGTCAAGCGTTGGCTAACATAAATGGCCTTTCCCACAAAATTTGCATTCACAGCAGCCCCTTTACGCGTGTCTCTAAGCCAAGGAAAGTATCGGGCAGCTGACACACATAACGATAGAGACCAGGCCGTGTGTTTTCAAGCAAAGAAAAAAAAGTTTCCACTTATGGTTATGGTTGGTGTGGTGGTGTATGTACTTTCTCGAGACTGTGGAACATTTGCAGGGTTGGCGACATGTTTGTGGGTTTCAGCAGAATGACATAATCGCCGGGTTCCAGATAGGCTTGTTCCATCCCTTCTAAAGCGACCGTTCGGCCAAGGTGATCAAATCGCAGGTGGCTGCACAAAGTTCTTAAAATTGTCCGTCTGATTCTATGAACCACTCCCTGATGGCAGATGGTGACATGAGAGGCACTGGAGCTTGTGCATAGGGTTGTTGTTTTTCCCCAGCAGGTCAGACCCTCGGTGGGCAGAGTTTGTCGTCCTCTTCGATTCGTGGCGCTGGGACACATTTCCCGGGTGGGCGGCACGAGGTCACCCAGGGGAACCTAAGTGCTCCTCCATTCCTATCCCGCTTGTACTGATGAGCCTCGACCTTGGTTTTGTGTTTTTGTTTTGGTTTTTACTCCAACTCCGTTCACTAGGCTGCCATCCCTGACTCACCCTTGGGGTGAGAACAAAGCAGGGTATGTCCATAGCCTTTTTTTTTTTTTTTCCTCTGTAAACACCTCATGTTGTGTTTCCACCATTGATGAAAACGTACTGAAGCCCATTTGCATATGTTAGCCTTTTTAAGCAACCGGTGGTGTTGAGAGCAGTATAATTTTAAGAGCAAGCATTCTGGAGCCTGAGAACACTGTGGACTCGTGGATTTGAATTTGGGCTCTGCATCGAGGAGCCATGTGCTCCGAGCAAGTTTTTCTGTCTTTCCTAAGCCTCATGTTCTTTGTCATTGTCTTGATGATAACGTGACCCATCTCATAGTTAAGCCAATGAGGTAAGGCACATGCCCGATGCTGCACTGTTCACGTACTTGGATGTATTAATGTCCATAAACATTAATTCTCTCATGATGGTGATGGTTCCGATGGTGACAATCTGCTTAGGAAACTGAGCCCCCCCCCCCGAATACTTATCAAACCTGCACAGGAGGAAATTCCCTTGAGGCATAGTGGGTTAAGGATCCAGCGTTGCCACAGCTATGCTGCAGGCTGCAATTCTGGTGCAGGTTCGATACCTGGCCCAGGAACATCCACATGCCGCAGGTGCAGCCAAAAACAAAAAAACGCACACACACAACCTACTCAGGAAAGAGTCTCAGAAAGTTTTGGAGATGCTCCAGGCAGTGAGGGAGCCACACATCAAGCCCCCATAACTTCTTGCTGTAGCCTTTTCTGGATTTCCCTTGCTGTGAAGTATCATGAAGAACACAGCTGGGCATCCACACGCAGAGATACCCCAAGAGCCAGGAGGCCCCTCTTCCTTGGCTGGGACATTGGTAGAGCAGGTTCAGGAGGGAGAGAAAGTGTGTTGGGCTGGGGTGGGCATGGAGCGCAAGTCACAGGGCGACCCTGGATGTGCCCCCGGCCCCTGGTGGCTTTGCCTGAGCCCATGACCTCCCTTGAAGCTCAGCCCACAGCCACGACACGGAGTTCAATCTGATGATAATTCCCTGATGGCGTTTTAGAAAAGATCAGAGAGACATGTGGATGTTGTCTGGGCTTAATAAATACACAGAAATCGGAAGTGTACGGAAATGTATATTCAGGGAGAAGGGTGTAGGTGCTTCGTAAAAGGCAACCAAGAATTCTATTGCTCTTGTGCCTGCCGCTAGTCGCAGTGATAATACAGAAATCACAGCACCTTCCTTCTGCCTCCCAGGTCCAGAAACTTCCTCCCTATCCTGTCCATCTCTGATACCCAGTCGAGCAGCAAGCCCACCCCCTGTTAGCTCCAGGTTATGCCTCACTTCTCTCCGATCTCCAGGTCCACCATCACTCCCTGGTCTGTGGACCACCTCTTGGCGCTCTCACCCCCATGACCTCCCACCTGTTCTCCCTGCTCCCCCCACCTGACCACCCAGTCTCAGCCTATTCTCTACAGAGTAGTCAGGTACATTTGAAAACCCTAAACCCAATCATGTCTGTCCTATGTTCAAAATCCTTCAGTAGCCAAACCTAATAATACCAACTAATAACCAGGTTGGGCTGGTAGGTGCTTAGCTTATTAACCATTGGCACTCCACGGGTGTGGCAGGAACCATGATTCCTAGCAGCTGCCTATTTCCATGGTGTAATAACTCTCCTTAAGGCCAATCAATATCAAGCACCCCAAGTGCTGTAAGTGGAGAAGAGTTATGAGCAGTCAGCTTAGCTCTCATGTGCTAATTGCAGGCAGCTCCAGCCCCCATGGGGCAGCAGGGACACTTTACGCTGCACATGCGTGAACCCATTCAATCCTCAGCATGGCGCTACCAGACGGGTGATTTCCTGAGTCTCCATTACGCACATGGGGAGACTAAGGCAGGGGCAGTCTGGCTCTAGCACCTGCCCACATGATCCTGCCTGTCTTAGCTGTGCTTGAAGTAAAATTCAACCCCCCTACCTCCTCTCCTGCTCTTTCCAGTCCCTCCAGATCTTGTGTCCTGGGTTCAATACCCTCCTTCCCTGACCATCCACCTGCCTCTGTCCCACTAAGCTTTTTCTGTCCCTCTCAGCCTGCATCGCAACCAGCGGTTACCCATTTCTTTGCATAACTGTTGAGTACTGCTTCTCTACAGGGGACAGAGTCTGGGGGGGGGTAGGGTGGTACTGTGCCCCAGGGTGGGGATTGGGGGGGGGGGACACCTGCTAATGTCTGGAGACCTTTTTGGTCATCACAACTCAAAGGGGGTGTGTACTGTTGGTATCTACTGGCAATACCTGGGAGGCTCCCCAGCATCCTACAATCCCAGGACAGCCCCACCACAGAGAATGATCTGGCCCCAAGAGCCAAGAGCATTGAGGTGGAAAAACTCTGCTGTTTGTCTCTCCCTCTTAGGATGCTCATTCCAGAAGGGCGTTACCTCGACTGCTATGTCCTCTGCTGTATTTATTCTCAGCTCCAAGCACAGTGCCTGTCACAGAGCAGGTGCCATGCAAATGGATGTTAAATGAATAAATAAAAAATAACGTCACAGCTGATGAGGATGGCATGATAATAATAACAACACTGCGACAGCCATAAAAAAAGAACGGAATCATGCCCTTTGCAGCAACTGAGATGGATCTAGAGATGAGCATCCTGAATGAAGTAAGTCAGGCAGATAAAGACAAATATCATACGATACTGCTTCCATATGGAATCTCAAGAAAATGATACGAATGAACTTACTACAAAACAGAGATAGACACACAGACATGGAAAAAAAGGGGGAAGGGAGGGAAGGGGTAATTTAGGAGTTTGGGATTAACATATGCACGCTACTATGTATCAAATGGGTAAGCACCTGAGTCCTATTGCATCACACCGGGGAGTATACTCAATACTTTGTAATAATCTATAAGGGAAAATAACCTGCAAAAGAATATATATATATATATATATATATACACATACGTATATAAAAACAGAATCACTTTGCTCTATACTGAAGCTAACACATGATAAATAAACTATATTTCAGTTGAAAAAACCCACCACCAACAAAAACAAAAACAAGCCACGGAGACACCCTCTTAAAAAGTCACACCTCCGTTTTTCTGAGCCAGGCAGGAAAGCAGTAGGGTGGACCTGTTCTGCTTTCTCTACAAGCAGCAGCAGTCTTTTGGCCTGAGGACAGGGAAGGAGGAGCAGGCATTTGATAAAATTCCCTCCTCCCCCACCCCTGACCTCCCCCAGCAGCCGTCCACTAAGTGTTGCACTTGGCTAGAGTTCCCCGTAGTAATTTGGTTAATTGGATGAACAGGCACTTCAGTGACAGAGACTGGATTTCCACACCGCAGTCCATCAAAACTAATCAGTTGGCTGTGTTCCACTTCTCAGCAACTGACAGCTTTGCCAGGATGGTGAGTAGATGGTAACTTTTTAAGTGGAAGAACTCGCTAAATAAGGGCAGTGAGAACTTGGCAGGATGCTTTTACGGGGGTCAGGGGAAGGAAGACACTTGGCCCTGGCTTGGTTCCCTCCCTTCCCCCTCAAAGAGATAATCTTGTTAGGGGCTGCTCGATTTAAAGATTCCTCCAAAGACAGTGGTGAGAAACGATCATCTGGAAATTGGACCTTGTTTCTTTTCCTTAAGAAGAAAATGCCACAGGCAGGTGTACCACGTTTTCCCTTCAGGTGGTGCCTTTTAAATGCACGTTATGTGTATATATGTGTCTGCTCTTAGCATACTCTATTAGTTAGGGTAGTGTGCGCTGCTATAACAAGTAATTCTACCATTTTAGTGGCTCAGCAGGAGATTTCTCAGGCCTGTAAGAGTCCAGGCAGAGGTCCCAGTTGGGGGTGACTCTCTTCCATGCAGGGATGCAGGAACTTAGGCTCCTCTCATCCTGTGGTTCCATCATCCACTGGGGCCTCCATGTCATCCACCCCCAGCAATTAGAAGGGGAAGGAAAGCATGGAACAGACACACTCGGCTTAAAAACCCTGGTCCAGTTGTGACACACAGTATTGCTGCTCACATCCCTTTGCGGGCAGAGCTAGTGAGTGAGTCTTTTTCCTTGCGGTGGTTCCACATTATGGAAGGGACAGCATGGGTCTTAAACACTTAGCCACTCGTCAAGATTTGCATTTGTGCAGGTTCTACACCTCTATCCCTCCACCTCCACCTCTCTCTCTCTCCTTCTCTCTCTCCTCTACCTCCCTCGTTTCTCTCTCCTCCTCCCTCTCTCCCTTCTTTCTCTTGCCTCTTCCCTGCTTTCCTTCTAACCCTCAAGAAAATGTTTGTAGATGAAATATGTATTTTTAAGAGTATAGTTAATTTACAGTATTGTGCCAATTTCTGCTATATAGAAAAGTGACTCAGTTGTATGCGTGTGTATATATACAGTGCATGTGTATATATGCATATGCATATATATATGATATATTCTTTTTAAAAATATTATTTTCCACTGTGTTCTATCCCGGAAGATTGGGTAGCGTTCCCTGTGCTGTACAGTAGGACCTTCTTGTTTATCCCTTCTGCATATAATACTTTGCATCCACCAACCCCACACTCCCAGTCCATCCCACGCCCTCCCCCTTGGCAACCACAAGTCTGTTCTCTTTGTAAACCTCAGTGATTTCCAAAGCACTAACATGGCGCTCCAGGAACTTTGCGTCTTCTCCACAAGATTATTCTTTGGGGCTCAAAAATAACCCCCACTGCATATCTTGAAGGTACAGGAGAGTTGTCGGCAGCACACCAGGTAGTTGCTGGAGCATTCATTTCGCTCTCAAAAGCACAGGGAGCTTAAAAGGGGAAATGATAGAAAAGGGATGTTTCTAACTGGCAAATCTGATACAGTCACTCCCTTCTGTCATAATCCTTGATGCCTCCCTCTCGCTTTTCTGCAGAGTTCACACACCCTGGCTTAGCGTGTCAAGGTGTCCATGCTCTAGCCCCCTACTTGCTTCCTGCCCATCATTCAGCCTTCCAGCAGTCTCTTGGGCAAACTAAGACTCTTCCGCATACTCTGTGTTCCTCTGGCTGCCAGCTCCTGCTTCCAAATGCTTGTACCCCGTGTGGAATGTTCTTGCTTTGTCTGCCTTCCTTAAGACCGATTCCATCTTGGCCTTTCTGCCGGGTTACCTCTGCTGGGAATCCCAGCGCAGTGGAGATGCCTCAGGCTTTGAAAGCAGAGCCCCGGCAGATCTGATGGAATGAAGACCCTCCTGCCTGACTTCCACGAAGTGTCCCCTGTTAGACCACGGGCTCCCGAGGACAGGGGCACATCCTGCAGATGTTCAGCTTCCTGGGCACCCAACACACTGCCTGACACACAGCTGACTGATGCTCATTCATTCTCTTCTGAAGAAAGGAAGAAACGGATTTGCTGCTGAGCTGCAAGTTACGCAAAAGGAGGGAGTGGTTTCACATCCACCTGGCTTTTATTTTTTGCCGTTTTACCTTCACTGATTATTTTAGTTGTTAAACGTTTTTAACTGAAGTTTAGATGATTTGCAATGATTCAGGTGCACAGCAAAAGGATTCAGTTGCATGCTCACAATGCATATATCAAGGCATATACATATTCTTTCATACAGATTCTCTTCCATTATGGACTATTACAAGATACTGAATATAGTTCCTTGTGCTATAGAGAAAATCCTTCTTGTTTATCTATTTTTTACATAGTACGGTGTCTCTATTAATCCCATACTCCCAATTTATCCCTTCCCCCTACCTTATCCCCCCAGTAACCATAAGTTTGTTTTCTATTCTGTTTTGTAAAGTCCATTTGTATGATATTTTAGATTCCATATATAAGAGGTATCATATGATGTTTGATTATCTTTGTCTTACTTGATTTAGGATGATTATCTTTAGGTCCGTCCATGTTGCTACAGATGGCATTACCTCTTTCTTTTCTATGGCTGAGTAATATTCCTCTGTGTGTGCACATCTTTTAAATTGAAGAGAAGCAGCAACTCCACTCAGTGTGAACTTAGCTATGAGCCAGCCATCCTGGAAACAGTGAGCAGTACTTTGTGTCTGCATGGAAGGACTTTACAGTTTAGGGTGAGCTGTCATGCAGCATCTTCTGTAATCCTCACCCACCCAGGCTGAGAAGGAGGCAGGGGCGACGTGTGAGTGCACACACGTGCACTCGCATCTGCAGCTCCCCAGCATCTTTAAGGATGGCGTTGCAGGTGTTCCTGGGCTGGGTCAGCTACGTTGCTAATGGTATGCTGTCAGTGTTTTACAGCCCCATTTCTTTTTATTGCTGGTTTGAAGATGTCAGTCTGAGTAGAGAGATCGAGAAGGAGGCCGCAGGACCTTTGACCCACTCAGTCAAGTCAACAGATATCCCCAGCACCACGCGGACACCAGCCCTCATGCCACGTTGCACAGTTTCGGGGTTTTGTAGGAAGGTTTGCAGGGAGCATGCCAGAGCCCATTTCTAAACAGTCCAATGATTTATTTGATGCCTTTGGATATTTAAGTAGTCTGCCGTATACACCAAGTGTCTGTAATGTTTATTTTTTCCTTGCCTTAATGTGTGGGACTGTTCACAATGCCTTGTACACCCCAGGCACTCAATAAATATGATTTATGGGAGATGTAAATAAATCCAAACCAAGATTATGTCTGCGTTCATTAATTTGTAGCTCCAGCAGCAGCCCTCCTCTTCAAACTTGGAAAAGAGAAAAATCCTCACCAAATTACAGAAGAAAAGGAAATTGGAAATAAGTGACACGTGGGCCCCAGCAGAAAGCCATGAATCTCCCTGGAGTAAAATATGAAAGGCTTGATAATGTTCTCAGCTTCAGTGTGTACAAGCTGTGTGACCTTGGGCTAATTACTTAACCTTTCTGGCTTGTCCCTTCTTAATTAAATTTCTGGGCTGGAGTGGTTAAATGATGCCACAGCACCACTGAGCTTCAGAGAAGCAAAAGAAAATAGGATGAATTTAAACTTGAGTGTTGGCCACATTGGAGTCCATTTTCTTGAGGATTTGTCACCGTTTCTCTCCCTTTATCCCTTAAGAGAGCAGTGAGCAGTTAAGAACACAGATTCTGCCATCCAGGTATCTGAGTGTAAAAGTCAACTCAGCTCTTTACTGGCTGTGTGACCTCGGGCTTGTTGCTTAACCTCTCTGTGCCTCTGTTCACTTATTTGCAAAATGGAGATAATACCAGTACCCTCCTGTGAGTTGGTTGTAAAGCTCATGGGAGGTCATGTATGTAGCACTGCTTTGTGACAAGTAATGGTTTTCATTGCCGCAATTCTCATCCTGGGATGCGATGAGTGAAGCTAATATACACTCTGTACCTGAGGTTGTGCTGCTCATGACCTTGGGGGAGGGGGATGGAATTTGACTCCAGTTCTGAAGCTCCAAGGCCCTAGCTTCTGCCCCCATGTCCCATGGTGGCCCCACACTGAGGGTGGCCAGGCCATTCCTCTGCACCCCTGAGAGCCGGACTCCGTGCCCGGCTGGTCTCTGGGAATGGTGTCTTTCTGCACATGCTCAGAGCAGAAGTCTTGGTCAGCTCTGATCTTCCCTGGCAAGTTCATGTTCGCCAGTCTGCCTCTGCCCCTGCCTCTTGACTTCTCTGAGCCAAAAGGAAAACACAACACAAGAGAAGGAAGAATATCTGGAAGCAGAATTGGAGCCAGGGAGGTCCATCCTTGTTGGGGCAGGGGGTGGTCCCATCCCCAACAGCCCCTTTCCCTTAACTGATGGCCACTGGATTTGCCCACTAAGGAAACTCACTATAGATCCTCGCTCCCTACCCTGGACATATGCCCGTTCCCTTCCCCCTGGGGGTTCCTGCCTGCCACCCCCCTGGCCGACAGCACCTCCCTGGCTGACCGCAGACACCTCTGCACTGTCCTGCTAAAACAGGAACGTCGCCCTGCCCACCCTCCTGCTGTTTTCTTGGGTCACGTGGGGAGCACATCTCATCTTCCTGGCTCGCTGCTCATTTTGTGGCCCAACTGAGTCAAATGTCCAGTGGACATTTCGGTTGGATTACCTCTTTTTCTTTGATTAAGCCAGGGAAACGAGTTTGGGAAGGCTGAGTGGCCAGGGCGCTGGGAAACGAGTGCTGTTGAGTCCAACACAAAATGCATGCAGGAAGGATTGGGGGTGACCGCCTTTTAAAAAAGTCACTCCGTTCCCCCTATAGCTGTCCTTAATGAGGATTTCTTTCCTTCAGATTTTATATGTGTTCGGTTTTGCTTTTTTATTAATGTAGAACTAAGGATACGATGTTGCCACAGCTGTGGCATAGGTCTCAGCTGTGGCTGGGATTCATTCCCTGTTCTGGAACTTGCATATGCTGGGGGGGGCAGCCATAAAGCTAAAATAAATAAGTACAGAAATAAAGAAAAAATAAAATATAACTAAAGTCCATGACACATGCTAACAAGAGAGCCCTCGTTGTCAGTTTGCATGGGATCTTGCATATGATGTCACAGGTGCTTCGATCTGTTAATTTCGTCATTTGCCCACACCCGTGTGACCACCTCCTTGATCAAGATACAGAGCATTTCCAACCCTGGAACTCTCTGCTGCCCCTTCCCAGGCAGTGCCCCCTAGTGGTGAGTGTCCTTCTGCCTCTGGTCTCCGTCGCTGTTCTGGAACTGCAGGCAGAGGGAGTGGTATAGTGTCTCTCCCTTTGCTTCTAGCTCCTGTGGCGCTGCAGGGTCTGGATGCTTAGCCACGTTCTGGCATGATCCGGCAGCTCGCTCACTGCCGTTGCTCTGCAGCTGCCCAATGCCTGACTCTGCCCCTGTGTGCGTACCTCTTCTCCTCTTGATGAGCGCTTGGGTTGTTTTCTAATTTCTGTTTATGGGTAAAGCTGCTGGGAACATCCGCGCTGTGCAGGTGTCTTTGGGCAGCCATGGGCATTGATTTCTCCTGGGGACATTGCTGTGTCAGAGCGAAGTCTCGTGTTCAGAGTCAGTCTTCTCTCTGCTCATTTCCTGGGGACTAGGGAAGTGTCCTTTTGATGGTGTGATCTCTAGTGGGAAAGCATGCCTCCAAGGGAGGAATCAGGCTGCTTTGTGGATATGCTGGTGTCACCGGCTTTCACTAAGATGTGGGGATTCAGCCTTAGATCATCTGTGTCCTCATTCTGGTCTCTGTGGATAAAGACATCCATTTCTAAAAATGTAACTGGACATTAAATCGACATAGAGTTTTCTGCACCTCCCCTCCCCCACTGCCTTCCAATTGTGGATGCTAAAGAGCCATAAATGCTTCCTGAGGACATAGCTAATCTTGTTGGCACCTCCTGTCCATCTCGGGACCAGCAATAGCCACTGCTGGGTCATTTTGGCTTGTTCGCATGTTCTTTTTGCCCCTCTATTTTTTACAGACTTATCACCAGCAGAGTCCCTCCCAGTCTTCCGATGCTCGGTGGGCAGGGAGTGTGGGCACTAAGTTAGAAATGAGCACCCAACAGGTGAGTTCAGATTCAACAGCCCCTGAGGTTTGAGATCATGTGGGGTCACATCAGCAAAGATAAACAGGCCTGGACCCAAAGAGGATGCAAAGCTGTGTCCCCAGTGATGCATGACAGGTCTTCTGGTCCAGGGAGCCCCTGGGACAGCACAGATGGGGCCCTGGACACTGTCTTCCGCTAGATAGAAGTCAGAGCTTCCAGCCATGCTCTTCCCCTCTTCAGGTCATTCTTGACTCATCTGCGCAAGAGGAGGGAACACCCAGTGTGTGTCAGGCTGTCTGCTGGAGGCCAAGGGTGCAGGAGACGTGCTGGGCGCCATAGTGCAAAGAGCATCTTGGATTTTGAAACTAGCGGCCCCTGCATGTGAACCCTACCTTAGAAAACTCTGACCTTGGGCAAGTCACTGCCCCTCCAGCCAGTAAAACAGGGTGGAAGGTCATGTTGCTTTTGGAGACATGCTTAGTTTCCTTGCAGCCTGACTTCACCACTTTCTTGATTGTATGGGCTGGTGATTTCGTCAAAGGGCCTCAGTTTACTCATCTTCAAAATGGGACTTGCACTAGTACTGGCTTCATGGAGCTGCTGCCTGGCTTGGAATAGGTACTTGATAAATATCACCTTTTATAATTATTATTGTGGTCATTCTTCACTCTCTTATCTAGGAGGGTTGTTAGAAGGATTCAGTGAGGTGATAGGTATAGGCAAATGCACAAATAACAAGTCGATTCTGTGCCAAGGAGATCGCGTGCCCTCAGTAAATGGCAGCAGAAATAGAGCAAGGATATTGTAGTGATTATTTTTATTATTATCTGGTAATTCATTTGAGTGTGTATTTATTCAGTGCCTAACATGTGCTCAGAAATCCTTTAGGTACTGGAAATATCACAGTGAATAAAACCCAGTTTCTGCCCTTGTGTTCTAGAGAGAGCCAGCAAGTGATTTAGTGTATCCATCTACAGCAAGTCAAAAAATGTGATGTTATTTTAAGAGAAATAAAATGGGGTAAATGGTAGAAAGTGGGGGGCAGGATACTGATATGCTGGGTGGCCAGGAAAGGCTGCTGATGGGGGCATGCTTGGCATGGAAAACTGTACAGGGGAAGGGGGAGCCAGGTGGGTCCCTGAGGAGGAGCCTCCAGGTGGGGGGGCTAGCAAGTGCCACGGAGGCCAGAGCAGAGCAAAGAGGTAAGAGTGGGGAGATGCAGGAAGAAGGGAAACCAGGCAGACATGGAGGCTCGGGCTGTGGCCATCTGGAGTCTCTGCTGGGAGAGAAGGAGAGCTGTACCATGGCTGAGATGTTGAACGAAAATCTCTGGCTTCTATACGGAGCGTGGAAGACAGAAGAGCATGAGATGAGGCAGGGAGACAGTCAGGAGGTCCTGTGGTCCAGAGATGGCGGTGGCTCCGGCCAGAGGAGTCGCGGATGCCCTGGAAACTCTCTGCTCCGTGTGGCGCGGGGATGTTAAACCCTCTTTCCACGTAGAAGCAACTGTTGGATCATGGTCTCTATTCGTCCCTTGGTCTCTGAGGTCCTCCAACATTGCAGGCAGGACCAAGAACAGGACGAGGTCCTCCTCAGCACTAATGCGATGCTGACAATCAGAGTTTGCTCCGGGATCAAGTTCACGGAAGGGACCACACTCTCGGTACTCGTGCCCACTGGGTCCGGAAAGCTCAGTGGAAACAAATAGCCGGCCATGGGACCGCGGGAGATCCCTTGGGATTCTAAAAGCAATGGCGGAAGAAGCCCCAGAAGAGAGGGAAAGGGCGGGACGTTCACCCACGATGTGAAAAATGGTGCCCTCGGCTCAGACCGTCCCAAACTAGCTGGGTGGCTACAGATCGGGGACAAAGCCAACTGGTGAGTTGGGGCTGATGAAGATGCTCGTGGGAGGCAGAGTGACCACGGGGCTACATTTCCTCATCACTTTTGCATGGGAGGGACCTCACGTGCTTTTCACTCAAACAGAAAGTTCCCTGATAGGGGAGGAATAAAGAACATGTTGGAATACTTACTTGGTAGCTGGTACCCCGCTCAACACCATCTCATTTAATCTCGCAGGGACCTTATGACGTAGTTACCATTATCATCCTTGCTTTTTTAAATGAGAACAACAGATACGTGGTTGCTGAGGGGGAAGGAGGAGGGCAGAGCTGGAGTGAGAGTTTGGAACTAACAGACACAAACTAGTGTATGGAGAATGGATAAGCGCAGGTCTCGGTGTAAAGCACAGGGAGCTATGCTCAACCTCCTATAATGAACCATCACGGAAAAAATGCAAATCAATAAGCAAACCAATCAATCAATCAATAAAAGAGAACAGTGAGATTTAGGTGAGACCCAGCTAGTTAATGGCAGAACTAGTTCTCTAGGTATTTGACCTCAATACCAAGCTCCTAACTGCTATCCTGGCCCACTCAGGAACCTGTGGTCTTGCCTAGCCTGCTCTGTACCAGCTGCTCCATGGATGAATTTATTAGACACACGTGGAGATCGCATCCTTCTTAAGGTGAATGCTATCAATTTGGCCAGGGAGACAGTGGGAAAGGAGAGTTCAAACTAAGAACTAACAGAACCAATGGTAACTGACCATTAGTTAGAACTGGTCATAACAGGCCAAATGGCAACGGTTCTGTTCCTGAGGCACCATCACAGGAAGGGGTCCTATCTGACAGGAACCACAAAACCTCGTAGGGAGAAAACAGGTGCATGAGTAGCATGATGTTTTTTTTTAAATAATCCATGGGGAGTTCCCATTGTGGCTCAGCAGGTTAAGGACCCGACATAGTATCTGTGAGGATGTGGGTTTGCCCTCTGGCCTTGGTCAATGGGTTAAGGATCTGGCTTGGCCGCAAGCTTGCAGGGTAGGTCATGGACGAGGCCTGGATCCAGTGTGGCCGTGGCTGTGGCGTAGGCCTCAGCTGCAGCTCAGATTCAACCCCTAGCTGGGGAATTTCCATATGTCATAAGTGTGGGTGTAAAAATAAAATAGTAAAAGAAAATAATCCATGAGGATAGCAGGTGCAGGGGAAGCAGGCAGTGTACCTGGAGGGCCTGCCATGGGTGCATTCCTCACAGCATCCGAACGAGGCACACAGGCTTCGTGTCCCATTTTAGATGAAGAAATTAAGCCCACAGCATCAAGGAAGAAAACCACGTTTCACACCTCGTGGGTGGAGAGGAGAACCGTGAACGGGGGAGGAGACGTGATCCAAGTACTTCTTGCGGTTCGTCTAGAGCTGCGATCGATGAAGCCCTGAGCGAAATCAGCGAGCACGTACATTGCAAGTGAAGCCACTTTATCCAACACCCCCGATTTTCTAGAAGGCTGGTCTCCCCACCACAGGCATGGGCCTGTGGGAGTGGCAGCCCAAGTCTGGCTTTTCCATCCAGCCAGGCCAAAAAGTCAGATATTCTTTTCATCTCCCGCGTGGGCTCAGGCCCACATGAGCCCCCTGTGTGTTAAGAGACTGATCCATTATGGGTCAGTTTGTTGAGTATTAAGTAAATGGGAAACTGAGGTGCTTTGTTCCTCGAATGACCAACTTTATGTCTTGAAATACCTGAAGCAATTTCTCACGTGAGCCCCGAGGATTAGTTTTAGTTCCCATCTCACATCTTTACATAGCTCCTTACCCTCGTCTGCCTAACTCGCAGGACGGGCCTCCCGAGCCAGGGTTTATGATGTTTTGCACGATAAGAAAGGTGGCTTTGCATAGAAGAGGGGAACTTTGGAGTCAGGCAGAGCCTGGCTGAGATTAACTCTTCACCAGCTGCTTCCTCTCTCGGCGACCACAGCGAGTGCCCTCATCTCTCAGGCTCTGTGTTCCTTATTTATACACCACAGAGGACACTATCTGGGGCAGGAGTCCAAGGTCAGTCGTCCGCTTGGCTGGCCCTGCACCTGCCGCCTCCCTGCTGCTCCGTGAACAGAGCAGTTTTGTCTGAGGGTCTCCCCCCAACCACCCACCCAAGGCGTCGTCACTAACAGGGCATTCTCATCACAGGTCACTTGGGCTTTAGCTGATGCTCTTGGCCCCACTGCTGCTTCTCCCCATCCTGTGGGTGGGCCATGGTCCCTGTCTCTTAGCTTACTCCAACCCTGGTTGACCCCAAGCCAGAGACTCGCCCATGGCCAAGGCCTTTTTCCTCTTACAGCTTCCACCTTTTCTCCAACTCTGCTCCCAGATGGACCCAGCTGATGAGACCCAGCGCTTATACAAATGTGGGATCACTTACAAAATTGTAAGTACAACATCGCTGGGACCTTTCCTGGCGTCTTGAGAGGAGGCTGTACAGTTTGGAGGCCCAGGGGCTTTGGTTTCCTTAGGAAAGCCACCTCTTGCAGTACTTTCTTCTCAGATATTAAATGCGTGCTAGCATCAAATTATGCCCAGAATGACCCAGTCACAAAAGGGGTTGAACCATGCAATTGGATTGCCAGGCTGCATTTATGGATGACCCTTGCCCTCTGTGAGTGCAACAGCAGAGCAATCGCCTTTACAACCCATACTTTTACCTGCATCAAGTCAATCAATGACAAGAGAGATTTGCTAATTTGATTAGGGAAAACCATGCCAGTGTATTTTAATTGAGATATCTTTGTCAGGAAGATTAAAGTTTTGTTGATTCATTTGGCAGCCACATCCTCATCTATACTCTTGATTTCTTTTTCTGTGGTGACTTCATGTCTGTCTTATTTGTGTGTGTGTTCTTTATAGTATCTGGTTATTAACCCCATGACTGCCATTTCCAGGTGGGGAGAGGGCCACTTTGATGTGTTTTTGGAGCTGTATTTAAATGGAAAATACACTGTTCTTACTTAGGCTCTGCTTGACAGGTCAATAAAAATAGTTCAGCTTTCTAAAGTTGCTTTTTCATAAAATTTTATAAAAGATCAAGCAACTCTCTTGTGTTTATATCATCACATAGAGCTACAGTGTTGAAGGGGTCATTCCTCTGGAGAGTGGTTGCATGATGAATATAAACCCCTTGTAGCATATTTGGGAGTAATATATTTCTTCCTTTTGGTGGCTTACTGTATAGTTTTTGAATTTTTAAGACCCCAAATGGAGATTCTGGAAAGCCAAAAATGTCTTGCTAAAGTATAGTTGATTGACCATGCTCTGTCAGTTTCTGCTGTCCAGCAAAGCGATTCAGCTATACAAAGATATCCATTCTTTTTCTCATGTGATCTTCCGTCAGGGTCCATCCCAAGAGACTGTGTAGAGTTCCCCAGGCTGTACAGCAGGACCTCATTGCTTATCCATTCTCAAGGTAGCGGTTTGCATCTACTAACCCCAAACTCCCCATCCACCCCCCTCCATCCCCCCTCCATCCCCCCTCCCCTTGGCAACCGCAAGTCTGCTCTCTATGTCTGAGAGACTGTTTCTGTTTTGTAGATAGGTTCATTTGTGCCCTAGTTTAGATTCCGCATACAAGTGACATCGCGTGGTATCTGTCTTTCTCTTTCTGACTTATTTCACTTGGTAGGTTAACCTTCCATTGCATCCACGTTGCTGCAATGGAAAGCAAATCTTTTAATGTAATAATTTAGCTCTTGCATTTTTCTTTATGAATTCCACCATGGACCCAGAAGAAACGGCACTCTAATCATCAGATATGAAATTTTATTTGCGCTGGCATGGCGCTTTCTTCCTATATAAAGTTTTTTGAAGGCACAGGGTCTGAGGCACCCTCTTGCTTCTCTAACGATCAGTTTGGTCAGGCCACAGGCAGGCTATTTCCATGCATTTCTCAGCCCCTCACTAGCAGCCCCCTCTTAGGAGGAACTGGGTTTAGAAGGACAGTTAACTCTGAGTTAACTCCACTGGCTTTTCCAGCAAAGAGGGGGAAATAAGGTTTCCTTTAACCTCATGTGCCCTGGTGTTTTTTGACTAGTCTGGGCCTCCAGAAAGAACAAGAACCAGAATGTAGGAAGTGAAACATGAGTTAAAAAAAAAAAATCACAGGAGGAAGGGGGCAGGTTGGGGTGAAAGGGAGAGACAGGGCTTGCAACACAGCCTCTCGGGCTTCAGCGCTGTGGTTACTGGGAAGAGTTAAAGACAGAGAGCGTGAAGTATGTGCCTGATTCTATACCAGGTACTATGGTCCCTCAGTATCCAGTATCTGCCGCGGATTGGTCCCCAGGGGTACCAGAATCCACGGGTGCTCCTCCTCACACTCATTGGCCCAGCGTCACCTCCTCACATCCTCCCTTAGGCTTTAAATCATGTCTCCGTGACTCTGAACACCTCCTACCATGTAAATGTTCTGTAGATACATTGTAAAGACTGGGTGAATAGAGGCCTGCTTACAGCAAATTGAAGTTTGGTTTCTCGAGCTTTCTAGAATTTTTTTTTTCCTCTTTTCTATCTGCGGTGGGTTGAGTCCACAGATGCAAAATCCATGGAGACCAAGGCCCGACTGTGGGTCCTTAGCGTGAAGTATGCAGACCGTACAGAACTGATGGTTAAACAGCTTGGCAGAAAACTAGCTAAGCTTGAGGTAGCAGCTTCCTGGCATCCCATCCGATGGAGGGGCGGTTGGAGCAATGGAGAGAGGAGTGATTCTTCGAAGGGTTCCATTTTAATTACACACCGGTTGGGGAATATGACATTCAGAACCCCCAGTGCTACCTGGGTTCACTTCCAAAACCTAATGGAGTTATATTGGCTGCGGGAAAGGTTTCCGAAGCACACTGACAATTTCTCTCTCCACGTCCACATGCTTTGTCTTCATGCACGTGCCCGCTCAGCTCTAGGGGTTTTCGACTCTGCAGAGAATCACCTCCCTCTTGCCCTACTATTTCATTAAGAAATTGGCAAGAGATCAAAAAAGAAAGAAAAGGAGCGTGTTCTCGTATAAGGCCCTACCCCTGATTTCCACTGCCTCCCACCACCCAGAGCCCACAGGATGTGAAGCTTTCCTGCGGCCTCTTTTCCTCTCTGGCACAACCAAGTGGTCCTGAGAAGCAGAGCTGCTCTAAATGTCCCAAACTACATCTAGAGGCTGTTCCAAAAACAAAATCTGATTTATTTTATTTTATTTTATTTTATTTTTTTTGCATAGAGCTTCTGATTGATAATCCCTGGAGCTGGTACATAATGAAGATGCTCTTTGCCAGGCAGGACCCCTGAAAATCAGTGAGGAAAAAACATGAGAGCTGCTTAGGGAAGCCATCTATATGAGGCGCCTGCTGTATGCCAGGTGCTGCTCCCTTCCAGAGGCACTTACTTAATGCGTGCTCCTTAAACGGATGGTTGTAACGATGAAAGAAGATAGCCACTGGGCAGCATTTGCTATTTCCCTTCGTCCCTGTAATTCAGAGGGTAGGATATTCTTATTCCCATTGCACAGAGAAGGAGAGCGAGGCTCAGGGAGCATCTTGGGTTCACTCAGATCCTCATATATTAGGGAAATAGCAAAGGGAAGCGTTGCCCCCAAACCTGGTACCTAACAGGATTCCATGGCACCTAAACTATGATGGAGTGGGCAGTGCCCTTTGAAGATATTTGCAAATGGCTCAATGTTCTTGCAAGCGCTTGTATTCTTAGGCCTGAGCTTTATCAAGTTTCCTCCTCTGTAAGGTGGGAGTCTAAGGGTGTTCTCCTTGTGGGCTTACTGTGAAAAATAAGAGAGAAATCAGTTAAGACTCATGGCACAGCCTCTGAGAGAATGCAAGGCTTGATAAGCCACTGTGTTATAAGGAACAAAAATGGGTACCATTTGGGTAGAAAGAGAGAGAACTCTTAATCTTAGCTGGGCAAACCCCATTTCCATCTGAGTTACTCCTGGGCCTCCCTGGGTGAAATTGACTCACTTACAGTGAGTTTTTCGCAAAGCTAGCTCTGTGACCTTGTCACATCGATGCCTCGCGGCTTTATCTCATGTCAAATAATAACTCACGGCTTTATCTGTACACGGATACAGCCATCCTCGGCCCATCTGGCTCCAAGAGAGCCTGTCACTGCGAAAATAGATATAGAAGTGAGCAGAAGTGCTTGAAGAATATAAAATACATTCTCAATCATAAATGGCATAAGAAAATAAATGTCACCGAAAGAGACAAGCATAAGTGTTCCTTCGTACCTTTCACCTCGGGTACCACCCAGTGGCCACCTGCTGTCCCCAGGGCTTCCACCCCAAGCCACTCCAGACAGTGGGCTTTAAAAGAACTTTTCCTATGGGAAAATCCAATTATCTTCTGTTGAACACCCTCAGGACTGTGGAGCTGGTCTGAGCACAGACTGCAGAGCCAGCACGTGCAGGTTCAAACCCCGCAGCTGCCACGTCCGTGGCAATTGCCTGGGGCAGGTTATTCTGAACCTCAGGACCAAAATCAAGCTTATCCATCTGGAATCCTTCATCTGCTTTTCTCCCTTCTCACAATCTCCTCATTTCCTATCTAGAGGCTCCTAGACACGACCTCGTTTCCCTGGATGCCTCAGAAATTACTGTTGACATCTGCCAAGTTTCTGCCACACCCCAGTTCAGAGGTTGGCAGGCTCGGGCCAAATCTAGGCGCCACCTGTTTTTTGGTAAATAAAGTTTTATTGAAACAGCCACTCCCCCTTCATGTACGTATTTTCGGGAGCTGGTTTCCCACTAAAACTGCAGGGTTGAGTGATGGCAGCCAAGACCATAAGATCCTCAAAGCCTGAAATAACTTATTCCCTAGATGGCTCTTTACTGGAAAAGTTTGCCAATCCCTGCCCTAGGTCCGTGTCTCTAAAACCAGCTCCGGGTGTTGAAAATCTAACCTGATCACTTCTGTTGAAACGTGTCAGTGTTGCCACACACAACAGAAATTCGTTACATATAGATGTTGGGCTAAACTGGATATCATTTACAGTGCAAATTTTTACAAGCTGCAGCTGGGATGGAAAAATTTTAAACCGGGAATGAAAACTCCACTGTTCATCACCTTCTTTGGATAATGGATTCGGCAAAACATCTTAAATCAAAGGTGTTGAATACCTCGTAGGCCAGGCCCCCTGCTAAGTAGTGGTACAGGCATTAATGCATTTCACTGTCACAACAGCCCTATGAGGTTGAAAAGGTTTTTATTTTTACAGGAGGTCATACCTTCTGGAAATGAAGGGGAAATGTACATACTGTCACCAAGGAAATCTTGGAAATCAAGGAAGTCTTTAAAAAAAAAATCTGGGTCTTCCAACTTTATGGATAAAGCTCTATTTGAAACATTAAAAACTGAGGTTGGGGAAGCGGTTGCCAAAGTTTGCAAGGAGGTTAAGTGATGGAACGGGGGTGGGGTGGGGGGGTCAAGGTGGCTGTCAGAATCCAGTTCTTGCAGGTTTAACCCCACTGCTCTGCTGTGCCTCCTGGCTCAACCTCAAGGAGTGTCTGCATTCTGTAGGACCAGCACGCAAGGCTTCGGCTTAGACACCCGCCCTGAAGATTTGAATCCTTTTTGCCTAGACTGGAGTTCTTTTTCATCATTTCCCACATCCTGGGCTTCCCAGCCATGCAGGTCCTGCTCTTTCTGGTCTAAGCTCCTTCCCTTTGATGGATCAGACAAAAGCAAAGCAAGAGTCGAGTCGTCCCGGCTTCTGTCATCTTTTAACTTTATACGTCAGCCTCCAGCAGTGTACTTATATCTTGCTTTGTTCTGATTCTTACCAGACCTCAAAAGGACTATATGTACATGCGTGCATGTGTCTGTGCACGCGCGTGCCCTGTAACTTAGCCAGGGCTCAGAAGACAGCCTGTCTCCGTCGAAATCCTGGTTCCCATTTGCTCGTGGTGGGGCCCAGGCTAGTGACTTCCTCTCTATGCTTCGTGCATCTCCTGTGTGAAGGCAGGATTGTGATCATAGCGAGTCATACGGCTGTGGCAGGGGATCAAAGAGATGGTGCCTGAAGGCCATGGTTTTAGCGAGGAGCCTGCCAAGTCCAAAGCCGGTGATAATGCCATTCGCACTGGTGGACGTTATTCAGAGTGGATCCAGGTTGCTGTTTTTCCAAAAATCAAGGGTCTTGTTTTCCTTTTTCTTTGGCTGCACCCACAGCATGCGGAAGTTCCCAGGCCAGGAATCGAACCCGCACCACAGCAGTGACAACACCAGATCCTTAACATGCTGAGCCACCCAGGCACTCCTAGTTTCATTTACTCTTGGCGGTATGCATAACGGTAAGGAGTGAGAGTGAGGAGTGGCCCCACTAGAACAGGTGTGTCCCCTGCAAGATAGGAATGTGACCTTGTTTGGGAAAAGGGTCTTTGCAGATGTAATTAAGGATCTCTCGAGATGAGATTATCCAGAATTAGGGTGACCCCTGCTTCCAGCAAGTGTCCCTAGAAGCCACATTCAGGGAGAAGACGCAGAAGAGAAGGTGCGGTAAAGATGGAGGCGGAGAGAGTTCCCTGGTGGCCTAGCAGTTGAGGATTCAGTATTGTCACTCCTGTGGCGTGGGTTCGAGCGCTGACCTGGGAACTTCCACATGCCTTGGGTGTGGCCAAAAGGGAAAAAAAAAAAGATAGAGGCAGAAATTGGAGTTGACGGGTCTACAGACCAAGAAAGACCAAAGGTTGCCAACAACCATCAGAACCTGGAAGAGTTAAGAAAAGATTCTCCCTGCCTGGAGAGGGAGCCTGGCTCTGCAGACACCGAGATTTTTGGACTCCTGGCCTCCAGGACCATGGGAGACTACATGTCTGTTGTTTTAAGCCACCCAGTTAGTGGTCATTTGTTACAGCAGCCACAGGACACTGAGGCATCCCCCCCTTTCTCCCAACGTGGCTCGGTGTCCTCCATAGAGCTTTGCCTCTGGACTCTGCTGTGCTTCTGGTTCAGTTACTTTGCCCTCCTGAGTATCTGTTTCTTAATCTGTAGCACAAGTAATAATTCTTGCTCTGAGCATCTGTTTCTTAATCTATAGGACAAATAATTCTTGCTCGTAAGGTAATTCTAATAATCATGATAATGGCAACAATATCAGTAGGTGTCATGTCTCGAGCTCTGGCAGTAGCAGGAATTCTTCCAGATGCATCCTTTCGTTGAATCCTGACAAGAGCCCTGTGAGTTGGGCCCTGCTGCAGCCCATGTTTTCGAGAGGAGGAAAGCACAGCAAGTTAACGTGGCCAAAGTCATGTGAGGACACGCTCAGCTGTGAGCACAGAGGACAAGAGGCAAAGAAATCAATATCCCTCCCTTAGTAGAGCTTATGTGCTAATTGGGGAGACATAAATTTTTGGAAAGTTCTGAGCATTCTGCCGGCCTGTAGTAATCATTCCATAAATATGTCTGCCCACTGCTCTCTGACCCCCACTGTGGAAAATAAAGGAGAGAAATGGAGTAGCTTCAAGTTCACAGTCACTTTCTCCCCAGGCCACGTCACTTCTCCTTAACCAAGGGTTCCTTCTCGGCCTGCAGTTCCCCACCGCCCCAGTTCCTTAACCCTCTGGGAACCCCACTTGTCAGCAGTGGAGCCGTGCCTCGCTCAGAGGCTCTGGGGGAAGGGGACTCAAGCTCCCAGAATAAGCGGGGGATGGGGCGGAGCCTCCTGAGGGGCCTCAGACCACGTGGGCCAACTGTGTGAGAAGCAGAGCAGTCGCAGGACGCCCCGCCCCCAGATGCCCTCCGCAGGCCACGCCCACGGGGGGGGGGGGGCACCTGAATTCCCAAGGTCTGGCATCGTCTTTTTCCGCTTCTTTCGTCTGTACTCACCTTGTCTCTGTGGGTTTTGCAACCTCAAATTTATTCCTTTCCCTTCCTTTTAGTTATTTTTTAAAAATGGTTTTTATTTGCATAAGTGATACATTGTGGAGGGTTGAAAATAGCAGAGATATATTAAAGAAATAATAATAATCCCGAACATAGCACATTAACTATGGTTACCAGAGGGGAAAGGGGGTAGGGAGGGATGAGTTAGGAGTTAAATTATACACACTGCTATATATAAAATAGATAACCAGCAGGGACCAACGGTATGATACAGGAAACTCTATTCAATATCTTGTAATAACCTATGATGGAAAAAATTGTAAAAGAATATACATATATATAAATATATATAATATATATCACACGCACACATATATATAACTGAGTCACTTTGCTGTATACTAACAGAATATTGTAAATCAACTATATTTCAAAAAAATTTTATTTAAAAAAGCCCATAATTCTAGGAGTTCCCGTCAGGGCTCAGTGGTTAACGAATCCGACTAGGAACCATGAGGTTGCGGGTTCGATCCCTGGCCTTGCTCAGTGGGTTAGGGATCCGGCGTTGCCATGAGCTGTGGTGTAGATTGCAGACGCGGCTCGGATCCCGCATTGCTGTGACTGGTGTAGGCCAGAGGCTACAGCTCTGATTCAACCCCTAGCCTGGGAACCTCCATATGCCATGGGAGCGGCCCAAGAAATAGCAAAAAGACAAAAACAAACAAATAAACAAAAAAACCCCGTAATTCTAACCTGCTTCCCTCTAATCTACACCCTTGATAGAACCTAGATTCCTGGTCTCCCTGTGGCCACTCACTGTCACCCCCTCCCTCCCTTCTGTTTGCACCCCTGGGCCAGGCTGATCTTTCTGAGCTGGGACTCCAGTCCAGTCACCAGGACCCCAAAACCTACTTAAGTCAAAACTAGAACCCCTTGGGGGGGTGTGTGGGGTCCTGCAAACCCAATAAGACCACATTCCTCCTCACCCCCAGACCATGACCTTGACCAGGGTACCGCCCCCCACCCCCATCCCACTGTGACCTTGAACTTGGCCAGATCAATTTCTTGACCTGAGCAGCATGCCCTCTTAACATTTGTTTGATCATTTGCCTATCTTCCTTCAGAAAACAGGAAGGTCTCTTTCTGCTCATCCTGTTATTCCTGGCGCCTAGCACAATGCCTGGCTCCTAAGAGATCTTTAATATATTTTGGTCTGCTTTCCTTTTATCTTTTGCAAAGAATTCCTGGGCACCTCTCGATGGCTTTTCTCTGCAGCAAAACTCTTGTTCTCATTGGATCATGAGGATGATCCTGAAAAATTAATTGCCGTCCTTGACCTAATCTACTGAGTCTTGTTCACTAGTCACCTGGTGCCCTGGGGACCTTCAAAGTGGCCAGTGGTGCCAGTCCCTACTGAGAACCACTCAATAGCATCTTTATGCTTGTAAACAAAGGACCCCCATCCCTAACACGACGTTTATTGTCTATCAAGAGACCCAGTGTCCCCTTTGGTGGATGCTTTAGCAGAAGAGAAGCTGCTTTCTCCTTTACCCTTACTTCCCTGCGTTCCGTCAGCCGATGTTCGTTTTTAAAAACATCCGTCAGACTGTCATAGAACCTTTTCAATGGCTTCTGTTGAATCCGAATAACGGAATAAACCTCCTGGACCTGGCTCCTGCCTCCCCTTCCCCTTCCCACGGTATATCTCTTCCTCTAAACTTTGACCCCAGGCTTCCTGCCATCCTCCATGAAATCCATGCTTGCCTGGGCATGTGCCCTAGCGCCAAGCCACGGGGGTCACACTTAGTTATATCTTAGACTCTCCTGGCAGCTGTGTATTTTAAATCTCTTCCTAAGATTCAAGCCTCTCCTGAAAGGCTATCTCTGCAAAGAGCCCATCCCCAGTTATCCTTGGTGAAACAGGCTCCAAGTCCAGCTGAACAGCCCATGGTCCAGCTGACATGGGTGAACTACTGTATTTCTTTCTGCAGCCATTGCTTTTCTCCCTTGCTGGAGGATACCAAGTATGCCCCAAATGGCCCCAGCATTGCACAGTCGCTCAGTAATTGTCTACGGGAGGAACAAATAGGTGAATGAATAAATTAATGGCTCAGTTGGTGAAATTAAAATTTTAAAATAATAGGCTATGACATGAGACCCACCCATTAGCTTTAAAATGCACTTGTGTGGCCTCGGACCCCATGCACAGGCCCCATATCTGGCACAGCTGTCCTCTTCCATTGATATGTGTGTCTGAGCATTTTCTCAAGCAGTCGGACACGGTGAAGGGGGCTGAAGGTCAGTGTTAATTTAATACCCTGGCTAACATCTGGTCTTTCCGCTTTCTGCATTAAGAAGAAGCACCAGAGGAGTTCCCTGGAGACTTGGTGGGTTGAGGATGAGGCCTTGTTCCTGCTGTGGCACAGGTTCGATCCCTGGCCCAGGAACTTCCACATGCAGCAGCCAAATACCAAACAAACAAAAAGAAGCACTATATTACATTTTTACACATAGTCTGATGCATTGATCCATAGAACTTATAAGGTTTACTTCAATTAAAAAGAGTTTCTGGTGTTCCCGTCATGGCTCAGTGGTTAACGAATCCAACTAGGAACCATGAGGTTGCAGGTTAGATCCCTGGCCTTGATCAGTGGGTTAAGGATCTGGCGTTGCCGTGAGCTGTGGTGTAGGTTGCAGACGTGGCTTGCCTCTGGTGTTGCTGTGGCTGTGGTGTAGGCCGGCGGCTATAGCTCTGATTGGACCCCTAGCCTGGGAACCTCCAGATGCCGCGGAAAGTGGCCCTAGAGAAAGACAAAAAAGACAAAAAAAAAAAAGAGTTTCAGATAGAGAGCAGATTAAGTTCTCCCCACTTAAAGTTCACCTTAATTAGCCATTGTTTCTTTCTCAGTGACTTAGTAATTGGCTGGGTTTTGACCTGGACATAGAAGAATCAGAGAGGGAACCCCCCCGCCAAAGCAGGCGTCTACACCCGGGGCGGCTCCTGGTTCTTGGCCTGGACTTTGAGAGTGTGTCAGGCGTTTGGGGGTAACAAGCTGCTAAAAGAAGAATCACGGGAGTGAAAATCTGTGGCTGGTGGCATGAGTGAATTCCAATTTTCCTCGCTGAAACAAGAAGTTGCACAGGAAGTGCTGTTTTATTTTATTTTTGTCCCTTACATTTTTTGTCTGTCTGTGAGTTTCCCTGACATCTGAAGATGCTGATTTGAAAACAAGGGTGTTCACTGCTAGACCGACTGAGGAGGCTGGGGCAGCTAGGTTTGCTATGGGAATGCATCTACAGCTTTTCTCATCCAAGTCATAGCCTGGGAGTCAATAAAATAGGAGAGCCTTTAATAGGGATTGTGTTTCTGGTGTCCTTAAAGGCCCTCTGCCCTGGGGTTTGCCTCGCCTTAAGAGTATTTTAAAAGCACCGTCTCTGATACTCAGGGAACAGGTGCAAAAACTGTTAAGGGATCTAATGTGTCACACGCATTTTAAAAGGAGTCGTGAAATGGATGTAGCCAACAAAAATACAGTGTTTAATTTGCTTCTTGCAGGAATAAATGATGCCCCACCCGGGGCTTCTGGTAGTAAATTACACCCTGACTAAGATCACATCCCTGCGATGGTGTTTCAGGAGCTTCCTTTCTGGTGGTTGCAGGTCTGGGCTGATAAATCCATCCCGTCCAGTATTAGGGCAGGCTTGGGGCAGCTCTGTGTTTGCATCTTTACATCCTCGGTGAATAAAAAGGGTGGGATGGTGGACACTCTAAAAATGGTTTGCGTCCTAGCTGAGAGGGATCGCATTCCCCTCCTCCAGGAAGCCCTCCTTGATGAGCATGATTGTAGCCCTTATCCAATTTACTCCTTCCTGTGTAGCGTTCTCACAGTGGTGCTGTCAGTCAGAGCTGTGCTGTGGTGGTGCATGTCCTCCTGCCCCATCGTGGGCACAGCCTGGGCACACGTGTACTCGGGAGGGTCGTGACCTAATTCACACCATCTTTCTGGGTGGGCTGAGGGCCCCAGAAGGCATCTGTCCTGCCCAGCACCCCACCCTCGTAGCCCAAGTGCCACACGGTGTGGTTTCTGGCACATGGTAAGTGCTCCAGACGTATTTGGAGCATGAATGAATGAATGAATGAATGAACGAATGAATTAGAGGCATACTCCACTTAGTCCCTAAAAGAAAGGCCACATGACGCTATCATGATGCTATCACATCACAGGATGTGCCCCTGGTGCAGGAGGAGGAGGATAAGTGAGTGCATGGACACTGTTCCAGACCATTGGTTCCCTCTAAATGGAGCAGGTGAGCGAGAAAGTGCCGTCGTCTTGGGACTGTCATACAAGAAGTTCAGACAATGTCGGGTGTCCAGGGAGCTACAAGTCGGTTGGAGCCCAGAGCTATGTCTGCGGCCCTGGTTTGAGGATGTGGGTCAGTGGTGGATGAGAAAGCTGGAAACAAACGTGTGCCTCAGCCCCAGGCTGGACCTCTGAGGGGGTCAGGGATCGGGGCGGGGGGGGGGGGTTGCATATGGTTATAGCCCTAGGCCTGCAGTAAATGAGGACTCGTGGAAGGGACAGAGGCCCGAAGTAAAGATGGTTGGAAGAAAGGAAGGGAGGAAAGGAAGAAAAAGGGGGTGGATGAAGGAAGGAGGAGAGGGAGGGCAATAAGGGGAATCCAGGACCCCAGGGAAGGGTAGTTAACCCCTGGCTCCATCTCTCTGCTGCTGTGCTGCACTTTTAATTCTCAGAGCCCTATTTCCCCTTTTGCTAAATAGGGGCAATAAAGCTTCCCAGGAGGGTGAGCATGAGCGTGTGGGAGGTGGCTGAATTTAAGCCACTGCCAGATTGGCCTTCAACGTGTATTCTTTCTCCACCCTCATTCCCTCTCTTTCAGCCTAAAGACTCGTTATTATTACCTGCCAGCCCAGAGGGGAGGGTAAAATGAGTGATATCCATTTGCTCTGAACCCTCCTGTTGGTGCTTTCCCCCCCTGTCTCTATCTCCAGGAGGCCTCTGTAATGGCCCCTAAATAGCTCTAGCCCCTCCCCTGACCCCTCATTATTCACCGTGCCTCTTGCAACCTTTCTATTTCCTCCGATGGCAGTTCTTGGCAAGCTGTGAGAACTGGAAATTGGCTTAGGGGGTGAGAGTGACTGATGACCGCATCTGGTGGTCCTTGGGTAAAGGACATTCTGCAGGAAGATGCTTTGGCAACTCAGAGATGGTATCTCGTATCCCATTTAGCAGGGGAGGAAACTGAGGCTCTGGGAAATGAAAACCGCATCATGAATGGTACACGTTGGGGCCCCGGAGCTGATATGTGTCAGGGAGGAGACAGCCTGGGTTAGCAGAAGGTTTTCAGCAGTGTCCTGCAGACGACACTGCGTGGGCAGGGGCCTCCACCGTTTATGGTGAACATGGCCCTGTGGAGAGCTGCATCTAGAATGTTGCACAGGCTCAAAGTTCTCTGGAAATGCAGTGTGGTGAGCTTGTCAGTACAATCTTCACTGTTTTGGTCATTTGCTAAGTCAGGTCCCCAGCAACTTCAAAGCCATCTCCATCGTCACAGCGGGAGTGGAAAAAGCTCGCAAAGGGGTGAGTCACGTTCTGACACACACCCACACCCTGAGGTTGAGTTGGACTCTGTTTTCACCAAAATAAAGCCCGTGTTTTGCATAATGGGTTTATGCATCCTGGTGAAAATGACAACTGATCCTCCATCGCGAGCATGCGGGCATCCACCTTGCAAGGGCCAACGACTCACAGGAGATTTTCGGAGCAGCAGGTGTTGTTCCTGGGGCCTCTGTGGACCCTGCCGAGCAGCAGGGACCTCCCAGGAGCAAGCAGACGGAGCGTTTAAGGTTCCCTTGATGAATGAGAATGGCTGTGGTAGAGAGGAAAGAACCTGGAGAACAATAGCTCTGGATTTTAATTCTGCCCTTGCTAGCCTGTGACCTCACTGACCCTCAGTTTCTTCATCAGTATGAGCAAAGTACCCCTCGGGTCCTTAGAGCAGCCCAGTTCAAGTGAACCTTCTCTGGTCAGAACCTGCAGGTTGTGAAACCCAGATTCACCCCCTCAGTATTATGAACTGGGGAAAACCACGTAACCAAACCCAGACTCAGTTTCCCCATCTGTAAAATGGGTGAATTCAATAACAGCCTGCATTCAAGTGTTTAACAAGTGCAGAGTGCCTGCTAACAGCTCAGTGATGCTGTGCTAAGGCACAGTCTTCCCTGTTTCTCTTAGAAGAGTATAAACATCTTTGGAACCAAGAGAGCAGCTATTTTAGCTCACCCCTACCCACCGGTCCAATTGCATGTTTCCTTAAGTGGCTTTATTTTTCTTCCCACACTTCTCCCCCGCTGGCGTGATACATGGTTTTTTTACGTGTCATGCCTGGTTCCTCCCACTCAAATGTAAGCTCCATGAGGGCAGGGACTTCATTTGGCGTGTTCTTACATCCCTGGTCTGAGAACAGTGCCCGGTGCCTAGTAGCTCCTCAACACATGCTTGTCGAATTGACTGATAAATGATATTAATAACATGATGGATAGAGGGTCTAACCCAGCATGTAGCTCAGAGCCACCTCTCCTACCTGAACCACTGATGTGTCCCTGTCTTGCACAGGAATCCATGAAGAGGCCTAGGCAGCCACTTCTTCCTTGCCTTTTATTCCAAAAGTTAGTTCCCGCCATGAGGCAACCAGGGAGACCCACCTTTTCCACCGGAACTTGCAGCCGGAAGCCTGAATCGGCTGCTGCTTCAGTTGCCAAACAGAAGCCCCCTTGGTCACCAAGGTCTAGGGTTTTGCCCAGAGAAGCCCACCCTCCTGTCCCCCCTGCTTCCATCACCAGCTCTTTGGAGGAGAGGGGAGCCCAGGATTACAAAGGATCCCTGGCCAGGCGTGGCCCACCCTGGCCCAGGGTCCACGCTGCATTTCGCAATCTGGGCCTTTTAGCCTTTTCTTTTGGCTTTGGAAAGAGCCCTGCACGCCCACGCAAAGAACAGTGACCGGAACTGATGGGCCGTGGGCAGAGTGGCAGTCACCAGAGTGAGGCTCCCCTGGTGGTGCTGCTTCCCAAGGAAGGGTGGATGCCTTGCAAGTCTCTGGCCATAATATCTCACATTTCCTCCGTGCTAAGGGCACGCTCTAAGATGGACCACAGATGTCATAGCAGCTTCTCAGGGGCACACACGAGGAAGGGACTCCACCACCGGACACCGTCACAGCAAGGACAGGTTTAGAGATCTGGCAGGTGCAGGGACCATGTCTCAGAATTAAAGAAGTCTGGTGAGAGTAGCCATGATTTTCTGAAGGCTGCTATGTTCTCCGTCACCCTTTGTCCACACACCGTTGAATCCTCCCAGGAGCCCTAAGGATGTAGGTGCTCTTGGCTCAATGTCCCCTTGTCTCAGGCAAAGAAGATTGGAGGCTTGCAAGCTGTGTGTCCGCCCAACTCCAAGCCCAGAACTCCGTTGTCCCCAGTCAGAAACCTGGGTTGAAATCTTTGCCTGCTGTCAAGACCTCCCCGTCGGGGGGTTGAATGAGATAGGGAAAAACTCCCAGGAAGGAACTTTGGGTTCTGCTGCAGCAGGGCTCCGTCTGGGAATCCTCACCGGAAGCATGAGGAGATGCTAAAAGCAGAGGAACAAGAGAAAAACAGAAAATCAGGAGAGGCCAGAAGTATGGCCCAAACAAGGAGGACCCAGACAGGGGGCTGCTTCCTGCGATTCAGTGTAAATGAGAACAAAATGGAAACAAAAGACGGTGCTGGATGGGGGATGAGGCAAAGTTCTGATGCAAGACCCTGAACGGCCCCTGAAATTTGGGATCAGTTTTTACAGGCCCACTTTGCCACTTTTTCACTGGGGACCTCCCATTGCGGGGGTGGGTGCAGATGGGGTTTTTTAGGTCCTGGGGGCCCAGGTTTTCCATCTTGACCCTTCCTCCCTCTCCACCCTGCCTTTCTCATCAGTCAACCTCAGAAAAATACCAGTGCTTCTGCTTTCCATTCTGCAAGACTCCTTCCTTCCCCTTCCTGCTGTTCAGGGAAAAATTAACCATTGTAGTGGAAAGAAAATGTTGCCTTCCTCTCTCTTTCTCTCTCTCTCTCTTTTTTTTTTTTTTTTCAAGCATTTATTTATCGAGCCCTTGCCAAGTGCCAGGCACTAGGCTTACCACTTCCTTAAGTGTTATGATATTCAGTCTTCGTAACAAACTTGTGAAATGGGTATTTTCATTCCCTGTTACAGATGAGGAATCTGAGGCTCAAAAGTTCTCTCTTTGCCCAGGGTCATCTAGCTCTGTATGGCTGAGCTCCTTCTCTCAGACTCTGAGCCCATGGGTTTTGTTTGTCTTCAGGCAGCATCGATTTATAACATCGTGTAAGTTACTTCCCCCCCATCCCCATCTAGCTGGTGTCCTTTGCTCGTTTCCCCCTCTGCTCCCTGTCTTGCTCTTTCTTCCGTAGTGGATTGCTCTGTTCCCTGTGTCTGTGTGTGTGTTCTCATTTGGCTTGGCTTGTTCATTTGTTTGTTTGTTTTTGATATTTCACATTTGAAATGTGTTGTCTTTTTCTGACTTATTTCACTTAGCGTAATAGCCTCAGAATCCATCCATGTGGTCAGACATGATTTCATCTTTTTTATGGCTGAGTAGTATTCCTGTGTGTGTGTGCATGTGTGTGTTTCTTTCTGTCTGTCTGTCTCACGTTATATCATCATATTGCATCGTCTTTATCCATCATCCATCAGTGGTCACACAGGTTGTTTTCCTGTTTTGGTTTTTGTAGATAAGGCCTGTGTTTTGAAATGCTGGCCTCTCCCTGTGCCTCCACCCTCTCCCTCCACCCTCTCCCCCCGCCACCCCATCTCATCCCAGGCTGAGCGGATGGTGCCATAAGATGCATAGCCTTAGGACATTGGGTCCCAAACACAGACCCTTGTCCAGTTGCAAATAATAAGTAGGCTTGCAAAGGTGCCTGTCCTGTGCATACCCCAGACGTCTGAGTCATCAAATCACCTTATCACAGATGCAGCCAGAGATAAGGGATAGTCTGTTTTCTTGCCAGGGAGACAGGCACAAAGACATAGCCTGTGATTAGATATGAAAGGACCGGCTCATTGAGTTACAGAGTAATTGCCGTGTTCTTTTGACCTTGATAACTGAGACTGCCCCGCGTGTGCCCAACAGGCCCCAGACAGTAAGATCCAGAAGGGGAGGGCCTTCCCTCTCTGCCCAGGCTTGTGGAAATTCCAACAAGATAACAAAGGGTCATTTGGGAGTTGGCATGGGCCCCGGGGGAAAGGCCCACGAGGGAAGAAGCCCGCGCATTGAACGCCCACACCCACCTTGTGCGTGTACAAAGGCGCGTGTACAAAGGAGTGACATCACATCGCGTCAGCTCTCCAAAAAGACAGTTGTTAATATATTTATCTCACAGCCATGTTGTTAATTAGTGCCCGCGATGGCTCTTGAACGTGGGTACGATCTGCTCCGTCTCCCAAATGTGTGGCTTTGTGGTCGCAAATGAGAAAAGTCTGGAAGGGTGTGTGCGAAACTCCCCGTGGTGGTTCTACACGGGGTGGCTGGACGGCTGGTGGTGGAGCAGCAGGCTTTTCTTTATGTGTTGATTGTCCTTGACCTTGGTACCCGAAACAAGTGATAGTAATAATATCAATGAAGGAGGCGGAGGAAGAAGAGGAAATGGAGGGGCAGGAGGGACGGAGTTGGGGGAGGAGGGAAAAAGCCATGGAGGCGAAAAAACCAAGAGCTTTCTCAGCTACTCGAGGTCATCAGCCAAGCAGGGAAGTAGGGGTTTTATCAGCATCTTCCGTTGTGAGCCTTCGTCTTCCCTCCTGGCCGTCCTGCCTTCTCCCGTCGGGGTGCTGGGTGCTGCGTGACAGCTCTGGGCATTGCAGAGACCCAGGGGTCCGTCTGGGTGGCAGGGAGGGGCTTCCGTGTCCTTCACACCCAGGGGCCACGTTCAGGATGTCACAGTTGAGTGGCCCTGGACGTGCCAGCGTGGCCTTCAGCTGAGCCAGGAGAAGGGAGCTGAAGGGCTTGCTGGGAAAAACCTTCTAGGCTGTGAAATTGAGTCTCTGGAGTGAAACGGCAGAAGTTTCTGGACTGAGCACCGGCTGCCTAGGATGGCTCACCTTAGCAGCCCCCTCTCCTTCCAGCTGATGCCCGTCTCAGTCACAGTGCCCTGCCCCGCCCCACCCAGAAGGCTGCAAAAGTAGACACCTTCTAAAATATTAAAATGCAAGCAAACCAAACCTCCCGAAGGAGATTTGGTAAAACCGCACACATTTAAACCCTGGACCTTCAAGGCAGTTCCAAACAACTCTTACCCCCACAGCATCACAGGAAAGGGTGCTTGACACATATTTTCCATTTCAGAAAAGAAGTTAAATTGTCCAACTGGGACCTGCTGTTATAGCACAGAGAACTTGACCCAATATTCTGGGATGATCTACGTGGGAAAAGAATCTGAAAAGGAATGGATATGTGTATATGTAGGACCGACTCACTTTGTGGTACAGCAGAAATTATCACAACCTTGTATATCAACACTTCTTCAGTAAAGCTTAAAAATTAAAATTAAAGTTTTCAAAAAGGGGAAAAAAAAGAAACAAAGGCCAATGCCCATGTGCCATTCTTGGGTCTGAAAGGTGCAAACTCAAGCTGGTTTGGAGGAAAAAAATATATATAGGCAAGAAAAAATGAAGTGGGAGGGGGGCGATCTTTGGACAGGGACAGTCTTGCTTCCTCTTGAGCATAAGGCGGCTTAGAGCCAGGAGAGGGGGCTTCCTGGGACAGCCTGGCAAGGTGCAGGAACCGAGGGGGAAATCCACCTTAAGGAGCCCACCAGACACCATTGGGGAGTGGCCCAAGCCGAGGGTCTGGGTGTTTGGATTCTGTCCATTTTGCAGGAAAATAAAATCAAATCAAAAGCAGCAGCAGCAGCAGCCTGGGTTTTGGCTGGCACTCCTGGAGCAGCCGAGCCAAAGCAGTTAGCTGAAGCAGCACGGCCCTTACGCTCAGCACCTGCCAGCCAGCAGATGCTGCCAACGCGACTTGGTACCAACTTCAATCCGATTGCAATTCAGTATTTAAATAATGCGACAAGACTCCATTGGAACCTGACCAGGGACTGCTCAGGGCAGTAATTTTCCTCTTAGCAGCAGGAGCCGAGAATCTACACTTTCCCACAGATAACACTGCTCTACCCTGCTCTGGAGAAGCCCAAACACCACAGCAGGAGAGGGAGAGAAATTCACCCAGCCCAGCAGATGACAATGGAAAGGATCTCAGATCCTAATGAGAAGCAGGGAGGTGTCTGCCTCCACCCGCCCGGTGCTGAAACTGACCATCCCCACGGGGCCACAGTGGCCCCATCTGAACTCCACGAGTGAGGGCCGTCCGTGAGTGAGGGGGGGTCACCCTGGTTCTGGAGAGCTGGCATTTGGAGCCAGTTGGGTTCTTGACCTTTATTAAGTGCCGTTTCCAGCTGATTTCTAGCTAGCTTCCTTTTGTCCCACCAGCCACAGCCAAAGGCGTGGCATGGACTCGTTCTGGTTTATTTATGTCTTTTCCCTTGCTTGGATCTCGCTGACCTTTTTCTTCCCCACGAATGTAGAATGAGAACAGAATGTGGGTGGTGGTGGGGGGGGGGGAGCTTTCCTGCCCCCCTTCTTGTACCCAGTCAGGGATGGACCTCATATGCAAAAGAGGTGGCTGAACCTTGTTCATCTCAGGCTAAGCTTGCAGGCTGTCTTCCATTAAAGGAGGAAAATGGAGGGGAAAGTCCCAGGTTTTAGTCATCCCCGATCCTGGGAGATCATTCCTCTTTTGATATTTATCCATACATTTTGCTAACTGACCATTGCTGGCCTTGTGATGGATAATGCCTTTTCAGCCACTGTGTAAGTTACAGTAATGTCACCAGGCTATTAACCTCTGGATATTTGCATTATTAGTCAATTTCCTAAGTCCTTGGAGTTAAAGCAGCCACCAAGACTTTTCATTTCCATTTTGCAGGAGCTGGGAGTCACAGCGTATGAATTTCCCACAGCACAGAGATGTGGCCCATTTTCCTCAATTTGCTCAATTTGCTTTGTTTGAGGGGGAAAAAAAAAAATCATTCACATCACGTGCTTGGTGGAGAGGGAGATGCGCTAACCGCCACCTTGTCATCTATGGTCAAAGTTTAGTGCAGGGAGCATATTTTTAAAGAAACCGAGCATCCATCCCTTCGGAGGAGGGGGACCGGGATATTGTTTCATTGCTCTGGAGTCTGTATTAAAGTAGAAGCATTTTAGCTTTGGACACGTGTTACGAGCCTCCTTTAAAAATGAAATATATGTCCAGATAACGTATTCACGGTCTGTAATGCAAGGCAACGCACCAGAATCTAGGGCAAAACCATTTACGTATGAAAACCAGCTTGAATATGAAAACATAAGTCTTCACTAAGGTTGCTCAGGATGCAGCAGAAAGGAAGTGGGGAGTGGGGAAATCTGAGGTTCCGGGAGGTAGCGATAGATGCAGAGAAACGGGGAGAGCAGAGAGAGAAATGCAAGCCCAACACAATGGTCACCTTAAGCGCATCTTCTACAAATAGTCAAGAAAGGCGATTTATATAACAGGGCACTGGTGAGCAGCTGGCCAGGACTCAGGGCACCAGCGGATCGAGGCCATTGGCTGAGCTGGCCCGGCCACGCGCTGGCTCTACACCATTGTTCCTGCTGTGCCTGCATCCTCAATGTCCCCCTTTGTCATGGTTTATGGAAATTCACCTCAGCAGCCAGAGCTCAGATCAGCTACCAACTCTGTGCTAAAGCTTTTTCTGCCCACCATCTCTCACCTCACCCTGCACCCCGGGCCAGTTACAGCCTCGCCCCCAGCTAGCAGTCATTTTCATGCTGTGGTCCATAGGATGTTATTTACACAAATGGCTCATCACTCCATAGACCCCAAGATCCCAGAAGGTGGGACTTCTGCGTTCTCTCATCTGTCTCCCACCTGCCCACTGCTGGGCTTAAGAGGGCAGCTTGGGCCACAGGAAGAACAGATTCCAGAGTCTGGAGAATCTGGCTTCAACTCGGATACTTCCTTGCTCTTCCACTGTCAGCACGTTGATGTCTGTTGTCTCTTCAAACTCAGAGCATTATTCTGAAATGGAAGGGGTGTGCTTGCCAAGGAAAGACATCTATCGGTACAGCCTGGACAATTTTGCTTTTTAGAGCTGCACCTGCAGCATAAGGAAGATCCCAGGCTAGGGGTCGAATTGGAGCTGCAGCTGCCGGCCTACAGCACAGCCACAGCAACACCAGATCCAAGGTGTATCATGACACCTTGCAGCAATGCTGGATCCTTAGCCCACTGAGTGAGCCCAGCCACAGCAACACCAGATCCAAGGTGTATCATGACACCTTGCAGCAATGCTGGATCCTTAGCCCACTGAGTGAGCCCAGGGATTGAACCTGCATCCTCATGGATACTAGTCAGGCTCTTAACCCGCTGAGCCACAGCGGGAACTCCTTGGCCCTGGGAATTTTTAACAGGGCTTCAGTATTTCAAGATGCAAACAGAAAAGATGTTTGGCACAGGAGAAAACTCTTCTTCAGAATAAAGCATGTCAATATGCCAAATTGTACCAAACACTCTAATTTCCAGATTCTCTTAAAAAGCATTTTATAGAGTTCCCTTCATGGCTCAGTGGTTAACGAATCCAACTAGGCACCCTGAGGTTGCGGGTTCCATCCCTGGCCTTGCTCAGTGGGTTAAGGATCCAGCATTGCTGTGAGCTGTGGTGTAGGTCACAGACACGGCTTGGATCTAGCGTTGTTGTGGCTGTGGTATAGGCAGGCAGCTACAGCTCCGATTAGACCCCTAGCCTGGGAACCTCCATGGGCCGTAGGAGTGGCCCTAAAAAAGGCAAAAAGACACACACACACACAAAATAGCATTTTACCACTTCATGTCACTGCCTGACCTCTGTGACTCCATGAGACAAATGCCCTTTCAGCCCCATTTTCCTGAAAAGTACACTGAGGCTTGGAGGGGTCATTTAGTTTGCCTGCAGCCGCATGGGCCCTTAATGTGATAGAGATGAGATTGACCTTTAGCTCTGCTTCCCAGAGACCCAACCTCTGCCGTTCAGGGCCTTCTTTGGGTCCAGGGGGTTTTTAATGTATCACCTTCTATTTTTCAAAGGCCAGGTCCTCATTTAACCAGGGCCTCAGGGACCAAAGTCCCTGACCCATGGCCCTGCTGATCCGACCATTGCAGGTGCCTTAGATGATCCGTGTGGACCTGTGTCAGGTCAATTCAGCCGCAGTGATCAGTATCGATCGTCTAGACAGACCTATTGATTGGGTCAGGAGGGCCCCATGTCTTTAGGGACACCGCAGACGTGACATGGTCTGACCCTTCCCCATGCTCTGTCAGAGAGCATCTCCATCTTTGTTTAAAATGGGGAGACCGAGCACACCTGGGGAGTCTCCTGGCAGATGGGTGGGCTCAGAGGACAGGGAGGTAGGTCTGCTTGTGCAGAATCCTATCCAGCATTCCCCGTAGCAAGGGATCAGTGAGGCAGAAGTGGCGGAGTCGCTAGCTGGGGCTTGGCGGGGTTGTGGGGCAGGTTCACTGTGGAGTTCGACAGCTTTGCTAGCCTGTGATCTGGCAGGCAGTGTAGACAGGTGGTCAGAGCACAAGCACTGGATCCTGAGAGCCTGGCTCTGGTTCCTCGCTCTATTTTTCTCTAGCCGGTGACTTGGGACAAGATTGTAACCCACTGAGTCTGGTCCTCCGTGTGAAAATCACAAGTAAAACAATGATACTTCATTTGCCCAAAGGATGGGTTTTCTGGGATGGGAAGCTTTCGGGGCTAACAATGGGACAGTCAGTTCCCCTTGTGCTCCCCCACGCCTTGGCACCCTGAAGGGCTCGGGGAATGCCAGCAGCTTCCATCACCACTACCGATGTTACGGTCGTTGCCTAGAAAGCTCGGACTAGTGGTTGGAGCTCTTGGTGTCACTGCATTTTCCCACCCATCAAAGCTCAGAGGCAGAAAGCAAGACGACTGGGAGACCTGAATCTGTGGGAGGCAGATTCCATTGTGTCTCAGCTGCTGGGGACTTCACTGGGGCTACCACAGCCCTCAGCCACCAGGGCCAAGGGCTGCCTGCCTATGGGACACTGAGGCTGCAGGCAGCAGTGTTGTGCACATGATGTTTTTGTGCAGAAGGGGGCCAGAGGACCTCTGCTTGCACCAGCCCAGCTAAGCTCAGATCGCCCTGTTGTGATACACGGGGAAAATACGGCAGCTCAGCAGGTATATGCCTTCACTTTCCATTTCCGTACATATAAAGTGTTCAGGGCACCAAAATAACCGTAATCTCTTAGCCATGGTGCCAGGTCCCATGTTCCCATGAGCTGTCACTTGAACAGACATTCGTCCTGTGCCAAGTCTCAGGCGAAGGCCAGGGATGCAAAGATGAGATGTGGGTCCCAGCCACACAAAAGTCAGAGCCCACAGTGACTGTCATTCAAGCACAATCCATGGGCTAATTTTCATGCGCTGTATTGAGGTCTACCTGAAGACTTCCTTCCAGAAAATGAGTCCACAAGGGCTAGACAGCACTGTTATTACTATTTTTTTAAGGTGACAGGGAGCCGTGGACTCTCCGTTGTTTAAAGGTTGCTGCTCATGGACTCGGGGATGTGTTGGAGTGAGTGTGGATGTGTTTCTTCACTTCTTGTTTCCAGCGGCACAGGAACTGCCAGCATCCTACAAGCACGTGGAAAGGTGCTGATGTGTTATTTCCAGTCAGGCCCGAAAGCAGAAGTCCAGCCAATGTCCTCAGCCTTGGGGACCTGGGCTGGGTCTCCTGTTGGCCCTCAGGACAGCCATCCCCATCTCTGAGACCCCACGCACCTGACTCCAAACCAAGGAAGTTCACAAGGGCCTGCCTCCCAGCTCGGAAGGCTGGGAGTTTGTGGAAGGAGCTGGCGATGGGCCGTCCTTGTGGCCAGCTTGTCAGGGGTCAGAGGGACCCAAGCCTGAGCCGCAGAATCACCCACCTTCACCAGATTCCCTGCAAACCTCCCATTTATGATTCATGGGAGGATTTCATCTCAGTGTGGGCTGGGGAGAGCCACTTTCTCTTCTCCCCTTCTCAAGTGGAAAGCGAGGGTCAGACCCTTAAAGAGCCATGTTACAGATGAGCGGCTTGATGGCAGGAGTGGGATGACGGTGATGCGGAGAAGTTGTGAAATGCTGACAGCCAGGGAAGCTGATAGTACCTGTATACCAAGGTCTTATGTTCTAGGCGTAAGAGACTTTTTCATAAAATACGATGTTTAATCCTCATAATAGCCCTATGACGTCTCGATTGCGATCATGTCTATTTTACAGAGAAGGAAGCTGAGCTATAGAAAGGTCAGTTAGGTTTTTGGGAAGGAGCTTTTTGCATTGAACAGTGCAAGTATATTTTATTCCGAAACTATTTTAATACGGAGAAAGAGGCCTCAGTGTATCTCTTGACTCAACTTTTTGAATTGAATAAATGTAGGTATAACATTGTATAAGCATCCAGCGTGTTACTTTGATACATTTCTATATGGCAGTATAATTGTGGATAGAACAATCTATATCACATTACATAATTCTAGTGCAGTGTCTTCATCTATATTCACCCCCACACTGTGTGTTAGGTCTCGGGGGTTTATTTATTACTCCTTCAGTTTGTACCCTTACACACCATCCCTCTTATCGCTTTCCCATCCCCTGGCAACCACTATTTTACTGTTCCTTATAGGTGTACCTTTGGATTCCACATGGAAGTGATATCATACAGGACTTAGCTTTGTCTGACTGATCTCGCTTAGCATAATGTGCTCCAGGTTCTTCATGGGCGTCAGAAATGGAGGATATCTTCCTTTCTCATGGCTGAATAATACTCCGCTGTCTCTCTTTTTTGTCCATTCATTTGTTGTTGGGCATTTGAATTGTTTCTACATCTCGTCTGTAGCAGTGATGCTAAGATAAACATGGGGGTCCGTGTAGCTCATCAAAATCGTGTTTTAATTTCCTTCGGGTATATTCCCTGAAGTGGAATTCACATGGTAGTGCTGTCTTTAATTTTTGAGGAATCTCCACACTATTTTCCATAGTTGCTGTACCAGTCTACTTTCCTACCAAGAGTGCAAAGCAGTTCCCTTTTCTCCACCTCCTCACCAATACTCGTTATTAGTACTGTCTTTTTGATGATAGCCGTTCTAATAGATGTGAAGTCGCATCTCATTCCGTTGACCTTTATTTCCCTGGTGATGAGTGATATTGAGCATCTGTTCCTGTGTCTGTTGGCCATTTTGATGTCCTCTTTGGAGAAACATCTCTTTAGGTTTGCCCATTGTTAATAGGGTTGATTGGGATTTTTTAATCTATTGAGTTGACTAAGCTCTTTATGTATTTTGGACGTTAACCCCTTATTCAATGTATGGCTTGCAAAAATTTTCTCTCGGCCTTAGGTTGTATTTTCATTTTGTTAACACTTTTTTTTTTTTTTTGGTGTTTTGTTTTGTTTTGCTATGCACAAGGTTGTGAGTTTGATGTATCCTATTTGTTGATTTATTTTTTCTTTTATTGCTTGTGCTTTGGGCATTATGCCTCCCAAATTATTACCAAGACCAATATCATTGAGCAAGATTAAGTAATCTTCCCAAGGCCACACAGCTGGCAAAGAGCAGAGTAAAGCTTTGAACCCACATGAGCTGAGCACCTCCTACTTTCCCCATGTTATATTGAATATCAAAGTTATCTGCCAGATTGGCCAGCAGGTGACAAAAATTAAAATGATGATGATGATAACGATGCTAACAGTCACGTCAGCAGTGGACCCTGGTTGAGCACTTAACCTTATGCCAAGAATGGGAGCTGATGGCTTTACCAATGGAATCTTCCAGAAACCAGTGGTGTCTCTTGTTTCCTTCCACTTTTTTATCCCACATGTCCAGTTCATCAGCAAGTCTTATTAAATCCACAACCAAATTCCTGGTCAACCACCTACCTCTCCCCATCTCTGCAAGGGGGCCCAAGAACCTTTCCACTGATGAGGGGCTTGACCTGCTGGATGCATCTTTACGAAGCTACACTAAACCTTGCCCATGGCAAGCACTCAACAAACACATGCGGAAAGCCCTGGTGAAGTGCCCAGCATCATCATCATTTCAGCCCACGAGGGTGGTGCTGTCGCTGCCCCCACTTTGCCACAAGGAGCAGACCTAGCTGGGGAAGGTGGCTTGCAGAGGTCACACAGAGATGACAAGGCACAACAGGTAGAGCAGACATTTTGTCACCTGGGTGCAATTCTGCCTCTGAGAGCCAGTCTCACTTAAAGGGGATTTACTCCCTTAGGAATCCTAAGGGACCCTGTCCTGACGTGGAAGCTAGCAGGCATACAAGCTGGTCTTGACCCATCATACCCAACAACCCTAGACTTGGTTGTCAGGGAAACCGGGAAGTGGTAAGCGTGACACCCAGAGCCCAGGACGCTGGTGCTGGAGCCCAGGGTCTAAGAAGGTGGGGAGGCCAGTCTGGCTCCTGAACCCCTAGGCAGCACCAGGCTGCAGCCACGGGGGAACCTGCCTGTTAGGTGAGTCTTCTTTCCCCTCACCTCCCTGGTTGTTGAGCCCTGTTCTCCAGCTCTCCTGAAGGCAGTGGGAGCCCCCATTACTCTTTCAGGAAATTTCTCTCTCTACTTAACTCTCCTAGGAATTCCCGTTGTGATTCAGTGGTAACTAACCGGACTAGTGAGGACGTGGGTTTGATCCCCAGCCTCGCTCAATGGGTTAAGGATCCCTCTTTGCCGTGAGCTGTGGTATAGGTCGCAGGTGTGGCTTGGATCCCAAGTTGCTGTGGCTGAGGCGTAGAATGGCAGCTACAAAACTGCAGCTCTGATTTGACCCCTAGCCTGGGAACTTACATATGCCCCAAGTGTAGCCCTAAAAAGCAAAAAAAAAAAAAAAAAAAAGCTTCTGGAGTCGGCTTCTATTGCTTGGAACCTAGAGCCGTGCCTTTCACAGCTCAGATTCAGAGGCACGTCTCATCCTCAGAGCCCTGATCGTCTCCAGTTTCTCTCCTCTCCCTGGTGTCCCAGAGGGTCTCACTGCCCCCATGGCAGTGCAGCCCCTCCCAGGGACCTCTGCCGGCTTCATGCCCTCCCCTCCTTCAGTCTTGCAGGCCCTCAGCATGGACCACAGAGGATGCCAGGAATGGCTCCTGGGAGGGCATGCCCCTGGGTCACAGAACCACTTTCCCATGGGCCCCAGGGAGGAGAAGCATCCAGCATGTTGTGTTTTGTCTGCCTCTGCGCTTTGGCCATCCTGTGTGGAGAGAGGGCAGGCTGGGCGGGAGGCTGCGCCCTTGCCACTGTGCCGCCCAGGCTTCATTCACGGCTGGAGCCCAAGTCATGGAGACAGTGCACCTGCCACACTGACTCCCGCCCCCGGGCCGTGCTCCTGGGATCAGCTCCCAGGCTCACCGCTGCACCCTTGTTCCCCTGGGTGTTCTCATAGGAGCTGAAATGGATATTAGCTGTAATTACTCATTCCCCATGATTCTAAGGCCGCTCTTTGTCCCCGGGTTGAGAACCTTCATTGTCCATGTTGCTTAAATTACTGAACGCTGTGCCCTCCATCCTGAATTAGCCCTCATTAAGGAGAGGGTGCTTCTAGAAATGCCTATTTATTTTTCAGAGGCCAAGTATAATCCAGGCAGCTGCATTGCACACCCCCCCCACCAACCCGCCATGCATGTGACTTTTGATCTGTCATGGAAAGAAATGGAAAAAAAAAAAAAAAAAAACTCCCATTTATAAACTTTTTTTTTTTTTTCCTCACCAGAGGTGTGAGAGACACAAAAATAATCATTTAGTCCCTGGCTTACAAATGACACTTTTGTTCAGGAACATAACATATATGATGGAGAGTGTGTCATCTCCCTTTTCCTTCCACTGAACCTGATGGTTCCAACCTCTGTTTGTCTCGTAACACCTTTCTTTTTCCTTCTCTTACGGACTTGTCTTTGGTTCAGTTTGTCCCCAACTTACAGAATCGAAAAAGCTAGTCCTGAGAGTAAGATGGCCAAGAAAGAAAGAGAGAGAGAGAGAAAGAAAACAAAAATTAAGGCTCAGATATTCATATTGATCAAGCCATTCAAATGATCCCATATCAAAAGAGAAGTCAGAATTCAATTTAAACAAAAAAAGACAACTTTGGAATGGGAAGATGGAAAAAGAAAAAAAAAAAAAAAGGCCACCCTTCCTCTCTCCCCGTTATCATGCAATAATATTGCACAGTAATGTGATACAGTCTCGCACCGTGTCCAAGAGGTGTAACTTTGCATCATTAGCCAGTGACAGTATCAGCACTGTGGGTTGGAGGGAGGGCTTGCTTGGAAGGGGGAGGGAGCGAGGCTTCCCAGGCTGACATTAATGTCTCTGCAAGGACATTCTGCCAGGGTGCGAAGGGTCACAACCAAATGGATTGCTCCCCAGTGGGCTGGACTCCAGTCACATTGTCAGGTAAACACAGAAATATTCTGTCTTCGCCTGCCAAGCCTTGTCAAGTATCTGTATTTGTTATTGCATCTTGGGTCCCACAAGATTCCCACCCATATTTCTTTAGAGAGGAAATGTAAACCACATGCTTTCGCCTTGTTTCCACTGAATGTATCCAAATGCTGTTGGAGGCCAGAGTTATTCTTTGGCAAGGAGTCTTTTGGGCGCCATGCATCAGTCCGCTCAGCCTCTCTCTCTTTCTTTTTCTTTCCGCATTTTGCATTGACTCAAGCCGATTGTGACTTTCTGGCACCAAGAGAGGAATCTTTGTTGAATCCTGAATGTGAAGCATTGGGTTCTGATTGTCCTCACTTGTTTTTGACTTGAATAAGCATTGCTTGTAGCAGCGGACACATAACCTCAGGGACTGATCACCAATTCGCATATCCTTTTCTACGGGTGTGCCTCAGAATCCTTCTCAACACAGTGCCCCCGGACCGTCCCCAGGAATCCCTAGGCATCGCTATTTGCCGTGCCAGCGAGAGACACATTTTTCAAGGCGTGAGTTGGCATCAGGTTTGCGTAGCATCCTTTGGAGCGGATGCATTTCTCCAGGCATTCAAAGTCCTGAGAAACAAAAGCAAGGGGCGGCTCCCAAAGCAAAAGACATGTTAGAAGTCCAGCCACAGCAGGGAGTTGCAGCCTGGGTAACCCTGAGGGCCCCGTGCTTCCCAAATTGCACACTCTCTGAAGACAAGCAGCGCCTTTAACTTCCCGCTGGAATCCCACGCCAGGCTCTGAAGCTATCTTAAGCCCCGCTATTTATCCGCCTGGTGAGGCACAACACTTACTTATTAAAAACATATCTATCATGGTTAATGACTTGATTTTTTCCCTTTAATACCGTACAATGACAGGTGTAAAGGGAAGATGAGAGTCAGATGCTTCTGCAATATGCTTCCCGCTTGAAGATGTCTGAAACCTCAGCCTTCCTCCCTGGTGCCGGGCTGCGGGGAGGGGTTGCCGCCTCCCTCCCCGCTCCCTCCCCCCAACACACATACACACACACACACAGATTACACGCTTGTGTTGGATGGAAAATCGTGCCATTTGCAGTTTCAGATAAAAGCATGTTCAAGTGCATATGGAAAGTACCATTAGGAGCAACTCCGGAGTGCCGAGTAAAATGGGTCATTAGGTTTTTGTTTGTTGGAGAGGGTCTCCCATCTGACAGTGCCGAATGGTCCCACTTTTAGCAGCTTATGTTCCCAGTTACATTAAACAGACAAACAGATTGACTATTTTGCATATCTCATCTGACAACAGCTTGTCTTCATTTGCCGCACACGGGTGGCAGTGCCGAAAGCACGGTGGATGACTGCAGCCGAGGTCCTGGTTTTGAATAACAGCAGATGCCAACATTTAACTTCAAAATCAATCAATTCTTTTTCCTGAGTATGGATAAAAGGTCTCGGAGAGTGCCTGGAGGGGAATTTCTGCTGTTTACAGCTGAAAACATAGAAGCCACATTCATTACCAAACTTTCTGCAAGGCGCGATCACAAAAGCGGGTAGTTTTCAGCAAGGGTGTCGCCGGGAAGAAGCCCGGGGCCCGTGGTGCTGTCCGGGACCAGGCGGCTTGATGTGAGGACATTCAATTTGATTAAGGCAGTGACCATCTCAATTGATCTGATTCTGGCACCAGGTCTTAATAGGCAGTGACAGAAAAGAGAGTCGTTTTCACACTGGCCACTTTTCTCAGTAGCCTGTGGTCGGTGGGTTAATTAAAAGCTTTCTCCAAGAGGGAGACCATCCAAGGGGCCATTTCTCACTCGGAATTAAAGAGCTGATGCCCTGATGTAAAGTCGCCCAACACGCAGCCCAGGGTTTGGGGTTTCCCACTCTTCTCCCCAGCTGCCAGGGCTCCTTCCGAATGCAGTTCCGTTCTGAGTCTTTCAAGGCGGTGGTTCCACCCCCACCCCCACCCCCTACTGCTTCCCGCCGCCCGTATGGGAGGCTGGACCACAGCCCCCACGGGGCATATGCCCTGTGGCACTCCCAGGAGCAGGAGGGCATGCGTGACGGGTGTGTGAGGGATGTAGGTGGGAGTTGGGACCCCCAGGAGAAGCCCAACCAGCTCCTGTCTGCTCTGAGCCCCGTCTGTTCTGTGACAGTGCAGGGAGCCTTCTTGGTTCAAGTGCTGTGGACTTGGGCCTCGGACAAACCAAAGGGCTGCAAGACCCCAGAAGGTGACCTCACTTCTTGGAACCAGTTTCGTCACCCACAGCATAGGGAAAATACTGTCATTTCCACTCTGCAGCATTGCTGCCGGGCTTACATATGATTGCGTCCCTGTGGTATCATTTAATATGGACGTATTGAAACTTTGAATTTACCTTCTGATCTGCCTGCTTTCTCCCTTGGTTGGAATTGACTCATTCTGCAATTCTTCTTTCGTGCTGTTGTCGTGTGTTCTTACCGCTGCCTGAGAGTTGAATTTGGGCATAGAACTGGTCTACCTTACCCATCACGCTGAAGCCCGATCATCACGATTCTGTTTTGGCAGCCTTGAAAAAAACAGATCCACTTATCTGTTTTAAATCCTCCTTTTTTTGGTATCTTTTTGTGTCATTTGAATTCACATTTGGTGTGTGCGCCCAGAGAATTACAGGATTCTTTTTCTCCCCTGTAACTGCCCCCCTGCGTCATCATTTAAAAGCATCAAGACTCTGCTAAGCAATGGGATCGCTGGTTCTATGAGGCTAGGGACCATGAGGGTTCTATGAGGCTCAGGGCTGCAGGCCAGGGACAGCCTGCCTGCCTGGCCCGAGGAGATCTTTGTGAGTGTTTGCTGTAAAGCCCATAGCAGCCCTCCCAACCCAGAGCAGAGTAAATGCTCAATAATGGCCAGTAGGTGTACGTGTGCATGCGTGTGTAAAATTACATGCATTGTAGTGTAGGTTTGTGTATGTGTCCATACACATGCATGTAATATACACAGTATGTGATAGAGGGTGTTATCGGTGAGCGTATGTGGATATATACACATATACATCATACGTAATAAAATGCATATACTTTGTACATTGATGGGCCTCTGCATGAATAAAGGTGAAATACATGCATAAGAACAATGTCAACAAATACCAAGTGCTGTGACGCATGGGGCAGCCCCTCCTTGTCCTCCACCAGCGTTGTCACGGAACAGCTCACTCCTTCAAATGGGAAAAAAACGTCCTGCCCTCAGTTGCATCTGAAGTGGAGCTCCACCGAGGAGGGTTCCCAGAAATCCTCAATACCAGCTCGCCTGGGCGTGGTGGCCGCCTTCTGCAGAGGTGGGAGGACTGCTGGGAGGGGGACTCCCCCCCCCCCCGCCCCCATCTGGCTGGGGCGTGGACCCATTGCCAGGCCAAGCCAGCACCCCGCTTCCCTTCTCCGGCCTCCCCCAGGAAGAGGGGAAACCTGCACCCTGGCAAATGAGAGCCCCACGGGGCAGGTCCTCCTGCGGACCCAGCTCACCTCCCCGTAGTCAGGTCTCAGCAAGGAGCCACCTTGCCATGGAGCAACTCCCTGCTCTCTGCTCCCCGCCGCCCCCCGCTGCCTTCCGTTCCTCTCCATCCATGTGTCACTCAAAGACAACCCCACATAATCAAAGCTTGCAGTAGACCCTGTGGTTGGAGTACATTTTCCACTGAAGTATCATTCAAAAGAGTTTTGAAATAATCTCTTAAAAATAAACAAACCAAAACAAAAAAACTTTAATCATTGCTCCCGTCTGCCCTATCAGAAAAAAGAAAAACAGGGGAAAAGGGGGGTTGGGATCTTTTTTTTTAGGGACATGCAGAAATCCAAGGATCGCCTTGAACTGGGGCGTTTTAAGCGTTAACTCCTACAATGAGATCCTGCTCTATAGCACTGGGAACTCTATCTAGTCACTTAATATGGAGCATGCTGGAGGATAATGTGAGAAAGAGAATGTATATGTGTATGTGGGATTGGGTCACTTTGCTGCACAGTAGAAAAGTGGGACAGAACACTGTAAACCAACTATAGTGGAAAAAATAAAGATGAAAAAAAAAAAAAAACAGTCCATAGGCAGTAAATGTTGGCTCTTGTGAAATTTGCAGTCCTCCCTGGCAGAGTAACCACCATTAGCCATTGTGCCTAATATAAGGATAACCAGCGTGGATTCATATCCAAGCCTTCCGTGGCCGCACGTGTTTGTGTCTTTCATGCCGTGAACTGTCCTGGGTGCTCAGAGAGGAGGGGTGGGGTGGAGGTGGGGGGCACACATCAGGCAGGCTCCCTGCCCTCAGCAAGGAGTGCTGCTGGACACTCAGAAGTCCGAAGAGGTGGACAATTCAAGCCAGGTGGATAAGGGGACAGAGAACCCTGGTACTCAGAGATTAGAGTTTTGGGGGTCAAAGAGATGGCTCTGGGCCCAAGTGGTGTAGCATAAAACAAAGGGAGAAAGCCCTTTAAAAAGCCATGCTCAGCATCAGCCGAGGAGAGAGGAGATGAGGAAGCCATAGCTTGGACCACGTGCTGTGAAGGCTCTGGCATCCACTTAGAGCCGGAAGCGAGAAGCGTTCCCTGCCTAGGCAGGATCGGGGTCAAGGCACCTCCGGGATGCCACGTCTCTGTGCGGGCACCTGGTCTGCTGGGGTGCCCTTCTTTTGAAGACTCAAATGCTTAGGACATCCCAGCTTGCTGGGGGGCTGGGAGCAGACTCACCAGAGAGAACTCTAAAAAAACATGCCCTATTTTCCTCCCTCCCTGACACCCCCACCCCCGCGCCCCCCTTGACTTCCCTTAACTCTTTGTGCCTCCGCCTGGCATTTAGGATCTTTTGTTGTCTTAATAGAGGCTGAAACCTGCTTCTTTGGGCCTGGAGTTGGCTGTTTTAATTCAACAGTGGAAGTTTTGGGGGTTTTTTTTTCCCCCATTTTCTTTGTTTGTTTTTCTTTTCCATTTTCTTTTTCTAAGCCAGGAGGACAATGCATTTGCAGAGCAGAAGCTGTGTGCTAGGCGCTCCCCGGATGCCCGAACAAAACCCTCATTAATGGGAGGTGGATTTCCTGGTCACAGCTTTTAGCCAAAGGGCAAAGGTCGCCCATTAACCAGCTTCCAGTCTAAACAGGACTGTGTGTAAAATGACAGGAGAGGAGGGAGACGAGGGAAGAAAAGTCAAATATTTGCTCTTAATTCTCAAGTTAGTATATCCCATTGTGAACGGTCCACGCACATCTGGAGGCCCTGGTCCAGGGTCCCCATCCGCTTGCCCTGCAGCCGGCCCAGGATGCCCTGGAGAAGCAGCTACCCCAGAGCTGGTACTGGCGGGCAGGGGGCTCAGAGGCCTAGCCTGCCATGCTCTGGGCCCCACCCCCAGCTTTCAGACCCTGGCCCTGGGGGCCTCTCCGACAGTTCCAGGCAGAATCAGGAACTCAGATGTTGACACGGCTTCTATTGGTTCCCCTGCCTGGAACCCCCTCAAGCCAGCAGGGCCCTGCCGGGTGTGCACCGACTTTGGTCACATTTCCTCTGCCCCCATGCCGGGCGTCTCCACACACCTGCAGCCCGCCGTGGCCTTGGAGTTGTTCTTTCCCACGATGAGAATACTCCTCCCTGGGTCCTGGCCTGCTGGCATCCTCAGGGTGTCAGCGCCCCACTTGTCTGCCCGTTGCCGTGGGAGCTGATCACTGGAACTTCGCGAACCCCAACCAGGAGTGAGCCACCTCTGACCCTCCCCAGCCAGAGCCAGCATTCGCAGGAAACACTGGGGTTCTGTGTTCCTCAAATTGTCCAAGGGAGTCTGCAGAGTCTGGGTCCCGGGATGGGACAAAGTAACCTCCAGGCAGGGGCTGCCTCCGTGAAACTTAGGACAGGGAGGAGCAGAGCAAAACGCGCTCTTCCGCCAGACAAGCCCGTCCCCAGAACAGAGGACAGACAGATGCAGGGGACAGGACTCACCACGGCTGCTTGTTTCTCCAACTCTACCAACCCAACAAGCCGCTCTCCTTTCTCTGGGGACACAAGGCTCCGAGAGCAGAGAGAGGCTGGAATGTTCTGTGCACACACGGGTCCCCAGCCTCAGCCTGGGCTGGCTGCATCCCACAGCCACCTTGCAGGGGACATCTGGCCCCTGGTTTCCTGCTCTGCTGTCCTTTTGTCTTGAACGTTCTTATTCATCGTGAACGTGGGGCCCTGCGTTTTTATTAAGCCCTAGACACTGCACATTACATCGCAGATCATGACTTCAGTGCAGGTCGAATCACCTGCAGAGGCTTTAAAGCCCATCCAGGAGGCTGGTTTGGACTTAGCCAGGCGGGGACTCTAGCAGGTGGCCCCAGTGTCTATCTATAGCTCTATGCAAAAAATCTGTGCCTGGAACAGGGATGTGCATTTGCCCCAAAACTTTTTTTTTTTTTTTTTTTTTTTGCCAGACCTGCAGCATATGGAAGGTCCCAGTGAGAGGTCAAATCAGAGCTGAAGCTGCTGGTCTACACCACAGCCACAGCCACATGGGATCCGAGTGCATCTCCAACCTGCACCGCAGCTCAGCAATGCTGGATCCTTAACCACTGAATGAGGCCAGGGATCAAACTTGTTTCCTCATCACTACATGGGGTCCTTCACCCACTGAGCCACCATGGGAACTCCGCCCCAACACTTTCAGGAAAACGAGCCCAAGACCCCCAGCCCGGTATTTCTGTGGAACTCAATTCGCACCCCTGTAACGGCCCTGGAGCCATGCCATTGTGATAATAATTGGAATGGTGGTGATGGAATTTATGGGAGACTCACTATCAGCCTGGTGCTCCTCCACGTACTTGGATGGACCACCGCATTTGCATGAGACTACGAGATGGGTCACGTTATTTCCCCGTTGACAGACAAGAATAGAAGCTGAAAGTCTAAATACTGAAATCATTCGCACAGCTATCAAGAGCGGTTGACTTGAGGCTCCCTCTTCCCCATTTACAAGTCTTATGGAATTGTGATCCCCTCCCAGGCCTGGGTGGTGCCCTGTTCATGTCTCTGTTCCCGCCATCACTCACAGCACACAGTAGGGCTTCAGCAAATGCTTGTGCAATCATTTCTTCCGAACGTGATTCACCACAGTGATGCTATTTTCTCTGGGTGGAGAACTCTGTGCTGTGTCTACAGGGCCGTCAAGCACAATCGCTAAGGAAAAAACCCTCCAGTGTATTTTTCAAGCTGTCTTGTCTGCATTCATCATATTATGATGGCTTGGAGCTAAACAACGGAGACAGGACCTCATGACGTGCTCTTTAGCTTGACCCAGACCGCACCCCCACAAATGTTAGGCTGGAAACGTGACTGGTAGGGAGCAAGAAGTGGCCACTGAAAGCAGAGCCCTCTGCCAGAAACAGAGGGCATGGCCAGACAGCAGCAAAGACAGCGTGTCCCGCGTACCGCACGGCCATCCACGGGGGACTGGAGAAAGTCTGTTTGGCACAGGGCTTCTCATTTTTCCAAAAAGCAAAGCTGTCAGCCCACACAAAGGAGCGTGCATTCAGCAGGGCCCGCGAAGCAGAGACATTGCAGACTCCAACGCTGGAGGGCTGCAGCTCCCTGGTGGCACAGCAGGTTAAGGATCCAGCATTATGGTCACTGTAGCTCAGGTCACTACTGTGGCGAGAGTTCAATCCCTAACCCCGGAGCTTTTGTACGTATGGGTGCAGAAAACACACAAAAACACTGGAGGGCAAAGTGAACCATCTCAATAGCTTTGAACTTCAGGGCAAAACATTAGATAGGACCGGAGAGAAAATGGACTCACAGTTCCCATTCATGGCAGAGTTTTCTGGGCAGGGCCATTCTTGGGTCCTGAGGTTTCTGAGTTCACCTCTTGACCCTGGGGCAGAAACATCACTAGATCAAAGCCATAATGAGTCCAAAGACTTACAGAGTAGAGGATATTTAAAAAAAAAAAAAATCATGTCTTGAAACAGTAAATATGCTGCAAGTGGGCAGCTGCTGAAATCTGTTTATGGAGCTGGTTTTTTGATAGATTCTTCCCTTAACCTGCATGCGACTTTTAAGCTTTCCCTACCTCCTTGGACACTTGTCTTCCTGATCCCATTCATAAAATTAACTGTATTTATTCGTGCTTACTTTATACGTAATAACTTAAGTAATCCCACAGTCAGGCTAAGAGCTAAGTTTTTCTCTTGTCCCATTTTACAGATGGGGCTAAGAATTAGACGATGCCAGAATCAGCTCTAGAATTTCTCGCACCACTTTCCAGCCATCAGCCCATTTGGAGACCTCACTGGGCCTTCAGCGGGGCTGGATGAGTGGGGTGGGGGAGGGGTGGGCTCCCCAACCAGCACTGTCTTGAAGAAAGTCTGATGCACACACAGCCAAGGCAGTGATAGGCCGGCTTTAGGAAAGCGGCAGAGCAAAGAGGACAGCAGCAGAACAAGCATCGCTGGCTTGCTGTCCAAAGACCTTGAGCAAGGAATAGGCTTCAGTTTCTCACCTGGGAAGTGGGGGTGCCAACAGCATCCACCTTGAGGTGTGTTGGGAGAATTTATAGAGGAAAAGGGGAGCTCTTGAGCACAGTGGGCAGTGCCTGGTGCACACAGGGAGCCCAGTAAGTGGTCTCCACCACCGCCCCGTGTGAAACCCTGCTTTCCGACAGCTCCCCAGAAGGAGAATGTGGCTTAGGCCCATTTGCAGTACATTGACCCCCCGCCCCCCACTTCAGGAGGCTTTGGTTGGAAGCACGGCACGGAGTGTGGGCTGATGCTTTCCAAGGCCGGAGCAGCTTCAGATATTGATTGTTTTTCTCACTCCTAAAAACGCTTCTTCCATTCCCCCCAAAAAGCGGATTTAGAGATGATTCCTTTTGCTGCGTGGGATCCCTGTGTTGTTAGCAACCTCATTCTTGTAATTTGCTCTAGTGGCAGCAGACGCTTCCGGGGGCCCCGCTGCTGCCTCTGTGGAAAGTGAGGGCGAAGTGGGAAACTGACCTTGTCCTCCCGGGTCCCGTCCCCAGCGTGCTGGCAGAGCGCTTCCGCCGATCCCTAAATCGCCGCTGAACCCATGCTGTGTTGTGGTTCCATTGTGGTTTAGTCCCCGACTAGGTCGAGATTGCTCAGCTCTCAGGATGAAGAGCTGGGCCCATGGAATGAGTCTAGACTTTAGAGCCAAATAAACTGTGTTCAAGTTCTCCTTCCGCCACCATCTAGTCTGATACAGGGCGGGGTGGGGATGCCTTAACCTCCCTGGGACTCGTTTCCAACGTCAAATGGGAAGAATATTTCCCTAAACGCACTGAGGCCATGGGGTTCCCACTGTGGCCCAGTGGAAATGAACCTGACTAGTATCCATGAGGATTCAGGTTTGATCCCTGGCCTTGCCCAGGGGGTGAAGAATCTGGTGTTGCCGTGAGCTGTGGTGTAGGTCGAAGATGCAGCTCAGATCCCACATTGCTGTGGTTGTGGTGTAGGCTGGCAGCTACAGCTCCAATTGGACCCCTTGCCTGGGAACCTCCATATGCCCCATATGCTGAGGGTGCAGCCCTAAAAAGAAAAAAAAAAAAAAAAAAAAAAGAAAGCAGTGAGGCAAGGACCCAATAAGGCACCAGTGCTTGATAGTATTGGACCCACTTCACTATTTCCCCATGATTATGCCAGGGTGACAATCGATTCCCAGAAAGCTTCAGATTCCATCAGTGGAATAGACTGGGGAGGCCCGGCCAAGCCACTGGCTTTTTCTTGTGGGCCAGGTGGCTGTGGAGGGGAGCACAAGCTCACGCTGGACCAGATTTCCCGAGGAGCCGCTCCTGCAGGAAAGAAATAACAAACAAGCCCTGTTGCTGAAAAAGAAAGTCTTTTAGAGGCTGGTCCTCTCCAGAGACGGTGATGGTCACTGCCCCCAGCTCTGTCCTTTTCTTAGGGAAAAAGGACGAGTTCAGAGGCATCTAAGGGGAGGGTGTCGGGAAGCGCGCATGAGAAGGATGTCATGACCCAGCATCTCCTGGCCTGCTCTCCGAAGCAGCTGAGATGTTGCTTGGTCCCTGCATTTAAGTCACTTTGGAATCCCCCAGGGACGGTCCAGTCAGAGCATCTGTGGATCCCAGGTAGATGGTGACGGAGTCTCAATTACCCGGGAGGCCACTGCCTCTTGCCCCATCACCGTCCTCACCTTGTTACAGAGAATCTGTGGGAGAAGCTCTTCACACACACCCCGCCCCCCCGCAGCAGTGACCTGCCAGCCGTGCAGGGTGCGGGCCTGAAATGGTCGGATCGCAGTCTCAGATAGAGGCAAAACCCGCCTCTCCTCCAGCACTTTCCTCGTTTTCCCTCCACACCAAGAAGCCAGAGAGATGATACAATCTGCTGGAGTCCCTATGTCTCAGGTCCAGTGATGGGGCACGCTGATAAAGGTGGCTTTTCCTTCCCAGATAAACGGTGTGCGGTTTCTGCTTGACAAACCCCAGTCAGGGCGAGAACAAGGGTCGGGAGACGAGAGCGGGCATCCAGGGACTGGCAGCCTGGCTCTGCCAGGAGCAGCAGGCTGGGGTGCACAGAGCATAGGTCATGGAGTCAGACTTTTCATAGATCATCCTCCAGCTTTGTGACACCAGTGAGTCCCGCATGACTCAGGTGACAAAAAGCGATCAACGCATATTTTATGTGAATAATCCTTTATTTTTTCACTCAGTATATTACATTTATAGTTGTACAATGATCATCACAATCCAGTTTTATAGGATTTCCATCCCACAACCCCAGTGTATATTAACTTTGAGTTTCTTATAAGGAAAAAAAAAAAAAGGATAGTCCCAATTATATGCCAAATATAGTTAATATATAGGATGTGCAAATCACATAGCAGGAATTTTTTAAATTGAGGTACAGTCAATTTACAATATTGTATTCGTTTTTGCTATACAGAAAATGGTACAGTTACATTTAGATTCATTTTTTTTAAATACTTTTTTCCATGATGGTTTATCATAGTTCACTGAATATAGTTCCCTGTGCTATACAGTAGGCTCTTGTTGCTGTTTCCTTCCATGTATCATAGCTTCTGTCTACTAACCCCAACCTCCCAGTCCATCCCCTCCCCCTGGGCAACCACAGCGCTGCTCTCCACGTCTCTGAGTTTGGGTCCATTCCGGAGATAGATTCATTTGTGCCACAGTTTAGATTCTCCTGCAAGTGATATCATGGGATGTTTGTCCTTCTCTTTCTGACCGACTTCACTGAATATAAGAATCTCTTGTTGCATCCATGTTGCTGCAAATGGCATTATCTTGGTGGTGGTGGCTGAGTCGTATTCCATTGTATGTATGAACCCCATCTTCTTAATCGATTCATCTGCAGTGGACATCTAGGTTGCTTCCATGTAGCAGACTTAAAAATATAATAATAATAATAATCCAATACTGTCCCCTTCACCTTTTTTCTAGACTTCTAAGATACAGGGCCGTTTGGTCCCAGGACATGTGTGTAGACATGGTCCCTGAACCCCTCTCTTTCTGTAGCCTGTGTTGTGGGTGATCCTAGCGATTGGAGTCTCATTGCAAGGACTTGGCACCAGGCCCAAGATATGCCAGGATGTGGTCTTGGTCAGTGCAGACGTCCAAGCTCCTTCTTTCCTCCCTGTATGAGTTTCTAAGAGCTGCCAAAGCAAAGGACCCAAACAGGATGCCTTTAAACAACAGAAAGTTCTCTCTTAGCTGTGCAGGCCAGAAGTTGGAAATCGAGGAGTTGGCAGGACTGTGATGCCTCTGAAGGCTCTGGGGAAGGACCCTTCCTTGCCTTTCCAGCCTTGGGTGGTTGTCATGAACTCCCTGGCGTGTGACTGCGTCACCCCACTCTCTGCCTCAGTTGCCACATGACCTTCTCCCCTGTGTGTCTGCACGCCACTTAGAAGGACAGCAGTCGTTGACCTTATGGCCCACCCCAACCCAACATGACGTCATCTTAACTAATTACATCTCAAAGACCCCACTCCCGAATCAGGTCACATGGCCAGGTACCTGGGCTTGAACTTCATCATCTCTGTTGGGGGATAGAAACCCAGCCATAATACCGCCTGTGGCTTCTGCCTGCCAGACCTCCCCCCAGAAATGACTTTCTAAGAGACGAGCCCATTCTGAGGGGGTGTACATCTTTGCGATGCCATCTTTTCCTCTCTGAGTTTGTGCCACTGCCCCACAGAGCTGGCCCTCCGCTGTACCCTCCCTGGCACCGTGCACTGTCCTGCAGTGACAGGCATCATGTGTGCTATTCCCTATAAAGGGGGAGCCTCTCGAGGGCTGGGGACCCCTCTTGTTCCCCTTGTATCCTCAACAACAAACCCAGTGCCTCGTGTGTAGCAGGTACTGGATAAATACTTTTGAGTGGATGAATGATGGATTCCAAGCTTTCCTCACCCTGCTTGGTCCCCAGAGTCACACAGTCAAGGTGGGTGGGCAGCCAGGCATTCGGGTGATGTGACTTTGGCCGAGTTCACCCCTGCACTGGCCAGGGGACAGTCAGACAAAGAGAACTCACCCTCAGGTAGGTTCAGAGGAGGAAACCAAATGGGAGGTACTCAGGATAATACTCCGAATAGGAGTTCTCAAAGTGCTAGGAAGCTACAGAGGAAAAAAGGAAATATGTAAGCCTGGCTGTGACCGTGGGCGGTCCTCCAGCCTGTGTGGAAAGAGCAGTCTCTGGATAGACGCGTCCGGCCTCGTGTAGTTATGATGGGCAATTGGAATGTTTTCCCAATGGTCCTCGATTGTCACTGGGCACAAGGATCTCGGAGAAGACTGCCATTCACATTCCCAGGCCCCGTCCAGAGCCTGGTTCCTGCCGTCTTCAGGGCAGGGACTGGGAATCTGTATTTTTAACGGAGGCTGCCTGCTCATGGAGGACCAGCCCCGGCGATCCTGAGGCTGTTGATTAAATGTCAGTAACTTGAGAAACACTGACTTGGGACTTGGGCAGTGTCTTAGATGCCAAAGGGAGGGATAAGGCAGCTTTGGAAGCTGTTTGGGAAAGAAAAATCTCACACGGTGCCCACACATGTACCTTTTTCAAGTGTGAGGCCAGCACGACAACCACCTCCAATTGGCCAACCCTGCAGCTCAAACCCTGGGCCCACCTTGCCTTTGCTTTATTCTAGATTAAAGAAACTGCACACGCACACACAGCACAGAGGCTCAGCACACAGCTCTGGAGTCGGCTGCACCTGGATGGAAACTCAGCTCTCCATGGCTAAATTCTCTCTCCAAAGGTGCCCCTGCCTCGCTGTTACCTTCTGTAACCCAAAGAATATTCAAAAAGAAACGTTTTCTCCATCTCGGGCCCTGACTCAATGACCCACGTTGCTCCTCCTGGCAAAAGATAATTGTACAATTGAGCCCTAATGATTTAAGGGGGATTAATATGGAAGGGTAGCCTGTATCTCTCACCTGTTAAGGGCCAGCTCCTGTCTATATACTCTTCCCTCTCTTCTAAGCTGCCCAGGAGGCAACTCCTTTGTCCTCTTGGAAGTGGCTTCCCTTCCTGTGGGGCTCCAGGCTCGGGGTGGTAAGTGGACTTAGAAATAAGTGTGCATCTCTTTATTCAGCCATCGTGAGGCAGCCTAAGAGAGCAGACTTTGGACTCTGAGCCATTGAGGTCTAGCCCTGGCTCTGTTTTGGGCAGGTTGCAAAGTCAACTTGGAAGCGTGACTTGACTTCTCTGAGCCTTCCCTGAGTGTCCACGTCCCTGAAATGGGAACCTGCCTCCCCTTAGGCTACTCTGCAGAATGGTTATGAAAACCGTGGGTTCACAGGACAGGGCCTCGTCTGATGGTCTCTTGATGGGCACAGCTTTTGCACACTCTTTGCCCCCTGGTCTCAGGCAGAGATCATGGAAGGGTCTGGAAATGTCTGGTTTAATCAGCTACCCTCAGCATCTCCTCACAACGCCACAAACCTCTTTCCACTGCGATCTCTCTCTTGCAATGGGAGCAAAACAGCCACCAGAGAAGGAATCCCGGGTGGCACCTTCCACACGCCCACCTCGTCTCCTGATGCGTCCCCTGGTGGCTCTCTGAGACCTGCCAGTCCCAGGTGGTGGAGATTTTCCTGGCTCTTCCTTTTCCTCAGTGCACTGCCTCTTTGTGGGCTTCCTACAATTTTCTGCTCTTCAGTCATTATTCTTAGCCTGCTTTCTGGATAAAAAACTGCCCCTCTCCCAAACTTAATGGATAAAACAACAACTTATTCTTATCCTTTCTCAAATGCCCGTGGGTCGGGAATTCACGCAGTGCAGCAGAGGTGGCTCAGCTTTGCTCAGTGATGTTTGGGGTCAAACTGTGAGACCTCTGAGGGCTGGGGGCAGGAGAGCTGGGGTCCGAGGCCGCTCGCCCACTCTCCCCACGTGGCCCCTCCAGGTGGCCAGCTTGGGCTTCCTCACAGCATGGCAGCCTCAGGGCTCTCAGGTACCAACCCTGGTCTCCAAGAGAAAGGAGACACAAGCTACCTCTTGAAAGGCCAGAAATGGGAGGGTGCCACTTCCTCCATGGACTGTTGGTCAAAGCACATCAACCTAGATTCAAGGGAAGGGGACACAAACCCCACTTCTTGAAGGCAGAAGTGTCAAAGAATCTGTAGCCATCTTTGATCTGCCACAGTCAATGCTTCCTTGAAGAAGTTTTCCTGGATTCTCCCTCCCCCTTTCTGCGTCCCGCCCCCACCCAGCCCCCCACCAGGGCCCCTTCCTCTGTTTTCCTCTACCGACTGAACCATTACACACGGTGTAAAAATCTTCCCATTAAACCGGGAGGGATTTCCTCGAATAAGGCACTGGCATTCATTGATGAATTATTTGGCACACAGTGGGTTCTCAATAAAGCAGAGCTGTCAATACTCTAAAGATAAAAATTGTGCCTTGTGGTGTTCCCGTCATGGCGCAGAGGAAACGCATCTGACTGGCATCCATGAGGACGCAGGTTCGATCCCTGGCCTCCCTCAGTGGGTTAAGGATCCCGCATTGCTGTGGCCATGGTGTAGGCCAGCGGCTATAGCTCTTTTTCGACCTCTAGCCTGGGAACCTCCATATGCCGCAGGCGTGGCCCTAAAAACAACAACAACACAATCATGGCTTTTCTAGTTGGCCAGTGTCTGGCATAGAAAGTCGAACTCCAGGAGGTTCTCACCAGGTGCCCTTTGAACGAATGCAGGACTGAATGCGTGAGTGAATGGCCAATGAATGAGTGAAGCCTGCCTCGCACAGGCCTGTTCCTGATGCTAAGGGAACCGGGCTGCCCTGTGGCTCCCCTGTGATGCGGACTTGTGTAGGTGCTCCAGCTTTAATTCCATAGAGGTCATGGCAGGACGTGGGGCTCGGAGCTTTGGGGGGAAACAGTTGGCTCTTGGCCTCGACTCTCCCAACAGACCAAGGTCTTCACCGCCAGCTGCTGGTCCTTAAGCCTCCAGCGTGGGTTCAGATCAGCAGCATTCCATCCTCCCTGTTTCCCGCCCCCGCCCCAGCCCCTGCCTCACCAGGAAGGGGCTGGTTTGCAGAGGGAAACCCTCCCGAGGCCGAGGGCCGAGTACTTCCTCTCTGCCTGGGCCCAGAACAGCAGCTGGGCTGGGAGGCTGGCAGGTGTCTAGCAGCCCGCTGCCATCCTGCATGACAGGAAGTGAATGAGAGCACCGTGTCCAATTGATGCTGTCTTGGAATGTGGGCTGCAATGCTTAATTAACCACTTGAAGCCATCTCACAGATTTCTGTGATTGCTGGAGGGAAAAAGGGGGTGCATGGAGGGCGACGAACCTGTTTCTGTCCCCTGCACCCTCCCCACTGTGCATTATTTTATTTTTCGATTATTGTTTCATGTAAATTATTTTACTTTTCTTTCTTTTTTTTTTTCTTTTGGTCTTTTTGCCTTTTTAGGGCCACACCCGTGGCCTGTGGAGATTCCCAGGCTAGGAGTCTAATGGGAGCTGTTGCTGCCTGCCTAAGCCACAGCCATAGCATTGCCAGAGCCAAGCCGCATCTGTGACCTACACCACAGCTCACGGCAATGCCAGATCCTTAACCCACTGAGCGAGGCCAGGGATGGAACCTGCAACCTCATGGTTCCTAGTCAGATTCGTTTCCTCTGCACCACAATGGGAACACCGTAAATTATTTTTCAATTTTATCATGAAAATTTCAAAATGTACACAAAATTAGAATAATGCAAAATCAATCCCCGTGTAGCCCCCACCCCACTTCAGTGATCCACACTGTAAGGCATTTTTTTACAGATTGAAATATAGCTGATTTACAAAGTGGTGTGAGTTACAAGTGTACTGCAAAGTGATTCAGTTACACGCACATATATATATATATGCACACACATATATTCTTTTTCAGATTCTTTTCCATTGTAGGTTATTACAAGATATTAAGTATATATTTCTGTGCTGCACAGTAGGACCTTGTTTATCTGTTTTATATACACCAGTGTGCATATGAACAAATACCGCTTGGTCGCAGGCACACCAAGCTCCTCCTTTTCTATGTCTGAGTTTGTTTCTGTTTTGGAAATAATTTCCTGGGTATCATTGTTTTAGATTCCACATATAAGGGATAGCATTTGATATTTGGGGGGTTTGGGGTTTTTTTTGGGTTTTTTTTGGTCTTTTTGTCTTTTTAGGGCCACACCCACGGCATATGGAGGTTCCCAGGTTAGGGGTTAAATCCGAGCTACAGCTGTCAGCCTACGCCACAGCCACAGCTACGTCAGCTCTGAGCTGCATCTGCAACCTACACCATAGCTCATGGCAATGCCAGATCTTTAACCCACTGAGAGAGGCCAGGGATCGAACACGCATCTTCTGGGATTCTAGTCGGGTCCATTCACTGCTAAGCCATGACAAGAACTCCTGATATTTGCGTTATTCTATCTGACTTCACTTAGTATGACAATCTCTAGGTGCATCCATGTTGCTGCAAATGGCATTATTTCATTCTTTTTTATGGCTGAGTCGTATTCCATTGTGTGTATGTACCACATCTCCTTTACCCAGACCTCTGTCAGTGAACATTTAGGTTGCTTCCAAGTCTTGGCTATTGTGAATAGTGCTGCTATGGACATAGGGGTGCATGTATCTTTTTGAAGTCTGGTCTTTCCCATATATGTGCTCAGGAGTGTATTGCTGGATCATGTGGTGGCTCTACGTTTAGTTTTCAAAGGAACCTCCATGCTGTTTTCCGTAGTGGCTACACCAATTTATATTCCCACCAACAGTGTAAGAGAGAGTTCTCTTCCTCCACACTCTTTCCAGCATTTATTTTTTGTAGGCTCTTTAATGATGGCCATTCTCATGGCAGGTGTGAAGGAGCCACAGGTGGGCCTAATGCCGGCTCCCTGGTGGGCAGAGTCAGGGTCCCATAGACTCCAGGGCTATTGCCCACCCGTTGGCAGGTGAAGGCAGATATGGAGGTTAGTGCCAGAACCCTGCAGGCAGAGCTGGTTTCTGGAATCTGGCTGCAGGGCCCAGGGATCCCAGAGCCTGTTTCAGATCCTTGGTAGAATGGGGAGCCCTTTCCCACAGGATAGGAGTTTTCTTGCTTCTGATATCTGCCCCCTGCTGGGTGTGGCTCGTCCAGAGGCTGGCGCAGGCTTCCTAGAGGGAAGGCCTTCTGCTGCTCACTGGATCTTGGCCCCCAGGTGGGCAGGGTCATGTCTAGAGGCATGACTAGAGGCAGCTGTGGGCTCTTTAGTCTTTAGGCAGCCTGTCTGCTGATGGGTGGACTATGTCCCCGCCCAGTTAGTTGTTTGGCCTGAGGCATCTCAGCACTGAGGCCTACTGGCTGTTGGATGGGCTTAGTGCTACTGAGCTAGAGGGTGGATTTCAGGGTGGCAGACTCCAGCATCAGCATCTGCATGGCTGAATATTCCCCAATACATTTGCCGCCAGTGTCTACCACCCGAGTGAGCCACAGCCCCCACACCTCTCCAGGAGACTCCCCAAGACCAGCAGGTAGGTCTGGCCCAGGCTCCTATCAAATTACTACTTTTGCCCTGGGTCCTGGTGCATGTGAGGTTTTGTGGGTGCTCTTTATGAGTGAAGTCTCTATTTCCGCCAGCCCTGTGGGGCTCCTGCAATTAAGCTCCACTGGCTTCAAAGCCACATGCTCTGGGGGTTTGTCTTCTGGCGCTGGACCCCCGAGCCCAATGCAGAGCTCAGAGCTCCCAGTCCTGTGGGAGAACTTCTGCCATGTAATTGTTCCCCAGTTTCAGGGTCGCCCACTTGGAGGGCGTGGAACCTGAATCTCTCTCTCACCTACTCTCCTGCCCACCTCCTTGTGGGTCCTTCCTTATGGCCCTAGTTGTGGAAGAGCTTTTCTGGTGGGTTCCAGTCCTTTGCATGGAAGGTTGTTCTGCAGATAGGTGTGATTTTGGGGTGCTCCTGAGAGGAGGTGAGCTCAGGGCCTTTCGACTCTGTTGGCTCAGGCACCGTCCTCCACAAAGCCATGTCTGGAATGTTCTTTTGTGTTCCTGCCTCCTGCGCTCTGATCAGCAGCTTGCTGACGTAACGCAGGGGGACTATTCACTTCCGGCTTTATTTTTTAATGGGCTTCCAAAGTCTTTTATTATGTTGGTTTTTTGTTGTTGTTGTTAGTCTTTGCCAGAGTCAAATGTGTGCCATCCTCTTAGGAATGGTCCCTCTGTGCGTGTATGTGTGTGTGTTTGTCGGGGGTGCCGATGCAGTGCCAAGTGTACTTTTGCAGTTGTGTCTATACAAAGGTATTTGTGTAAATGCATAGAAGGTGGTGAGGTGCCTTTGGGAGAGCATGTGGATATAACGAGAAGGGGAGGGGGTATTTATGTGGGGAAGGGTAGTTTCACATATTAAAGACGTGGAGATGGGTCTGTGGGCAGCTGTGAGTAAGGCAGTGTGTCTCTGGGGCACTGGTGCATCTGCCTAGATACTCTTTCAATAGATGGAGAAGCATGTTTTCAAGCTTGGCTTCCTTCTCTAGTGGAGGAGGATAGAAAGAACTTCTCAGAGAAGGTTGGATGGCTTCTTTCTACTCCCAAACCAGACTTGTTCACCAGGACTTTCTGGGGAATCCTTGGAATGGTACGAAATTCAGGAGGTCCCGATGCATTAAAAACAACAACAACACGGAAAAAGCAAACAGCTAATGTTTATTCACCCCAGGTGCTCTTCATTATTGACTTTTTTGATCTTCCCAATAACCTTCCTGAGTAGGAACCATGTTTATTTCCTCTGTAGGTAAATGGAAGTAGCGAGTAGGTGGTAGAGACAGGATTTTGATGCACACTCTTGAGCATTACAGCCCTGTCCTCTCCCGAGTCAGCATCCTGAATTATGGCGACAGAGATGGCCTCCCTATTGCTTAGCAGCGGTTATCATTTGCCCTGTTGCCGCCAGGAGAGGGGTTAACTCTGGGAACATCAGAACCACTCCTGGAAAGAAGCCTGGTGCAGAGAGCAGAGACACGGATGGCTTTTGGATGCTCCCCTCTGCTCTCACGCCGCCTTCTTGTAGGACGTCAGTACCCTTGCTTGGTGACAAGTCAGTCCCACGGTGCCCTCTGGCTTTGCCTGGACTTGAGCGCTCCGACTCCCTGGGGCACCTTTTTAAGATCTGAGATGAATCCCCACCCCTTGTAGGCCAGCAAGATCACCCTAGGGAGCTTCTTGAGAAAGCTGTCTGTCTGGAGCTACGCTCCCAGAATTAGGATTCAGTGTGTCTGGGGAGAAGCCGGAAGCTTGCATTTGGCACAAGACCCTTCCCCCAGATGACTCTGAGTGGGTGTCCAAGCACCATATTTTTAGAAAAACCACTGTCCACCTACTTCAGGTGAGTAACTTTAACACCCTCCTCCCGGCACCTAAGGAGTCCTGGAAAAGGCAGCACGATGGCTGAGCAGTGCCCCAAATGGACCTTAAGAAAGCAGGGCCAGTATATTCCTCCATAGTTGAATCTGCAATGCCAGGCAGTATTTCTTTAAAGGCTGGTGGGGAGAGGAGCAGACGCCTGCCCATGTGAAGTCAGGCAACCCCTCAAGGAATTTAAATGGGTCAGGAACTCTTAAAGAATTTAAATGAGCATGAAATAGGTATAGAGCGTTTTCTGGGCCAATATGCAAAAGCCAAATAGTAAATAACTATTTTCAGCGCCGAGTTTGGTTGGCAAATTTGCATAGACATGTGATGCCGTGAGTTTCTATTTTTACCATGTAAATGTACAATCTGTAAAGAGAGCTGTGTGCCCTGTGGAAATCCAGTCTCAGGCTGTTGGCTGGGAAGAGCCGTTTTCAGTCTGGCTGGACCTAGAGTGTTGTGTGTTTTAATGAGCCCAGGTGAGCGTTGAGAGATGGGCAGAGAAAAGAGCAGGCACGCGGTGCAATTTTTTCGGGCACTTACAGTGCCAAGATCTCCCCTGCAGCAAAACGCTGGTGCCTGAAAAACGGAAGTTAAAGTGGAAAGTTGGACGTTACCCTTGTGCTGTTTACAACCACCTCCCACCCTTTCTTTAAAACCCACCTCGTTTTGGGATGATCGCACTCTGATCACTATTGATGATTATATTATGCCGATTATTGTAATGATTATCGTATTGTAGGTGACATATTGGCATGCATCTGCAGAACTAGGAAAGCTCCCTGCCTTTTTTTCCCCCTTCCTGTCATTTTGTTTTAGAGGACAGGAGGGAGCCACACCGAAGGTTTTCTGGCAAATCTCTTGATGCTTTAACTTCAGCTCCGCATGTGGTTACCTCTCAGGTGTTTTGTGATTACCCAAGAGGAACCTCTAAGGGGTGACTTTGCCAAGTGAACTTGGCATTTCCCTTTGGATACTTACATTGGGCAGTAGTACATCCTCTGGATACTTAGACATTGGGAAGAAGTACATCCTTTCACTTTTTCTTGCTACAAGAATGTGTCTTAAGGGAAGAGGCTCTTAGAGGAGGAAGGGAGCTTTGCTTGAGTCCTAGGGAGCGAGGTGGTCCTTGGCACTTGTTTGTATACCTTCTGCTCGTGGCCTCAAAGGTTGCTGAAGAGTCAAGGATGCTTTGCTAAATTACCACTTTTTTGAAATTGAAGTCTAGTTGATTTACAGTGTTGTGTTACGTTCGGGTGGATAGCATAATGATTTAGTTACACATACACACATGCAGACACAAACACACATATATTCTTTTTCAAGTTCTTTCAGGTAATTACAAGACATTAAATATAGTTCCCTGTGCTATACACTAGAACTGTGTTGTGTCTCTATTTTATGTATAGTGGTTTGTACCTACTAATCACATACTCCTAATTTATCCCTAGCCTCCTCTCCCCCTAGTAACCATAAATTTGTTTTCAATGGCTGAGTCTATTTCTGTTTTGTAAATAAGTTCATTTGTATCGTTTTTAGATTCTGCATATAAGTGATGTCATATGCTATTTGCCTTTCTGACTTAACTTTATTTACTATGATCATCTCTAGGCCCATTCATGTTGCTGCAAAGGGCGTTCTTTCTTTTTTATGGCTGAGTAATATTCCATGGTATATATGTACCATATCTTCTTTATCCATTTCTAGCCATTGTTGGCCACAGGTATCAGCATTTGATTTTATTAAAAAGAACCTGTAATGGAGAAACATGGTAAACATAAATTGGTCCTAAAAGGCCCCACTCTCCAATGCCCCTCCCTTTGCACTCTTTTTTTTTTTGACTGTTTGATTTAAATGGAAGATGGGCAAAGTGGCATCTCCAGAATCTCCATGTGGGAGAGATTAGAGCTTCTGTTTAAGGAGAGGGGCAGACAGCTCGATGAAAACCCAGCTGTGGTTGCCCAAGGTTTTCAAAGGCAGACTGAGTGTCTGAGGCAGAGAGAGAGTCTGGAGGTTTGGTGTGGCCTTGCTTGGTTCTGAGATGTCGTCGTGTCTAGAAGAGGAGTTCCTTTGTCAGGTCTCCTCTGACAGGTCCCTGAATCAGCAGTGACGCCCAAGTCATCGGTTATGGCCCGTCACCACATTTGACAGTTTTCCCAAACTACCTCCCATTGTTGTGACGTAGGTTCAAAGGCTTGCAAAACATTTTCTCAAAAAAAAAAAAAAAACACATTTTTTTAAAAACCTTTTTTTTAAAGTTTGTGTTCCCCCTTCTTTTCGTAATTGAAAAAACATAGTAATGAACTAAGGAGATGTTCGGCAAGCTTTGGGGCTGTGAGTGAAGCTCTAAGTTAGGCTAGAAGTGATCTTCTTACAGCATAAAGATCTGTGTGTACACTGCTGCGGAATAAGGAGAATTTTTTTCTAGTTTCAAAGAGCTCTTGAAAAGCGTATACTGCAAACTCTTGCCCAAGCTGCCACATCCTTGAAATAGACTTACTGCGAACTGTGAGGAAGTTTCTTGTGTCTCGTGTATTTTGACTTGCTTCTCTAGGAGCGTGGTTTCTTTTGCCATCATTGAGTTGAATAGAAAACTGTGTCTAACCCTCCATCCTCCATGCATCCATCCCTCTGTCCATGCATCCATCCACTTACTCATTCACAGTGCCTATCCCTCCGCTAATTATCAGAAATATACCGATGAATCTGGTATAGTCCCTATTCCCTGCCCTCAAGGAGCTTGGGATCTAATATAATAGACCCTTGGCTTCTGCATAATTCACAATTTCTAAGAAGCCCAAAGCTTTGTGACCTTATCAACTGTCATTTTTGCTGATGCACAGATGTGAATGGATGAACGTGGTGCCCACAATGAAAAAAATGAGAAAGAAGGAATCTGTGAACTAAAGAGGGAGCCTAGCTGACAACAGCCCGGCACCCACCCTGGCATCAGCTTTGTGCTTTTGCACCCATTATCTTTCTCATAAGAGGGTAAAACAACTGTTTCAGGAGGTCCAATAAACTCCGAAAGAAAACTATTGCTAATGCTATTTATAGAACTAAAGAGATTCTGCTTAAAGTTTTGATGGGAAAAAATTTGTAACTCATGTTGAGTAATTTGCATGTGCACATAAGCGCCTCACTAATATCAAAGGTTAAAGGGGCCAGTTCCACTCTGTTACCACAGCCTTTGGGGAACGTGCGACTTTGTAGCCAACTACAAATACTTGGTTCCTAGGACTCCAAGTTGCAAGATTTCTCTCAACAGAAGGGGATCCCACTCTTTGCTGTTTCTATCAGTATTTTTTGTAGAACACACATATCTACCCAAGTAATTGATGCCACATCAGTGGTCACCCCAGCCTTGCTTTGACCTCAATGTTACCAACTCCCAAGCTCGTATCAGTTGTAGAACCTCTTCTCCCAGGGGACTTGGCTTGGACCATGGCTCTTTGTAAGATATCACCCTGAGTCCCATCCCCACCTAGAAGCCATTGGCTTCCCAGCTTTGGGCACAGACTTCCTGCTTCCCAGTTGGCAGTGTTTTTGCCTCTTCAAATGCCATTTCTACAGTTCAGGAGCAGAATCTGTTACCCTTTACTGTTGGGGTATCTTGATCTCAGTATTTCAAGAGGTGACTGTCTTGCCTTTTTTTTTTTTAAATCCTTTTTACCATGAGGCCCCAAACACTGGGACCTCAGTTGGTTTATGCCATATGAAAGCACCCTAGTGTGAGGCTACGGGTGAGCACCCTCTGTGTGGTCCTTGCTATCCACAGACAGAAATGCAACGTGATGCAATTCACACAATAGGGGAGAGCTTGTCTCTTAGGTGTAAAGGATTTCAATGGATTTCCCTGAAAAAAAAAGTCTTCTAAGAATGGCCTCTCTCTTCTACGAATAGGCTCTCTCAGTGTGCTTAAGGTGGGATTTGAAATGCAAACAGCTGGAGTTCCCGTGGTGGCGCAGTGGTTAACGAATCCGACTAGGAACCATGAGGCTGCGGGTTCGATCCCTGCCCTTGCTCGGCGGGTTAACGATCCGGCGTTGCCGTGAGCTGTGGTGTAGGTTGCAGACGCGGCTCGGATCCTGCATTGCTGTGGCTTTGGCATAGGCTGGTGGCTACAGCTCTGATTCGACCCCTGGCCCGGGAACCTCCATATGCCGTGGGAGCGGCTCAAAGAAATAGCAAAAAAAAAAAAAAAATGCAAACAGCTGGTTGACAGAGTTCTTTTTAAGAGCACAACTAACTGCTTATAAGCAAGGGTTACCTTAAAGATTCAGTACTAAGTGCCCTGTGGCTCTCTTTTTATGTGTTGTAATCTCTGACCTCTTGCATTAAACCACAGATTGTATTTTCTAACTCTTCGGGGGCTCTTTCACCTCCCTCCATTTCTCATCATCTCTCTTTACTTTGGGATTAGCAGAAAATTTATCTGATACCTTTCACTCACCAGCCCCCATTCCTTCCCTCCCTCCCTTTTATGCATTCGACTCTTTATTCAATATGCACATAACCTCTTTAATCTCCTAGCTTCCAAGTCTTCCTTCTAGTTACCGCTGGACGACCACTCATCTTCTATTTGATTTTTTCTTCTCTTCTTCCTCCCAGTCTTGGCTCTTCATTATTTTCTCTCCCTTCCGCCTCTCTCGGGCTTCCTTCTCCTTGCCTCCCGCCCACTCCCGATGTTTGGGAGACACGTTCTGCCCTCATGGTGGCTGGGACCAGCATGACAATGGATCAAGGGAAAGAGAGTCAACTGATACACATGCGGTCCAGAATCAGCATCAGGGTCCTCGAAAACACCCCCCTCCCTGTCATAGGTCCAGCTCCCTAGAAGTAGAGCGAGGGACGGTGGTTCCTGGAAGGGGAGTAAGATACAGGGTAGGGTGGCAGGAAGAGCCAGGCAGAGACATGCATCCAGCTAAAGTCTAGGCTCAGAAGTTGTCCCCTAAGCTATCAGCCCATGACTGCTGGATGCCCCAAGGGGCAGGGAACAAGCTCCAGGCATTTTCAGATGCTGAGGCTTCTGATGGCTGAGGGAAGTTCTCAGGAAGAGGGAGTGGGGCTGAGAGCTGTGAACAGTACAGGTTGGGTGCCCCAGCCTGGTACCTAGGATCGGAACATAGCATCAAAGGCATCTCTGTACCCTTTCCACACCCCCTCGAGACTCATCAGGCTCCTCATCTTCTCCCATGAAACTTACAAGCACCACTTAATTCAGGAGAATGAAGAACTCCTCTTCCTTTAAAAAAACAAAAAAATTTAGGATTTCCCATTGTGGCACAGTGGAAGTGAACCCAGTTATGAACTATGAGGTTGCAGGTTTGAACCCTGGCCTCGCTCAGTGGGTGAAGGATCTGGCATTGCCATTAGCTGTGGTGTAGGTCACAGACATGGCTCAGAGCCGACATTGCTGTGGCTGTGACATGGCCGGCGGCTATAGCTTGGATTCGGCACCTAGCCTGGGAACCTCCATGTGCTGTGAATGTGGCCCTAAAAAGCAAAAAAAAAAAAAAAAGAAAAAATTTATTATTGGAATATTGTTGACTTACACTGTTTGTTGTATGAGTTTGAGGTGTACAGCAAAGTGAAGCAGTCATACATATAAATACATCCATTCTTCTTTCCCATACAGGTTATTACAAACCACTGAATAGATTTTCCCGTACTGTAGAGTAGGTTCTCTTAATCATCTCTCTTATACAATAGTGTATGTATCCTATTCCCACAGTCCCAATTCCTCCCTCCCCCCACTGGTTTCCTCTATGGTAACCCTAAGATGGCTTTTGAGATCTGTGTGTTTTTTTCTGTTCGTCTTTCTTTTGGATGTCAGTCTCTTGTGTTTATTTTCCTTAATTACTTCCATTGTAGCCACGGACTCTCCAGCCGCATCACACATCATACAGGTGTTCTGTGGGCTGCTTCGGGAACCTTAATGCTCTTTCTATCAGCTCCACTCGGAGCTCGTTAGTAAGATAGGGACTTCCTGTTCATTATTTCTGTTTCTGTGCATTGGGAGGATTTATTCGAAATTTCCTATTACTCATGGTCCGTTTTTACCCGTAAATCACCACTGCCTTTCTTGATGGCGCTGTCCCATCCCCCACCTGTCTCTGCTCCCTGGGCCATCATCACCATCACGCCTCGGCCTGGGGGCTCTGTCCCAGGGGCAGCTCTCTCTAGCCAGTCTCTGGCCACACCCTTCCCCCCCCAGAGGTTTGTCGCATTGAGATGAGCTCACTCACGTTCCCCTTTAGACTATTCTCTGGGCAGCCAGGAACCTGAGATGCCTCCTGGCCTGACTCTGGGTCCTGTGTCACCTCTTCCCCAGGTCAGTGCTCCCAAGAACTGGCCAAACCTGGGCTGCTGGGTGGCCATCAGGAGAAGATACCATAGACAGAGCCGAACACGTCGACTGGAGTATGGACCTGTCCCTGGGTGGACTAGTGTCCCCCCCTCCACCCTGAGGTCAGGTCTACCTGGAAAGAGTCCTCACAGATGCAGTTATTTAAGTCAAAATGAGGTATAGCACAGGGAACTATATCTAGTCACTTGTGGTGGAAAATGATGGAGGATAATGTGAGAAAAAGGATATATATATATATATATATATATATATATATATATATATATATTTATGACCAGGTCACTTTGCTGTAATAGCGAAAATTGACAGAACATTGTAAATCAACTGTAATAGAAAAAAAATCCTAAAGAAAAAAATGAGGTCCTACTGGATTCAAATGGGCCTCAATCCAATGGCTGGTGTCCTTGTAAGAAGAGAGACACAGATACTCAGGGAGAAGATAGCATGGGGACAGAGGCAGAGGTGAAATGACGCAGCCCCAGCCAAGGTGCCCTGAGGATGGCCGGCCACCACCGGAAGCTGGAAGAAGCCAGCAAGGAGGTTCCCTGGGAGCCTTTAGAGGGGGCCTGACCCTGTGGGACACCCTTATTTCCAACTTCTAGCCTCTTAACTTTAGAGAGTAAACTGTTGTTTGAAGCTACCCAGTTTGGGGTACTTAGTTACAGCAGCCATAGGGCATGAACAAGATGTATACCCATGAGGCCCAGGACAGTGGGAAAGTGAGTCTTAGGTGGGACAAGGCTGGTGATCAGCCCCCAGTCAGTGCTCCCTGGGCTTCTGAGTTGGGGTGCAGAATTCCAGAGTCTAAGAATTTTGAATTTGAACCTGACCCTCCAGATGTTTAGAAGCAGATATTTGGCAAGAGACGAGGATAGAGTTTTTTGGTTTGTGTTTTTAACAGGGTGTTAGTTTGGTTAATAACTTTTAGACATTTAGACTTCGGCTGTACTCCTGGCCCAGTCCCCACAGATGTCGGGGTGAGGCTGCCACAGAGCTTTCTTCTCCCAATATTGACATGAGACGGGGTTTATCCAAAAAGTTCTCTTTGCGGAGAAGCGCCTAGTGCAGACATGCCAGCAGCTTAACCTTTTCTGGATTTTCTTAAGTACGATCTCCGCGCCCCCCCCCCCCCCCGGCCCCATCAAGGAGAGCAGAAAATCACTTCTGGTTAGTAGGGCAGCTTATCGGGCTGATGGTCTTCCTGTTTCCGTATCAAACTACAGCCTCGCACAGTCGTCAGAGGAGCCACCCTGCCCTGGAGCCTGTGATGGGTGGGCAGAAATCGTGCTCCATCCAGGTCAGCATTTCCAGAGCACCTCCACAGCCCCAGACAGAATCCCGCATTTATAACCTTTTCCAAATCAGTGTGATTCAGATGGCCTCTTTCTGAAGTTCAGGCGGCATTCCCCCTGGTGGTCCCTGCTCTGCTAAGGCTCCACAACAGTGGTTCTCCAGATGGCCAGCTTATTGATAAGAGGAGGGGAGGGAGGAAGGGGGAGGGGCAGAGGAAGCCACCCCACAGACAGGAAACTCAGTCTTCGGAGGGGAGAAAGAGTCTTCAGAGGGGAGACACAGAAGGTGGCCCTTGCCCTCCGGGGCTTATGGTCCAGTCGAGTCGGGTCTGGTCGCATCGGTGAGGGTCTGTCTCCCAATGTCTGTCTGGCCTGTTCCCCAGGGTTGCACCTGCAGAGGGCACCCCCATTCTGTCCCGCTGTGAGCTCTCTGTTTGTAACTCTGCCCCATGCTCCAGCCCTCTCAGCTACTCAGGAGACATATCCATGGAGGATGTGCAAAAAATCGAGGGGCAGAACGGACCAGGAGATCAGCTGTCTATGTGCCTTCACAGAGGGGGACCCCCTTCAGCGTCAGCCCCGTTTCCTCCTCACCCCCCAAGTCAGCATTGCTCTCATTCCCACTGCCCAGAGGACAGTGAAGGTCAGGAAGGATCCAGGGGCACAGCCAGAAAACACAGAAAGGCGTGGCATCCGAGGGCATCCGTGGTGTCAGGTGAGGGGGCCGGGCAGGGGGTTGGAATGAACCGGTCTTCTACCAATAACTCCGTGCATGGCCGGGAAGAAGTCATCTGACTCCACTAAGCCACTGGTTCGTGTCGATGACATGCTAATAACAGCGTCACTTCTCTAGGAGTGGGAGGGGAAAATCAAATGATAAAAGGTATTCAGAAAGTTGAACAAGTTTCTGGGAAAATGGGAAACCAGCATCAATTTGGGAGATGGCGCAGGACTCCCCGGTCCCTGTTCCTCCTGTTCCAGCAAACAGGTTTTCTGTTGTCCCTTCTCTGTCATCCCTTCCCCAGGCTCAGGGTACCTCATGGACTTCTGAGTTAATAGATGCTTCTAGAAGGCTGTGTCTTCTCCCCAAGATCCAGGGCTGGTGGGGGCAGCTCTGAGGGCAGGAGGAAGGCAGGGGCCAACTCCAGGCTGGCAGGGCGGGTCCACGGGCTTCCTGATGGCATAGATCACCCACCTGCAGAGCGAGGCAGGGTTTCTGAAACCACGAGTCCCTTTTACCCATGAAACCCCAAACCTGCCGCTCAATGAGGTGATAAACAACTCTTGTGCTTTCAGACATGGGAAAAGGGTACTTCAGGCAGGTACCTTACTTCCAAAAGCATCGTTTTCAAGTCAAGGGCCTCTTAGTTCTGAACACAAGAGAGAAACACGGTGCCTGGGTGAAGGGGTGATTGGATTATTAAGCCAGTGGGAGGATTTGCCAGGCATGGGGGGGAAATCTGGGAAAGAGATTTTGTCCTTTTTTTTTTTTTTTTTTTTTTTTTCTGTATGCCAACAAAGCTCAAGGACTTGACTTCCCGGAGGAACACACTATTGATTATGAAACATGCAGTTTTTAAGCGTGATATTTATTTTCATTCAAGTGATAGAAAAGTCATGGACCTGCAGTTTTTTACGACTCAGAACGAAAGATTCACTTTCCTCCTTGAAAGGTCCTCATTCACTCTCACCCCTGCCTGTCTCCAGTATTAGAGGCTGTCGCCTGGTCCTGCAGTTCCCACTCCTGTCTCTGAGCTTGCAGGGGACAGGGACCTGGGCCACCCAACCCACTGCGATGTTCTGTTGAAAGAAAAGAAAAAATTGTATTCACTCCATGCAGCCGTTCCCCTGCGTTTGCAAAGAGAGGAATAACGGGTGGGAGTGGGGACAGGGACAGTTAAATCTCCGGGCACGAGCCCAGAGATCCCAGTTCAGTAGCTCTGGGTAGGACCTGGGAAGCTGCATTCTTAGCAAAGGCCTCCATCCCCTTGCCCCCAGGTGATTCTCAAATGTGTTTTTCCTAGGACCCCACTTCGTGCTAAGGACCAGGCCTGCCATGATACTTCTTCTAGCTGCCAAAATCTTTGATTTCAGGGGTTGTTATATTTACACCCATACGGTCTTATTATGAAATCGTTGTCTGATTTTATGGGTGGAGAAATGAAGGCTCAGAGGGATTAGATAAACTCCCTCCTGGTCACACAGTGAGGAAGTTGGAGGTTTTACTAGTGTTTGTGCAGTTCCTACCCTCTTTCATCTCTCTGACAAATACAGGGGCTTCTGTTTCCTCACCTGCTAGAGGATACAATAAGGTACTATTTAAGGTTAAATAAGGTACTATTAGGTCAAACCACATGAAACTGTTGACATTCAACTATTTATAACCCCCACAAGCAGCGCTTTCAAATGGGTCTGTCTAATAATTGCCAAGTACTGAGAAAAGTACCCAGCATCAAGTACCAGCTCAGTAAATATATCAAGTATTATTAGAAGCTCTTGTGGGTGGAATTGTGTTCCCTGAATATACGTTGACTTCCTAAGGCCCGGACTGTGAACGTGACCTTCATTGGGTCCAGTCTTTGAAGATGCCATTAGCTAAGTTCACAGGAGGTCAGACCGGATGAGGGTAGGTCCTCAGTGCAGTGATCGGTGTCCTTATAAGGAGAGAGACTTTGGTAGACAGACACATACAGAGCAGGTGGCCATGTGAATATGGGGCCAGAAATTGGACCGAGGCGGCTGCCAGCCAAGGAAAGCCAAGGATTTCCGGTAACCAGCAGAAGCTGGGAGAAACCAGGGAGGCAATCCACTCGAGTTTTCAAAGGGCACGGGCCGGGCAGCACCTTCATTTCGGACGTGCGGCTGAAAATTGTGGAAGAATAAATTCCTGTCGTTGGAAGCCTCCGAGACCATGACCGTGGGTTACGGCCCCCTGCCAAGGAAACTCACACGGAAGCGTCATGCCTCTGGTCAGCTCTGTGACCACCACCCCAAGCAGCGGCATCGTCTTCTGGAGGAACAAGCTGGCGCAGCAGGCTCAGATCACAGAACAGTGAGCTTGGCCGGCGCTGATGGAGATACTCAGTCTCCATCACACCTTCCTCTTGGACTCACCCAACCCAGAGGGATTTGATTTCCGCCCACATTTTTAAAAGATTCTTTTACAATATACGCACACATTTGGGCTGTTTTGGTGCTTTCCCAAGCTCCCTCCAGCTTGTGTAACGTAGACCTGTCCCTGGGGGAATGTTCAAGAGACAGAAAGACGGAAAAATGGTAGCCGCAGAACACTGGGTAAACATTAGTTCCTTTCATAGCCTTCCTTTCTTGGATGACAAGTCTGTGGCGGGGCCCCCAAATCCCAAGGAGGCCCACTTCAAACATTTATTTGGATCCATCTAAAGGGTCAAGGACCCACTGCAGAGAAAGTCCCTTAACATACCCTGTTCAGACAGATTTTGCTGGCACAAAAATTCCAATATGGAATCTCTGACCCATGTTGTATTTCTTTTTCAATCAATACAAAGTTTCCAGTGATCTTTGTTTCACTTTTTTGGCCAGAAGAGACCCTTCACCAGTGTTCCCCTCTTACTCTCTCCTCTCACCAAAAATGGAAGTAAATTAAAAAAAAAAAAAAAACAAATCCTGGAGTTCCCGTCATGGCGCAGTGGTTAACGAATCCTACTAGGAACCATGAGGTTGCGGGTTCGGTCCCTGCCCTTGCTCAGTGGGTTAACGATCCGGCGTTGCCGTGAGCTGTGGTGTAGGTTGCAGACATGACTCGGATCCCGCGTTGCTGTGGCTCTGGCGTAGGCCGGTGGCTACAGCTCCGATTAGACCCATAGCCTGGGAACCTCCATATGCTGCGGGAGCGGCCCAAGAAATAGCAAAAAGACAAAAAAAAAAAAAAAAAAAATCCTGATGCTCTAAATTCTGTCTGTTCAGGGATTGGATTTTCCAAATAAAAAAGCAGACACAGAAGCTGTGATTGACAGTGGGGCAGAAGATACAAAATCTGAATTATGGAGTTCCCGTGGTGGCGCAGCAGTAACGGTCATGAACCCGACTGTTTCCCATGAGAACTCAGGTTAGATTCCCTGGCCTCATTCAGTTGCTTAAGGATCCAGTGTTGCTGTGAGCTGTGTTGTAGGCTGAAGACGTAGCTCATATCTGGCGTTGCTATGGCTGTGGTGTAGGCTGGCAACTACAGCTCTGATTCAACCGCTAGCCTGAGAACTTCCACATGCTGTGGGTTCAACCCTAAAAAGATAAAAAAAAAAAAAAATTTGAATTGTCCAAGACAGTTTGCCTTGGAGTGGAGCCTCTGGACTCAGTCTCTATGTTTGGTTCCCATCTGATTGGGTCTGTGACTTTAGACCCGTCATTTCACTTGGCCGTGTCTCAGTCACACATCTTTATGAAGTCAGTGCTACCCATCACTCCCATTTTAGCGTTGTAAGCATTCAAGGGGTGGTGAACAACAAGTCTCATAGAGTAGCAGGTCATGCCAATTCTCCATTAACACTAACGGTTACTATTATTTTTTGATCTGTAGGAAGGAAGGTCTTTACATTGCCTCTTCTATGTGTCAGAACCTTGTAGGCTTACCTGTGTTGTAGGCATATTCTTTTGCAGCTCATAGGGTTTAAGCAACATACCCAAAGTCAAGCAGTAACTCATTTCCTGGTCTTGAATTTAAACATAGCTGGACCCCAGAGTACCAACTCTGTACCATGTTGGACTCTCTAGAATATTTCACTCAACATGAAGTTTCTCTCCTATGAAGATGACCCATAACCTTAACCCTTGGCACAGAGCCTTGGAAGGGTATAGCCTTCTGGCTGCCTTGATCTGGCAGAGAAAAGGAGACAGAAAGGCAAAATAATCTCATCTAAGTTTAGGCCTCTGATCAGGCTTTGGCAGACGTCCATCAACCACAGCCTGTTGTCAGGAGCTGATGATACAACAGCAAGATGAAAGGACCAGGAATGCAAATGAGCGTTCTGAACATAGAGGAAGGAGCTGGGTCAAAGTGCAGGGCAGCAGGCAAAGAAGACAGGGCAATGGTGACAGAATAGTCAGGCTTCCTGTCCTCCTGGGATTGTGGGTGGTTGGAGTGTTAAAGGAGCAGTGGCTGAGAGAGAAGAGGCTTGGATGCAAATGCATGCATGAATGAATGAATGAATGATGGCTTTAACCCAGAGTGTTGGCTCTTGGTGTGCTTTGAGCTCTTCCCTTGCCTGAAGACCAGAACCCTTCCCAGGTCTACACCACCCCCGGGGAGTTCAGAGATGGGTGGAGCCTCTGGGCCTGGAATGAAAGCTGCCCTACTTCAAGCCGCGCAGGGTGCTGCTGTGGTCTAGTTCTTAGCGCATCCACATCCGCGCGGAGAGATGAAGCTCAGGCCACCCCTCCGCTGAGCCTTGGGCTGGGGAGCCGCACGCAGGGGGGCCTGGGGCAGGGCAGCCCAGCACCCGGCAGCGCCCCTCCTCTTGAGTCTGTTACTCTTGGGCCCCGACTCAAGGGGGCTTAGGTTTCTGCACGTTTCATGTGGCGTCTTTCAAAATTGAAATCCACTTGAAGTGGTTTGGGTTTTTCTCCTCCCCGCGGGGCGTTTGCTGTAGAGAAATAACCTTCAAACGCAGACAGCGCTGCCCTGCGCCTGTCACGGAGCGTGTTCAGAGGAACCCAGGGACCCACATCAAGCCAAGCTTTCCATCAGAGCCGCTGGGGCTGGGGCCCCCGCCTGCCCTGGTGCGCTCCGGGCGGGGTTCGCTTTGACCCGCGCTTCCCCTTCCAGCTCTGGCGCACACTGGTTGCTTCTCTGGGAAAACAAGCCACCCTTCTTCCTCTGCACGGACTTATTTGCAGAATGTGGAGACCACAGCAGGGTCCCCTATCCTGCCTGGACCCCGCTTTGCTCCTTAAAGGAAGGCGGGACGGAACCCTGTCTCTCCTCCGGCAGCTCCTTCCTGCCCTGGGTGCTGCTGGACAGCCTTTATTTTTCCCTTTTCCCCCATTGAGAACGTCTTGGGAAGAAAACACGGTGTGTCAGCTCAAGGGGCTAGGGAGCTGGGTCCCTGTCCCAAGTCAGAGCCCGAAGGCAGGTCACGCCCTGTCCCAGGTCAGATTGCAGAGCCAGGTCCCTCCCTGCACCCTGGAGATGTGCTTTGCTCGCCTTTTATCACTGTCAACACTCAGTCTTTATCATTATCAGCGCACCTGTCCTGTCGTGGGAGAGGAAATTGGTGGTAGAGGGCTGGTGGATATTATTTTAATATTTGAATTTTTATCCAGAGCCTGTGACTTCGACTCATAAGTACATCATCATCAAGGCCAGGAGAACTAGGGAGAGTGGGTCATGCAGCTCAACCCCTCCCTGTCGCAGCTAAAGGAATCCCAACCCTGAAGCTTTCTGTGATTTGGTCAAGGCTGTCACTGTGCACCTGTTCTCTTGCGCTGAGCGGCCTCGTTTGTATTGTGAGATTTTTAAGGTGTCTGCATACACTGGGAGCCTTGGGCATTTAACTGTCCCCTGTGGCGGTTGTGGACCCAGTGAGATCTGTGTTCCTCTTTTAGTAAATGGAGAAGCCAGGCCCTGTGTCCCTGGTGTGGGTCACCCTTACAGGCTTGGGGCATATCTTTCGTACTCCCATATCCACGTGGGCAGTGGCAGTCACCCCGTCAATTGCAACAGGAATGGAGGTGCCCTTCCCAGTGTGCCCATCAAACCAGGACCAGGGGGAGTGCTGGCCATTCCTTCTTTACCTGGCCAGCACCAGTGCCTTTGTTCCTTGGGACCTGGTTGGGCCAGAATGCCCCTGCATCTAGATGGGAGATTTTCCTGTTGACCCTGGAGTCCTGCCTAAGGTAGTGAGGGGCTGGGACAAAGCCTCAGATGCACACCTGTGAAGGCCACCTGGCTCGTGGTGTCTTCCAGCCTCTTGCTTTTCACATGGGAAAACTGAGCCCCACAGACTGGGGTTGATTCCCCGAGGGTCTAACGGAGTCAGGACTCCCAGCTCTTGGCCTGTTCTCCTCTCTGCCCCCCACCCCTGCCCTTAGCTACACGGCCTCCTGTGATGCTTGGGCTCTCAAGAAATGTGTCACACACGTCCCCCTCCTCACATGGGAAAGGCCTGGCATCCTCCAGGTCAGCAGACAGCAACGCTCATATCCTATGTGTCCTTCCCTCATGGGGGGCTTTTTTTTGGGGGGGGGGGGCTACCCTCTCGGGCAGTTGTCTGGGGAGGAATTTCTTTCCGAGGACTTCCTCTCCCCTTCTGTCCCAACTGCTCCTGGACCCCTCATTTCTGTGCCTGTCGGTTTTTTTAGAGCCTTACCCTTGGCAGAGCTACCCTTTAAAGGACATGGAGCTTTGTGACTTGACTGCTGCAAAGGGCAGGGTGCAAGGGCTGGTTGCCTGGGGAAGCCGCAAACCCCCCATGGCTGCTTTGTCTCAGAGGAACCAAAGTGAGGTTTTCTTTTTTTTTTTTTTTTCCTTGAGAAGCAGTTGGACCAGCTTCACGGCCCAGCTGAGGCTTTTCCTGGGAGCAGGCAGGCCACTTGCAGAGGCGGTGGTGGGGACCTGGTTGGACCTGCGTCTTACAGGGTTGCCTAGGAGATAGAAAGTAGGTCTGGGGAGGCCGGAGTTCATTGCTTCCCTCCACTCCCTTCTCTCGGTCCCCATCGCCAGCCCTCCACCCCCGCCCGGGCGATTTGCATGAGAGGAAGTCAGCGAGGCAGGGACAGCCCCGGCCTTGAAGTCTCAGGCCACAGGGAAGGAAGATGAGCCAAAACCGGAGCGATTATCGCTCTGCTCTGGCCCCTGAAGTTCACCAGGGTTTCAAAACGACCATATCTTCAGCATGACCTTATTTCTGCACGAGGAACCACAGGATACCATTAATCACATCCAGTTTGTAGATGTGAAAAAAGGAAAATAAAAAAAAATAACAGACTTGGTGACAAAACAGGGGCGTTGGCTCACTGGGGATGGGAGCTGTGGTTTGGGTCCCTCCCCCACCCCCATTTGCCAGGGAGACGGAAAGCGGGGCAGACTCTGCGACCAGGGCATTGAAGCTGGAGGCTCAATCATGCTTGAGCCACGGGCTGGGGGTGTGGGGGTGATGGAGCAGCCGGGAGGAGAGCGTGACTCCCTCCAGCCTCCAGGTCCAAGGGACAGAAGTGGGTGGCCACTGTCAGCGGTCCCTCCTAATCCTGGCAGATGAGCCGCTGGGTCTGATCCTCTCTGCATTCTGAGGCATCCTGTTCTGTATGGCAAACCTAGAGCCATCTTGGGGTGAGAAGCCGTCTCAACCTGCATTCTGGGCTCAATGTAGGTGACTGACCTTGGGGTTCAAGGAAATTAAAGGTGCTTCTCACGAAGACTTGGGTCAGCAAAGACGGAAAGAATGGCAACTGGCAATTACCCATTAAATACCTGCTCCTGTGAGCAGGCCATAGCTCGGGGCTTCGGTTCCCCTTCATTCTCTCTCAGTCTTCTTCGCTCAAAGGGGCGACATGACGTGCCCGGGGTTACATGGCTAGTAAGTGACAGAGGAAGAGCTCCATCCCAGAATAATGGGACCATAAAGCTTGTGGGATTTTGACTGCTCCCTGTAGCTGTCTACACACTGGGGATTTATTTCTCTGCATTGGAGCCCTTGTTTGAAAGGATGCGCAGACTGGGTGGGCTCCCTGTTGTAATGGCTCTTAGGCAGCTTGATTTCTTCCCATTGAGAGTTTTGACGAATTATTTCTCCCAGTTATTTTCAGTGAGCCCAGCAACGCGGCTCTTTTTCTCCTTGATTTTGAAGCAACCCCAGGCCTGTCGCAGCCAAACTTTTGGCCTCGTTTTCCTACAGAAATGTGGTTCCTCGGGGGAAAAGAGGGTCGTGGTGTTTCACCATTGCACGAAGTGTCTCCTCTGCATTATCCGAATTCGCTTCACAACAATCCTACACGTTCAGTGCCAGTGTGATTATTCCCATTTGACACTTGAAGGCTTAGTAAGGTGGAAGGACTTGCCCCAAACCCTCGAGCCAGGAGCAAAAGATTCAGGTTTCCTCCAAGCCCAGGCTTTCAACTTCCAGGCAAGAGACCATCTGCTATGGGATGGATGCACTTACCCCTCCTTGCGTGGAGTGAGCCGGACCCGATTTCTGCCCTAGAAACTGAGGACCACATGTCCACACTCCATGGTCATGGAGGGCGTGATGGAATCAGAAGGACCCCACCCGGGATCTGCTCTTTGGATCAAAATAGTTGTAAAGAGGTTAGAGGAGGGCTCAGAGACCCAGCTCCCCCGGGGAGCCTGGGCCTCAGTGGCAGCAGCGCTGCTGGTACCTGAGGGGAGATCCAGTGTGTCTCAGGAGCCAGGAAGCCTGGGGAAGGCCACCCGCCCACCCACACTCCCAGGCACCCGAGGATGGGTGGGAAGAGTAGAACCCACCCCTGCCCCATCCTCAGCCCACCTTCCAGACTTGGACCGAAGACAGCCTGTCATTTAGGACTCTCCTTCCAGACTCTCATTATGAACACCTCGTCCTGTGTTATCACCACAGGTCCTGACATAACAGAGTTGAGGTAGGTGCTGTATTATCCCTTTTAACAGAAGAGGAGTTTGAGGCTCCCAAAAGTTGAGTAGCTTGCCCAAGATCCATCGCGCCTGGCTCACCACAGAGGCCGTACACCCTGCCTGTCCCCACCCCAGCTGATCGGCCTGGAGCCCTCTGGTCCCTGGTCCATCTGTGCATCCCTGCACTTGGTACTTGGCCCCAGAAGGACAAGCCTGCCACAGCACGCAAAGGGGATTCCTCCCCCATCTCTCCTCCGTTCCCCTAATAAACACACACACACACACACACACACACAGTCTGCAGAGTTCACACTCTCTGTGTATTCTTTATTCTGGCCAGTGAGTGATATTCCCCTAATAAACACACACACACACAGTCTGCAGAGTTCACACACTCTGTGTATTCTTTATTCTGGCCAGTGAGTGATGAACAGAAACAATGCAAGGCAGGCTGGTGTACCTCACTGCCAGTGCATACCCTCCAGAACTCCACTTCCAAGGAGGGCGTAGAGACCTGCCCTGTTCACGACAGCGGCTGCTCCATCAGTGCGGGTCTCCATGACGGAGCCTCTGTGATGAGCCACAGTGACCTGTGACTTGAGCAAAATAAACTCTGTTGCTTTAAACTTCTTAGATTTGGGGGGGGGGGCGTGCTTCTCTAGCCTATCCTGACTAGACAATTTATTACCTAGATAAGGTATTATTGCTTAGGAGTAATTCGGAGTCTAGTAGTGGAAACAGACCGGTAAACAATTACCATAACTCACTCATTCCAGAACTGCTCATTTTGAGCCGCCCTGTGCTCAGCTGTGCTCTAATCTGGGACCGTGTGAGGTCTCGTGGGAGCAAAGGGAAGAAGTAAGTCACTGCCGTGACACCCTCGGAACATGTCTGTCTCCTCACTTGCATTGTACGAGCATCACTGGTTTAGGAATCTCTCACTAGCAAGGCAGGCAGCAGGGTCTTGTTTGGCGCCACACCTGTCAAGCTCAACACACTGATTCTCACGTCGTAATGGTTCCATAAGCGTTTATTGAATGACCTGATTTATAAAAGAATCCACCCACCCTCTCCCCTTAATGTCCCAAAGTGACTATGGGGTTGAAGTTTGGAAATATAATCTTACATAAGTAATAAAAATGGAGCATCATAGATAAGGGGAAGGAAATCTTTTTCATATCATGCATATAACTTTTTCTAGAGAGACAACTCCAGTCCAATTTTTCCATGTGCCGCCATATTGCTTTTTATTTTCTATTACCTTCTTTCTCTCTCTCACTTACCTAATAGCCAGAGAAGCTATTACTTCCACTTTGGGTGCCCACCCCTCTGCTCAGGCAGCCCTCACACCCTACCTACTAAGATCCTGTGTCCTAGGCATATTACTCATTTCTCCTTCAGAGTTACTGGGCTGACAGGTCCAGGTCGGGGATGCAGATGAAAGAGAAAACTCAGAAGAGACTGGGAAGAGTCCACCATGACTAGATGGGAAACCAGCCCGAGGTGAAAACATGAAGGGAATTCAGCCAGAGGGGCTGCTTGATGATTTATATGCACGGAATTCATGTTGATGATTTATATGCACAAGGATCATTTTTAAGATTAACATAGTATTTTTAGACTATGATATTTTGCCCATCATCTTACCTTTAATGAGTTTCAGTTAAACAAGTAATACATCTCTATTTAAGTAACCAATGGCAATAACACTCCTAAAAATTGGAAATAATAATGATACTTTTCCGTTATGGAATATTCTTGTGTACCCCGGTATCTTGACTACATTATCGCCAGTGGCAGATGAGGAAACTCATAAGGGTGAAAATCTTCCTTGATCTTAAAAGCAATTGCCTTTTTCTAAGAGCTTCTTGAAGAACTGACTTCATTGGAAGATCAAGGGTTAGTAACAGGAGAGTTCTTATTCCCACAGGTTTCCCTTTTGACTTTGCAAGTCTTCTCTGAGCATCTCCCGAGTGTTTGGTACTGAATGAAAATTTGGGAAGTGTGGTTGGAAGGGGACCTTGTCCTGGAAAGCATGAGGAAGGCAGTAGCATCTGTCTTCAAGATGTGGACCTTCACATCCATGGAAACTGGAGGGGAGAGAGTAATTTCCTGTAGTTTAGACCTTTACATCTGGAAGATGCTGACTGTGCCTAGGAGCATCCAGGGAAGGCTCTCAGGAGGAAGGCTTGGTTTTCCTCTCAGAAGATGACTGTGTCTTAAGAGCAAAACCCATAGTCCTTTTGTCTGACCCAGAGGAGCCAGCATTTGCCATTGGGTACCATGTGGCTTCCAGGTTGACATCTTGGCTCCACCAGATTCCCAGTGGGAAGGTTTGACCAAGTTATTGAACCTCATCAATAAAACAGACATTGATTAAAATGCTTGGGTACATTGTGGATTCAATAAGATGCCAGAGGGAAAGTTCTCTGCATGGTGTTTGAGGTGAGCGTGATTTTCAAGGCTGGGCAGCTATTCTTGCTCCTGTGCTGCTCGCCAGATCCCCCCATTTTTCAAGCCTAGGTGACTCCTCTACTATTTTCCCTCTGGAGAAGGAGGTAGAAGACTTGAGTTCAAGCTCCAGCCCTGCCAGTTTTTACCATGTGATCTCACTTCTCAAAGCTTCACCCTTTTTGTCAAGTGGCCATGAGGGATTCGAAGCTTCCTTGAATCTCTTCCTCCTCAGAGATCCTCCCCTTCAGAGTCCTCCTGATGGGGAATGGGGAAAAGGGACCACATGATTTCAGACCTTCTCATCTCACAGCCTTAGCTCCCCACCTCTCCATCCTGCATCCTCCTTTGAGCCTCTCTCCATGGCTCTCTCCAGATAAGAACCAGCTGAGTTTCCACTCTGGTCTTCTCCTTTCACTGATGTGTCTGGTTCAACGGCTGGTGGGCTTGGAGGCATCCTGCCCCATGAGAAGCTTATATTTCAGCTTGTCCTTTAGGGTTGAAATAAACATCCAGGGGCCCAGAACCCATCTTTCAGGAAACCAGAGGAATTAAGAGGTCTGGGCCCAACTAGAAATGACAGTTGTAGACTAGGTTCCTTCAAAATGAAATAACTTGAAGCCTGCTTTGCAGCCCTGGCGTAGAGTGCTTAGTATGTGTTACCAGAGAAAAGACCATCACAGGAGTAGAGTCTGTCCGACTGGCCCCAAACACCTGAGAATCTCTGGGATTCCATGATGGAGTCTTACAGTTGAAGATAACCCTTCCCACTTCCCTTCCCCTCCATATTCGACAGAAGAACTGCTTTAAAAACCTGTGGATTAAAAAGCGGTATAGATGCTTTGACCAAGATTGGCAGGAGGAAGAGAGAATGGAATCAGGGGAAGAGCCCCCGGCTCCCACAAAGGAAGTGTATTGTCATGAAGAAAACAGGTTGGGTTTCAGAACTGTTCTGCCTGACCTCCATCGCGTTAGCATGGAAGGTTCTGAGCCAAACTCTAAATACCCTTGGATTTTTAGGGAGACCATGAAAAGAGAGAACATTTTATCTTAGGAATAGCCAGGGATGGTATTCTCCCAAGTTCCTTTTTAGTATTAAGAATTTTTTAATTGACATATAGTTGATTTATAAGGTTTCTGGAGTACAGCAAAGTGATTCAGTTATACCTATGTATGTGTGTGCGTGAAAATATATATATATGTGTGTGTGTGTATATATTCAGATTCTTTTCCATTACAGGTTATTATTATAAGATATTGAATATAGTTCCCTGTGCTATAGTAGGTCCTTGTTTATCTATATAAATTTATATATATATATATGTTTATATAAAATTGTGTATATCTATTGACACCAAATTCCTAATTTGTCCTTCCCCCTTCCCCTTTTCCCTTTGGTAATCATAAGTCTTTTTTTATATGTTTGTGTACCTATTTCTGAATAGTTCATTTGTGTCATTTTTAAGATTCCATATGCGATAGCATGGGATATTTGTCTTTGCTTTACCTCATTGAGCATGATAATTTTTAGGTCCATTTATGTTGTTGCAAATGGCACTATTTCATGTTCTTTTATGGCTGAGTAATATTCCTTGTATATATTTACCACATCATCTTTATCCACTCCTCTGTCGATGGACATTTAGGTTGTTTCCACATCTTGGCTATTGTCCATAGTGCTGCAGTGAACACTGGGGTGCAGGTATGTTCTCAAATTAGAGTTTTCATCTTTCCCATATATATCTATACCCAGGACTAAGATTACTAGATCACCTGGTAGTTCTATTTTGAGTTTTTTGAGGAACCTCCATACTGTTGTCCATAGCAGTTGTACCAGTGTACATTCCCACCAACAGTGCAGAAGGGGTCCCTTTCCCCCACACCCTCTCCAGCATTTGTTATTGGTAGACTTTTTGATGATGGCCATTCTGACCAACGTGAGGTGATAACTCACTATGGCTTTGATTTGCATTTCTCTAACAGTTAGCGGTGTTGAGCATCTTTTCATGTGTACCTCTCCTCCATCCTCCTCCGACCTCACTCACAAAATTCTCGTCGTGCAGGTGAAAGACTAAGGTGAGAAAGTTGCAATGACTTGGCCAAGGAGCTCGGGTGTGATTATGTGTTTAACACCTGGGTTAGAAGCTCAGCAAGTGTCTGCCTAGCTCACTGTTCATCCTTGGGGGCGGGTGGAGTAAGAGGCCAGTTCCTAGCCCACAGTAAGAACTTGATAAATGTGTCAATGACTCACCTTAAAACTTGGCCACACTATAACAGAAGATACCAGCCCCATCTGTACTTCTGCACCCAGTTCCAAAATGGTGTGTGGGTTTTGCCCATAACCAAGCAGTCCTTTGACACCACCTGGGTGTTTTCTCTTTTGGCTCAGGTCTGACACCATCTGCCTAGAGATAGCATCAGATTCCGCAGGTTAAGGACTCAGTTCTGTGCAACCACTGACCCCCGCCACCACCACCACAACAACTTCAGACACCAATTGCAAGTGCAAGTTGTGACCTGGGCTTCTGATGAACTGGCTATAGATTGAAGGTTCCTGGAACATCTCCTCAACCATGGGCTCAATTAATTTGCTAGAGCTGCTCACAGAACTCAAGAGAAGTATTTTACTTTATTTACTAGATTACAGGTTTCTTGTAAAAAAATATAATTCAAGAACAGGCAGATGGAAGCCATGCATCCAGCAAGGTATGGGGGAAAGGCTGGGAACCATTGATTCGATTTCCAGCACTGCCCACCCCTCTCTGATGTTGGGAGGGGGCACTGGAAGTTGCTCCCCTCTAATTAGCTGGTTGGTTCTCCAGGCAACCAGCACCTCCATTCCTAGGCAGTTCTAGAAGTCCTCTGATTAACATAACAAAAGACACCTTTATCAATCTCATCACAGGAGATGCCAAGAGCTTTTGGAGCTCTGTGCCAGAAAAGAGGACAAGAGAACAAATACTTATTTCTTATTATAAATCACGATATCACACATCCTGTGACTGCCTCCGAATCCCCACTTCTTTTCTTTGGCATGAGCTACAGGATAAATGTGAATCTGATTTTCTCATGATTATTCTGCTTGAAACATACGTGAGAAGAAAGGGAGACACCAGTGTCTAAGTTCTGCAGAAACTGCCAGAATTACTTTCCCCCTCTTCCATACCGTCCACCCACCAGCTTGTAGAGCAAGTATGGCAGCCCTAATATTTAAGAGAACATCACCCACTTGGAGAGTCTCCAGGCGGAGCCTCATTACCATGAGAGGCGCTCAGGCTAGTGCAGTCTTGACTCCTGCCGCAGGCACCCAGGAGAGTCCCCCATTCCGAGCAGATTCAGCCCCTGAGGGAAGAGTGTGAAAGTGAGAGTCCAGCAGCGCAGCCCACCCCTCTGGGCACACATTCTGCCCTCCCTCTTTTGCTTGCTCTGCTCCAACAGCCGGGGACAGACTTCCACTCCCCCCGTCTCCGTGCCCTGGCACACGCCATAACCTTGGCCTCTGGAGCCCCCTTCCCTCCTTTCCCTGTGTGTTGAATGAACAGAGGAGGCATCGGCCTGAGGCCCTTGACCTAACAGATTTCGTCTTCAGGATTTCTCCCCAGGTCCAGAGCACTGAGCCACCAAAGTGTCCCAGTATATTTCTGTCCCAAGTCTGGCGTCGTTGGTCTACATTTTGTCTATTGCTTTAGGCACAGAGCCCAGAGGACTATTTTGGACAGAGCTCATGGCTCCGAGTTTTAGAATGTGGAAGAGGCTGGTTCAAATTCCAGGTCTTACTTACTGGGTATATGGCTTTATACTCTCCAAAGCTCAGAAACTCCACCTTCAGAAAACCCACCCAACCCTGCATGAATGTCTGTGGCAGTGACATCGAATAACATGTTTAGCTCATGCTGCAGCGTACGGTCTGTACTAGAAACTCCACAAATTGTAGTTCCTTTGCATTGCTGTTCTGTCCTGTGTGTGACTGCCTGGCCTGAGGTTGGGGGAGCTGATTTCCCTCTAAGGAAGCATCTACTGTACTGTCCTTACCCCTCAGGGAAGGGAGCAGTGCTGAGTGTCACATTTGTGCAGGATGTTTCTTGTACCCAGTCTGCAGTGGCTCCTGGCAGGTGTCCAGAGCAACCTAAGGAAAAGGCGGGGCGAGTCCATCCTCAGCTGATCCTCCCTCCTGCCTAGGCAGGGCTCTGGGCTGAGGGAAACTTATGGGACTGTCAAAGAAACTGTCCCTCAGGCAAGGCCCTGTCACCATCCTCCCCCCTCTCCTGCAGGACCTTCTCATTTGGGGAACCTGTCACTCTGCCAAGCCTTCAGGGGTTGGCTGGAAATGGATTTTCTATGGCCAGCCCTCCTCAAGGCCCCGGACCCCTTTCAAATTGCCTCCACCACAGGGGGGCCCGAGAAGCCCTCAGGGATTATGAGAATGAAGAGACTGGCAGTTCTTCATTCACTCGGTCATTCCCTCCCTAAGTACTTACCAAGCACCTGAGTGGACAGTCTTGGCTAAGTCTTAAACTGGACAGATGGGTGGAAGCCATGGTACCTCCTACACTGCCCCATTCCAGATTCCTTACCTGCTCAGGCTCCATCCAACTCTCTCCATCCCGGTGCCCCACCCCTGCGCCCCAAGTCCCCTGCTACATCTCCATTTCCTCTCTCTTGGGCCCTCAGGACAGGCTCGTCACCCTCTTCCTTATTCTGGAACACCAGACGTTGCCTGAGTCAACTTTCTAGAATGTCAGTCTTGTCCTGTGAGTCTTAAGCATGCTGTTTCCTATCTGGACCTTGCATTCTGTTATACTAATAGTTTTCTATCAAAGAGCACACTTTTTTTTTTTTAGCTTGGCCTTATTCCAAACAATATCATCCATGAAGCACACACTGAATGCCAGTTGAGTATCTTACCCATGTGAGTTTTTAAAAATAAGTAACAGAATGAGGCGCGTTTGTTCACATGACATCTAAGGCTTTCAAGGATGGGTACTACGCTCCCTGGGCACAGCTGGTCCTGTGGAAAACCATAAGCACTCATTTACCTGTGAGCTCTTTATCCAGCACCTACAGTGTGCACCAAATCCCTGCCCTCCTAGAGTTTCTCTTCTAGTAATAAAACTGACAATAGAAAAATAAGAGATGAGTCAAGTATATGGAGCTTTTTAGTTGAAAACAAATATTAAAAGGAGAAAAATAAGAGCTAAGGGGCAGGAAAGAATTCAACTGCAATAAATAAACTTCTGCCTGCCTTTCTAGCCAACTGCCCTCCCTCTAATCTCAGGCTCTCTGTAGAGAGCTCCCACAATGCATTGTGCTCATAGTGCCCACAATGCAGTGTCCGTAGATCCCGCAATGCACCATGTCCATAGATCCCACCCTGCACTGTGTCCGTAGCACCCACAATGCACCATTCCACAGTGCCCACAATGCACTGTTCTCCTAGCACCCATAATGCACCATGGACATTTTCTCACAACGCGCACCTTGTCCCATCTCCCTGCTTGCACCTGTTTGGTTGTTTTCTGTCAGGACCACCCTTCTCAAATATGCCTCTGACGAAATCATCTTTATCCTTTCAAGTCCAGCCTAACATCCTTTCCTGATCCCCCCTCCCCTCAGTAGAATTAACCCTCTTCTCCTGTGGGTACCTTGGGCTATTTCTGTAGCAGCCCTGCTTGGCTAATACTCTGTCCCTCCTGCTGGGCCCTTTTAGGCTAGGGCGATGCCACCTTCATATATGCTTCCTCACCCACCAATTGGAAGTCTGGCTGGAGGTGAGGGACTTGGACCCCAGCACCCCTGATAGCCTGGCAGTCTACCTGGACCTCTGCTGTCCTACTTAGAGACTCCCAGCCAGATCTCGGTGTTCATGGGTGGTGCCTCCCAGGGGGTGGGCAGGATGCCCTACCTGTTATCATCTCGGCATCTTTTGGACGATGCCACCTCTTTTGAAAGGTTAGAGATGAATAATCCTATAGCACCAAGTCATTTAGAAAGTACATGCCCTCCCCCAGTTCTTCTCCCTGGTAGAAATGAAAACATGCAGAAAATTAGGAGCGCCTCATCCACCGAGGCAGGGTGCGTGGTATGACCCACACATGGCAGCCTTTGCAAGGTGGTGTGACTGTCACTGCGACAAACCTCCAGGGACATTATATCCAGAATCTGGCTCTATTGATCCAACTCTCAGGAGTATCTTCTGCTTTCTCCAAAGTGTTCCATCTGCTTCTTCACACGGTCCCAGCCCTGATTCTGGTGTCACCTCCTCTCACCTGGAACCCAGGATGCCTCATGACCTGCTGGGTGGGGAGGCCCACGAGGGACATTCCCCATGAGCTGTGAGCCAGTTCACCAGGTCCTTTACTTGCAGCCAGAGGCCAGGACCATGGGACCTGTGTCCGCTCCACCCCAAGACCCCAGCACCATCAGCATCTTCTCTAGGGAAGCACATTTTCACATGCAGCCAAGAGCTTGTGTCTCATGGAGTAACACCATCATTTCATTCATCTCATGCTGATTGACTGAGCGCCTGCTACATGCCCTGCATGGTTCTTAGCACTGGGGAGGTGTGTGTGGATGTGATGGAGCCCACCTTCTAGTGGTGAGGGGAGTAGACACTATTCAAATAAACAAATACATGGTATGAGTACACATTGTGATCAGAAGTACAAAGAAAGTGTGGGGACTTCACGGGGCCTCAGTGACATACTGAGTTGCTAAAACCTGAATGAGAGAAAAAAATACATCCTGCTGGGTGGTGGGTGAGTAAGAAGGTGGGAAGTGTGAACACGCAGTACAGACACGGGAACAGGGCACAGACTCCTCGCCTGGGGCTGGAGCCTGGCACCTCTGGGGAGCAGGAAGGGGTCAAAGGGACTTAGCCAATCAAGGGTGGGAGAAGGCAAATCAGGGGGGTGTTTCCAGCCAGAAGACTTGCTGAAAACTTGGCTTTTATTCCTCATGCCTGGGAAAGCCCTTGGTGAGTTTTAGGTGGAAAATTACCGCAAGTGGCCACTCATCCTGGGGCTTCGGGGAGGCTAGTGAGGGTATAGAATGGGGGGAATTTGCAGCCTTTTGCAATGACACCTTTAGGAGTTCCCACTGTGGCTCAGCAGATTAAGAACCTGACTAGTGCCCATGAGGATGCGGATTTGATCCCTGGCCTCACTCAGTGGGTTAAGGATCCAACATTGCCTCTAGCTGCTGGGTCTGCAGATGCAGCTCAGATCTGGCACTCCTGTGGCTGTGGCATAAGCTGCCGCCGTAGCTACGATTCAACCCCTTGCCTGTGAACTTCCATATGCCGCAGGTGTGGCCATAAAAAAAAAAAGAAAGAAAGAAAAAGAAAAAAGAAAAAAACTAAAATGATATCTGCCTACAAGTGGTGGAGCCTGGGGTCCTCCCAGGGGGATGCTCTGAGCCTGTGTCCCCACCTCTTCTCCATCCCTGCTAGGTGGCACCTGCAGCTCATACACTGAGTCTGGGTCTCGCACTAGATGAGAACCAGCAAGGCCAAGCAAACCTTGGGAGAGAGGGGGCTTCACTAGCTAGTGTGCTTCTTGCCAGCAGCATCAGCAAGACGGTGTCTCTTGAGACCACACACGCCCTCTGTGTCCCAGCCTGGCAGCCCTGCTGGGGCCTGACCCATAAATTCCTCTGCTCCCACACCCCCAGGGCCCGGGGGCTCCTTGCTTCTTCCCCAGAGCCTACTCAGGGTCAGTGATAGGGTCAGAAAAGGAGCCAGAACCCTGGGCAAGAAGTGCCCACAAGTACCCATCGGAGACCTTCATGAGAACAAGCAGGCCTAGGGAGAGGAGCCCAGCCCCTGTGGGCTGGCTGCATCACAAGAGAAAAGGGGAAGGCTTAAAAGCAAAGAAAATGGGATGGTACCCCAGATATGGAGCATGGAGGACAGCCTCGATTATTAGCCGTGTCTCCTGGGGCCTCCCGTCTGCAGGTGGGAACAGGAGTGCAGAGGCTGCTTCCTGCAGAGCAGGTGACCCAGCATCCCACCGGGGCCCCTCCCTGGGTGCCTCCCTCCTCTCTGGAGTGCAGCATCTATTTCCTGGGCAGACTGCACACATGTGGGGACCCCAGAGCTTACGGCCAGCCCTGTTATTAACAGCAGCAAATAACCAAGCACTTTCAGGGTCTTCAACACACTCTTTTGTTAGGGAAATGCAGGCATCTCAGAGACAGGCATCCGGGGTGTACAGGCAACTGAAACTGACAGACGAAGCGAGAGGTATCGTGATCCGATCTAGCCGTTCATTTCAACTGAGGGTCACCTTTTCCATTCGCATTGGAAAACTTCAGAAGCCTGGGGCTATGGAGATATGTTGGGAAATCCAAGAAGAGCTTAAAGCAGGAGAACAGAGAAGTAGCTCCCAAAGATAAATACTTGTAACAGGGTGAGAAGACCGTCCAGCCGCTCCTTTATATGTCTGCCTTTAAAAAAATAGCCTCAATATTACATAGTTTTATAGTCTCCAATTTTCACTAATAGCAACATTTTCTCGTGTCATTAGCATTCTTCTTCAGCATGATAACAGCTCGTATTTATTGAGCGCATAGAAGATGCCAGATTCTGTTCTGCACATGCGTTACAGCAACACAAACAGTGCAGCAAGATAGACCTGATTGTAGCGCATTCGTTTTACAGGTGAGACGCCCCAGAGACGGAGATGTGAAATAGCTCCACTCAAGGGCTGGCAGGCACAGCCTGGCAAGCGGGCACAGCCTGGCAAGATGCACCCATAAAAGGCAGGGCCGTCAGCGTCCCCACCACCGACGATCTGTACTTAGCAGTCCCATCAAATAGCCGGCTAATATTGCACTTTAAATCTTCCTATGATGGCTATTAATACTGTTTCTCTATGCATCCTTATGTCCTTAGGTTAATTTCCAGAAGAACGAGGCGAAGCATGGGGCCTTATCTTTTTATTTTGAAATAATTGTAGAGTCGCAAGAACATAGCCGAAATAGTAAATACAGAGCTCAGCTCCATGCAGTGACAATTCCTTCTACAACCGCAGCACACTGGTAGGACCGGGAAATTGACGTGGGTGAAATACCTCTGGCTGAACTAAATACCTTATTCAGAATGGGTCTGTTTTTGCAGGCATCCTTTGGCTTTCTGCTTGGTGTATAGTTCTGTGACATTTTAGCCCCTGTAGAGACTCATAGAAGCACTACGGGGGGATTTTTAAGGCTTAGGGTTGTATTGTCAGAGTTCCCACTGTGGCTCAGCAGGGTAAGAGGCCGACATGGTGTCCGTGAGGATGCGGATTCAATCCCTGGCCTCGCTCAGTGGATTAAGGATCTGGTGTCACCCCAAGCTGAGGGATAAGTCGCAGATTTGGGTCAGATCAGGTGAGCCCATGGCTGTGGCTTAGGCCTCAGATGCAGCTCTGATTCGACCCCTAGCCCCATAACTTCCACATGCCACCGGTGCAGTCATAAAAAGAAAAAAAAAGGGTATTGAAACTTGCCTCGGGCTGGATGCTAGTATCATGTATTGAATGGCAGTGCCCACTGGGCATTGGCGAAAGGATGTGGAAACACAGAAAGCATGGTCAGGTGGCTTTGAGATCCATGACCACAGCTAAGACCTCACGCTGGGGACATGTCTTGTCTGCTATCTCCCTGTCACCTCCGGGATCCTCCTGGTGCTTCTTGGCCCAGAGGACAAGCTGGTGGCCCTAACTTGGGGCAGGTTGTGCGGGGGAGAGAGAGCACTAGACTGTGGGTCTGGAGAGCTGAGTTCGTACGTCCTTGTGTGCCCTTGGGTAAGCCAGCCAGTCGCCTGAAGTTCATCCTCCCCACTTGTTAATACAAGGGTGAAATTGCTGCTCCTCAGGTTGGGAGGGAGCTGTCTACACTGTTCACTCTTCTCTTGGTCACGCATTGCAGTTCATCCGGGGATCCATCTAGCTAACAGTCAGGATTCTCAGCCGCGGTCGTCTTTCCTGCCAGGTACCTCACAGAGGGCTTGACTCAAACGTCGCTCCTCCTCCACCATGGGTTACAGGGAACGTATTGCTCTTCCCCTCACAGATGAGGGAACAGTCACAGCTTATCTTTGGAGGTCTTTGTGGGCCCAGGGTCCACCTCCGATGGCCAAGCCGGCATGCCTTCCCTCACCCACACGGTGCATCTGTCCTAAAGCTGTACCGACAGTTAAAGCTGATGTTTTCCCCAGACCAAGAACGGCCCATGGGGCAGGAGGTTCAGAGTGGCTGTCTGACCCCAGCTCACATCTCCAGCCACCTCCAAGGTGAGCTTACAGGTCTCTGCCGGCCATCCAGCAAATGCGATGCTGCCGGACGGGAAAGCATCTGTCCAGGGAGAAAAGCACGGAGCTCAGTTCCAGATGGATTTTCTGGATGGATCAGATTTTTATTTGTTCTGAAAAGGAGGCAGGTAGCGCATTTCGCTGCTGGCACTTGACACGGGAGGTAGCTGTCTTCCAAAATGAGACAAGAGTGCCTCCTAGTCACGTCTCATCACCTCCATGCCTCATTCTTAGACTGAAGACCTGTCCCCACAGAGGGAGAGCTACAGGTTAAAGAGCCAGTTGAGCTCTGTAACCAAAAAGGCCGCAACTGACCATTCTTGGATGGAGGTCAACCCACGACTCTTAGTAGTGTGTTAGGGGTGGGTGTGTGTGTGTGTGGTGGGGGGGGGGGGAGGGGGGGATACATTCAAGGGGGTGGATGTGCAGATGTGCAGTTACCTGATGGAATACAAGAGGCCGGGGAACAGTTTGGCTCTTGGTATGTTGAAGGAAAGATATTTTCAGGACACATATAACCAGTGAACAGGGGCAGACAAGGGACCAGAGCAATTTGTCCCCTGGATCCCCCCATAGGCAATAGTACAGCTTTACTTACCAAGTTAAAGGCTGTACAGCACAGGGAGTTATGTCCAATCTCTTGGGATAGAACATGATGGAAGATAATAGGAGAAAAAGAAAAACTATATATGTATATATAGTGTGTGTATGTGTGTGTGTGTGTGTGTGTACATCAGGCACATATACACACATATGTATGTACATATGTATGTGATATATACATATATATGACTGGATCACTTTATCACACAGCAGAAATTGTCACAGCATTATACACTAACTCTAATTTTTTTTTTAATGGGAAAAAATCAATTGGAAAAAAAAGACTGTTCCACATGCAAAAGTGAGTTGATTCGAGGATTCCATTCCTGGAATTTCTCTTAAAGCAGAGAAGTTAGGTTTTGCCATACATCAGAAACAAGTTGACATACTCAGAAAGGTCAGGCAAAATGATAAGTGGTTGAGCCGGTATTTGTGTTCAGAAACAGAAGTTGGTCCTTAGCAACTCTGGTGCAGCGCGCAGCAAAGTAAGTTAAAATGACGGCTAGAGCACGGCTTGGTGTAAAGGCAAAGGACTGAGCAAAAATTTCCTTAAGGACTATTCTCTCTTAGAGAGCCAGCCAGAGACCAAGATTCTAGACTGGTCCGAAAAAGCAGGCACTCTCTAGCAGCCCCATCATGCAGCACGCACTCTGACAACTCCTGTGCCTTTAAAAATATACGGCTACCTCTAAGATGTTCACACAGTCCTTCCACCTGTGGCAACCAACCATAAATACATCACTGGGGATACAAGAAAAGTCATCGAGGCACAGAGATGTTGTTTGGGGTATCATTTGTAACGGTTAAAAACTGGAAATCAATGTTCACTACAATGGAGATGATGAAATAAGATGTGCTGTGATCCCTGGTCGGAATGTTAGGAAGTCATAGGTGATGCTAAGAGAGAATAACAGAGAAGAATGCTGGTGGCACTGTGTGTAAATGACAACATCAACACCCACTGCCGCAGTCGCGGGACTAAGTCTAACTCCTTCCATAGAAAATGATTCCAAACTGTTGAAAAGGGGTATAGGTGATGGTTCCTCTCTTTGATCAACTTTTCTGCACTTTCAGTAAGGCGTGGGGATTACTTTCAGAATGTAAATATACATGGTGCGCTTTATTTTTTAAACAAAAAAGGAAAACAAGATGGGAGAGAGTTGTTTTTAAAAGTCTCGCTGAGGCATTTTACAGATGTCTCACCAACACCTGGGAGGGACGGGCAGGGATTTGATGGAGGCAAGGAGCGCGGGGAGAATCCAGAAGGCAGAGCCAGGCTTTCCGCAACTAATTTAGATGTGGGTGGAGGAGAGAAGAAAGAAGAAAAGGATCCCATAAGAGTCCTTCAGGGATTACAATAAAAAGGGATCTACAGTGATTAGACCAGCCTCTGAGCAGGTGCGATAGCCGGATCCCAGGTTCTGCAGACAGGACAAGCTAGACCTGATCAGGACAGAGATGTCTCCCTAGGAATAGTGGGTGTTCCATGACATAAAGTCAAGGACAGAGATGCCAGGAGAAGAGGCAGCTCAGAGGAACTGAGGATGAAAGGGTAGAAAGATGCTCTCGGGGGTGGAGGCCACCCCGTCACCTTCCCCAGGAGGAGGTGAGAGGAGGTGGGCTGCAGGAGAAGGAATTATATATAGATCACACGGCCAAGATGGGGAAACTAGGGCAGGAGCTGAAGGTAATAGTGATAAAGCTATCTGAGTGAACATCAGCCAGATCTCTGGGAAAAGCTGCAGAAGAAAGGCAAGCACTTTCACTCAGGGAGATGGTGCAGAAGTTGGACCAGTAACAGGCAGGAGGCGGGATGAATTTGGGAGTTTCATCCAAGCTGATTCTGGGTCAGCCCATTCCGCCTAAAGATGGATCCCGGTTCTCAGGGTTGTTGCTTCAGGGCTCTGCCTCACTGGCTATTTGAAAGTTAATCAGGGGCAGGATCAAGAAGAGAGTTCCCTGGTTTCCAGGCAGGCTGGATAATTATAGCTGAGTACCCGCCAAGTGCTAAAGGTTTTCCTTGTCTTAGCTCATTGAATCCGCACAAGAAACTCACAACGTCAGCTTGATTTATTTACCTTTAAAATAGATTGGACCTTTTAGAGCAATTTTAGGTTCACTGCATAACTGCGTGGAAAGTACAGAAAGTTCTCATATGCCCCCTGCCCTACAGATTTTATTTTTACTCCCATTTCACAGCTGAGGAAACTGAGGCTTGCCGAGCTTACATAACTTTCCCACCAATGTGCTGATAATAACTCATAGAGGCAAGAATCGAAACTAGGCTGCTGACATCTTTTCACGTTGCATGTTAATGACATGGACTTTAGAGCAGGGCTCAACAAACCCTAGCCCATGTCCCAAGTGGAGCCTGCCACCTGTTTTTATAGTGCCCACCACTTAGCATAGTCTTCATACTTTTAAATGGTTGGGGTGAGGGGTGGGTTGGAGAAGACATGGAAAGTACATGAAACTGACATTTGTGTCTAAAGTTTAGTGGGAACTAGGTCACATGCATTCTTTTATGTATTGTCTCTGGCTGTTTTCATGCCTCAAAGGCAGAAATGAAGAGTTGCAGCAGACACCTTATGGTCCCAGACACCCAAAGTATGTTCCGTTTCTTCCTTTCCAGGAAAAGGTTGTCGACTGTGCTTTATAGAGACATAATCATTGCATTTACAAAATATTTATTTCAATATTGGATTTATGCTGGCTAGGATGGCGTAGACAAGCAAGTTTCCAAAGGATGCTATTTTGGGGATTCTTGGCTTTCCTTGAGACCAGAGCAACTCTCTTGAAAGGCTTTATGAAGTTTGGCATCTGGGGACTATTTCTTTTGAAGAAAGCGTTCCACTGCTAAACAAACAAACACTAAAGAGTTGGAATATCAAGACTTTTCTCATAGAAAGAAAAATATCTGTGATGAAAATTATGTCTACCCCCAGACGAATGGGAGAAGACATCCTGGGCTCAGTCTACAGTCAACTCAAGAACCAAACTCAGAGCCAGGCAACTGACATCGCTTAGCCTGGAAATCATGCAGCTGAGCAAGCGGTGGAAATTATCATTTAGAAGGAGGAGGAGGAATAGCCCCCTGCTTGTTAGGGGCCAACCCAGCCCTGATCCCTGGGTTTGATACTTTTTATGCTCTTATGATCCTGGGGATTTGCACTCAGGGAGGTCGGGGGGATTTGAGCCTGTTAAGATTTATCAACATGGGTTTTATTTGATTTTTTTTTTCCCATCAGTGAGTATTTCTGAATGCAGCTCTAAAAAACAAGGACTTGGGAGTTCCCGTCGTGGTGCAGTGGTTAACAAATCTGACTAGGAACCATGAGGTTGTGGGTTCGATCCCTGGCCTTGCCCAGTGGATTAACGATCCGGCATTGCTGTGAGCTGTGGTGTAGGTTGCAGACGCGGCTCGGATCCCGAGTTCCTGTGGCTCTGGTGTAGGCTGGCAGCTACAGCTCCGATTCGACCCCTATCCTGGGAATCTCCCATATGCCGCGGGAGCGGCCCAAGAAATGGCAAAAAGACAAAAAACAAAAAACAAAAAACAAGGACTTGAAAGAAAAAAAATAATGACATTATCACACCTAAAAAACAGTTAACAATAATTCCCTGAGGTCAAATACCCTGTTGGTTTTCACATTTCTGATTCTCCCACAAGGTTGAAGTCCAGGCTGCTCGGGGTTTAGAATGCTCATTTTCATACTCACTGGTGTTGTGACCTTGAGAAATCCATATAACCTTTGTGTCAGTCTTGTCATCTCTGAAATGGGGTGATCCTGATGTCCTCAGGGTTGTTGTGAAGTCGGATGATATTGTCAGAGTCCTTGTAAAGTGGAGGACATGGCAAGCGCCTAAATCTCATGGTGGTGGTGGTGGTAGTTGTCATCATAGCATTATTAGAGATAATTAGAACTAGGCTCACCCGTTGTCACTTTGCTTGGGACTGTGCCAGTCGTAGCGTTGAACATCCGACTCCCGGGAAACCCACCCAGGACTGGGATGGCGAACTGGAATGGTCGGTCACCCTGGTAAAGCCAGGCCATTCTAGCAAGCTGTCAGGGATGAGCTGGTAACCCAAGCTTGTGAAATTGGTGCGGAATTAATGGATTTCTCAGACAAGTATATTATTTGGTTGATGCAATAGGCAGGACTGCTGGATAGGATCCCAGATTCTCTATAAATAGACATAAATTGTTCAGAAAACCTCAGACCTGGTGCTCATCATCGTGGAATTACGTGCTTTAGTGGCTCCCACCATTCAGAAGCAGGGTCTCCTCCCAGCCCCACCATGACGACAGATTCCCATCTGGGGAAGACGGGCAGCCCCTCGATGGAATGTCAGCAACTGTGAGATGCGGGAGCATTGCAAAGCAAGCCTGGAGCATTTATGCAGTCTGTCCCCGTCATCCTGGCAATTAAAAGACTGGGGCCAAAGAGGCAAGATGACTTTTCCACTGTCTTTCAGCAAATCGGGAGGCAGCTAAGCTGCTGAACAGTGGCTTTCTGCAGATCGCCTCAAGTGTGCAGGTGTGCGAATTGCGATGGGGAATTTGATCTGAAGCTGTCTTGGCCTTGGATGGCCTCCTCTGCAGGGATTACACAGCCCTGAGAAATACTGGTACTAAGTGTCAGGCACCGGAGCCTGACCACGAGGGAGGAGAGACCCAGGAATTCTGGGATGGGTAGGGCCCTCCCCTCCAAGGAGGCAGGAGGAGGGGAGCATCTGAGGACACATCTGGCCAGAGGGCTGAAAACACGGCCTTCTAAAATGGCAGCGGAGGGAGTTCCCACCTCGGCTCAGCGGTTAACGAACCCAACTGGTATCCATGACGATGCAGGTTCAATCCCTGGCCTTGCTCAGTGAATTAAGGATCCAGCGTTGCCGTGAGCTATGATGTAGGTTGCAGACCCAGCTGGGATCCCACGTTGCTGTGGCTGTGGTGTAGGCCAGCGGCTACAGCTCCAATTCGACCCCTAGCTTGGGAACATCCTCATGCCTCCAGTCCAGCATAAAAAGACACACACACTCATACACACGGCAGCAGAATAGCAAGAAGAGCTCATCCCCAACTGGAAACAGAATGATGAGGTGGTGCCGGTAACTGGTTCACATAGGAAGTCAGAGTAGAGAATTGAGAAAGATTGTCCCCTCTGGGGCCAGTCTTTTACCTTTTTTTTTTTTTTTTAATTAATTCACCTAACATTTACCCAGCACCATCTGTGTGTCGGGCACTGGGCTGAGTTCAGTCGGCACCATAACCCTTATGTCACGTGGCTCAAAGTACATAAAATAAAACCAAACAAAAAGGAAGACCGCACCCAGTTGCATTAGCTCTGTGATGGAGGAAGGAGAGGAGGGTGGGAAGGAGACCAACCACATTCCCAAAGAGATTTTTTTTTTCTAGTTGAATCCTAAGAAATGCAAAAGCATGAGTCATCTTAAGAAGGGAGTGGAGAGAATGCTGGGTAAATGTTTGAAAATTGTTTTAATTTTCTTATCAAACTCAGTGCACTGTGTACCTAAAGATAAATGACTGATACACCTGATTTTTTTTTAGGTAAACTTTTATTGCAGTGACCACATATTTTAATAGAGTCAGTCAACTCCCCAGGCTGAATGTTGCTGGTTTTGTTTTTTTTTTAATCTTGGACTTGTGTTAATTTCAGACAGTTTGAGCATCATCTTGAATTCAAGTGAGAAAGACTTGGCAGGATCAAACCGTGTTTCCAGAGCTAAAATCCCTATCGTCAGAAAACAGTGTAAGATAACCTACTGAATGAAATCAGACTATTTTTTTTTAAGTGAAAATGAGATGAAAAGGATTGAGAAAGAGCCAAGTGATAGTTAAGTTAATCTTCAAGGGAGGGAAAACATGTCAGAAAATGTAAACCAGATGAGTCCAACCCATCTTACACTTCTGCAGAGGGAATTAAATTCCGATGGAAACACAAGTCTCTGATTATGAAAGGATTTGACTGTGTAGAAGAATCTGGAACATCCACCCTATTAAAAATACTTGTAAAACCAGGGGAATCATGTAAGAAATTAAGAGAGCTGAGAGCAGTGGGAGAATTGGGGCTGTCTGAAATAGAGTTATTATTTCAGACACTGTATCATATTAGTAAGACTGCAATGGAGAGCAAATTGCTTTATTATAAAATTCAGAATTTATGACCAGGTAGCATCATTTAAATTTTGGTCTCTCTTAACCCTTTATATGTAACTCTGCTCATCTTAACCCTAATTTATTTTAAAAAATAATAATCTCAGTGTCTTTAACACCAAGCATATCTCTTTTAGGATCCAAATAAAATAAGTTGGTAGTAAAATAAATCCAGGCACAGGAGTGAGCCCTCTTTGAGGTTTACTGGGGACAGAGTCAAACAAATAAACAAAAATGTTACATGTTAGGAGTCATGGAGATGAGCCAACCTCAGTCCCCAAACTGAGTGGGTAAATCAAGAGCTTTTGGGAAAAGATGTCCTTTACATAACCAACATTCTAAGCATACTTGGAAGGAAACAAGCTAAAAAGACTTTCAGCTCCTTCCAGAATTTTACAGGCGGTGGCTGTTTTCGAAGTATAATAGTTGTATAGCGAATACATGTTTGGCCTGGGTGTGCTAAAACAGCACTCCCCCTTCTATTTTTTTTTTAGTTTTATATTTCTGATGCAAAACACAAATGGGAATTAGTTAAGGCATGTCCAGATAAAACCTTTTCTTAGTTTTTAAACGACAGAGTTCTCCAGGAAGGCGGCTTTGTTCCCGCTGCAGCTAATGAGCGTTGGCTGATGGTCGTGAAGGCTGGAAACAGTTTGCAAATGGCCGCCATTACTTACACTGGAGAAGTGGCGCCTCGGGAAACGTTTGCACAGAATGTTTGGGGCTGTTCTGGCAAAAACCCTCTTCCCTCCTCCCTGATGCCAATTCACCAAGTGCCTAATTGCACAAAGCTCAGCAAAGAAGAGTCAGGGTCGGTGTCAGTTACTGAATCGGACTGGATTCCATTGGGGGAGCCAGAGGGAAAAGCAAGTTTCCTGTGATGCACTCCAAGCCAGTGGGATTGGCAGAAAATGGGGGTGCCTTCTCTGGAGATATGGGGGTTCACTTCCAGAATGAAAAGATCATAGATTCCTTTTCTTTCTCCCATTTGTAGTTTTCTTTTCCCCATTTATCTTCAGTTGGGAAAACCTCATTGATATGTCATCGCTTTCGAGATGTCTTTTCCTTTGTTAAACGATTCTTTGGACTCACTCTCTGGATCTTATCTCTTATCCAGTTGAAACGTCACCACCTCAAGGAGGCCTTCCCTGATCGCCTGTCCTAAAAGCAGTCCTGCCTCCCACTTATCCATTGTATTCTATCCCATCACTGTGGCCTATTTGCTTCATAACATTTGTCACTGGCTAATGTTTTCTTGTTTATTGATTAACTTCGTTTGTGTGTTTATTTACTCTGTCTCCTGTCTACAGAATGAGAGTTCCATTAGAACAAGAGCAATTTGGGAAGTAAAAACAGTTCCTGGCACAGAGTCAGCAGTCAGAGTTATTGAAAGGTAGATGAATAGATGGATGGATAGATGAGTATGTGGGTGGATGGATATAAAGAATTTCCCATTTGGAAACCTTTACTCTTTGAGATTTTTCTTGGGGAGAGTTCAGGTGTTGAATTCCTACATTCAGTTCCCTCTATCAATGGACGTTTTTCCACACGGCAAATAGCTCAACTAATGTCCCAAGATACCTACTGAAATCCACTTAAAAATTTACCACTTCTTCTTGGAAACTGTATTCCTGTCAGTTTCCAAGTTTTCTCTTCCTTTCTTCTTCTTTTTACTATTTAAATAAACTCCTCAAACACAACAATTTGGCTAACCAAACAAAACACAGCAGAGGGGACCCAGATTTTTTTTTTCACACGAGCCTGTTTTTATGGGTATCTGTGTGAGGGGTCAGTAGATTTTTGGAATCAAGGTTCGTGAGATCAGAGAGAAGGCTAGATGGTGGGTTTAGTGAAATTTTTGGAATGCGACACTTTCAAGCAATGGGAGATTCAGACAGGTAAATGATTTCTCCTTAAAAATCAGACAGCTCCTTTGTAAAGTTCAGATAGCCCAAAGTAGTCATTCACACATGAGTATAAAACCTTCAGGTAGGTGTCCCCATTGCTTCTGGAGGAAAGGGGTTTCTTGTGGAAGTCGAAGAGAGGGAGGATGATGTTGGCCAGAGAAGCCCCGCTGCGCAGGTGAGTCTTGCTGGCTCTCAAAGTGGGATGAGAAGGTTCATCAAAATGGTACCAGACACACAGCAGGGAAGTGGGACTGGAGACTGAAGAAGGGGAAAACCAAGTGGAACTTGGCACCTTTTGACAACCAGACAGAACATGTGGCACCAGGAAGACTCTGTCTCCCAGTCTTGTTGCTGACTGCCAGATCTAGGCAACTTTGGCCTTACATGTCAACCCAACCTTCCCAAGTTAAGACCTATGTCTGGTCTTTCTCTCCTCATACCCACCATGTGGGACCTCAAACCCCAGGGCTGCCCCATAGCCCACTGCCCTTGCTCTGCTCCCTTCTGCAGCAGCCTTTGCCAAGCAGAGAGGAGGAAGCGCTGGGCCATCCTTGAAGATCAGTTCAAAAGAGTACTTTGGGTTAATCCTTTACCGAGCCTTCTGGGTCTTGCTTCACCTCCTCCCAACCCTGGACCTCACACTTCCACAAACCTTCCACCACTGCAGTGTGCTGGTATCATCTGTTTAAACAGCAGCCTTCCAACCCTTTAAGGGCAGGGCCTGTGCTTCTTCAGCCTCATTTCCTTAGCCCCTGGCTTGGCAAGGTTTCCATTCATCCATTAATTCAGTCAACAGACATGTTTAGAGCACCTACAATGTGCTGGGACTATTCTAAGTTCTGGGGATTTCAGCAAGAGACAAAAAACAGGGGTGGGGGAGGATGGCGCTCATGAATTCACCTGTTTTTGAAGAGGACAGACAACAGGCAAGCAGCCCAAACACAAACAGGCAATGACAGACTAGGAGACGTGCTGTGAAAGACATGATCAGAGTCTGGGCCTGGGGGTACGTATATAAAATGGTCCAGGAAGTCCTCTTGGGGGAGGTGATGCTTCATTTAGGAGTGAGTTACAGGCTGCTTGTTGAGAATACAGAATTTGCTTTCCTCCCCCCAACCCCATCACTTAATGGCCTAGAATTTAGGTGTTGGAGGTGTGTTCCTTGCAAACCACGTCCGCAGAGAACACCACTCACAGCCCCGGGGGAGTGGGGTAGAGAGTGTTTGACCAGTTCATCCTAGTCTATCCAGGACCTCGCCTCTTATAGCATTGGACAGTCTTGCACCCTAGGAAACCCCTCAGTCCAAGCAAAGCAGAAGGACTGGTGACACAAGTCCTTGAGCGCGACCAGGCATCTCTGATCGTTTTACTTGCCATTGGAGCATTGGTTGTCTGTGCAAATATTTCAGTGCAGCAGAATTGCAGAAGCAGAGGCGCGGGAATCTGGTAGCAAAGTGAGCTACTGACTCAGGAGCTGCAAACCCAATAACCTGCTTGACGCTTCACGGGTCAGTGGGACAGTGGCTGTGGTCACAGGCTTGGCCAGAGTGGCAAACCACAGCCAGGTTGTGATGGGGGGAGTGTAGTGAGAAACCAGACCTAGAAAGGTGTCCAGATCTCCCTGGCCTGGGGCCAGCATGGTCGGGGCAACAGGAAGTGACAGGAGGAGATTTCATCTCCACTGGGTTCCCTTCAAGCCCTCACTTCCCCTGGTGACCACTTGCCACGTGCTCAGAGCAAACCAGGCCAGGGTTACAGAGGAGCCAGAGGAACTGGGGTGAGGTGGGGTGGGGTGGCAGAGTGGGGTCAAGTTCAGATCTTGCAACCTCTGAGAGAGAAAGGATCCTGCCTTCCTCGAGCGGCCAAAAACAGAAAAGACACTCAGTTGAATTTGAATTTGATAAATGACGACTGACTTTTTTAGCATAAGCATATCCTATAATTGCAAGGGATTGCTTACAAAAAAAATATCTTTTGCCTATCTGAAATTCGAATTAAACTGCATTTCCTGTATCTTAATCTTCAGCCCCATTTCCCACTTGCGGGGAACCGCTCCGCGGTGCACCTGGTACCCAGAAGGCGTTAGGCCCCAGACACAATAATGGGAACCACTTGGCACCAACAACACTGTTGTATTTTAGCTCAAATGCACAGAACAATCCAGATCCCACTTTTTCGAACACATGGCCATAGCCTTTTAAAGGAAATAAACTAAGCATTGAAAACAAACCACAGAGGTCGCAGTGAACTGTAGTGTCCTGGCTGTGTTAGATCCAGTGGACACCTACAATTTACAGACAGAGGGGACCTGTTTCCATGAACATGGTAAGAAGCACAAAGCTTCCATTGTGATCTTCCAACCAGGGGCAGCTTGGATTCTCCGAGAAAAGGATGTGCCGTTGCAAATTAGCCTTTCGTGGTGGGGGAGGCTGGATTTTTTATTTTTATTTTTTATGATTGCCATGACATAAAGAAAGGTTATTTTTAAAAATTTTATTATAGGTGATTTACAATGTTCTGTCAATTACTGCTATACAACAAAGTGACCCAGTTATGCATATATATATATATATATATATACTGTTTCTCACATTATCCTCTATCATGTTTGATCACAAGTGATTGGTTATAGTTCCCTGTGCCATACAGCAGGACCTCATTGCTTATCCACTCCAAATGCACTAGTTTGCATCTACAAACCCCAAACTCCCAGTCCATCCCACTGCCTCCCTCTTGGCACCCACGAGTCTGTTCTTCATGTCCATGAGTTTGTTTCCGTTGTGTAAACAGGCTCATTTGTGCCACATTTTAGAGTCCACATAGAAGTGGTCTCCGATGGTATTTTTCATCCTCTTTCTGACTTAATTCACTTAGTATGAGAATCTCAAGTTCCATCCATGTTGCTGCAAATGGCATTATCTCGCATTCTTTTATGGCTGAGTAGTATCCCATTGTATACGTGTACCATCATCTTTATCCATTCATCTGTCAGTGGACATTTAGGTTGTTGCCATGTCTTAGCTATTGTGAATAGTGCTGCAGTGAACATAGGGGTGCATGTATCCTTTTTGATTGAAAGTTTTGTCCAAATATATGCCCAGGAGTGGGATTGCTGGATCACATGGTATTTCCATATTCACTTTTCTGAGGTACCTCCATACTGGTTTCCATAGTGGTTGTAGCAGTTTACATTCCCACTAACAGTGTACGAGGGCTCTCTTTTCTCCACACCCTCCCCAGCATTTGCTATTTATAGACTTATTAATGATACCCATTCTGACCAGTGTGAGGTAGTATCTCATTGTAGTTTTGACATGCATTTCTCTAATAATTAGCAATGTTGAGCATTTTTTCATGTGCTTATTGGCCAACCTATGCTGCAGCAATAGCGATGCTGTATCCTCCCTGATCAATTTTGATTTTGTATATAGTAGTGTGTATATGCCAGTGCCAACCCCCCAGTCCATCCCCGCCCCCCTCCTGTCCCCTTGGGTAATCGTAAGTTTTTCAAAGTCTGTGAGTCTGTTTCTATTCTACAAATAAGTTCATTTGTATCCTTTTTTTAGATTCCACATATAAGTGATATCCTAGGATGCTTGCCTTCCACTCTCTAACTTCACTTAGTATGATAATTTCTAGGTCCTTCCATGTTGCCGTAAATGGCACTATTTTATTCTTTTTCATGGCCAAGTAATATTCCGTTGTATGTATGTAACATGTCTTTATCTATTCCTCTGTCGATGGACGTTTAGGTTGTTTCTGTGTCTTGGCAATTGTAAACAGTGCTGCAGTGAACATTGGGATACATGTTTCTTTTTGGATTATGGTTTTCTCTGGGCATGTATCCAAGAGTAGGGTTGCTGGATCATTGAGTAGTTCTATATTTAGTTTTATAAGGTATCTCCACACTGCTCTCCACAGTGGTTGTACCGAGTTATATTCTCACCAACAGTGTAAGAGGGGTCCTTTTTCTCCATACCTTCTCCAGCATGTATTGTTTGTAGATATTTTGATGATGGCCATTCTGGCTGGCCTGGGGGTGATACCTCATTGTAGCTTTGATTTGCATTTGTCTAATAATTAGTGATGTTGAGAATCTTTTCATGTGTGGTTTTTTTTGCCATCTATATGTCTTCTTTGGATAAATGTCTGTTTAGATCTTCTGACCATTTTTGATTGGGTTTTTTATTTTTATATAAAGCTATATGAGATGTATATTTTGGAGATAAATCCCTTGTCAGTTGCTTCATTTGAGAAGATTTTCTCCCATTCTCTGGGTTGTCTTTGCGCTTTTTTAATGCTTTCCTTTGCTGTGCAAAGGCTTTTAAGTTTAATTAGGTCCCATTTGTTTATTTTTGTTTTTACTTTCATTACTCTGGGTGGTGGATCCAAAAAGATATTGCTGCAATTTATGTCAAAGAGTGTTCTGCCTATGTTTTCCTCCAAGAGTTTTATAGTATTCTGCCTTCAATTTAGGTCTTTAATCCACTTGGAGTTTATTTTTGTGCATGGTGTAAGAGAATGTTCTCATTTCAGTTGTTCTTAACTGGGGGTCACTTTGCCCCCTACAGGACATTTGGCAATGTCTGAAAACATTTGGGGTTGTCACACCCGGGTGGCGTGTCATTACTGTCACTGAGTGGGTCAAGGCCAGGGATGCTGGTCAGTCTCCTACAATGCACAGAACAGCTTCAGATGTGCTGAGGCTGAGAAATTCCAGGGTCGGTTAAATAATAGAGGCTTCAAGAGAAACATTCCTCCTCACACACAGAGTGTATCCGTGAGCCGGAACTAAATTCACCTATCCAGAATTCCTGGTCCCCAGGCTCTGAAATCCTAGCCCATCTGTGAACAGAACAATCCCTAAGCTTGAAGGACCATGGGGAGGGAGAAAACTCTTTACCCAATAATCCCCAGTGGTTATTTTGCAAAAGTGTATGCTTATGAACCAATTACAGCCGAGATTTACAGAGCAGAATTACATTTTCATCTAAGTAGGACCAAGACCGTCCCCTCCCAAGCCACCAGCAAACTCTGTAGGGCTTTCATGTGACCCAAGACAAAGGCAGCTAATAGAGCCTGGGTGATAATGGGTGCCTTGGATTTATGCTTTAATTGTCTCCATGGCTCCCTGTCTCGCGGAGGTATTTATCTTGGTACAAGGACACCAACGGCATGCCATGACATTACACGCAGGATGCTGGGGAGGGGAGGGGTGTTCATTATTATTTCATCTGTAATTATAGGCAATATCAGTGTATTATTTAGAAATCCCTGAAAACATTTTAATTGAAATAGTCAGTGGCCTTTAACTGACCCAGGCTTACAGTATAGCCTGGCCACCACTGTGAGCCCAGCTATTGGATTAAGGAGAGTCCTTGCTATAAACCAAATCATAAGTATTATTTAAATTTTTGGAGTGGAAATTTGTTTTTTTTTTTTTAAGATTTATGGCACAGTTGAAATGAGGTCAAGCCAAGGCACTAATTTAATTAGAAATGTCTTCGCAGGCTCCCCATCGCCGTTAAGCTCACAAAGGTTGTCCCGGAGGGCTTGGAGTCATTGGAGGTGGAGTGTACTTTTTTTAAAACTCCTAATAGGAAGGAGCTATGATCTTCTGCTGTTTCTTCAGGGAAGAACACTGGGGATCTAGACAGCAGGGGCAGAAAGGGGGAGAGCAGCTGGGGTAAGGAAAGGGACATGGGCCTGCCTCTTGGTTGGCTGGCTTCAGCAAGAATACCTACTCTTTTATTCAGAACGTTTCCTGAGTACTTTTTGCGTCTCGATGCAGTGTCAGGGGCTGGGAACCCAGTGGTGAGAGGCTGTCAGATCTCCAGGATCAATGCAACGAAAAGAGGGACCCAACAAATGAAAACAAAACTACACACTTGCTTAAAACCAGAGATGTACGTGCAGGTTTCAGTGGAACCCCAAGGCAAGAATGCAGGATTTAATCCAGAGAGTTCACTGGAAGATGTTTCCCAGGATGTGGGCCTTGAAGGATGTATAGGAGTTCTCTTTGGTGGACCTAGAGAAGGGAGAAGGGGGGAAAAGAGACTCCAGGGAGAGGGCACAGCCTGTGCCAAAGCCCAAACATTGGTGAGGACGGTTCACTGGAACTCAGGGATGTTCAATCATTCCTTAGTACCAAGCAGGCCAGTTGAGCACATGAGCTATGGCGGGGGAGAGGCCAGGAAGCAGTTCACTTTGGGAGTCAGGTACTTGAATTGGAAGATCTCTTCCTGCCCTTCAAAACTCCCTCTAGGGCCTCCCCAGCCAGAGTCCAGCTAGCGTGGACTATGGAGGGATCAGAGTTCCAGCCCATGGCTGGGTATTCTTCCCGTGGCGTTCCAGGATGATGGTCGTGCTGGTACTGAGCATGGAATCACGAGAGAGGGTCAGGAAGCATGCCTGGATTCTGGGAGGCTTGGCTGGTATCAGGGGACCAGAGAGAGGGCTTCCTGCCCTTCCTTCTGCTGCTGAATTCCATGGTCAGCGAATAGTTCACACAATAACAACTGTCATGACTCTGATTGCTGCTACCACCAGCTATTGTGCACCTAGGGTCCTAGGCATTTTTCTTTCTTATTTTTACTATTTATAACAATGCTGCATGGCCTGGTATTTTTAGAGATCAGCCTTCCTTCCAGCTTGCAGTGAAGAATTGCCAGCCAGCATTAACTAAATTAATTCCTCCTCCTCCTTCCCCTAGAGCCCATAGAGTTGCCCACGTGAGAAACAGCTTGATGCAAATCCAGGCTACACCTAGAGCAGCTGCCCCAGTGGTTTTTCAATGTGAAGTCCATGAGGGGAAAAAAATCTTTTCTGTCTACACTGTGTGTGCCCTCTCTTTTGGGCTTACGTTCCCCTAGGCCAGAGAGCCCACTTGCTTTGAGGATTCCCCCAGGGCAGCCCAAAGTAAATTCTGCCTATGCCACATGTATCAGTTAGCTTTTGCTGCATAACAAGCCACCCCCAAAATGTTGCAGCTTAAAGCTGCAATCTTTGTAATCAGTCACAAATCTGTCTGTAGGCTGAGGGTCAGCTGATTCAGGCTGAGTTTGGCTCCAGGCTGTGGACTAGGTTCGTATCTATTTTATAGGACTCTCATTTCCTTTTCTTTTTCTTTCTTTCTTTTTTTTTTTTTTTTGGACTTGCAATCCCCTGGGAATATTCAAAGGCGCAAGTGTCAAAAGTCACATCGAGCAACGCAAGTGCATTTCAGTCCCCTGCTTGCCTCTCTAATCATACCCACTGCCAAGCCAGTTCCATGGCCAAGCTCATGGTGAGAATCTAGTAGCCGGATTGCTTCTTCCCCACCTCGGTCAGGACTGGCTGAGGCGCTGAGTGGGGTCTGCAGCTAGGGTGTTGTATCCGCCAGCCCTTTGCTGCCCAGTCCAAGTCAGGGCCTGGCACTACCTGCCTTATCCTGGGACCCACGTATTTACTTCTTCCGTTGGTATTTTCAGGCCTAAGGAACACAACTTGTGGTTTTTCTTTGAGAGAGGCCTGGAGCAGACTTTTGCAAAAGAAGTTGCTTTTAGAGATGAATCTCTTACAGCATTTGAAAAATAAATGTGCACTAGAAGTAATTAACGCATGTCAGTTCATGAATAATACACTGTTTTACCACTGTTTGCCGAGCATAATGAGACAAGCTACTAAATTGACAATGAGTGCTCTATTATGTGATTGCCAACTGTTTTATAAGATATTGAACATATTCATTTCTTCTGCCGTCGTGTGTATTATCAAGCTATTGCTTTTTAATAAATTAATTTTCCGGACATCTCTGGGGTCTTTGAAATCTGGCTGAGGGCAAAAATCAAATTAATTGTGTGGTCTGTGCAGAACTACCCGTGTTTGCTGGCTTACAAAATAACTGTGCAGAAAACACTGCATGTGGCACACAGGTGTGAAGGGAGATGCCTCTTCAGCCAAGAGTGAACAGACCCATTGGCACCTTGGAACTAAGGAGGTCGCTTCCCCATGAAGGTCTTTGGAGGCAGATCTCTGAGTGGTTTCTTAAAATATTTAATGAAAGCAAAAATTAGCACTCAATCGCGTTCTGCACACTTATTTTTTAACCTGTCTATTATTTTTCAAATGTCAACGCTACTGTCATTGGGGAGTTTCGTTGGCTTTCCCCTCCCTCCAGTTGAGGCAAAGCTGGGTCCTCTCTCCTCTGATCCCACAGTGGCTCTGCTTACCCCCATCAGAGCATCCATAGTGGTTTGCCTTAGTTATTGCACCACCCCAGCCACACAGCCCTGGGAGAAGACATCCAAGATGGAGCTCTGTGAAAGATCCCTTAGGGCTGTTACATAAAGTCCATTGAGATGCCACCTCCTGCAGTTGTGCAAGGGTCCTGGAAAATCTGTTTTGGGATCTCCTTCTAGTCCCTCGTCTCAGCTCTAGGGCCAACACCATGCATTTCCATCTCTGCATGTCAAGATATTAAACAGGAACCATGTTAGGTGCTTAACAACTGTTTGTTAAGTGAATAAATGTCCCATCCCATAAATTGATTCCCCATGATTTAAGAAAAGATCCTTGTAGGAAAACCCTACCTGGGTAGTAGTTCACTAAGAATGGCCTGTCTTTATGGTAACACTTTTTCCAACTGCTATTGAACTAGAGTGTTATTTCTGAAATTTCTGCCATGTCTGATGCTATGAAACATAGGGGTCAATTTGGAGGGAAAGTTTGGCTGCATGATCATAGGTTATCATAGAGAACAAATAACTCCAGAGATGCTCATATAGATATTTTGGGTTTTCATCTATCTGATTTTTACCAAACACACATGGTCATGACCCACGGGTAGCAGGCAGGAAAGGCTTAAGCCCCAAGTCTCTGAATAATACTGGGTTAAGTATATTTCTCCAGAGTCTTTTCATTTAACTTCCCCATGGTCTAGACTGGATGCTGGACTAGATCAAAACTCAAATTTTCTTGCTTTATTTAATAAGGAGGTTGTCAAGTCAATTAAGGAACATCCAACTTCTGGAATACTATACAGGTATCACCGAAATTGCCATTAATAGCATGGGAATATTCTTGTGTAAAGTTCTTCCATGTAGGAATGTTTAAAAAATAGTTGTGAGAGTAGGAAGGAAACATGACTGTACTCATTTCTCCCCACAGTCAGAGCTCGTCAACACAGTCGTTTTACTGCATCGCAGTGCTTCATGCCTCTTTTAGGTGTGTATCATCTGCAGAGTTATCTTAACATCTTTAGAATGCTTTCTTTCCTGCTTCCTTCTCTTTACAGTACGAGTGCTCGTTTTGTTGCTAGATTGGAGTGAGCCAGTCGATAGAAAGGCAGGCAGGCTGATGCCTGAGAGAGAACCGCTAATGCATAGACAAAAATCACACTGGCGCCAAATGGCCAGAGCGTTTTCCCTCTGCTTGGCAATGAGACCCCTGTCTTCTCTCCCATAGCACAGTCATTTTATCTCTTCTTCTCTTAGCTTCCAGGACCTGGACTGGATGCCTGTGGGATTTCCTTCAGGTGCACATCTGATGTTAGCTTAGAAAATAACATTTGGAAAGAACGCACGTCCATATTTACCCTAGAAACCAGGTCCGAATACCCAAAGGGCAACATCTCCCCTCCCCTTGCTCACCCAGGTCATTACATAGTCTGCCTGCCAGTGCTGGGCTTTGGCGACGTCGGTGTCCTGGCAAAGACCAAGCCTGGGGTGGGGCGGGGGCAAGGGACCTGTGCTGTCCATCCAGGTGGGAATAGGGCCTCGGCTCTTCCTCCTGTTCCTCCTGGAAGCCATTTTTCCCCATTTTTCCAAAGGCCAAACTAATGTGACTACACAAAAGAACACGACAGGTCTTATTTTACTCTGCTTTTGGGGAGATTTTTAAAATAGATATTTGAACCAGACCCACCTGACAAACTACAGCCAGTTGGAGACAAGTGACAATTGTAAATCTGGGGCAAAGAAACATGACAGAATGCTGTCCTGCCCTAGTAGCACTAGAAGAAGACATCACTGGGAGTTGCTGCTGTGGTGAGGCAGGTTAAGGACCCAGTGTTGTCTCTGCAGTGGCTCAGGTCACTGCTGAGGCATGGGCTTGATCCCTGACCTGGCACAGAGGGTTAAGGATCTGGTGTGGCCATGGCTTTGGTGTCAGTTGTAGCTGTGGCTTGGGTTTGACCTCTGGCCTGGGAACTTTCATATGCTATGGGTGCAGCCAAAATTAAAAAAAAAAAAATATCAGTGAGGGGAAGAGAGGAGTCAGCAAAAGGTGTGCCCTTGACCTCACCCCCAGATGAAGGGGCATGCGAGAATCTCAGGAGCCTGTCCTACTGTTAAGTAAGTGCCATTTGTCCTGGAAAATTGGTATATCATCTGATTTATTTTAAATTATAGTTGATTTACAATGTTATGCTAATTTCTTCCATATAGCAAAGTGACTCACACATGTATATATTCTCTTGTATATTCCTTCCCAGCATGTTCTTCTATCCCAGAAGATTTTATAAGAGTTCCCTGTGCTGTAGTGCAGGACCTTGCTGTTTTCCCATTCTAAATGTAATAGTTTGCAGCGTCCCACTCCCTCCCTTACCCCCCTGCCCCCAGCAACCACAAGTCTGTTCTCAATGTCCATGAGTCTGTTTCTGTTCTGTTGATAGGTTCATGTGTGCCAAATTTTAGATTCCACATAGAAGTGATACCATACGGTATCTGTCTTTGTCTGTCTGACTTATGTCACTTAGTATGATCATCTCTAGTTCCAGCCATTTTGCTGCAGATGGCATTACCTCATACCTTTTCATGGCTTAGTAGTATTCCACTGTATATACATACCATAACTTCTTATCCATTCATCTGTTGATGGACACTGAGGTTGTTTCCAAGTCTTGGCTATTGTGAATAGTGCTGCATTGAACACAGGGATGTGTGTATAGGGTATTATCTTAGAATGTTAGCTTCGAAAAGGATACTCCACGATAGGAAACTAAGAGCCATTGCAAGCCTGTGTTAACCACTGTCGTGAGCTTGACTGGGGCCTACACCACAGCATCAGTAATTCGGGATCCAAACCACGCCTGCCACCCACACCCCAGCACACGGCAACGCCACATCCTAAGCCCACTAAGTGAGGCCAGGGATCGAACCCGCATCCTCATAGATACTAGTTGGATTTGTTTCTGCTGAGCCAGGATAGGAATTCCTCCTTCATTTTGAAAAGGCAACCATAGGCTGTGGGTGTTTTCAGCTCCCCTCTGTAGGCACAGAGAGGCCTCATTTCTTGCTCAGCTGTAGGATCGAGGTTTGACCCACGCCTATTCCATTTCACTTTGTGGTTTCCCAAGCTTACAGCATTCTTTTGAAGATGGTAAAACCAAGACTGGCCCAGTTTGCTCAAGGCCACCAGCAAAGCAAAGGAGGGTCTGTCCAGGCTTCCTGTCCCTGATGCCTCATCCCCCAGATGGCCCATGCCCTGGGTGACCACTTCCTCCCAAGTTAGATCTGTCTGTCACATCACCGTTCTTTCTGCTTCTTCCAGTGGTACCCGCAGAAGCAGCCCACCCTGGCCAGGCCAAAGGACAGAAGCCATGGTCAAAGCAGGGTGCCAAAAAGGGCTTCCCTTCTTGTCACCTCCTCCTGCATCCATTTCTCAGGAAGCTTCTGTGAAATTCACTTCCAGAAATTTAACTGGAAATTAAATTTAATCTTAACTGTATGAGAACCAGGGACGTGCTTCAAACAGGGACTTCTGCACAGGCTGATTCACTGAGGATGGGATTAAATGCTAATATTCTCACTCGTGATGGATGTTTACCTCTTCAGGATGGAGGATTCGGGGTCGAGTTTTTATTGCAATTTTTTTCCGTAATCATCTATTCTGCAAATTGATAAGAGTCCCCTTTAATTAGATGGTAGGGCTGTGTGCTTAACACTGCATGTCAAAGGTCTCTAAAAACAGAGTTAAATTAACATGTGGGCTACCGCCAGCTCAGAGCCACAGAAATCAACTCCTTCTAGGAGAAGGTAAATTGAGGGCCTGTTGAACCTTAAGTTTAGGACAAAACCCAGCATCTTTCATGGTGAGATCATGGAGGCCCCTTCAACCGTGCCAAGCCCCAGCGCGCCAGGCACTCCTCTGACGCCTCAGCGCCCCCAGGGCTCCAGCACCCAGCCCACCCTGGGTCTGTTTGCTTGGTCCTCACTCCCCTGGGCACAGATGGATGCAGGTACCAGCCAGCCTACCCATCGCACTATTAGTGCCCCCTCCCTGCCCAGCACAGAACAACTAGTCCCTGGCTTCGGGCTCTTCATAGTTTCCTGACACTTGATGGCTTCTGTGCTCTCTGCCAGGCACGCAGCCCCCTCAAGGCACAGAGTGAATTCCACAGACAGTGGAAAGGGAACTCTAACTTCAGATGTAGGGACAGGCACCTCTTCCCTAGGCCATCTGGGAGACACCTCCCCAAACGCTTGTCCTCTAAGCGCTAGGCACTTGCAAGGCTGTCCCCTGACTGTCGTGTTAATGTCACAGCTGTTTTCCTGGCTTTGTCAAACCTTGTTTACCAGGGGCAGGAGAGTCATTCTGGTTTAGAGGGAAGGATTGATTGATTGGTTTTTTGGCCACGTGCATGATATGGAATCCTTGTCACAGCAGGGACAACAATGGATCCTTAACCCACTGAGCCCCAGAGGAACTTGGGGGCAAGGGATTTAAAATGACAGTTACTGAACTGCGGTGGGCCAGGTCCTGAAGGAGACCCTGCTGCTGGCAAGTCCGCGTGACCCGTGTGCTGTGACGCAGAGGCTGTAAATGATGCACCGGCGTCACGCAGCCCCCTGGGAGAGGCAGAGCACCAGAATGCAGAGGCTTGGGCTTCTTCCACTGCCTTCTGTTCTTTCTCCCAAACCCTTTTTGTTCTTCTTGATCACTCTGCTGTGGACGAATGCCCACCTGGGCATGACTTACCTGCCCCCTCTCAGATCCTGCGCAATGTTGCTGGCAGGAGACACTGGATCCACTTTGCACACCTCCAGGGGGCACCGTTCTCACTGGAGTCTGTGTAAATGAGCCCCGACCGCAGCTGTGGTAAAAGTGGTGGCAGCCCTGAGAAGGAGCCCCAAAGGCCAGCCCCACAGCACCCCTGCACTGGTTCCTGAGCAGACTGCCTCTACCTCGGCTTACGGGGAACCACAGGAGAACTATCTGCATGCTCTGCCAGAGCAAACGCAGGCAGAGGGCCCGTCCCTCCTCTCGCACCTGTCTCTGCGGATCTGCCCAAAAGTTAATCAACAGGCGTTCCCAGTGGCCTAGTAGCTGAGGATCTGACATGGTCACTGCCGTGTCTTGGGTCGCTGCCATGGCGTCGGTTCTAGCCTTGGCCCCGGAACTTCTGCATGCCGTGGACATGGCCAAACAAAAAATCTTCTTTAATCGAAGTGTACTTTGTTTCCAGTGCTGCATTAGTTTCAAATGTACAGCCAAGTATATACATGGCGTGTATGTGTGTGCGTATGTATGTATTTATATGTATATACTTTTTTCAGATTCCTTTGCATTATAGGTTATGTAAGACATTGAGTATAGTTCGCTGTGCTCGACGGTAGGTCCTTGTTTGTTTTCTCTTCTACGTGTAGCGTTGCGTACCTGCTAATCCCAGACTCCTGCCTTATCCCTCTCTTCCCTTTTCCCTTGGTGACCAGAAGTGTGTTTGCAATGTCTCTGAATCTCTTTTGTTAAAATAAGCTCATGTGTATCATCTTATTAGATTCCATGTGGAAGCAAGAGCATGTGACAGCCGTGGGTCTCCGACTGGCCTCACTTAGGATGATCATCTCTGGGTCCATCCATGTGGCTGCAAATGTTGTTATTTCATTGTTTGACGGATGAGTGGTTTTCTGTTGTGTTTTTTGTTGTTGTTCTTTTTGCCTCTTCTAGGGCTACACCCGAGGCATATGGAGGTTCCCAGGCTAGGGGTCTAACCGGAGCTGTGGCCACCAGCCTATGCCAGAGCCACAGCAACACGGGATCCAAAGCCCATCTGCAACCTACACCATAGCTCACGGCAATGCCGGATCCTTCACCCACAGAGCAAGGGCAGGGATCGAACCCACAACCTCATGGTTCGTAGTTGGATTCGGTAACCACTGCGCCATGACAGGAACTCCCTGTGTGTACTTTTTTTTATGGCCACACCTTTGGTATATGGAAACTCCCCAGGCCGGGGATCAAATGAGCCGCAGCTGTGGCAACATCCGATCCTTAACCCACTGCATCTGTGTGGGGATTGAAGCTGTGACTCTGCAGCTACCTAAGCTACTGCAGTCAGGTTCTTAACCCACTGCACTGCAGTAGGAACTCTGACTTTTTTTTTTAAGGAACCTCCATACTTTTCTCCATAGTAGTTGTACTAATTTACACTCCTACCAATGGTATAGGAGGGTTCCTGCTCTCCATGCCCTCTGCAGCACTTATCGTTTGTAGATATTTTGATGACGACAGATGTGAGGTAACAATCTATTGTAGTTTTGTGTGTGTGTGTGTGTGTGTTGTGGTTTTGTTTGGCCACACCTGCAGCATGTGTAAATTCTCAGACCAAGGATCGAACTTTCACCACAGCAGGAAGCCAAGCTGCTGCAGTGAAAATATGGGATCCTTAACCCTCTGAGCCACATGGAAACTCCCCGTTGTAGTTTTGATTCACACTAGTGATGTTGAGCATCTTTGCATATGGCTTTTTTTTTTTTTTTGCCATTTAGAGAAATCTCTATCTCCAAGATAAAGATCTTCTGCCCATTTTTTAAATTGGGTTGTTTGGGGGGGGGTTATTTTGATATTGAGCTGCATGAACTTTGTGTATATTTTGGACATTAATGCCTTGTCAGTGGCTTCTTTTTCAAATGTTTTCTCCCATTCTGTGGGTTGTCTTTTTGTTTTGTTTATAGTTTCCTTTGCTGTGCAAAAGCTTTTAAGTTTAATTAGGTCCCATTTGTTTAATTTTGTCTTATTTTCATTACTCTAGGCGGTGGATCCAAAAAGATGTTGCTGTGATTTATGTCAAAGATTGTTCTGCCTATGTTTTCCTCCAAAAGTTTAATAGTATCCAGCCTTGCATTTAGGTCTTTAATCCATTTCAAGTTTATTTTTGTGTCTGGTGTTAGTGCTCTAATTTCATTCTTTTACATGTAGCTATCCAGTTTTCCCAGCACCACTTATCAAAGAGAGTGTCTTTTCTCCATTACATATTCTTGCCTCCTTTGTCGTAGGTTAGTTGACCATAAGCTTGTGGGTGTATTTCTGGGCTTTCTATGATGTTTCACTGATATATATTTCTGGGTTGGTTTTTTTTTTTAGTTTTTTTTTTTAATAATTTTTTTCCATTATAGCTGGTTTACAGTGTTCTGTCAGTTTTCTACTGCACAACGAGGTGACCCAGTCACAGATACATGTACACATTCTTTTTTCTCCCATTACCATGCTCCATCATAAGTGACTAGATGTTTTTCCCAGTGCTATATAGCAGGATCTCATTGCTTATCCATTCCAATATATTTCTGTTTTTTATGCCAGTACCATACTATTTTAATAACTACAGTTTTGTAGTATAGTCTGAGGTCATGGAGCCTAATTCTTCCAGCTCCACTTTTCTTTCTCAGGATTGCTTTGGCTATTCTGGATCTTGTGTGTCTCCATACAAATTAAGAAAAATTTTTTTTTGTTCCTGTTCTGTGAAGAATGCCATTGGTAATTTGATAGGGATCGCACTGAATCTGTAGACTGCCTTGGGTAGTTTAGTCATTTTAAGAATATTGATTCTTCCAATCCAGGAACATAACATGGTTTATCTTTCCATCCGTCTATATCATCTTCAATATCTTTCATCAGCATCTTAGAGCTTTCAGAGTACAGGTCTTTTGTCTCCTTAAATAAGTTTCTTCCTAGGTATTTTATTCTTTTAGATGAGATGGTAAATGGAATTGTTTCCCTAATTTCTCTTTCTGATCTTTCATTGTTAGTCTGTAAAAATGCAACAGATTTCTGTATATTTTGTATCCAGCAACTTTACTGAATTCATTGATGAGTTCTAATAGTTTTATGGTAGCATCTTTAGGATTTTCTATGTATAGCATCACGTCATCTGCAAAGAATAACAGTTTTATTTCTTCTTTTCCAATTTGGATTCCTTTTATATCTTCTCTGACTGCCATGGATAGGATTTCCAAAACTATGTTGAATAAATGTGTCAGGAGTGGGCATCGTTGTCTTGTTTCTGATCTTTGAGGAAATGCTTTCAGCTTTTCATCATTGAGTATGACGTTAGCTGTGGGCTTGTCATATGTGGCCTTTATTATGATGATGCATGTTCCCTCTGTGCCCATTTTATGAAGAGGTTTTTTTATCATAAATATATATAGAATTTTATCAAAAGCTTTTTCTGCATCTATTGAGATGATCATATGGTTTTTATTTTTCAGTTTGTTAATGTGGTATATCACAGTGATTGATTTGTGGGTATTGAAGAATACTTGCCTCCCTGGGATAAATCCCACTTGATCATAGTGTAACATCCTTTTAATGTATTATTGGATTTGGTTTGCTAGTATTTCGTTGAGGGTTTTTGCATCTGTGTTCATCAGTGATATTGACCTATAACTTTCTTTTTTTTCTGATATTTCTGTCTGGTTTTGGTATCAGGACGATGGTGGCCTCATAGAATAGGTTTAGAAGTCTTCCTTCCTCTGCAGTGTTTTGGAATGGTTTCAGAAGAATAAGCTTTAACTCTTCTCTAAATGTTTGGAAGAATTCACCTGTGAGGCCAACTTGTCCTGGACTTCTGTTGGGAGCTTTACAATCACGGACTTAATTTCAATACTGGTAATTGGCCTATTCATATTTCCTCTTTCTTCCTGGTTCATTTGGGAGATTGTACCCTTCTAAGAATTTGTCTACTTCTTCTAGGTTGTCCATTTTACTGCCATGTAGTTGCTTGTAATAATCTCATATGATCATTTGTATTTCTGTGATGTCCATGGTAAGTTCTTTTTTCATGTCTCATTTTACTGGTTTGAGATAGCCCCCTTTTTTTCTTGATAAATCTGGCTAAGGGTTCATCAGTTTTTATCATTGCAAAGAACCAGGTTTTACTTTTATTGATGTTTTCTTTTTTTCTTTCTTTCTTTCTTTCTTTTTTTTTTTTAGTTTTCCATATATTTCTGCTCTGATCTTTATGATGTCTTTCCTTCTCCTATCTTTGGGTTTTGTTTGTTCTTCTTTCTCTAGCTGCTTTAGGTGTAAGGTTGGGTGCTTTATTTGAGATTTTTCTTGTTTCCTGAGGTAAGCGGATCTCACTATAAACTTCTCTTTTAGAACTCCTTTTGCTGTGAGGGGGAAAAATATTTTAATTTCGAAAGAGTCACTTGTCATCCAGATTCCTGAGAAAGAAGTTATCTGCACCCACAATGTCTCTGTACTCAATAGTTATAGGAATGTTGCTGATATTTTTTATGTGTAGGTATGCCTTTTAAGGTTTTTTTTTTTTTTTTGGATGAGTGTATTTACGTAGAATAACATGATATATAACTTTCCATCCTAACAACGTGTTTTCCTAAAACCCTCCATTAGCCAAGATCAAATAGATAAACAAAATCAATGCTTATGTTCAAAATTTTAGCAAGCAATAATAAAACAAGAAGTGGAAAGGGACTGGGCATACATCCACAGTTGGGGTTCTGGAAGAGCTGGGTGTGAATGCTCAGGGTTGCTATACGGGCATCGAGTTGGGAAGATGAGAGTTACTCCAAACTTGGCAGCATGTCTGATGGTGGTGGAGGAGGAAAGGCTCTTGTTGGAAACTCACCTGGCCCAAGCCACTGTGAGCTGGTGTCTGTACACACACAGCGTTATTCAGACAACCATCCAGTTACCTAAAACTAGAAAGTGACCCCAAATAATACACCTGCCTTTATTTTCCCAATGCATTCTTCTTTGTGGGCTGCTGCCCTAAAATGCCCTACTCTAGTCCCGTGAACCTTGAAAGCCATTGTGTTTGTGACGAGGTGTCAGCCCAAGAGAACCTTCTGGAGGATCAATTACTGGACCGGGGTCAGCCCACAGCTGGGCTGGAATGCTTAGCAAGGCAGCTGGGCATGTTTTACAAGCATTGGCATGTTCTGTCTTTGTTTTTATAACTTTTACTTTTTAAAATGTAAGAGGGCATGCTTTTATTGTAGAAAATGCGGGAAATATAGATCAGCCTAAAGGAAAAAAAAAGGCACCCATATTTCCTCTGTCCAGAGATATCATTAACACCTTGTAGTTTTCGAGCTTTCTCGCAATACTTAATGTACATGCACAGAAACTCAGATATTTAAGAGAAATGGGATCATACCTTATTTTTTATAACCTACATTTTTCACTTAATATGTGGCTCAGAGGAAATAAATCTCACTAGCATCCATGAGGACGCAGATTTGATCCCTGGCCATGCTCAGTGGGTTAGGGATCTGGCGTTGCCATGAGCTGCAGCGTAGGTCGAAGACGCGGCTCGGATCCTGCATTGCTCTGGTTGCGGTGTCGGTCGGCAGCTGTAGCTCCTATTCAACCCCTAGCCTGGGAACCTCCATATGTCTGGGTATGGCTCTAAAAAGACAAAAAACAAACAAAAAAAAACAACCAAACACCACATCACGTCAGTCAAATAAATTTCTTCCGCAACATCATGGTAGTCAGGACGTCTAGACCCCAGATGCTGGGCGTTTAAATTGATCTCAGTTTTAGCATCATCATCATCATCGTTGCTTAAAAAAACACATTCCTCTGTGTTCTAGAGAACAATGCCATCCCTGTTAACAAACCGATACCTTAAACAAAAAGTCACCTGGGTTCATAGGGTTTGAAATCAGAGTTTTAGTTTGTTTTTAATAAAAGGACTTCTGAGATCCATGAGTATGCAAATTGAGGGGTTTTTTTTTGTCTTTTTGCTATTTTTGGGGCCACTCCCGTGGCATATGGAGGTTCCCAGGCTAGGGGTCGAATTGGAGCTGTAGCCACTGGCCTACGCCAGAGCCACAGCAACTCGGGATCCGAGCCACGTCTACAACCTACACCACAGCTCACGGCAACGCCGGATCGTCAACCCACTGAGCAGGGGCAGGGATCGAACCCGCAACCTCATGGTTCCTAGTCGGATTCGTTAACCACTGCGCCACGACGGGAACTCCCGAATTGAGTTTTTGAGTTCCTAAACACTAGACACAACTCTCCACATCGACACACAGTCTGACACACTCTTTATCATGTGTACAGGCTGAGAACACTGCCCTGCTTTAGAGTTCTAAAATGCAGAATTTCTAGGTCAGAGGGTCTGAATTTGTATTACTGAGGATGCTCTTTGTGATTTTATTTATGTTAATATTTTATTTTACATAGTACTTATTACTAATGACACCAGTTGTTAAAATGAGATTGTGTGTGTGTGTGTGTGTGTGTGTGTATGTTTTGCCCATGTCTTTTACTTCTGTATTTTGAGAGTGCTGCAGTTGTGAAGGCTTTGGGCATATTGAGGGAGAGTTATGCAGGCTTCTCAATGGTTCTGGAATCTTGTTCAGGAAGCAGGATGGTCTGGCTGAACTTTTTCCTAAATCATCTGGGAAGGAAGTACTCAGCCTCTCTTCCCGAAAGTAGTTTCACTAATAAGAGTGAAAAGCCAAGGGCATCATCGTAAAGTCCTTCAACTCCAGACCCCGCCAGGTAAAACTTCCCAGGACCACGTCCAAGGGCCAGCCCTGTCTCAGCAAACCAGGCTGAGAATTCTGAACCCTTACCCTTGCGGCCAAGAAAGTCTCCAGACCTTCTCTGTAGGTTCTTAGGCAGCCGAACAATTAACACTCTTACACCTGCAAAGACGCAAATCCAGCTGACCCCACCTTTAGCTTGGTTCAGCCTTTTTTTAATTTCGCTGACACAAAGCTCCTGCTCTCTTCTGTTTCAGTTCCAGAGGCAAAAAGCTCTCTGTCTCTACCTGGGAACTTGCATGGGCAGCCCTGAGTGAGATTAACACTGCCCAGCACCAGACAGGCAGCGTTTCGGGGGGAAATAAGCTGGTCGGTCACCTGCTAGTGGGTAAAGACATACCTGCCCTTCTCCCAGAAGACTCTTGGCAGAGATGAAAACCAGCCATGTGGGCAGCCCCAAAAAGGTTTCTTGACATTAGGTGCCCAGAGCCTTAAAAATTCCAACATCATTGGCATCCATGTGAAAACAAATTATCAAACTAGTCTCCCCAATTCTTATGCAGAGACATTTACTGAAGTGTTACGTAATGACATATGATAAAGGGGGAACCTTAACTCTCCCATGAAATGATTAGGTAAATATAGTTTATCTGTTTACTGAATGCGGGATCATGGAGGTATTAAAGGGTGTATCAAATTTATTAGTTTGAAGTATATAAAACTGTGTTTGGGCTGTAATCATAATTATATCAAACTGAAACTGAAAAGACAGAAATAACGTTGCAAATGCATTTTAGGAAAAGAGTGAAAGGGAACATACCAGAACATTTACAGTGGTTGTCTTTGAGGGGTGGGACTTGGGGAGCATTTGTTTTTCTGATCTTTTCCCCCCCAAGTTTAAGTACCAAACGTACATTCTAACTTTCTAATTGAAAAACTTACAGTCTCCAGAGGAGACAGTTTGGGGGGTGGGGGGATGAGCTTGAGTTATGGGATGGAAATCCTGTGAAATTAGATTGTTATGATCATTATACAACTACAGATGTGATTCATTCATTTGAGTAATAAAAAAAAAGAAATGAAAAAAAAAGTAAACAGCACTACATTTTATAGAAAGGAAGCTTATGCAGCCTTTATTTCTAAGATCAACTGTATTTAAATACAGGGCTAGACTTTTTTGGGGTCCTTGACCCAGGCTCACACGTCCTATCTTAGTTAAAGGATGTAGAAAAAGAATAAAACTGTATTTGGGTGGAGGACTGAGGAACCCATAGATGTTCTGCTCAGAGGACTCTAAACAATGGACAGATGAAGCTGGAGGGGAAAGAGAAACCACGAATGCATCGTGGGGTTGGGACACTGGGGCTCAGAGAGGTGCAGTTACTAGGACAACATCACACAGGAAGTGGTGGCCCCAGGACTGAAATATTTTCCTCAGTGGTAAAGAGGGGACAGCACTGCTCAATTCCAAACTGGTGAAATTTAAATGAACAAAACCAGGATCTCACTTAGGTGTCGTGCGCAAAGTTTGGGTCGGCACTCAGGAAGTGATATTTGATAAAAGTGGATTTTCTTACCTGGGGTGCCCAGCAACAAAGGAGAAATTGTCCTGACTCCAGAGTGAAAGAACAAGTCTCCAAAGAGCCTCAAGTGAAATCAGGAAAGCTGGAGGGAGGCTCCGTGCCTCTAAATCTGAGTGACGGGTGGAGATCCTCTATTTGCCTATAGGCCGATTTCAAAAGCTACAAGAAGCTTTTATTCCTTTACACCTAAAACGCAGCAGGGCATGGCCTTGTAAATGGGTCGGCTCAGGAGGGAGACGGTCTTCCTGGATGATGGGGCACTTTTCATAAAAGCAGACAGCACTTCCGCCTGTGGGGCAAATACATAAGCCAGCGTGAGCAGAAATAACCTGGGTTGGTTTTGGTCTTTGCGTGGCATTTGCATGGGGTCCGTGTCATGCTGCACTTGGTGACTGAAGAGGGAAAAAAGGCAGGACATTGACTGATGGAATAATGTGTAAAAGGTGTCCTGGGTGATGTGGTTTTTTTTTGGTCTGCCCAACCCGAGCGCAGACTCACCTGGAATTTCAACTCTAATTAAAACCGTGAACTTGATCCAGTGGGACATTGAAAGATGAAATGCTTATACTTTAAATAAAGAGACAGGCTGCTTGGGGTGTGTTATATCTAACTAGTTATAGATTGTGACACTATGAAGTTAAAATAGCTTTAAAAAAAAAGGAAAAAGAAATAGCAACGCTGAACTCTGATGGAAAAAACACACATATGAAACACGTAGGTTCTGCTGGTTGTAACCCTTCCAGATGGTACATGGAAATAGTCAGCAAAAGCCACCCTCAAGGTCTGGGACTCAACCGTTTCAGGTGTGTCCGTGGAAGCTGAGGAGGTCAATGAATGGAGGGAAAAGGCTGGATGCAGAAAGATGCTCATGGAGCCCTCAGTTCTAACAGCAAAACCTAGAAATAACCTGGGTGTCCCAGGGCGGGAGTTTCCAGATGATGGCCCGCCAGCAAGACGATGCATGAGGCATCCATTAAAATAACTGAAACCTGAGAAATAAGGTAATTGTGGGGGAAGATAAACGAAGGGCCCGTAACCAAATGAAACCACACAGTGAGAGGACGCGGAAGGTAATAAACAAGGGTGGAAAGACCTCTGTTAGAATCGTGGTATTTGAACCTCTCCTTTCCTTCCTCAAAATTGCCTTTATCGTGACTACATCATCGCGTTGACAGAATTCTGAGAATTTTTTTAGCCATCATGAGAACATCCTTTATTATTCTAAAAGGAATTCAGCCAAACTAGTTTGGATACATGGAAAGATACAGAAAGTGAACACACCCGGTAAATAGTGCCGTTTTAGATTTTTTTTTTTTAATGTAAATGTCTCAAAACGGTACTTGCTGGGGAGCAGAATGGGCAGCCCTTTGGGGAACCAAAGCCCTGGGCTCAGGGTTGACCCTCACGAAAGTCTCCAGGGCTCCCGCATTGCAGTTCAAAACAAAAACCACCCATAGCCCCATTTTCAAGAGCAAAAACCACAAGCCACAGCATCAGTCATTGCCGGGGATGCATCGGTTTCTTGTTTCCCATTGAGAAGCTGCAGAAAGGGCTCCCTTAATCCGCCGTCAAAGTGGAAACTGGCAGCCGTTTGGATTTAAAGAAGCAGAGAAAGGGAGCGGTTCCCCAGAGGAGTATCAACTCTGGCTCCCCATCCCATGTGGGTGGATGCTGTGGCCCTGGGGCAGAGGCGGAGGGCTCTGGACATAAAGTCCCCCAGAGCCTAAACCCAGAGAGAGACGGCCAGCTGCAGACAGACGTATTACCAGGACAGGAGAAAAGGGCTGTGGGGCTGAGCCCCCGGGCATGAGTAGATGGCCTGCTGGAGACAATCTGTAGAGTTTACATCAGACGTGGCGCACTGGGAGAACCAGAGCTGGTGCTTGCATGGGAAGCCAGTCTTCCCTTGTGAAAAATTCACCCATTGTCCACATTGTTTTTTCTGTTTAGAGCCACATCCATGGCATGAAGTTCCCAGGCTAGGGTTCAAATTGGAGCTGTGCCGACACCACAGCCATAACAATGTGGGATCTGAGCCACGTCTGCAACCTACACCACAGCTCACGGCAACACCGGGTCATTAACCAACTGGGCTAGGCCAGGGCTCGAACCTGGGTCCTCGTGGAAACTAGTCAGGTTCACTTCCGCTGAGCCACGATGGCAAGTCCCTGTACACATTTAATTACACGTACTGTGTGGGTCTGGAGGCCAACCCTTCAGGAGGGGGGATGTGGGGGAAGGCATGTGGACTTAAAGGCTCTGGATCCAGGTAGTGACTCTGCTGTTCAGCTGGTTGGGGATGGTGGACAGGTCACTTTATCTTTGTAAACCTCAGCTGCCTCCTCTGAGTATAAAATAAGATGGTGGGTGTGATTTGCCTAGACTGGCAACTGGCACAGAGTAGACGCTCAATAAATAGTGTCTGCAGGTAGCAAGAATGATGATGGAAGAACAGATCATTTTTACATAGAACTAAGGTATGTATTACATGTATATATATTAAAGATGCATATACAGATATATACATACATATGCATGTGTACACACACACACACACACACACCATGGCAGGTGGTGAGCAACAGCCTTGGGCTTAGAATAAGCTAGAGAAGGAGTGAAGCTTTAGACGACCCACTTGCTCACCTGTCAGGGAATTCCCCCACAGACTTTGCCAAGAAAATAGGGTGGGTCTGGCTGGAGCAATGACCCACAGGGACTGGCGATTTCTGACGAGGGGATTCAGGGCATAGTTTGTGAGAGGAGACCTGGTTCCTGTTTCAGGGCATCAGTTTAGCCAGTAACTTGGAGCCCTTTTGGTAAATCCGATTAGGACTCGGTGTACGGTGAAGACACCTACAGAGCCCAGAGATACTTTTTTATAGCTGGAGCTGTGGTGGGAGGGTTACCCTAAACTCTGATTTTCCACCACGTGGCACTCGATATATGTGTGTTGGATGCATGGATGAAGACCTATTTTGTCTGCTAGGGAGTGATTTTGTTTTTTTTACTGAAGTATAGTTGATTTATAATGTTTTAGTTTCTGGTTACAGCAAACTGGTTCAGTGTTACTATAGCTTATTACAAGATACTGAATATAGTTTCCTATGGTATAGACTGTAGACCTTGCTGTTTGTTTTATGCATAGTAGTGTGTATCTGCTAGCCCCAAAGTCCTAATTTATCTCTCTCTACCCCCTTCCCATTTGGTAACCCTATGTTTGTTTTCTATGTCTGTGAGTCTGTTCTTCCTTTTAAGTAAGTTCATTTGTATCCTATTTTAGATTCCATATAAAAGTGACATCACATGCTGTTGGTCTTTTTCTATCTGGTTTACTTAGTGTGATAATCTCTAGGTCCATCTAAATTGTTGCAAATGGCATTATTTCATTCAATTTTGATGGCTGAGTAATATTCCATTGTGTATATGTACCGCATCTTCTTTATCCATTCCTGTCAGTGGACATTTAGGTTCTTTCTTGGCTATTGTGAATAGTGCTGCAGTGAAGATACGGGTGAATGTATCTTTTTGATTAGCGTTTGCTCTTGGATGTATGCCCAGAAATGGGATTGCTGGGTCATATGGTAGTTCTATTTTTAGATTTTCAAGGAAATGCCATGCTGTTTTGCATAGGGGACTACACCAATTTACATTCCCACCAACAGTATAGGAGGGTTTGGGGAGCTGCTTAGCTGAGGATTATGTCCCGCTCCCCTGGTCAGGGTCCCCCACGCCTCCCTGTACCTCCAGTTGCAGGATCCCTGTGGGAATCAGTGCAAACGTCTGCATGGTGCAAGGAGGCAGCAGCAGAAGGCCCCCTGGTTCTCTTTGGCATTTCAAACATCACTTTGCCTGATGATGCTTCATCTTCTTTGCTGTGAACTCCCCCTTCACCAAGTCCCCAAAGCTGAGCCATAATGTCACTTCTCTGCTCAGCCTGAGATGTTGAGCTGGTGCCTCCTACTGGAAAAAGACATTTTCAGCTTCTTAGAGGAGTGGTGGTGCTGAAGTAGGTAAGCGGGCAGCTGAACAGAAACACACCCAGGTGTGAAGGGCAGTGCTTTCCCTTATAAACTGCGTGGACAGTGGCAAGTTATGAAACCTCCTGCCCTCAGAGTCTTCATCCATAGATGCAAAGAGGAGGCCACCTCGTAAGTCTATGGTCAGATTAGAAATTAGATTTAGGAGTTCCCACTGTAGCTCAGCACGTTAAGTCCCCATGAGGATGCTGGTTTGATTCCTGGCCTCATTCAGTGGCTTAAGGATCCAGCATTGCTGTGGCTGTGCTGTAGGACAACAGGTACTGCTCTGATCCGACTCCTAGCCTGAGAACTTCCATATGCCACAGATGCAACCATAAAAATAGGAAGGAAGGAAGGAATTAGACCCAGGTTTGCAGCTTGCCTAGCACAGTGGGTGGCCCACGCTCATAGTCACGATAATGGGAATTATTTTCATGAACATAATGTCTAGTCATCAAGAACCCTCCTCTCCTTCAGTGGTTACTTATTAGACACCTTTCAGATGACAGGAACAACTCAAGGCACTGGGGCCACAGTTATGGACAAAACAGACAAGGCTCACAAAGTTTGTTGTAGGAGGTGAGGAAAACAGTAAATAGATAGTCACATAATGTGTCCAGGAGTATTAAGTGTTGTGGAGAAAAATAAAGGGTAAGGGGTGGACAGATGGGGCGCCACTGTGAATGCAGTGGCCAAAATGTCACTTCAGCAGAAAGGGATCTAAGGCAGAGAAGAGACCGGCATGCAGTGTGTGAGGAAGCCACGAAGGTCTCTGGAGGCAGAATAGTTCAGCAGAAGGAACAGCAAGTTCTTGAGTAGGGAGGGTGCTGGTCTTATTTCAGGAGCACAAGAAGTCTAGAATGGCTACAGGTAGTGAGTAAAGAGAAAATTCTACAATATGAGGTCAGAGAGTGCTGGGGACCCATTATGGATGAACTCTTAGGCAAAGGTTTAAAAAGAAAAAAAAAAAAAAAAAAGGACTTTCCTCAGTGCAATGAGCCATTGTATCAGCATGCTGTGTAACAAGTAAGCCTGAAACTTGGTGGCCTAACAGGACAAACTTATTTTTTGCAGTTCTCTGGGGGTGACTAGAGAGTTTCTTCTTACCTGGGTTGGCTGGGCTGGGGCTGCGTCGCCTGGGATGGGCTTGGGTGCATGTCTCATGGGCAGCCTGGTGTCAGTGCGGACAGCACCCCCGGGCCTCACATTGTCCAGCAGCACAGCTCAGACTCATCCATAGGATGGTGGTTGCAAGATTGCAAAGAGTGACAAGAAGGGCCAAGCCCTAAGGCAGAGCACTTTTCAAAGTGGCCAAAGCAAGCCACCTGGCCAAGGCTGGAGTTAGAGTGAGGATCACCTAGAGTTGCTGTTGTGGCTCAGCAGAAACACACTTGACTAGTATCCCTGAGGATGTGGATTTGATCCCTGCCCTGACTCAGTGGGTTAAAGGATCTGGTGTTGCTGTGAGCTGTGGTGTAGGTCACAGACACTGCTCGGATCTGGCATAGCTATGGCTGTGGTGTAGGCTGGCAGCTGTAGCTCCAATTCGACCCCTAGCCTGGGAACTTCCGTATGCCATGGGTGTGGCCCTAAAAAGCAAAAAAAGAGGACCACCTAAAGTGTGGAGGCAGGGGTGAGTTGGGGAGGGGTTTTTTACAATTGCCATGTTTGCAAAGGGTCTGCCTCAGAAGCACTGGACGGTTTGGACCAGAAAAGTGACATTATCTGAGGCATAGTTTCAAAGGAGCCATGACAATAAGGATTTTGTTTGGGGAGAATATAGCCAGATGGGAGGATGGAGCCAGGCTCCGGACCCCTGGAAAGCAGTGGTGTTTGACCACAGAGCCAGAGGCCCCGAAACTTACGATGCTGTCCACCTGCCATTGTCAGGAGGTGCAACAGTGACACACACACCCCTGCCCCCACCCTCCTGGTACTTCAGCAAAGGCGGTCTCCCCACCTTGCCAAAGTGGCCTTTCTTACCTCACTGCTGGAATGGCCTTGGACACCAAGGTGGGAGTGACACAGGATGAGAGGGAGAGAATCTCCAAGCCACCCCCATTCTCATATGCAGAGATGCTCTCTATCACCAAGAACCTGGTGACTACAGGGGGAACAAACCATCGAGGGCTGAAATGACCCACATTCTGTAATAACAAAACCTCTTAAGGTGAAATTTGACGACAGTCATTTTTCTTTTTCTCTTCAACAGAAAATATGATGCTGGCATGCTAATTGCGTGAGACAACTCGGCCCGCAGACAGCCACAAAGCACAAAAACAAAACAAACTCAGAGAAGAAACAAGAATGGTGTTTTCCTGGCGTCTACAAGAAGCGCTTTATTTTTCCTCTAGATTTCTTTTCTAAAAAAACGAAACAAAACAAAAAACAAAAGCGAAACATTTAAACAAGACAGACTTCAGGTGATAATATTCAAGCATGTTCTTTTATTCAGCAGGATGGGAGGAACAAGAGGAAGTGGAGCAGGATGCTATACGGATGCACTGAGGGGCTGGGAACCTCCGTGATCAGGTTGCTTCTTAAGACTGTGAGTGAAGAATGAAGGGAACAACTTTTTATCCCACCCCCCAAAATACCCTGTGCATTCTTAAGGGCACAGTGCTTCCTGTCCTGCCTGTCAAGGTACCAAGGGAATGATTTGCAAAATTTGTTATAAATCCCTAAAGGATCTTTTGTATAGCTTTGGCAAGGGAGTCAGTGGACCAGGACTTCTGCGACTCACTAGTTGTGTCTGTCTATTCCACCCATTTCTAAGTGTCACCTCCATCTTGACTGGAAGAAGGTTCAGAGACGTCTCTGCCCAGTTTGCCAAGCCCGCTCTGATGAGATGAGGATGAATGAAAACAGTTATCTCCTGGATCAGTGCAACAAAGGATAAACACTGGCTCTCTCTTCCCTAAATAGGAAGAAGCCAGCTCTTGGCTCCAGTGTGGCCATGGGAGGCTGTGGTGGTGACTGGGTGGGACAGGGACGTGTGGCTATTCTGAACAGTAAGTGAGAATTGTTTGTGCTTCTACAGTGAGACAAAGAACCCGCCTATCAACTAAGGTTCACTTTCAAACAGGCCATCAACAGGGATGCAGAGAGACCCAAGCCTAACCCACCCCCAGAAAAGAGAGACTGTCCCTGAACCCCAGAATTCCCTGCTTCCCATTGATACTTAACATTTTTGGCTCTGTTGTGACTACTCTTATGTCCTTGCCTCTGGTAAACCTGGATCAGAGGGACTTGGAAAGCCCCGGGATAGTAAGTGGGAAAGGGTCCAGGGGTTGGCATTTACACACATATGCACGCACACAGGCCGTGCGTGTGCCGATCCTTGCCGATGCCCCCACTTAGCCGGATGAGCTGCCAAGGCCCTCTTGGATCAACCTCTCGCTGAGTGCCCACAGGGCCCGGGCCGTCTCTTCGCTCTGAGCTTCCGTCGAGGGCATACAACGGCAACAGTTGTTGAAATACATTCCTCCCAGACCCTCCAGTTCCGGAGCAGCAGCGCAGTAGACGGTGGTGGCAGCTCCTTGTTGCTGGAATCAAAGAAGAGAGACCATAAGAACATTTTTTTTTTTTTGGAAGAAAAGAGGTGATGGAGTGAGTTATTCTAACTAACTGGGAATTGGCAAGAGTCTCTCCCCAGCTGGTTCTGCGTGGCCAAGGGCACAGAATTGGGAGCCTTTGACTGTAAAAGGTAGGATGGGTCCATCCTGGGAAGATGTGTTCATAAACTCTGCACGTAAAGCTTGTGTAGGAAGAGGAAGCTTCAAAAATACATGACATGAATCAATATATCACATCACATGTCTCTTCTGAGCAAAAAGGAAAAGATGGGATCCTTTTGAACCTACAAGAGAAAATCCATCTGACTCTTTTGACTTCTCAATGCATAATGGAATGTCACTCAATGCATAATGGAATGTCACACCAAGATGTTTCTAGAACCTTCTGTCTGAATTCAACCCACCACTCTAATCATGGCTCATCAGGCCACTGAAAACACTAGTGCCACTGGTGCCAGATTTTTCCTTTTCTTTGCTCACTGTGCTGTTGGGAAGGGTTTGTGATGCTGTGTTAAAATGCTTGAAACACACACATATACACGTATTCCCCACCACACACACCTGCTTTGTGCCGACACAAGATGCATCTATTGATTTACCCTGATCCTGTGAAACTTTACAAATGTCATGTTCAGCTCATACTTGCAATGGGACTGTGACTTGGGGGTCCATGTCCTCCCAAGCCATTTCAAAATGCAAGTGATAATGAGTGCCATTGATCACGTCTGATTCACTTTTTGAGTATCAGTTGGCGCTGTGGCTAGGGAGGTGCGGGCCGACGGGGCACCATATCATCTGGGCTGACAGAATACTGTCAGGGATGCTGTAAAGAGGGCAAGAAATCACTTTGCTTTGCAAGCCATAATTAAAAATAATAGGCTGGTGCTCAGAGAGAGACACGGTAGGCACGGCTCTAATTTAAAACCAATAGCGTTTATCTGGCATCTTATGATTATTTATGTGCATCACAGCCCTGCCGCATTGACTAATTATCAGTGGATAGGGATGGGGGGTTGGCAGAAGAGAATGGAGAAAGGTAACTGGGGATAGGATCACCATTAGGAGAACATCAGGGACGAGGGGTTTTCATTTACTCCCCAAGGCTTACAGTTTTTCTGCCCCTACAGGGTTTTTAGACCGTGCCCAAGCAGAGAGTTTACTGGCGATTCCCACCGCCCCATGGTTTGGTTTGCATTCCCTATGGTTGTGCCCTAGAACCATCGAGAGCCAAGGTCACTCTGAGAATCAAGATCTCAAGGTATTATAATTTTAGGGAAGTACTATAGAGCACTCCTGGAGGTTTTTTTTTTTTTTTTTTTTTTTTTTTTTTGCGGCTGGAGGTGGGGGCGGAGGGGGGGAGCGGGCAGGAAGGATGCTTATTGAATTTGTCTGCAAACCAAATGGTCAAAGATATCCAACTAATATGCTTGTGGAGAGGTGGGTAGCGTGGTGTGGGGATGCGATGGAGGCTTAGGTGCTGATAGTAACGGGCTGCTTGATTGTACCGGACGAATCCTGTTGGTCCAAAACATGAACCCCTGACATGACTTCATGTAACGAAATAGAAACTGGTTGGTTATTTCTCCAACCCCCTCACCTATGCCCACTCCCAAATAGTCAGCAGTTTTCTTGAATTTGGCTGTTTCTCTTCAAATGGATTCATGTGCCTCAAGTCTAATGGACAGAAGGCTCTGTCATCCACATTTCCTCTCACTGAATTATTATTCCTGATAACCCTCAGCCTAGCACCTGGCACATTTAGCTAACAAACTTAAGTGGCTTATCTGATTCCCGCATCCCGTACGGAGAAAAAAGCAGCACAGTGTCCCTAACGACAAACGGAATAATGGCAATATTCATCCTGCCCACCCAAGCCAAACTTCATCTTGGCCTTGACTCTTAGCAGAAGTTGGTGTTGGTGTTTTGCATAATTTTCTGGCTATCTCATATTTCCATTTTATTTTGCAACTGCCAAAACCATCACAGAGCCATGAGGAGATTTGCCATCGGCTCCCACGTGGTGAGAGAATCCAGGCAGCTTAGCCGCCAATCCAGGCTCCCCCAACCCCACCCCAGAGTGGTTATACTAGCAGCATTCATGCATCACAACAAACTGGCCTTGCACAGTTCCAGCAATCCTGAGGAAAGATCAAAGTTGGCCACTCGGGAGAGCAAAAAGCAGAATTCTTCCAAACCCAAGGTAATCTTTTTAAATCTCTGACCATCTAAAATGATACCATGTTGCACTCTCTTGGATTTTTGGAATAGTGTTTTTGCAGTGAAATTTCTGCACTTAACATTGATTCAAAACCGAGTTGATGAGGGAGCTGGAGTCACGCGTTTTCCCTCCATGGGAATCTAAGAGCGATTGCGAATGACCTCATTTCATGTAAACCTCCATTTGGCTACCATGCTGAAAACCATAAATGTTAGAAAAGCCTCTTTTAAAATCAAGAACTGGCTTTGATTCCTCCACCACTAGGGTCAGGGTGATAGACAATTTTAATCCCATCACGAGTGGGATCTGGCTTTGCAGAAAAACACAGTACAGCCGGGCATCTGAACGCAAGGACCACCTCCTCCACTCCCAACATCAAGGATGGACACTTGGCAAAGTCTCACTCTCCGATTCACGCTCTGTTCAACTAACATTGTTTCCTTTCGTCTCTTGCTGGACAGTTAAATGGGGCTTTTAGTCCCAAGCCCCCGACCCTCACGGCTTCTCAGGGAATGCTCTTTCCAGCTGCACCAATGGCAGCCTCTGAGTGATATCTTTACATGATCGGAGGTGACGACAGTTTCATAGCAAGTTCTAATTTTTGGCGCATCGGCCTTTTGGTCTGCCTATCATCAGAATGAGACCGAGACGCATTAGAGAAATCTCATTAGTAAATAAGCCAGTACTGCTGATACAAGATAAACCATCTTTAGGAAAAGAAAATTTACAAGAGCACTTTCGTCACCGTCAAATGACTTTCATGCCACTTTGGGGGGCATCAGCACATAATTCAGAAAAGATGAAAGAGCCATATAAAGGAAATAATGTTAACAACGCTGTTATAAACTGTGAGGCAATGCTTTGCTGGTTGTCACCACTGCTTAGTGATGCATCCTGATAAGATAATGCCGTATCTTGACACAGAAACGCTGGCTGGAGCTGTGGGTTGCCCTAAGTGACTTTCTGAAGAACAATTTATGGGGCGCCTGTAGGTTGATGCAGCGGCTGATCCTGGGAACCGGAGTGTGGCGACTCTGTCCCCTGGCAGGGACACGGAGTTAGGATGTGACTGACAGGAGACCGGGGATTTCTGGGAAGCCCAGTAGACTCTTTAATCATGCCTGGATGCCGTTTCTGATCGGGTCAAACATTTGCGAGCCGCCAGAGGAGAGCTACGCCATCAATCTTGATAGTGTACGTAAAATGACCTGGGATTCTTGTTTGGGATTAAGTTAAGAGTATCTGCGTAATAAGGGTTCATCATTCTCTTTCAGAAATCATTTGTCAGACAGGCAGCACAGTGTTTACCCCCAGCAAGGTGAGATTTTAGAAAGCGGTTGCTGTTTGTTTATAGTTGGGGCCCTGAGGTCTAAATTATCCATCCTGCCCCAACTCTTTGTTGGGATCAGAATGTGGAGGAGCCACTTTTCATCAACATTTATTTGATAACCACTAGCCATCAATTTGCAGCTGTCAGCATGGAATACAAATGAATATTGACTCTTGGAGAGAACCAGGTACAGAGGTTTCTGACCAACAACCTACAGTAAAGGAAGAAATCCACCCACCCACATCTTCGGATTTGTAATGCATCGGTTAGTTTGCTAATATAACGTACATCTTAATAAGGACATGTTACTCAACGGATGTTTCGTTTTGGGGTTTCTCTGTTTTTAAATGCATGCTTCTTAAAAGGAAAGAATAGATTCCAGTCTTAAGGTAGATTTAACTCTGAGACATATAAAAATATTAGACACACTATCATGAGCTATCTATATATCCAGTGATTTCGAGAGTAGTAAACATTCTAAGATTGCTTTACTACAGATGCATTGACGGCAGGACGTTGCATGGCCAATGGTGAGTGAATTAATCTATGCAGAAAAGCAGAGTTGAGGAAGGAAAGGCAGCATGAAGCTTAGAAGAGACCCAGAACCCCAAGGTCCAGGCAGGAGAACAGCCCTTTTGGAAGTGGGCAGTGATCACTGTGCTAAACCCCAGGACAAAGACATTTGTAGGCTTCAGAGGAAAAAAATGACACATGCCTCTTTCCCTGTTACTCATCTGGGGCCTGCTAGACAAAGCAAACACTGCCCAGATGTAGACCCAGCCATAGCTCCAATGGCCCTGTGAATATGGCAGAATAATTGAACCTGGAGCCCGGGTAGAGATGGGCCAGAGAGCACAGGTGTCACAAGTGGGATAAATGGCTGCCTCCACACCCTCTCTGCCCTTGTCCATCTCCCAGGAACATTCCCCAAAGAGAGGTCACAACCAGTCTACTGGAAAAGTGATGCAGTGTTTCGGAGCTCACCTCCCGAGACCGTGGTGCTTGGTACACAGGCGTTCCTCAAAAACAATATGGTTTAAATCACTGGTTTGAAAGAAAAAAACAAAAGCGAGCTGCTCCAAAAGGTTGTGTGTTTCCCACTCACCATCTGAGAACAGTGCTTTCAGCTGGCAAAGGAGCAGCAAATTCTGTTAGTTTGCAAAGCGAGGCAGCTTGCGTGGGACTTGAGGCTCACGGGCCTTCCCAGTGGTGGGACCTTAACCCACACATCCCATTCTTGCTTGTACAACTGAATGGATGGCTGGGACATAAGTGCGAGTCAGTAACAAACCAACTTCCACCAAGATGGTGTGAGATGAGAACAAAGCAGAAAACATGACTTGAAAGGACTGTCCACATCGTCGAGCTTTTCTGGTGCGTCCTTGTGGATGGGGGCTGTCGGTGGTGACAACGGCTGGCCTCTGCTGAGAGCTTATGATTCCTCTGGCACCATACAGGGGGCTTTATGCGTACGATACTCTAAACCCTACATGGTGCTACAAGCCACGGGAAGTCATTATCCCCATTTACGGAGAAGCCCATGGAGCACCAGAGATCCAAAGCCACACAGCTATTCTCACAGATGGACCCTCCAGAAGCCACACCGGCTGCAACACACAACCTCCTTCCCAAACATGCCACATGCATGTGCACGCCGCCCATTCCCTGTATGTCTCTGCCTCTTGGCTGTGGCTTTCTGAGGAACCCTCTTCTCAGCCAGGCCACGTCTGACCACCGTGTGCAGCCCTGACACGGTCTCAAGTGAAATGTCTGGGCCGTCGTGTGCTCGGCTGAGAGATGTTAAGAGGCGATTTCCCACTGTTGATTTAGGCAATGAACTAAATTGAAATTATATCCATTTGGATTAACAAAAATGAAGACTCAGCGCCACCTCAGAAGATCCGAGAGCAAATGACCCTGAACAAAACGGTCGCCTGCTTCAAAACACCATCTCCAGGTGCCACGTTTGCCCAGCTATGAATCTTCCATTCTTGGACAACAGATTTTTTTTTTTTTTCAAAGCATGAACAGAACCACATCAAAGCAGGGACACCCAAGCAATCTCCACCTTATGACATGCACACCCACAGAGGATGAGGAAGGCCTTGTGGGGGATCACATCTGACAGGTGGCATCAGGTTTGCAGAGGAACCTCTGATCCATCGCCTCTGCTGCCCTCCCCCATTAATTCCTAGCCGATGAATTCCACCTTATTCCCAACACTCGACTTCTGCAAAGGCAGCCAACATTATAGGCTTAGAGACGTGCAAATACATCCTGTCGGTGTCAAAATAGAACTTTCTTCATAGCCCTCAAGTGTTTTGCTAACTCACTCACGGGCTGTTCTTAACATTTATCAGAGGAGGGAAATCCACTCAATTTCTCAAATGGAAAAAGTGAAGAACGTCAGGGAGGTGGGTGTTTGTTTTAACGGTGGAGGCTGTGAAGGTCTGTGACAAGGTTCTGGAGAAGCCATGGAGACCACCTCTGGATCGTAGCCTGACGGGAGAGACTGTGTCCCTGTCACAGTGCATTAGCCTCTTTACCTCCTGCCACAGGGACACGGCTTCGTTGCTAGAAAGAGGACCACAAAGGCAGCGATCCTCAGAGGTTCCTTTCTAGCTGATCGTCCCTCCCATGGCCAGTAAAGGAGTGTCATTCCCCAGATGACACTGGGACACGGTCTACCAGGGCTTGACGGCAGCTGCTCTGAGGGAGAGCTCAGTGACGGGACATGCCAGCCCATCACCATAAATATTCTTGGTCCTGGCAGAGGGCACAGCCCCGAATTACAAAGGACATCTTGAATGGGGTGTTTGGGGGGCACGAATGGGACACTGCTTTCACCTAGCAGCCTCCTTTCACGGCCTCCTTTGGGAAAGAATCATGATGATGTGGAGGCTTTCTTGTGTGCAGTTCAGGCACCCCAAATATCATACCCCTCAATACCTGTTGGACTACAGAGAACCCCCCTAGTCTCCTTGACAAAAGGCATGGTGCTCCAGGAAGACCATTAAGGAGTTTTCAGAGGGTGACTTGAAGACTAAAGCAGAATGAGTTGGAAAGTCAGGAGAAAGGCTGGAAAGGCTTTTGTAAGGCAGGAGAATAGATTTACCTTAGGTTCTGGGGAAGGAAGGGCAGCCAGTCCCAGCCATCCAAAGACGTCCAGAGCCACGTCTGTTCTGGGAAGGCCAGGTTCCAGAGGATTTTTTGCTTTGGCCATCAGCAGGACTTCGGGGCAGAGTGACCTTGGGAGATTTTCAGGACTGTGTTTTGAATTCAGCGAACTGCTCTGAACTTTCCCTTGACACGAATGAGGCCCTTTTCCTATCTCCTTCGTGTTCCAGAATCCTTGCCATCACTGTTCCAATGGTTCCATGACAGATTTATGGCTGGTCTCAAAAGCGTGGAGGTGGACTATTTAGAATGATTTCCTCTTTCTGAGACCTGCTGTTACTGTGAGATTCTAGACGTGTTTTGGTGCAGTGGAAAGTCCTCCAGAGGAGGGAAGGAGAAAGCAATGGCTAAGTCCGGTCCAGTGGGGGGGTGACCTTATTCGTACCTGTTCCACCTTTCGTTTGTGCCAAAGATGTTCTACAACTGATTGGGCTGGAGAGAGACGGTCTCATTAAAAATAAGAGCTGTCGTTGACTATTCGTATGCCCATGAAAGAATTCCCTGGGCGTTTCCTGCCAAGGCAGCCTGCAGTACCCACACTGCTTTTCAAATAGGGCGTTCTCTTGCTGGGATGGAAGATGGCACTGGGGAAGCCATCCTTCCATGGGTTTCTTGAAAATGACTAAGCAGAAGGACCATCGAAATTTGCCACCACAATCAGCATCACCCTTGTACCTGGGACAAATCCGGTAGCCCGTTTCTGGGATTTTTCCAACCGGGCCACCTCGACGCTAATGCTAAAGGACTCCTGAGTGTTTATGAGAGAGAAAAGAAGATATTTCGCTTGTGTTAATTTGAAACATTTTGCATTTTCACTCTACTTCTTTAACCTCGGTGATAGCTGGCTCTGTATACTGTATATAAATGGATGCCTCTGTATTTGCCATGCATACTGAAATAAACCTTTGGCATCATGGCCAGGCAGAATTCATGGGTTCCGTTCCAATATAATGGTGCAAAGAATAGCTTCACAGTACAGGTGAAACCAACAGCTCCCCCCTTCCCTTCTCCTGCACAGAATCTCTCCACTGGGTCGGGTCCGCCTGCCCACACTGGCTCTTTAAGAAAACCAAGAGCTGACCATTTTTGTGAGCCGGGAGGATTTGGGGGCCAACCCCAAACAAGCTGTCCTGCCTTGAAGGTTGACAGTTGATTTACACCTAGGTCACACAGAGAGTCTATGACATAGCACTGAAAAGGCACAGGGCGGTAGGGGGTGGGGGAGAGAGAAAACCCGCAGGGTCTTCCCTGATGGGGCCACATCATGGTAAGAGATGAACTCTTAACTCTGTCTTCCAGCCAAGCATTAAGAACACGGAGGCTGCCACCACGCAGATCTCCCAGGCAGGCCCCCGCGCCCAGCCCCACCGTTTCAAGGCGAGCATGTCTGCGTTAGGTTTGTGCATTTTCCTAGAGAACTCACTCCAGCAGATCATTTCTCAGGCTCAAAGACGCTGGCCTTGTTAATATTTCATTTAGAACATACTGCGGAGAGCGTCTCATTTATATTACTTCCATAATTAATGGTGAGAGCGCAGGCACTGCCTTGATAAGACAGATCTCGTCACCGTGGTCGATGCGTAAGGAGAAACAATAGATATTTCATTCACCAGCAGCTTGTCGCTAGTTAGTGGGAATGATCATGCATGCTGTTGCTTTAATTGCCAGGGTAAATAATTCTGCCTCGGTGTTAGCATTTTAAAGCACTTGATGCAAATAGACTAGGAACTGAACACACACACACACACACACACACAAACTACCTTGATTATGCAATATCTTAGCATAGAAAGTTACAAAGGTATGTCTTTTTAAAAAAAAATCGCATTCTATCATGCAAATATTATCTAAATATGCATGTGCTGACGACTCATCTACTGTATTTTAGGAAATACAATTAGGCTGCCTTTCTCTTCTCCTGTGTGGACTGTAAATACCTGTAGATCTTTCTCTTGTTTCCTTATGTAAATATATGTAAATACTAACAAGCCCTGCATGCTGATATTCTAGGCAATTTCAGGTCCTTTTATAATCTGAAGGCATGTACTTGAACTGGTTTGTTAAAAGGAAAAAACAAAAAACAAACAAAAAAAACACCTCTCTCGAACTCTTTAAAGCTGCATAGAAATTAAAGATTTCTTCCTAGACCGTTGTGGCTCCTTTTGTTTACCTGCTTGTTCCCCAGCAGAGCCCCCCTCTCACCTCCTCCCAGGAAAGGGACACCTGGGTATCCACCAGGCCCTGGAACACTTGGCTGAACTATGTGGCTTGGGTCTTTACACACTTCCCTCTGGTTTTCTACAGAACTTCTAGAATCGTAAGCCTCTTTGGGTTTACCTATCATAAGATTGCGAGGAAAATAATTGCTCTCTCCTACTCCCATGCTAGCCCCACAGGGCTAGAGACTTAATAGCCCCCGACCCCCTGAGCCAGGAAACAGTCATTCCTCTTTCAAAGATGCAGAAACCAACTCGCAGCAGAGAAGCACTTGCTTCAAGAGACAAAACTATTCAATGCCTCCCCAAGCTCACTTCTTTCCTGTATATCAGCGGCCACTAAGTTAACTTTTCCTGCAAAGGGTGACAGAGGAACTATTTTAGGCTCCGCAAGGTCACACGACTCAGACCTGCCGCGCCTGTTCTGAAAACAGCCGTATAGACGACACCTGCCCCAGGGAAGATGCCTGTGTTCCAATAAAACTTTATTTACAAACACCTCTGCGCTACACCCGCAGCTCGGGTGCTCGGTTTCCCTTTCACACGGTGTCATGTTTGAGGGACTGGGGAGAGCCTGTGATCAACCGGAAATGCTCCATCTCGCCCCTGAAAGTAGCAACCCTACGTGCAGAAGCCAGGAAACATCAGGGAAGGGGGCAAAAACGAAGTCCCTTGAGCTTATACCTCAAACTGTCTTCCTCAGACACATCTCACTGCCAGGCTTCAGTTGAGTTGTTTTTGTTTTTTTTTTTTTTTGGTTTTCACAAATGGGGATGGAGGGGAAAGTATGAAAGACGAAAGGTAAAAAGAAAAAGCAACGGAGCACCACTCGCTCTTCAAGCAGGGGAAGGAGGCCGGTACCCCGGGGTAGCTATGGAAACCAAGCTGCACGTAAACTTCCTAATGGTTGGAAAACAGCGTCTCCTTTTGAAGGTGTTTTTCCCAAGTATGATGCTCCGGTGCAGATGCATTAATTGACAGTTTCCTCCCGGACTTTTCTTTATTGAAGTTTCCAAACTTAATCTGATGGCACAAGGAACTCTCTGGAGCCCTTGAAGGATGCCGCAGTTAGGTCTTCAGAAAACTGAGCCAGTGCTGGCATCCTGTACACATGCAAGCTGATTCCCCTGCAAAGCGAGTGGAGCAGCAGCCCTCGCTCCCTGCGGTTTTCCCTTGAAAAACCACACACACACTACTGTATAAAACACGATTAATGAGAACCTACTGTACAGCACAGGAAAATCTACTCCATAGTCTGTAAGAACCTACATGGGAAAAAAGAATGGATGTGCGTGTACAGAGGGCTGATTCACTTGGCTGTACACCTGAAACCAATACAACCTGGTAAGTCAACTATACTCCAATAACCAACCAACCAACCAACCCACCCTGCGTTCACCTGGGGAGGCGAGAGGTCCTTTCTAACCTCAGCTGAACCAGCATCAGTATCAACCCTTTAGTCGTGGAGGGAACTGAGGAGAAAGAGCAGGTGGAGGAAAGAGCTGGGTATTTTTGCAGATGGGGTAGCAGCATGGGATGGCACCAGGAGCGGAAGCCTGAGGTTCGTGAATTCGAGTTCTGGTTTTGCCCCCTGGCAGCTCTGTGCGGAGACACAGCCTCAGCCTCCTCACCTGTAAAAGCGGCATCACAACAGCCCCCTCACCTGGTTCTTGGGGTGACGAATGAGAACAATGGCAACTTCCCCAGTACACAACTGACGCCAGTTCAAGGGTAGCTACGATTCAGGGTATTAAAAATCTAGAGGGGGAAGCACACAGAACACCATATCTCAGCTGCCCTTCATGTGAGGGACTTAAAATAGGAGAGTGGACAGTTCTACCTTCTCAGTAGGAAAGTCAAGCGGCACTTTTCTCAGCCCCCCCTTACCCAGCATCCTTGGGTACCAGGCTGGTCACAGATTCCACTGCTCCCCCGGCCACAGAAACTCGAGTCACGTCCACATCCATGAAATGGGGGCACCGACATTTGAACAACGGCCACAATCATTTGTTAAACGCTATCAAGGGAGTTCCCGTCGTGGCTCAGTGGTTAACGAATCCGACTAGGAACCATGAGTTTGCAGGTTCGGTCCCTGGCCTTGCTCAGTGAGTTAAGGATCTGGCGTTGCTGTGAGCTGTGGTGTAGGTCGCAGATGCGGCTCAGATCCCGCGTTGCTGTGGCTCTGGCGTAGGCCGGTGGCCACGGCTCTGATTGGACCCCTAGCCTGGGGACCTCCATATGCCGTGGGAGCAGCCCTAGAAATGGCAAAAAGACCAAAAAAAAAAAAAAAACAAAAACACTATCAAGTTCCACGTGCTGCCTCCTGCCCTGCCCTTGGCACACACCTCCCAGAAATCTCCACCTAGCCCCGGGCAATGAGTCTGGAAAAGGGGAAGCACAGAAGATGGGAGCAAATGCCGTGAAAACGAAGTGCAATGAAAACGTACACCACTAGCTGCTGGGTAGCGGCGGGGCTGCCCCAACATTCCTTCAAAGTTTCTCTGGAAAACTTACAGCAAAATGTCAGTAAAGCACACGTCTCCGTCCCCATGGGGTATTAACCCCATTTCACAGAGAAGAAGACTGAGGCCCAGACGTGGTACTGACTGGCCCAATGTCCTCCACCAGGTAAGCGAGGACATCCTCTCTGGAATCCATGCCTCCTGGCTCCTGTGCTGCTTCTCTAAGAGGCCCCCATGCCGCTCTGTTATACTTCATATAGTCTACCCTCCTGGGTGCAAACTGGCCTTCCCACACCATTCCTACCAGGCAGGCAGGTCTTGGGGGCTCCAACTCAGAGCCCAGAAATCAATCAGCTCAAGAGCAAAAGCAACCCACGAAGGCATGAATGTAAAGTGGCATCCGTTCGTTTGGTGGCTGTTTAATTTGGCTTTTGATGCTCTTGCAGACCCTGAAGGCAGAGGGTTAGTCTCACTCGCTGAAAACATCCCAGCAGAGTCAGAAACACAGATGCCCGCCACCACGCTGGGCGTCTCTCTGAGTTGGACCCAAAACTCAGAGATAGCGGGGTGGGCAGACTGCATGGGAGTTGGTCTCAACCAGGAGATGCCTGGATGGGAAACCCTCTGGCCTGACCCATCTTCCAGCTCCCACTCTCGCATCTTGCTGCAGCAGATTCCACATTCCAGATTTTAGAAGCTACAAGACAACTGCAGCCCAGTCCTGACAATTAGTCACACAGTTTTATCACAGCACTCACCTGCCGGCCCTTTAATCATTGCCCATCCAAACCCATCCTGCATTCACCTTTCAGCCAGGTGAGCACGGCACGTAAGAGCTGCCTTAGGGAGGGTGAGTGCAGCCCCAATGTCAACAGTCAACAATAGCAAGGCAATAATGACAATAGTAACAACTGTTGGTTACAGAGGGTCTGGCCTGCTATGTGCCAAGGACCTATTATTACTCCCGATTCTCAGAACAACCTTACCAGGCGGGTATCATCCTTGACGCTACAGGAGGTGAAGTACCACACGGCCAGGCACCTGGAAAGCGCCAGAGCCAAGATCCGAACTGAGTCTGTCTGGGTTCAAAGCCCATGTTCTTGTTCATGGCTACTGCCCCCTCTGACCCCACACCCTGTGGACTCTAGGGCATCCAGGAATTATGCATAAACGAGGAAACTCGCCCCATCAGGCCATGTAGGTGCTCCCTCCCTGGCAAGTCCACAGAGCCTTGGGACCCTTCCTCCTAAGCTCCCTTGGCCCTCAGCCCCCTGGCTGCCGGCCTGGCACCCCCAGGTCTGGGGGCATCATTTCCACCTGCCTGTGGTTGGGGACGGTACCCTAGGGGGTCGGATGCCCCTTCCCTGCAGCATTCCCCTTCTGCAAACTGCTGCACCTGCAAGGGAGATCCTGGAAGCCGGCAAGGCTCGGGTTTTATGGTTGGCTGTTTGTGGGCTGTCTGGCCTCGTCCACCAGGGCGGGCTCACGACCAGCCAACTGCAGTTAAACTCTCCTGCCCTCACAATTCAAAGAAATGCTGAACTCAGGACCATGGGGGGACACCGAGGGACCTCTCACTCTGCTTTTTCTCCCTTCCTCTGGCTGCCACACCTGGTAGGACTCGTTGGCTCACAACTGCCTGGCTTATAAACAGGAAGATGCACAAATATGTGAGGAGCTGCCCCGCAAGGTATCAGTGAGGACTCAGCCAGGTGTGGAGACAGCCGCCAAGCGGCCAACATGGTTCAAAAAATCTGTCCTCTCCGGGCTGTGCCCTCTGGATTCCTAACTGAATGACTTTGTAAGGCAGTCCCCTAACATGTGGGTCCCTATGGAACTGGTTACCTTCTGTGGCATTTACTAGGAGCCAAGCCCTAGAATTTTTGCTGAGCGCTGGCAAGCCCTGTGGAGGTATCATGATCCCCATTTGATTTACAAGGCAACTGAAGCTCCAGCAAATATAATGACTTAGGAACAAATCATTCTGCTTCGTTGAGTTCTGTAAGAGAGGCACAGGCCTTAACGCTTCTGGGGAGGGTCTGGGCTTTGCACCCCCGTCTCCCCAGTTATAGGCAGGGCCCTGAAGCTAGAGAGGTAAGGGGCAAAGGGCAAGGGGCAGAGTCGGGAGCAGAGCCCAATCACTTGCGCCCCAGACCAGATGCTGACGTTCACAGTCTGAGCGCTGCAGGATCTGCACATCTGCACGATCAGAGCAGCTTTTTTTGACCACCAGATGTAGCTAATACTTTTAGAGCATGCCAGGCCTGCAGTAAAGAAAGGTTTTACGAGTACTGTCTCATTTATGACACCTGCACGCGACAGACATGGCATCTGAGGTCCAGCAAGCTTAAGCAACTTGCCCAAGGTCACATGGTGGTAAGCAGCACCACTGGGCTTTGAACCTGGGTCGTCCGTGCCCTTCACCCCTTGTTGCCTGGCAACTTGGGCCACAGAAATCAGGCCCTCACAATGACCTGTCACTTACTTATCCAATGGTAGACAAACGTCTCTGGTTAGCCAGCTGCTCTAATAAGGGCATCTAGACGCTTAAATGGGATGTGACCACTGTGATGGCGACCAGGCTTCAATGACCCAGAAAAAGTCCTAAGAGACTCTAGGTGTTGGTTACCTCGAATCTATAATCAGAGACTCTATCATCAAGTCCTAAAAAAGATCAATCTCTTATTAAAAATGTACCCTTTTAATAAGAAAAAAGGAGTTTATTTTTCTTACTTGTTTTCACATTTACTATTCTCTTCACCTGCTTTTTATTCTCTAGATTTTGGTAAAGGACCAACTGACTTACAGTGTATTACATGTGGGGCCAGATCCATAATTGCTCCACACTTCAGGACCACTTCATCCCTCCCTGGAGGCTGGTAATTAGAGAGCTAGGGCTTCAGTTCAAGGCCACGGTATCTGCAGGGTCCCTGCATCACAATCCCAGCCCAACTTCATGGGCAGATGCGCCCTGACCTTTGCCCTGCATGTTCAGATTTTCACTTCGAGTAGGAAGTATTGGGGAAAAAAAATAAATGGATTGCCAACCTGTAGGTTTTGCCTGGCATGACAGAATTGCCTCTCCAAGGCATGTAAAAATCCCGGACGACTACCAACCACCCTTTTGTAGGGCCGAGGAGTATATTAATAGGATCACTCAAGTTTACTTTCCTGTGAGTTGCTTTGAGATCAGGAGACGTGACAAGACAGGTCGGGACCTCGAGGTCATGAAACCCCTGGGGCGTGTCAGGTACCGTGGGAAAGTATAAGCCCAAACCACTTTGGGGTACCTGGGGACCGGAGTGACACACACTTGTGACTTTCAGACACTGTTCAAGATGATCCTTGTAACCATCTTGATTCTGAGAGCTGATTCTGCTCAGGTGGCTCCCTTCACCCAGGACTGAGTCGGTAGTAAGTCCTAAACATCATTCTAGAAACTTCCCCAAGTCTCATTCAATACAGCAAAGACTCTGCAAAGCAGAAAACAACGCCCCTGTAGGGATGAGGAGACCAAGGCTCAAGGACTCAGAACGTGCTCCAGGTTATACAGAGCCCTTGAATGCAATGCCAGGATCCAAAGCCAGACCAGTTGGACTCCAGATCTTATCACTGCTCTGGTTCACTGGGCACTGTGCTCCCTATGACTTCAGCCTCCTTGAAGACAGCACGTTGCCTTAGGTCCTTTCTGCAACAAGGGGGATCCATAGGATGACAAATACAACTGTCTACCCCCCATGTGCCTCTCATCAAGAGATGCAGGATCTGGGACCCTGTACAGTTGCCATGGGAATAGGAGGATCTGGGAGGAGGGAATGGAGAGCAGGTAGGTAGGGTACCAGGGAGGAGAGAGCAGGGGCGCCTCATGGGACTGGACATCTCTGGACAGTGAATTATTACTTTTCATGCGTTAATGGAAGCAGGGCTCATACAGACTCAGAATTGACCCTTTCTGCCCAGCATCACCAGCCTTTGGTGACCCCAAGCATAGAGCCGGGGCATGTGCTCTTAAGCCAAAGGTCACTGCGTGCACCTTGGCCACCGACGGGAGAAGATGCAGAGAAGAGGATGGTACGTGTTCACACTGCACTCCTGTAACTTTAGCAAAGGTGCCAAACCTCAAAACTGCTTTGGGTTTCATCACTTCCTCAAATGAAGGCACAAACAGGTCCCCACCGACTAAACGGCCGGAGAAAAGCCTGTCCTAGAACTGAGTGATGTTACTGTCCCCTCTTTCCAAGAGGGTAGCTGCAAACAAGTGTATCCTTCCCATCTGGGTTAACAGAATCTTTCCCCTGTGGGAGGAATAACATGTTCACATAAGAAAGAGACCGGTGACGTGAAGGAAAGGAAAAAGAGTGAAACTTTCTCTTCCTTCTCGATTGATAATCCCCGACGTAGGGTATATCTAGAACAGCAGAAGAACCTCGCCCACTGCTCTTGCTGCGGGATTCCAGGTACCGCCACCTGGATGGCTTCCCAATGAGCTTCTGACACTGGAGTGGACACTGTGGCATGCTGCTCAGATCCCCATTCTGAGCCAGGGAGACCCTCGTTTCCCCAGCTGCTGGGCTGCTGTTTGCAGAAGGCTGGAACCCCTTCTTCGAAGTGCCCTCAGCCAAAGGAAGCTGCCTCACCCAAGGACGCACCCCTCCTCCTCCAGGAGGCAGCCACAGCAACGACTGCCTGGCCTCTTTGTCCCAATCCAGGACATCTCTGAAGGGCCACCCCGGCTTCAGTCTCCTCGGGACTGGCCAACATGCCTGTTGCTCCTACATCACATCCCAGGCTTCCCTTTGCCCCGTCCTGCCGGCCACACTACCCCACCACCACTGCCAGGCATGGATTTTTCCCCAGAGGACCCGTGAACAAATAACAGCTGGGTGACGCTGAGAAATACACTTAACCACGCTGAGCCTGCTTCCTCAGCTGTAAAACGGAGAGGCTGGTATTATTTGACGGCATCATTTTGATAATGAAGTCCGACCACGTCCGTAACATCCTTCCACAGAGCTGGCGCCTAACTCTCAGCAGATGAAAGCAGGTGGGGGGAGCAGAAGCAGAGGCTGTCACTAGTGCTCTCTATCGGCCTGATTTCTTCCTATCCTTCCCTTGGGGGAATGCGACACGGTCCAAAAACACTAGACTTGGGGGAGCTTCTGTTTAGACACGGAAGATTCAGTTCAGGCCTTTTTACCCGCCCTCCCTCCAGAAATGCGATTAGAAGTATAATAAAGGGGGAAAAATGTTTACCTCGGTGATCAAGAAATACCAACAAAAAAAGAATTGGAAGATGGGAAGCAGATGGAGAAGCGTGAACTCCTGACGCAGCAGAGCGGTGCCTACAGAAGAGGAAGGCACTGAGAAACACGCCAATTCCGGCACAGGAACTCGGCAACCGAGAGGAGGTGGCAGAGGCCAGGTCTGGGAGGAAGAGAAGTGGGAAGGCTGGAGGGTGCTGCATGCCACGGCTGGGCAGCGATCTCCCACGGGGCAGGCAGCCGCCTCCATCACTGCCAAGTTCCAGGGTCACTGCCTCCTCGCTGAGTTTCTATCAGACGCCTCTCCTCACCTTCACTGCCCATCCGGAGTCCAATCACACAGCGGGGTGGGTGCTGTCAGACGCCCACCTCACAGAGAAGGGGCCCTGGCCTCCAGTCCGGGGCCTGGTTCACAGTAGGCAGCTAGCAAATATTTCTAAATCGATGAATGGGGGCCTGATGGAATATGTTTGCGGGGCAGAGGAAGACTCCATCAAATGTAGTTGCTGTATAAGCACCGCGAGTGGTCAGATTCCTTCCTTTCCAAATTATTGTTGGTATGGTTCGACACGGTTGTTCTCTGCCAGTTATGACTCACGGGAGAGCTCCATTTATATCTGCTTACTTCTCGCCAGACACTGATCTAAGCTTGCTCTGTCTACACACACACAGACACACACACACACACTTAGTCCTCATGGAACCACAAAAGAGATTGTTATTATTGCCCCAGGTTATAGAAAAATGAAGCACAAACTTGCTCAGGTCAATGCAATTAGGAAGTGGCAGAGCTGGGATCTGAACCCACACCCAGGGACTCCCAAGGCCAGGCTGGCACAGAGGGTGAGGGGCTAAAGAGGATACCTCTGAGGGTCCTGGGGAGCTTTCTCTCATCCCCGAACTTGCTTTCCAGGCATAGGTTTCTGGGGGGTCTCCTGGCCCATGGGGCTGGCTGGCTGTTGCCTGCAGACACTCTGGGATGAAGGGGAAATGGGCTCAAAAGCTGCCTCTGGAGTCCCGTCTCTTAGAGTGGGAGCGCTGTCCAGGATCTGACTCTAGAACAGAGAGACACAGTCTCACGGAAGGCCGGGGTGTCTCCTCCTACCCCGGAAAAATGGGAGATGCCGAAGGACCACACCCCCCCCCACCCACTAAGGAAAGGGTGTGGCTTGATGACATCAGCAGAGCCTGGACCTGGGGAAGGGGCCTCTTTTGGGAGAGAACTGACCGAATCCACAGGGATTTTGTGGTAGGTGGAAGAGCAGGTGCCAAAGTGAGCTCAGGTCAAGGTATTGATCAGTTAAACCACACTCCAGCCTACCCGCTGATCCAGCTTCCCCCCGCAGATTCCAGCCCTGCAGAGAAACGCTGGGCTGGGCAATCTCACAACTATGAATTCCTATAAACTTCCAAGGCACTAACTCTTACCTCCCTTGGGTGGGGGGGGGGGGGACAGCTGGTTTGCAGGAGTACTAGAACGTGTGAGGCACCTTTGCTCCATCCGCTTCCAAGAGCCTGTGCTTTCTACGCTGTCTTGTGCGACCCGGCAGAAAGCACCAGAACGAAGAATGGAAAGCATTTGCCTTGACTCTGCATCAGAGAGCCCAGAGGCACCAGAACATTGGCAACTCTTGGGTGGTTCCCAGCCACAGAGACCAACCTCTGTCCACTATTCAGGAGCCAAAGTTGCAGAAAGGTGTGAAGGTCAAGGGAGTAAAAGGTGAACTCCCCTTCATTCACCTTCACCTCAGTCCTGCAGCCACGCAAGGCAATTGGAGCTCAGAGAGGTTAAGCGACTTACCCCAGGACACACAGCCAGCAAGTGGCAGAGCTGGGATTCACATCCGAAGAGGGATGGATGGACTCCCTGTTCTTGTCACTGTCCCATCATCTCTCTCATAGTGAGAATAAGCAAAGAGGGGTGGACCCCACCCCGGAAATAAAAAGTGAGAGGCCAAAAGAAAAAAAATAAGTAAACAAAAGGGAAGAGCAGAGGGCTTTCTTCCTAAACACAGAGCCATGGTGATCAGCTTTGGCGGTGCTTCTGAACCGCTTGGCTACCTCTGGAAAACTCTTTCCCCGCTGAACCTCCCCTTGGTCAACAGAGCCTTACCAGGTACAACCCCACTCCTCTTTCAGCTGTCAAGGCGCTTCTTACACCAACAGACGGGGCCAAAAAATCCAACGGATGATAAGCTCCTTGAAAATGAGATCTTACACACTCACGTCTCTGGAGCACTGAGCACGGGGCCCGACACACGGAGGTGCTTAGTGAGTAGCCATGCGATAAATGCATGAATGAAGGAAGGAGGAACAGAAGGAATAACCGAACAGCTGTTTGGGGGCGCTTTGGGCTCCACTGTACCCCACAGGCAGGCATATTGCAGAAATGACTCCCCGTGGCTTCCCAGCCTTGAAAAATCCACACATTCCTTATTAGAACTGGCAGGAGCCGTCCCAGGCCTGAGAACAGAGCTCCCGGTGCACCTGATATTACACGAGGTGTTAACTACATTATCTGGAAATAACCAATGACTAATTCCCTATCCCTTATCTCCAGGAGAAGAAAATTCTCTCGAGCATGAATGCCCCAGATTCCTGGTCAGTTTATGTAAGGCGTTTCAAGTGATTGCGGTATTTTAAGCCATTTTTAGCTGAAGTCACCTGATGTGTGGTGAGCCCAGAAAACCTGATCTCTTGCGCTCCTAAACTCCCTGTTTTTCCACTCATTTTCTTTAAACGACTTACGGAACCCTAAGTACTTTTCCACTGAAGAATGGGCTTCTGAATACACATCCCCACCACGATGTGATTTATTTTTTTAATAGAGGATTTATTTCGTGGATTTTCCAGTATCGCCTCTCTCCATTGGCTTGAAGCTCCATTACATTTCGGGCGATCCCACGGCCACACAGGTCGAGGGTGGGTGGTACTTATTCTTTATCATGGCCTGAACCGTGGCTTTGTAGATTGAAAACTTTTCCACCCAGTGCAGATAGGATACAATAGAAACTTTTTCTCCCAATGATGTCTCAAAAGATCCTTAGTGGCGAGCAAGAAGCGTACTTCCGCAAAGCCTTCATCTAGCTAGAAGGAAAAACTGGGCTTATATAAAGTAGCTGGAGAGGCAAGGAGGGCCTTTTCTCTGGTTCCTGATAGCTGCTTTTCAATAAACAACATCCATAGGAATCTAGACAGAAAAGGCAGGGGCTTCGTATTTCCACCTGGAATTGTGACAGCCTTTTCTGCTCATCAACAAAAGTCATGCTTTGTTTGCCCCTAAGGATCTTACTATAGATGCAACAGCTCTTTTTTAAAAAAAATCTCTTTAGGGCCGCACCCATGGCATATGGAGGTCCCCAGGCTAGGGGTGGAACCCGAGCCATAGCTGCTGGCCTTCACCACGGCCACAGCAACATGGGATCTGAGCCACATCTGCGAGCTACACCACAGCTCACCACAACGCCAGATCCTTAACCCATTGTGTGAGGCTTGGGATCAAACCTGTTGTCCTCATGGGTGCTAGTCAGGTTCACGTCCACTGAGCCATGAGGGGAACTCCACAGATATATCACTTTTGATAACTACTTTGTCCCAACATGTAAACAAATGAGGGGTTTTTAGCCACAACTCAAAAAAAAAAAAAAAAAATGTAGGTAACGACCCACTAGTTAATCTTCTCGGAGTTCCTGTCCTTGTGGCTCAGCGGAAATGAATCCGACTAGGAACCATGAGGTCATGGGTTCGACCCCTGGCCCCGCTCGCTGGGTTAAAGATCCGGTGTTGCTGTGAGCAGACTCAGCTCGGATCTAGCGCTGCCGTGGCATAGGACGGCAGCAACACCTCCAAAAGACCCCTAGCCTTGGAAACTCCATATGCTGCAGGGGTATGGCCCTATAAAGACAAAAAAAAAAAAAAAAGTCTTCTTATTCAAGGGTCCTCAAACTCTTTATAAAAGGGCAGGCAGAAAGTATCTGAAGATTGCAACACTGGGCAGTTATAAATGCTCAGCCCGGCCACTGTGATGCCAAAGCAGCCAGGGACTGTAGGTAAACAAAGGGGCGTGGCCTTGAGTCAATAAAACTTTATTTACAAAAGCAGGTAACTGGCAGGGCATGGCCTGAGGCTGGGTTCTGCCTAATACCACGACTTAATCATGGAAGCAACCCCAACTGGTGTTATTTTTCTAAATAGTTTGCCTCTCCTGACAAAATGGACTTGATGTGTAACTGAACTCTCAGGCCAGTTTCATCCAGAAAATGTGTTGCTAAGCCCCGCCCCCCACCATGGACTTAAACATCCAGACACATCAGTAGGTCCTGTGGCCTTTGGAATTCAAATCCAGCCCTCAGTCAGGAATCCATGCCTAATGGGTGCACATTAACTCTGGTGTATTTTTCCCATAAAAAAACCCCCTAATTTGCTATGAAACCATTTCTCTGGGAAGAGAAAATAATGAAGCAACAAAATACCTCTAAAGGAGAATATCTTTGTCCCCAGTCACCTCACGAAAGGGTCTGTTTGCTACATCTACAAAGAGGATGGCACCACAGGATACGTGTGAATAGTTCAGCTTCCGAGAAAAATCACTCATGTCTTAGCACTCGCAACACGCCAAATAATCACACACCAAATAATCACCCACCAGATAATCACACACCCGGCCCCCGCTGGAACCTGAAATGTCAGTCCAGCCAAGCCAATCAGAACTGCAGAATGGAAGTCCCTCCCTTCTGTCAGTCCAGCCAAGCCAATCAGAACTGCAGAATGGAAGTCCCGCCCTTCCTCCCATTGTCCGTCTCTCCTAGTTTTTGTTTTTTTCTCTTTTGCCTTTTCAGGGCCACAGCCACAGCATATGGAGGTTCCCAGGCTAGGGGTCTAATCGGAGCTGTAGCTGCTGGCCTGCACCACAGCTCACAGCAATACCAGACACTTAACCCACTGAGCAAGGGCAGGGATTGAACCCGAATCCTCATGGATGCTAGTCGGGTTCGTGAACCGCTGAGCCACGGCAGAAACTCCACGTCTCTCCTAGCGAACACCATAGTCACAACAGGATGGGACCCCTTAGATTGGAACCAGAGTTACTCGGAATAATTACTGCTGGAGAAACACGCTTTCCTAATAGGTCCCTTTTCAATACGCTCCGTTTTGCAGCAAGCTAATGCTATTCTGGAAGATTATGAACCACGCTGGCAACAGAAAGCCTGGTGCCCTGGTCCCATCTCTTTCCGTGTTTATATGGAGCAAATTTTCTCTGTCTGAATATACAGATACACACCTATTTTTTTTTCTTTCCTTTTCCACCTGCAGGCCTTTGTCAATTCTCCTCCAAGCAGAATCCCAAAGCTTTCCACTATGTGTCACAATATAGATTTGGATGCAATAAAGACTATAATTATTGAGCATTTATGAGAAATAATATTTTCCCTCTGGTGCGTGCTGGCTCGGCTGTTCACACACAAGTGTGAATACTAATGGCCCCAGCTTACTTTGGCAAAGGAACAACACAAGTGAAAGGTGAGAGGGCTTGGCGTGGCCCAGGAAAAGCAAACACTGATCCTCGTTAGTGTCTCTAGAGAGCGGTGTGGGTTTGGAGGAGAATTTGGAAATGAAGGTGGCGATTTGCTTGCAGGGCTCAAACCTCAGGCCTTTGTGCTAAGAGGCTTGGAAGACCCGAGCCAGCGCATGCAACCCAGAGTTCTTCACTCCTGCCTGGCAACAGATGGCTCAGAAGGGCTGAATTGCTATATAAACATCGAACTGCAAGTTTGATTTCACAAGTGTGGAAATTAGGCAAAGCAAAAGGAAAACCCTTTTCCGAGGCACGTGAATCAGGCATGTGTAGTTTTGAGACAAAACCGTGCTTAGCTCGGTACCCACCCAAATGGGCTGCGAGAAAGGAAGCTTGGAAATCTTGGAAGAGGAACTTCTAGCATCTGGGAGAACTTAGACAGTTGCTGCAAAGGAAAGTGAGCACTTACAAGGGAAATGGGCCCTTGCTGAGGCCCTCCCAATGGGAGGGCTGTGTCTGAAACCACAAACCTGGGGCCAGCAGGAACATCTGCCTCCTTTTGACATTTCCTCCCCCCGGGACCGAGGGCAAAAGTGGGTGTTTCCATTTTTATCACAGGAGACCTCACTGCCCCCACCTTGTTCTTTCTCTTCTGTTTCCACGTGGCAAGCTCAATGCCTGGGTATCCACCTGAGACACATTCCAGGAAGGGGACGAGGAAGAAAGTGACCCCACCCCGGCACTGTCAACAACTAGCAGTTTGGGGGAGGAAAGGGCAGAAGTATGCAGGAAGTGAGAAGAAATTTGTGTTGGAAGAGGTACTGGGCAATTCGAGAGAAGGGACATTTCAAGTACTCCTTGCTGCATCCATGGCTGATGCAGAGGGGACTCACAGCTCAAAAGATTATTTCTAGGCAGTTCTTGTTGTGGCTCAGTAGGTTCAGAACCTGACATAGTGTCTGTGAGGATGCGGGTTCAATCCCTGGCCTCACTCACCGGGTTAAGGATCCGGTGTTGCTACAAGCTGTGGCATAGTTTGTAGACACAGCTTGGAGCCAGTTTTGCTCTTATCTCCAGGAAAGAGAGCTCTAATAGATCAGCTCATTGAGCTTTCATGAAGACTCTTTGTGGAAAGTACTGATATTAACCCACTTCACAGAGAAGAAAACAAAGGGACATTGACCATATCACTGACTTGCCTCAAACCAGCCAACTGCTAAGTGGTGGAGCTGGGACTGGAGCCCAGGTCATTGGGTGGTGATTTTTCTAACCACCACCCAAAGAATCACAACCCTCCAAGGGCTGTTTTAGCTTCTGGTCTGGATATTTAGAGAGTAGATTTTTACGGTACCATTTACCCTGTTCTGGCTTTGGAAAGTGTGTCCAGTTGCGATCTGAGGACACCTGTCAGATCTCGTGTCAAATTTTGGGGTCTAGAATAAACACCACCCCCCCCCTCCAGGAACATGCAGGGGACGATCAGTATATAGAAAAACCGACCTGGGGAACAGGAGAAAAGAAAGAGAGACAAGAAATGTGGGCCAAGCATCCCTCAGTCTCGGGTTCCTCCTTTCTTAAGAGGCTGAGGTGAGGATAAGAGAAAAACGTGGTTAGCATGATCCGTAAAGCAGAGGAGAAACCCCAGGCATGACAAGTGTACTGTTAGTGTTTGTAACAGTATTGCTGTTATTACCTGTTATACATTGAACGGTGGTGTCTCTACACATATACGTTCAAGTCCTAACTTCCTAGGACTCAGAATGTGACCTTATTTAGAAACAGACCTCATAGCTGTAATTAGTTAAGAGAAGGTCCTGCTGGAGTAGGGTGGACCCTTAATCCAATATGACTAGTGTCCTTATTAGAAGGGCGACACGGAGGAAAAATGCCACACAAGATTGGAGGCAGAGATGAGAGACTCCCAGCAACAAGCCAAGGAACACATGCTATTGCCAGCAAACTGCAGGGGCTGGAAGACTTTCCTCTAGAGTCGTCAGAGGTATGGTTCTCCCCGCACCGTGATTTCAGACATCTGACCTCTAGAACATCCAGATAAGAAACTGATGCTGTTTAAAGATAGCCAGTTTTCACACTTCGTTACAGCAGCTTCTAGAAATCAGAGTGTACTGTTATTATCATTCAGCTCAGGTTCCTTCTAACCAGCCCCAAATAAGTCAGCATAATCCTGAACATCTACAGGCAGACCTCAGAGATAGTGTGGGTTCAGTCCCAGACCTCCGTTAACAAAGCAAAAATTGCAATAAAGCGAGTTACATGAGTGTTTTGGCTTCCCGGTGCATATAAGAGTTATGTATTCACTACACTGCAGTCTAGTAAGTGTACAACAGCAACGGCGAAAGGAGCCATAGACACATCTTCGTTAAAAAATACTAACCATCACCTGAGCCTTCAGTGAGCAAGTTATAACCTTTCTGCTGGTGGAGGGTTTGAAATATTGCAAGAATTACCAGCATGTGACCCAGGACCACGAAGTGAGCAAACGCTGGTGGAAAAATGGCGCCCATAGACCTGCCGGATGCAGAGTCACCACAAACCTCCAATGTGTAAAAAAGGCAGTATCTGTGAACGCAATAAAGTACATCTGTCCTAGAAGGAAGCTCACATCTGGGGCCAGAGCGTAGGAGACACCTAAGGTCACCTTATGACTGTACAGGCCATGAGAAAAGCAACCGGCGAGCTTTCTGAATAGACTTCATCAAGGCCTGCAGACATATTAATAACACACACACACACACACACACACACACACACACACACACAGGCACGCACAGGGCATCTCTTTGGAAGGCATGTCTTATCATGTTTTCTTAATGTCATGCGTAAAGTGTCTAGGTACCAAATTTACCATCTTTATGTTACTTCTTGGCAAAGAGATGCATCCCTCCTCACGCCAGGGGGCGTCTGACGCAGTCCACCCCATCATCTGTGTTCACCTTCATTGATCCTCACCCTTCATGTCTCCCCTGATTCCTCTTACCTGCCACCTTCTCTGTTCCCGAGATGACAGAGAAGGAAATCTATGGCATGTTCCAGAAGGGGCTCTGCCAAGTAGGCATGGGCAGGTTTTCACAAAAGGCCCCCCAGCATCCTGGTAAGCCTGACCACGGAAGACAGACACCCGTATCTTTGACACAAGAGCTGTGCAGATAGAGTCCATGCTGAGGCTACCTGGGTGATGGATGGGGCTTGGCTGATGGGAGAATCACAGCCCCTTTAACTTTAAGGAGCAAGAATAAAAATCCTTTTCAACGGGGAAAGCCGTTCCAGATGGAAAACATGGTCAGAAACGCTCAACGGTGTTAACGTTTCCCCCTTCAACCAGTAAATAAGGAGGCGTGAGAAAGCAGGGTACAGGGCTGGAATTTTGGCACCACTGAGATTCCCTCTGCTCTGGGACTGAACGGGGCAGTTCCCTCTCTGATTTAGGGGCCCGACCAGAGGGTGGCTCTAAGTGGGACTCTGATTCTAAATCCAAATATTCAGAAGTGAGGAAAACAACCAATTGTTTCCCTAGATTCACACAGGGGAGGAGGTCCCCCCACCCCCCGCAGCTCTGCTCAGTTTAATAATTCAATAAAATTCATCCATGGTTTTCTTATCTCCATCTCTCTAGAATCATGAAAGCACCAGAAGGTGGGAGTTAGTCAAATTATTTCTGTGTGTTCCCTGGTTTTTATAAACAGTATAAATGTTTAATCATCAGGGCTACGGGCAGATCAACCTCATAATTCTTTCAAGTTCGAAGTGTAAGGGATAACCCCTACGGCCAAACAGTTATTCAAAAATGTAACAATTTTTTGATCCTTTCTTAATGGAGAGCTTTTCCTCACCTGCCTCTGCAGTTGACTGTACCATCAATGGAGAAATCCAAGTCAAACTAGTTGGAGGAATCAGTGACCCAAGTTGCCCTTCATGCCTCCCCTTTTAACTCCTATCTTGGTTATGTGTCTTTCTAGGCTCCTATTCTTCTGGGAGAGCTTTTCTGGGAATGGGGGAAAATTTGCCAGGTCAGATAGGAATCACTGAGGTGCTGGGAGGTTGAGCCAAGGCTGGGTGCCATCTTCAGTCGCCGGGGGAAGGCAGGTACAGGCTGGCACTGCTGGGTGGGGGATGGAGAGTGTGCAGAGCATCAGAGAGGCGTGGTTGGGCAAAGATGCTAAAACCCAAGCCGACAACAGCTTGGCCAATGTCCTCTGCTCAATCTAGAGTGAAGCTAGGAGGAAGACCCAGGGTATGGAAATTGGTGATTCTCAAACACGTACTGCTTATTCCAGATCTTGGCCCCACGGACAAGCTCTGCTCTTTTACGCATCCCCACCGGCTCCCACAGAGGTGGGCGTTTGCAAGAATTTGAGTAAATGAATGGTAAGCACCTTGTCCTAAGGAATTTTGACTCTTCTGCCGAGGCTGTCCAAACTAACTGCATTTGACGCAATGAATTTAAGTTATTCAATTCAAAGGTCAATTCTGAAGCATTTTCTAAGAGGCCTTCATTCACCAGGCTCTTTGGAAGAAGGTATTAAGCAACTGCTCTGGCAGTTGGTGCCACTTGACTTCATTTTGTGAGTTCCCTTGACGATGTCGGTGTTTGCCGCCCCCGTCAAAGCAAAACCACAAGAAGTGTGATACAGGCACAGTCTGTGTGAGGAAGAGAGTGGAGAAAGTGACACGTCCCCTCAAAGCATGTTTTCTTCCAGAACTGAGTGGCTGGTCTCAAAATTCTGGGGCCAGGAGTTCCCGTCGTGGCGCAGTGGTTAACGAATCCGACTAGGAACCATGAGGTTGCGGGTTCGGTCCCTGCCCTTGCTCAGTGGGTTAACGATCCGGCCTTGCCGTGAGCTGTGGTGTAGGTTGCAGACGCAGCTCGGATCCCGCGTTGCTGTGGCTCTGGCGTAGGCCGGTGTCTACAGCTCTGATTGGACCCCTAGCCTGGGAACGTCCATATGCCGCGGGAGCGGCCAAAGAAATAGCAAAAAGACAAAAAAAAAAAAATAAATAATGCTTGCTCTGGAGTTCCCACTGGCGCATGGGATCAGCGGTGTTTCTGAAGTGCCAGGATACAGATTCGATCCCCAGCCAGGTGCAGTGGGTTAAAGGATTCGGAATTGCTGCAGCTGTGGCATAGGTCGCAACTGTGGCTTGGATCTGATCCCTGGCCCAGGAACTCCATATGCTGCGGGGCAGCCAAAAATGATTTAAAAAAAAAAAAAATGCTTGGTCTGTATCAAGCACTAAAGTCTCCTGAAAATAGCAACTCATTTACTCCTCATATCAGAACTATGCAGCGAGAATCACCATTATTCCATACTTATAGTAAATTAAAGGCATAAAGAGGTTAATAACGCCCCCCAGGTTGCAAGCTTATAAAAGGAGGGGCCAGAAGTTGAACCTAGGTCTTCTACCTTCAGCACCTCAGCTTTTAACCAGCACTGTTATCTATTAAAATAACATGAAGTGCTCGCTTCGGCAGCACATATACTAACACTGGAACAATACAGAGAAGATTAGCATGGCCCCTGCGCAAGGATGACATGCAAGTTCATGAAGTGTTCCATATTTTTTGGTAGATATACACAATGGAATACTACTCAGCCATAAAAAAGAATGAAATAATGCCATTTGCAGCAACCTTGATGGAACTAGAGACTCTCATCCTGAGTGAAGTAAGTCAGAAAGAGAAAGACAAATACCATATGATGTCACTTATATCTGGAATCTAATATACGGCACAAATGAACCTTTCCTCAGAAAAGAATATCATGGACTTGGAGAACAGACTTGTGGTTGCCAAGGGGGAGGGGGAGGAGTGGGATGGACTGGGAACTTGGGGTTAATAGATGCAAATTATTGCCTTTGGAGTGGAGAAGCAATGAGATCCTGCTGTATAGCACTGGGGACTATATCTAGTCGCTTACGTTGGAGCATGATAATGTGAGAAAAAAGAATGTATATGTGTATGTGTGACTGGGTCACCTTGCTGCACAGTAGAAAACTGACAGAACACTGTAAACCAGCTATAATGGAAAAAATAAAAATCATTAACATTATAATAAAATAAAATAACATGAATAACCCCCTCTGACCCCATGGGAATAACGCCACTAATCACTTCCCCACATCCAGCCCTTTCCAATCCCAGTTAGAATCCCTGCATTATCACGGGGGTTTTACAGCATAAGCCCCCACACCAGGATGGCGTATATTTAAATAAAGCATATAAAAGAGGATCAGGAAACATACAAATGTAGAGTGTACGGTTGGGATCAAGGGATAGAGCGTGAAAAAGGGAAGCTGGGAGACACGGGAGGCAGGTCTTGTTGCGGTGACTGGTGGGCTGCTGTGCACCCCGAGCAGGGCCCGGGACCCCCATAATGTGCAGGACTGTCCCTCGCACCAGGGATCCTGTGGCCCCAAGTGCCAGTGGGGCACCCCAATGCAAACCCCTGGGCACGATCTGAAGGTGAGAAGGAAGCAGAGAAGGAACACGAGAGACCTGCTTCATCTCTTAGTAAAGCACTAGTGTCTCCAGCTGGGGGTGGGGGCAGAGGTCATCTTTGGGGTGGGGGAGGAGTGGGGGAAGGCTCCTCTGAGATGCCCCTCAGCCCATGAACCCGTGTCACATGCTGCAGGAGCCACAAGCTGCACTGGGATTGTTAGCAGGTTTTCTAATGAGCTGTGGTCAAGTGAGCCTTCTCTCTCTCTCTCTCTCTTTTTTTTTTTTTCTTTTTAGGGCCACACCTATGGCACATGGAGGTTCCCAGGCTAAGGGTCAAACCAGAGCTGTAGCTGTCAGAGGGGGTTATTCATGTTAGTTTATTTTATTACAATGTTAATGATTTTTATTTTTTTCATTATAGCTGGTTTACAGTGTTCTGTCAGTTTTCTACTGTGCAGCAAGGTGACCCAGTCACACATACACATATACATGCCACAGCAACGTGGGATCTAAGCCAGGTCTGTGACCTACACCACAGCTCACAGCAACACCGGATCCTTAACCCACTGAGCGAGGCCAGGGATCGAACCTGTGTCCTCATGGATACTAGTTAGATTTGTTAAACGCTGAGCCACAAAGGGAACTCCCAGGTGAGCTTTCAAAAGAACCCCATTTGTAAAGTTATATTAATAACGATGCTCTCTCCCTGTGGGGATGGAATCATTTGAGGGTTTATGCTTTGGTCTGCATAAAGCATAAACCCTCTGTAAAGGGCTGCATGTGGATAGGGTGTCGCATGAACCCGCAGTGGGGCTTCTCAGCCTGCGTTTCCAAGGCCTCTCCCTTCACCACGACCTTCGACCCAGCGATCCCGCTTCTAGGCCTCCAAGTGATTCAAGAGGAGGCCTGGGACTCATGTAAAGAGATGTTCATTTCAGCACTATTGATAAGAGTGAAGAACCAGATGCCACTCAAAGGTTCAGAGATAGGGGAGATGGTACGGAAACCTCAGTACAACTCTCTGATGGGGTATTTTGTAAGTGATTTAAAAAAAAAATCCCTTACAAAGGGTTTTGTTAATGGAGAGAAATGCTTTGTATATACAATGTGAAGTAAAAACACAGGACACCAAATTAGGTCACCTGAACTTTAGCCCAGAAATCTCACTTTTGGAATCAATTCAACAATATTAAACCCTTAAACCCAGCAGGATATTAGATAATACGCATAAGATTATTTATTGCTGCTACATTTATAATGACTAAAAGAACAATCATAACAAAACTGAAAAGAACTGAAGCATCCATCATCAGGAGAACGCGTGATTAGATTAGGGCTATTCTACAGCATGGAGTTGTATATAAACATTAAAAAAATAATCTTTCCTGTGTACACTTTTCAAAGGCTTATGAACTAAACAAGGCAAGTCTCTAAATACCAGACACAGTAGCATCATATTAAAACGCACACACCCAAACTCCAGCCCTACGAATGCCTGTTTATTCTGCATGTCTGCATAGGCACAAAAGGTCCACAGGAACCCCTTGGCCAAAGGGATGGGGCTGAGTGAAGATTGCCAGCTTTTTTTTTCCATATCTTTTACACAGTTTGACTTATTTTGATGAGCATGTATCAACTTCGTAATGCAAAAAAAAAAAAAAAAAACTATGTTAAAATCAAGATGCAGAATACGATCGCCACTGTATTAAAATGGACATGCCTGGGATGGAGAAAAAGACCAGGAGGAAATGTTCTCATAGGCACCAACTGCTACTAGAGAGAGCTGGGATTCGGAGGGGCTGCTATTTTGGTAAGGGTTTTTGTTGTTGTTCTTGCTTGTTTTCGTACTTGCCAAATTTTCCATCTTGGGTGTCTATGTTGCTTTCCAAATCCAAATGAAGAAATGGATGACAGATGCGTGAATATGCACAGAAAGAGGACAGGAAAGAGGGAGGGGGGAAGAGAAGGAAGGGAGAGAAGGGAGGGAGGGGGGAGAAGAAGGGAGGGAGGGAGACCGGAAGGAAGGGAGGGAGAAAAGAAGAGAAGCAGATTTCGCAATTGGATGAATGAATAGCCTCCATTTTTCTCTGGGGCTTTCCTCTCCAAGGAAATCAGGGGCTCCTGGGCCCCCCTTTGCCAGAGGCCTGCCTGCCACCCCACCTTTGAGGACCCACATGGAGGCTCTCACAGATGTGCAGCTGAACCTGATTACAGAGGCAGCCACATCTGCACAGCCTGGTTTCTGTCAGTTCTATAATGGGCAATACCCTCTGGAATTAATATCTGATGAAGAAATAAACCTGTTAACAGGACAGATTTATAGTATTCAAATTACTATTGATCCATTCAGCACATGACTAATAAAAACCTTCCTTGTGTGACCTTCCACCCTCTGCACGCTTAAGCACATTACCTCTAATAAACAAGTATTATGAGGACCCAAGAAAATGTCAACCTATAAATTGCTGAGATTCTCCCTCTGGCTCCCTCTCTCAGAATGGAGATGGATGCTAGGCGCCAGCATCTGTTTTATGAAGCTTGTGATCAAGTCGTGAGAGTCCCCCAAAGTCTTCTAATCATCAGTGATTCTACAGCACAAGAACCTCCTGCCCCTTGATAAGCAGCTCGGTGAAAACCACCAGGCAAGAACCATCTTCAAAGGGCAACGGTTAAAAACAAAGGGACGGATGTCTCGGACCTCTGCTCCTTTACCTTCGTGACCTTGGGCAGGTCACGTTACCTCTATGCTGCAATTCCAACCCCAATCAGACCATAATAAAATAAAATGGGATATTAACCTCATCTGGTTCCGTCCCATGCTATGCGCTGAAATGGTTTCAAACAGCTTACATACACGCCCATTACAGACCTCGAGAAGGCAGTGGGTCCAAGGCTGGGATCTCCCAGCTTGCTCCCTATTCAAACACACGCTGGATTGGCTGGGCCTGGCCATCTGCCACCCTCCGAATGCGAGCGAAGGACTGGGGAAGAGGTGCAAGATGGCTCAAATACAATGGAAGAGTAAGTCTATTTCTCAAAGCCATTGAGAGAAACACAACGGGGCTCTTTCCCCTTGGATTCTAAGATCACCTTGAGTGTCACCTTTATTCTAGGAAATGGAAAAAAAAAAAAAAAAAAAAACAAGCAAAGTGGTAGGTTGCACATGTGGAGGTTTTCCATTGGTCCAGCCTGCACTTTGCATGAATTGCATGAACTAGGACTCAGTCACTTCCCATCCTCACACCCCAGAGAGGATGGGAAGGAGCGCCGAGGTGCACACCCAGGAATGACCAAGGATGATGCCTGGCTAACACTACCTGCCACACTCGGCATCAGTGAAAATATGCACATAGAGAAGTGTTGTCATGGGTTCAGACATGTAGTCACTACCCTAGTTCAAGCCATAATCGCTGCTGCCCTGGCCTTTGGACCAGCTTTTTATCTTATATCTCTGAGCTCTTTTGCATTTTTGGAAGAGAAAACTCTTAATATGTCCCTCATAGCTTTTTGTGAGGTTGAAATGGGATTACGACTTTCTGGGGCTCCCATACACAACCCTCAACAGTCACAACACACTGGTGTCCTTACCCTTGACCGCCAAGATCACAGAACATTGGCGAAGGAGTGGCACATTTGGGCAGGACATGGATTCTTCCTACCTCTGCTTTGACCTCTCAGGGATATGGTAAATGCTCATTTTCCAAGAAGTTCTTGTACATTGAACGGGAAGCATGATATTCAAGTTTCTAAACAGCTCTGTGTGGCACTGTGAAATTATTTTTAAGTGAAGCACTTCACGACATAGGAAGCAAAAATGTTAAGCTCCGATGACTCAAAAGAAAGAAAAGAGAAAAAAAGAATAGAATTAAAAACTAAAAGTCAGTGGACAAAAATCTTCTTGATAGTAACATGCTACCATCCAAGCAGAGCATTAGCTACGAAAGCACCATATCTTTGTAGTGCTAGCATTAGTTAGATCAGACGAGGAATTTCTAGAAGATGCACCAGAAGGATTAGACAGATGGAGTTTTCCATGTCGAAAACACGGGTCTGCAAACTAGAGCCCGTGAGCCCAATCCGGCCCACGGCTTGTTTTTATAAATAAAGTTTTATTGGAAAACAGCCACACCCATTGATTTACATACTGTCTATGGATGTGTGTGTGCACGCGTGCTGCAACGGCAGAGTGGTATGTTTGTAACACAGACCATTTAGCCTGCAAAACCTAAAATATTTACTGTCTCTTTATAGAAAGTTTGCCAACCCCTGTTCTAAAATAAAAACTGAGCAGAGATTGCTCAATCTGACTCAAGTTTAAGTGCCAAGGATGAGCCGTGAGCCAAACCGAGTTGGATAAACTTTGGTCCAAACGGTGGAGGCCTTCACCTGGTTCTCTCCTCCTCTCCCCCTCTGTTGCCCACTTTTAAATAAAAGAGCTGGTAGATTGATGGGCAGGAACAGAGTTATTGGGAGCAGAGCGGGAAGGAGAGGGATTTAAGGGGGCTGTAATGACACCATAAAAGCTTTGTTGGGTTGCTTTTATGAGCCTGTAGCAGTTTAGAGGAGCCTGACCCTAAGAGGTTAGCGGAAGTGGGTAAAAGGCTTGCCTTTGGGATAAATGCATATCAAAAACCCGTCCACAGAAGGAGAGCGGGAAAAAAAAAAGGAAATAAATGACAAGTACAGTACTTTAACAGGGAAAATTTCCTCTGAAAGGAAGCAAGCAATGAGGCCAGGCGCGGAATAAATGGTGTAGAAATGACAGTCGCTCTTCAGTGGGGACACAGCTGCACTCCAGGCTGATAAGATCCAGCATGTGTCAATTGCCATGTCTCTCTTTTCACACTTCAATGTGAACTTTACAGCAAAAGGGGGACAGGAGGCAGCGAAGGGGAAAACAGTGGCTCAGAAGGACTTGTGCACAGAGTGTGAAGCCATTTCAATTTTATATTCGAAAGGACTTTGGAGGTGATCCCTCGAATGCAATTATACCCACCTAATAAAAGCAACATATGCTAAGACAATTAAAAGATTTTATTAGACGTCTATTCATTGTATTCCATTTTAGGCAGGAGGAATGGAAACGGATGAGAAGGAAAGGAGGCATTTCACAGAAAGGGGAGCCAGCGTCGGCCCCGGAGCTTGCCAGGGGGGGAATGAATGGGTGATGACCTATTTTTAACACAAAGATGGATTCTTAGATTACTCATTACCAGGGGTCTTTTCACCTTGCAAAACACCAGAGCTCTGGGTTCACGACTTCGGATTATGAGAAAATATGGCTGAAGACATCATTCTGCCTTCTTCAGCCCTTGGTGTTTGGGTGTTCGACCATCAAATGAAGCTCCCCCCCCCCCAGCCTCCAACAATGCCAGAAAGATAAAACTGTGTCACTGGATTTAAAGTGTAATGACACGATGGCAAGTGGAAATCAAGCTAACGTTTTCCTATCTCTTCATTCCACATATACTTACTGGGGACAAAAGAAGGGGCCCAAGTTTATACCATGACTGGAGATTCTAAGCGGGGAGAAGGGAGTCTATGCCCTCCAGACGGTCACTGTGATGGACTCCCAGCTTCCCACCCCAAGCCTATGTGCATTTCTTCCTGGGCAAAGAGCCAGATCACATTCACCAGCCTACCCTGCAGTTAGATGGCCACGTGACCAGGTCTTACCTGTGGAATGGAACTAAGACTGGTAAGAGGTATCAGCCAGCTGGCCGCTGACAGCCACTGGGAGGCAGGCCACAGAGGTGGATGGAGCCTGGGTCCCTGAATCACCTTGTGCAATGCACCTGCCACTTCTTGAGTAAGAAATACAGCTTTTGAGGTTTGAGCTGTGATGCCTTTCGGGGGGGGGGGTGCTATTTGTTACTGTAGCCCAGCTTAAACCAATCAGCTCATGTCACAGATATGCAAACAATCCACGTAAAGGTCATTTCCAGACTCTGCAATGGGTGCTCTTCTGTGCACCTGGAGGTCTGAGTACACAGGGAGGAACCTCCACTGGCGTTTAGCAGAGTCTCAGAGACAAAGTTACATTTCAGCTGAAACTCCGAGGCCATAAAGCATAGGAATTTGATAGGCAAAGCAGCTGGAGGAAGGGAACTCAAGGAGAGGTTATAATAAGATCGAGGGCTCAGAGGGGTGGAAGGATGTGGCAGCAGGGAGCGGGGTGGAATGGTGAGTAATCAGAGGAGTGGGGAACAGGAGGTGTGGGACGATGGGTGATGCTGAACAGGTACAAGAGGAGCAGACAGTGTAGGGGCTCACGTAGGAATGGCGGCGGCGGGGGGGGGGGGAGGAGTGTGTATGTCATGCAATTAACTATGAAAGATCTTGTTAAATACTGGTGCCAGGATGCGGGACAGGCACACGTACCTGATCAGAATAAGAGCAAGTCCTCACCACTGACTGGGTTAGATTCACCCCACGGAAGGACTTGAGTCCCATGAATCGGAGTTTCCACTGCCCGAGGCGCCTTAGCCCAGAAACAAAGAGTAAGTCAAGGCCAAGGCCAATACCTATCTGCTCATAGGCATCCAGCTAGTGATAGACCCAGGCTGTCACTTGGCTCGTGCTGGAGAGGACCAGAGCGACCAGAGACCCAGCTTGGTGGTTGACCTGGTGGCCATGTGGTAACACAGACAAATCCCAATCACGACAGATTTAAAGCATAAACCCACGTGGGAAACTAATCTTTGACACTGTACCATAAGGGAAAGTGACTGTTGGCCTCAGAAATTCAGTTGGATTTCAAACTTTCTTGAATCAGCTCACCTCTGAGGAGCTGAGAAGTTTCCAAATGTCTTCCTTGGATTCAAGCAACTAGAGTGGGGTATGGTAAACCCGAGAGCTGGAAACTCAGAACTGACAGATCTGTAGTTGAGTTTGTGTTGGGATTTTAGCTGGAGTCCAAACACTAGAGATGTGGGGTTTGTGGTCTACAGTCCACCGACTGATTTTTGTAGGTTTTGGCAGGTGGGAGAAGGACAGGAGTCTAGAAGAACTAACGAGCCGAGGGAGAAACAACACGCATGTTGACATGAGCGAGACACAGGCCAGAACACCACTAGTGGTTAGGATTCATCACCTTCACTGCTCCGGCCGGGTTCGATGGGATCTGAGGTTCACATCAAGCCACTTCACACAGCAGCCAATTCCTCAGGATTATCACGAATATCAAATAGGCTAAATTGTGCAAAATGAGACGCATTTATGCAAAGTGGCATTTAGAAAAAGCTCAATAAATGGAAGCTGCGTTACTCAGCCTCCTCTTTCATTCTTCGTAATGATTCAGGGCGAATTCTCCTCCTCATGTTATCAAACGTATAACTTATTAGCTTCCAAATTTAATCATTAGTCATTTTTATTAATTTTCGAAAAGACCACACCTGGTTTCATTCTGCCTCAGTCCCTTGGCTGAAAGTAGAAACTCACCAGGTATCAGCAGCCTCTTAACCTTGAAGGATTTGTCGTGGTCATCTGGCCAAGGCATTCATTATTGTATTGGGGGGAAGAGACAATTTTTCGATAGCTGCCTGACAGTTAAGGCAACAGTGAAAAGCACACAGCATTGACAACCCAGAAGCGTTTGATCCTGACATTGAACGCTCAGCTGAGTAATATGTGCTTTTGCCAAGATCCACAATACCTGTATTGACTTTGCTGTTCACCTACCCCTCAGAACCCTTCACTGCACAAAGCCAAGGGCCTGGAATGTCACAAGACCAAGTTCAAGTAAAGGGTCTGACCAGATGTGAGGGCTACTTGTAATGGCTTATCTTAAAAAGACACGATCCACCCCATTTACATGTTGCCACAAGATTTTCCGGGTGACACATTTTAAATGAGACTTTTTCAAGTTACACCGGCAAGGTAATACCCCTAACACTTTGAAAAAGTGAAAAAAGTAGCCAGGTATAGCACACATCCCCCAGAACCCTTTCCTCCTATTTATCTTTCTTCGAATGTCATTCTAGCCAGAAACTACATTCCATTTTTTTTTTTTTGCTATTTCTTGATCCGCTTCCACGGCATATGGAGGTTCCCAGGCTAGGGGTTGAATCGGAGCCTGTAGCCACCGGCCTACGCCAGAGCCACAGCAACGCAGGATCCGAGCCGCGTCTGCAAGCTACACCACAGCTCACGGCAATGCCGGATCGTCAACCCACTGAGCAAGGGCAGGGACCGAACCCGCAACCTCATGGTTCCTAGTCGGATTCGTTAACCACTGCGCCACGACGGGAACTCCAACATTCCATTTTGAACTCCACCTTTGTCATTAAAACTTTGATCATGTGTATTTTCCCTGTTGATTTATTCTATTGGCTATGATTCTACTAAGTGGATCTACCATGATTTATGGAATCATTCTCCTGCTGTTGAACCTTGAGGTTGACACTAAGGTTTTACTGGGTTGGGTGTTTTTTGCTGTTGTTCTTTCTTTTTTATATGTTGAAACCAGAAGAGCTTTATTTTGTCTTGACTATTGGTGTCTGTGAGCTGTAGTCTCTTTCTGGCTTTGAAGACTAAGAGAAGCAGGTTACAAAGCACTCAGTGGTGACCAGTTCAAGAATTTGCTTGGAACTGCACGGAACTTCAGATTCCAGTCTTTGCCTGTTACCTCACTTGGGTTCTGCATGAGGATGGGTGGAAGAGACACACGTGGACCATCCTAATAATCAATTATCTGAACCAATCAGTAAAGCGACTCAATTGTGTCCCAAACACAGCAGACATGTGCATGCTCCTAAGCTGGTTCGTGGAGGGTTCCCTCCATCTGGAACGTGCCTCCCATGCCTCTCAGGAGGACCAGGAGGGGTGCGGGGGTGCAGATGCTATGGACCAACGGAGTTCACTCTGCAGTGATGCACATGCATACAGACACGGGCCCGGAGACACACACACATGTGCTTCACCTGTGATACTTCACATGGTGTTTATGCTCGAAAAGACTTTTCTGGGAAGCATCCTGGGTACCTCTCCAGTGCAATGAGATGAATTCACTGAGGCATCTGAGTCATAATTTTACACTTCCAAGGCCTTTTATCTCACACACAAACGCACATACACACACAGAGAGAGAAAGAAGCCAACCACAGTCGATGTTTGCCATTGGCAGTGAACTTGCCCACGTCCTGGGAAGGCAAACGCATACCTAAAGAAGTTCCACAAGTCCTATCGTAGAGTTGTAACCACTCACTTGGTGAAGGGCAAACATATGTTGATAGTCTGCTCCGAGCCAGGCTTGGGGCTGTAGGGACCAAGCAGGGTCCAAGAGTTTGCAGCCCAAGCAGCACCACAAGGCCCCGAGGGGTCTCAGACACGGGATAAGGGGGTCTGTGTGCTCCAGGATGATGTGTCTTTGCCTAATTCTGGAGTCTGTGCTTTCTGCACCGGGGCACACACAGTTCCTGCTCCCTAGAGGCTCAGCATCAAGTGGGGAAACAGCGAAGGACACCAAGGAGAGAAGTTTGCAGAGAACTCAGTGAACCACGGCGAGGCCATTGCAGCTCCTGGCTTCCACCTGCTACCTCTCGGCAGAACACAGCCATGCATGCTGGGGACCATCACAGCCCTGCCCTCCCGCCACCGGCTGCAGAAGCTCCGTGTTCCTAAGAGCCGAGATGACCTGCCTGACTTGTGGCAAACTGCCAAGTGCATTTGCAACCCAAGCCTATGTGTATATAAAATGCAGGAAGTCATCTTAAAAGGACGCACTAATTAGCTTCCTGGGATTTCAGATTGTAAAAGCTTTTGTGATCGAATTTGTTTCGGTAATTTTTTTTAAAGGATTCTGAAGATTGGTTCTGCTGTCAAGACATCAGAAAACAAACAGGAAAAAAAAAAAAAAGGTAACAAACTTACTGGTTTCCACGGCAGAGTGCTTTCAATGGGAGAGGAGGGGAGGCATCCGCCGACTGGTTGATAAAAAGCAAGATGGCATTAAGAGGTCACGACGCACAGCAAAGGACCAACCTCCCTTGGGAGGCTTCATCTGACATTGAGCTGCCCTTGAAAAGCATAATAGGGCCCTTGTGATATCAGCACCCACTCGCAAAAGACCAGAGGGGTACCATTTTCATTTCATAGGGTATTAGGAAAATGCAAGCAAACAAAGGATTTTAAAATTCTGAGTAGAAAACCGATGTGAGGGGCAGAGAAGAAATTTTCTTATAAACTACCCACAACTGTTTTCCTTAGGAATAAGGAGCAAATAATGGGAAGGATGTATAAAATAATTACGTTTGTTCAGGGTGGGGGAATAAATAATAATAACTAGAGTACTACACTAATTTTTGTTTTGGCTGTGCCCGCGGCATGAGGAAGTACCCAGGCCAGGGATGGAACCTGTGCCACAGCAGGGACCCGAGCCACAGTGGGGACAACTTGGGATCCCTAACAATGGCCCACCAGGGAACTCCTAGAGACCTACACGGCAATGAAAGCATAGAATCATATTATTTGATGGGTCCTACAATTGAAAGCCATTACCAAAACCCTTCCTTGTGGAGTTAATCCCTCCCTCTGTGCAGCCCCTGAACCTCATCTGTGTTTTCCCTGGGGACCACACACCCTGTGCCGTAATGAGCTGTCAGCAAACCCGTCTTCTGAGCTAGTCTGTGACCTCCGAGGCCATGGCATGAATTCCATCCCCCACACCTTCGGCGTGCCTAGCACCGGAGGACCAGCAAGTAATCACGATGGAACTGAAAATATGCCATTTTCTTCTTAAAGTTCCCTGCTCTAGGCTGGCTAATCCTGTGGTCTATTCTTGGAAACATTTCCCAACATCTCACATTTTTCTTAAATTAGGGAGTGTGGGGAATATTTAGATAAGTCCATGTATTTACAATTTGTAGGCAAGGCGTGAATAATCATCAACCCGCAGGAATCTGCAAAGACTTGGCCCCTCATGAAAGAATCGTGAGCTATTACCCCCGAACCTGGAAGGGCCTTGGGAAAAAAAAAAAGGGATGACCTTGCAAATTATACCTTATAAATCTAACTTCTAAATTTAGAAAGATACTGAAAGAGAAAAAGAAAGTCATGAAATGAGCTTGCGAAACCTTAAAGAGGGCATTTACTGTCAAAGGAGAGTAGCTCTTTTTTTTTTTTTTTTTAGAGTAAAAACTGTATCTTCTGTGATGGGCTCATGCGATCATTTACTCCTAGGGAAGTACTTTATACCACATTTAATTTTCTCAATCAGTCGTTATTTAGAGCACACATACAATTCAGTGACTGATGAGACTGGTACCATCTTTATCCAAAGATAAAATTAAGTGATCACATCAGTGTGGTTGTAGGATGTTCCTCACAAGAAAATGCATCCAGAGTTCCCGTCGTGGCGCAGTGGTTAACGAATCCGACTAGGAACCATGAGGTTGTGGGTTCGATCCCTGGCCTCGCTCCGTGGGTGAAGGATCCGGCATTGCCGTGAGCTGTGGTGTAGGTTGCAGATGCAGCTTGGATCCTGTGTTGCTGTGGCTCTGGTGTAGGCTGGCGGCTACAGGCTCTGATTGGACCCCTAGCCTGGGAACCTCCATATGCCGCGAGAGCGGCCCAAGAAATGGCAGAAAGACAAAAAAAAAAGGAAAAGAAAAGAAAAGAAAATGCATCCGAAGGCAGCAGAGACAAGGGCTTTTGGAGTCAGAGCTGGGTCAAATTCCAATTCTCCTACTTGCTAGCTGCATGACCTGGGGTAAATCATTTACTCTTTCTGATCCCGTATTTCCTCAACTGTAAATCAGAGATGATGACAGTGCCATCAGGATGTTGGGGAGGATTCAATGTGATGATGTTTGTAAAAGGAAACATGCAAAAGAAACACAGGGCACTCAACAGGAAACTGTTTCTCCTGACCACACATGGGAGACTGGACCACTGAAGGGCATTTCAGAAACTTCTCCTGAGATAGTGGAGAAGACGAGTTGGGATCTCTGAGCTGGTCATCTCAACGGGTCTGAAATCTCCTTGTGGGACAAGCAGGGAGGCTGTCCTGAAGACTGTGATGTCTGGAGTTCCCGCTGTGGCACAGAGGGATGAGTGGCATCTTGGCAGACCCAGGACGCAGGTTCGATCCCAGGCCCGGCACAATGCCGGCGTTGTGACAGTTGGGGTGTAGGTTGCTACTGTGGCTACGTCCTGATGCCTGGCCCGGGAACTCCATCTGCTGTGGGGTGGCCAAAAAAGAAAAAGAAAAAAGAAAAAAAGATTGTGCTGTGTTACAGGAGAGCTCTGGGTGCTGGTCCACAGGGCCTGTCCTACTGAGCTACTTGGGAGGGAGTAGCCTGCTCTAAGAACTCTCCTAACAGATGCCAGTTTCAGCTGGACCCCTCTCATAGTTCCCATTCAGGAAAAGGGTCCAGGGAGGACAAGGGACATTCCCGGAGTCACAAAGGGGGTCTGTGGCAAGGCTGGGCTACCACCAGGCCTCTGACCCTTGATCTGGGGCTCTCCAGCTACCCTGCCTACCACCTGTTTCGCAGGCCCCGTCCGATGACTGTGTGTCTAGAAGGCCCTCCTGTCCACTGCTGGCTTGCACATCTGTTTCTGGCTTTAGCCATGTGTGTGAAGCAGGAAGGACACGATGGCACTTGCTCTGCCCTGTACGGAATTCTGGGCTGGAGGGCCCTCCCTGGATTCCGAAGGACAGCAGAAGGGCTGGGGAGTTGGGGGCGGTGGGAAGAGATGCAAAGGAGGCCTGCCTGCCATTTTTGGGAATTCCAAGAACGGGGGATGAGGGGGACCACAGGAAAACAACGCATGTCTACACAGCCCTCCATCTTCCAGGTGGAGAAGTGCAGTGGGGCCAGGCACCGCCGTGCTGTTCAGGCCTGGATGGCCTTTCTGGCCTGGGTCTTGGCAGCGAAGGCTTTCTGTGCTCCCTGACCTGCAACTGGGACCCTGGACATGATAAAAACAAGCTCCAGGCCAGAGTCGGGAAAAATCGACTTAGGCAGAAGCCGCTGCCTGCCAAGTGGGAGACTTTAGATACAGGGGACATTCTGTCCTGAGTCATAGCTTCCTGGCCTCCACCCTGGGGCCAAATCTGTTGACTTTTCAAGATGGTGAGTGGGGGACGGGGGGGAGGGGCGGTTAAGAGGGCTTTGGTTTGTAAAATAGCAAAAGCACCTGCCCAGCCCACAGGATTGATGTGTACCAGACTCTCCACAACTTTCTCACTAAAGGGTTAAAAGATCTGTGAAGAGGCTCTGGGATCGAGCTATAGCCCAGGCATTAAAGCGGAAGGCACCCTGTTTTGCGGCACCCGCAGCATATGGAAGTTCCCAGGGTAGGGGTCGAATTGGAGCTGCCGCCACAGCAGCGCGGGATCTGAGCTGCAGAGGTGACCTACACGGCAGCTTGCAGCAATGCCGGACCCTTAACTCACTGAGCGAGGCCAAGGATCAAACCTGCATCCTCACGGAGACAAGTCAATTCTTAACCTGCTGAACCACAATGGGAACTGTGAAGAACCTTGAACTTTTTCAAGGTTTGCTTCATATCTCCCAACTTTTTTTTTTTTTAAGTTTTCCAAAATATGAAGGAAGGACTTAGAGGCCATGGCAGCCCACGCAGGTGTGGAGAGACCCAATTCTGGTTTCCGGATGGGATGCAGACAAGCTCTGTGATGCCGGGCAAGCTAAGGGAGTTCTCCAAACTCTGTTTCCTTTGGAGTTTGTTTAGATTGGTGGCTGGATTTCTTCCCCTTCCCTGAGGGGTGCTGAAGAGAGTGATGCAGAGGTGAAAGTGCCCAGGATTCTAGCTGGCACTCAGGAAGGCTAGGTGTCACTCTCCACCTCCCTCCACTTCTGTAGGTTGCCCATCTTCCTCCACTCGTGGGTAATAGGGTGGGAAAGGGTGCGGAGAGAGACGGAAATAACAGGGACTGGATGCCTCCCGGCTATTTCAGCTACACACGCGCGCAGTGCTGTGAGCTGAGCAGGTCCCTCGGGGATGACTACAGTTACCTGAGGAGCCTCCTTAACTCTTTCTGCAGAAAGAACTTAAGGAACAGTCTAGCGCCTTAGATGAAGGGCAGGGGTTTTCTGCTAAATGGGGCAGCCACTCTGGAAAGAGTCTGGCAGTTCCTCAAAAAGTTACACATAGATTCGCCGTATGACCAGCAAGCCCACTCCTAAGTTTATCCCCAAGAGAAATAAAAACATACATGGATATATAAACTTGTACATAAGTGTCCCCAACAGCCATAGTCAGGACAGCCAACAGGCGGACAGAACCCTACAGAACCCAACAGGCATGAACAATACGTGCTATATTGATATCGTGGAATATTATGCAGCTGTTAAAAATGAAGTACTGGCACAGGCTACAGCTGAGGTGAACTCAAGACCACTGTGCTAAGTGAAAGAAGAAGTCAGACACAAAAGCTCACATGTTTTATGACTGTTTTGATAGGAAATGTCCAGAATAGGCAAATCCAGAGAGACCAAAAGTAAATGAGTGGGCAGAAAGGAACGAGAAGTGATTATTTAGTGGGTATAGGGTGGATTTCTGGGATGATGAGAGGGTTTTGAAACTAGAGGGAGGTTATGGTGGTGCAACACTGCAAATTTACCAAATGCCAATGAATTAGATCCCTCATTTTATTTTGTACGGAGAGACGAATTGTATATTTTATATATATGTATATATATTTTTGCTTTTTGAGGGCTGCGCCCACAGCGTATGGAAGTTCCCAGGCTAGGGGTTGAATCGGAGCTACAGCCACTGGCCTACACCACAGCCACAGCAACACAGGATCCAAGCCTCATCTGTGAGCTACACCACAGCTCACAGCAGTGCCAGATCCCCTAACCACTGAGCAAAGCCAGGAATCGAAACTGCAAACTCGTTTCCACTGAGCCACAGTGGGAATTCCAGAATTGTATATTTTAAATGCATAAATGACTGTTGAGAGAGTGATACCTCAGTTTTTTAAATGTTTGTAAGAAAACCCCAAAAAAACATCAACCACAGCAAAACAAAAGCAGGGAATGTGAGTTCACTGTGGCCTGAAGCTCGTCTCTGTCTCCTTTGGCTTGTGCAACCTTGGGAAAGTGACCCAGGCATTCTGGGTCTCAGTTTTCCCGACTTCCAGGTGGAGAGGATGAGAAGACCCAGGATGGGAAGAATCCCACGAGACGCTAGACACCAGTACAGCACCGTGTTCTGGCCCAGTGCCTGATGGGTACACGGAGCTGGCTCTATTACCTAACGCCTGCCCTGACTTCGAGGTCCGGGCCAAGCCAGACCTCCCCATCATTACATGCATGTTTGGGGAGAAATGTAATAGTCTGAAAACCACGCTGGAACGCGTGGGAAAACATTTATTCTCACCACTCACGAGTGGAACTGCTAGCATTGTGTCCTGTTGGCTTCATTGCTCCCCACTCCTTTTTTTAAAATAAAGGAATGAAGAAGCATTTCAGATGAAGCTGAAATCAGTGTTGCCCTCTCTACGCAGCTTGGTGTCTCTTCTGAGCAAAGAAGCGAGTCCACTGAAGGGTTAATAGGTGGAGCAATAATTTTTTCATTCACCTGGGCTTTAGTCAGGGCCTACCATGAGCAAGACACATTCTACTGGATGCAGACACGGCATTACAGGGCTTCGTTTTAATTAATAATTTGAGCATGCACCAGAGGTGGCCGTTCAGAGATGAAAAGCCAGCAGTCACCGTGTGCCCTGGTTAGCTCCCTGTGCTCAAGAAAAGCAGTGGTTTGCATTTTGCACCTGGATGGCCCTTAACCAGCACCCACTCAGAACACCAGTCCATCTAATGCCTTCAAGGCACAAGCTACCCAGCAATTGTGCTGTTAGGAAATTTTCAAAATATGGGCTATTGCCCAAATGGGGTGATTTCGAACGCTCATAGATCTGCTATGGGAATCATATTAGATAACCTGAAAAAACATCTGAAAGACAGAAGGCTATACAATCGCCCCCAGCGGCTCTCAAACAAAGTGTGTGTGTGTCGCGGGGGGCGGGGGGGGGGTGGACTGGGGAGGGGGTGTGACGTGAGATGGGGCAAAGGGAAGGCAAAAGGAAACACATCTGCAAACTCATCAGGATTAAGACTACCCCCTTCGAGGGGAATAATGCAATTCCACCTTCTCCCATCTCGGGAAGTGCAGGCTGGAAAAGCCCGGCTGAAATGCCCAGCTTGCTGCCAAGTTGGGAACGGGTGAGAGGGTAGAGAGGCGATGCAATGCTCTGCCCCCAGAAGCGACCCAAGCTCCTTGTGATTTCAGGTTTCCCTAAAAACCAGACCATTTCTCTGCATTATGTATTAAAAAAAAAAAATTCCAGAACGGACGAGGGCAATACCCCAACCTTGTCTGGATGTTATGCTGGGAGGGAAAGCGAGTTTATGTGGCCGGCGATACAGTCTTTTCAAAGGAGATCACTGTACCTGAAATGGAGATGGTTATAAAAATGGCATTAATTTGCTTAGACCGAGAGATTTTCACAGGAGAGCAACTAGCAGAAAACATTATGAAAATGTCCGAGAGGACTGGTAATTGAGCTGATTAGTATGACCTTGGTTATGAAGGCAAGAGGAGAGGGACCGGTGCTTAGACTGAGTTATAACCCTGTTCCCGGTTCGGCGATGGCGTGAGGGAGGTAATTTGTTCAGGCTGACTCGGAGTAGCCAAGCCTGCCTCTGACAAAGTCATGCACCGACTCGCCGAGCTTGGCCTGCGCTTTTACCCTGACAGAGTAAACAGGACAGGGTCAAATCAGAAGTGATGGACTGGGCTCCTGGGCCGGCTCTCTAGGTCGATACGCCACAGGCAGAACCCTCTGGACCGTGGGGCCCCCAGAAGCCCTAGCTCACTGCCTCTGAGCTACCGAGGAGGAAAAAGAATACAACGGATCCCCAGCTGCAACAAAACAAAGCAAAACGCCACCATAAACAAAGAATACACATACGGAGAAGGTCTGGGCTGAATTCGCTCCAGCTCTGTTTTCCATTTTTTTTTTTTTTTATAGGCATTTATGAAGCAATATGCCACTGGCTACTGTGGGAAATTGAGCTACATTCATCATGAGACAGGATCCCGTGTCTGGCTCCACAGCCCACGTTCTTTCCGCTACCTCTGCTTACAAAAGACAGGTTTCTCCCAACAAAACGCGCACCCAGACAGGCAGCCGACCCTGCGACCGCACATTGAACTGCTGCTGACTGGGAGGCTCAGAGGACACCAAAGAGCCTACGCTGAGTATAGGAAGTCACTGGCTCTGCACCTGCTTGTACAGAAGCTCCTGTCCCGGCAGTTCTATCCACTCTCCTCTCTGGGACCCCCTCCTGCATCAAGTTCGCTGGAGGAAGAGACCCGTTAGGGAGCCGGGGACGGCCGGTTCCCCAGAAAGAGCTATGGTGCCCACGGAGCCCCCCAAACATAGGTTGAAAGTCTATACACACATGTGTTGAGCATCTTAGGTGTACTATTCCTTTTTTTAACTTTTATTTTATGCTTTTTATTCTTTCCATTATAGTTGATTTACAGTGTTCTGTCAATAGCTACTGGACAATATCAAGTGACCCAGCCCTTCACATACATATAAAAGTATATTGTTTTTATCATGTGTCCTATTCCTAATGAACACCTATCAGATTTGAACTGGGTGGATCACAACAGACCTTTCCGGGACGTGTGCATCTGTGTGTGTGTGTGTGGGGGGGTGCGCACCTGCGTGTGTTTGTATGTGTCATGAGTCTCCGATGTCAGGGCTGGGGTTCCATTAAGGACAAAGGGCCTAGAATCCCCCGTCTCCTTGCCTCTGTCACCATGCCTGCTGACCCTCTTGTGAAAAGGATCTGACCACCACATGCGAGTGGAATAAATTATCGCTGACACTCCAATATTTAATTATGCAGCTGTCAGAGCGGCCCTTTTGAAATTCATTTTAATAAAGTGGGAACTTTCCCTTTCAAGGTTAGAGTGAGGGGAGTCACCTTTGGTGTCAGCTGGAGGTCTCCACCGTGAGCTCTGCATTCTTGCTCCGGACGCCTGTCACTTGGCCTGATAGAGGGGCCTGATAACAGCTCCGACGCCTGGTGGCCTCCCCTCCGTCCCTGCCTGAATGAACAGCCTTCATTTAAACCCACAATAATGAGGACCTCAAAGTCAGAGAGGCGGGCACAAGGGCAGCCCGGCGGGGGGAAAAATGGCTTCTTATTATAAAATTCACTCCATGTGGAAGTAGCAATCTAAAAGCAATCACGGCTATCTCCCCGTTTTAACTGGACAACCAGAAATATTTCATATGGTGGAAGGGAGACAAACCTCCCCCCCCACCCCCGCCAAACACCCCCAGGGTGAGGTGGGGGTACCTGCCACGGGCACGCCTCTGCGGCTCACACTCCCAAACTCATGAAAGAGACATAAAAGTACGGAGTTATATTTCGCTATAAAATAGAAAACGCTCATAGCTTGTGTCCTTAGGTTTCTGGGTCATAAAGTTGCACCAAGGAAACGCTTCTATCCAGCAAAGTGAAGGTGTGGACGGCGTGGCGCTGGCCTATTGTGTCCGTGTCTGGAGTCTGTGTTTAGTATGTGCAACCGGGCCCGCGAGGACCTGGCAGGGACAATGTGGGCCAGGCTTGAAAAAGCACAAACAACGCGCCCCGGGGGAAGGGGGGCCCGTCTTCTCTTCTCTCTCCAATCTCCCTCCTTTCCTTTCTTTTCTTTTTCCTACTCCATGCTCTCCCGGGCCCTCATGTTCCTTTTCCTCCACGTCCCCCTCCTTCTTTTTCTCTCTTTCCTAACACGACTGATAGGCATCCGTCAGTGGCTGTGTGCTGGGCACTGCCCAAAGTTCTTTGTATGCTTGGTCCCACTGTACAGCACGAGGAACGAGGTCCAGTCTCTTGGGTTAGAACATGATGGAAGACAGAATGAAAAAAATAAATAAAGAGAGACTGTGTAGATAGATAGATAGGCAGACAGACAGATAGATAACTGGGTCACTTTGCTGTACAGCAGAAATTGAAAGAACATTGTAAAGCAACCACACTTAAATAATTTTTTTTTTTTTTTAAAGGAACTCTAGGAGTTCCCGTCGGGGCGCAGTGGTTAACAAATCCGACTAGGAACCATGAGGTTGCGGGTTCAATCCCTGGCTTTGCTCAGTGGGTTAACGATCTGGCGTTGCCGTGACCTGTGGTGTAGGTTGTAGACGTGGCTTGGATCCCACATTGCTGTGGCAAAGACAAAATAAAAATAAAAATAAATAAATATATAAAAAAGGAACTCTATAAATTAGGTGCCTTAATGATGATGCCCCTTTGGCAAAGGAGGAAACCGAAGCTCCGAGCGACCGTGGTCTACCAGGGGATCCCCAGGTCAGCATCCCGCACAGCGGATGGGACCAGGCAGGTGCCCACCTGACACATTTCAAGTCTGCTGCCTTGCTGTATTTTCTCTCTCTCTGGTCTCTTCCTTGCTAACTCGCTCCCTGTCTTCCCCCCTAACCTCCTTCCTCTCTCTCCCCCGATCCCTCCTTTCTGGGCTTGTACGCACAGGTCTCTCTCGGAAGGTGTAAAAGCGCCACGTGACTGTACCGTGACCCGTCTCATCCACATGCACTGCGACGCCTGTCAACAAACACCGCTTCAGGAAAGAGGCTTTGTCCTGGGTGCAGGTTTGGATAAATGTCCGAAAGAACACATACGTGTTACGGTTACAAGGTGCTTTCTCGAAACCCTAAGTGTATGACCTGATCTGTCCATGAGCACTTTTTTGGGGGGAGAAAACATTTCTTTTCCCAGCAGCTGGGAAAGTGCTCCTGAGCTGAATGACAGAGAAAAGAGGAGGCAGAAAGCCATAGCTTTGCCCTCTGCGCCATCACTCCCTGGGGACACCTGCTTAGCAGAGGTCAGTGAAGGATCCCCGGATCCCAGGGCTGCCTAGAGCCAGCTGCCCCAGCACGGCCTCAAGGGTGGCTGGGATGCAGGCTGTCATTTTCCTTAAGTCTGGAGTTTCTTAATGGGCACACGTGAGAGCAGAGGACACAAGGCCTTGGCGTGGTCTGGAGAAGGGTAAGGCTAAAATCGTCACCCCTTCCTAGTCTTGCTCTCAACTGCATTCTGGACTCCAAGGTCTGAACCTCAAGGGCATCCCTGTTTTGCAGGGACCAGTGGTAACTGAGGCCACCCCTGCCCTCCCAGGCTTGACATCAATGTCACACCGGTGCTACGGGGGCGGGGGGGGGGGCCTGGAGTCAGTGTCCTATTGACTGGTTTATTTTTATTTTTTTGCTTTTTAGGGCCGTAGCTGTAGCATATGGAAGTTCCCAGGCTAGGGGTACAATCAGAGCCGCACCTGCCGGCCTACACCACAGCCACAGCAATGTGGGATCTTTAACCCACTGAGCGTGGGATCCGCCACGTCTGTGACCTACACCACAGCGCATGGCAACGTGGGATCCTTAACCCACTGAGCGAGGCCAGGGATTGAACCCACATCCCCATGGATCCTAGTTGGGTTCATTAACCACTGAGCCACGAAGGGAACTCCCAATGTCCTATTTGTGGGTTCCAGAAGAAGTCCCTGAACTTGAAGGAGACAGGCAGGAGCAGAGCGGAGGAGTACAATCCGTGCATTTGTGCTCACAGCTCTGACGTGGACGGCACTGACCTGAAGTTCACTTTGCCGCACAACAGAAACTCAGGCGAGATTTTAAGTCCCCTCTACGACAATAAAATTTCTTTCCAAAAAAGAAAGAAACCGTACTTCCAGGATGTAAATTCCTCCTGGGAGCCCCCCCTACCTGTCACATCGGACGCCTTCTAGGAAGGTTTATTGAAGATGCAGATACATGAATGACTTAAACCGGCAGTTCAACAATCCAACGACAAATTCCAAAATGCCTCTCAGTCCGTGAAAACACCGGGGTGAAACCATACACCTTGGTTTGTAGGTCGGAAGGCTCAGCAAGAGACCGTCGGGATGGTTTGTGGGGAGAGCTGATGACCAAGTCCAGAATCACTGAGGATTTAGAGGAGCTCTTCTCCTACCCGTCCCCCCAAACAAGGACAACAATAGGAGACACGTGTCCTGCTCCGGGCTCCTGCCAACCTATTGAGACCCTTGGCACAGGGTCGATTCACATCTCCAGGCTTCTGTTGGCCTTTCTGGGGCCCAAAGGGAAAATGAAGGCCCAGGGTATCCTCTCTAAAGGGATGGTTGCAAAATAACCCAAGGAAGTGGAAGAAGACGCTTTTGTCAACGTGAAAATCTACATGGGCTGCAACTTTTTCACTTCCGCCTCTCTCGCTCTCATTCTGCTCCTTCTCTCTCCGTGGAGCCAGGATTCATAAGCTGTGTGTGTGTGCCAGACTTAGGTTCTGGGTTTCCTGTGGCATCCTGGCAACAAGCTTGGGTGGGAGGAAGGCAATGTGATGACCTGCATTTTGGAGACGGAGAAACTGAGGCTCCGCAAGGTAGGTCATCCATTCAAGGTCACTGAGCTCACACGGGATGGAGGAGGATTAGAAATGGCCATGGCTTTACTCCATGGCTGGGCTCTTAAATTCTATGCCACGGTTCTACCACATACACTGGTCTCCTCTCTTCCGTGTCCTGGAAGTGAGTCCAGAATATTACCTCTCTCTATAGTTCTGAAAATCTATTCGATGAGGTCTGTGTTAAATAAAATGCAGACTTTTGGGGGGGAGAGGTGGTCCCCTTTATCTGTGTTGACACAACCAGAGGAATAAGGAGTAGTAACAGCAACAACACTAAGAGCTGACACTTTTGCTGAGCAGGATCAGGTGGCAGGCTGTAAATATGGGTGTATTATATGTATTTCATTATGTTTACATACATATATCCACGCACAAACATCTACCCACACACACACACTTTTTTTTTTCTCTAATCTGTACTGCTGTTAATATTCTGATCTCATTACTAAGGAAACCAAGGCACAGAGACGCTAAATATCTCACTTGGGATCATAAGTGATGAGCCAAGTTTCAGATATTGAGCTACTTGACCCAAAGCTATGGTGCTCCAAAGGAAAAAAAAAAAAATTAAAACAAAATAAAATACTTCCACAACGTACACCATTTCAGAACGCAGATAACTGATTCAAGCGCCTGGTTTCACTGAACCCGTATGACAATCCTGAGTAGCTATTACTGATATCACGGTTGAGTGTTCGTGCGACCCCTATTTTATGGATGGTGGCATCAGGGAGACTGGTCCAGGTGACTACAGCCAAGGGCAGGTGGAACTGGGACAAAAAACAGCCCTCAGACCTGGACCCATGGCATCCCACTGCCTCCACCCTCCTTGATGCAGGAAAGATTGTGCCTGCATGGTGGATCTGTGAACTAGGGACATTCATATGACACAGGGCTGCTCCTACTGAGGTTCTCAGAACCGACAGCATCCACCCTGAACAGACAGACGGGAGCTCATTTGGATGTTCTCAGCCTCACGTGGGTACAGTGCCCACCCTTGCCCCCCAACAGCTCCTTTGCCAAGTGAATTCAGACAATGTTCTACATGCCAGTTTTCTCACCACAAACGGGAAGAGATTTACAAGGCACCTGCAGCAGCCACTGGTCACGGGGTTCTGCAGTCAGAAATAATTAGGCGTCAAAGCCAGCCCCAAATCCCCAAGCTCCCCAGGAACACCTCCCAGTGCTAGGAATAGAATGCCCCTCCTGAGCGGACCCTGTTCAAAGAGCAAAGGGGAGCACGACCACCGCCCCCCCTCCCCCCCAAATGACAGGCAGAGCCTGGAAGGCTGGGAGGGAGAAATAAATCCTGACTCAACGAGAAGGATTAAAAAGTCCCCTAGCATGAGGAGAATTCGCACTCCACAAATTTTTCTCGACTGAGTAAATTTAAAGAAATAAAACTAGATTGAGCATGCGTTTAATACTGGCTGCTATCTTTTGCTCTGCTCTGCTCAGTGGCTTGTTAAATATGAAAAGATTCGCCCTGCAAGGAGACACAGGGAGAGGCGATCTTGCAGGGACTCCCGGCCACCCTGCCCCTCCTCTTTGTAACCTGGGCGAGAGGGAGAGTCCTCTTTCTTTTCCCCCTTCCAGCACCCACTTGGGCACAAGTCTCAAATACGACCAGATCACTGGTATCACCACCGTCCCTTAATAGAAGGTGTGATATAAAAAGCTCATTGGAGATGCCAGGAGCTTCCCTTTCTGACCCTGGCTGCCGGAGAGGCAAATTGCATTAGAAAATGACATGCCATTCATCTCGCGAGTACTTGCAGGAACATTTAGCTAATTAAATGATTAATAAATTTAACACTGCTTTATAATTTCATTTAGCTGTGTTGGAAATCACACGGTGAGCTGCGTCTGCACCGAATGAGATTAGGTGGGAGTGAGGGTTTCGGAGGCTGCCCTGGTAATTGAGATTAGTCTATTACTACAGTGACCTTTTTAACTTTTATATTCTCTTGTTAAAGCGAAATAAAATTTTATTCACTTTTAAGGAATATTTACTTAGAGAAATTTACATGAAATTAAAGAAACACCAAACCCAGAAGCCTACTGGGGCCAGAATCCACGCACTGTTTCCTTTTTTCATTTTCAGAGTCCCTTTAGGAAGTTGTTCCTGAGCTGGCTGGAGGCAGCGTGAAGAATGTGGTGTTTTTAGGCAGTTCATGCATTCATTCGATAAAGGCCGAGTCCGTTGTGTGTCCTGGGCACACCTCGAGGCCCTGGCACGACAGCGGTAAACACAACCCAGGTCCCTGCTTTCTTAGAAAAATACAGACACGAAGCAAATACATACACAACAAAATAACAGAGGATGATAAGCACAATGCAGAGAATTCGATGAGATGGCTTCTGCGGATGGGGGCGCTCAAGAAACCCCCTCTTCGGAGGTGATAATTAAGCTGAAACCAAATTATAAAAAGCACCTTGCCATAAAAAAGCCCAGAAGGAAGAGCACGGCTGAGCAGAAGAGAGGGAAGGTGAAGGCCCCCGGGAGGGAGTACAGGAGATTCCTGCCGTCGAGGAACAGAGAGGAGGAGGGTGGGAGTTGAGGAGCTGGAGGAAGCTGGAGGTGATACCCGAGACACAGGAAGGATGAGACGAAGGAAAGCCATGCTGACCACAATAAGGCGCGTGGGCATTTTGAAGCCAGCAGAGCAGGACAAGCAGGGCACTGACACCCGCTGCCAAGTGATGCCACCTAAAGTAAGTGCTTCTGCAGCCGCCATTAAGCCTGGGACCGGGGCCACCTCCTAACTTTTGGTTTCGCTCAGCTTCAGCCCCCTTGCTAACCTGTGCTTGTTCCCAACTGAAAACTGCCTTTGCTCGTCTTATGTCTCTGTCCTTTTCTCAGTACAGTCCACCGTATCCGAGGCTTCCGTGTCCACAGATCCAACCAGCTGCAGATGGAAAATACGTGAAGAAAGAAATTCCAGAAAGTTCCAAAGAGCAACGCTTGCATTTGCTGCGTGCGGCCAACTATTCACCTTGCATTCACATTGCATTTACAACTATTTACAGAGCACTGTATGTTTATACTGCATTGTAATGCCTCGTATCAGGGATTATAAGTAATCTCGACATGACTGAAAGTACATGGGAGGATGTATGTAGATTATATGCAAATTCTATGCCATTCTATACAAGGGACTTCAGCACCCCAGGATTTTGTTATCTGCAGGAGGTCCTAGAACCAATCCCCATGGATGGGATGGAGAGGGACAACTGGATGTGGTACTTTGTCGTCCCAGGTATTTTGAAAATATTTCTAATTATCCCCTTCTTTACAGTTCTTCTCATCCGATTTCCACTCTCTTCATCCATAAAATCCCAAAGTATATACTTTTAGACTTCAGAGGTCTCTGCTGGGTTCGCTCCTGTATTAACCATGTCATTAATTTTTCTCTATTCTGATGCTGTGACCTCCAGGCCTTCCTGAACTTGAAGGGACTGCCCCAGGACTTACTCCCAAGATGAGTCAATTCTAGAAATTGCAAACGGTTCTCTCCTACCTTTTAAATGTAAATCGACCAGTCCTGAACCTAGACTCTCAATAACTTTTTTTTTTTTATCAGGCTTTCCTACTCCAGGCCAGGCCACTACCCTTCTTCTGCCTTAATCACCCCCAGATACCCATCAACCAGGGGCAGCCTCCTGAGACCAGAGTCTGCTGAAATTATTCAAATTAGCCAGGGCTTACCCTGCTTGGGGCCTGTTCCTTCCTGAGGATAACACGACAAAGGCTCTTGCCCACAGCTGCACTCTCTCCCTCTGCTTCCTAACTGGTCCTGCTGCTTCCCCAAGTACCCACCCCTTCCTCTGCAGCCATGGCACAGTGTGTCGGGTTCTCAAGATCTGTGGAGTGTGACAGTGTTAGTGAGTGTCACATCTTCGCAATGGCAGTTGCCTTCCGACTTGCTGGTACCTAACCAACAATAATACCTACCTAATAATAAAACCCGTATTTCAAAACATCTCCAGATTCCCAGTTGCTCATCACATAATAATGTCTTCTACTTACTTCTTACTATGTGCTAGATGCTGTAGAGACACCATGGACCTTAAATGGCTCTAACTTAATCCTCCCTCACACAACGCTGGAAAAGGATAGTGTGGGGTTATTTTAAAGAAGAAAAGACTGAAGAAATTGAAACAGAGTGTCTGCGAGACTTGACCAAGACCACTTGGCTCTAAATGTGAGAGCTGGGATTTCAACCCAGAATGGATGGTGTATAGTTCATAAACTAAGAGAAAGAAAGATCAATTTCCTTGCTGATGAAATACACTAAAAGCTGCGTCTTGACAGTCGCCTGGATAATTTTGTTCTGTCTTGTTGGGGTGTGCTGCCAAGCTCATTTGGAATGTGCTGTTGCAATTTGTTGCTCAATCACTTACTCTGGTGTCTACTTTGCCTGGTTTCTCATCCAGGCATATTTATCTGGAATTCTCCTTTCCCCCAGTACCTTCTCTGATGTTAATATAAATACACAGAAAATGTCTAAAGTCATGTCCAGGCCATTTTACCAGGTGTCTTGGGCCATTCTTCCTGAATGAGGGCCAATTCCTCAGAGTACTGCAACGACCATCAAAGAACTTCACTCTTCTGATGATGCTAACTCACATTTTGCAAATCTTCATATTCGACATTAAAAGTTTTTGCTGTTATTTGTTGTTGATTTTTTTTTCCCCTACCAGCCCATTGAGAAGAAGAAATAAAAGGTCTTCCTTTCAGCAAGTGTTTAAACTACAGGAGTTTCAATTTCAGGTAATTATGCATACATCCCTTGGATATTCTTAAGTCTTTGAACACATACACACCCTTAAAATTTGAAATCCTGGGATACCTGCTGTAAACTCTCAAATTTGTGAGCAATTACCTTTGTAAGCAGTGTTTCTGGAAAATAACATCTGTGTGTGATTCACACTTTTTTTTTTTTAAACTTGTTAATTGTGTGGTTGTTAACTCTGACTACTGATCTTAGGATGCTTAAGATTTTGTCATTTTTCTTCCAATATCTTCTACTTGGTGTGCAAAATTTGGACACACCTGCGTAATTAAAATGTTTTCTGCTTAAAAAAAAAAAAAATCCCAGTTGTTAAGCTTACAGACAATCACGTGAGCACCTGTTAGTAGTAGCAGATGAAAAAAGGAGTAGAAAGAACATTCTCATTCTAGTTTTGAAGAAGTGGTGACCTGCCTGATCTTCTAGAAATTGCAAACTCAATGTTTCACTCTTTTATTTCTAACAGGGATGTGACTATGTGAGTTCCAAATGCTTCAAATACTTCCTTCATCTTCATCAGATGTTCAGAAATCACTAGAGAGATTTGTGGGAGATTTTTTTTTTTTTAAGCTGGAATTCTCCCTCCTCTCTTCCCTTCCTTCCTCTCTTTCTTTTTTATACGTCTGAGTCCACTACGAACCCGACACCACAGTAGGCACTGAGGATGACAGAAGACAAATAATCCTGGCGTCCTAGGAGTTTATAGTGCAATCATCCTCTCTTTTTATAATGAGACCCATGGACCTTCTGCATTAGCCTTCCCTGGGAGCTTGCTAGGGGATACTGAATTTACACTCCATCCCAGACACCCTGAATCCAAATCTGCACTTTTAGGAGATGCCCTAAGTGCCCATCAGAGGTAGATAAGCCCTGCTGGAGACCCTCTAGCTCAGGGGTCTGTTATCTCTGGCAAGCAGGCCAAATCCAGCCAGCTGTCTGGTTTTAATGTTATTGTTGTTTGCTTACTTTTTACTTATGATCTAGGAATAACTTTTACATTTTTAAATGATTATATTTTAAATGGCTATATGACTTCTCATCTCTATTTTAAGAGCCTCCATTTTATCTTGGAATACAATCTCTTTATTATCTGGCTTTTTAAGCAAAAGTCTCCCCTGCCCCATGCCTGAATCTAGATGAATCTAGAACCCTAGATGAATCTAGATGAATCTAGGCACAGATGAAGGCTATCTTTTGGAATCAAGATAGTACCATGACACTGAAAATATTTGTCTAACCCTAAATGTCAGACGTCAGAGGAATGAGGATGTATTTTTATTTGTTTGTTTTACAAAAACCATGACATGTATTCAACAAGAAAATTGGCACTGAAAGCCTGTATCTTGGACTGAACTTGTAAAAGCTACAAGTGCAATATGAACTTCGTAGCTCATGTTCAGAAATCCATCAGGCCCTGGAAAGCAGTTCTTCTTAGAACCAGAAAAAAATCCAAAAATGCAAAAATTAGTACAACCAGTTCCATCAAAGTCCATGCAGAAGTAATGAACAGCAAACTAAAGAGGGCTGTTTTACTAGGCACATCCATCTGCAAAAGGGCTATGTTTTTTAGAGGTTGCAAACTTTTTAGTTTTTCCAAATTCAGAAAACACAAAATTACCATTTAATTTCCCCATATTTTTTTTCTTTAAAAACAAAAAAGCAGTTGCATTTTTTTCAATTGAATTAACTTTTGGGGGGCAGAGAGTTTTATTTTTTTAACATGGTCATATCCATGTTTGTCCTTGAGGGGCAGATTAACTAAGCAAACAGAATGTGGGGCTAAGGCTGAGGCTGGACAAGGACAAATAATGAGAGGAGATGAGAACTGGAATCAGAAGAAACAGGAAGAAGCAAGATCAGACGATCTGCAGAAAGAGAAACTCAAACAGGGAACAGGAGGCAATATTTCCACAGGTCAGTGACCTGATCACCGTCCAACTGACAATAAATAAATACTTGTTGCACTGAATTAAATGAAAAGGAACAAATGGTTGTTGGTTTGCAGTGGCAAGACCCAGGATGCCTACTTTTCATACCATGGAGGGCTTTGATGTTGAACAAAGGAGAACCTGTTATCTGATGATTATCCGTGATGTTTCAAGTCAGCTGGTGAGATGAGGAGCCCAAGGCATTCCTAGCTCTCTGGATGGGGGAAGAAGGCTTTTCTCTCTTTTCTCCTGGGCTCTAAATGTTTGCAGAGCACAGTCAGGGCCAGCATCGGGGGTGAGAGGGTAATGGTGTGAACGGTCCAGCCTGGCCCCTCAACAGGCCTGCAGCCATCCTTCAAAGCTTAGGGGCTGTCACTTGGCCAAGAGAGTCTCCCTTGAGTATAGATTCCAACCTGTTCATGCTTTGAATGGATGGCCCCGAAAGAGCAGACACTTAATACAAAGCAAAACAAAAACAGATGAGACAAAATTCGGCTTGAGCTGACTTCCAAATGGTACTGGGGGGAATAAATAGAGGTCATGGTAAGATTCTCAGGGTTCCCATTGTGGCTCAGCAATAATGAACTAACTAGCCTCCATAAGGACACAAGTTTGATTTCCTGGCCCTGCTCAGTGGGTTAAGGATCCGGCGTTGCCATGAGGTGTGGCGAACAGACGAAGCTCAAGTCTGCCGTTGCTGTGACTGTGGTGTAGGCCAGCAGCTGCAGCTCCAATTTGACCCCTAGCTTGGGAACTTCCATCTGCTGCAGGTGTGGCCTGAAAAAGAAGAAAAAAAAAAAAAAAAAAAAAGGATTCTGCGATCCCCAGCTTATGACTAATGTAGTTACAGCCGAAGGTAGAGGCTCTTCATTGCTTTTCAGGAAAATAACGGATGGCGTGTGGGATTATAGGTACTATTTCTCTAATACACGCTCTGAATTTCCAGAAATGCATTACTGTGGGCTGCTCTCTAGGAATTCGCATCTAGCGGCAGAAGGTTCTACCTAAGGGCATCTCTCCAGCCCCGAAATAAATAGCCACAGACAGAGAAGGACTCTGCGTGGTTTCCTTCTCCCTGAGAGGGGTGCTCAGAATGACAGATTCCACTCTAGACCTTCTGGAAAAATCCTACAGGGGTCTTTTGAAGCTGGAAAAGGGAAGCTGGATGGGGTGGGATTCAAATTCCAGCTCTGGCACATCTTAGCAAGCCACTCTGGCTCGGCGTCCTCCTCCTCTAATGAGATTTTTAGGGGGTTAAGTGAAAAAGACAGCAAGTTCCTGACCCACAGGTGTGCTCAGTGGATATGGGCTTTTCTCGTCCTGTGCTTATACAAACAGGCCTTTGCTCATGGGGTGCAGGCTGCCTACCAGGCCTTCTTTCCCACCTCCACCTAGACAGCCTTTACTCTCCTTTTTCCCAGTGTCATCTCCTCCAGGAAGATGCTCTCAGTCTAGAAGTCTCCTCTTTCCGCGGCCTCCGGAACCCTGGGACCACTTCTAACCTGGCTTTCAACTCAAAGAGAAGAACCAAGCTCTTCACCATACTGTCTCCCTGGAAGTGAGCTGAAGGGAGCTGTCTCCAGCTTCACACCAGCGCCGGCCCACCATGACATGTGGGAGGTGCCGGAAGTCAGCTGAACTGCGGAGCAGCAGCCTGTGCTTTGCACGCAACGAGCTGCAGTTCAGGTTTTCTGTTCTCATTGGGCATGGCTTCTTTTTTTTTTTTTTGGTCTTTTGTCTTTTTAGGGCTGCACCTGAGGCATATGGAGATTCCCAGGCTAGGGGGTTGAAATGGTGCTACAGCCACCGACCTGCACCACAGCCACAGCCACGCGAGATCCAAGCTACATCTGCAACCTATGTGACAGCTCTTGGCAACGCCGGATCCTCATCCCACTGAGCAGGGTCAGGGATTGAACCGGGGTCCTTATGGATGCTAGTCAGGTTCACTAACCACTGAGCCATGATGGGAACCCAAGGCCTGGCCCTTTTTAAAGCTTGAGGTTCTGCTGGCATGGCTTTGCCCCAGACCGCTCTTCTGCTCTTGAGTCCAGAAGAAGCCTGTTCAGCCCAGACTTACACTTTGGTCCAGTTGGCCTGTGCTCCGCTCTGCCCCATCCATCATCCCATCTGTCAACAGGGTCAGCAAATCCTGCTCCTTGGGGCCAATGGCCTTGCGTGGAAGGATGTAAAAGCAAGCTCCGAGGCAGTACTGAGAGAAACACTACTGCTAACCGTCTCTCCTTCTGCGGGGCAAGGCGGGAGACACACTTAAGGGTATTGGGGAAGATAACCCAAGGTGTCCGGTTAGACCAAGGCCTTTAGTGACCCCCAACTTATGATTAATTTGGTGCCAACAAAGTCTAGTTTTCCCCCCTGACAACAGGAACCCTTAATTACCTATTTAAGACTCAACTTAGATACTCTCCACTATTTACATGTGATAGCTCACGGCGAAACCAACAGAAAAGATAAACAAAAGCTGTTTCCAGATCACAGAAGAGAGAATAATCATCACACGAGAGTCACAACTTCAAAACCAAGGCAGGAGGCCACGCTTTTCCCTGTAGTCCTGAGAACTCTGGGATCAGATAGACCCATTAGAGGTTTTGGTGGGTGAAGGGCCTGTCAGGGACCCGGCAGGGTCTTCTGAGACCAGCATGCCACCAACACCAAACATCAAGGTGACTTCCTGCCTGGAGCTATAAGCCCCTCTTTCATGTTCTGCCTTATTTCAACAAGAAAGCCATGTAGTCCACAAGTGGGTGATGAGCCCCCACTCAAGATAAGTGCTTCACTATTTGTAATGAGCCTGAAACCAGCCCTCAGATGCACAATGGCCACATGCAAAATCCCTTATCTTCAGTCTGGATACTAATCACATAGCAGGAGTGATAATGCTTGCTGTTCTCTCCCTCTCCAGCCTCCCACCAATGCGGGGGAGTGTCTGGCCAAGGGCAACCAAGGATAAGATGCACATCTCCTTGTGTCTAGGAGAAATGAGAACCTACAGATTTCTACAGATTTGGGAGTGTCTACCCCACACCTGCTAGATTTATTTATTTATTTATTTATTTTTTATTTTTTTATTTTTTTTGGCTGTGGTGTACAGAGGCTTAAAGTGGAATCTCCATTCCCAGACCAGGGATTGAAATCAGGCTGCAGTAGTGAAAGTTCTGAGTCCTAACTACTAGATCACCAGGGAACTCCCTTGATCTGAGTTTTTAATACCCTCCCCATGCAGCCTGAAAAGGATGACTTCCCTGGTCAGAAACGTCAAAGGCAGTGACCAGTCAACAGCTGCAGGAAAGAACATTCCAGATCTCAAATGAGGAGCGAGGTTGGGTGTTAAGGAGGCAGTGATACCTTTACAGTTAACTCTATAATATACAGAGAGCAAGTGATGCATTTTCTGGGGAAATTAGTCTTTCCTCTTGAATATGAAAGGGGTAGATTTATATATTTAATAAATGTGCCAAGAGCAGGTTGACTTTTAGGAAATGACTAACTTTAAAAAGCGGAAATAATTCCTGTGGAATGTTGGACAAAGTCTCAGACCAAGGAGCAATGGAAAGGCTGAAAAGTTAGGGTGAAAAAGTCTCTGTATCAGTGATGGCAAAATCAAGCCCTGCCGACTGAATCTGGCCTGGGGATGTATTTTATTTGGCTCAGTCCAAGTTGGCTCATGCAATAAATTCATTGCCAAGTTTTAAAAATCAGATGAGTCTACATTTTAAAAATATAAATATTTACGTTCTCTGGAAACATTGGAAGTTCTGGCAAAAGTGGGCTAATTTCCACTTGGCAGCATTCAGCTGGAGGCTACTAATGGCTGCTCCCATAGACAGGGCATGAACACGACCCTTGACACTTCGTATTGTCTTCTGTTCACTGGGGACATGGGTCCAGTGCCATTTATCACCTCATACACAGACAACTTCATTTATTTATTCTACCTGCCTGGTACCTAAAGGCATCTGCATTTGCCCTATTCTACACTATATAATTATCACTTAGTAATAGGTTTTTATCCTGATTCATGAGTCAGAGATAAACCAACATGACACATTTAGTGCAAATTTCCTCATCTGGAAAAATAGAGGCATTGAAGGAAGAAGTTCAAGGCTGCTCTTTGGCGGTTCCACAACTCTTACAGTTTGGGAAAGGATCTATCTCTTCCACCACAAACAAGAGGAGTTTTCACTTTTGATCTTCAACTCCAGGTAGGCAGCCTGAGCAGAACTAGTCTTGGAGAAACCAGATCATCACCAGTGAATCACATCTGTGAGTCTTCTCAGTTGCCTTAAAATGAGGGGCCTAATCAGAGAGGAAAGTCCTTAATCAGGAAAGTATGTCCTTTCTGGGTTCCCAGAGCAAATATAAATGGGCTTCCCCCCCTCCCCCCCAGATGTGATGTTACTGGTCAATGACAGGTATAGATCCCTTTTCCAGTGACATGCATGGGTGGATATATGGATGGATAGATGGATGAAGAGATGGATCCGAACCTAATAATGAATCCTGTAGTCAACACTCATTTTGCAAGATGGCAGACGGAGTGCAGAGGAGGCATCTATGCTAGTGGAACTGAGCATGAGGCCAGGACTGGCCTGGTCTTCTGCCCTAACCCACTGGCTGTGGGCCTAAATGCAGTTTGTGGCTGAATGCCACCTAAGGGAAAAGTACACACTAAAGTAGAGGCAGTCAGATTTTAAGACATGAAACTAAATGCTCACTGATTTGTATGCAATTCAGGCTGAGGTCCACGGTAGAGACCAGACCATAAGCAGGGACCTATGCTCCTCTCAGAACCCCCTAACCACAAAAATGGAATGCAACCAACAAATATTTCCTAAGCATCCTCTCCACGTGAGGCACTGCACTGAGATGGATGTTTGCTGAATAAAAGTCAATGGACTATTAAGAAAACATTAGCAAACTGAATCCAACAAGGGATAAGAAAACTTCTATGCTATGAGTGGGATTTATCGCAGCTATGCAAGGCTGGTGCAGTTTTAAAAAAACAATCAATATAATCCACCATATCAACAAGCTAAAAAGAAAAGTCATGATTATATCAATTGAAACAGAAAAAGTATTTGACAAAGTTCATGATTAAAAAAAATCAGTTCTTAGTAAATTAGACATGGAGGAGAATCACTTCAACTTGATAAAGCACATGTAAAGAAAACCTATATTTGGCATCATATTTAATGCTGCAATAGTAAATGATTTTCCCCTCCTAAGATCAGCGTCAAGGGAAGGATATCTTTTCTCATCACTCTTTTTCAATATAATACAGGAGATTCTAGCCACTGCAATAAGGCAAGAAAAAGAAACAGAAGACATATATATTGGGAAGGAAGAAATAAAACCCTCTATTTGCATAGGAAAAGATGGGCTACATAGAAAATCCCAAGTAATCTCAAACAAAACAAAACAAAACACAACAAAACTCTGAGAACTAATAAATGAGATCGGCAAGGTCATAAGAACAAGATCAACACAGGAAACTCAATCGCATTTCTATATACTGACAATGAGCATGTGGAAATTGAAATTGAAAGCAGAATGTCATTGACAATCACTCCAAAGAAAATGAAATAGTAAAGTATATGCTCATTAGTGTATACCTAAATAGATGGGGTGATATGCCATGTCTGTAGCCTGTAGTAGTAAATTCTCCCCAAACTATAGGTCCACAGATTGAATGTGATTCCTATCAAAATCACAGCAAGGTTTTTGGTTGACATAGACAAGTTTATTCTAAAATTTATATGAAAAAGCACAGCAATTAGGATAGCTCAGAAAATCTTTATAAAAAAAAGAATATGGGAAGAACTACTCAACTTAGTATCAAGACTAACTTAACTATAACAATCAAGACAGAATATAATTGGCAGAGAGATAAGACATGCAGACCAAAGAAACAGAAGAGAGAAGCCAGAAATAGACCCATACACATGCTCAACTGATTTAGTGGAGGAAGAATAGAATAGCTTTTTCAAAAAATGGTGTTAACACAACTGAGCATTCATAGGCAAAAAATATGAACCTTGACCAGTTTCACGTTTTATACCCAAATTAACAAAAAATATATCATGGACATCCATGTAAAATGTAGAATGATATAATTTTAGGGAGGGAAAAAGCAGGAGGAATTCTTTAGGATCTAGGTCTGGTCAGAGACCAAAAACTTGATCTATAAAAGGAAAAACTGCTACATGGGACCTCATCAAAATAAAAACTGTTCCTCTGAGAAAGCCCATGTGAAAGGACAAAGAGACAAGGTAGAGGATGGAAGAATACATTTGCAAACCCCATATCCAACCAAGAACGAATACCTAAAATATAGAAAGAACGCCAACAAATTAACAGTAATTAAACAATTCAATTAGAAAATGGGGAAGGTCATGAATAGACACTTCACAGAAGAGGAGATAGCAGATGGCAAATCAACACAAGAAAATAGGTTCCACATCATTAACCATCAGGAAAATGCAAATTGAAAGCCACAAGGAGATAACTGCTACGTACTTACCAGAATGGCTCAAGTAAAAAAACAGCCACAATACCAACTGCTGGTGAGGATACAGAGAAGCTGATACAATTTGCTATCAGAATGTAAAATGATACATATGTATGACTGGGTCACTTTGCGGTACAGCAGAAATTGGCGCAATATTGTAAATCAATTGTAATTTTTAAAAAATGGTGACAGGGAGGGGGGAAGACTGTGGAATGATACAGAAACAATTTGACAGTTTCTTATAAAACTAAACAGGTAGTTATTATGCAACCTGCTGACTGCACTCAGGGCATTTATCCCAGAGAAATGAAAACTTTTTTCACACAAAAACCTGTACATGAATGTTTATAACAGCTTTACTCTTAACAGCCAAGACCAGAACTATCCCAGATTCCCTTCAATGGGGGAATGATTAAACAAACAAACAAACAAACAAAAAAAAAAAAAAAAAAGGAAAAAAAAGAGTTCCCGTCGTGGTGCAGCGGAAATGAATCTGACTGGGAACCATGAGGTTTCAAGTTCGATCCCTGGCATTGCCTAGTGGGTTAAGGACCCAGCATTGCCGTGAGCTGCGGTGTAGGTCACAGACTCTGCTTGGATCCCACGTTGCTGTAGCTGTGGCGTAGGCTGGCAGCTGTAGCTCCGATTAGACCCCGAGCCTGGGAACTTCCATAAGCGTCAGGTGCAGCCCTAAAAAAGCAAAATAAAATAAAATAAAATAACCACGGTTCATATAGAATATACCATATCATTAATAACAATGGACAAACCACTGACACGTGCAGTCATTTGGACAAACCTCCAGGAAAAGATACTGAGTGAAAAACATCACTCCTCAAAAAGCATACGTTCCATTTACGTTGTGTTTTTGAAATGACAACACGCTAGAAGATGAGGGACAGACTGGTGGTTGCCAGCAGTTAGGGATGAGTCAGGGGCAGAAAGACAACAGGTGTGGCTTGGAAAGGTGAAAAGGGACATCCTGTGGTGACACTGCCTTGCTGTGGTCATGGAGAGGGGCACCTACACATCTGATGACAATGGGTGAAGCCAAAGAGACACACAGGCACAACTGTGCACAAGTGAAAAGGGAACGCTCAGTAAGATCGGGGGACGTCCATATCCTGCCTGTGACACCGTAGGGCAGTTCTGCCAATTCTCATCCTTAAGGGAAACTGGCTACAAGATACAAGAGATCACTCTGTATTGTTTCTTTTAACTAACTTGGGAATCTACATTCGCCTCAAAGTGTCAACAAAAAAGTAAGTCACAGCGACGCGGGAATGAGGAGCCACACACAGAGTTGTAATTGACGATGTCTGGGGCTGGGTTTACCACCTCTTTAAACCATACAGTGATGGCTGCTTCTGCCAGGGGCTCTCATCCCAGCGATTACAGCTTTGTTCGATGATCTTCACTCCCCAAAATGTAAGCTCTGTGAGGGCAGAGCCCACACCTACCTTTCTGATCATCTGAGTCTCCAGACTTCCCCAAATATGGACCCAGGTGCCTATGACGCAGCAGCTAAACGAATGAGCCTTCATTTAAGTGTACTGCCTACTCTATCTCATTTACATCTTGTTGCAAACTCCGCAATGGCTATTTTATCCCATGGGGCATAGGGAAGGAGGTTTCCAATAGGATAAAAGGCTCGCTTAAGCTATGAGCTAAGGAGGAGTTTTCAAAACGTGTTATGAGGCCAGATCTCAAGACCTGTCGACAAGGCCGCATGGGTCAGCCATGTACTTGTGGCTCCGATACATGGAACTAAAAGCTGGCTCTTATACAGACATGCAGGGTAGTATATTCCTATAACAGACTGCCTAGTACCTGTAACAGAAGCCTTTGAGAAGGGAGAACAGGGCAGGCTGAAGATGGGGCCTCATGCTAAGTGTCTCGGGTAAAACTTCCTTCAGGACCAATACCCCAAGCAAAAATGACTCTCTGATAAGAAAGAGAAATGCCAGTGGCTCCTCTTTTGTTTCTTCTGTATTATGTTTAAGATAACGGAATCCAAGAGCTTAGCCAACTGAAGTTCTAAGCCTACTCTCTTTCTACTTCCTTAGAAATGCAAATGAACAGGAACACATGAGATACAACAGAGCATGTTACTTCAGTTCAAAAATTCCAAGTTCTAACAGGGCTAATTTGGTAAAAGAAGTACAAGTGGGAAAATACACTTACTTCAAAGTTTAGTTTTCGCTGAGTGACTCATTTTAGCAGATATTTGCTGGTGAAATTATATGGTATCACAGCAGAAAGCACGTGACTGCTTAAAATGCACGTCAATAAATTGTGTAATCATCATACAGATATTAAATTACTCTTATTAAATTTATTCTTAAATATTTTATAGATTGGTTAATTTTTTTTTTTTTTGGCTTTTTAGAGCCACACCTGCAGTATATGGAGCTTCCCAGGCTAGGGGTGGAATCACAGCTGTAGCTGCCGGCCTACACCACAGCCACAGCAACATGGGGCCCGAGCCTCATCTGCCACCTACACCACAGCTCACGGCAATGCTGGATCTTTAACCCACTGAGCAAGGCCAAAGATCAAACCTGTGTCCTCACGGATGCGTGTCAGATTCGTTTCCACTGAGCCACAACGGGAACCTCATGGTTAATATTTTGAATGGAGCTTTTTTTTTTTTTTTTCCTATCTTCATCCTTAATTACTGCTAATATAGAGAAAATCAATTGATTTGTGTATATTTACTTTATGTCTAACCAACTCTTCAAATTATCTTATTGCTAGGAATTCTCACTACAATATTTTAGCTGAGTAAAATTAGGTCATGCTAAAATGAAGAACATTTTGTTTATTCCCATTACTCAAGTCTTTTTTTTTTTTTTAATCTTATTATATCTGCTGAAACTTCCAAAGCAATATGAATATTGATGGGTAGAGTGAACATCCTTATCTAGTTTCTGATTTCTTTTTTCTTTTTAAATTTTTGTTCATATCCACAGCAGGCAGAAGTTCCCCAGCCAGGGATCAAACCCTCGCCACGGCAGTGACAACAAACACCTGCTCCTTACCACTAGGCTACGAGGGAACTCCTCTAGCTTCTGACTTAAGTGGAAAGCACAATTTAGTGCTTTTCCACTGTTTAAAACATTTGGAGGAGAATTTTAAAAACATCCTTGACGATATTAAAAGAGTTCGCTTCTCTCTCTAGTTTACTTAGTCCTATGTGGTGTTGTTCTGGCTGCTTGGTTGGTTGGTTGGTTTTACTGTGACTGCTGAATTTGAACAAATGCCTTTTTGGCATCACCGACAGAACCATAAAATTGTTCTTTACTTTGTTGCTGTAATAAATCAACAGTAATAGAGAATAAAGACAAACCATAAATAAAGAAATGGCCTGAAAATTTAATTTGTTCTAGGAAATAATGAACAAATACCGTTTCCAAAAGCTCCAACCCAGAGCGGATGGCAACTTTTAACAAAATCTCAAAAAGCCCTCATTTATAGGCAAATGTCTCTAAACAATGATGTAAAAGATTTTGTTTAATATAGAAATTGATCGTATTTTAGAAGAATCTATGGGTGATACTATGAATGAACTTAATATTGTAAAATCAAAAGTGTTTATTTTCCCCTCCCCCTTGACAGAATATTCAACTCTAATAGAAAAAATAAAAATCTTTAAAGAAATAAAATAAAATGCAAAAAAGAAGGAAATTGACTTTTCTTTAAAAAAAGAAAAAGGTGTTTCTTTCCCTAAAAAAAAAAAAAAAAAAATCCTCTTCTAGGACTAAAAAAACAACAACAACAACAACATGAAAATTCAGGAGCCTGGTGCTCAAATCATGCTATAAACAAGAAGCTGAAATACCTCCAGTTGAAAAGGAGCCAGCGTCTGTGTCCTATCAAAGTGGCAAGTCTGAGACCTTTGAACCTCAGAGTTCTCTGTACACGGAGAGCAGCAGCAGCCAACACCTGAGAAGTGATGGGTCGTGTGTAACTTCTAGATCCCCCAAAGGGCCTTTGCAGGCCAGGGCTATTAATTTCCTGCAGGTAGCAGCGGAGGAAACTGGACTCTCAGGGAGGCCAAACTGATTTTCCCAAACCACAGAGATAGTAAGTGACAGAGCTGGAACGTCAATCCCGAGACAAAAAAGACATTCTCTTGTGATGAATATACTGGCAGCATCTGGTGCCTCACAGCACAGGCTGCGTGACAGCAGATGGGGGCTGAAATAATGGGACAGGATCCCACTGGCTGTGTGCTCTTGGGCCAGTTAATAAACCCCTCTGTGCCTTGGTTTTTCATGTGTATGATTAAAACAACCCAGCACCTATGTCCCAGGGCTGCTATGAGGCTCAAAGCAGGGGCTACACACAAAACCTAGGCATGGATACAGCCAGCCCTCCATACTTATTATCTCATGGTCTATTTATGATCATTATTTTTAGCATCACTGAAACTATTTTTGTAATCGTTATTTCCCCAATACAATTTTCTTTCCACTGTCCAGCAGGGTGACCCAGTTACACATCCATGTACACATTCTTTTTTCTCCCATTATCATGCGCCGTCATAAGTGACAAGACATAGTTCTCAGTGCTACACAGCAGGATCTCATTGCTGACCCATTCCAAAGGCAGTAGTTTTTTTAATGGCTCTGAGTAAATCATCATGGCTATCAAGAAGAAAACTTCAACAGGACCCACTCCAATGCCCCTCAGTAGCTAACTAATCCTAATAAAATCCAAGCATCCTCGTAGCCAAGCCATGGAGTACATCACTGTTCAGGTAAGGCACTGTCTTCCCTGCAGCTCTTATAATCATGGATGCTCAGGCACAATTAAAATTCAAGCAATGCATGGACATTTTAACAGAACAAATACTTTACATACATTGAATGTGTTAGGCGGTAACAGGTTTTTAATATGCACGGACAGATTTGGGAAGTTCCCCCCAAAAAGTGTGGAGAAAGGCTTTCTCCAAGAGGGTGAGGCAGGTAAAGAACAGGGGATTGATGGTGACAGAAACCGTAAACCCTGGAGCTACCCAGAAGGGAGCACTCAAAGTTACAGACCAGGCCCTGCGAAAAACAGACCCTTAAGTACCTACGGGTTTTTTTTCTCTCCCTCATTTTCTCTCTGTCATTTCTAAAATACTATTAAAAATAATTGATCAAGGTACTTCTTGTATTTCTGTTATCCTTAAAAGAAGGCTTGAAGGTAAACTGATTCAAAGAGGAAGGGGAAAGAAAAAAAAAGACCCTGGATCTTAAGGCAAAAACTGAAAATGAAAGTTGTTTCCTATAAAAAGTGAGATTCGTGTCACCTCCTCCCAGAAGCCTTCCAGGAATTTTCCAGTAAATGTTTCATGATCGGCCCCTGGTGGGGTGGGGCGGGCCCTGGTTTGTCACAAGTGCCGATTTCCAGGGTGTAAATACTCCCACAGAGGCTGAACTCAAGATGAACACGATGGCACTGAATGCCAGGGACGGGTCCAATCGGCTCTTGCTGGCACATCGTGGACGCCACTGCCACCCCAGCCTTTTCTCTCACGAGCTTGTTTTATATGCTTTGAGGCACCCACCACTACCAGAAATCATCTTGCGCATTTGTCCTTCCTGTCTCCTGCCATTGCCCCCATCAGGCTGGGAACTGCAGGAGCCTCAGAGGTACGTCTGCTCGATCACCTCTCTTGTCTGCTCTAGACCACGGCCTTTGACAGCAAGCACTCGCTCAGTACTCGGAGAGTGAATGAATACACGGAAGGGTGAAAGAAGAGGGGAGAGGAGATGGTGAGGATGGAAACGCAGAGGAAGGCAAGGAGGAAAAGACAGGATGTGTGGGTACCAACTGGGCCAAAGCCTGTCCTTCCTGCTCCTTCCCTGAGCAGCTGGGAGCCACCTGGGGCTCCCTGCTTCCAACCAGGCAGGCTGATGAGCACAGCCAAGAAGTGCCAAAGATTAACCCAAAACACTGCTGCCTTATGGGCCAATATGGACCAGAAATTCTGCCAGGGGCGTTCAATCCCAGTGTTTTGGGGGAACCTATATTCAAAAGAAGAAGGAGAAGGGGAGGAGGGAGGAAGAGGAGGAGGAAGGGGGGGAGGGGAAGAGGAAGAGGAGGAGGAAGAACGTGTGGATTTCTGGAGCTTCAAAGATCTGGTAAAACCTATTCTGATGAAAATGACATCATGGAGAACTACTCTTATCACCACGAGAAGTTCATGCTGACACATCATGTAAACCAAACCATGAGCAGTCGTGACCACTGAGCCACGATGTGACCACCTGATTTCTTTGATTTGGATTTCCTCCTGTTGAATGCCAGACGCCCAAAGGTCTGTAACCTAAACCCCGGGCACCGGCACCCTCCCTCGTGGATGCAAGCAGAAGAGCTGCATGGAACCGATGGACGGAAACCGTCTGAGGGACAGCAAGGATCTGTGCATAAAGAGGAGTGTCTCCATATTCTCTGATGGAGGGGAAAAAAAAAAAAAAGCCTCTCCTTTTTGTCAGAGCTCCAAACGGTCAGTGTCATGAAACCATGGACACTGTCAGCATGGCACAGCTCATTTTGAAAGCTTATGTTTAGCAGACAAAAGATCGTGCCCCGCTTGGAGTGAGTGAGATGTTCTCTGCAGCCGAGTGGGCCATAAATCTAGATTTAAGGAACTGGGGGTGGTGTTTCTTAACGATCACGTGGCCGGCTGCCTCCTGCACCAGCAGGCACGCTCGCTCGCTCGCTCGCTCCCCCAGCACAGCCATGGAGGGGAGGGGTGGATGAGGGCAGGGAGGTCCACCAGAGACTGCATTGTTTGCTGCTGATCTCCCAGGGAGAGAGCATCTGCTGAATTCCAAAACGGTGGTGCTTTTCAGGTGCCAGGGCTGCGGGGTAGGAAAGGACTCTGCCTAAAAGCTCGCCAGCATCCACTAGCAAGTGATGAGAAGAGCAGAGGTAAGAGCTGCCCTTGAGCTCCCTCTGTCCCAAGCGAGGGAGGGGTGGAGAACAACCACAGCCCCACACATGCCCCTGCTCAAAGAACCCAGGAGGGCCACACTGACCCACGTAACCCGTTTCAAACCCATGTGTTAGATGCTCAGAGCGTGCATTTTCAGGAGGTAGCTTTCTGAAAGCCCATTTTGGGTTTAGCTGCTGAGTTAGAGCGTGTTAGCCAGGATTGGCACAATCTGTCAGTTTCTTAGGACTGCAGGTCAAGATCTTTACTGAACAAATAAAACCCAACCCAACCCAACCCAACCAGGTAAGGAGCTTAAGGCTTCCCATTGAGTTGAGACCACAGAGCACCGTGAGTGGGAAAAATCCAAAAATGCTTTATCACGCCCCTGGGCGCTGAGAGCACAGCAAAACCCAGCTAGAACAGTGGTCAGCTGCCAGAGCTGAAATCGATGTCGCTGTTAAAATGATCAAAAACGGAAAAGTCCCTATTTGGGGAGACTACAACCTCGCTTCTTTCAAAGAGTTTGTGGGGAGGGTCTTAGGTACACGCCCTGACATGGAACAGAATTGCTATCAGTTGTAGACACTGTCTCTTCAGTCCTTCGTGCAAATAAACCCCTGACATTTTTCAAGGGCCATTTCTGCCTCTTTTCCTTCACCCCTTCTGGGTTGAGTGCAAATCCTTCTGTTTCCTTATGAGTCAGCTTTCATAAGCAAACACCATAAACTGACTTGATTACAGGGAAAATTTCAAAACCTTTCAACAAAACTGTCACAATGCTTTTTTCCTGTGATCCTTCAAAAAGTAAAAGAGGGAGAGAGAGAGAGACTGAGAGAGAGAGAGAAGGAGGGACAGAGACAAACGGAAGCATGAGTTCCACGGCGCGATTCCAACCACGGATACATCCGTATAAATGACAGACACATCTTTTTGCAAAAATTGTGACCTGGCTTGCCTTGAGTAACATTAAGAGGCTCTCTGGCACTAGATGTCAAATTAATTGCAGGCAAAGTGTGTTACAGTAATTCACTTGGCAGTTGACGCAAAACCCGGAGAACAGTGTTAAACCAGATCCCCATATGCCAACAGGGCACCACTGCTTTGCTCCGGCTGATGAAATTTGACTGTAAATCTTTCCTGCCTTCCCTTGATCGGCAGCAGCACAAAAAAGATCCGTCCTCCTCGCGGTGTTGTGCAAAATGCTTTATTTGCCCTCTTAGGAGGCAGCTGATATATAAATCCCAGGAATGATTATTATTATTGTGAACTATTATTATGAGTTACTATTATTACTTTCCTGAGACAGTGGGGCTGGGGCATAGGGAACCCTGGCATCAGATGGAGCTGTGCGGGAACGCTGAAGGGAGATCATTTATCTTCGTTCAGGGCAGTTTCAGTAATATTTCAGGAGAGAAAGGTCATCAATACTAAGTGGAGTTCAAGGTGGAGGAAGGCTCTGGCTGGGAACGAACTGCCTGTAAGCGGTACCCGGGCGCATCCTTCCTGCCAGCCAGCCTCTCTGGTTCCCTGGACACCCACGAGGCAACGATGACAATTCCTTCCCTCTGCTCCTACTGTGCGCTCTGAATGATGAGTCACAGAAGGAGACGAGGGGCTCGCCCTGCAGAGGCTGGTATCTAGCTAGGAGCGGAAGGGTGACAACCTCTGCAGGCACAGGCAGGCAGGCAGGGTGCCAGGCTAGCACTCCGTGACAGCCGCTTGCATTCCCATGCATCCTTGCCTCCTCTGGTCGGAGCCACTTTATAGAAGGGCCTCAGGTCAACTTCCCTGCCCTGGACCCACCCCGAAGGGCAGAACCAGGGTTCTCTGCCACGTCCAGAGCCGCGTTCTCTAACCTGTCTGCTGCGGAGTGCGGCTCAGAGGAGGAGCCCATTCCTCCGACAGGGCAGGTGCGGAAGGCTCTGGAAAGCCTTCACGGAGGAGGTGATACTGTGACAGGAAAGCTCCGTCCAAATGGGAATGGCCTCCAGGCGGAAGGGAAGGCCTTGGCAAAGGCCCGGGAGAGTCCCCAGGTGAGTCACGAACAGGGTCCAGGCGGAGGAGTGGACCAGCGCCACCCCCTCCAAGCGAAAGGCTGGAGACTAATTCCGCATTTTCCTATGAAGACAGCATCTTGCTCTTAGAACATAAAACCTTCCCCCAACTTTAATGACTCCCTGAAACAACTCCTGGCCTTTGGAAAGTGGGGCATCCAAGAAAAACAAGCAAGGACCATTTGCAGGCACACGCGGTGTTCTCGGAGAATTATTTCTGGCCGTGGTCTCTGCCATGGATCACAGGCCTTCGGCTTTCAATCACGAGGTTGAAAGGTATTAACGAGAACCCACGCGGTCCCAGGCAACCGTTTGCGTAAAACCTTTTCCTTTCTTGGAACGTAAGCGGGTCTGTCTTCATCTAGAATTATTTTTACTGATTTCATTCTCAAAACTTCAAAGGGTCCCCCCCTCCTCGCCCCGATCTTGTACTTATGTCATGCTCCCCACCCCCTAAGGTTGGTCTTGTGTTTTTGGAGGCACAGAACCAGCTTCCCCAGGATGGAGGCTGGAGCATGACCACAGGCACACCTGGAAGTCATTAAAGAGAGGAGGAGGAGGAGGCGAGAGAGGGAGGGGATGGGGCAAAGGGGGAGAAGGGGGGAGAGGAAGGGGAGGAGAGGAGAGGGAAAAGGAAGGGGGAGGGAAAAGGAGGGGGGTGGGGAAGGGGGAGGGGTGGGGGGGGCGGAGGGGAAGGAGGGAGGCGGAGGGGAGAGAGTAAGAAAAGGGAGGGAGGGGTGGAGGGGTGGGGGAGGGAGGGTGGAGGGGTGAGGGGAGGGAGGGGTGGAGGGGTGAGGGGAGGGAGGGGTGGAGGGGTGAGGGGAGGGAGGGGTGGAGGGGTGAGGGAAGGGAGGGGTGGAGGGGTGGAGGGGTGGGGGAAGGGGCGGGGCGGAGGGAGGAGGAGGAAGGGGAGGAGGAGGAGCAGAGAGGGGGCCATTTGTCTCCCCCGTGTTGACTCTCTTTTCTCCATCATGGCCCATCTGAGCCCAAAGTGCGGATGGTCTAAGCAAGCCCCTAACAGACAAACACACACTTCCCAAACGTGGTACAAGGTTGCCTCCGGATCATGTAGGGGGTCAAACATGCCATTCTCAGTGAAAGCCAACCTGTGGTGCCACCTGGACTTTCGGATGTTCTAGAACATTCTTAAGCAGAATTACATCGGTAAATGCTTAATTGCCAAGTCCTTCCCAAGTTGTCAGCTATGATGAAAGTAGATTCAAATAAAATGCCTACTAATTTAAGGCTAACATCCAGGGGCTTCCTTTTGATTAATCTTGGCCAGACTGTCAAGCCCCGTAGCTCTTCGTGTAATTGACATCGTTTTCTTCTAAAAGGAAGCACGGTGATTTTTATGAGGTCGATCTAGGAAATATACCCTTACGTATCCATGCTATGGGATGCAAGAGACAAGTGCCTCATTCCTAGAAGGGAAACATGAGATCCTGTGTGTGCCTGACACAGAGATCCATAAAATTCAAGGAATTTCCTTCCTGAAGCTGGAGGGTATTCATATTAATGAAGCTGGAATTAGCTGGTCGACAGAGAATTGCTGCTAACCCTCAGCATTTTATGGTAATAAAATGTCACAGGAATTCCGACTCTGTTATTTTCCCCCAACTCAGAGCTCTATTTCCCCAACCATTTTCTCTAAGACAGGGGAAAGGACTGATTCCGTTTAATGGATTTATCTAATAGCGCCCACAGTTTGGACAGTTTACATGTATATTTCATAGTATGAATTACAGATATGATCACACATGCTCTCCAAATGCCAAGAAGTTCATGGCATGTGCCTGTGGAATGGTATACGACAAGAGACAGCTTCCTTTCCAACCTGAATCAGGAAGGTGAGGCTGGGCCATATTAGGTCATCCACCCCAGGTCACATATTGGAAAGGGATGAAGAACCATGTCCAGCCTGTTCCTGGAGTCCATGATCTGTCCACCCACCAGGGACAAAAGGTCAGCTTTCCACTGCCAGCCCCGTTTCCCTGTTACATTTTCTGTCAGGGACAATTTCGCATAGAAAATAGCATAGCCATGACCGTCACACCGCATGGCTTTCGTGCCACTCGCCTGGACACTTTCACACGCCAGCGTTACCTGTTCAGGTAAGGTTGGCCTTTAGATATTGACTTTTGAAACTACAAGACCCAAATGGTATTCTCCCAAGTTCACTCATATGGTCAAACTATATTTAAATACATATAATTAAAACTCCTGCACAAAAAAATTTTTGAAGTTGAAATGACTAACAGGAGGAAAAAAAAAAAAAGTCTTGACAACAGATGGTGATAGGCTGGTCTCAATTTTACACGGAGCTCTCACCCATAAATAAGAACCATATAATAGGAAACTGGACTAAAAATACGGAAAAGCAGTTCAGAAGAAAAGAAGAAAGGCAAATGGCCAAAAAACCCCACAGAAATCAATCCAATCTCATTTGCATCCATAATTAAAAAATGAAATTAAGAAAGGACGATGAGATTTTTTTTTTTTCCACCACTGGTCGTTACCTGTTATTTTCAAAATGATAATCCTTCCAATCAGCGAGTGTGTAGAGCAGATATTTATTTGGGTGTGAGGAAACATCTGGGGAGGTCGATGTGGAACCACCCACCAAAACCCTAAGGCAGATCTTACTGCTCCAACAACTGCATTTCTAGGAATTTACACTCTATACTGATATACATGCCAAAGCAGGCCATGGTAAGTACCAAAGGGCCTTTACTGAAGCATAGTTTGTAAGAGCTAAGGATTAGAAATAACTTACCTATCCTTATTAGGTGATTAGATAAATACACAATAGTGCAGACACACAATGGAATACTATGCAGTCTTTTAAAAGAATTAGGCAGATATACAGGAACTGAAAGAAGTAATTTACAAAATTAAGGGCACATGAAAGGTATAGGACAAGGTATACAAATTGAGACCATGCATATAAATTAAAGGTGTACACATGTACATAAACACAAATGCTTCCAGTTCTTTCTGGCAAGGTTAATGGGACACTATTATGAGCAAAGCTGATTTTTGGAGGAGGTGATTTTGGATGCTGAAGGCTGGTGGGCAGAGAAGGAAGTTCTTTTTTTTTTTTTTCGTTCTTTCAGTGTAGCTTATTTTCTAGCCCTGTTTCACTTTTACTTAGTTTTTATACAAGAAAAAAAAAAAAAATCCAGGGAAGAGCAATTTCAAATTATCCTAATTTTCAAATGGGTGTAGCCTGTGTCTGCACACACAAACCCTGTTTCGAACGTGTTGTTGGCGGCATTCAATCCACTTGCCTGCAGAGTAACTTCTGGAGGGGATGTGGTTATTTTCCACTTCTTAAGCTGCCCCTGACGGACTAATAAGGGCATCCAGAGTCAAATGAAAGGAAATAGCCTGGGTTGGAATCATGATTCCCCCAACGGAGGACGGTGTCGATGCAGCTGAATTGCCTCGCTTCTCTAAGTCCCCATTTCCTTCACGAAAGGTTGGCAAGACTCTGGTCCTTGTGGGGAAATAATGAACTACATGTTTGTTATGTTTGCGTTGGGTGTGTATTTATATATAGCATACCGCACTCCGTAGGTATTTACAATAATTTGGATTCATTCTTTCCCCGTTCATTTAAGAGAATTAAAAAACCCCTCTATAAGATGTTTCCAGTTATTTCTTCTGCTGAGACAGGCCAAAGGTGCCCTTACTCACATCAGCCTATGGCTTAAAAAAAAAAACCTTAAAGTGTAGTTGATTTGCAGCATTATGTTAGTTTCAGGTCTACAGCATGGTAGTTCAGTATTTTTGTATCTTATGCCTTTTTTTTTTTTTTTTTTTTAAACAACCTCACTCATGGCGTATGGAAGTTCCCAGGCTAGGGGTCAAATCAGAGCTGCAGCTGCTGGCCGACACCACAGCCGCAGCAATGCTGGATCTGAGCTGCATCTGTGACCTACACCACCGCTTGCTGCAAGGCTGCGTCCTTAACCCAATGAATGAGGCCAGGGATCAAATCTGCCTCCTCATGGACACTGTCGGGTTCTTAACCCACTGAGCCACAATGAGAACTCCCCTGTGTCCTTTAATTAACACGTTTCCTTCCCTCTTAGTAACAACCCCATCTCCGTGGCTATGGCAGACACGGTCGGAAAGGAACAAACTCCTCCTCCAGGCTTGCTTAGTACCCTGCGGCATCAGACCCAGGCTCACCCATCTGCTCCTCACACTTTTCTTACAGAGGCCTTATGCGAATTGATCAAGTCTTATGTTAATTCTCCCCTGGGCAAATGCCAAAATCCTACCCCTGTGATTCTGCCCCATGTTGGGGTCAAGGCTTTGGAAAGAAACATTTGTAAAGGATTAACCCCTGACAGCTCCTTACTTTCTGTGTTTCACTTCAATTCCATATGACTAGTTAAACAATACGTTTGACCAGCTACCGTGAGGAGAACTTCATGAACTGCTAGAACCCTTTTTTGCCGGCTTTTAAAATTACTGATACAATATACAACTCCCCAGGGTGGGCCAGGGGCAAGGACAGAGGAAACACACAGCGGTGCTTAGCTTTTATAAGCCCACATGCCACATCATCAAAAAGACTGCACCTCGTACTCCCCTAAAATAATAATAATAATTAAAAAAATAGAATGAAGGGGAAAGCAAGGCGTATTTAAGGAGCTGAAGTTTAAATACATGAAAATGAGAACCACCTGTTCTGTGCCTCGGTCGTAAAAACCACACCCCTCCTTTTTAAGGGTTTCATGCCCCTGTCACCATCGGAGCTGGCATCCCCGCTCACTCTCAACTGCCATCTTGGCTCCCCTTCCAGAAGCAGATGGTGGGGTTCCTTATTCATTTTCAGGGGGATGTCGAAGGTGGAGAGGGAGAAAGGCATTAAACGGTTAAATGGAAGGCGCTGTGATCTGAAGGCCAAGGTCAGCAGATGAAGGGCAGTCGGAACCTTGCAATGCATTTCATGAGATCCATAAAATGTATGACTTCACTCACTTAATTACATAAATAAAGTTGTTAAAAAAAATAAACCCGGGCACAGAGCGTGCTAAATTAAGCAGGGGCTTTATGTAAGGCCACAGAACTAGAGACACCCCTGGAAAGGTCACTCCCCCGTAGGCATGCAAAGCCAGGAGGAGGAGGGGGCGAGTCGGCCGGGCCTGCGTGGATCCAGGCTATAGGCTGCACCCAGGCGAGGCCGAAGAGGCCAAAACCTGGGATGTGTGGCCTGTTTGCTAACTTGAACCCGGAGAGAGTGCTCCGTTCATCTGTTTTAAATCGTGGTTTGAAGCACAGTTATGTGATAAAAAAAAAATGAAGGCTGTTTCTCTTGGCCATCTGAGTAACTGGGACACTGGCTTTTGGAAAACTACTGACATCAGGACCACAGGCATATGCAAAACTGAACTGAGAATTAAAGAGGCTCAGGGGGCTTCATGCTTTTAAAGCTTGCCCGAGTCCCCTTCCAGAGTTTCACTAATGCAACCAACCAATCAACTCGGGACATTCCTGAAAAGGTGCCTCTCTTTCTCCAGCTCCTGTGACGTGTGGCAGGTAATGGTCCTGAATAAATACTCTGCTATTATTTTCTTAATGAAATCCCACTGGACATCCCCGGGGGGCCTTATTTAGCTGACCTCTCATGAACAGTGTTGCAAGGAGGGTGTTTTTCTTGCACAGGATCCCCCAACACGGGGACCTGACATAACCCTGCCTGAATTCAGTTCCCATGCGTATCTTTCAACCTTACACACGGCCCTGTTTACTAAAAACATAATATACAAAGCAATGATCTCAAATATGACTGCTTCCTGAACGGCGGGAGGCAGACACTGGGACGAGGGTTCCCCCCGGGTCGGGGTGGCGGTTGGGAGAAAGGCACAGGGAAGAGCCTGTAGCTCGATCACCCCAGCCCCGTTTTTGACAAGTTAAGACTCCCTGAATTAATTCACTGATGCCGAGACCATGAAAGGAACAAAAGTGCAATATATCCTTCCAGTGTGACTTCAAATATGACAAGGTTATCACTTAATATACCATCTTTCAAGAATTGATTTATGGGCCTCTGAGTGTTCCCACTTGAACTCGACACTATATTTACCTGGGATTATGGCATTCAGGGATATTCCTTTAAATCCTGTAAAGTGAACGGAAAAATCTGCCAGATCTCATTTCCAGGGAATGACACAAACAGCACTGTAATTTTTTCATCTGTGCTGGGAGGCTGGATTCTGAAACGTGGCAGAGTTTCCTTTTCTTGAAGCTTCTCTTTTGTTCCTCATTTACTGAATTTATTTAATACCTTGTCCAATCATCTATTTCACCCAAAGGCCCATGACTCTTAAGCATACAGCGTCTTCCTTTGCTACGGCTACCGTGCGTCTTCCTCTCCCACAGGGACCTCGCAAAAGGGAGGGACCAGCGACAGTCTTGCTGAATCGTCTTCCTGGTTATTGGCCAAGGAGACAGCACCCTCACTTGGGAAAGAGGACCTGGGAGGGAGGGGCCGTGTGGAGTCCTGCCAGCTCTCACTGTAACACATTTTTCAGGGATGAAATCAAATAGAAAGATAAGCCTGCTGGCCATCGTGTGTTCTGTTTGTGATAAAGATCTCATCCAAAATAGGATTATGTAAATGTCCTTTTTTATGACATCCTACACATCTCAGTAGTTCCATTTATGGCCAAGAATGCAGTGGTCTCTGGCTGGCACGGAGCCATTTCCCCCTTTTCTGCTTCAAGGGCAACCCGTCTTCCTTGGCCAACACGCCAGCAGTAGCTCATCTCTGTGCAGAGAACATGAAAATTCCGAAGATCTGCCAGGGAGCATATGGACTTGATCAGAGCCCACTGAGATAAAGACTGCATCTTGCACCACAGGGACTACAGGCCCAATTTGGAGGACTTCCAGCCCAGAGCATTTCATCGTGGTCTCTTTGGCCGTTCTGATTCATTTGTTCTTGGCTTCCGACATGATGCGCCATTAAAGTATCAACTCCATGTAGGCAGGGTCAATGTCATGTGTGCTCTGAGCATGACTAGAGCACCAGTACATGACAGCCATTTGTTTCACAGTCCTAATGGTCCCCCTTGGGTCTCAAGACTTGGTTCAATGACATCTTCACCAGGAAGACTTCACGGACCCTGCCTGTCACATAGAAGTGCCCCCTCCTCTTTCAGACCTTGACTTTGCTATACGTTGAAGTCTTCCATACTAATAAGATGAATGCACTTATTTGTTATTGATACTAATTAGAATCCTGTACGTTACTTAGTATTTAGCCAATGAAAATACTATCTTTTGAGGGCTAGTTGTCAAGCACTGTACTAAGCACTGCGTGGATGATTTCATTTCGGCCCTTGGCTGGATGTCCTAGAAGAGGAGTAGAAAGGGCATAGGTTCCTGAATCAGATACTCTGGGTTTGAAATCTTGAGTCTACCAACTGGTGACCATGAGCTTGGGCCAATTCCTTTTCTAGGGATTTTCAGTAAAATGGGGATAGAAATAAAAATGGCAACTGTATTCTGAGAGATACATCAATTAATTCATGCGAAGGGCTAAGATAGAGTAAGGACTCAATAAATATTAGGTTTTTTTTTTTTTTTTTTTTTTTTTGGCAACTGTGTACAGCGGCTTGATGTGCGATCTCAGTCCTGAGACCAGGGACTGAACCTGGGCCACAGTGATGTAACTACCAAATCCTAACCACTACACCACCAGGGAACTCCCAATATCAGCTATTTTTATTATCTCTATTCTGTAGATGAGGAAACTGGGATTTCAGAGATTAAGTGACCTACCAAAGAGGACCTGGCTACTAAGCAGTGATGCTCAGACTTCACTCCGGGAAGCCTAACCCCTACCTCTTCACCAATTTGAACCTGCCATCCTTATGAATAGTTTAGATTTTAATGAATAGTAAACAGAGTGCCAGACACAGGAAAAAAAAAAAAACTATAAAGGAATATGGGGATGCAACAGGTATGAAATCAATTATATTTACGCATTTGTCTTCTCCTCCTCCCCTCGCCCTGCCCTAGCCCTCCCCTCCTCTTTTGTCTGCTTTTGCAGCATGCAGAAGTTCTTGGACCAGGGATCGAACCCTTGCCACAGCAGTGACCACGCCAGATCCTTAACCTGCTGAGCCACCAGGGAACTCCTAATCATTTATTTTCAATAAAAGCCTTGAAACGGCCCTAAAAATCTCCCAGGTAAAGAAAGGTCATCCTAATTATTTAAGCATAAATATAACAGCCTTTAAAAATAAACTGCCATTTTCTATAATCTAAACTAATGTATATAGCTTTTAACACACAATCATGCACTCTATGATTATTAAAAAAATTTTTTATACTCACTCCAGGTGACTTTCCCTCTGTATCTGGTATACTGAGATTGTTCCATATGAGACAGACTGCACAATAATTGAATTTTCAGGCACTGAAAGGCATGGGCCCACGTGCTTAACCAACACGGCAGAGCGTGAACCCCTCATTAGATAATCCTATAACATTGGTGAGCACCCTGGAACAAAATCTTAATTCTGCCTTGGGGATTTTGCAAGCCCAGGATCAGCTGGTTTCTCTCTACTTTCTATTAGATACATCTGGATACTTTTGAAGGCCAAAATGGTAGAACGGTCCTTGTGGCAGAGTATGATACTCGGCAACATTTTATAATCTGCATCATTCAGAAGCATTGCTATCAAGACCCTAACTTGCAAACTCTCAGGACAAAAGAAGAAACAGAGTCCTTTGTTGGCGCAATGACCTTGGACTACTGCTTTGCAGTGAATGGCAACCGAGATTTCTAACCCAAAGGAGTGACACTTGGCCCCCATGGGGACACCTCTGCTCCCTCACGCTGTGCAACAATGCTGCCTTTCTGTTGCACTCCCAGAACACACCAGCGGAGCCAGGCCTTAGTGCCCGGGCAACTGAGTGACCACCTTCATACACTGTGGCTTTTTCCAATCCCATTTTCAATTAAAATGTGTAAGGAGATCAAGCCGCCGCCATAGGCTCTGTCATCCCCACCTTCCAATCAAACCCTCCCGGCTCACAAGTGCACTTTCTAAGTTTTGGCAAATTCACTCCAACACTTGAGAAATAAATAGGATCCTGTTAAAAGTTTAGAATTCCATAGTCAAGTGAAATCGGCCTTTGGAAATAAATGCCCAGACCCTCTGTCCCACTGTATTTACTACTGAAGTCAACACGTTAGAAAGTTTGGGACTTAAAGTTAACCTGCATCCAAGTCTCGGCACCACTGCTTAATAGCTGTGTGACCTTGGCCAAGCTCTTGAACCTCTCTGGGTCTTGGTTTTCTTACTTGTGACAGGAGAAGGAGGGTAAAAGGCATTTTTTAAAATAAAGCTTTAAAAATCTTTTTGGATCTTAGGGGATTTTGAATGAATAAAATTAAGCGTTTATCCAAACCCACAAGCATTGGGAGTCACAGGAAAGATTTTTGGGTGGGATCAGGAAAAAATGGAATGGCCACCGAGAACTTTGAGCTCCTGTTCAAATGCTTTTTCGATGGCAATCTCTTTATGAGGTCAAAACGCATGGCTTCCGCCTAAAAACTCTTGCTCTCCCTTGCACCCTCCTGGATAAGCAAAGAGGAGGGGGGACCAAAACCAGGTGTAGCATCTCCCCGCCTCCTCCCTCACATGCGGACGCATCAGGGATGAGGCTCCCCAGTGACTTCTGCCTCTCATTTATTTCTCTCGCAGCCCAGGCCTTTGTATACTCTCACCGGGACTACTGAAAACTGCACTGTTTTGCTGCCCCGAATCCGATGTCTCTTTTGCAGCCCCGATTCCATGTTTCCACCATGCTTCTCCTAAGCTTGGGGGCGTTCACTTGCAGCCTCCCGCCTGTATGTTCTCTCCATCCAGCCCCCCGCCCTGCTCTGGAGGATTCAGGCAGGGAGTACCACTCTGAGCATCCAATCAGAACAACCTGCATGGAAGGCCATCAGTCCATATCTGTGAAAACACACAGAGCATCTTCTGGGAGCCAATACTGCTCCTTCTGGAACTCTCCCCCGCGTGCACGCTCATGCCCCTGGGAAGTGATGCCAAAGCAAGGTTACCCTCTGCCGCACAACGTGGGACAGCAAAGACTGAGGACGGCCCAAATGTCTCTCCACGGGGGACGGACCCAGTGCATCCCAAAGCGGTGACGCAGGGGAATCCTCAGAGGTTGTTAAACATGAGGAGATCACGGATGTGCCGATGTGGTGGACTGTCAAGTGAAAAGAGCGAGGTGTGTACCGCGGAGGGTGAAAGAAAATGTAAACGTTCCATCTTGCAAATGCATAAAAACGTCGAGAAGAATCCGTAAGGAAACAGGAGCACAGGTTCAGGAGAGGAATGAGGTGTGAGGGAAATGGGAAGGGGGAGATTTAAAAACATCCAGAAAATGAAATATCTGGATTTGAGACATATATATACAAAAATATATTTATAAATAGACATAGCATCTTCTACCTTCTACTTTGGACTCTGAACCATGTATTAACAAAAGTAAATATTTAATTAAATATGGATGGTTTGAATTTATACATATAACTATATAAAAATAAATATAAATTAATTTTATTAAATATTAAATTTAAATTTAAATATATTAAAATAGATACACATATATAAATACATATATAAGTACGTGTATCTATTTAAATATATTTATTATATTTATTATATTTTTTTTTAATTGAAGTTAGAGAAAAATCAAAGTTCAAACAAAAAGAAATGTGACATACATAATGCCAGGTGCCTATTTTGTGTCTTCTCTAGACAAAGGCCATACATAGACGGCTTCCCCAACCCCAGTCTGCTCTACCATCTTATACTCAGAGGCCTCACTGGTCCCTGGGAACACAGCTCTGAGCACGTGAATATCCTGTTCAGACTCCCCATGGCTTCCCTCATCCCACAGGATGGAGTTCAAGTTCCTTAGCTGATGTTCACTGATCAACCCCTAACCCCCAGCCTGCCCTGCCCCACAGCCTTCATCTCCTACAGCTGAATCACTCACGGTGACCTGCGAGCTTCCGCACACGCGGTCCTTCTGGGTGGAAAGTCCTCCCACCACCCCAAGGGCCAAGTTCTGCTGGATTCCAAGCCATCGTTCAAATCTTCTTTCCCTGTGGAGTCACTCCAGAATCCACCATTCACCTTCACCCGCTTAGCTGCAAGGAATCCCCTTCTGCTTTGAAACCCCCGGGCACCCTGTTCCTGTCTGCACATGATATTGAACCCTTCACGCGATCGCAGTTAATTCTGCACACGTTCATCCACTTCCTCAGTGAACATTTACTCAATACCTACTATACGCCACGTACCAAAATGGGTGCTGGGGACACAGGAAAAAAGCCACAGTGGCAGGATTCCTGCTCCCGTGGAGATCACACTCTTGTGGAGAAGACAGGCCACAAAAACAAGAACCCAAATCTTTGATGGTCACTTTCCATGATTTCAAAGTGTGGAAAGATACAAAGTGTGGGCAAAATGTTAACGATATACCCAAAGCAATCCCTTAATGTTGCAAAGGCTAACGGATCCTAATTTAAATCCCAACCCCAGCCCAAAGCTATGATACTCCGGGGGATGCTTTTGCAACCTCAGAACTGTTGATATTTGGAGCTGGCTCATTCTTTGTGATGGGGGCTGTCCTGTGCCTTATAGGATGCTTAGTGGCATCCCTGGCCTCTAGATGCCAGTAGCACACTCTCTCCATCACCAGTTGTCCCTGGCGGGGGTGCAGGTGGGGTTGCAAAAGCCACCTCCCCCCCTTTGGAGAACCACTGCTCTAGGCAAATTCCTTCACATTACTGAGTTGTGACTTCTTTGCCATCTGGCTCTTTGTAGGAAGACCCACAAAGAGAAAACATTTGAAAAACGAAAATGAAATCTATCGTACAGAAAGAATACCATCTACCTTAGATGATGATGACAGGAATGAAATACAAAAATTGGGTTTGAAAGGCACTTACATAAGTGCGTTTTCTCATTAAGAATAAAAATTAAAAGCTGACCAATTTTTTCCCCCCAGCACCCCTTGGCCACCTGGGTAAGCTTCCTCCTCAGGAGCTTCTCAGTCTAAATGCAGGCTAAATCCATGAACTGCCCTCATTGTGGACACAATGTTTGCTTGTGTCCCAGAGATTTAGAGCCTGGAACGCGCCCTTCTTGGGATAGTGCAGGAAAGGTCTCATCAGGCTCCATGTACCGGGCAGATGGATTCAACTCCAGTGGAAGTCTGGGCTTCTTCAACTTGGATATAGAGCTAAAATATACATAATCTGAAACTGAGTGTTCTGGATCCCATACACATGCCATTCCATATAAAAAAAAAAGATGGCAGGATTACCTAGCTGTGACAACGTCAGGCTTTGCAGTATAGTCTCTTCAAAGGCTTCGTCTGCTCCTCCCAAATCATCCTTGTAAGCCATTTATTTTCCCACACTCCTGGATGCTATGAGCATTTAGGATGTGTTCTCGGGGTGTTTGAAATCAACAAGGCCATTAGGGAGGTTTTAAAGGAATCAAGAATATAATCAACAGTGCTTTGGAAATGTCAATAGAATTCCGGGCTTGGCAGACCTCATCCGCTTTGTACATTTGTAAGGAAAATTTAAGGTGACCTTAAAATATGTTTCCTTTGGAATTCTAGGGTTTATTTTCAAATTGGAAAATGGATAAAGAAATGGACAGTCTCGGGAGCTCCCATCGTAGTGCAGTGGAAACAAATCTGACTCATGTCCATGAGGATGCAGGTTCAATCCCTGGCTTTGCTCAGTGGGTTAAGGATCTGATGTTGTTGGAGCTGTGGTGTAGGTCACAGACATGGCTTGGATCCCACGTTGCTATGTCTGTGACGTAGGCTGGCGGCTACGCCTATGATCCAACCCTTAGCCTGGGAACTTCCATGTGCTGCAGGTGAGGCTCTAAAAATCAAAAAAAAAAAAAAAAAAAAAAAAGAAATGCGCAGTCTCTGGCAGGATTCCTTTATAATTTGGGGACACGTCTTTTCAAGAAAGGAAGGGAGGGAGGGGGAGGAAGAAAGATGAAGAGTTCTTTTGTGAAGCAGGAGGTTAAGGATCCTGCGTCGTCACTGCAGCAGCTTGGTTGGCTGCTGAGGCTTGGGTTCAATCCCTGGCTCAGGTATTTCCACATGCCAGGGGTGTGGCCAACACCAACAACAAGAAAGATGAAAAAATTAGGTTTTGGAGTCTGACAGACATGGATTATGATCTTGGCTGTGTGACAAAATCTGGGTGACTTCTGGCAAATCATTAGCGCTCTGAAAGCTTGGTCTCTCCGTTTTTCAAATGAGGGCAGTGATACCAACTGAAATTAAAACATATAACTGTCCTGCAAAGCATCTTTGCAAACCTTCATTTCCATCCCTCATTCCCTTTAGGGAACAGAGTACAGACTCGTTGGTTTATATTTTTGTAACACCTGCAAAATTGCACACTTTCTAACCAATTTCGTTCTCTCTTGACCGAAATGCTTTAAGACACAAATGTTCCACATCTGTTTTGCTCCACTCAAGAAAATAAGCCCAGCCCATCACGTTTCTTTCTTGCCACCAACAGTTTCCCCTTAACTTCTCCTTCCCCAAGAAGGCTTGCTTACAAATACAGGCATTTCCCTCTGGGGTCGGGGGAGGGCTGGGGAATACGCTTTGGGTGGAAGAGGAAGGACACTCAATCTGAGTCAGAATGAACTCTGTCCTTTAAGTGGCCGTCGGCCGGCCACCCTAGGACTGAACCACAGTGCACGCTGTCATTCCTTCATCCCTTAACACACCATGATGAGGAAACTCGGTCGTGTTTTCAAAAGCATAATAATCACTTACATTTCGCTCTGGTTTCCAATAAACCAGTGATTTTTTTTTTCCAAAAGTCCATGAATAAAACAAACCCCGTCACCATTGGAGATGCATTTCCATGCCAGTGCGGAGGCTTTTAAGACCATTTGCCGCGCGCTCTGCACCGTTTGACCAGTTCTAGGGCAGGGGGCACGCTCTAATTACTGATTGTGAAGTTCCGTAGCTATAGCAACAGGCAGAATTGACAACAGGAAGCTTCGCCCTCTGGGGCACCATCCGAAGTTTATAAAATCAACTTGAGGCCAAGGCTAGAGTTAATCAGGAGGGCTTTCCAAACGCGAGGGCTCCGAGTCCACGTTTAAGAGGCAAAGAAATTATTTAATAAGACAATCATGGGGCTCGAGAAGGCAGGGTTTATTTAGCTTGGCTTTGCACTGCCTCCTGTAGTAATTTATCCTAATGGTACCAATTCGCCTGTGATTTGATACAGAAGGAGACCAGGGGTATCAGTTTAATCCAACCTCGGCCGGGGCTGCCCGTTTCTTAACCATGGCTGCCGTATATCAATCACTTGCGCTTGATTCACTAATCGGGTGGCACAAGGATATGAATTTTCCCAGGATTCAGGGAATCAGGATGACATAATTCTTTATAATGTGCCTGCTTTTAAATGGCATTGTTTCACCCCACGCGCGTTATTTCCCGTTTCTAGAGCTGACGGGTGAAGGGTCTAGATTCTGGGAGGCTGCCCGTGAGAGGTAGAGTAGGAAAAAAAGCCGGGAGCATCAGATGTGACCATGGACAAGTTTCCTAAGCCCTCTGGGTCTCCACTTCTGACTCCTGCCATCAGGACAAGAACTCATTAAGTCACAGAGCTATTTAGAGGATTGATCAACTGCTACAAGGATGAGCCTAGAACAGTGCCTGGGAAGCAGGAAATAATCTCTGCGAATGTCAGCTTCCCTTCCTGCCTGTCCTTCCCATCCCCAAAGACAAGAGGGTGGGATGGAGCTGCATCGTTTTTATAGGGTGAGAAGTGAAGCTTTGTGGTATTTTATGGGCCGGGTCACACATGCTTCCATAATATGCCAGGAGAACATCTAAACTTCATCTTCACTCTCAGTTCTTTTGTCCCTACCAGGGCCAAGAATTCCCACTTGTTTTAGACCCTGGGTGCCGGCATGGCTTTTGGAAGGGTGATAAATGGCAGAGTTCTCCCCCCTGGCTAAGGGTGCTCTGCAGCTCTCCCTTCCCCGCTTCTTTCTAATACAGCAGAGAATTCGCTTAAAACACTGCCCAGGTAAGGATGAGAAATGATAAGATTAGACCTTCCCTCTTGGCCGGCAGAGACTACAGAAAGAGAAAACCCACCGTCACATCCTGTTGGAACTATTCAAGGGGAAGGGCGGATCGGGGCAACGTGAAATCCTGAGATGGAGGGAGTGACCACATGGACAGCGAGGCCACGAGCAGTGTTCAGTCCCCGCCTCGCCACTGCTTCTGTGGAATGGGTAGAAGGAGAGTTAGGGCACTGGGTTGTCATGGCAACGCAAGGAGGCGATGCACAGGCCACCTGGCTGTTAAGTGGAAGTAACCTTAGCTCACTTCCCAAGGGAAGATGCGCAGGGTGTTCTGGCCCCTTTCCCGAAGGTAGAACTAAATCTGAGCCTTTAACTTAGTTCTTCAGTTATTCCTGAAGCTAGATATGACCACGCATGGAGAAAGGAAAAAAGGAAGAAAGGGAGAGAGAGGAGAAGGGAAGGAAGGGAGGAAGGAAGAAGAAAACAGAAAAAGAGATGCCAAGAGAGGAGGGAAGGAAGAAAAAAGGAAAGGAAGGAAGGAGGGAGGGAAGAAAGAAAAAAAGAGAATAAAAAGAGGAGGGAGGAAGGAAGGAAGAAGAGAGAAAAAGAAAGAATGAATGAGTGAGAAAGGGCGAGAGAAAGGGAGAAAGAGGGAAGGAAAAAAGAAAGAAAAAGAACAAAGAAGAAAGGGAGAGGGGGAAAAGAGAAAAGAACAAAGAAAAAAGAAAGAAGGGGAGGGAGGGAGGGAAGAATGAGGAAAGAGAAAGAAGGAAGGAAAAAGAAAGAAAGAAGGAAAGAAAGAAGGAAGGAAGGAAGAAAGGAAGGAAGGAAAGAGCAAGCAAGCCCTGCATTGTCCCCCCCCCCCCCCCCCGTTCCACCCTCAGTTCTTAGGGCGGGAGGGTCTCACATGGCAGGTGGAAGCTTTATTGTCGCAATAGCGGGTAAGAAGCTTCCCGCCACCTTAACGAGGGACTGCTTCTTCCTCCCTCCCAGCTCCCCTCTTTTCTTTTTTGGCTCAGCCTAAATTTCGCACACTGCCTGATGAAATGTAGTATACAGCTTTTAATTGTGCCCAGAGGCAGTACAACTTCAGAGAGGTTTTTAAGCAAGTGGCGGAGGATTTGAGAAACAGCTGTGTTGCAGGCACACGTGCTCCGAGGTGGAACAGCCCCGTCAGCACCTGGGCCCGCTGAGCACACACCCTCACACCCTGCACGCGTGTGCACAGCTGGGACCCGTCAGGGCTGTAAGGAATTAATACTCTTAACTCGGTATTTTATTGGACCTGGAGGAGCCCGATGCTATATTAAATCCGTGGCACATAAGTAGGATTTTGCTCAGTCTCGGAGTTCCTGGGGTGGGGGTGGGGGGCCTGGTGGGCTGGGTGGGATATTAAACACACACGCGCGTACACACACACACACACACACGACCTCTTTTCCGATGGCGAGAACGAATAGTTTTAATATCCCAATGTGTGGTTTATTTATTATTAGAGATGAGTGGCCGCTTTTAAAGAGTAATGGACTTGTCCCAGCACTAACCTAGTTTTCCCACTTGAATCTAGTGTGGACTCCCAGCGACTGAGAAAAGCCATCAGTACAGACTGGTCTCTCTGAATCACTCTCGGCAACACCCAGCCTCCCTTGGTGAAGCTCCCCAAGACACCGCCCATCTTTTGGACTCTGGGTTCAGTCTTTGAAATCCTCCTGCACTCAACCACTCACAAAATGCCATCTCGTGTTGTTCTACGGAACACTCAGCACATCCCTGCACGTTCAACAAGGCGAGTGTCTGTGTACCCGCTGCACAGTCGTGCAAGCCGAGGTCTGCTGAGATGACAACCAAGTCAAGAGCAAACGGACCCCAGAGGAATTCAGTCGGCTGACCCTGAGTGGACGCGTTCTCTCTAAACCATGCTATAGATTCTGTTGTGAACGCAACATGGAAAGTTTGTTCCAGGGAGGTGTGTACTGTGTGTGCTTGTGTAGACAGGTAACATGAGATGCTAAACTCATGGGATCGGCAATGGACTTCAGGGTCTGTGAGAGACAGAAAAGTGACCCCCCCCCCACATCAAACCCCTGGAATGTGTGAATGTGATCTTTGGGGACAGGGTCTATGCGTACGTGATTAAGTTAAGGCTCTTGAGATGAAGAGCTATTCCCGGACTTTCTTGGTGGGCCCGAAATCCAGTGACAAGTGTCCTTGTGAGAGGAAGGTGGTGGGAGGGTTGAGACTCGCAAAAGAGGAGAGGCCAGGTGACCACAGAGGCGGGGGTGGGAGGGATGTGGCCATGAGTCAAGCACGGCCGACAGTCGCCAGAAACTGGAAGGGGCAAAGAATAAATTCTCTTTGGAGCCTCAGGAGGCAGGGTGGCCCTACCAACCCCTTGACTTCAGACGTCTGGGCTCCAGAACAGTAAGCAAATGAATACCTGTGATTTGAAACCACCACAGAGTTGGTGGTGATTTCTTAGGCTGTCCTGAGAGATGAACACAGGATCTTCTGCTCTGGGTACCACCTTAGATTGGCTGCTACGGGGGGCTCTTGGTAGGAGGGGCACCCTCTACTCTAGGCATTGCTGCAATGCAGAAAGGATGCTGGCCACTGGCCGCTGGTGCCTGGTCCTGCTTCCCGGGGAGGAAACAGCAGTTCAGTGACAGAGAAGCCGGTCACTGTCCTCTTCACTGAGACCAAGCAGGTGCCAGAGCAGGGCCCATGGGGGCTGGGGGGTGGGGGGAAGAGGAGCCTTGCCGCAGAGAGTCTCCTGTTCTCTTCTCATCCTGCTGGAGCACTTTCTAACCTACGTGTGTTTTAGACGTGTCACTGCAGTCACATCTCAGTTACCTCGTCGGTAAAATGAGAGTCCCCACGAGAAACACCCTTTGAAAATGGCAAATCATCGTGTGAGTGTTGGTTATTTGCTTACCTATATATCATTATTACATTACATTATTACTGTATATAAAGCACCTCTGAAGCATCAGACTGAAGGCATGCAGATGACCCTCCATCTCCGAGAAAGGATGAAGCCTCTGGTAGGTATCACTGCAAAGTTCTCCAAAATGTGCTTTCTTTTAAGTACCCACTTATCATCCATTAATATATTGAAACCTCTTTAGAAACCATCCTATCCAAAATGCTAGATTAATGGAGCCCATAAATTTAATTTCTGCTGCATTTCTTGGGATTCTCCAAATTTGCCTCTTCCAAGCACTGAACAAAAAAGACTCTAAACCACCACCAACAAGCCATTTGTTTGTTTATCACATTAGTCATGAGCTGTTGTTTTTTTTGTTGTTTTTTGTTTTTTTTTTTGGTTAAATGAGCACTCAATACTGGTTAGAAAAAAAAAGGACTCTCAAAAACACTGCTTTTGATCATTTAAATGACTGCAAACCTTTGGGAGAGCAATTTGGCAGTATGTCTCAGGAACCTTGAAAAACTGTGCTCGACCTTTGACCCAGTAATTCCATTTCTGGGAAGCTCTCCTAAAGACATAATGGGAACTATGGAAACTGCTTTATGCACAAAGATGTTTATCAGAACACTCTGTCTGACGGCAGAAGTATTTAAAACCATCTAAACACCCGACAACACAGGAGGGGAGAAACAAACAGGATGCTGCCCCTCTGCACACTGTCAGCTACTAAGAATCTGCAGTCAAGAAGCAGGTATAAGAACACGCTGAGATATATACTGTTAGGGGCAAAGAAGAAGCCGTGTGTCAAAAGGGTATAGTATGGGTAGTGATCTCAACAGGACATAAACGCAGCATAAACACACACACAAAAAAAAAAAAGACCAGAAGCAACACATATATTAATTGTTTTTACCTGCCGCCAGCAGAATCATGAGTCATTTTTCTCCTTTTAAAAGGTTAAAAAATTTGGAGTTCCCATCATGGTGCAGTGGAAATGAATCCGACTAGGAACCATGAGGTGGCGGGTTCAATCCCTCGCCTTGCTCAGTGGGTTAAGGATCCGGCATTGGCGTGAGTTGTGCTGCAGGTCACAGACGCGGCTCGGATCCCACGTCACTGTGGCTGTGGCGTAGGCTGGTGGCTGCAGCTCCAATTCGACCCCTAGCCTGGGAACCTTCATATGCTGTGGGTGCGGCCCTAAAAAGACAAAAAAAAAAAAAAGTTAGAAAATTTGTTTCTGCTGTGTTACTTTTAAATAGAGGAGAAAAAAATACCCTTTACAATACGAGTCCCTTCATTCTAACACTTCCTAATTGAGGGGAGAAAACGCATGACATGGTCCCGTTTCCTCCATGACCTTGATCATTTAGAACCTTCCTTGCAGCTTAAAAATTCTACACCAGATCAAGGCAGTGCTCCAGCTCTGTCTTTTGATTCACTGGCCTCCCAGTTAAAAGTGGGATCAAGAGTTCCCGCTGTGGTTCAGCAGTAATGAACCCAGCTAGTATTCATGAGCGCACTGCACTGGTTTAATCCCTGGCCTCGATCAGCAGGTTAAGGATCCGGCATTGCCGTGAGCTGTGATGTAGGTCACAGATGCGGCTTGGATCCCAGGTTGCTGTGGCTGTGGTGTAGGCTGGCAGCTACAGCTCTGATTCAACCCCTAGCCTGGGAACTTCCACTTGCCACAGGAGAGGCCCTAAAAAGCAAAAAAAAAGGGGGGGGGGAAGGGAATGACAGAACAAGGGTTAGGAGAGGCTCCTGTGGCCCATCACCAGCCCAAGCACACACCTTTATGATGCTTTGTGAGAAGAGCTGGGCTTTTCCTGAATTACTGCCTTGTTTTGTGTTTATAGATTCTGTAAACTATAACTGACGGCCTTTCCCTGTTTGTGAGAGGCTGTCGGGAGGCTCGGAGACAAGTCAATTGTGTGGCTTGCTTGTAACAAAAGCACATGTTGGAGTTCCCGTCGTGGCACAGTGGTTGATGAATCCAACTAAGAACCATGCGGTTGCGGGTTCGATCCCTGCCCTTGCTCAGTGGGTTAAGGATCGGGCATTGCCGTGAGCTGTGGTGTAGGCCGGTGGCTATAGCTCCGATTCGACCCCTAGCCTGGGAACCTCCATATGCCTCGGGTGTGGCCCTAGAAAACGCAAAACAACAACAACAACAACAACAACAACAACAAAAAAACAAGAGCACATGTTTTGGGGGTTCCTGGTCTTACTCTGGGCTCCTTGTTCATTTCTATACCTTTAGTTTCTTTCCTTTTAATTTCTTTCCTTTCCACTTGCACCAAGGAAATCTGACAGGCTGTTTCAAATACTTCTTAGCATGAGCCAAGATACTCTTTTTCTTTTTCTTTCTTTTTTTTTTTAACCTGAAAAATGGGCCGTGTGCACTTCTATGAATCATGCTTCCATTGATTGCTGGAAAGTTCCAGAAAAGGCAGGGCCCCATCGAAGAGACTGACCCCCCTTGAAGGCACGTTGGAACAGTTGTGTGCGATGTCCAACAGCCTGGGGGACAGGAAGGAGTTAAATCCTGGTGGCAGCAGAGGGCAGGAGCTGGCAGCATGGAGGGGCCTGTCCCTTCCCGCCCTGGCAGAACCGGGTCATGAGAGCGGGCAGGAACTTATACTTGGCTTTCCTGGGCAGGCAAATATCATGCACATTGCAGTGTTCCTGTGGGCAGCTAATCATTGCACTGGCCTTGAGCTGTATTTCGTTGTGTCTGCAGCCTGGGCTCCTCCCTCTATGTCACTGCCAATGGGCTGGGAAATGTGAACACCATTCCGGCCCATTAAAGGGGGGCAGCGGGTGCCTCTGTCACCTGAGGCCCCCAGGTGAGCCATTTGGCTGCCTGGCTCCTGCCTGGGGCAGTTGTTTAATTTGCTTAAAGGCTCCCCTTCAGATGCCCCTTGGTAAGCTGAGAAGGGATGCGGTATCAGTTTTCCAGTTCTGCTGTCACAAAGTGTCACAAACTGGGTGGCACATCAGAAAGGTATTCTCTCACTGTCCCGGAGGGCCAGAAGTTCAAAAGCAAGGTGTCCACAGGGCTGTGATCCTTCCAAAGGCTGTCAGGGGGAGTCCTTTGCTGCGTCCAGCCTCTGAGGGTCACCAACAATGTCTGGGGCTGTTTGCATCAGTAGCAACATAAAATGCAATATTTGCCTGGTATTCTTTACACAGTATTATTTCTTTCTTCAGTGTGTGCATGTGCAGGTGCGCGCGTGCGTGTGTGTATGTGTGTGTGTGTGTGTGTATCTTCAAACCTTCCTCTCTTCTCTTATAAAGACATCAATCCATGGATATCAGTCCCACCCTAATCCAGGATAATGTCATTTAAATTTTTAAAAAATTTTTTTGCAGTAAGACACGTCACATAAGATCTACTCTCTTAACACGTTTTTATACGGAAACTACATCATTGGGAACCACAGGTACAGGGAACCTACAGATCTCTAGGGTTTATTCATCTTGCTAAACTACCTTACTTTAATGTTTTTTCTTTTTGGCTTTTTATAGCCGCTCCTGCAGCATATGGAAGTTTCCAGGCTAGGGGTCACACTGGAGCTGCAGCTGCTGGGCTACACCACAGCCATGGCAACGTGGGTCCAAGCTACGTCTGCAACCTACACCATAGCTCATGGAATGCTGGGGCCTTACTCCACTGCGCAAGACCAGGGATCAAATTCGCATCTTCGTGGATGCGAGTCCGGTTCGTTACTGCTGAGCCACAATGGGAACTCCCTGCCTCAATTTAATTTGATTACAACTGCAAAAGCCTATTTCCAGTTTCCCATTCACAGGTGCTGGGCGTCTAGAGTCAATCTAGCTCTGGGGACAGGGCACACAACTCAACCTGCGATAGATGGGTTTGAGGATTAAGTGGACTCTCGGAGCTGTCTGGGTTCAAATCTTGGCTGGACCCCTCACTAGCTGGTCACCTATGCTCTCAAAGCCTTCGTTTCCTCAGCTTTGGAAAAGGGCCTGATGCTAGTAGCACCTCCCTCCTAGGGCCATCAGGAAGGTTACGTGGCATCATGCAAGACGCAAGCATCCTGCCCCACACACAGACAGTGCCTGTCGAGCATGAGGTGCGACACAGCCTTAGGATCATCACCAGCCCCGCGACCCCACCTCGAAGGCCACTTCCAAACACCAGGACCCTCATCTAGGGCAACAGAGAGCACGTACTCCCTGTTCCATGTGATGTTCGCGCTGCCTGGAAATCAGGGCTCTGCCCCCACCTTCATTCCCCCTCCTTGTGTGAAAGGCTGGCTCCTTCCCAGCCTTGGGACCTTGTCTTCACTGACATCTACTCCCTAAGACGTTTTTGGCCCCTCAGGGACTTTCCAAGTCACTTGTCCAGCTGCTGCTCCGCCCTCCCTTCCACAACTAACTGTGACGCTGGTACCCGACTCTGGCTACAGGTGCCGCTGGACCCATCAAAGGGGCAGCTGGGCCGCCAAATACAATACAGGAGGGCAGTTCAATTTGGAATGTCAGATACTTTTGAATTTTAGTATAAGCATGCCACAAATACTGCAAATATTGTGCTGGGATGCTGGCCAGCACTGCTCAGAGGTAAACGCCCTGAGAGTAGTTCTCAACCACTGACAGATGGGGAACTGGTAGGGAAGGACCCCAGTTTCCTGGCCCTGCCTAGGGGATGACTCAGAGGCAGTGTCTTCTGCACTGATTCCCAGAATTCCCTGGGTGGGTCCTGGACCACTTCTCTGCTGCAGCATCCTTTAATTAAGGCACCCGGTGTTGGCTCACTCCCCTTTCCAGTCTCCTCTTCTCACCTCCTTGGGAAAACACAACCCAAGACTCCCGCCCCAGCCTTCTATTATGAACCGAATGTCTTCGCCCCTCCCAAATTCATACCTTGAAATCCTCATCCTCCCCTCCATGGGATGCTATTAGGAAGTGGGGCCTTTGGGAGGTGATTAGGTCATGATGGCAGAGCCCTCGTGAATGGAATTGGTGTGCTTAAATAAGGACTGCAGACAGCTCTCCTGGCCTCTTTCTACATGTGATGACATAAGAAGTAGGCTGTCTGCAACCTGGAAGAGGGCTCCCACCAGAACCTGACCATGCTGGCAGCCAGATCTGGACTTCAGGCTCCAGAACTATGAGAAGTAAGAACATTTTGCCTATAAGCTTCCTGGTCTGTGGTACTTTTTAGAGCAACGCAATTAAGACATCTCCCACCACTGTCCTCCACGCAGCCCTTGTTTATTCAAGAGCTATCATCACAACTTGTTCTCATGCGCGCGCGCGCGCACACACACACACACACACACACACACACACACCTGTTCGTCTCTTTGCTCAGTCTCTGCCCCACTATGGTGTGAGTGCTGCTACCCTGACGGGGTCATTTACCGCGGCACTCCAGCACTGAGCTCTGGGCTGGCACTTAACACAAACTTTCCAGATAATGAAGGCACAAGAAATGAACAAGAAAGAGGCTTTCTGTGCCAGCAGAGAGCAAGATGGTTTTCAGCTCTGCAGAGCTGCACTGAACAGAGGCCAGACAGCAGAGACCTGCCCTGGAACCTCCCCTTTGTCACCGTTCCAATTTGACCTTGGAGCGCTGCCCAAGCCCTCTCACCTCAGTCTCCTCATCTGTAAAACAAGGAGTTGGGACGAGATAACCTCTCCTCTCCTGTGTCTTCCGTCTCTCAAACCTTATGACTCAATATTCTAGGTAATAAACTTTACAGCTATGAATAAATTAATGGAAATGAATATTGAAATGATGTGCAAACATTTGGGCGAGTGCTTTCCTAGTCTTTTATGAAGTGGGAGAGTAAGAAATAAAACCGAGATACAAGCCATCAGCAACATTTGTGTTGGTGGAAATGCAGGGCCTTCCCCCTGTGTTCTGGGAAGGCGAGGTAAATGCATTCAATAAAAAACCCACAGTGGGGAGTTCCCACTGTGGTGCCGTGGGGTGGGAACCTGACTGGAGTGGCTTGGGCCACTGCAGAGGCACAGATTTGATCCCTGGCCTGAAGCAGTGGGTTAAAGGATCTGGTGCTGCTGCAGCTACACAGTAGGTTGCAGCTGCAGCTTGGATTCAGTGACTGGCAGATGAATTTCCATATACCACAAGTACAGCCAAACAAACAAAAGCTCAGTGAGAAAGGGGTCAAAAGAAAACCGGGCATCTGGGAAGTTGGAAGCCCCCAAAGGGAGAGATGCTCCACGTTTGGATATTCTTAGAAATGATCCTCAGATCCAGAGAAGCAGGAAAGGAAACTGGACCAAATATGCTCTCCAGCTCTCTTGGTTCTTTAGAGCCAAATGCCAGAGATTGGCTGGGTTATCAACACAGAACTTTATTTCTCACAGTTGTGGAGATGGGGCTGCCAGCCTGGTCAGGTGAGGGCTTTCTGGGTGGCAGACCTCACCTTGTGTCCAAAGATGATGGAAGGGACAAGGAGCTCTCTTGGATCTTTTTATAAGGGCACTAATCTCATGTATGAGGGCTCCATCCTCATGACCTAATTATGTGCCAAAGGCCCCACCTTCTAATTCTATCCTGTTAAAGGGTAGGATTTCAACAGTCAACCATAGCACCATATCGATAACTCCCTGGAGCGGTCATGATGCTCAGCTATACTTGGCATAAGCGAATGGTGACTTCACAGCTGAGTGCTCCATTTACTACTCATTATCGCCTACTGTAAATCAAGCAGAGAACCCTTCTCTTGGGACAGTAGACTTGAACCAAAAATCTTGACTTTCATAGATAAAAATGCTTAAGAGGAAAGGAGAACTAGATACTTAAAGGTGAAACCAGCTAAATTCTCCTGTTGGCAGGAAGCTGGGAAGGAGAGGCAGAGGTAAGATTCTTCAGCTGAGCTTGTGCCATGTCTAGTCCTGGGGTTCATGCAAGTCTGGGCATCAGATTTTGTTCACTGAAGCCCCCCCCCCCAGAAAGAAGTGCATTTGTGGGAGGTGCCAAGCAGGGTACTAGGACACAACTCATCCTCAAGAAGGAGACATGCCTGCTTAGCTTGACCCAGTTACAAAGCTTGAGCAGATGGGTGGGATAAGGATTTGAATTCAGGATGGAGACTGTTACACAAATCTGTTTCCTTCCAGACCCAGTGGACACATATCGGGATTCAAGGGATGGTGTGATCAGTAGATCAAAACCAGCTGTTCTTTGGACAAAACTCTGTAATATGATGACCCTAAATCCTTGCGCCACTGGGTCACCTTGATCTTTTTCTATCCTTCTGGTCTGGGCATCACTCAAGCTGATTTGTTCCCAAAATTACCTACTGCCTTTCTTGTAGGACTTTTCCAGTTTCTTGCCAATTAACAGCTCTTTGCTTTTTTTCCCTCCCCCACCCCTTCTCTCTGTCTTCCTTTCTTTCTTTCTGGCTTTTATTTCTCCCATCATACTCCTTCAGAGGAAGACGTGAAAAAGTGAAATCATGCTGATCATTGATGACTGACCAAAAAACCACATAGAAGACTGAGCACATGATTTCAATTAGGTTTAAATTTTCATTCCTAAAGGATACAGAACAGGGTCTTCTTGTGACTAAATGATTAGGCGAAAGACCTCCTGAGCAAGGAGTTACCACGACACTGGGGGCTCTGTCAGTACCCTGGTTTGATGTCCTGCTATTTCCACAAACAAAATGAAAATCTAACAGAGAAAGAATGATCAAGGGGAAAAAAACCACAGGTACAGAGTCATGATGTCTCGAGGCTGGGCTGCTTATATATCATGAACCCTTGTTCTTCTTGCAAAGGCGCAGGATCCAACAGGTACCTGTGCCCTTGAGCGCTGGAGGATATTTACACGATTCATCACATTTACTCAGGGGCCGTGGGAAAAAGTCAGATAACAGGCCAGGCACTTCTCAAGAGTTGCTTTGTCATAACAGTCCCCCAATGTGCTCATGTCACTGATGAGAAGTCAGAAAAGTGAGGTCACTTGCCCAACAACACCCAGCTGACAAAAGGCAGAGCTGGGATTGGATTTGGGGACTGTCACGCTCCAGGAACTCTTGCCTTTCTAGTCTAGCTTCCCTCCCAAAGCCGAACATCCCATTGTGTCTTCAGAATTGTTGAAAGTGGTCCTTCATTTTCCGGCCAATGAGAAAATGAAGTACAAGGAAAAAAAAAAAAAATCAGAGTTCCCGTCGTGGCGCACTGATTAACGAATCCGACTAGGAACCATAAGGGTGCAGGTTCGATCCCTGGCCTCGGTCAGTGGGTCAAGGATCTGGCGTTGCCATGAGCTGTGGAGTAGGTCAAAGACGTGGCTCGGATCTGGCATGGCTGTGGCTCTGGGGTAGGCCGGCAGCTACAGCAGCGATTCGACCCCTGGCCTAGGAACCTCCATATGTGGCGGGTGTGGCCCTAGAAAAGACAAAAAAAGTAAAAGAAAAAGAACAAAAAAATCACAGCAATGAAAAGGAGACCCATTGAGAGAGACAGATTTGAGATGGAGCATGTTGGGGGAGGGGACGACTGCTTCTTTCCTTTCACACAGGGCTGGGCATGGCTTGGGGTACCAACGATTCAGTCTCTTCACCAGTCAGAACTGGGTCAGATATTCTAACAGCGAGGACGGTCTGTTCTGGGCTCCAGCTGTTATCTGAGCCGCACAGCTGGGGGGAGAACTCCAACTCTCTTCCTGGGCTCAGAGCTCGAGGTTTCAAGAGCTCTCCAAGCAGCCCGTGCTGGCGCCTCCCAGCTGGAAAGAGGAGGCCGGAGGGGGGCAGAGAAGAGGGTGAGCAGGGAAGCCGGCGGAGGGGACACGAGCGATGGCTATTCTTGCATCTTGGGGAACAAATGATTATCCAGTTCGCCTGAACCTGCCTACCTCATGGTTCAGGGAGAATTTGCTGCCAGCTGTTTGTGGGTAAGAAGCTGAATTCTTTGAAAGAGCACTAGGAAAAGAGCCACAGAGGATGCTGATGAAACAGAGGTTCCTGGCTGCAATATGATGGCTAGGATCAAGTCGAAAAGTCCTAGTGGGGGGTCACCCCTGGCCAGCATCTACGAGGCTAGCAATCCATTGGATTTTCCCTGTCCCTAGAGACATCATGGGCTGGAGCCATTGTTTTGGAGGGTGGACACCTGTATTCCTGAGACTCTAAGCTCACAGACCACGCACAAGGTCTGCTTCTAAACATTCCTGACACGCACAAGGCCAAACCTTGGACTCCACCAACATCCTGTCTTGGAAACACTCCATCTCCGTGCATGTGCTGTTGAATCTGCCTGAGACACAGAGGAGAGAAAACTACTCTGCCTGCCTCCCACTTACCCAGATATTCCCGCTCCCTGTTCCCAGGTTCTTGGTGAAAAAACAGGGAGTTGTTCTATGAATTTCATAATTTAGAGATAAATAATGAAGACCAAACTTGGAGCGAAATACCCTAGTGTTCATTTTATTTAATATTCTCCATTGGTGGAAATAAATTAAAAATGAACAAGGCTTGTTTATGCCTGCCTCACATGGCCCTCCACTTTTGAATAGCAACCGCATATTAATTTGCCAAGATCCCATAAATTATAATTAGCCCGGAGGATTAACAACATAAATCCTTGAATTTAAAACCAACCTGCCCGGCTCTCTCTTCCCTATGCCCTAAAGTGAAAAAGAGCCATAAAACCTATCACCGCTACTTGATCCATTAAACTCCGGAGACATTCTTATTTCAGCTTAGCTGGTGGAGGTAGTCTTTGTTACATCTTTTTAAAGTTACAGTAGCTCGACTGGCACTGAGAGACTGGGAGACGGGTCTGTGTGCGGATGCCCAGCCCCAAGAGAAGAGTGGAAAGGGGGTCAAAGGACTGTGTCTTGGCTTGGCACGTCCTGGCACAGGGTCCTGGCACAGATCACAGATTTAAAGTACCCCCGACTCTACACTGCATGTCATGTGTTGTCGAGAGTCCCAGTGTGCTTGGAAGATTACATGGCCTGCGTGTGTGCACACACGCATGCGCACACACACAGGTCATAGTCTGACCTTGAATCCGTCCAAGTTCCTGCCAAGCAGACTGGGGAGACAAGACAGGACCATGCTGCTTCAATGATGACAACGTATTTAACACAAGACTATGATGATTCTTAAAACATCCGAAAAAGACAAATGTCTTATGATACCGCTTCTACGTGGCATCTGAAAAGACAGTGATATAAATGAACCCATTTACAAAACAGAAATAGACTCACAGCCATTGGAAAGAAACTTAAAGTTGCCAAACAGGAAAGGGTGCAGAGAGGGACAAGTTAGGAGGCTGGGATTAACAGATACACAGGACTGTGTCTAAAACAGGTAACCGACAAGGACCTACTGTTACAGACCAGGGAACTGTACTTCGTATTTTGATATTTTGTAATAACTTGTAAGGTAAAAGACTCTGAAAAAGAATATATGTATACACATACACACACACACACACACACGCATAACTGAATCACTTTGCTGTACACCTGAAACTAACACAACATTGGAAAATAAACTTCGATAAAAACAAAACAAAATAAGCTTCAGTGAAAACAAAGCACTGGCTTTCCTGATCAGCAAAATGGCAAAGCTCTCTGAAGGGTGCTCGGTATACAAGGTACACCTGTGCACGGACCAGCCTGGACAATCTCTCCCCTCCTGAGCACACCCCTCTGCCTGCAGTCACTTGCTTTCACACCCCGTCTCTCCCTGCTGCCGTCTGCAGCCCTGGCCAAGAAGGGCTAGAACAGGATTCCAGAACACTTGTGGCGATGCGGTTCTTCTGCATTCAACCAGCGACTCACCTGTGTAGGTGGCCACCCTGTGCCTTGGCTTGTGGAGGGAAAGGCGGGCACCTGAAAAGAAATCCCTGGCTGCCTGCCTGTCAGTCTGCAGTCTCCCTCTGCACCCTTCTGCTTTCTTGGCCTTGACCTGGGCTCCCAGTCCGTGGCTCACATCATCGAGCCTGGTCTCGCCCTCCTGGTGGCCCCCCTTCTTGCCTTTTGCACGTGACCTGCTCTGTGCCCAGGTGACGTCCCCTGCTCACTGCCCCCAGGTGCCCTGCTAGACCAGGAGGTCGGGAGGAGGGAGAGAGTCTTACTCCCCTCTCTCCAGGCCCTGCCCCTTCAGCACTTCATGGGGAATAGTAAGGGCTCGAACAGGATTTGTGAAATCCATGAGATCATAAAAAGCAACAAAGATTTACACCACAAGCAAAAAAAAGAAAAAAGAAAAAAGAAATTCTTTTTTCTTTGCTGGGTCCTGGGCCCCCAGCAAGGCTGAGGCTTCTTATATGCGGAGAATAACAGATATTGTGTGGAGCCACCCTGATCTTGTCTATCAGAAATGAGAAAGGTAACGAAAGTTTTTTGAGCATTTGAACTTCCCGAGCTGTGAGCCAGGCATGTATTCTGATTACCGGGTGGGTTTTCCCAACCGCCAGATAATATGCGCGTTACCATCCCCTTTAGTGGAGACCTGCAGAGAGGAAGCCAGGGGCCCTGTGTAACGGCCCCAGGGTGACGAGTCCAGGCAGGAAGGTTTGCTGCTAATACGACATTCCCTGACCCCCTTCCACCGGCTGCTGCAGCACGTACCGTAACGTCCACCTCTTGCAAAGGTGTGCAGGTGTCTAGAGGGTTCAGGGAGCCCTCTGGAGCTGCCCTCGTTCAGGGGAGCACGCCAGGCACAGCGGAAGGTGCGATGTCATCCCTAGGCTGACTGCTCTCGCTGACAGTTCTGAAGACCATTTGCAGCCAAAAAGAGAACAACTCACTAAAGTTCGTGCCCCAGAGTCAGGAGATGGCAACCACACATGGGGTAGAGCCACACAGGCTTACTGGCCTCATACCTGTCTCCTATCCTGACTGTGGGCTCAAGGGACCCGAACTCATGCGGGTCGCTCAGCCCTTCACTCCCACACACGCAGACCCCACCTGGGGCAACAGCGATGCTCCAGACGTGGTTGTTGAATGCGATGGGACACAGAGGCTGCCTAGCCAGGTGTGGTTCAGTGTCACAGGTACATCTTCCCAAATACTGTGTCACTGTGAAGGGGCAAGGGATAAGGTGTGTTTGACACATGCGAGTAGCAGGAGGGGTGGCACAAAGCAAACGGACAGTTCCCTGGTGACAGGGCCGATAAGAAGCAGTCCAGGGACCCCACCCCACCCCACCCCGCCCAGGGACCCTCTCCCCCCACCCCCAGCCATGGCCACGGCAGTAACTTCCATTTGCTGGCTGGCCCATTCCAAAGTAGGCTCTGGATCACAGAACATTCCAGAGCACAGAAAAGACAGCCTGCATATAGGCCAGTCAGTGTGCTGCCCCACAGTCACATCTGCTCGTCCCTCTCTGATCTTTATCTCCAGAGGGGCTGCGGGATCTTCTGCCAGTAACCAGTGGAGCAGCGCTGACACTGAAAGAAGGGCTCTGGGTCCAGCTCTGCTCCCAGTGAGGAAGCCGTGGTGCCCCGATCTGGAAGGTTCTGAACACCCTCAGTCCCCCTCATGAATCAGCAGCATGTATTTTTGGTCTTTTTTTCAGGGGGCCCCAAAATGACTCTGAGAGGCACTCATGCTGGGCCAATGACTTTTTTAGGGGGGGGAAAAAAAGGAACAGAGATTAAAAACGGTGACGTGTACTTGAAAATGCACGGAGACGTAACCTGCATGTGTTCGCATGTTCAAACACGTATGTGTCTCTACAGGTGGAAGTTACACACTTGCATACATTTGGAGAGAGATTTATTTATTTATCGATTTATTTTTAGGGCCGCACCTGAGGCACATGGAAGTTCCCAGGCCAGGAGCTGAAGCGGAGCCACAGCTGCTGGCCTACGCCACAGCCATAGCAACTTGGGATCTGAGCTGAGTCTGCGACCTACACCACAGCTCACGGCAACGCCAGATCCCCGACCCACGGAGTGAGGCCATGGGATTGAACCCTTATCTTTATAGATACTAGCTGGGTTCGTTTCCATTGCGCCACAAGGGGAACTCCCTGTGTAGATATTTAAAAACCTAGAAGTTCATGTCAGGTTGACAAATGACCTTTCTTAGAAATGACTGCCTTTGACACTGAGCTTATGGCCTTCAAGGCTTTTTAATAAAATATCACCGGTTTTATTATAAGATGGATGGGTGGAAAAACACATGATAAACGGACTAAAATGTTCGTGGTAGTTCACTACAAAATGTTTTCAATGCTGATGTATGTTTATAAATTTTCATAATGTTGGAGAAGATTATTTGCCAGGAAATAATGGTTATAACAACGGTAATTGAGACTTGACAATAATTATTACATTTCGGTCCTTACATACCAAAATGATAGCGAGCAACCCTATGTGACTCCATTTTTTTAAAAAAAATTTCATGGTATTTCAAGGTTTGAAACACAATGCCCTAGAGGAGCCCCCACTTGCAGGCTCAGGGCTTCCTCTCCCTTCAGCTTTGGAGCCTCCCAGGAGTGAAACAGCAAAACTGCCATCGTCTTTGGGCAAGGTCTTTAATAAACTTTTCCAGCAAAAAAAAACAAAAATAAAAACAGGTGCCACCACAAGGCTGCCCCTTGCTTTTCTGGAGCAGGGTTATTGACTAGCAAGCCTAAATCGCCCCATTCTCGGATTCCTGCCTTGGAATTTGCATGTCATTTTCAATTAAGGAGCCCTGTGCCTACAGGACAGGCCACCTGGCATGTCCCACAAGCATGTCTGCAGGCAGATGTGCGGAGATGAGTCTGATGTTGTGAAAATGCTGATGCTTGAACAGGGACCACCCACGTGGTCCTTACCTATCAACCTTACCCGTTGATCACACAGAAACCAGCGCCTATGATGGATTAACTCTTTGAACAACACGCCCAGGATCAATAACAATAATAGTCAGCTTAGGCATAGCTAGCTAACATGTGGCCAGACTTCCCAGATGATTTTAAATGTCACGGGATTTGTTAAGATCTTAAAAGTTAACTTCATTGGCCAAGGTGAACGGCATAGCAAACCAGCGCGCAGAGAGCCCACTGGGACCCTCTGTACCGTAATGAAATGCATCCACACCAGCTCAGGCTGCCCAGATGGGGGCCTCAGGAAAATGGGAAGAGCGCCCCACGTCCAAGGGGGGGAGAGGGGCAGCTCCCCGTGGTCTCCCACTGAGCTCTCTGAACACTTGCCGCCAACACCGGCGACTTGGTGATACGCTAAGCGCGCTTCCTAGCGGAGGATTTCAGCAGCTGGATGTCCTACAGGTACTTCACTACCTGTGCTGGGAGGTGAAGAGTCACGCGGCACAGAAATGAAATACATAAATTAATAGACGCCTCTTGAGCAAACCTTTCAAACGGGGAGCCCAGCCGCTCTGGAGAATCTGCAGTCAATAGGTCAAGGCCTTGGCTAATGTGAGGGAAAGGTAGGGAGGGATGGAAAGCCTTGGAGAGATTCAGCAGAGACCAACACGGAGGTCCTGAGGTTTAACCACTTAGGGGAAGTTCGCCCGGTGTCAGCCAACTCTTAAGAGGGGATGCTGAGAACGTGCCACACTAAGAGGAAAGAAACTGAGGCCAGGCCTGGCCTCCTTTTCGCTCTCTGTCAAGGGCTTGGGGGTTGCCTCAACCAGGAGGAGGAAGGGGGGGGGGTGGGAGGAAGGAAGGGGAGGAAGGGAAGGGGAGGGGAAAGGGGGAGGAGTCCTTAGCCTGGAATGAAGGCTGGCGCCCAATCACAGCGGGGCATTTGCCCCTGACTCGCCGCTCTCCAAAGATCAGAAAAGAGTATCCCTCGCACAGAATGTCTCTGGGGGCTTCAGAATTACATCCAAAAGGCGTGAACTCGCTACAGAAAAAGAGAAGCCCGGGGAGTTCCGCACAGCAGGTGCTGAGATTCCCAGAAGTCCCAGAGTGGAAGGAGAGCTTGGGCGCGGAGGATTGAACACGTAAGGTAGCTGAGCCCTAGTCATTGCCGAAGTCACAAGCTAGTACAGTGAGCTAAGCATAGAGCCTGCACTGTTTTATTTTTATTAGCAGATTATTTTTCAGAAGCGATGGAGATGAGATGTTGGGACTAAGTTTTAACATTGGCACTAGTTGCCCCCCGCCAAAAAACAAAGTAAGCACTCAAGGACTTTTGCTCGTTCCTTTTTTGTCCTTATCCATGGCAAGTGGGTGGGTTGGGGGTTGGGGGGTACAGGGCAGCCCTGAGTCAGGTGTCAACTCCAGGTGATTCTTCCAGAACTGCCAGCTTGACCCTCCCAACTTCCTAAGTGTTCCCTCCGTGAAGGCCTTTCACTGCCTCTAAGATGCTCTATTTCTTAAAAACCAAAGCCCTAAAAAGTATTTCTTTGACCTATTTCGTACCTCTGGAAGGAAGTATCCAGAAGGTAGATGCAGAAGTGGTAACTACATACTGGCACTTTTTTTTTTTTTTTTTAAAGGGCTGCACCCACAGCATATGAAGGTTCCCAGGCTAGGAGTTGAACTGGAGCTGCAGCCACCGGCCTATCCCACAGCCACAGCAACATGGGATCAGAGCTGCCCCTTTGACCTACGCCACAGCTCACAGCAACGCCAGATCCTTAACCCACTGAGTAAAGCCAGGGATTGAACCCGAATCCTCACGGATACTATAGCTGGATTAGTTTCTGCTGCGCCCTAACAGGAACTCCCAGCACTGGTTTTTGTTTTTTTTTGTCTTTTTTTTTAAGGGCAAGTAATTTTGGGGAAAGAGAGAGAAGGAGAAACGATGTCAGGTAATTTCCTTTGGAAAGTTCCTACCGTTTGCTTTTTCTGGAAAGCACAGAGAATTCTATGGACATTTATTTCAGAGCAGTCCTCCCCACAACTGCCTGAGTGAAAGGCTCACCAGGGACACGTGTTAAAGCACAAGTTCCATCCTAGACATCCTTGACCACATCCCCCTGGGTGGGGACCTGAGAGTTGGCAGTTTTTAAAAGAACCTCCCCCAGTGATCCTGGGCATAAAGTAATTTGGGGGAATTTACTGATTTTCCATCTGTTGAAAGTACCTAACCTGACAAACCAAATCTCTGTAAAACCTGGAAATGCTCTTATTTTAGTGTTAACACCAGAGTCGCCTGGTAAACAGAATCAAGTCCCCCCCCCCCCCTGCCCCCCCCCACCACCACAGGGGCCTTAACCTGTTTATAAAACATCCCTGAGGCTCTGGCTTGGAAAAAGACCATTTCGGGGTGTGTCTAACCCTGCGTCTTCCCTGCGAAGGATTCAGAATAAAGGACACTGCCGACTTGGCTATGGTGGAAGGCTGGCTTCTAAAAACGGGCTCTGCCAAACTCCCGTGCATGTCCCCTTGCTACCCGGCCACACACACACACACACACACACACACACACACACACACACCGTGACCTTTCTGTCGGTACCACGTCTACAAAAGACATTACGTTCAGCCACCACGGAGGAAAAAAAAAATCCCGTTGGGTGTAACATGCAAATAGAGTCCGAGTCTTGTTAATAAATTCCACTGCCCTCCGCTCTACAAGGGAGATCTTGAACCTGCTCCATGGGGGGATTGGAAAATGCCCTGTGTGTTCCAAAGGCAAGAAGGACTATTTCTGCAAGGCCAGCCCCAGTGCTGAATTATTTTAATTGCAGCCTGGAGACGCCAAGGTGCCGAAGCACCCCCTTAGGCGGAGTGCTTCGCCAAGAGGTACTGAATTAAACTGTCAGAACATGCAGAAAAATTGCAACGCGGCCTGTCAACAACATTTGTTCAGAGACACGGGTGAGGCTGGTGACTTGTGTAGAAAAAGAGCTGCCTGTGCAGAGCCATCAAAGCGAAGCCTGGAACTAATGGGGTATTCAGAGGCCTTGTTCTACTTCATTGGTCAAAGCCAACACGAGCCTGGAAGATTTGGGCCCGTTTGCTGTTTATTACCATGGTGATAAAGGCCACTTAAAGATACAAACCCATCTTGTGTTGGCACCAACCCAGGGCTTCTCTTCGAAATCGGATGGCGAATGCCTGCCCTCATTTCTCGGGCCCTTGCAAACGATCTCCTTTTTTTAAGAGAAAAAAAACCCCCCAAACTAGAAACATTGACGCTTGTCAAAGGATGACGTAGGGGTCTTGCTCGTCTTTCTCCTTGGCTCATTTGTTTGTTTATTTTCACACCAACCCTGGGATGGTCAGTTTATGCACCGTCTTGGCTCGAGGCTACAGCAGCCGGTTTTATGAACACGAGCCGAGGTGCTGCTGGGGAGGTATTTTGCGGACGGGATTAAAGCCCAGAGGTCCTTGACTTTTGTTTGGGAAGATTATCTTCAGTAATCTGGGGGAGCCTGATTCCATCAGCTGACAGACCCTAAGAGCTGAGCCTTCCTGGAGAAGGAAATCTGCCTGTGGTCAGCAGGCCTCCAGCTCCCGCTCCAGGGCCCTTCCCAGGCAACTCCCTGAATCACGTAAGACAGCTCCTGGCAATACACGTCTTCATCAAGCATCTCCCACCGGTTCCATTTTTCTGACTGGACCCTGAGGAATACAGCCTCCCAAAGACGGCGTTCCTTGTTGCTCAGAGGTCAACAAAAGACCTTTCCATCACAAGTCTCAGATGGGTCGTCCGTGGGTTGCAAAGGGTTCCTGTTGCTTTTGGCACACATGCATGTATTTGGTGCAATGGGGTAAAAATAAAAAAATAAACTGACTTAGTTGACAACTCTCCTACAAATTTCATACACGCATAATCCCCAAATAAATCTGCATCTCTTTTCTCTCAGGAAGAAAGTCAGAGGATCTAACCACCCGGGATCTATCAACAATCAGCTGGAATGGAAGATGCCTTCTCCTGTTTCGGGAGCCTGTGCGCTGCCATTCACCAGTCTCCACCCTCCCTATTGCCGCTCCCAGAACTGAGGTTAATTGCCAAGGGTCTATATGTATTTTTTTCTTACTCTAAACAGAAAAGTACAAAATGTATCCTACCCTTGACTCCATCAAAAGGGGGGGGGGGGGAACTTAAAAAGAAATGCGGAGAGGGCCATGCATTTCAGAGAAAGGGGGGATGGTTGGTATTTCTTTGCCGATATGTACACTATTTCCCTCCATTCAGTTTTCCAACAAGGTCTAGCTGGGCTGTTATTACCCACCTCAACTCATTTATTTACGTGACCTTCCTGGTAAATATTTATTGCTTGCCATTCCTGCTTAAAACGTGCATATGCAAGAGGAAAAAAAAAAATCACACTGAAAAAATGCCTTTTACTCTGCAGCCAAGGAAAACCCTGAGATGATCCCAAAGGTAGTTGGATCAAAACACAGGGACACTGTGGCAACTGCCCTGGGGGAAATTTACTGAAATGCAACCATGGACACCAGGAAAGGGATGAGGAAGGCGGGCGGATCTGGACAGCTCTCTTTCCAGGCTATTCTTACAGGCATTCTTTGCCCGTGATAATCCCAAAAGGGTTAGAGAATCTGGTTCTTCCTGGTTAAGAAGCAGAACCCGGTCCAGGGGAAAACAATACCCACTGGGCGTCTGGGCGTTGTGCTCAACCCCGACCCTCCATCTCTCACCCCGGGACTCAGTAGTCCCCACTCTGAAGTCACAGGATTGCCAAATGTGATTCTGCCTCTGCTTGGAGCTTCCTGGGTCCCACCCTGTATCAAATGAATGCGTCCCTCTGGAGGGAGAGGCTCAGGAATCTTTTTTTTTTTAAGCTCCCAGGTGATGCTGATGAATAGACAAGTTTGGAATTTGCTGGACTGGCGTATGTCTCAAGTTTCTTCCAGCTCTAAAACTTGATGTACCTAGGAATCCAATTCAGCAGCCCTCCCTCCAGACCCTGGACAGGCAATGTTCCAAATGTATTAATGCTTTGGGGCCACTGGGATACGGTTTTAAAGACTTGAAGCACTGCCACGCTGACTTAGTCACCTGGCAGGACCTGACTTATCATTTTGCCTGTAATTTATGTTGCCTGGTGGTTTGGAAATTCACTCGAGGTTCAGATCCGAGGCAAGATCCAATGGTCAAAATCAATCGACTTGAACTGTGATCGCTGGGCAGAGGACGTGAACCTCCTCGATTTTCAGTCCAAGCCCCCCTACTTGCTTGTACCTGGTACCAACAGCTCATGCCAGGGCATTGTGAAAGGGAGATATTGCCTTTCCTAAATAGAGAGAAGAAAGTGCCCTGTACCTTCCCAAGATCTCTTGGGAAGAGAGCACGCTACTGTGTCCTCGCCCCCAGCACACAACCCAAGCCTGCTTCGGGGTACATTATTGAATGTCATCCTTCTTGGAACCCGATGGGCTCTCTCTGGTTCCCAGTAGAAGAGGATTATGTTTTTCCCTAATGCGAACAAAAGACATTAGAAAGCATGCAGAGTGGAGGAGAGTGCCACGGTGCCACAGTGGGAAAAAAAAAAAAAAATATGGATTTCGCTGTTGCAACGAGTGACTATTAGATCACAGTATGGGTTGCAATAAATTATCACTTTCAGTTCCTGCTAATTGCTGGAATCTTCTGCCATGGGCTGTAGCGATGTGGGCCAAAAAAAAAAAAAAAAAAGGGTTTTGGAGCCGGATACAAATATGCATCCAGCCAGATTGTGAATGGCATCTCAGATCTTGAATAAATGCCTAAGAAAACAGCTGGGGATGAGAGCCTGGGAATCAAAGACATCATTATGCAATTATGGAGAAAAGCGGACTCTTCATACAAGAGAAATCTGACTTCTCTGTGAATCCACTGGCCAGGGCAGCCTCCGCCTGCCACCCAGCCTGGTCAAAAGGAGAATCTCCACAGCTTTTTGCCACAACCACATAGGCTAACGCCCACTGAGGGTCAAACAATAATCCAATCTGGTCCTTTCAATGAGGACGTCCCTCTGTGCCTCTGCCCCAGAAAGTGCAAACTCTCTCAGGTTCAGGAGCCCTGCCCCAGGCGTCTCCCTGGACCCCTCCCCCAGCATGCCTGCACCTCCAAAGAACCCCCACAGATGTCCGCACCCCAGTGTAACCCTTTCTCGTCCCCAGACTGCAGAGAGGATCCAATGAAATCTTTGGAACCCAGATCCCCGCTTCAGGCTCCTGCTCCTAATTCTGTGAAGGTCACGTTCTACGGTAAAGAGTCAAAGGTTAGTTCAGCTTCTACTAGGTCCCTGGCGATGGGAACTCGCGGTGAACAAAACAGATGGAACATCTGAGTGTCCACCCAGAGTCTGCGTCGGCTGGAAGGAGAGAGAAGATGCAACGAGTGGATAAACTGGCCGGTACGTTTGACGGTGATGGGGTATGGGGGAAATGAGGCAGGTGCGGGCCCTGGGGTGCTGATGGGGGCGGCAAAGGCAGACGAATTTTAAGTAAGATCTCTAGAGAGGGTGCCTCGGGAAGTGCAAGAGGGACAAGAGAGGAAGGAGGCCTCTTGCTTAGTGAAGGCACTCGGGGCAGAGGCAGCGAGGTCGGGAGAGGCCTGGAGGCCAAGCGCACCTGGTGGATTTGAACAGTGCAGAGGCCAGTACGGTGGGACAGAGCAAGCGAGGGGCAGGGCCCGGGAGTGGAGAAGGGAGCTCGTGGGACAGGGGAGAGCAGCAGGCCATGGATCCCACAGGCCATGGTCAAGACCCACTTTCATGCTGAGTGATGCTTGAGGCCGTGAGCAGATTCTAAGCAGGGGAAAGATATCGTCTGTGTTTTCAAAGGAGACTCTGGTTCTGTGCTGAGGAAAGACCCAAGACAAGAAGAAGAACGGTGCCGGGAGCCCTCTTAGGAGGACAGCGTGATGATCCAGGCTGAAGGTTAGGCTGCTGTGGACCATGGAGCTCACGTGGACGGCGGGGCTGGTGTGGACGGCGGGGCTGGTGTGGACAGTGGGGCTGGTGTGGACGGCAGGGCTGCTGTGGACGGCGGGGCTGGTGTGGACAGCGGGGCTGGTGTGGACGACGGGGCTGCTGTGGACGGCGGGGCTGGTGTGGACGGCGGGGCTGCTGTGGACAGCGGGGCTGGTGTGGATGGTGGGGCTGGTGTGGACGGTGGGGCTGGTGTGGACGGCAGGGCTGGTGTGGACAGTGGGGCTGGTGTGGACGGCAGGGCTGGTGTGGACAGTGGGGCTGGTGTGGACGACGGGGCTGCTGTGGACGGCGGGGCTGGTGTGGACAGTGGGGCTGCTGTAGGTGGCGGGGCTGGTGTGGACGGCGGGGCTGCTGTGGACAGCGGGGCTGGTGTGGATGGTGGGGCTGGTGTGGACGGTGGGGCTGCTGTGGGTGGCGGGGCTGGTGTGGACGGCGGGGCTGCTGTGGACAGCGGGGCTGGTGTGGATGGTGGGGCTGGTGTGGACAGTGGGGCTGGTGTGGACGGCAGGGCTGGTGTGGACAGTGGGGCTGGTGTGGACGGCAGGGCTGGTGTGGACAGTGGGGCTGGTGTGGACGGTGGGGCTGCTGTGGGTGGCGGGGCTGGTGTGGACGGCGGGGCTGCTGTGGACAGCGGGGCTGGTGTGGATGGTGGGGCTGGGGTGCATGGTGGCGCTGATGTGGACAGTGAGGCTGGTGTGTCTGGTGGGGCTGGTATGGGCACTGGGGCAAGGGGAGAAGAAGGGCTTCCTTGGGCCCCCATTCCTACTGCTGAGGTCTGTCCTTTGCTGCGCCCACGCATTACGTCCACTGAGAAAAGTCGCAAGTCTGTTCCATTAACCACTGCATCCCGGAGGCCAGCGTGGTCCCTGGCACACAAAACACACACAACAGATAACGGTTCCGACTTTGGAAAACCGGGCAGGTTAGAATCTCCTCATTCACCAAGATCGATCTCTGCCAGGTGGGTGATAACTGAGCCCGGCTCCGTCTGCCTCATCATCTCTGCAGTTTGAACCCTCTCGTTGTCCGTATTTGAAGCGTACGGTCTGACCGATGGCCTAGGATGGATGCCAGGAGCCCTGCCGACCACCTCCGCTTCTTCCGCTGCCGGGCTCTCTGACCTTCTACACGCCATTTATTTTGTCTGTGCCTCAATTTCTCCATCCTGAAAATAAGAATCTTACTGCTGAGGGGACATTATGAGGATTAATGAGGTAATACGGACATGCCTGAAAGCAGGGTGAGCTCTTGGAAGAAACAGCTATAAAACAGGGGACCATTTTTCCATCTCTTCCCCACTCTCCAGCAAAATAAAACTGCTGGAGGGAGAGGAGGCAGTCCTGATGGGATAGAGAGGGAGACAAGTGTCAGACAAAGGCAACAGGCATTTCTTAAGCAGGGATCGCCTTTAAGTAGATTCCTAGGCATCGGGAAGCTGCTGAGAGGAGCCCCCGTGGTGATGGAAGGGTCGGGGAACAGACAGCGCCCACGGAATTGGGGGGATTATTTTGCCTCGATTTAGGGACCCCAAATTGCCTCTGAGGGGCTTAGGAATAAGCCAGAATCACGCCACCCTTCCTGTCTGCCCAAAGAATGCAGCAGCTGACAGGGCGATCTGGCAAATCCCCTTCGAAGCGTGAGGAGCACAAACCACCCAAGACGCTGATTTGGTCTGAGCTGATGGCACCCCTGGGTCCACACAGGGTAAACCTAGTGGATCAATAAATATTGGTCTCCTTTTAATGAAAGAAACGCTGTTATTTTCCTCCGATTGCCTCCCTGATCGCCTCTTGAAGGCTCCTTTACACGAGGGAGATGGGGCGGGGGCGGCATTCTCTCCTCGAGGTGTGTCTTCAGACAGTCACTGCGTTTATCCATACGCCTTTGCACATATTTTATACTCCAACTTTTAGAACCCCTTACTCTTCTGTCTTTTTTCTTTTTTTTTTTTTTTTAAGGATCTTACCCCTTTTTTAAAGGGATACTCCAAGGCAGTGTATGGTTGCGTGTTTGCTGTTGGTTGCTCTTTAGAATTCAGGCTCTACAGATCAATGTGCTGGGGGGGAAAAAAAAAACAAACCCATAAGGGAGTATCAACTCGACTGCTACCTTGGAAAAGAGTCCCGCAGCGAGCTTGTTTGTCACAGGACTGAGGAAGGAAGATGCGGGTGACAGGTATACGGGGAATTTATCCGTATAAAGGAAGGCGCCACGTCTGGGTGACTCTTGGATACTGGCCATTCATTCCTTGCTTCGTGCATGCGTGCACGGAGCTGATCGCGGGGTGTCCCGTGAGCCAGAAGGAAGGCTCTGGGCTTCCTCCCCTTTTCTCAGGGAAGGAGAGAGCGAGCTGGGTGGCCAGGAAGCTGTGGTGAGGCCTGCTCTGGGCTGAGTCACTGGTTTCCCTTTTCCTTGTCGACTGCAGGCCTGTCGCTCTCTGTCCCGGGGGCGGGGGGACAAGGGGAGGCAGGAGCGCACATATCAATGGTCTGAGGAAGAGGAACGGGACTAATGAATATTTGCTTATCCTTTCCGATGTTCATTCAAGTTCCCAAACGGGCTACAGTCCCTCCCTCGCCTCTGGCAAGAAGTCTGTGGCACAGTGACTGTCGTGTTTGTTGTGGCTGCCACGGGGCCTCTGTGGTACCGGTGCTGGAGGGCCCCCTCAGAAGATGAGAGGGCTCTGGTCCTGTGCCCGGTGTGGGTGCTGAGCTGCTGGGGTTGGACAACGGCTCCTCGTCATTTAAGAACTACAGAGGGAACAAAAGTCCCCATGGGCATCATTATTAGGCAAACAAAAGGCTCCATCTAAATTAAAAGAGGGGGGGGGGAATTAAACAGAAAAATACCAGGTCAAAAATAAGCCACTGAAGACTTCTTTTGGATCTCCCAACTAAAAGTATTCATTTAAAAAAAAATGAGAATGTATAAAAGCAAATCCAGAGGCTCATCCCTCAGACATAATTACGGTAAATTGGTATTTAGTGGTTTTTTTTTTTCCACTCCAATAGCAATCTCTCCTTCCACCCCCTTTGAACCATGCCACGACATTCTGTTTTTATCAGAGATGTAAACATACAATTTTTGCTCTGATTTTTTTTTTTTTCCCCTTGAGAAAGTGTCATTCTTTTCCTTGGTGTGGAGAGTAGACTACTGAATGGCTCTATCACGGCGAATTAACCCATATCTCAGCGTCTTTCTTCACAGCTGGTGAACAGCTACACAGGAAGCAGAAGATCGCATCATACTTTTTATTTTAGGGCCACAGGACCTATGGCTATCGGTGAGGGTGGGAGGTGCACTGGGATGAAGCTCAGACTCCGAGTCTCCTACGGGGCCAGGGAGCCACTGCGGGATGTATTTTAAAGAAAATTCATTCCAGAGAGAGCTCCCGGACCTGCCTTCATTGTGTCCAGTCCTGCCTGGGGAAATCACGTTCCCGATGGGTGCATCAACCTGTTTCCCCCACCACTCATTCCCCACCAACCGTTCTCTTTAAAGGACAAAGGACATCACTAGACCGAATGAGATCAGGCCAAAGGACACAAAGCAGCCAGCCTCCTCCCTTAACTGCTGCTGCCACTCAGAGACCCAGCTGCAGAGGAAAGAGGGCAGGATGCCTGGGAGATGCCACCTGACGGGTCTGGGTGGTGGTGAGACTGGGCTGAATGTAGGTTCACATCCCTCCCAATAAGATGGTGACCCAGGAGCAAAGTGACATGGCCTGTAGCTCGACTCACGTTAAATAAAGGACAGGTGAGGTGGCGGCCCAAACCGTCCTGCTTCCAAGAAGCCAACACAATTGATTCCTCACCCCCAAAGGCTTCCCTCTCTGTTGGCTCTTTGAATTTTAATATTGTTAAAGCCTTAATAATAGGTAGGCTCAACACCCATGTAATGAATCCCATTCGTCATAAACAGCTCCCTGCACCCAAGCAAACAAAGGCGCAAAACTCTCTCGCATACGACCAACCTCCCCAACTCCAACGACCTGCAAGGGAAGCTGAGTTGGATGATGCATTTGCTTTAAAATAAAATAAAATGCTGTCAAGAATGTGCAGAAACCCTCGTTCAGAAAACCAACTTTTACCTACCCAAGTTCTCAGGTGAGCTGCTTAAAGCAAAGGTAAAAACACCTTGAAGGAGGAATTTCTACAATGTCCCGGGGTACTTTACACCTGCTTTCTCATAAAGCATAGCCATCTCCAGATTGTTCTGGAGTCTTCTTTGTTAGTAAACCCTTTCTCCTCATGAACCTCAAGTCAAGTCCTGAATCAAAAGGGTCATAAATTCCCCCCAAAATGAATGAAGACTGGGCACCAAAGGCGCCCTGTGGGGGAGCAGTGCTATGTTGTTCCCGTCGGCCAGCCTTTAATTTCACTTCTGCTCACCAAAAAGCAGTGGAAGGACTTCATAGCAAGAGGTGAGCATAGGAGAAAGAAAGAAAGAAAAGAAAGAAAGAAAGAAAGAAGAGAGAGAGAGAGAGAGGAGAGAGAGAGAGAGAGAGAGAAAGAAAGAAAGAAAGAAAGAAAGAAAGAAAGAAAGAAAGAAAGAAAGAAAGAAAGAGGAAGGGAGGGAGGGAGGGAAGGAAGGAAGGAAGGAAGGAAAGAAAGGAAGGAAAGAAAGGAGGAAAAGAAAAAGAAAAAACCAAAGTTGTCCTATCTACTAAAGTTGTTTTTGTTTCTGTGTGTTTTGCACTGTTTTTGTTTTCCAGGAAGAGGAAAGTTGGCGGGGGGTACTGTTACAGAATCGGCAGTAAGTAGGTCTTAGGCAGGACCAAAGAGAACTCTGGAGGGCCTCCCTGTTTCCAGGTTCTTCCAGAGACCTCCAAAGTAGGACACAGCCGGCTCCTCCCGTGCCTTCTCTGAGCAGGGCTGCTGGGTCCCCACTGGCTTCACTGGCGCTCCTAAGCCCTGCTGAGCCTGCACCTGCCCCAGGACCTTGGTACGTGCTTTCCCCTACAATCCCCTATGTAGGCAGGTCTCTGTTTGCCGGCAGCTCATCAGAGAGACTTGTCTCGATGCTCATAGCCTCGTCTTTCCATCCTCTGTCCTCCAAGTGTGGATTACCTTGACGGCACTGTTCTTTCCCAGATGTGTCCTGTTTGGCTTAATTCTAGTCCTTTCTCCAACTAGAATGAAAGCTGCCTGTGGGCAGGGGTTTGGCTTGTTCACGGCACTGAACAAGCTTCCACACTGAGGGCCCTGGAGAACCATTAATGAACCATGACCAAACCAAAATACAGAAGGCATGGCGGTAGAAATTGAGACTGCGGGTGCTCTGAGACACACATGTGACATGGTAGACCACACACACACACACACACACACACACACACACACAGAGCGTGCGCAGGGACAGCATCCAAGAGGAGAAGACCTTAGCCTGAGCCCCACTCAGACCCTCCAAGTCAAGAAACAGCTCTGTCTGTGCCTTCCACTAACAGTGATTGTTGGTCATAAAACTTCAAAGAAACAGATATTTATAGCTTGATTACAGCCCTTGTTTTTTTTCCACACACACACTCACCACAGCACTTTCCAACTCTGTTCCCATGAGCGTACTGAAAACAGCCTCCTGCCCACTTCCTGTCGAGGCCAGCTCCTTAACCGCCTCAGTCCTGAAGAAGCTCTTTTTTTTTTCCAGCCTTCACGTCTTTCGGTTTCTCTTGGGTTTTCACAGTTGGGTGTTTTCACTCCTTTTCTCAGGCACCCGAGCCCCCAGGTGAGCCGCCCCCACATCCAGCACGATGACAGGGCCACGAAGAAAGAACAGCCCCAAAGTGGGAAAATATTCCTTCTCTAAACAGCCTTCCTGTGGGGATAAGAGGAAGCCCGACTGGTCACCTGGTCACCCAGGGCTGACGATGTGAGGGGCTGGAAAGATCTAGGGAAGCGGGATCCACTTGAAGAAGTAATTCCTGTTTTCCTTCGTAAATATTGCTACCTTGACTGTTCGTGATACTGTAACTTAGGACCAAAGCTTTATAAATATTATTTTCCAATCATCGAGAGAATCTTGTAAGAGGGGTAACAAATAGCTCAGTGTCTAACATGAGTAAAAAATCTTAAAAGGGGGGCAGAGATCTGTCACACGGCTAGGACCCAGCAGTGCTGCCAGTGTACCCACTACAGGCTGTCTTCCTGATGAAAAGTGGCACCTGCATTCTTGGGAGGGGGCACTAATAGCAAATATGGGGGAAGGTATGAATTATCCAAAACAAGGGACATGAATGGGTCCCAATTCAGGTAAAACATGATTGGTTCCATTCCTCATAACAGCTATAGGTGATGCTCTGAGTTAATCATTTGCTCCTCTCATTAAACATCAGGATGCCCCCCCCACGCCCTTTTAAGTAAGTTCAACACAAAGCATCCTTTGGGAAAAAAAGTGATCATTAAGTAGGTATAGCTTTAAAAGAGGACCGATTGTGCCCTGGGCTTCTAGTGACACCGTCCTTTGTGGGACGGCGGCTGTGAATTCTCCTGCGATGCTGGGAGTACAGCTGAGGTAGGCTTAGCAGCCCACAGTAGGTACTGATTGTGATGCTCAAGTCCTGGGCAGTCCTAAAGGTGGGGACCACACGTTTGGGAAGTGAAAGGAGACCCTCTTAGATGGTATCATGAGAAAAAAGGAAACTAAAGTGGTCTCCCCAGGATCAAGTTAGAAAACCCCTTTTACTTTCACACAGAAACCCCCAGAGAGAGCGCTGCACTGCTTTATGCTGTCGTTTCTCTCACTCTGCATACGGTCGGTGGCCCAGGAAGAACCTGCTCCCATCTGCGGGGTGAGCCTTTGCATCACCCGCCGAGGCAAAGTGAGGCAGCTCAGGGGCTGCCAAGCACCCCAGAGCCAGACCCACAGGGCTCCTTGCCCCAGTGGGACCCCTGTTTACCAACCAAGTTAGACGAACAGCAACAGTAATATGCACTGAAAACCTCAAATGTGCATTTTTGCTACTCATCTTCAGAGTTCTGCCAATAAAACTGGAAGACTGGAAAGCAGCCTTACCTTCTTGGAGAAGGGCACTAATATTTATTATCCACTGCACGCTGGAAATTTTCACAGTCTCAAAGAGAACAAAGTTGGTCATGTGACTATTTTGAAGATTGTGGAGAACTGGCCTCAATACAGAACGTTCATTTCTTTTTCTTACTGACACTCTGTCTGCTGCTACTTCTGAATCCCTTCTGACAGCTGCGGAACTGTCATTATTAAGTAATTCAGTGTAGAATAGAATATATTTTTTGAGGTCCAAACACTTATTATCCAGATGATATAACGCTGTAATCCAAATTTAAAAATGAGTTCTACTTGGATCACTTTCCCCGACCAATCCTCGAGTGGAATCAAGTTACACAGAGAAAGCAACATTTCCAGCAGAGTTTCTGTTTAGCGAGTGAGGTTTCTATGTGGTGAAGCCAAAAGGAGAGAAACGCATAACCTGAACCCGTGCGCACAGCTGCCCGAGGAGCCGGGAGGCTGAGAAGCTCTTTCCCAAAGCTCAGCAGTGTAGACCGCCCAACGGGAACCTCCCAGGCCAGGGAAAAGTATCATTGACACACCAAGGGTTAAGACCTGACTCAGCCCCACTTTACTTCCTTGGCCACAGGGGTCAGCATAGGATGACCCCGCCTGCGGCGGGCTGGTGTGGGTCACTGGGAGGACTGGGGAGACCCAGAGAATGCGGTTTGGAAAGAGAAGAGAACCAACATCATTCTCAAGGTCAGCTGTGGGGGGCGGGGGGGATGGGGAGAGGGCGCACGCGCACGCGCACGCGTCCCGCTTTGGTTCTTCGACTGTACGTTCAGACCTGTTCGTAGATCAGTATACGAGCAAATCCACAGACGGATGAGCAAGGGAAGCATGTCGGATTTTATATCACTTACCCTACACCCCTTTATTCTTGATAGAAAAGGCAGCAATCCCAACTCATGGGACGACGGGGAGGATAAAAAAGATCGCGTTTACCAACTGTTTAATATAAGCTGATGGCACTCTTTCTTTTAGGTATTTTTTTCATTATAGCCGATTTACAATGTGGTGCCCATTGCTGCTCTCCGGCAAAGTGACGCAGTCACACATATATGTACATTCCCTTTCTTATATTATCTTCCCTCGTGATCTAGCCCAAGAGACTGTATATGGTTCCCTGGGCTGTAGAGCAGGACCTCGTGGAGGAATTATTTTATTTGTATGACTTATTTTTATTACTATTACTTTTTAAATTTTTTATTTAAACAAGTTTTTTTTAATTATAGATTTGCAATGTTCTGTCCATTTCTGCTGTACAGCAAAGTGACCCCATTATACACACATATACACATATAATATATACGTTCTTTTTCTCATCTTATCTTCTGTCATGTTCTATCACGAGTGATTGGCTATAGTATCCTGTGCTGTACAGCACAATCTCACTGAGGAATTATTTGATTTTTGTTATTCCATACTGCTTTTCAATTTCATGACTCCCTTTTGGTATTACTTATTGATCCCTACAAAATACCTGTATTTGGCTTTACACCCCCATATGGGAAGCTCTGAACACAGGGAGTCCGTGTCCATCTCAGGCGCTTCACTAGGAATCAGAAAACTATTTGTGGAATGTTGCCTTCAGGATGGATTAGCCATGGGATCCTGCTGTGTAGCACTAGGAACTCTGTCTATGATGGAACATGTAATGTGAGAAAAAAGAATGTATACATGTAAGTGTAACTGGGCCATCATGCTGTACAGTAGAAAAAATATATATATATAAATAAATGATAAAAAAAAAGAGAGAAAACTTTTGCAAATATTCACTGCGTGCTTCGAACTGACCCTCTGAAGGCCAAGGACCCCCGGGGGCTTGTGGCCCAGCTCTCCTTGGGGCTCCTGAAACAGCCGCTTCCTGTTTCTCCCTGTCTTCTCAGACACTCTCCACCACAGTGTAAATCAAGAAGTTCACGGCGGTCTGGTTCTGCCCGTGGCGCCTTAAAAACTGAAGCGAGTGGTTAACCAATCCAGCCCCCGCAGAAACTGCAGGGTGGGCTCCTGATGGGGAGTCAGAAATTCTTTCTATGAAAAAGCCAGGCACGACCTCATAAAAGAAACCCACCGCGGGAAGATGGAGAAATGTCAGTTTGCATTAAAACAAAATAGGAGCATGAACATGTTAGCCATCTGGCAAAAGATCTTGCTCTGCAAATACAGAAAAGTTGCCAGGGAGTTAAACAAGAACTCCACAGGGCTCCCATGGTGCCTTGGAGAAAACTCTGAGCAAGTTCGGGGCTGGGTGTTGGGGTGATTGGTTTACTGGAGCAGGACACCCCCTCTGTGCCACGCAGTGGTTTTTGTTGTGCTTTGAACCTGTCTTAGCATGCAAGTGAGCCTGTAGCACATTTGGAAGGAGGGTGAAGCCACAGGCAGATATATGCGGATGAATAAAACAACCCTGGTGTAAAGTTTGATGAGAAAGAAAAGGTGTGTATTGGGCAAGATAGGCTAGGTTCTGCTGCAGTAACAAATAATCCCAAGGTCATAGTGATGTAACACAACTACACCTCACTCCTCAAGACCCCCGCCTCCCGCATTCAGTAAGGGTCAGCGGGAAAGCTCTGTGGACTGTGTTCACTCAGGGACCCGAGAGGCTCCATCTGGACATGGTTCTCTTGGCTGCGGGAGCTTGGGGAAGCAGCCAGGGTGGAGGCCTTGGCTCTTAAAATTTCCTCTTTGGAAGTGACATCCGTCACTTTTACTGCCACTGGCCAAAGCCAATCGTAGGGGGAAGCAAGGAAGTGCACCCCTACCTTGTGTCCTCAAGCAAGAAAACCACCATGTTTAAGACTGGCGGTACTGACTCACAGGACTCTTGTCTCTTAGATGCCCAATATGTGCCAGGGGCTTTATTCCATATCCTGTTTAAACTCACCACAAAGATGACAATGGCCGAAAGCCATAGGCCCTCTGTTCTAGGGCTCCATCTTTCGGAGGAGTTTAGCGAGCCCTTCACACTGTTCTCTGATACAGATTTCAAAATGTAAGAGGTGTCTTCTGATACTACTGGTCTCCCCAAATGAGCTCTCCTTGAACTTGTTATCATGTGCATCTGCCACCTACTACACATGCTATGCTGGGCCAATCACTGACCTCTACAAGCCTCAGGATAAAGGCTTGCAAGGATAAAGCACAAAGCTGAAAGCACAAAGAAAATGTTTAATAGATACCATCCCCCATACCCTCAATTCCCACACACCTTCCATCTCAAAAGTTTGCCTCCACTGAGTAAGTCTGCACTTGCCACAGTGCCTGCAGAGCTGTCGAAAAGCTCCGGAAGTCTCAAAGACCGAGGTGTGGATCTGAAAGAGCCTGTGCTTATATTTATGTGGCAAAATCAGAAGACTAGGGCCTTTCCAGTTTGCTGCGGTTCATGCAAACAGGTGAGTGAACCACAGTGATGCAGCAGATGAAGACAGGTCAGGGTAACGGGCCAAAGGACCCCCGGGCTACTTTGCATGTCCCCATAGATCTATAAAAGGGTCCAGAAGAAGCTATGTCTGAGCACCTGCCTCTGCCAGCCCTGGGCAGGGCAATCTGACGGCCTTGGTGCTGTTCAATTTTCCTAACAAATCCATGCCACTGGCGTTACCTGCATCTTATGAATGAGGAAACAAAGGTTTGGGAATTCAGCTGAGCGTCCCAGGTAGTAATAAGCAGAACTCAGTGTGAAACGAAGGTCCTTTTAATGCCTGAGTCTTGGCTTTTCTATTCCTGCCTCCCTTCTCATGAGATGACATGCTTTAGTATTGCTTTTGATTGTGCTTAGTATTGCGTCAGATGATTGTCAGTTTCAGAGGACTGTCAGGGAACTAGACGGGTCACAACCTCCCCAGCGCTTATCCCCCACGGCTGAGTTCAGAAGTTCTAAGGCCAGAGGATTCTAGGTGATGAGGCTATATTTCCATGTGGCATCGACAAGCTTCATCCAACAGACTGACAGTGACATATACCGCACTCCGGGGCTTATGGAATTTCTCACGAGTGGTCTTCTCTTCTGGGTATGAATCTGATATCAGCTACCCCCCTGTGCAGTTAAGCCAGACTTTGAGGTTTTGCTAAGGTTTCACTCTGAGTGAACTTGCCAATCAGAGTGAAACTAGGATAGAGAAAGGGGTCTCAAGCCGCAGAAGTGGGAGGAAGCAATCTACTTTGTCACTCAAGCACAGCAAGGCTTCTGGTGTAGACCAGAGGCAGCCACACACCGAGAGAAGGCAGCGTGACGCTGGAAGCCCCCACTCCTTATGCCAAACCTACATTTAGCAGGACCTGCATTCCTGCCTCTGTGTCTTCTCGCCACTCCTCACCTTGGGGATAATCAGGAATCTCAATCCACTGATACAGGTTCCATTCCAAAGTACTCTGATGAGAAAATGAAAGCTCAGAGAGATTCAGATACTTGTCTAGGGCTCCACTAGTAGCAGGGAGCAACGGTGCAAAGGTCTGATTCCCAAGTCCACAGTCTGTCCAACTTCAGCACATCACCATGGAGATGCTATTGGAAGCTGGTGACTCAGTAATAATCAACTTAGGGTTGGAAGAAGGTTAGTCCTGATCAGCTTTCTACTGGACCTAAACTTTCTTATCCAGGCACTAAAGAAGGGAACATGAGCCTAGGAACTATAACCCCCAAATTCTGGAACAGAAGAGCTGCGTTCAAACCTGTGAGCGAAAAATAAGCAAAAGCCCACAAGGGCATGTATGTGTTTTTCCGTGCGGCTTTGGTGGTGCAAAAATCCTTTCCGTCACTATATAGCTAGACTGGAAGAGTTCACTTGCAAAATAAGTTATCTTAATTAAAGAGAGTTGGTGATACCATTTTCTGGTGATAACGTGCCCAATTTTCAAAGCCCTCCTGTCTCTCAAGGTGGAAGCCATCTTGTTCAGGGAGATGCTGACCCAGGATACAGATGACTGCCACTTGGTCCAGGTTAAGCCGAGCAGATTCCCTCTCCCAAAGCCATGGGATTGGGATTCAGTGATGGACAGCTAGGTTCCAGGTATGGTTATGGTGACAGCGTGCCCCTGCTTGATCTTTTGCTATGTTCACAGCAGAAGAGAAGAACAAGCTGGTTAGGGGTGAGAGAAGAATGAACAAGACAGGTGTACAGAGAAAAGGAGAGGTGAGAGGCAGGGAAAAGGAGTCCTATGTGGGTTTCTTATGCTGTACTATTCTTGGTGTCATCCCTCTGAGATCTGGCTGTATCGTTGTGGGATTCCACGGAATTTTCCTGTATCCTAATACATCATCATACTCTCTCCTCCTGCCCTGCCCAACTTTTTTTTAAGTTAGCTCAAAAGATTTGCATTAATTGCAACCAACAGAATTTACAAGGGCCATGATTCTTCTGTTTTGTACCCCACTGCATCCCCATTGCCACTAACAGTTCTTCATATACTCAGGAATAAATCCTCAACGAATATCTGTGAAATACATAAAGTCAGAAATCTTAACTTAATCACCATCCCTGGGAGATGGAGGGAACAGCTTGAGGATCTCCTTAGCTCATTTTCATCTTGCCAAATTTTCTCTATTCCTGCAAGGGGGCAAAGCTATGCCCACAGAGGCATATGTTGTAATCGCGTTTGTGTCCACCCCACACTTCCATCCCAAGGACACACGCTTGCAGAATTTGTTGCATCTGCAAAATAACAATCTGGCTCCATGTGCAAAGACTGTGTTAGAAATATGTTGTGAGCACAACTGCAATCATTAAATGTATGAAATATCGTAACATAAGGAAGCAGGGTGAGTGAGGAATGGTGAAAGAGTAAATGAACAAGAGGTCAAGGCTTTGTGTTTAAAGACAATTTCAGATGATGATAGGTGAAAACAGAAGCACCAGGAGACAACAGGAAATAGGAATGATGGGAACCAGATGCTTCAAGAATGAAGCAGGGGAAGGGGCAAACGACTTGGAGAAAGCCTGAATCTAAGAGTCACAGGGATGAGGCACATGGAGTGGATGGGCACTAAATATGGATACACAGATGAATGGATGGATGCATGATGGGTGGATGTAGAGAGAGATGAATGGCTGTATGGATGAAAGTGTGATACTTCTACCATATTTTCTTGGACATCTCAAGGAACAAGAGAGGCAGTAATTGGACCGGCATAAAACAATTCCCTAGGCTGGCAGATGGAAGTAGGTTGGATTATGCTGCTGGGATCAAAATCTCATGACGTGGAGCCTAGGTGGTGTGTGCTAGAAGGCAATGACTCAATACTGCTGAATTAGACATACCCTACAGCACTTGTCCATACTCATGAGCTTGTAATCACAAAATACTTGCGATGAACAAAGAGTATTATGCAGGGGGAAAAAAGTAGTATGCCAGCAAGACGGACACTTTACGACCAACAAAACTCATAGGGAAGTGGAAAAGAATTAATTTGCTTAGGAAAAGTCACACGCCCATGTCAGAGATGGCTTGTGGCCTACCAGGGATCCCAGTTCCTTTTCCATGCAAGAGAGGCACTGCTGGTACAATGCTTCCCAATAAGGGTGTATATTTCTCAGCTACCTTGTACCGTGGGCCACATAACACAAGGCCAGGAACTCAGGGCTGGGGATTTGCTTCTTGAGAAGGTAAATTCCATTTTCCAAGTCACTCAGCATCTCTGTGGTGAGATGGTCAATGAACAGACACAGTACTGCACAGACTGGGTTAAAAGGAGAGCTCTGGACAGTGTGCATACAGATCCTAGAGGAAGAAATGTCAGTTGGCATCATGGGACTTGCCCTCTCCCCATGGTCCTGCCGTCACCACACCGTGTGTGCACCTAACACGCCAGCACACACCACATGTGCATAGTTTACTTCCTGAGGATCCGAAAGTGATTCCTAAGTCATGCATGGCCAGGAGCAGACCCTCCCATGATGTTTGTTTTATAAGAAACAAAGCCCAGCCCTAAAGAAGGAGAATGTGTCCAGCTATGGGTTGGCTGAGTAGCCAAACACTGGAAACGTCAGGGAGGCATCAAGCCCGAGGGGACGCAGAAGCCAGGGACTCGACGGGCTGAATCTCTGCCCTGCCGTCTCTCCACACAGCAGGGAGCAAGAAAGCCGATGGTGCCCGAGGTTTAGATCCCAGAGCCTCCACCAATGGAAGGACATTGAAACTCCTTAATTTCAAAACTCTAGGGAGAGGGTTTTCCTGGTTAAACTTGTGGGCAGGTGCTAAACCTGGGACCCATCAATGGAGTTCAGGTGCATGAGGCCAGATGAAAATGGCACCTGCCAAGGAAGCTGCAGGGAGAGCAGACAGGAAGAAGGTTTCCAGAAGCGGGGAGGCAGGTGCTGAAAGCCAATCCCATTATATGTCTACAAGAACTAGAGACGTCTTTCAAAGATGGGTCCAGAACATTTGAGAACATTCCCTGCATGGGGCTTTCATGCAGGAGTTTACGAAAGTACAAACTTCAATCTTGGACATTTTTTTTTAAGAACCCTATTAGCAAATGATAATAAAACAAAGGAATTTGGTGGTTATTATTCATTATCCCGAACATGTTGCCAGTATTGGTATTTCATCGTTTGCTCTGAGAGATATAAAGTCTGTGGTTTAAAAAAAAAAACAAAAAAACAAAACTGGGACCATCTGAGGACACTGGGTGAGGCCTTTCCAGCAACAATGGAACTTTAAGTACTCGACAATTTGTATGCTGTCGGTATGTAAGCGCTGGAGCCTCACAAACCCCACAGCTGCATGTTTACAGTTCAGACCATCTCTGTGAATTGCATCCTTATGTTCTGTATTTTAAAAGGCCATTTTCAGCTCCTACTTAGCTTCCACTCCGAAATACCATTCAAATCAGGTCTGTGCGCATGTGTTTTTTTCAATCCACACATTGTGAGGCCCGGCCACGGCAATTTTCCCCATTGTGTTTGCTCTGGGTACCCTATTCCACGTGGAAACGCAGAATTCAAATGTTTGTCAAAACGCAAGGGCCCTGTTTGATCTCGTGGCTTTGGTACATTTTAATGGTAGACCAGGGTGGGTGAGAAGAAAATGACACTAAATGGTTTTAAACCTCTGATTTCTGGGAGGCTGAGTGTCTTGTGCTTTAGAATTTAGTTGACCATGGAGAAGCATGGTTTAAGGGCTTAGACAGCAATGGGGCCAAATCCTGGCACTGCCCCCCTTTGTCTAGGAGACTTAGACAACGGATGAGGTTGAACCTTAGGAAAATGATGATAGTTGACCATTTTTACCCACAAAAATGGCCATTTCATACAGTTCCGCCTAACTGTTCACCTTTTTCAAGGCTCATCTGTAAAATGGGAATAATAATACCTCTCTTAGGATAACTGCAAGTGTGACACAGGATAATACATGTCAAGTGATAAACGCTGACCTTGGTACATGACAAACTTCTGATATATTTCAGCCATTGTCATGGCTGCTGTTGCTTTTACATCTGCTAAATGATTTCATCTTCGTAAACACCCTGTGTAATAAGTATTGTTGTGTCTAAGGGGCAGATCGGGAGATGGAAGCGAGGCATTGTCAGGAACGGCACCACACAGTCCCCCAACAAAAAGGTAGTGAAGCCGAGCTTTAAACCCGATTTGTCTACAGCTCTAAAGTCTGTCCTCTCTGCAGGTCACCTAACTTGTCATGGGTACAGAATCACTGTGACCGTCGCAGACAGGCGGGGGCAGGGCTGGGTCTGGAGGCCAGCTCACCGGAGAGGCAGCGTACACAGCTCTCTGGTTTGGGGGGTGGGCTGGGCAGTGAATGAGCTGGTGGTAATGTCTCGCTTCTCTGAAAAAGATGTTATCGCAGCTCTTCCACAGGTTCACAAGAGCTTCATGGAATTGTGATATAGAGAAAGGGTGAGAACAGATCTTTTGTGCATGAAGATGAAAGAGCTACATTTCTGAGTTTCCAAGAAGGCTTACTAGATGGTAAGAAATCAAGTCATCCACTTGCTAGGAAAAAGTGATGCTTTTACTTCGATTTTCTGTAAAGGGAACAAATACCACACTGCGTGTGGTTATAAATAACCCATACATTTCACTAAAATGTGGCGGCTTGTTACCTAATATCAAGTTGGGATGTGCTTCATAATATCCCATTGAAGAAATTATACTCAATACACATTGGTTGGGATTCTTTTAGAAATCTCAGCAATATATCTGTGGCTCAAATCTTTTCACCAAAGATTTAATTTTTAAAAAACATTTGCAGGAAAAGAGTTTCATATACCATAAAAAAAAAGAAAAAAACTTCAACAAATCTTTATAATGTTGAAAAGTGGGAACTCTATCCAATAGTAGAGTAGATTAAAGTGTGCCGTTTATAGTCCAAAGCAATGCGAAAAGTGAAGTTATTAGGAAAAGTAATATATCTTTCAAGAGGGTTAAAATGGAAAGGAACAGGCTGTCAAGGTGTCTGTAAACTACGTCTCCAAACATCTTCCTGCTTCAATTTCCTTACCTGTAAAATGGCTATTAAAATACCTATCTCTGGAGTTCCCGTCGTGGCGCAGTGGTTAACGAATCCGACTAGGAACCATGAGGTTGCGGGTTCGGTCCCTGCCCTTGCTCAGTGGGTTAACGATCCGGTGTCGCCGTGAGCTGTGGTGTAGGTTGCAGACACGGCTCGGATCCTGCGTTGCTATGGCTCTGGCGTAGGCCGGTGGCTACAGCTCCGATTCAACCCCTAGCCTGGGAACCTCCATATGCCGAGGGAGCGGCCCAAGAAATAGCAACAACAACAACAACAACAACAAAAGACAAAAAGACAAAAAAAAATACCTATCTCACAGAATCGTCATGAAGTGAAATGACTTTTTTTTTTTCTTTTAAGGGCCAAACCCCTCGGCACATGGAAGTTTCCAGGCCAGGGCTTGCATTGGAGCCACGTGCCAGCCTACACCACAGCCACAGCAACGCCAGATCCAAGCTGTGTCTGTGACCTACACCACAGCTTGTGGCAATGTCGGACTCTTAACCCACTGAGCAAGGCCCAGAATTGAACCCCAACCTCATGGATACTAACTGGGTTTGTTTCTGCTGAGCCACAACAGGAACTCCAAAAGATGAAATTACTTAACACATGGAAACTGATAATGATAGAGCAACAGCAATGATGCCTAAAATTGTATTAGAAACGAAAACTTACGTACAGGCAAAAAAAAAAAAAAAAAAAAGAAAAAACCGAAAGGAAATATCTTAAAATCCTAAACGTTTTAGGTGAGAGTCATGGAAGGAAAAGAATTTTTTTTTTCCTTTCCTTTCTATTTGCTAATGTCTAGAGTATATGTGTTATTTTTATAATGAGCAAAACTATGGATTCGGAATAAATAACTCTATTCTTGATTGGCCAGTGGTTCCTGAACTTCAGCGTTGACAAGAATCACCCAGGACTCTTGATGCACATGCAGATTGCTGAGCTGCAGCCCCAGAAACTCTCATTCAGTGGGCTCGCAGTCTCCCAGTAACTCGGGAACTATGTTTTGAGAAACACTGTTATCATGAACTTCAGGCAGTAAGGACTATTGCGCCTACACAAAGATGTTCACACAGCTTCTCCGGGGTCCTGGGGGCTCCCGAGGGGTGAAGAAGAGTCCAAGTAAACAGAAGATGGGAGGCTTGCAGCTTCTCACTGAAAACAATGCCCTCCACGCCGATCTGTTGCATATGTTAGATGTGGGCTAAATATTTATATTTTTTAAAAAAAGATGCTGAAGTATGACTGGGTCACTTTGCTGTACAGCAGAAATTAACACAATATTGTAAATCAACTATAATGCAAATTTTTTAATTAAAATAAAAAAGATTCGGTATCAACAAACCAAAATCAAAAACTTGAAAAACCATTTAACTCTATTTGCATGAGTTCAGAATTTTTTGCATATAACTTTGGGTACAGAGAAGCCTGTCCAAGTTTTTTGTGTGCGTGTGTGCGTGGTTTTGTTTTTCATTAAGACGTGTAAGGAGCTCCCGTTGTGGCTCAGTGGTAACAAACCCAACTAGTATCCACGAGGACATGGGTTCGATCCCTGGCCTTGCTCAGTGGGTTCAGGATCTGATGCTGCTGTGAGCTATGGTGTAGGTCGCAGTTGCAGCTCAGAGCTGGCATTGCTACGGCTGAGGCGTAGGCCGACAGCTACAGCTCTGATTCGACCACTAGTCTGGGAAGTTCCTCATGGCACCAGTGTGGCCCTAAAAAGACAAAAAAAAATGAAAAGAATTTTAAGACAGGTGGATTTTAAAGATGGCGGTGACAGACAGGGTTGTTTCTATTTTTCCCCTGCGGGGTTAAAGACCACCACTAACCCCCAGGTGTGTACTGGTTTTGCCTGAGCTGGAAGCGTCTTCTAAATTTCTCATCATTTCATCCCAGATTCATGCCAGCAAACAGCTACACATATTCTGGTTCTAAAGACGTGCATTTGAAAACGAGAAATCAAAGACTCAGCATGTGCTAAATACTAGGATTATGTTGTAAGACAGATATACTCACGGACTCAAAGACTTGCTCCAAGACTTAAAAGGAGAGGCTGTTATTGGCCCCATGACGATGATGAGCAGAAGCTTAGCTAATTTCCACCACTAATAATCGCAGCTTTAATAATAAGAATACTCACTATTTGCAAAAGCACTTTAAGAAATTAAAAAATGTTCAACTTGAGAAAAGCGTGTCATAATTACTTAGATTATTGAGGTCTGAATGAATGGTATGGCTTTCCCCGGCCCAGAAGGATGCTTACTCTCTTGCCTTGAATTCTCAGGTCTATATTGCAGGAGAGCAACAGCAAGACACATCCCAACAGAACATTCTCCATACAGAGGCCTTGTTTCTGCAGGAAGCAGAGTGGCTTTGCAGAAAAGTCAACCCAGGGCCTCTAAGAGAGTTGGGAAAATACATGACCAATGAGTTTATGGGAAAAAAAGAAGGAATGAGTGAATGCATGAACCGGTACAAGTGAGCAGGTCCGAGGGAGGCTCAGCTACCATCCCACCCAGGGAGACCATGTGGGAGACCCCGCAGGGCTGGGGCTGCAGGCCCCTGACCACTGTCACTAGGGAAGGAGACCTCTCACCAGCACACCAGTCCCTGGGCAGAATCTGGTTGAACGCCCACCCCTTGAAAGGTTAACATGCATTTTTTTTCAGGCCAACAGATTGATGATGTGGAGCAATCAAGGGACTTATGTTGACGAAGTGAAGGGAACCGCGAGGCTGGGGGCCAAGACAGACCCAAGAGCGGTGGAGGAAAACCAGCAGCGGGTTACCAGATGCAAGCTGAGCCTGCTGCGGGGTAGGAGGGTGGCAGAGGGCCAGCCAGGCCCTTCTTGGGTCTTCAAGGACCTGAACCAGCTTGCTTCTAATAAACAAGGGGAGACAGAGCACTCAAAAGCCCATGTTTAAAACCAGAGAGAAAATAGGATGAAACTAGGTTTGAACCCAGGGAAATATGTTGAACCCCCTTGGGTAACGGGGCTCTGAGGGGTGAGGGGAAGGGACCCCACACCCTCTTTTGGTGCTCTGCGCCCTTGCCAATGGTTGAATCTGCTTTCCAGCTTCCTCTAACAAAGGCACCGATTCCAAACCCTAAAACCGTGTTCTCCGAGTTAAGAAGAAAGGGGGGTGGTCAGGCTGTCCAAATGCACGGAGGAAGTAAGAATGAGTACACTGAGGGGATGCATGCGGTGTAAGAGTCACCCCAGTAACAAAATCCCTTATCGGGTGAGTCAGCATAGAGCAGGCACACGTGTGATGAAAAGCCATTACCCTGGAAGCAGAGGTCTATGCGCCAGTCTGGGAAACACAGTGGGTCTCAGCCATGGTCACGTATGATGTCTGAGCATCCCGAGGGTCTCCAGGTGGCAGGGTTGGGAGGGGTGAGGAGTAACCTGCCCTGAAGGTGCTTTTTCCAGGTTCTGTGCCACGTGAGGATACTCTCTGAAAAAGTCCCCCTAGCGATACTGATAAGCACCTTCACGTACCTCCCCCATTCCCTGACCAAGACAGAATTACCAATCTAATAAGACGCGGAAAAAATAAAAAACCTGGTTTGTGCTGCTCTAAGGAAACCAAACTTAAAAAAAAAAAAAAAAAAAAAACGGCATTTATATTTTTCATTTTTTGGCACTTAAAAAATTTTTTAAACATTTTATTGGAAGACAGTTGACTGGAGAAGCTGCATTCGTTTCAGGCGTACAGAAAAGTAAATCAGTTATACACACAGAGAAATCCATTCTAAAAAGATTTTTTTTTGAAAAACATGATTTCTTTGACTGATCAACTAGAATGCTGCACGATGGACTAAATCCATAAGGCGGCCAGCTCCCTGGATTTATTGAGCTCTTTGGCTTTAGTGATTGTGACCTAAACTTCTGGACCTTCTCCTGCCCCCACAGCAACAGCCTTACTGCTACAGGAGTCCAAACCTATTAGCCTGGCTGCCTCACGCACGTGCCAAGGCGCTTCCATCATCGGTATCCAACCCCAATGCGGGGCCAGCGCTCCTCCCTTTCAGACGACGGGGATTTTTCTACTGGCGATAAGCAAAAATCCTAGCTGCCCATCAAGAAATCATCCATGAAAGCCATCTGTCCTGATACGTCATTTCCCCAGAGAGCCCAGAGACCTGTCTTGCTGGATAACACTTCCTAAGCTCGGTTCGCTTCTCAGAAGTTATTCTAACTTAGGACCCTTCCCGGCTGGTTTCTGACACTGAACCCGAAAACAAACAAAAAAACCCCAAACAACAACACCAGATATACATTCCTAAGAACAGTCGAGCACAGTGTTCTCTGAGAATAGGTGTTGGTTTCAATGTTTATGGGTGATCTAAACGCAAGAAAGAAAATGCGAGACTTCCACTGCCTCGGGTTAATTCGAGAGAGAGCCTAACTTTTCTCCTAGGTGTCAACTTGCTCATTCTTGGAAAGTTAATTCTTTAGGAGGCACAGTCAGAAGTTATCAGGAACACACTGCCTTTATTTGGGGTGGGGGGCAGATTCTTTTTCACGGAAGGTCTTTCAAGATGATTTTAGGTGCTCAAATATTACTATTACAATCGGCCTGTCCTGAATAATGGGACTTAAAGGTTTGGGTAGCCTTTTCGTCATTTTGGGGGGCAGGGTGGGGCGGGGGAGCCAGAAACAAGAGTCTTTTGAACCAATCAAACTGGTAATTTGGGCCAGAGTTGGTTTACATACAGCTCTACCCGAAAGCTAACTAACTAGCACTGCTTACCAAAACTTCGGTTAACCTCAGACAAGTGGGTCCCTCTTTCAGCTTCTGTGCTTTCCCAGCAGCAGCAAGGACACGGGCTGTCTTGCTGACCACACGCTGCCTCGCTTAATTACCTGCTGTTTTCTATGTGCACACGGATATTTATAAGATTCTTTACTTTCTTTTTTTTTTTCAATGCAAAAGCCCATTTCCTTCCATATCAGTTGATAAGAGCATCCTTCCCATTAGCACAGTTGAACAGCTTTTAAAAAAAATTCAAATAAAGATTCTTTTTATGGGACCCTTTTCCTGCCAATAGGTTGTGATAAATAAGCCAGCTCCAAGTTCCGCGGTTTGTATAAATATGAATGACTATGGTAACGTGTGAACGAGACAGAGATGTACAAGGGTTTTAAACCAGAGTTTAACAAAAAGGCCCTGTCTGTCAATGAAATAAAGCTGTTTTGAATTTGTTCCCAATCATTTGGCTCTTTTGCTGGGAGCCCGTGTTTGCTTGGTGGTGATTAATGCGAGGCGTGCGCGGCCTTCACCGAGCGCAGAAGGGGAATGGCAACTCCAAATGGCATTCATCATACTCGCCATCGGGCAGGTGCCGCACGCTGCCAAAGCGTCTCGAGTTTCCCCATCCCGGGGGGTGTGTGTGGAGCTACCTAGCTGCCAAGTTCAGCACAGCGCGCCCACCCTTCCCGGAGCAGGATGTCACCCACATGGCGGTTACGGCACCATTTCTTTCCAAGGAGTTTATCTGCTCTGCCCTTTGCTCATCTAAATGAGTCTGAAATCTACCAAGCTGTGAAATGGACAAAGAACGCTGGCGGGCATGGCGGGCTGCGACAGAGGCAGACCATAGGAGGTAAGACCACCGATACACAGCATGTGGGAAGCAGGTAGACGTGGCCATCTCCCCCAGGGAACCCCTTTTCAACAGCAGTCCCCCCAGCTCCTCTCTCTTGAGCGTCCCATGCATGAAATGTTTTCGGATGATCAAGTGAGGCAGAAGACAGGACTCTGTATTGGGGGGGGGGGGTGGAGGGTGGGAGAACAAGGCAGTGGGGAGCCACTGTTGCTAGGATCACTAGGGATGGTTCACGTCCTGCCTTTGCTGTCTATTCCCGGAGGGCTTGGGCAAATGCGGGCACACTGGCCATGCCTCAGTTTCCTCATGTGCATTGGTGGGGGAGGGGAGGAAGATACTCAACCTCACTCCCAAGATGGTTGTAGGTTTCCAGTGAGCTAAGCTCTGGGAAACACCTGGCATCCTTCTGGCATGCTTAGGTGGTTCATAAATGTCACTGGTTACTGTGGGTACTATTTTTGTAAGGATGACAGACGCTTCACCCAGTGCTCTCGCCTCAGTCACCCTCATCAGATTCCAGGAACACTAAGGGTGAATCTGTATGGGGTTAAGGCATCTTCCGTTGCCTGGGGCGCTTGCTCTGGCAGCTTCTGGTGCTGGAGACTGACTGTGGCCAGTGCGGAGGCCGGAAGATCAATTAGACAATCTGGGGATTCTGCTTTTGTGAGGTTCCTATCTCAAAGCTAATTATCTATGGGCTTACTGCAAGTCCTCTGCTGGGAGGGCAGCAAGTCCCGGGAGAGGACTCTGAGGAGGCTGGCTGCCTGGGGAAGGGAGGACTTTTCATTTGCAGATGGCTTCTAACACTAAGTCAGCAACACTTGTATTCCATTCAAGCAACAAAGTATTTATAAGCACTTTTGCAGAGAATGTAACTGCCAATCAGTTTACCTTCTAGCAGAGAAGACCAAGCATAAATAAACAAAAAATAGACCATGTCTACAAAGAAGGAGGGGGACAGCACAGGGGGATGCCTGGCCATAGACTTGACCAGGTATGAGGGCAAGAAACTGATGGACAGAAACGAAAGCCTGATGGCAGCTAGTTCGAGAGAGGAGGAGAGGAAACAGGCAGAAAACTGGTCATTCCTTCAAGGAGTTCCACTGTTGGGAACCACGGAAATGGGCATTTGCTGGAACAGTCCTTCATGCAGAAGCACCACAAAGGAGGTGCTGACTGCCTATCTGTGCTGCAGCCTTCGCCCAGACTCACAGCATCCCCTGCAATAAGCCTTCCCAGCTGCTTGTGGGCAGAGGCAAAAGCATGACAGTAAAATGACTGAGGATTAAAGTAAAGGGAGGGGGCACCTCTCCTGGCTCGATCAGACTCAACAGGGACAATTTAAGAGTTAGAAAGATAGAAACAAGAGTGTTCTTTCATTTGATGTAACAAGTTCTTTCATCATGCACACAAATGTATACACACACACACACACACACACACGTACTTCTGATGCCTCTCCCTTCTTTCCCTAGGTGACAGGGACAGCCTCTTCAAACGACTGGCCTCTCCCAGACTGATGGCTTGCCCGATAGGAATACAATGTCTCAGGACAGAACAAACATAATGGGGGAGAGAAGGGCACAGGGAGAGGGCAATGGTGAAGGGCGTTTTGTTATTATCCGTGGACATATTTTAAAGAAACAGCACAAGCAGGGAGGTGACGAACACAGGGTCTGGAGCCTGAAGGAGGACGTGTGCATTTGCGCATTGTCTATCTCAATGACCTAGAAAAATCTCATCCGTCTAATACCTAAAGCTTTCCCACGCTCCCATGACTCCTTCATGGCGTTTCTTTGAAGTACGTATTATGATAAAGAGCTAGTCCTTATATAGCACTTTTCTAAATGCTTTGTATGTTACAACTCGTTTCACGCGGACAACAGTGGAGGAACGGACTTTATCCCATCTTACGTGTGAGGACACTGAGTCACAGAGAGGCTCAGCGACTTGTTGAAGGTCACACAGCCAGTAAACTGGAAACACATTTGAAATGGGTATGCTTCTCCTCTTACTAACTGAGCCCCTACTTGACTGTAAGCCCCTGGAAGGCAGGGGGCCTTGTTCGTCCCGGCACAGCACGTGGCACTGAGCTGGTGCCTGATGAATATTTGGCAAAAGGAGAACTCAATAAATGGACCAATGATCAGTCTTTAGGAAAGGGTGTCCCTTATAGGATCGGTAGGCTTTTGGCTTCTTAAGAGGAAGGGAGACGTTCGTCAGGAGTGTTTAGTTTTTGACTGTGTTCCATTGATCTTGCCTGGAGAAGGCGGAAGGGCATCATTCGGGATGTGGAAATGCGGTGGATACAGGGCCCCAAGGGTCGTTGTCAATCAGGATCCATTCAGGGGATTCTGTGCAGGGAGTGGACACTCCTAGTAGGCTTTGTAATGACCACCTTCTTACTCATCTCCCCGACACACAAACCCTCCTTTCCATCTCCTTCTCCCACAGGAACGTTCGACTGTGGCGTGCATGAGGACATTGGGAGATTCTCCGTGGATGTTGACCTGTCACCTCTGCCAAGAGCCAGCCCCACTGGGCTGCTGAATGACCTAAAGAGCGACCTTTTCAGCTGCAACTGTAGCCTGGAATTAAATGGAGATGGCAAAGACATGGGAACGGGAGACCAGAAAATGGCAACCAGTCACGTTTGTACGGAATCTTCTTTGACCTGGACTGTTTCCAGCGGGCAGTTCTCCAAGGAGCAAGGTCTCTCTGGCAGGGAGCAGGTGGTCCCTGGAGGGCACCAGCATTGATGGCCCAGGGCCCAGGGGATGCAAATTCTGCCACTGACATAACTGGGCCCCTGAATGCCTGCTAAACTGGCTCTACAGTTCCGATCTGCTGGCAGGGCAGCAGCTAAGAGGTTAGCCTTCGTGAGTAAGGGGGAAATAACTCCAGTGAGGCTTCCGAGAAAGGAGTCATTCATTCATTCACTCCTCCATCAAATCCTTTGTGAAGCAGAGCTTTGGGCCTGATCCTGTACTTGATAATGACGTTAAGGACGAAGGTAGATTGCTCCTCAGCCCTGGCAGAGCCTATAACATTCCAGTGGGCATCAGAGATAATAAATAAGTAAAAACAGTCACTGATAAGCGTGATGGAGGAAACAGGGTCCAGGGATTGAAAGTAATCAGGGGACCTATGGAAGAGGGATGCTGGGAGGCTTAGCCAAGAAGGATGCAGCAATGTGCAGAAGTGGGGTGGGGATGGGGGAAGGGCTTTAGGGAGAGAGGACAAGCTCAAAGGTTACTAAATAAAAGGAGTCTGGGCCACTTCAAGAACAGGAAGACAGAACCGAAGAGGAGATAGATGGAATTATCAAAGGCTCCACAGGTCATGACGAAGAGACTGGATTTTCATGCCCAGAGTGACGGGAAATAGTGGAAGAGAGGAGAGACATGAGCTCAAGAAACCTTCTAAGGGATGTAAGAACAATATCCAGAAGCAATGGCCATGAGAACTCAGGACAGTTCTGGAAGCTTTGTCACTCCACCAGGTTTCGACTGTTCTTCTTTGGTATTTTTCCACGGCAAGGGACAGCAAAAACACCCATAAAAAGTAAAGTGGCAACTGGGGAGATGGGCAGGAAGAGGCACACACGTGCACACACTCAAATGCTCGCCTAGACATTCTATGGACTCCAGACAACACATTCACCCTTCCTGCACGCATGCGTGGATGCACACATGCACATGTGCAAAGTTCTCCACCTATAAACACACAAATCCCCAATGCCATTTGCATGGGCCACCGAATGAGAATCTGCTCACCATCGTCAACCATCGTCAACCAAACACCTTCTTACTACCTTCTCTCTCCATCAACACGAGAACACCACTTGCGCATCAAGAACCAGTAAGTAAGTTAAACTGATTTTTATCCTTCATGACACCCTGTGCTGAGAATATATTTCCTCATCACTTACATGTGATAACTGCCCATGGACTGCACCCTCCCCGCTCAAGGCCGACTTTCTGCTGCCACCTTCTCTCATTCAATCCTCAAGGAACACAAATAGGTTGGCAATGCCCAGCTGTATGTGCCTGGCTCAGTTTTTGCAGGTACACAACTTCCTGTGCACAGCAAGGTGCATGGCAGTGAGGAGCAAGGGCTTCTGAAGATGTTCCTGGTGTTCCCGCAGGTGTGTTCGGAGGCACTCCACGAGTCCACCACCAAGTGTGACAGTGACGACGACGATGACAGTGCCATGTTTTTCTTTGGCAGCCCCTCGGCATATGGCATTCCCAGGCGAGAGACCAGATCTGAGCCACAGCTGTGACCTACACCAAAGCTGTAGCGACATCAGATCCTTTAACCCACGCTGCTAGGCTGGGGATTGAACCTGTGTCCTGGTGCTGCGGAGACGCCACTGATCCCAGCGCACCCAGCGGGAATTTCATGATGGTGCCATTTCTGCAGGTATTCTTCACACTTCAATTTAACCCACAAACAACAGGTATTATTCCTATCTTATAGACAAGAAAATCAAGATACAGGGGAACCCAGCCAACTCCTCCAAGCTATGCCTTTCATTATCACCTTACGGTGTTTCTCAATTGTGTTGTCTTGCTGTCTTTCCAGATGACTAAGGGTGTGTTTTGTTTTGTTTGTTTCTCCCTGTGCATTAGAATACTTAGTATATGCCAGTGAAGCGACCTCCCTATTGAAGGAGGATCTTTTAAAACTGCATCTAGACCTACCCTTTGGCCTCAGAGGAAATATCACTCTTATCAGCTAGAGGATTCATGAAGATCATTCACGCCAACACTAGACACACTGCTGCAGAAAATTCCGCGCACTCCTGAGACTTCCAAAAATGCACAAATACTTGGCCACGTGGCCGCTGATGGCCTGGCTGCAGTCATCTCCAGGACATGGTCTCACCCTTCCAACCTCCTTCTTAAATGAAAACTGCCATTGCTTTGCTTCTGTCCTCATTTCCTCATCCCCGAGGTGCCCGTTTGAAAACTGATTTCTGCCTAGGAAGCACCAACTATCACCCGGCTCCTTAGGCTTTCCAGCTTGTTAGGTCTCGCAGAGATGGAAGGTGGCCCTATCTCGAACTATTTTTATTTAGTCTTCTTGTAGCTCCGAGAGGCCTCTAGATTTTTTTCAGAGCTTTTTTCGGAGGCGCTGGGATGCCAGTTGGGAGGGAAGGAAAAATACCACTCAACAGGGCAAGGTTCGATTTTTCTAGCGATGGCTTAAAGGCCAAAGTAGACCGGAGCTTATTCCTAAATCAATTATTGGAATTCTCCGTTTGCTTTGCCAGGCATTCCTGCGAGGGCACATACCCTTCAGGCTTCAGTTTGGTTTTATTTCCTGCTTTTTGTTTGATGGTAATGGTTCTTCTATAGCCGAGGCCAAGTTCACGGACATAACTTTTGACTAATATTCCCTATCAAGACGGGCAACCTATCAACAGACCTCAGCCTGATGTTCACTTGGGGACCGAGATATACATGATGCAAAACATCCAGCTTTCGGAACCAAAAATAAGACTGCTCTTTGAAAACACTGCTAAAAAGAGCATGGGCGGCTCAGGGCGGGTAACTCTATCTGAAACGCCAGCGCTGCTTCTTGTCCAAAATACCTGGAGGCCCACTCCATATAATGTGAGCGATGTGACTATTTCCTCCTCTGTGTCCTTTGCCAAAACACTGAAGCCTTCATCAGAAGTAGGGAAACAGCCCAGAAGCACCTTACGCATTTGCTGGGGGCTTTGGCGCTCGTGTCCCGCTTAAAACAGTCTAATGGTTTATCGGCCTCCCCTTCTTTGCTGCAGTCAACAAGCAGCTTACCTGCCAAAATCCAGCTAAAAATATCCTCTGCATCTGCAGCCCATCAGCCCTCTCTGGCTGATGTGGGTGGGTCACTGACCTTTGGAGCAGGTGGAAAGCCAGAAATTTATTTATTTTTCCTGGATTGAGCCGCAGTTGACTTAAAACAGATGTTCCCCCTTGTAGATCTGGTGTTTATAATGGAAATACTATTGAGCGCCGTTTAAGGGACCAAAGCCAGATGGAGGGGCGGGGGTGGGGGTGGGGGAGGCGCCTGAGTGCACAGGTGCTGAAGGGGTTAAGTCCAGCCACCATTCTCTGAGGGCTGAAAAACCAGGAGATGCCTCTGGCAAGTTGGGGGCGGGGTCAGGAAAGGAAGCTGTCACTGTGTATTTCCAGGTTTGCAGAAAAGCCTTTTTTTTTTTTTTTTAAATGTAAACATTCATTAAACTAATTTAAAGTTGTCATTACTCTCCACCCCTGCTGTTTTATATCAGATTATTCCTAAGTGCTTGGTGAAGAATCCCATCAAGCCACACTCGATTCCTCTGCAGGGGATAATCGCATAGTTTGCGCTGTGATTTACACTGCGTGGCACTGGGAAGTGTCCTCGACTTTGAAAGGCCTTGGTTCCCGGGCACTTGGTTGCTGCCTTCCCCACGGAAATCAAACTCCAATGGTCCCTCCATGACGATTATGAGGTCCCCATTACCTTGGCTCCATCCAACTGAAGATAATTAAAAACAGCTCAAAGCACACGCCAGAAGGTATCGGGCATTTTATTAATAAATGGAGAAGTGAGGAAACGATATGTTCCGTTAACGGTTTCAACTGTAAGATGCTCTTACGGTCCTTTCTTGCTTTTTTTCTCCCCATCTTGTGTTTGGGGGCAGCCAGGCATTTTGCGCTCAGAGATCAGAAGAAGCAAGGAGGGGTTATTTCACCTTTGTTAAACTCCAGCTGAAGCCTTGGCTCTAAGGTCATCAGGAATCACATTCCTCCCCTTGGAGAAAATGCTTCCAAGGGAGGGAGAGGCTTTAAAAGTATGTGGGCACCAGCTTTACCAATAGGACAGCTACCCTCAGTCACCCCCATCCCCTGTATGCAGTGGGAACAGCAATACATCATGCAAGGCTGCTCTGACCTTGATCAGAGGCGCTGAACATACCCACAGAGCCCAACATGGGCCTGGCAGGGAGGCAGCAATCGAAGCTGCTATGGAGGAGTTCCCGTGGTGGCTCAGCAGCAACAACTAGTATCCATGAGGATTCGGGTTCCATCCCTGGCCTCACTCACTGGGTTAAGGATCCAGCGTTGCCATGAGCTGTGTCGTAGGTTGCAGACAGGGCTTGGATCTCATGTTGCTATGGCTGTGGTGTCGGCTGGCAGTTGCGGCTCCAATTCAACCACTAGCCCAGGAACTTCCATATGCCACAGAAGCGGCCCTAAAAAGACAAAACCAAACCAAAAGACTGCTATGGATATGCTCCAAACAGCGATCTTACGAGAAAGAGCCTGGAGCCAAAGGAGGATGAGGACAGTTTGTTTTCAGTGCAGCTGCTACTTTTGCTTCTGTTTCCTCCCTCCTGTTGTGGGCACCTCCCAGGAACCAAGGTGTGGGACTTCAAGGCTCCTTCAAGATGCTTTAAAAGAATGTGAGCCCCGTGTTTGTAGAATGCAAAGCCTCTGGCCAGGACAAGAATGACCAGACCCTTATCACCACCCCACCCGTCTCCCTGTACTGCCCGCTCCCCACCTTGCGCAACCTGGCTACTCCTTCCCGTGCCCTACTAGGAAAGGTATGTGGCCCACTCCTCACCCCGCCCCATAGGGGCCTTATACGCCCCCCCACCAACAAGCAAGTGTATCGTAAGACGCCTCTTTCCCCAACCAATCAGCAGGTCAGCAGATGTATCCTGAGACATCTCCCTCTCCTTGGGCTACAAAAACCGAGACCATCACACTAGCAGCGTCTCCTATGTCAATAAACTGTTCTTTCTTTTCCTCTGGCTATGTCTGGAAAATTCTTTTTCCAACCCACGTGCACAGACCCTGACAACCTTGTTCAGCCATGATTAGCGCCCACACAGCCCCAAAGGTACCTGTGCTCTGCTCCAACCTCCCCCTCCCCAGGTAAGTAAATTAACTCTTGTGCAAGCGTCAGCAGCCAGGAGTGGCTTATGTGCGACCCTCCAGGTAAAACTGGCATCTTTTCAGAGATTCAAATGCTTCACACCGGGAATGGCAGGAGCTCGATGCATACACCCCTTCCGTGCTCAGTGCAGACATTCCAAATGGATCACGGGGTTCGATCCTTTGGACGCCAGACAGCACTTCAGAGTCCTTCGTAACACTTCTGGCAGTCGAGGCAGGCTTTGGATGTGGCACACAGGAGGAAACCTGGCTATCGTTCCTGCCTTAATCTGAAGGACTCATGAGAGACTGTAGATGGATATTATGGCAACTCAACGTGCCTCTGATTGCAACCAAGAGGCAAGTCCCTAGAGAGTTCGTGTGTAAAAGAGTTGGGAGTCCGAATGCCAGCCTGAGTGCTCTGCCATCGACCGGCTGTGTGACCTTCGGCAGAGTCTTCAGCCTCTCTGTGCTTCGCTTTCTGATCAGTAAAATCACAATACCTCTTTCACAGTGTTTCTGAGTGGGTGGAAGTTCTTGTAAGTAGCTTTGATAGCCCCAGCGTTAGTTATAATTGTTCTGGGCCACTATTTCTCAAGTCAGAGCACATAGGTAGCTCCCCCAAGGCACCTACAGAGAGGCTGCGACTTTTAAGAACCTAGGCTAAAGAGGATCAGTGGCCTCACTGGCTACATTAAGCAAAGATGAGATTGCAGGTGGGCTTGTAATTTTGTTTACAGCGTGGGACTAGAAAATACTCCTTAGGTGCCCAGTTACTTTTGAAGAGGTAAGATATTTTTCAGTACATTGTTTTTGGTTTGCCAAGCCCCGAGAAGGAAGGGAGTAATACTGCTATTTATTAACAGTCAGTACTGGTCAGACGTAACAAGATTCCAAGTACAAACTGAACTCATCCAGACATCTCTGGAGCCTTCCACCTCACTGCAGGAGCTACAAAAAGCAGGGGCACCCATGACCCATGCCCTCACTCTGGTTTATAAGATCCTCCCTGATGACAGGCAGTGCCCCAAAGTCTCAGCCAACAGGAAAATGAGCAGTGAAATTCACACTGGTCTGTACTCACAATGCAGCAGGCAAAATCAGCACCGCAGTTTTCTGCAGTTTCCAAAACTATTTTTGGAAATTACTGCAGCAAAGCTCTCACCAAGTTCAAGGAAACAGAACAGCATAGAAATCAGGCTTGGTTTGTTTTTGTTTTTGTTTTTTTTCCAAATGTAGGTGAGGACGAGGGTAGCTGACAGAGGAACAATGATGGATTAACTGCACATCTGGTTTGGATCCAGAAATATAATCGGTTGGAGCCTGCCTGGCCTCCGTTATTTATCAGCTTTGTACAAAAATAAAATAAAAATGGAACCTCTTCAATACAGAATTGCCAAGGACGAACTTTAAATGAATGAACTCTCAGTGTACAAGAGCAACATTTCTGGGGAAAAAAAGAAACTGAACAGGATAAACCACTAAAGTTGTTAATAAAGCTGTTTTTGCGTGTGTAAAACAGTCCGAAGTATTTTTAAGTAGCGAAAAGGTCCTGGCTTCGATAAATGGGGTAGAATTATTAAGAGAACAACTTTTAAGAATGTTGCAAGCTGACTCATTTTTCAAGGTCTCCGCATCGTTGCTTGATAAGAATATTGGGAAGCAACCACACATTCTCCAATACGGGTGAGTTTCTAATTTATGCATTGCAGATATAAGACTCGAACCCGTATCTGTGAGCTGGTAGTTAAGATCTTTGACAAAAGGTAGCTGACAACATAGTTAATGCTCTTACTTAAGCAATTACACACTAGATTAAGGACTTCAACAGGAAGGTGTCTTTTACGCTGTATTTTATGGTTAAACGGTGCATTTCAGGATGACAACAAGCTGTAATCGCATATTCATGTAATTTTAGGATGAAATCAATTTCTTGCAAACACAATTATTGTTACATAATTCTCCCACCTGTTTATGACTCCCTGTGAATTAAACTAAAACACAATTTCACATTAATTTAAAATGTCATTTCGAAAGAAGACATTTCCTATAAAGCTGAACACTGACAACGATCTCGAAAAATCAGTGTTATTGACAAAAAACCATAAATCTGTTCAATAGTCACTGTCTGTAATCAGATTTAAGGGGCTATGTGCCACCTTCTGTACTCAATGTTGCCAGGTTTTCAGAGGTCCGAAGTTGTTTGGGGAAGAATAAGTTTTTCCAGTAGTTCTGTAAGCTGAAATGCCAGAGCTAGCAGAGAAAAATATATCAGATTCCTGATGGAATATGAATTTTGGGTAGATAATGATTAATTTTTTAAGCATAGAATTAAATAACTTTTAGTATAAGTATGCCTCAAATATTGCATGGCACGTATTGTCCTAAAAGAGAGAGAAATAAGGACTAATTATTTCATACTGAATAAAATAATAATTTAGTATAAGTATGCCTCATGCAATATTCGGGACAGACATTTTTGAAATGATCCATTGTGCATCGGAAGTTCAAACTGCACTCCGTCTCCTGTATTTTCATTTGCAAAATCTGGCAACCCTCTCCGTGAGCCTCCATCAGAGTGAGGTGGCAAAGGCAGAGCTGATCTCGTTATTCTTTGGCACCTGCACATCTGGCCCCGAATCCAGTTGTCACCTAGCACACCTGGAGATGCGATTAGGTAAATCCGGAGCTGAAAGTTAAGCTCAGCCAAAGTAAGATCTAGCTGATCGATTATATAAATCTGATGCCCAAAGACAGCTTTCCCTCCAGGGATCAGACCAAACTGGTCAAGTCAGGTTCATGTGCCATGAAGAGATGTGAATTTCTTTTCAGTTCCACATATGAAGGTTGATAAACTTCCTCTCTCTCTTCTTCCTTCCTCCCTCTCTCCTTTCCTCTTCCCTTCCTCCCGGCACCGCACTATACTTATCACTCATTTTCAGTGAACAGTAAACATCATAATCATACAATTCAGAGGCATCTGCATTTACTGAGTCAAACATGACATGAAGGGCAACGTGTTTTATCCTCACAGTAATTCTGGAAACTAGGAATTATTTTCTTCCCTCATTTTATATGGAGAAAGCGGAGGTGCAGAAGCATCCCACCGCTTGTGAGGGAGGCAGCACCCATGTCCGCCGGCTCTCTATGCAGGTACCACGGACACGCACCGAGTGGGGAAGAAGGAGGGCAAACACTCAGAGGGATATTTCTTGCCCTGGCTGAGCTCATAGATGAGGGGAGGAAAGAGAGCTGCTTTGAAAAACCACTTCTTCTGCAGACCAGAGTGGTGATCACCATGCAAGTGGCATCATGAATGTGAATAAGAGCCAGAGAGGAGGCGGACACAAAAGAGCCATTTGAGTGATCTGGCCATTTATAATGATGATGGATCTGTATTCTTAATAAAGTGGAGAGATATTCATGCCACGTTAAGGACACGGAAAGAATGCAGATGATGAAACAGGTGAGGGGACCAGGCTTGGTGGAACCCGGCAGGACTGCGGAACTGCAGACAGGACCGCGGAGCTGGGGGGCAGGGCAGAGCTGGGATCCAAGGCCAGGTCCTCCTGACTCTGACTCCACGCTCTCCGCCACGGTGTCCCCCGTCTCCCCCGGGAACACAAAGCACAGATGAACCTGTGACACCGCAGCAGGCTGGCTCCTCTGGTACCCGTTGAGCAGAAATGTGTCTTTCAAGGATCAAAGGGCTTTCACTTGGGCCCCCAAAGAGCCACCAACCACTTGAAGGGGATGAGGGAGTTAATGGGGATCAAATCTCCAAACTCAGTTCAGCTCAGTCACAGAAAACACAATGCTATCATCATGGTGATTATAGAAACATTCTCAAGAGAAGGGGCCCCAGAACTGAACACAATGCATTCAATGAATGCTTAGCAAAAACGGCTGGCAAAAATGCTAGGGCTAGAGAATGACAGCGGTCTTCTTTGCTGTCTGATAATCTGCAAGTGCGTCCAAATGCAAGTCCCTTGATTTCCACTTCAATTCATGGCCCCATGCTGGGGTGCACTAGCTGGCATAAACCCAAGTTTACCACTGGAAGACTGGTGATGCACTGGGAAAGAGATCCAGGCAATTCTTGCCTCCACCTTTAAAAACAGAGCTGGAGTGCCGCTCCACACCACCCTTGAAAGCACCTTAGACAACCGGCTCTAGCTCTCCCAGAGCATGCGTAATAGATTAGTGGGTTGAGCTCTTCTATTCAGCGCCCTGGCTGCAAAAATCACTTCCAGCATTTCCTAGGGTCCTTCATGTGTCTCCTTCACATCTGTGACATGGAAAAAGGACAGTGACAGGGACAGTTTCAACAGGGCTCTCTACTCAACATCTGGTCCCTATAAACACACTCCTATACCCTCCTAAAGTCTAGCACCACTTTCTGCAGGCTGGACGTGCCTGATCCATCTGGAAGGCTGTCCTTAGCTTTGAACTGTTCCTATGACATTTGGGAGGAAGTAGACACGTTTTTTTGTTTTTTTTTTTTCTTTGAAAGAAAATCAAGTTCAAATCTCCCATATTTGCAAAGTCATATACCCTTGGCACCAAGTCAAAGGGACACAGGGAAGAGTTACCACAGCCAAGAGAGCCAGGGGAGGACTACGTGGCAGTGTCTGGGGACATCTGGGGTTTGTCACGCCTCGGGGAGAGGGTGCATCCAGTGAGTACAGGCCAAGAAAGCTGCCCAACATCCTGCAACACATAGAGCAGTCCCCACCATGAGGAATTTTCCAAGCCCAAATGTCCGGAGCGCCTGTGTTGAGAAACCCTAGACAAAAATTAACTGAAGAAGCTGGTAACACCTTTGTCCCGTGTAACCCTTAGCCCCAAATAAAACATACCTACCCTTAAGCTATGGGACAGGTGCGAACTTCATTCCTGACACTCTTCTGTGCACAGGACCAAGCTGGCTCCCTCATGCATTACAGGCATTCTTAGATAAATGTGACCATTTTCAGGAAAATCCACCTTTCTTCGGGGATCCTCTCTCCCAATTCGTGAGCTTTAAAAGTCTGGGGTTCCCAAGTGTGGAAAGAAATGCCGATTTCCTTTGCCTAGCAAGCATCCCATTATTTGGCGGTGCAAGACTAAAGAAGGGGAAACTTTGGTAAAAAAAAAAAAAAAAAGATGGATGGGTTCTGAGAGGTGGTTTTACAAGATGAGAATTTAATGGAGAGAGTGGGTCTTTTACAAGCTGAGCTGTGCTAAGCTATGCTATTAAAATCAGTAATTCTACAATTAAAGCCTTCCATTTCGTGGAAAATACTTGCTAAACAGAAGATTAGGGAACAGATCAGAGAAGGGGAGAGTTACCAAAATGGAGCTCAAATATTTACGAGAAATTTATATCTGGGAGGCTTCTCGCTCTTAATCCCTACTTCCAAAGGGATATCCACAAGGAGAATAGAAAGACTATAAAAAGCAAAGTGTAGTCTTCACCATCCATAAGCCTAAGGAATCTGACTCCCTTTGAGTTTTACGAAAGGAGAAGTCTTTGCATTTCCACAGATACTCTGTATTATTGCAAAATAAAGAGACTAATGCCAAAGGCAACATCGAAAACGGACTTTCACTATTCACAATGATTTTCCCTTGGGGGGGGGAGGAGTTGCTTTGCTCATCTAGTCTTCAGAGAGGAAAACCCAAAACCTGGTGTCTTAAACAAAAGTAATCCCACCCCCCCTCCGCAAATCTGCAGTGTGGACAGGGTGTTAGGGGGCGGGATGGGGAGTGACTCGTCTCTGACACCCAGTATCTGGGGCCTTAACTGGAATGACACCAGTGGATGGAAGAGAGCCAAGCATCTCCTTCTCCAAAAGGCCCTTCTTCATGGTTAGCTTGGGCTTCCTTCAACATGGCGGCCTCAGGTGGTCAGACCACTCACAGGGTGGCTGGCTCAAGTACGAGCAGGTTTTCCAAGACACCTGGGCAGAAGCTGGTACGGCTTTTTAGGACACAGCCTTGGAAGGCCTACAGAATCATTTCTGGCACATTCCATTTGTCAGACAAGTGGCTAAGGGCAGCCAGAGGAAGAGGAATTCAACTCTACCCCTCAATGGGAAGAATGCCAAAATCTGCATTCACCTTTAAACCTGGGTTAATGTTGATTCAGCTACTGTAATAATGTTCACCAGAAAGGCTGGCTAAAGAAACTGCACAATCCAAAACACAGAAAAATAGGCAGCGCCGTGGTAACCTTTGTTATTGTTTGCTTTCCTCAATTAAATGACCCACATTTAATTAACGGGATTTTTTTTTTCTTCTACCTGTGTCTTATACTAATTATTTCACTTCATAATCACTGGTTAATGTTGGACATTTATGCCCTTTTAAGCCTCTAATGAAATAATATAAACTCCATGGGAAAACTGTTCTCAGGCCATTTTATCAGCCAATAGGTAAGTGGAGAAACATCTTAAACTCCCCAAATACAGAAAATCTCATTGGATATTTGTTGCAATTGCTTCTAATTCTAGAACCTGCCACTGCATTTTATAACATAAATTCTTTGGGTACTCTTCCGTCACTCTTTTAAAAATCTGTGAGGAGTTCCAGAAAAGAATGGCTTCTTGATTCTCAAATCTGAAATTCCAGTGACTGCCTCTGCAATGGCTGCTGCTTCTAGTCATCTTGAAATGGAAACCACAACAAAAGGTTTTTTCCTCCTTCTTTAGGAAGCCACCGAATACTCTGCACAAAAGCCAGAAATTCCTGAAATGCCGAGCAAGGAGGATGAGGAACAGAAACAGCCAGGGGATGTGTTTTGCCCTCCTAACTAAAACAATAGCGATTTAAGGAGCTATCATATAGACACTTGATGAATCCTTTTATTATCTCTGAAAGATTCCCCTGTTGCAGCCTGCTTTTGTGGGTAAAGAGCTATATATTGGTACATGCAGCTCATAATTATGTCAGCCTAACCACAGCCAACATTGACAGCCTAAAACATTAAAGATTTTTATACAGCTAGAGCCGAATACAGCTTCTTTTATTGGCTCAGAGAGCAGGTATCAATTATAATGAGGTAATAAAATTTGCAGGCACTGTTCACATCCTGCTCTGATTTCTTTCCCCTCCTTAAGATAATAAGAGCAGAAAAAGGAGAAAAATCCTCCTAGCTCTCACTTATCACTGATTCCTCGAAAGCTCTCACGTTGGGAGGCTGGAGTGCCATAAAGCTGTTTGCTTCTTTGGGTTTTCCTGCTGGCAAAGCCTTCCTTCCTAAGCAGGAGCTGCAAATTCCAGAAGCACACCTAACAAGTCAGAGCACCCAGGCCCCAGGATTAATGGTTTCCATTTGCATAACTGTAAGTTTCAGGCGGTCCTCCCAAGCCTGCATCCTTGAAATTGCACTTGCTGATGAGATGCAAAATCCTCTAAAAGGGTTCCTCAACCTAAACCAATTTGTAAAGTTGTTTTGTTATTTAGAACATTAAAGAAATTAAAGTGATCGGAATATAATTAGATTAATATTCATATCTTCCAAGTTGCTTTAATTCTAATATTAAAAAGATTAAATATCCACTCAGAGGATTAAGCAAAAAGTCAAGCAGTAGCAACACATTTACATTACCTTACTGTGCAAATTATAAACCTAATTAATCTAAAGTTTCCTGCAAATTGAATTGGAGATTCATTCACAGGCTCACACAACTTTAGGTCCTTAAAATGCACTTGCATGCTGTTTCCTTTGCCTGGACCCAGGAGCTGGGCCATGCTTCTGTGATGTACGAATCCCATTAGAACAGCTTCATTTGGGTTCTAATTGGTGGAAATTAAATCTCAACATAAATTTATGTAGGAAAAAAAAAAAAAACTAAAGACTTCGTAATTATGTACGTCTGCAATAATAAAACTCATTCTGCCCTCCGCATCTACTTGCCGCGGATAACATGGCAAAAGCAATCCAGTTGTGCTCCTTCATAAAAGCTCTGAGTTCACGTTTTCTCCTTATATAGCAGAGAAGATGACCAAGAGGGTTCGTCCTTTGGGGTTTTTTTCATGGTCCATAAGGACATGCGTCCAATGACGTTGGTCTGCAACGGTGTCCTCCCCACCCCCACCCACTTCACCACCTCCCGTGACCCCTTCCATAGCACGCATATTCCCAGGGGCTCCCTGAGTCAGGGGGAGCAACCGTGTAGGTTTCAGATCAAGTCCTGATAGACAAGTTGTTCTCTTCCTGCTGTCCGGGCCTTAAGCCATCTACTGGCAATGGTAATACTGAGGCACTTCCAGTGTTCTCAGCTCTCCAAGTGCTTCCCCTGGGTTAGGAGGGTGAACTGGTTGCCATCAGAACACCTTCCAATGTGCCGGCTCTCTCCTTCCAGGCATGGGGTAGGGTTCATATCTGCCAATGAAATTGGACATGGCCCTGTGGGGCGCCTGGGTGCAAGAGCCTGCCTGTGTCCCCCATATCTTGTTCTTAGGAAGAATAAGAAGGGGGCCTCGTTCAGCCTCCATGGAACTTCCCTGAGCTCCTAGGGACAGGTTCAGACAGGAGCTGATTGGGGGAGGGAAGAACAGTCAAGAAACGATAGCACAGCCTTGGGGCAGGATCCTGGTGCCCTCTCAAGGGATACGCATAATAACATAGGCATCTTATACACCTAAGAGAAAAGGTATATTCCTTATGCTTCTTTTAGCCATGAATAAAGAGTCCTTTCTTGTCCTTCTCCCTGGCTTAATCGCACCCTAAACGCAATCACCCAGAAGCTCAAGATTATGTACCCTGAGCTTAACTGCTTGTGGATTAACGATTATTATTAGCACATGATGCTTTTTAGGAACTTTCCTGGTTTGTTCGAATTTCTGATCCATATGCCCTTTTCGCAAGAACTGTTATTCGAGGCAATAACTCAGAAAACCACCATTATCATAAGGCTGAGATCTCCCAACTCCAGCTTTGATGACTAAGTGTCTCCCAAAGAAAGAAGAATGTATGTTTGTCCCAATCCTGATTTCTATCTGAAAACTTGTTTTTCTCCTTTTTACTATAAAACTCCTTGCAATTCTTTCTTTTTTGTAATTTTTCTTAAAGATTTTGCTTTTTAGGGTCGAACCCATGGCATATGGAAGTTCCCAGGCTAGGGGTTGAACTGGAGCTGCAGCTGCTGGCCTACACCACAGCCACAGCAAAGCAGGATCCAAGCCATGTCTGTGACCTACACCACAGCTCACGGCCACACGGGATCCTTAACCCACTGAGTGAGGCCAGGGATCAAACCTGCATCCTCATGGATGCTAGTTAGATTTGTTTCCACAGAGCCAAGATGGGAACTCCTCCTTGCAATTCTTTCCATGGGGCGGGGCAGTGCGGTGCAGGCATTAGCCCACTGGGACCCTCCTTTGCCTGGCAAAGCAATAAAGCTACTTTTTTTTTTTTTCCTCCTTTACCCAAAACCCTGCCTCTGCGTTTCAGTTTGGTACCAGCAGACAGAGGCTGAATCCCAGCAACGCCAACACAAGGTGAGTTATGGTCATCCAACTGCTTTTGGCCAAGAAGATGTGAGGAGAGGAGGTAAAGGTTTCTTTCAAGCAGAGGCTTTAAGGACCAGCATATGCTTTCTCGTGTTCGCCGTTTCCTCTGCCGTGGAAACCAGCAACATTTCAGAAAGTGATTTTTCTATCAACCTAAGTCCTGGAGTTAACAGGATGCCTCACAATGGACACAGAATAAGAGCAAGAAATAAAACTGTGTTTTGAGGTCCTGAGTTTTGGAGCGTTATTCGTTTCCTCAGCAAATGTGGCCTCTGCTGCCCGATGTAGCTTCTTAGAACTAACACGTGAGGAAGGTACCACTGAATTGATGATAAAACAAACTCTATGTCCCTAAACCTCTATTCTCTCATCTGTAAAACTGGAACAACACAGTACATTTTTTTCCCACAGCTGCTTGAGGTAGTATTGGGATAATTAATTGAGATACTATATATATATGCAGCACTTAGTTCATGAAAATTCTCAACAAACAGTAGCTCCTATTATGATGACCCCGCCACGCTACCCTATTCGGAAGTAAAACTCAGTACAAATCATCCAACAGCTGGAAGAAGAGGGTGCCATTCAAGGAGTTTGTGGTGGAGACGGGCCAACTGTTCACTAATCCACTCTCCTTGCTTTTGCTGCCCACGGGGAACACGTCCCAGCCTCCCTTGCAGTTAGGCTTCGTCACATGACCAAGGTTTAGCCGATCGGATGTGAGAGGAAGTAACTTGCGCCACTTCCAGGCCGGAGCCAATGAAGCTGACGTGCCTGATATTCCATGAGCTTTCTTCTTCCGGAATGAATAATGAAGCAAACCGCCAAAGGATCTGTGCATCGTGGTGAAACCACGGAATGGGAGGAGCCTGGGTCCCTGAATCACCACTTGGAGGAGAGTGTCTTGCTGGTCAGAACAGCTTGCTCTGGACTTTAGGTTGAAGCAGAACAAATTTTGCTTGTGTTTAAAACACTTAGGTCTTCTTAAAGTCGCCCATACCTACTGCAGAAATCTTTAGTGACTCCATTTCCCAAGAAAAGCCAAAGTAAACTAACCCTTAGTCCTCTAAGGACAACTTCTCCTCCCAACAGATTCAAACTTCAAGCCACACAAATATTAACTTCTCAGCATGAAACAACGCAAGGAGCAGGAATGGGATTCGTATCTACTTATTTTATTGTTGTGATGATAACAAATATAATGACTACAGCTTCCTTGGGAATAATCCTGCTATTAGCGGTAACAGGAAAGGCTGGGACCTGCGATTTCGGTGAGTGTCCTGGGTTCATTCAGGGCTGCTAATGTGGGCTGTAATTCCTCATTTCTCCTCCACGGCATTGCTTTTTATGGAATTTATATTGACGAATGCAGGTGATAACTGTCAGCTCACCTGGGAAAGCCCAGCGTGAGAAGCTGAACCACTCGTCTTGTGTTTTCTGAAGAGGGAGAAGGTCTGGGCAGCTCACCCTTATCTCCAACTTCCTCTCTTACCCCCACAATCTTCCCTCACCTACAAGTTTTGCTAGATTAGTGGTTTTCGTTGTAAAACAAACGACAGCACTCCTGTTCTTACAGAGCTTCAACAACTTCTTATTCAGTTGAGATAGAGGCAAAAAGTCTTGGCGGACTCCCATTCTTCCTCTTCCTGGGGTCCACGCCCTTCCCTGTGTAACCCTGCACTGTCTTTCTTTCCTGAGTTCCTCAGATGACTTGTTTTGGGCAATGGAATGTGGTAGAAAGCATAGGTATGCCGGTGCTGAGTGTAGACAGACCCCAAGAGACATCGTGTTATTTCAGCTTGCTATCTTGTGCTTCACCACTGTCATGAGAAATTTACACATGCTTGAGCCCTGCTGGTCCCTGGAGGATGAGAGACATGGGGGAGAATCACCGAACCAAGGTGTCCCCTTCATGTCCCACCTAGGGCAAAAGCCCCAGTTGACACAAAGATGCATGAACAAGACAGCCGACACATGGGCAAAGGAGGAGACCCCTGGGTCCAGCAGGACCAGCAGAACACTGCAGCCAAGCCCAGGCTAGTTTCTCTGAACTCCACAGACACATGAGAAGTAAATTTGGTCCCTGATTTGGGGCATGCTTTGTTACACAGCAATCACAACCCCAGGGCTGGCCGACGATTCATCTTTCAAGCTCAAGTAAGCCATTTCGCTCCATCTCATCCCACAGTTCCAACATGTGCTTTGCGCCATGGCGCCTCCATCTAGTTCCAGACATGATCTGCTCTTTCTTCCCCTGGAGTCTGTGCCTGGACGGATCCCCCTGATGGAGCCCTCATACTACGCTGTGCCCTCTCCCATCACTACGCATCACTACTGCTCATTATTCATCTCACGACTCAAATGCAACAGCAGAAGCCTCACCCCATGACTGCACCATCTAAACTTGGCCTCCATGGTCACTCGCCTTAGGAAGTCCCCAATGCAAAGCAAATGGGTTACAGATGTGCCAAGATACCAATGCCCTTTGGGGTGTTGGAGCTGCCAGGTGCCAGCCCTGAGCAGCCTCATCCATTCAACTCAGTGGCGCTGAACATGCTGCATGTGTGCCCTGGTGTGCCACAGATGGCAAGTGCTGCTTACACCACTATACTGACTTCTCTATCACCTGCCATGGTCTAAAATTACCCTCTGGCTTCCAAAACCCAAATGATTTGTATATATTTTCTGCCCCGACCCACGAGACAAAGGGTAGGGCAAATCCGGCTCCCGGGCTGTTTTTATAAATAAAGTTTTATTGGCACACAGCCACACCTATCACTTATGCAGTGATCATGGCTGCTTTCTCGCTACAATAAGGCAGTAAAGCATTGGCAACACAGCTTGTATGATCTCCAAAGCCTAGGATATTTACTCTCTAGTCCTTTACAGAAACAGTTTGCTGACTTTTGCATTAGATTATAAATGGTCAGAGGACAGAAATCTTCTCCGTTTTGGTCACTTTTGAATCTCCTGCACTTTGGATGGTGCCTGCCACCTCATGGGTCCTCAGTGCCTGTTTTCCTGCGGGATGGATGAATCTGGACTCCAGCAGATACTTGTTTTTAACTCCCATCTCCGCACAAGGCCAAGGGCCCCTCAATGGGTCAAACTGCATCTCAGCCCTGGAACGTCAGGACGGCTACCATGCTAGTGACCACGAAGTGGCCGTCGGATTTCTCAGAAAGAAAACATCCAGGCTGCCTCGACTGGTGGGAGAAGGAATGCTTGGTCTGCATCTGTAGCAGCCGAGACAATTTGAAAGTATGAAGAAATGTGAAAAACTCAAAGTTTAATTTACTTGAATAAGCAATTGATGCTTTGGAGTATAATTATCAGAAGAAAAAAAAAAAAAAAGGACCGGAAAAAAACCCAACACATTGCTTAGCATACGTTATGTTAATGGTAGGTTAGGATGGCCCACTGTGCATAATTTAGCCAAACAATTGATACCAAATTTTAATATATATATGTGATTACTGCTACAGAAACCAAGCACCAAGACAAAACACAGGAGGGCTCATAATAGGCACACGTGAACTCTGAAGGCCTAATTACATCACGGGGGAGGGGAAAAGGTTGCTGCTGAACCAAGCAGAAAATGGGGGTAATTTGTAAACAGGTAGAGCGGCGGTCCAGGTGCACAGCATGTGTGCAGGGCTGGAGGGGCTGGGGGTCCGGGCTTCCATCTGGCATTGCAAGGATGGAGTGGTCCAGGTTCACTTCTCAGCTGAAAACCCAACCTCAAGCCCCAGACAGGTCGGTTCCCTCCTGGCCTGCCTTCCGGTTCAGAAATAAAAAGCTCCAGACCAGCTTTTCCCAAGAAGCTCCTCCCTGCTTCCTTGGATAAAATACAAACTGATTCTCCCTGTCTGCCATCTGAGGCCCTTGACTCTGATGTCTTCTGCCTGATGGCCCTGGAGACAGGAGTTTGGGGCACTGGAGGGAGCAGAGAGAGGCCACAGTCGAAAGCCACCGTGACCACTGCACTGACGTTGTCAGGAGCGCTTCCCTAGTTAGCTCCTCTGTAAGGGACCCTTCTATCTGCAGCTCCTCTGTAGATGGGAGGTGCAGAACTAGGTGACTGTTCGGGAATGTTCCGGTTCTCAGTACAGAGTCCGTGAACCTGAATCAATCAGTTGTCAGCTTCTGTCCCCCACACTGAAGCAGGGGGGCAAATCGGCTTCGGTCCTGGTGACACCACGCTCTGGCATCATACGCAGGTGCTATGACCACGTGACCGAGTCATCAGACGGCTCCCGAACACCATCCACATCCAGAGCGCAGCTGCTCTGGGATGCTGCTTTGCATCTGCATCCACAAAATTGGACCGAAAAAGTCATCGGGGCAGACTTGGGAGAAAGTCCCCAGTTCTGTCTCACTTCTTACTTCTCGCCCCACCTTGAGGGTGGATGTTGGAAGGAATTCATATCTATGGGAAACTGAGCTGTACCAGGCTGAATGAAGATTTCCCCCCAAATTCAAGCCCTTCCCAGAACCTCGGAATATGACTTTATTTGGGAATAGGGTTTTGTTGATAGATGTGTAAATAGTTAAGATGAGGGTGGGCCTGGTGTCCTTAGGAGAAGAGACAGAGAAAGAGAGACACAGGGAGAACAGCCATGTGATGCTGGAGGCTGAGACTGGAGGGGCAGGGCTGGGACCTGAAGTTAAGTCTACTGGACTCCAAAATCCCAGTTCATCGGCGTTCTGCTACACTGCCACCTGTCCCCTCCTCATCACCCATCCTCATACCCATCCTCTCTATAGGATTCCTATTGCGGGAGGGCCAGCCGGAACTTCTTGAGTTCCAGCCATAGGTTTCAATGCTAAGTTTTCTTTTCCCTAAACTGTGAGCCCCAAAACACTTCCCTGAATACAGTAGACATGTGCCACTTAAGAGATTTCTACCATTATTCTTTCTTTTGCTTTATAATATTCCAATCTCCTTTTAGTAGCCACCCTTCATGGCAGCTCTCAAGCCATGGGTTTGGGTGAGGCAGATGCCACTCCCTGGTTCCATGAGTAACACATAACTCTAACTAGTCAATGGCAGTTTCACAGCAGCCCCTAGCCACAGTAACTGGGGGGACTCATATCCAGACAGGTCCAATCAGAGGCAATGAGCGGAACCCTGCCCTTTTGCTTAAATTATTGGTAGCAGTGGCCAGAGGATAGTTTGTTTTCAGAATCTGCTCTATATATCTCACTAGGATGTAAGCCAAGGGCTGCTATATGAAGAAAGCATCTCCTAGAATAAAGCCAACACAGAAGAAATCAAAATTGAGAAATGGAGAGAAAAATTTTCTGATGATATAATTTAGGCACCTGGATCCAGCTATGCCTGAAGTTAAATCTACACCAGGACTTGTCAGTTACTGATCCAACACTTTTACTCCCTAAATCTATTTTGAGTTGGGTTCAGTCCTGGATCTAACCCTCACCCTTGGTCTTAGTTTTGCCTTCAGCATTCAGAAAGAACAAGTCAAACTTTCTTGGAGGAAAACTGCATAAGTCAAAAACCATTAAAAAGAATCTCTAATTTACACTGCCATGCCACCACCTTTTTTCATCCGGTAGCTTTAATTCACAAAGTTCACTGTCAAATTTCCTGGCACCCTCACAGGAAACAGGTTATATGTAGATTTTTTCTTTCTTTCTTTTCAGACTTACGTGGCCATTCAAAACTACATCTCTCTCATGTGAAGATATAAGCAGCCGAAATCAGCTCCTCTCACCTGCCCACGTGTCCAGGAAGCATCTGTCACAGAGGAAACAGCAGTGCGCAGGTATGATGGGAACTTTCTTTACAACAGCAGAGGCTGTCCCATTACATCATTGAACAGAAAAGCTCGACAGCAAAGACTCAGGGTGAATCTGAGCAGCCAGGCAAGAAGGATGAGAAAATGAGGGTGCCCTTAGGTGTGTGCCCATCATGGAATTCTGAAAACCCAGGAACACATGAAGGGGAGTATTAAAAGCAATTTTATTTTGAGCTATAATTCTGCATGTAGGCTTTTCGTTTTTGTTTTTTGTTTTTTGTTTTTTTTTGTACTTGCAGGATTCGATGTTGTATGAGATAAATGTGCTTTTGAGAAATCCAGATTAAGAGGGAACAGGAGATGAAAAAATAATAACTTGGGTACTGAACTCCCCTCCCAGCAATTCTTCCTGAAACAATTCTTGCAAAACCTTCTGCCCACTGGAACTGTGTGTGTATGATTAACTGCACATGAGCTTGCATATGTAGTTAATTTGCTCCAAATTTCCATGCTGCATTATAACCCTAATGATCACTAATAACAGACAAACCCACATTTTATTGAGTAAGTAATTTGAGACATTATGATTTTTATCATGCGAACAGGATCAGGCTGACCAATTTACACCAGGCGGGGGAAGATAAATAACTAGAGGATCAATCTCTCCAGCAGCGGACTCGGTGTCTTGCCGAAATGATACGCATTGATTGGGAAAGAGGGCCAGCTCCCGGCCCTGCCAGGCAAGAGTCAACGAACTTCCGTATCCCAGGCCAAAAGGTCAGGCAGGGGGTGCATTTCGGCCCTTGACATGATGCAAAAGGCAGAGGTGAAGCCTCAACTTTGGGGAGAGTGTAGGAGAGAAGAGACCTTGCGAACAACCAAGGTCTGCCCTCCACTCACGAGGTGACCTTGGGTAAGTCACTGAATGCACCTGTGGATACACCTGGATACAGGTGAGGATATGCGCACACAGGTAGACCAAGAAGATGCAGGGGAAGGCACCTGGCATGTAGGAGGGAGACAGCAAATTCACCCTTCCCACATATTCTAGAACACAGAGAGTGTGACAGGAGAGGCACATATTTCACAGCCGTCTTGCAAAAAGCAGCAGGACGAATTCCCTGTTCACTTTCATAAACGAGATCCTTAAGAGAGGGGGAAAACATGGAGTTCCCGTCGTGATGCAGCGGAAACGAATCCGACGAGGAACCATGAGTTTGCAGGTCCGATCCCTGGCCTCACTCAGTGGGTTAAAAATCCGGCGTTGCCGTGAGCTGTGGTGTAGGTCACAGACGTGGCTCGGATCTGGTGTCGCTGTGTCTGCGTTGTAGGCCAGGAGCTGTAGCTTGGATTGGACCCCTTGCCTAGGAACCTCCATATGCTGCCGGTGCAGCCCTAAAAGCCAAAAAAAAAAAAAAAAAAGAGAGAGAGAGAGAGAGAGAGAGAGGAATACAACTTCTGGGCTCCTGCAGGCTCTTTAAACATGGATGAGAGGGTGGCAAATGGCAAGGGAGGAGAGCCTGCAAGCACGCTGTGTGTCACTTTTCTCTCGAAACTAGAGCAAAGCTATTTCGACTGAATAAATAAAAGCAGAAAGTCCAGCCCAGGATTCGCATCTAAGGTGGCGCCCTGAGTCGCTTCCCTCCTTTGCCATCTGCGGTGACGGGGTCTGTCTTTCTGGGCTGGGATGGCTCCCGTCGGCTTGGAGCTGACCCCCCGTTACTGAAATTCCCAAGCCATGCTCACGGGAGCCGCCTCTCCCTTCACCCCAGCAAGTTTCAGCCCTCCAGGGCATCTGTGTCTGGGAACCTGATGAGCTGGTCCCCAGTCCATCACCCAGGCCCCTCGTGAGACAGAGGAACACACCAGGGTTTAGGTCTGACTCGGGCAGGCCACTCTCAGGGCACTGATGACGAAGGTGGGTAGAATAGCTCCGTGGGGAGTCAAGGGGTCTAACTGGGGCATCTAACATTGGCCTTTGACTCAACACGTTACAAAGTACCACCATCCCAAGCGCCATCGTCCTGAGTCTGCCTGGCGGAATGGGAGATACTGGATTGGAACCAGAGGGCCTGAGATCCGGGAGGAGGTGACAGCCAGCAGCCGGAGGACAGCAAGGCAGGTGGGGTGGGGAAACGAGGGACCTTACAAAGGCAGAAAGCCAAGAGTTAGGAGACATCACACACGGATAAGAGAAAGGTCGCTACCTCTGTAGTGGTTTTTCCCTTGGGTTGGGGTGAGATCCCAGGGGCCAATATTTATATCGTCTCGGAGACGTCACATTACAATTTATGTGATGCACTCCATGTATCGTGGCATTGCCTTCTTGCCATGGTTCCGTTACGGATAAAAGATTGAGGCTCTGGGGAGTTCCCTGGTGGTCTAGTGGTTAGGACTCAGCACTTTCACTGCAGCAGCCCAGGTTCAAACCTTGGTCTGGGAACTGAGATCCCACATCACACCACAGCCAAAAAAAAAAAAAAAAAGACTGAGGCCCAGAAAGGTGAAGTCTACCTGATATGATGCTGGTAATTAGATGTGGATTCACGCCACTGTCCCCAGACCCAGAGCCCGTGCTCCATCCTTGAATGCAGCCTGACCCCTTCCCCAGGAAAACCAGCTGGATGAAGTGGCTACATTACTTTCTGTGATCAGAGAAACAAGATCCCCGGTACAACCAAGGATGGTGTGTGCAGCACAGCCTGAGAGTCTATCAAGTGTGGCTTCCTGGAAGAAGCCACCCCTCAGCCGAGTCTGCAAGGACTGGAGCTGCGAGTCAGATGACCCATGGACGAAAGGGCATTTCGGGCAGAGAGAAGAGCATGGACAAAGGTCCAGAGAGGGGGACCTTGCCACAAGGTGAGGGAGTTGAGGCCAGAGTGACCGGAAGTTGGTCTCCGGCTCACCGGGTTCTAATCCAGCATCTCCCATATTCCGCCAGGCAGTCTCAGGACGATGGCGCAGGGGGTGGTGGCCCTTTGTAACGTGTTGAGCCACAGGCCAGCATGGGGATGGAAACAGAGACACTGGCCAACTTGACCATGGGCACAGCCGTGAGCAGGAGGGAGGAGATCGGACCTGAGGCGCAGCCCACGCTGACTGGCTTTTATTTGCATTTCTGGTAACACCTGACCACGCCCCAGAGGAAGCCACCCCTCTGTCCCTGGGCTTTCGGGTGGGGCCAGGGGGCTTCTTTTAAGCCCCCTCTCAGCAGCTCCTCCAAGGAACTCCCTTTCCGATGAGGTGAACGGGCTTCTGCTGGCAGGACATGAGGAACTTCAAGGACCAGGGAGGTTACAAAGCAATGCCTGCCAAGCCAGTTCTGCATTCCGCAACCCCTGGGCACCACTGCAGGACAGTATCCTGGGTTCAAAGCGGTAACACAAAGATCACCTAGAAAAAGAATTCCCCAGCTAAACCAAAGCAGCCAGAGTTTTCAGTGCGGTCCATCTAGTTCCATCCAATTCAAAGACTCCAACACAGAGGCTAAGCACCAAGTCGTTTCACTTATAAGCCATTAAAAATCCCCTTTGTGGTCAGCATTAGCTTTGAAAAATAAAATCATACTAGCAGTAACTCAAGAGCAATACACGGTTATGACATGCGTATTTATAAACTATCTTCTCCACGTGTCTTACCATTTATTTATTTATTCATTGCTTTTTAGGGCCACACCCGAGGCATATGGAGGTTCCCAGGCTAGGGGTCAAATCAGAGCTACAGTTGCAGGCCTACGCCACAGCCACAGCCACGCCAGATCCAAGCCACGTCTGCGACCTACACCACAGCTCACGACAACGCCGGATCCTTAACCCACTGAGCGAGGCCAGGGATCGAACCTAGTCAGATTCATTTCTGCTGCGCCACAATGGAAACTCCTTACCTCTTTTTAAAGCTTGTTTTTTTCACTTAAATCAAATCTTGAAAAATTCTGATAACATAAACTATTTTTAGAAGATCCTGATGTCGCCACTGAGAGACTACTAACCTCTCAGTAAATTTCCTTCCCCTCTTTTTTTTTTTTTTTTTGCATGTCTGGGACACATTAATATATATTTTAGCAACTTTCCCATCAGTAGAACCGTATGGTTTTGCTTCCTTCGTTTTCTAGCGAGTGCTAACGAGCATTTTCTTTCCCTTTTCACGATCATGTGCATCTACACTTGGAAATGTTGATGGATTTTATCTTTTTTGGTTTTTTTTGTTTGTTTGTTTTTGGCTGCGCCCATAGAGGGTGGAGGTTCCCAGGCCAGGGACTGAACCTGAGTCACAGCCGTGAGGATCCATGTCAAGTCCTTAACGGCTAGGCCCCCAGGGATGCCTATGTATTTTATCCTAAGGACACAGTCAACTGTATCTTTATGGGAATAACCACATACATCTGAGTAAAGACCGATATTTATAAAGGGCCAACATTTATAAAGGGCGACATGACCAAAAAAAAAAAAAATTTGAGGTGGCCTCTCCCTGCCCCAGGGCTCACGAGGGGACCGATCTGCTGGGATGGGACACTGTTCTCTCTCCATGGCCAATCTGAATGTACCGTTGAGGAGGGAGATGGAGAGGATGCTCAAAAGCATCCCTCGCAAGAGAACTGGCAGATACTGCAGCCCGGTTGCCATCACGCGTTAATTAGCCTTCTCTCGTTCTGCGGGGGAGGGACCACTCCAGAAAAGGAACGCGAATCCTCGTGCTTTTCTCAGATGGAGAGCCAGTCCTTCCAGCTGCAGCTGGCATGTCCCTTGGCACCGCCAGCTACCCAGAGGGCAGGCAGAAGCCAGGCAGAATCCTCATCTCTGGTGGAAAGGGCTGCTGACCTTGGGGATAAAAATGTCCTAGATGACCTTGGGGGCAGAAAGCCGCTCAACCTGCCCAGAAATGCGGAGAAAGCCAACCTCTCCTTCCATCCCAGTGGAGCTGATTTAAGAGGCTCACGCCAGAAAGTAGGGTTGCAGGCAGCTGGGGGATTTGGCAACGTGTCCATCCCGCCTTGGCTGCTGGAAGGCAGCAGGGTGTGGTTTCCACTGCAGGGACCTTGTAAACATGCAGATTTGGATTTGGTCTCTGCAGTGCCCTGGCAGTGTGACCTTGGGGTAGGTGACAAGTGCTGGATCCCAGGCTCCTATACCAGCAAGCATTCAGTCTGCATACAAGGAGCCCCAGGCCAGTGGCCAGTGTTCAGCATCTTCAGTGAGAACTTTTCCTCCAACCTCCTGGCCCTGGAAAGGCTCATCCTGCTTCTCTGCACCAGCTTTGTGGGTCAAAACTAGTCTGGTCTCTCTGATGGGCAAAGAAGGGTTAAGAAAGAGGTGCCTTGCCAAGAGCTGAGAGCAGGACCAGAGCAAGAACTAGAAATTCCAGAGCGGAGACTGCTGTTGCTTTTCTGACTCTCCTGGCTTTCCAGGCAGCCCTGTGTGTCTCTCTGTTCCTTAAGGGATGTGATAAACTGAAAATCACTCGCACAAACCCCCAGCCTCGGCCCTGAGTCTAAAAGTGGAACCCTGATGCACAAACTGCCAGACTCATATCCCTTTTGCGCGGCTGAATGGAGCCAAGATAATGAATTGAAGAAAAGTGACTTCTAAACCACTCTCTGGCCATGCAGAACAATGTCTTTGTCACCTCCACTGAACCCGAACCTCCCTTCTTGTGTCTGAAATCTCCTGACACTCACATCTTCAAGGTCATCTCTTCTGAGATAGCATAAACACAGAGCCCACGGCAGATAAGCAGCATGCATGTGTATTCTTCCTAATCCTTCACCCACTGCAGGCATTGTTAATCAATCCCAGCACACTTTCCATCAAGTACAGATACAGTCTCATGGTTCTCAAAGCAGAAGTCCAAACAGCCACTGCCAACGAAATGGAGTTGGTACGTCTTCCCTAGAGGGAAAGATTAAGGTGTATTACCCTACCTTTTCCCTCTTAAACCAAAGTCTCTAATAATTTAGATAGAGGGAGCCTCTGCCTCTGGCACGTCCATAGTCGCTGCTCTGAGCAAGTTGCACCAAAGGAAGGCTTGTCAGAAGCCTAGCACGTCATTAATAATGCAGAAAACCCAGACATTTATACGGAGATCAATTGGCAATAATTCTATGGGACAAGACTGGGACTGAAATTGCAGAGTTGAATATGAAGGGCATCGTCTGAATAATGCAGGAAGAGTGATTTGGGGATTTTTCAGCAAATAACAAGTGCCATGGGATGGACCCTCTCTGGCAGGGGCCTGGGGAAAGAATGGGTGCAGTGGATGGGTCACCCAGGTTTTTGGGGGGGCACCTGCAGGGGGTGGGGTGGGGTGTGGTGTGTGAGAGGTCCCCTGAGGGGAGACGGACCGAAGTCAGGAAGATATCCAATGTCAAGTCTAAGGGACCCTACAGGGAGTGACGGAGAGGAGGCCGGGGAGCTGGTGAGAGAAGTGCAGAGAGTGGAACACAGGACGAAGAGCAGGGCGCAAGCTCAAAGGCGAGAAGGAGGCCCTTCGTGACTGACAGGCACACTCGAGGGCCCCGCAGAGGACAGGTCTTCACCATGACCTTCTCCAAGCAAAAAGCCAAGGGACACTGGTGCCGTACGTATGCACGACCTTCTGGGCTCGCGGGACAGTGCTCCTTTCAGAAGCTGTGGCCTCTTATCCGCAGACACTCCTGACCTCCCCATCGTCAGGTATTTCAGGAGCACACCCTCCTTTTGTGGGTACAGCACAGCCCAGGAGGACCCCCGGCCCACACGTCAGCATCTCTCTCTTGGTCACATTCGAATCAGCCCTTTGATTCTAGTGTACACTCTGGACAACCTAGAATTCTGGATTTTCCCTCCCCTGGGAACCAAAGGAAGGAATAAGACATGACTGGCGTTTTAGCTGGATGGCCGGGGCCAATGCCGCTAGAAAGGTAATTTTTTTGCTCATGAAGACTTATTCTGGCCTCCGGAGGGAAGTTCATGTTGTGTATACAAAACTGGAAATATTGGACTATAGGTTTTTCTCTTTCGGCTTTTTTCTCAAAAGAGTTTGTGATATTTCCCTGGAAAATCGGACAAATGTTTAATGCAAAAATCTAGGAGATTAAGAAACTCATCAGCCATACAATTAACCCTGCCATGTAAAAGGTGATTTTCTGACTGATTATTTAGTCATCTTTACAATAATCCCAGCAAATGGCTCATTCATTTACAAAATATATTGAACGCTATTGTTCCAGTGTCTTTTACCTTTAAAATAATCACTTAAAAGACCTTGCTTAGCCTAAGAGACCTCCCAGGAAAATGGAAGGTGTGTTTGGTAATATGATGAATAATTCCTTCGTGTAATTTATGGCCTTCCAGTAAGTCAGGGCTTTGAGCACCGTAGGTATGCCCTGACAGAGACGTAGTTTTATTTTTAGAGAGTTAAATTTCCTTTTTCTAAAAAAAAAAAAAAAAAAAAAAAAAGGAAATGACACAAAATCATTCACTATGCCTGATGCTGAAAAGAGAGAGGCCTTTGGGAAAACCCAAGAAAAGATAATCATCCCATAACGGAAATAAGTACCTGGGAATTAAGCCCGGAGCACTGGGGAAGCCAGTCTTTGCAATCCCTCAGTGAAATCAGGGGACAGACTATTAAAGACAGCAGCGTGTCTGAGCAGAGCCTGAAGAGCACCACGAATCCAGAAAAATGAGGGCAGCAGTGTACACCTCGGAGGACGTGCCTTTTGCCTCGTGATCATTCGCATACCATTTCATTACTTACATAAGCCTATCAAAACACAGAGAAAGGAGTTCCCGTCGTGGCGCAGTGGTTAACGAATCCGACGAGGAACCATGAGGTTGCGGGTTCGGTCCCTGCCCTTGCTCAGTGGGTTAAGGATCCGGCGTTGCCGTGAGCTGTGGTGTAGGTTGCAGATGCGGCTCGGATCCCACGTTTCTGTGGCTCTGGAGTAGGCTCTGGAGTAGGCTGCAGCTCCGATTCGACCCCTATCCTGGGAACCTCCCATCTGCCGCAGGAGCGGCCCAAGAAATGGCAAAAAGACAAAAAAAAAAAAAAAAAAAACACAGAGAAGGCCCAAATGGACGTCAGAAAAATTGTTATTACCAATAATGGAGCTTTTCATTTCTACGAGAGAGCCTTTTGCAGACAGTGAAATATTCGTATATTGGGTGTAGGGCTTTCGGGGGGAAGGGATGCTGAAAACAGCCCTTTAGGGTGGTATGTGCGAAATGGCATAGACGGAAGAGAAAGAAGATTAATGTAAACAATGTCAAGAGCGCATCAGAAAGGGCATTCGGTTCAGGTCCATACCCCGTCACCACCAGCCCACGCCGACCACATGGGCACAGCTGCAGTTACAAGGAGGCATCTGGCTTCCTACGCTTCCACTTCGACCAAGGCTGAATCGGAGGTCCCCTGCACAGTCCCCTTGGCCAGGCCTGTCAAGGCCACTGGATTCCCACATCCCTGAGAAACGAACCAGACACACCTGCCTGAGGGTGGGTGGAAGAGCCTCAGCGTGGAGGTTCTGATTGAAGAAGGTAAAAAGCTCCAACACGGATGAATCAAGTACATTGAACTCAGTGAAACAAGCCAGGCACTAAGGGACCGCTATGTCATGATTCCACCTACATGGAGTCCTCAAACTTCAAATGCGATGCTCTTCAGTTAAACAAGGAATAAAAACCAAACCACATGGAACCAAAAGGTCAAAATCTCCTTTGGGTCCAGGTAAACTGACTTTAAAACGCAACTCTGTACTGTTGATAATTTGCCTTCTCTTAGACTCTGATGGATGGTGTCTCCCAAGAGAATCTCTACGACATGGACCCCAAGGAAATTAAAAGAGTCCCTTCCTTCGGTCCCCTTGGGAGCGTCGAATACCTTTAACACATGGACCAACTCAGGAAGGCCAAGAGGCTGTGATGGATGGACCAGGACAGCAGGGCCAGGATGGGGCAGGCACACGGTGGGCTGGTCAGCCCCAAATACTGTCCCTGGGGGAGATACTCACATCCCTCCATTTACCACCCCCCACGTGGGCCTTCCAGAGATGGCAGATCCATCTGGGACGGTCCCCTAAGCCCCACCCACCACCCACCAAGGAGACGACAAAAGCTCCTGTATAACTTGCGAGCGGCCTTTCACATAGTAAAGAAACCCTAGTGGTGATACCTTCCTGCTCAACTCTTCAGAAGATGCAAACCTGCATTTACAGCCACCTGGTCTGGCGCCCAATAATGGCCATGAGGGTCCAGATGCCAAATGTGCTGATGCAACCATCTCCAAATTCAAGGTTTAAGGACCCACGTGCATGATCCTTCCAAAGCTTGGAAATGTACCGGGAAAGGGTGTGTCATCTTCGCAGGAGCCAAACCTCTCAGCAGATGGGTGGAGACAGCCCTCTGTGAGCTGGTGTGACCTGACACTCAGCATCATGCTTGGCCCTCAGTGAGCTCCTGTGTGGCAGCGTTTGTGCAGGAACCTCAAGCCATCACAGCTAATGGGATTGCCCGAGAACATCAAAGGGCAGCCTGGTGAACGCTTTGGGGAAGAAGCGACATGAAGAATATTTGAAAAGCTGGGTAGTCTTGGGGGCAATTTGGAAAAACGTGACAGCTGCCATTGTCAGCTGGCTTTCAAGAAGGCCCACGTGTGCACCGGAGGAGACAAGCCTTAATGAAAGAAGGACTAAAGTAATTACTAAAAAATAAATAAATAAAGAGAGGAGCATCATAAAAGTTTTCCTAAGTAATACAAAATCATTACAATGTCCTGGCAGACATGCATTTTTAAACAATGGCTATAATAACGGAAAATTAGACATCATTACTTATTCATAAAGGTCTGGTTAACACTAAGCTCCATTTGTAACAGTTTACTTTCATAAATAGCATCTTTGAGGCAGATGCTACTTTTCGGTCATACAATGTCACAAACAACTGTCTACTTGCATTATGGGGTGGATGAGTGCTTATCCTGGTTCATAACGGTTTACCCACCATTAGACTTATGGAGAAATGATAAAATGTACAGGTTGCTGGTCCCAGGACACCTTTCAAATGACTCTGGGCATTTGCACTTCTTTTTTTTTTTTTTTTTTAAACATGCTTGAAATTTGAGGAAAGCAGACAATGTTCGATGAATCTACAATCTTTATGTTAAAGGAGAGTCAAAAGACCAGTAAATCTGCAGTGGAATTAAAAATTGAGACTCCTGGAAGCTCTAAAAGGAAATACTAAAAATGCAAAATCTTGTTGAAAAGCATCAAGTCCATCGTTGCCCGCAGTCGAAAGGACAAGAAGTTTCTCACTAAAGAAACGAAGGTTTCATATGTAAGTGGATGGCCCGAACTTTAGGGAAAACAAACAAAAACGAGGGAAAAGAGTTTTCAGAGGCTCCGTTTTAGCTCTACATTTAAAGAGCACCTGGCCCCATGTTCAGCCTTTCACTTTCTCAAGATTTTAATTAATTAATTAATTGGTTTTGTCTTTTGAGGGCTGCACTCAAGGTATATGCAGGGGTTCCCAGGCTAGGAGTCCAGTCGGCGCTGTAGCCACTGGCCTACACCACAGCCACAGCAAGGTGGGATCTGAGCCACATCTGCGACCGACCTACACCACAGCGTGCCGGATCCTTAACTTACTGGGCGAGGCCAGGGATCAAACCTGTGTCCATAGGGATGCTAGTCAGATTTGTTGCCACTGAACCACGATGGGAACTCCCCTTTCTCAAGATTTTAAAATAGTCCAGCTTCAGAGGAGGGACAGCTAAGTGGATGGTGTATCCCACAGCAGAACCCCAGGGAGCTCAAAGATGATCTGACAGCAGTGCTGCCCGACATTCTGGGTTGACTGTGTATTGAGGAAATTAAGAAGCATTTAGACCGGATGCCTTTTTTCCTCAGGGGCTAACATGCATCTTTTTTCCATCTTGCAGCAGAGGATGTAAGAAGTATCCAGTTCTTGCAGGAAAACTCCAAGATGTGGAACTGAGTTGGGCCAGCTGTGATGGGGTGGGGCAAAGTCTTCCTTTTAGGCCTCTACATCCAAAGTCTCAGCCTGGGGCCTCTTGCTCCGGGCTCTAGTCTGCATCCATCAATTTTCTTTACCTTGTTGCTGTCCTCAGATACCTTGGCTGGGCTGTGTGTCCCACTGTACCACTTGAAATATGTTTTCAAGGAGTTCCTGTTGCAGTTCATCGGGGTATGAACCCAACTAGTATCCACGAGGATGCGGGTTCGATCCCTGGTCTCACTCAGCAGCTTAAGGATCCAGCGTTGACGTGAGCTGTGGTGGAGGTCACAGATGAGGCTTGGATCCTGCATTGCTGTGGCTGTGGTGCAGGACGGCAGCTGCAGCTCTGATTCGACCCCAGCCTGGGAACTTCCATATGCCACAGGTGCAGGCCCAAATAAAATAAAATAAAATAAAACGTGTTTTCACGCTAATCAATCCCTGGGCAGGTCATCCTTCAAAACAAATTTTACTGTACTTATTTTTGGATGACTCGGTGTAGATTTTTCCGTATTCCAAGGTTTGAGTACATCAGCTCACGTACTAGTAAGTATGTTTTTCTCCCCTTACGTCAATGCTGGAGGCTATAAATTTACGTGGAACATTTCTTCAAGTGTTTTAGGAAATGGTGAAGCGCTCTCTCTCACTGGTTTTCAGAGTATTTTTGTGATGCAGGTTGGTTTTAAGTTTGGAAAACCGTTTGCCTGGATCTTTGCAAGACAGCAAGTGTAAGTGACTAGGTAAGTAAGAAAATATTATATTCTAAACCTACTCTAGAGGAAAAAAGCTGAGAGTCTGCATTGATGCGGTTTGCTTTCCCATCGGGGGGCACCTGTGTAATGCCAAAAGAAATACATAATGAAGCATATGAGAAAGAAGGCCTTGGAGTTCTTGTTGTGGTGCAAGGGAAACAAATCCAGCTAGGAACCATGAGGTTGTGGGTTTGATCCGCGGCCTCGCTCAGTGGGTTAAGGATCCAGCATTGCTGGGAGCTCTGGTGTAGGTCGTAGACATGGCTCAGATCCCATGCTGTGGCTATGGCATAGGCCGGCAGCTGTAGCTCCATTTAGACCCCTAGCCTGGGACCCTCCATATGCCTTGGGTATGGCCCTAAAAAGCAAAAAAAAAAAAAAAAAAAAAAAAAAGAAAGAAAAAAGAAAGAAAGAAGGCCTGTTAATTCAGTAAAAAACAACAGAAAAATTTTGGTGACTAGGGAGGGAGGCAGGGAAGGAAGGAGAAAAGAAGGAAGAGAAGGAGGGAAGGAAAAAGGAAAAATGACAGGTGTGCAGCCTACAGTCTGGGCTTTTCCATCAGCTCTTTCAATGAGGAGGAGGAGGAGCAGCCTGTCGGTGGACTAAGCGGCTGCTATAAATAAGCGCTCTGCTCTGTCTTGTGTTACCTGTGAACACCAGCATCCCTGTCCCCAGAGCGGGGGACATCATCTTTCCAAGAAAACAAAAACAAAACCAAAACAAACCAAACACCCATCGTTCCCTGCTCAAAAATGAAAAACAAACAAAAAGCACAACCTCAAGAAAACAAAACCAAACAAACAAACTCCTTCCTGGCTCCTCACTGCCCTTGAGGGGAGTGACAAGAGGGTAGAGACCCTTCCAGCAGCAATACGAGGTCCACCTGCTTTGGGCTCTGTCCTCATGTAGACCCAGCTCATATCCACTCAGGTGCCCAAGCCTTTGCACTAGCTCTCAACAGCCCCACGTCACTCATCCGCACCCCACTTTCACGTGTTTCTTCCATTCCTCTTTAAAGACTTATCTCCTGGGTCGTTGCCTTCGGGAAGACACAGGGCTGGAGAAATATGGGTTGTCACTGCCTTTGAAAACACAGGCACCACACACTAAAGTTCCCAAAGGGAGGACCCTGAACCAGTGCTCCCCCGGCCCCAGGGTGTCCTCAACTTCAAGGGGCACATTTGCTACACGTCTCTGGTTTCCTGGAGGGTCTTCCCCATGGCAGGGGTGGTGGCACAAGCTGCCAAGAGCACAGGTATACAAACACTCAAGTACATGTGCACCCCCTGGGGGCCTGCAACTTCCGGGTCCCAGTGGGTCCCCTCGGGGTCTCCGATTCTTTGCAATTAGGAGGGGAGCATCCTTGCGATTAGGAGCTCCAGCACTTGCAGCCTCATCCCTTGTGCCTTTATTTAAAAGTTGGCACCACAAAATTCATCCTCTGAACGTACACAATTCAGTAGGTTGTGTAACCATCACCACTACCTAATTTCTGAATATTTTCACCACCTCCAAAAGAAGAAACCCCTATCTGCTAGTAGTTACTCTCCATTCCTTTCTCCCTGCAGCCCCTGGAAAACCCTCACCTACCTTTCACCTATGGATTTGCCTCTCCTGAGCATTTTACATACAGGGAATCGTATAAGAAGTGATCTTTTGTGTCTAGGGTCTGACACTCGGCATCATTTCCCAAGATTCACCCACAGGCAGCATGCATTTTGAATACACACTTTGCTGCTTGTGCCAAATGGTCACTGGCTTTTTTGGACCTCGCATGAGGCCCCACAGGGTCTAGGCTCCCAGCCAGCAATCCTGCTGGATGCAATCTGAGCACTTCGGGATGAGCATTCTGTGCTCAGCACCCCTCCCCCGCTCTTTCAGCCTCTGTAACTCCAGAGGACCCCTGAGTAAACTATGCAAGGAAATCATGCATATGTCTCATTTCTCCCAGAGTTTATACCAAGACGACATGAGCTGCCGATCAGGGCTCTATAAAGCATTCTGAATCCAACAGAGAAGTGCAATGCATAAATGCAAAGAGAGAACCGTAATTCTTGCATTACACTGCTCGGGAGACTTCACGAAGGTAGACGGCTGTGCTCCTATCCAATTGCTTTCAAGCTTTCCATCAGGTCAAGTGCGTGCCATATATCTAACGAGAAGGCCCCCAGGTCACATTTCCGCTCCTTAAAGTGAATGCAGAGTTGAATGTGATCGCTGCGGCTATGATTGTTGTGGTTACTGTACATGTTATTGTGACTTTTTCGATAATCCAACAGCACGGAGAGCTTGCTATACATATGCCGGGCTCAGGGCTAAATTCTGGATTTACGTGATCTTACTGGGTCCTCCAAAAACCTCTACGCCACAGGTGGTGTGAGGCTCAGACGCATTTTTTTCAGATGAGGAAATGGACACTCAGAGAAGGAAGCTACTCTGCGGAATGGTCGCAGAGCTAGAAAGTACAAAACAGGGACCGCGTCTGCAGAACAAGCTCTTTGGGTGTCTTTTCCACCTGACTCCTTGATGCGCCTGACAAATGCCCCTGACATGTGGCCACCCAGTGCTGGGCCTGGGGTGGGGAGTGGGGGAGCCGCTGCCTCCCACTTGGCCTCCCCTCCCTCTTGCGCTCCAGCCCCTCACATCAGTGCTTATTATTTGGCATAAATCCGCCCCCCAATTACATGAATGCCACAGCCACGAACACTTGTAATTAAAACTGGGACTGACATCCTGAAAGTGTGTTCCCTTCCCCAACCCTCTTTGTCCTGCAAAGATATTATTGGAAAGAGAATGAACAATTGTCGGGAACATATGCTTTCGGAATATAATGGGGCTCGGCTCCTAGGAGGACAGGCTATAAAAGGGCGCTGGGACAAAATTTAAAGTAGACAGCTTTATTTACTAGCTACTGGGGCATGTCCAAGGAATTACGGAGAAGCCAATAGGCTTGACACCAGCCGGGGCGCAGTGGGACAGATTGCCAGAAGGTTCTCTCACTCCCTCAACTGCCCCCTCACGGGCCTCAGAGAGCTTTCCATAAGCTGCCCACGTGTCCCAGGCACTGCCACCCGGGATCACTAGGAACTGGTGCCAGCCTCGAGCTCCAGCCCCTCCCTCTCCTCTCCCACTTCATCCTCCAGCAAGAGCGGAGGGCTTGGTGCTCCCTGGCCTTTGTGCTCACGGTTGCTCTGTCTAGAGGGTACCTGCCACCCCCACTCTCTGTCTTGGCCTGTCCCTCCTCTATTCATGTGTCAAAGCTGATCCATGACAATTGTTGTCATTTACTGAGCACTGACTCTGCACCTGTGTCACCCGGGTGACGCTGGCTCCAGGAAACTTCCTCCTGCCTCTCTGTCCTGGCACCTGTCACCAATTCCTTCCCACCTATTTATTTATGTATTTATTTATTGGAGGCATATGGAAGTTTCCACACCAGGGATGGAATCTGAGCTGCAGCTGAGACCAATACCACAGCTGCAGCAACACTGGATCCTTAACCCATGGTGCCTCAGTGGGAACTCCCCCCGCCCCTCTCCGACTTTGCTATAAAAGAACAAGCACAAACTAGAGTGCCCTGGGTATGAGTCTAGAGAGAGGGTGTGCTGAGCCAGCCAAAATATTACTTTGTATTTTCATTAACCCCTGAACTGAAGCTTCTGTTTCCTCCATTTAGGCAACAAATGTCTGTGACACCTGAAGCATCTGTGAGTCCGTCACAGTAGAAACCATGCTACTTTCGTATGACCTGGGAGGGGTAGCCCACATCTCAACATGTCTTGTTCAACCACTCCTTTGATAACCACCAGTTCGTGGAGTCACCGAGGGCAGTGTCCTCCAGTGGGTTAGTTGGACTGTCTCTTGCTAGATGGCCCTTTCAATGTTTGGATGCCCAATCCTTCAATGCAGCTGGTTTCCTTTGTGGTCTTGTGCAGTTTATTCTCCGCATTTAAAGACATTATTCTGAAAAGGAGGCTATCGGTTCTACTAGGTGCCCCTAAGATCTGTGGCAAAGGAAGATGACAATCCTTGAGAGACGTGTGAGCTCCAGACCAGGGGCGGGTCTCTCGGCTGTGCATTCTGCATCCATCGCCCTGGTGCCACGAGGTGCTTAAATATTCCAAGAATGGTGATCCAAGGAAAGCAACGTGCCTAAAAACGGTTTTGCCCTACACAGATCTGTAGGATAGCTTTTCATTGTCTTTACAGATACATCACTCACTCACTCTCTCATTCATTCATTCATTCACCCATTCATCAAATACAGGCTTAACTGAACTTCTGCAGGTTCGGTTCCAGACCTGTGCAATAAAGCAAATATCACAATCATGCAAATCGCATGCAGTTTTTGATTTCCCAGTGCATATGGGAAAATTATGTTTATACTATACACTGTAGTCTATTAAGCAGGCAATAGCATTAGGCTTAAAAAGGCAATGTACACACCTTAATTTTAAAAATACTTTACTCCAAAAAAAATGCTAACCATCATCCGACAATGCATGGTTCCCAGACACCTGCAATTTGTAAAAAATTCAGTACCTTCCAAGCATAGTAAAACCAAACACAATAACATGAGGGCTGCCTACACATGATAAAAGCCTTCAATGCGCCAAGCACTGGACTAGCATTAGAGATACATCTTGGAACGAGAACAAGAAAACCAGGTTCGGCCTTCCCAGAGAATAACTTTCTGAGCTTTTTGTACCCTACTGCTCTCCTATCCATGCCGAACAACTTGGGGTGACCCATTTAGTGGCCCACCATTTGACGTTAACGATCCCCTTAGCTCCCTGTCAAGGTAAGCTCATTAACATGTCTTTCACTTAAAAACAAATCTAAACGGCAGGCAGCCAGCTTTTTATACTTTTGTGGAAGAATGAAACACACTAGACATCAAGGTAGCTCCTTCTTTTCTGAGATTCCAAAATGGCGCGCACAAAGAAGAATCCACGGACCACAAGGGAAGACCCTTCCCTCGTACTTGCCTGTAGATTTACATGACCTGTAGCCCTGTCTCCTCTTTAGACCCTTGACTTTATTACCTTATTTGTCTGGAATGTTCCCCTGCCAATCTCCCTTTTTCTACCCAGCAAACTTGAACAATGATTTACTAATAAGAGTAGGATGCTAATAATAGCTAATGGCAGTAGATCACTTTCCACTGTCTGGCCTGATTTTTACACTGTGCTTGTATGACTGAGGCATTTAAGCCTGTTGGTGGCTACTGTTATCATCCCCATTTCATAGATAAAGAAACTGAGGCACAAAGAGATCAAGTTATTGGTCATGGTCACGCAGCTAGTGAGGGGAGGGGCAGGTGTTCACTGGTTGTTTCCCAAATACCACATGCAAATGCATACTGCAAATGCAGTAAGAAAGGCAGGTCTGGGTCCCAGACGAGTAATGTTAGTGACTAGTCCTCTCCTTGGTGGGGCTCAGTATAGACAAGTGGAAGGCTAACCAACCTTGACTATATGCTTGGTATAGGCAGAATGACCCTATGAATTAAGAGTGTTCACTCTTGTTAGATATAGGCGACCATTATGGATCAGAGAGGTTGCCTAACTTGCCTAAAACTACCAGCTGGTTAGATGTGGAACCGAGTATTGATTCTGATGCAGCAAGTATGAGCCTTCTAACTTTTCTCTTTCTCTTTCCACCTGACCACTAGCCAAGAGCTAGAGTCTGCTCTGTGCACCTGCTTACACAACGGCGCCCTTAGAAAGCACAGTCTCCCTCCATAGCAAAAACAAACAAACAAACAAACAAGCCTATCAAAAAATGGGCAGAAGATCTAAACAGACAGTTCTCCAAAGAAGACATACAGATGGCCGAGAAACACATGAAAAGATGTTCAACGTCACTCATTATTAGTGAGATGCAAATCAAAACCACGATGAGGTACCACCTTACACCAGCCAGAATGGCCATCATCCAAAAGTCTACAGACAATAAGTGCTGGAGAGGGTGTGGAGAAAAAGGAACACTAGTACACTGTTGGTGGGATTGTCAATTGGTGCAACCACTGTGGAAAGCAGTATGGAGATTCCTCAGAAAACTAAATACAGAACTACCAGTTGATCCAGCAATCCCACTCCTGGGCATCTATCCAGAGAAAACCACGACTCGCAAAGACACATGTAGTCCAATGTTCACTGCAGCGCTATTTACAATAGCCAAAACATGGAAACAAGCTAAATGTCCATTGACAGAGGAGTGGATCCAGAAGAAGTGGTACATATACACAATGGAATATTACTCAGCCATGAAAAAGAACGAAATACCAGCATTTTTTGGCAACATGGATAGACCTAGAAACGATCATGCTAAGTGAAGTCAGCCATACAGTGAGACACCAACATCAAATGCTTTCACTGACATGTGGAATCTGAAAAAAGAACAGACTGAACTTCTTTGCAGAACAGATGCTGACTCACAGACTTTGAAAAACTTATGGTCTCCAGAGGAGACAGTTTGGGGGGTAGGGGGATGTGCTTGGGTTATAGGATGGAAATCCTGTGAAATCAGATTGTTATGATCATTATACAACTACAGATGTGATAAATTCATTTGAGTAACTAAAAAAATAAATAAAATTAAATTTAAAAAAAGAAAGCACAGTCCCCCTTGCTCATGCAATACACACAGGCCACTGGTTCCTGAGCACACAGATATGGAGGATGCCAGCTTTCTTTTCTTTTATTTTTCTCTTTTTTTTTTCCTCCCTAAAAGGGACTATTTTGAGTCTTGTGTCATTTCAACTTTTGATTTGGATATTTCCATCCCCCTTATTTGCATAATGAATCATACCACCCTTGGGTCTATGAGGAACACAAAAATTCAAAGCACTGTATTTAGCACATAACCATTGGCTGAAAATAGGAAAGACCCCAGTTGATAGGGCAGCAGAATCAATTGCTTGCTGGTTGATTTCATGTGGAGGAGGCAGCCCACATTGATTGGGTGAGCATTATATATTTGAAACAATCTCTTTGGCTTTGAAATGGTGGTGTCTTATAGACACGACCTCAATTCTGACAATTATCTATTTAATTGGATCAATACAGACAGCCCACTCCCCCAAGCCACTGATTCAATTAATCAGACCATTGTCAAATCTCTTCTCTTCTTGGGTCTCGGTAGACACAGACCAAGTGGCAATTTCTCCCAAGATAGGCATGGAAGTCAATAATCTGCTTTTGGGTAAAGTATCTGATCACTCACAAATTATACAAATCACATTGATTACTGACAAATCATAATGTTTACGGAGCACTATTTGGCTTTGGCTTTAGAGCATGACTAGGTATTTAATTAACAACTGTCAGATATAATTTACGCCATCATGATGACCAGAAAATGGTTGACTGTTGATTTTACATAGTACAGCAAACATTTGGAGACTACCTTGGTGAGGGCAAAGTGGGAGCTCAAGGCTGGACAATGAAATCAAATTTCTTTACCATGTTAAATCTGGAAGATTCCTGAAGGCCATGCTACCTCTGCCTCCCAGGAGGAATTGACATCTTTCTTTCCTAATGACCAATGAATTATATGACTGATTTTTGTTTCCCTCTTTGCTTTGACTACCAGGAAACTCAGAGCCCAATCTTGAGTCCAAACACATAACATTTTTTCATTCTTCAGGCAACAAATATGCACTTTGCTGTATTTTATCTGGTTTTTATTTTCACATGTATTGCATTACATCTTGGCTATTAACCCTCTAGTCTAGGTGTCAGCAAATTATGGCTTACAGGCTGAATGCGGCTCACCAGCCTATTTATTATAGTCCAACCGTGATTTGCTAAGCAAGTGAGGGGGTGGAAATATCCAAATCAAAGCATGCCAAAACAAAAGACTCAAAGGCTTTTACCACACATTTTTGTTTTTTTTTTTTTTACAAAAACAAACAACAATCACAAGAAGAATATAATGTCATATCACGTGAAATTCAAATTTCAGTGTCCATCAGTAGCTTTATTGGAACAGAGTTTTACCTTCTAATTGATGCATGGCTATGTTTACAATGCCAGGGCAGCGTTGAGCAGTTTCAACAAAGATCAGATGGCCTGCCAAATCTGGAATATTTGCTATCTGGCTCTTTACAGAAGCACTTTGCTGAACTCTGCCCTAGGCCACCTCCAGTTTTGGGGGACCAGGCGTAGGACAGATGGATAGCTACCTAGCTAAATAATCCAGAGGTAAATTACCAGCTCAACCCGTGGATGACGTCAGTGTCTAGGTTATCCCTTCCGATTAGCTTTGGAAGTCATTTCCTCCAGGGGATCCAAACTCCGTGTCTCTGAGAAGAAGTGCCACGTCCCAAGAAACACACAACTCACTGTACCCACTTCCCGAGTACAGAGGGTAGACACTTTGGTCACTCCAAATCTCACAGGGAAGGTGACAGTTCCAGAAGGCGCATGGGCCAAAGGAGGAGTCAGACAGTGGCGACTGGGGCTCAGTGGGGATGAAGACAAGGGAGCAGGGAAATGGGAGTATGAGCCATTGGCGAAATGAGCCCACTGATGGGCACGGCCCTAAAGAAGGGCCACAGTAACTGAATCGAGTTCAACAGTGCAAGGGCCAATTGCGGAAAAGATAAAATAAGGAGAGAGGATGAGACCAGATATAAAGACCAGAATTGGGGGCTTTCCTGAAAGTCAGGTCATGTGACCTGTACCTCATCTAAAAAGGAGGAGGGGAGGTCGTTTTCTAAGAATGACCTGGTGTGTGTGGGGGGGTCAAGGTGGGCCTGGAGGCTTGGGAAGATCAGAAACGGGAAGCTCTCGGTCATGGGAAAGACCCTGAACGTGAGCTGGGAAGAGGGTTCAGGGAGCAATAACCTCCTGGTTGTGACAGCTCTGCTTCTCCCTGGGTGGGGGGTGGGGGGAGGCGACAGCAGCTTCAATCACAGAGGGAAGACACAATCCCTCCTATGTCATTACACTCAATGGGGCAGGAGGTGGGGCGGAAACTTTCACACCCTGCTTTCTTTCTCAGGGCCTTTCGAGGTCATGTTTAGCTTAATCAGGTTTCAAAAGACCGCTGGGAGCTGGGAAGCACCTTGTGGTGTGTTGGGTTTCCAACGCTTGCTGTAGATGAGGGTACCGAACCCGCCCAGCAGCCAGGGAGCCGAGCTGAGCCTCTTCTCTGGCTGCCTGCGCGGCTACCTCTGAGAAAAGGTACTGCTCACTGGGCGGAAGATAGATAAAGAAGTCCAGGTCTACTGCACTGGTGATGCAGCCGACACTCAGGCTAACTCTAAAATCAGCAAGGCCACCTGCAAGAAGAACACAGGTGCTATTTTCCAAAGTAGGGGAAAGGAAGTTCAAGGAAAGTCAGATAACTTGCTGTAGATGACACAGCTGAAGACCATGGCAAAACTAGAACTTTGAAGTTAAAGCCTGACCCCAAAGTCTTGCTCCTTCTCCTTAGCTCCAGGGCCCATGAAGTCAGATGCCTTATGGGATCCATTCCTTGTTCTCTCTCCAAGGTCTAAGTCTATACATCCAGGGTCTAGGTCAATATCCAGAACACAGGAGAAACCTGGAGAAAGCATTGCACACTGCAACAATCCAACAGCAAGGATCACAGACTCATGGACAGAAGCATCCCCTGTCCTCTCATCCATCAAACTGTGGGGAAGAGAGGTTCAGGATGACCGCAGGTCAAAGAGGAAGCACCTCTCCCGTGACACTCAGTCATCGGTTTTCTGCTTCCCTGTGTTTGGTCGCTTGGAGGTACCTCTGTTTGGTGGATACACCTTCTTCCCGCGCATCATGGAGCACCACAACCTCCCCCTGGGTGTGGCTCTGGTAATTCACTACTTAAAAGCTGGTTGCAACAGTTCATGCAAAATAAGTCCTTGTGAAAGAGCATCGGATAAACGCCTGCTGAACCCAAGGAGGAACCAGAAAGGCATAACAGTGCAAGCGGGGGCCTTGGACTCCGACAAAACTGGCTTGCAACCCATTTGCTAGCTGTGCACTCTTGGAAGAGTGGTTTAATTTCTGTGCCTGAGTTCTTCCACCTCTAGACTCGTCTGCTTTGAAGGAAAAGGCAGTAAAGCGCGACCAATAACGTGAGCAAAGTGGAGGGAATCCGGCAGTTGCTCAAAAAGCAGTGGCTGGGGAGTGGGTTGTTTTTGCCAAGTCGGGGCTGCTCCAGGTGAAAACATCTGTGGGTTTGCAAACCATAGAAGGATTCTCAGCCACTTTTGGATTCCCGGAGCCCAGCAGAGCAACATTTACATTTTTTCAAACCATGGAAAATTGAGGGATCATCCAGGAAAACCTAGACATCTTGAGAAAATTTAAAGGCTCCAAAGTGTTTTTCTGTTTGGGGACAATAGAAAACAGGAAAACATTAATAACATGTCCGTGCCCAGCTCCCCAGGAAAGCATCTTTCGGTATTCGTCATGACCCCGGTGCAACGCTCCCCAGCTCAAAGTGTCATAACAACCCCTCCCAGGACCACTGTCTCGGGCAGATGTTGAAAACCTTTCAACGTTGACAAAACCCAGGGCCTTCCTGAAATAGGACCAAGCCTTCCCACACAGAGACCTTGCGCTCGGCCGCCTCCAAGACCCAACTAGAGCCCGAAGTGAAGAAACGCAGGGCGATGGCTCAGCTCCCCAGCAGCTCTCGGAAATTGACAGCCTGTAAATTACTGCCTGGGAAGCATATCGCATGCCAGCCGACACAAGGAGAGGAAAAGATCCTTCCATAGCATGCGATAGCCTGTCCTCTCCTGGCAGAGGGTGTTTCTGGCGATGGGGCCATTGGACCCCCAAACCCAATGAAAAATATGTGATGAGAAACACCAGGGAGGGAGGCAGTGTGAGAGAGAGGAGGGAGAGTAGAGAGAACGGCTGCCTTTCCCAGGTAGTAGGCAATTTGGCTAAAAAAATAAGAAGATATGAGATAATAAAAGTAACAAATGAACCTGCAATTGCTTTGCTTCCGGAAGCTCCCACCTGATTTCAGAGGGGTTCTCCAAGGCAACTTGGGTGGATTAATGGATCTGCAGGAGGCAAAAGCCAGTTCAGGGGTGGGGGGAGATCCAGGTGCCACAAGATTTAACCCTTGGCAACCTGGCAGAGGCTGGTATACCCAGGTGGGAACCAGGGTCAGAAGAGCTGTGTCTGGTCCTATGTGGACATGATGCGATGGGACGGATGACTGAGCTTTGAGCAGCTGGCTGGATACCTTGCATTTAAGTCAAGGCAAGTACGCAGAAAAAGAGGAAGGGAAGAAAACGACAACTCCAGGAAAGATGAAAAGGGTTATCGGGGGTGAAGAGGGACAAGGCAGAGGTAGGAGCGCTTCTCTGGGGTTGGGCACGTCACCTCCCCATTCGCTGCTCCCAGAAGAACCCAACTGCTGATTGGACTGAGATGAGGACAGGTAAGGATCACAGAGGGATGCATAGGTGTGGGCCTCTCCCTGCACGCCAGGGGCAGGGACCCCTGAAGGTGGGGCCAGGAGAAGATGCTGGGGCAGACGTGGACCGTGGAGAGGAGTTTATGGAGGGTACCCTCGTTACACCTTCCTTCGGCCAGGCTGACAGAGGAACCCAGTCTGCCATGGGCTACCTGGGGAGAGGCTGTGACCTGGAGGAAAAGAGAACCGTGAGCTGGATACCTGCCTTCTGCATTTCAGGTGACGGTAGGCCACTGGGAAGGAGAAATGAAGCTTTACCTCTTGCCTTGGAGAACCTGCAGCCTCCGCACAGGCTGTTCCCTCTGCCTGGACATCCCGCGCCTCCCCGATCACGCCCACCATCACGCACGAACCTCGGCCACCTCTCAGCCCGGAGCCGCACTGCCCAAGACAGAGGCTGCTAGTCACATGTGGCTCTTTCAATTGATTACAATGTAATACAAGTTAGGTTCAGGCGCTCAGTGGCATAAGCCACATGCCAAGTGTTCCAGAGCAGCAAGCAGTGGCTGTATCGGATGGTACAGCGAAAGAAAGACACCCATCGCTGCAGAAAGTGCCATGTTGCACAGAGCACGGCAAGCCTAAGCCTCCTAACTGGGATCACGGACGCCAGCCTTGGCCGTGATGGTTTCTTCTCAACACAGTAGCCAGAGGGTCCCCTGAACTCTTCGGAAATGCCAAGGTCATGGGGATGAGACAAGAGCAGAAAGACCGATCCAGGGTAAGGGACACTACACACGATGTGATTCTCAATTGGATTCTGGAGCCCAAAGCAACCAGAGCGATCAAGGACACCTGGGGAAATGTGAACACAGACGGCATGTGAGACAGTCATCTTGGAAGAGCGTTAATTTTCCTGGGCGCGATAACGGTATCGAGGATGTGAAACAATCAGGCAGGAGAAGGTCTTTATTCTTAGAAGACGGCTGCTGAGGAACTGCCAGGATGTCTGTAACTTTTATTTATTTCTCTTTCTTTTCTTTCCTTTTCTTGTCTTGTCTTTTTGTCTTTTCTAAGGCCGCACCTGCGGCATATGGAGGTTCCCAGCCTAGGGGTTGAATCGGAGCTGTAGCCGCCAGCCTACACCAGAGCCACAGCAACACAGGATCCGAGCCACATCTGCGACCTACACCACAGCTCAAGGCGATGCTGGATCCTTAACCCACTGAGCAAGGCCAGGGATCGAATCCACAACCTCATGGTTCCTAGTCGGATTCGTTAACCACTGCGCCATGATGGGAACTCTGATGTCTGTAACTTTTAGATGATTGGAAGAAAAGTGTGGATGTGTGTACACGTATATACATATGGAACCGCATATACCAGCTATAAATATATGTCAACATATATGGAACAATAATATCCCCAACAAGAGAAACCTAAAAAGCATGTAAAGACATAATCATTATACATTTGTGTAGAGACATAAAGGTGGCAAAATGGGAGTTCCTGCTATGGCTCTGCAGTAATAAACTTGACTAGTATCTCTGAGGTTGCGGGTTCGATCCCTGGCTGCGCTCAGTGAGTTAAGGATCCTGTGTTGCCGTGAGCAGTGGTGTAGGTCATGGACGCGGCTTGGATCTGGAGTCGCTGTGGCTGTGGTGTCGGCTGGCATCTACAGCTCTGATTTAACCCCTAGCTTGGGAACTTCCATATGCCATGGGTGTGGCCCTTAAAAAAAGAAAGAAAGAAAGAAAAAGAAAAAAGATGGCAAAAAGGTAGAAACGGGACCCTGTCACTCTCCTACTGGGGGGCCTCCTGTGCTTGCCCATTGCTCTCCAAGTCACACACAGTGCAGCCCCGCCCTCGCTGCCTCCAACTCCCCCACTCCTGCCATACCAGCCACCACACTGTCCCTCCCACACCTCAGGCCTGCTCCCCACCAGGGCCCTGGTGTCCATGGGTCCCTCTGTCTTCCCTGCAAGGAATCCCAGCCACCCCCACCTGCAGGGGCGGCTTCCCCATGTCCTTCCAGCCATTGCCCCGCCTCCCTTCTCCCCGACCACCTTGTAAGACAGTCAGTGCCGCTCAAATTCCCGTCTCCTCCTCGATTTATTTCCTTCCGAGAGTCACTGGTTCCTCATCTACTCTTTCATGTGTATTAATTGTCTGTTTCTTTGCCCTACGCTGACAAGGCAGGGGCTCAAACCTACTCTGTCCTCTGGAGGGTGCCCAGGACCTAGAACCATGCCCCCATCACGCAGGGCCCTGCTCCTTCACCTCATCTGCAAATGCAGTCCTGTGATCTCCCACCTCCCTGTCTAATCGCACTCTCTGAGCCTGTCCCCCGAGGCCCTGGCACCCTGCTCTGGGCCCACGCAGCTCTCGGACGTGACTGCCCCTCTCATCTTGGACTTTCTGCTCATCCCGGAGTCCCCAGCTCCTCAGTCCTGCCCGGCACCCAGCAGATGCTCCGAAAACCTTTGTGGAAGCTCTGTGGGGCTGGGTCGGCCTTTTCAGGGAGGGCAGCTTGCTTAGTGTTCATCGTGCAGGAACCCCGCTATTCTCCCACTCCATCTGCTTCTGAAGAGGATGCTGAGGTTCAGGGAGGCTCAATGACTTGTCCAAGGTCACAGGGTCATGGACAAACTACTAAATCCCTCTCTTAACCCGATGAATGCCAAGTCTCAGTCGGCTCAGGCCTGTCTCCCACAACCTTCCCAGGCGGGGTCCCGACTCCCTGTTAGCCAGGATCTTGCGTGGACCTCTCCTCCAGAGCACGGACCCGGGGGGGCAGCATCATACTTCTTAAAGGAAAATGCGACTGATGTCTACCGCCAAAGCTCCCTGAAGCCAGGCTTCACGTTTCCTTTTTGCTGGTCACTCTCTGTCCCGTCCCCGGCCCAGGTCTTGGCCTCCAGAGAGAGGTGGGTGCATATCTGGTGCCTGGGTAGAAGGATCGAGCCCCCTGGAGCAGCAGCTCCAGCCACTCAGAATCTAGAAGCACAGCCCTCCCCCACTCATCTGCAGAGAGCAGGAGCATCTTTGAAGCTGTGATTCTCAAGGGCGCGGGTATCCGCATCGCATTCCCGCATGCGTGAAACAGCCCCAAGGGGTCCATGCAGCGAGAGGGCCTTTTGAGCAGCTTAGATGATCATCCCTTAAACCCGGAAAAGCAAGGTGGCTGCTGACACCACCTCAGCCAACTCCGTCCATCCCCCTAAATAACACCAGACTCGTGTGTCATCAAGTTAAAACATGTTTAAGGGTGAAGAAATCCAATCCGGAATCAGGATGATTGCATTAACGTCACGGAGCAGACTCGATACCTGGCCAAGGCGTCTCTTTGAGAAGGTCGGGGACATTTTTAGCTCGTCCCTCGGCGCGCGTGCTGCTCATTATACAAATATGGCTCCATTTAGAGGCCTTGGCATGTGTTCAGCTCCCTTCTGGTCTCTGGATGCAGATGGAAGCTCGGGGGGCTAGAGGACAGAGCCTGGGACAGGTGTGGTGATGGGCAGTTCTCCAGAGGCAGCAAACAGCAAGGTCAGTGCCTTTAGGTGAAGCCCAGGTAGGTGTGGGGGTCGAGGAGGAGGAGCACGACGGGGGTGCACCCTAGGGTTGGAAGCATGAGTCTGATGGATTCAGACCTGAATCCCAGCTGTCCTTCGGCAGCCGTGGGCAAGGTGCAAGATGCCTCTGAGTCTCAGTTTCAACATCAGTGACATGCGAATGTCACAGGCACGATTCCAAGATGATCCCCTGGACTTCTGCCTCCTAAAACACACCCCCTGAAGATTCTCTCACGTGAGGAAAGAGGATGGGACAGCCAGCTCCCATGGCGGGATGAGGCAATTCAACAAAGGTGGAAGGATTTTGCCCGTGGGCCTGAGGTTCTGAAGCTGTGGGCATCATCAAAACGGAGAGCGGCCTGGGTGGGCCAGACCTAATCAGGTGACCCCTGAAACGGGACAGAGCTCTCCGTGCAGAGAGAGATTAAGATGCTCCTGACCTTGAAGGAGCAAGTAAGTTGTCACGTTGTGACAGCGTCTACGGACGGGGCCATGTGGCAAGGACCTGAGAACAGCCTCTAGGAGCTGAAAGCAGAGCCCAGCTAACAGCCACCCACAATACGGCCTGTGTCAACTATGGCAGGATCTGAAAAGACCCTAGTCCTGGAAGACACTCTGATTTCAGCCTCCTGAGACCTCGCGCGGAAGACAAAGCTAGGCTGGGCCCGGACATCCGACCTGGAGAACCGTGAGATGATCAGTATGTTTGCCGTAAGCTCCTAACGGCAGGAATCAGTTACGCAGCAAGACTGAGCTGATACCAGGAAACTTATGCTCCTCCAGCCGTTATGAGGAATAACCTGCAGGCAGAATGCTTGGTAGAGAGCCTCAAATACTTCCCATGATGAATCAAGGGCAGATGCTGTTATAATTTACCTTCTCTATCACTAGTAGTAAAATGCTACGGTGTAAATAGCCTTTGCATCCCAGAAACACCCTCCCAGGTCCAGCCTGGCTCCGTCACTGGGCCGCTCTGGTACACTGGGCAGTTTGTGGAACTCTGTCCGCTGCCTCATCTGATACTGGTACCCACCGGGGTCACCTCCCTGTCGCTAACGCTGCACTGAGGTTTCAGGAGGCAAGACTTTCAAGATGCTCAGCCTACGTATTAAGGTTCAGAGATGGTGGCTGAAACTTGCCATCGCCGGGCCCAGAAACTGCCAACACTTCAAGGGCAGCGCCCCCACTGATTGAGAGATGGGAGTTTGATGATGTATATTCCCAAGAATAAAGCAATGGGGGCACTGAGGAAGAATGAGGCCCACGTGAAGTTTCCTTTAAGTATGGCAGGGTTTCCTGGGATGTATTTTCAGACAAGAAGGTGAACAGAAACATGAGGCCTTCGAGCAATCTTATCTAAGCTGATGGTGTCACCATTCCAGAGGATTTCCACAACAATATCCATTGTTCATTCGCTCATTCATTCATTCATTCATTCATGTGATGAGTGCCTAAAGTGTTCCAGGCTCCAGGAATGATGCTGGATCTTCAGCCCCAAGGCACTGAGCTCCGGATCCACGTCACCAGGGACCTGCTGGGCATCAGCCCTCACCTCAATCCCCAAACACCCAAACTCCAACGCTCTTTCCTCCCTCTGCTTCTCCGCCGCATCTCAGCTCACACCACCAGCCTCCATTCATCACCCGAGTTAGGGGCCTCGCATTCATCCCAAGGCCTCTGCTCCTCTTCCCCGCCCCCACCCCAGCAGGACCAGGTCCTGGCAACACTGAATCCTCAAGATCTCTTGAACTGGGGCCTCTCCACTCCGTCCGACAGCCCATCCTTAGCCAGACAGATTCACTTCCTATGGCTACTGTCACACATCATACAAACGGGATGTGTGATCTGTCACAGTGCCCTCTGATGAGTTCTAGAGGCCAGGAGGCCGAGGAAATCAGTTGCATGAGGCTAAAGTCAAGGTGTGGGCAGGGCTGCTTCCTTTTGGAGGTTCTTGGGGAGAATACCTTCCTTGGCCTTTTACAGCTTAGAGAGGCGCCTGAGTTCCTGGGCTGCCAACTCCTTCCTCGAATCGCGGCCACCTTTCACTTCTATGGTCACATTCCCAGTGCTGCACCAAATCTACCTCTGCCTCTATTATGAGGATGCTGCTGACGACACCTGGGCCCCCCAATCAGCTCCTCACCTCAAGATCCTGAGCTGACTCATGTTTACAAACCCCTTTCTGCGCAGCAAGGAACGTGCTTTCATCCCGGGGATCAGCACGTGGGTGCGCCTGGGGGCTATGACTCCGTTCGCCCTAAAAAGACCTTTCTCTCTCCCCTGCATCACTGTAGCAGCTACCAACCACCATCCTGGCTCCCGTTCTCCAGCACAGCCTATGGAGAGGAGTCAGGGAGTATTCTAAAGGCCTCAGGGCCACTCTCTTTGCTGTTCCTTCCATCCGGAACACCTTTCCCTGGTTCTCGACATGATAGCCCTTTTGTGCGGGTTCCTCAGGAGGTGTTCCCTGATCGTTTTACTTATGTACGTCCTCTCCACTATTATTCTCCATCACACGGCCTTTCCACCTTCATCCACACCACGGACACGTCCTGGCATTACTGCACTCGCTCACTGATTTCTCCGGGACCCGTCATGCTCCCTCGCACGTAGGTTTTGTGAGCCCAAGGCCTTGCCTGTGTCACTAACTGCTCTGTCCTCTCTGTGGACCCCGGAGCCTGGCAGGTGACAAGGTGCCCCCACAGAGGTCTTCATCCTGAACCCCAGGACCTGGGGTTATGTGAGGTCACACGGCCAAGGGGAAATCAGGGTGCAGATGGAGTTTTGGCTCCTCGTCAGCTGATGTTAAAATACAAAGATTATCCTGGATGACCTGGGGGCGGGGTGGGGGGGGGGCTGATGACATCACAAGGTGCCTAAAAGTGCACGAGGGACTCGGAACAGAGAGCCAGAAGGATGTCCGCGTGAGAAGGGCTGACCTGAGGGGCTTTGAAGATGGAAGAACAGGCCCTGAGCCAAGGGGGCGGCCTCAAGGAGGCCAAAAGGCATGAGAACAGATGTTCCCCCAGAGCCCCAGCAAGAACACCGCCTTGCCCACACCCTGATCTCAGCCCAGAAGGCTCGTGTTGGACTTCGGCCTCACAGAGAACTGTAAGGGAGCAGATCGGGGTCGTTTGAGCTGCGAAGTGTGCAAGAGCAAACTAACACAGTGCCCCACAAATACTCGGACGGAACAGTCTGTGCGCCGGGAAGCGCCAAGTATGGCCAGGAAGTACCAGAAGCTGGAAAGAAGCATGGGAGAATTCTCTCCTCGCATCTTCCGAGAGAACAGGGACCTGCCGACACCGTGACTGGGGACTTCTAGCCTCCCAGCTGGCCGATGATGCACTGCTGCTGTGCGAAGGCCCGTGCTTGGTGGCACTTTGTCACAGCAGCCCCAGGAAACACATACCAGCCCAGGCGATGGTCTGTGGCCACAGGTGACCTTGCATCTTGACTCTGCCCTTGGCTTGGGTAGTTAATGACACTGGGGAATCCTGCGTTCCTTCTCCTGCCATCGATCAGCAGGCGGCCTTGGACTTGGGCCTGAGACAGGCTCTTGAGGACCTCAGGCAGGGGCGGGAGGGCGCTGTTAGAAAGCCTCAGGTGAACGGGCAGAGGACAAGGTGGCGCTTGGGGCAAAGAGTGAGCCTCAGAGCCTGGCTGAGACTCAGTGTCCTTCCTCAGAGGGTGTGTTAAGCGTTCGCGGTGCCCACGAGCCCAGTACGGGGTCTGGCACCAAAAGGTCCGAGCTCGTGCTGTTTCCCCCTCCTGCCCCGTCCACCTCCCTTTGCTGTCACAAGTTCAAGGGAACACAGCAGCAATAACTTCCTGTTGAAACACAAGAGGCGACCTCTATAAGCACGAAGGCCAGAAATACACTGAAGAAATACACAACCCCAAACACCCCCCCACACACAAAAAAACCTCACAAATACTCAAGTCTCACCTAGGTGCGGGGCCCTCCAAACTTTAGGAAAACGTGAGTCCCTGCTGTGCCTTTTCATGACGTGCGGTACAGGGAGTCTCGCACTGAAGGCTAAATATAAAACTAAAACACACACAGCTGGACTTTCCAGTATTTTCAAAACACATTTAATACCTACCCAGGAAACTCCCAGAATCCAAGCAGCCCTCATTTTGCACCAGGATAAATAAAGTGGGTGGAACATATGGGCTTTAAAAAGGCACTGAAGAAGGAAGAGGAACGTACGAGTGCCGGGCACCCAGGGATCAGACCGTGGATGCGTGCCACGGTCACGCGGTGTCCTCTGCCACACCAGGGCTGTAACGGGAACCAGCAGACCCAGCTGGCGGGGGCTAACGCTCACCAGGTCTGCCTCTGACCACCGCCTTTCTGGCTCTGTTCTTATACTCCTGGACCCACAGAAAATGGATGTGACTCAAGTGTGCTGGGCAGACACGAGTGGGTTTTCTGTTATCCCAGGAATTCTCCCTGGAGGAGGCGGCATCCACGATACTGGTCCGTCATCCGGGATTGCTGGGTACTTTCACGCACTGGACAACGCTGTGTGCAGAGGCAGCTATGTGCTCGACGCAGCCTCTCTGTGCGCTGCGAAACAGCAGCGAGCCAGTCAAACAAAACCAGGGCCCGCCCGCATCTCTAGGAATCACCTGCCTCGGGTAGAGTGATCACAAAAGTAACAGCAGGCTGGGGTTGGTGATGTGCAGACGACCCTATAGGAGACCGAGGCGTGGTCAGGACGGGGAGCTCTGCAGTGTGGACAAGCTCTTCAAGAAGGTGAGACAGGAGGTGGGGGGCCAGCTTCCTCGACAAAGGGACGAGCAAAGTGCAAAGGCCACATGACAGCTCCTTTCACCCAGAGGCTGAGTCTATGCCCCTCCCGTTTAAATCCAGTGGTCTGGGGACTGCTTCGCCCAAAGGTGTAGAGTGGAAGTACAGCTGTGATGTCTGGGGCCAGGCCAGGAAAGCCACATAGCTTCGGCTGTGCTGCTGGAAAGGTGCCAGGCAGACATGAATGGGTTCTATGTCATCCCAGGAATTCTCCCTGGAGGAGGCGGCATCCACAATATGGGTCCACCATCCAGGACTGCTGGGTACTCTCAGTGCTTCATAGGAATCCAAGCATGCTGAGACCACCATGCTGGAGCCCAGCTGAGCCCACCCTTCCCACCAACCTGCCAAGGCCCTGGACACCTGGGAAAAGCCATCTCAGACCCTCGAGAGCAGCCCTCTCCCCGAAAGAACACCACCACGTGACACCCATCCATGGCTACATGGAACAGGAGACCCAACTAGCCAAGCGCTACGAAGAGTCCTAACCCAGAAAATCATGTGATCTGATCAAAGAGTCGCTGTTTCAAGCCAGCAAATTGTGGGCTTGAAACAGTTTGTTTCTTAGCCCTGGATGAGTGAAAGAGGCCCCACCCAGCTAATGGGAGGATGCAATGAGACCAGATATGTAAGGTTCCTGGCACAGAGCAGGCTCTCGGCATGAGTTAGAGCACGTCCCTGGGACAATAGACTTTGATTGCCTTTTGGTATCATTGCCTATTTTTACACTATGCTGCATTAAATCATAAATTACAAGCGGCTTATCCATGTCTGATTCTTACTGAGCATTTGGCTTTAATGGGCTCTCAACGTTAGAAAATGACACACATGTAAACTAGGGTGGTTTCTCTTTGCGCTCCTTTGAGGACGGTTCTAGAAGGAGGTTCTTCGGTGGGAAAGAGTGGGGTCTGGACTGCCTGGCGAGCCAGGCGTGCATGCCAGGAAGTTTTAAAATGATTTTCTGAGCACCAACATTTTTCTTTGCTAAACAGCATGCATTTTTGAGCTCGAATGCATTTCTGCATTAAGGAGAACAGGCAGTGTCCCTTGGTATGTTTCATCACGGAGTTATTTTTCAAATCAGCATCTCAAAGAGGGTGAAGGCGTGGGTGATGCTGAACACGTGTTTTTGGAGCCAGACTGGGTCTCAGTGTGAAGCCTGGATCTTCTGCTTACAGACAGAGAGAGCCCGGCACGTGGTCGAACTTTTCTAAACCTCGGTTTACTCCTCTGTGATATGGGAATAAACACGGTGCCTCGCTGCCGGTTTGCCTGTGAAGCTTAAATGAGCTGAGATTCATGAGGTGCATAAAAAAGACCTTGCCACAAAATGAGAGCTCCAAATAATTTATCTACTAATAATGGGCATTGCTAGTTCCGCTATGGCCAAGAGTTGTCAGATTTAGCAAATAAAAACATAAGACGCCTGATGACATTTGAATTCCAGATCAACAATGGATAACTTGTCAGTACAGCAGAGCCCCAGTATTCCACGGGGCAGACTTACCCTAACAGTCGTGCACTGTTCATCGGAGATTCAAATTTTACTGGGTGTCCTACCTCCATCCCTAGATTAGAATGCATGTTATTTATCACAACAGCCCATCCCTACAGCCTGGGTGCCGGGTTCCCCAGGACCCCTGATCACATTCTCCCCCTCATTTTCTCATCCTTAATAAAATCTTCCATCTCTTTGCTTCTCCCCTCCCGTCTCACTGTGGACTGTTGGTCAATAAGACAGGCCCAGAGGCTGCTCTAGAAAGACAAACCCTGTAACTCCTTCTGGAGTGACACCGCTGCAGTTATTACATAAGCAACTCCCTACTGCAGCGCCCTGAGCCTCTCTGCTGAGCGGCTGCCATTTGTACCGTTTCCAAGCTCCTGCTGCAAAGCCACCCCCACTCCCTCCTCATTCCCAGCTTCTCCCTTCGCATCTGAGGTCTGGCTCCACTTGAAGTCTCTCCCTTACCCTGGGCTCACTTTTTTTTTTTTTTCCCTGCGTAATATAGAGTAGTTTATTACATAAGTGATTTATCGCATGCACCTTCATGTATAAGGAGCAAAACTTGTTTAAAATAAATCCAACCGAGAGGATAATCTCTATGGGCAAAATGTACTCCGGCTTAATTTCTCTACTGGGTATTACACACTATATAATTGCCTTAAACAGAAGCTGCACACACAAATTTAGCTTGGCACCGGTATCTGGCTTTACAGAACACTCAAGTTACATGCTGGGTTTTGCTACAAATCCTTCACTTCACCAGCAGAAACTCCACAGCATCCCTTAAAGAAATAGTCAGCTTGACTCCCCCGCTGAGAAGGGGGGCTGTGGGAGGGCGCGGCTGATTGTGTGCTGCATTCCTGTGTCTTTGTCATGTCTCCCCAGCCTGGGTTGGGGACCCCAGCTTCACTCCTCATTCGGACATGTGTGCAGCGACGGAAAGTGGTGCTTCCTGGCTGACATGGGAGGTGGGGTACATGCTTCATTAAAGTTGACAGCGGCCTGTCCTTCTTCCTCCTGTGGATGAATTAATCAACAAGCTCCTGGCTTCATGGACTCACTCCTTCCTTCCTTCCCTCCTTCCGGCCACAGACACTGAGCTCCTCTTGGGCCTCGGGGCAGTGGTGGGCCCTGGGCTGTGGGAAGAACAGTGAACCACAAACCCCAGCCCTTATAGGGGTGACAGGGGGATGGGGGGGATGGGCATTAATTAAATAATCACACGTGTCAGTGCGCAATGCAACTGGTGACAGTGCCACGGGAACTCTGAGAGCCTCTGCAGGGGTGGGAGAAGAACTCCGCAAGGGAGAGGCTTTTAGGGGGAGCTTTTTGAGCTCCCTACGGCTGCTGTAACAGATTACCCAGGTTTGGCAACTTCAAACTACAAACTTATTTTCTTATAGTTCTGGGGTTCAGAAGTCTGGAACGGTCTCGCTGGGCTAAAGTCAACGTGTCGGCAGGGCTGTGTTCCCTCGTGGAAGCTCCGGGGAGGGATTCATTTCCCTGTCTCTTCCCGCTTCCTCGGCTCACAGCCCCTCCCTCCATCTTCAAAGAGGACACCATCAGGTCGCAAGTTCTTCATCCCGCCGTCTCTCGCCATGACTCGGTGGCCTCCTTGCGTCTCATGTAAGGAAACCTGTCATTACAGTGGGACCATCTGGATAATCCAGGAGGCTCTCCCCATCTCAAGGTCTGCTGAGGAGCCACTTTAATTCCATCTGCAGCATCAACTCCCCGTTGCTATGGGACCAGACACATCCACAGGGTGAGGGGGGGTCAGGAGGTGGGCATCTTCGGCGCCGTTATTCTAGTACAGATGGGATCCAGAGAGCGAGAAGGAGGAAGAAGAATATTCCAGGCAGAGGCAGAACCCTGTGAAGCAGGTGTTGGTGGCGGGCTGTGTGGACGCAGATGGGGAATGGAGAAAAGAGGGTGAGGGGCCTGGGGCTTACAGGGGGCTGGAGATGGGAGCAGAATCAAACCCTGGAGGACCTGGCTGGCCCATGAGGGATTCCAGGCTTCATGCTCAAAACACAAAGAAATCCTTTAAATATTCTGTCAGGGGATAAGATATGGTGTTGGACTGAAGCTAAGATCGTAGATGGCCTTGTTTTTCCACAAAGGGAAAAAAGTATGCCAATTAAACTTCGGCGTAATATGCTCTTATTCCTTAGACTTTTCTCTTTATACTTCCTCTATCTGAAAGAAGCCTTGGAGATTGAATTCGACCTCTATTTTTGTTACAGACACCTCTTTGGCATACACTGAAAATCTAAGAGGAGGAAAACAATGATACGGCATTCCTAAAATTTCTTCCCATGAAGCATCTCTCTCCTGCATAGCAGTTTAACTCTGAGTCATCGAAGCTCATATTTCTCCATGCACTTGCATCTTCTGTGCCATCGAAAGCCTGGGTGATGCAGCCTTTTTGAAAAGCATCTATTTTAAAAAAAGGAGAAGCACTGGCGCCGGGCTCTCAAGCTGGCTCTCCAATTATGCTGAGCGAATCTGCGTCTGCTTTTTCCACTTCCAGAATGTGGCTCAACCCGCTTGCCCCTCCACCCAGTGGCCCGCTGGTTCCTAGAGGGGTGAGGACTCCAGCATCGTCCAGGATTTCCTCTGATGCTGGTGACATGGACCCTGGCAGATTTGTTTACTGGCACTTTGGGTCTTTTTTCACGCAGAAGCAATGGCAAAACATCACTGCTGGCCACCTATGGGGGCCTTGGCGACATGCTCAGATTTCGGGGTCAGCGGGGGCTAAGAGAGAATAATTTCAGACATACACCCTAAGGTCAAAGATCAGACTGGTGCTTTCAAACGGCCCTGCAACTCAAGCAAAACTTGTCCCTGCATTTCAAGGGAGAGGTGGACAACCATTTATTAACTACAATTAAGGAGCCGTTCAGGGAGGCTGAGCCCTGTGCTCGGCACCTTCCTGCCCCATCGAGTCATCTAATCCTTACTGCAAATTAGGTAATCTAATCCTTACTGGAGGAAGGAGTTATTATTCTTGTACCCATTGTATGCACGAAGGAAGTGAGGCTTAACTAATAAACTAACTCATGTGTAGTGGAGCCAAGATTTGAGCTCAAAATGATGCTGGGTTAACCAGCATGCTTCACCACCTCCATTTCTATATTTCCATCCCAATCCCTCACTGGAAAAGTCTTTATAAGGACGAGTGTCTCGGAGTCCATTCCATACACACGAGTGCAGACCTTTTGTGCGGACAGCGGGCTCTGCTCTGGACCCGAGGACAAAGCATGAAAACCCACAGACCCTCAATGGAGAAGGCAGAGGGGTTGCCAGCCTGAAGGAGGAGAAAAGGAGAACGGACGTGCGTTTCCACACGGCGTGGGGCACAAGCGCAAGACAAAAATGTCCTGTCTTACGCACATTGTGCAATTCTTAAAAAAGAATTTTGGAGGTTAAACGTTAGGCTGCAAAACATGCAGAAATTCCCAGGAAGGTGGCGTGAAATCTGCGTAGAAAATCTATTCCGGGTTCCACCCGGTGCCCAGTTGACCTGACCGCTGGGCTCCTCCCTCAAGCCAGCCTGAATATTTCCTTCTACGGAAACAAAGACAGAAAAGGGTCTAGGAGGGCTGGGAAGGCAAGAAGTAACTACCTGTACAAACCCACCCGACCTCAGGCGTAGTGGGGTGAGCAGGAGCACAAGTCCATTTCCCAGGCACCAGTATACACACAGGCTGTCCCTCAGGTGAAGCCCAGAAAGAACAAAGGACCATAAAAGAGTAAAAATAAACTAAAAATCTGGAATTAGGAGGTCGGAGCCCATATGGACACAGAGATAATAGGGAACCTCTCCCTTAAAAAATTCTGTCGCAGGTACCAGGATGAGAATGAGAACAAAATCGAGCCATACATCTCCCAGGTGATCTAAACACAAAAGGCACTTTTTCTCCTGAACTGATCCTGGGGCGCTTTTCAGGAGATGACCGCATAACCATCAACTTTCTTGCTTAGGAGCATTCGCTTTGGAATCCTTGAAAATTCCATTTCGGTTTGGTTTGGGGTCTCTTGGTGAAGGAAGCAGGGATAGGGATCCTTCTTTGCCTCTCTCCCCGGAAGAAAGCACGGCCCCCCCAGCCCCGCCACCCACACAAACCCCTTGAACATATGTCTGTGCTGAGAAGCGGAAGATTGGAGAAACAGATGGCATAATGACTTCAGAATCCGACAGCCAGCTCCGTGGCGGTGCTGTCGGCAGGCAGGACTTGCCAGGGACGCACATCCGAGCGAGGGGCTGCCAAGGAGAACAGACCCACGCCTCGCCCTCCCATCCGCGTGAGATGCTGGTGTTTGAAAACAAGCAAGACGCGTTTTGCAGGAGCAGCAAGTGACGATGCCGCTCTGCAGCATTTAGGGCGCATATGTTGCAGACGGGGAAATATTTTGCAAGCAGTGGCTCTATAAACAGTGCCTACTTTGGGTGTTTTCCATACCGGGCAGGTGGGGAGCAGGAAGGGAACAGCCTGGAGAACTGCAGAGCAACCTGTTTTCATGGGCTGTTTACTTTCTTTGACTGTACCTGTCGGTCCGTTTCAGCTTGGCTCACGTTTGGGGATTGTGAAACACATGGGAATCTCCCTGAATCAACACAATCTCAATTCTAATTCAACTAGCGCCGTCCACGGACTGCCATCGCTCAAGTGTCCCTCCTTCCACAATCCTTAGAGAGAATGGGCAGGTGTGGGGAGAGGCAAAAAGAGAACCTGAAGCTGCTAACTATGGATCCTGACCCGTGAGTCTGGTCGGTCCCCTGATACGCACCTAACACTGGCATCGGGTCACTGCAGACTCAGCAGGGTTACAGGTGGGGCAGTTGGGGGTCAAGGGTAATCAAAAATCGGGATAACGTTAACAGGACTTGGAAGAGGCGAGCCTGGCCTTGGAGTAGAACTCCGCCGTGGGCCTTTCTGCTTCATTCTTCTGCTTGGCCCTTTCTACGAAGGGAGAAAGAACATACACCTGCTACCCAAACCTACCCAAACCGTAAGGCAAGATGTGCCTTTTAGGAAACCATCAGCTGCTAAGGGGTCTATTGTATTATCAGCAAATGTCCCTGTCAAGGTGACCTTATCTATCCACAACTCTTCAACGTTTCCAGATGGAGATTGATTTAAAGAGAGTTTTCTATCTAAAAAAAAAAAAAAATCTATGCATGAGTGGACTTCCCTCGAAGGGGCCACATTCTCATTTCATTTTGTCCCAACAACTTTTGGGATCTGGACTTTGCATCGCCAGTCTTCTCCTCCTACAGTGAAATGAAAATGTCATTTGCTCGAAGCCACTGTTTAAGGCGCTGCCAGGCTGCATCGCCCTGCAATCCACGGCCATCTCGTTAATAAATTAACCCAACTGTCAGAGATGTATAAATGCAAAATCATTTGGAAACGGTCCCATTTAAGATCACATCATCTCCAAAATCTACTGCAACATTTTATAATTCCTTCAGGCCACCTCGGGGTCTCCTTTACACTTGCAACGGTGCCCCTTTCAATTTGCATTTAAAAGACGGTAAATCGCAGGCTTCATAAACATTTTTATAGTGATTTATTGAAGCCCGGGATGCCACTGCTGTTCTTCACACTTTAGCAATCCTGAGAATCACATGCTGGCTGTATATGCAGTCTCTATGTCCCCATAAACCACACAGGAACGAGCTGGGCTGGCACTTGATCATTTTCTTCTTCTTTCGCTCTTTTTTTTAAAGACAGCGGCCACCGTATTTATCTCCCACTTAGGAAAAAAGCTCATTTTCATCAGCCTCCAAGTCCCGATTCCTTGGTTCCGGAACAGACAAAGAACTTGGCTGCCACTGAACGTCACGAAGGAGTCATCCTCCATCGCTGAGAAACCAGCAAGAAGACGTTTTTTAAAAAGGGAGCCTTTCTTTTCACCTTCCCACTCTGTGCCCAGGAGAGCGGTCCCCGCGCACCCTCCTCTGGGGTGGGTTCCAGAGGAAGAGGAAGTCGGGCAACGCTCAGGCCAGCCACTGTACCTCTAGATACCTGGGTCCCTCTCGCCTGCTAAAAACTTAGAGCCAAGGACTGGACATGGGCTTCAAAAGCTCTTCTGTGAAAATAATGTGAGCAGAGAGACACTGAGGTCGGGACACACTCGCATGACTTTCTGGCCAGCTAAGCCACAAAAGGAGAGGCGCAGAGCGAAGACAAACTGTTTATCTAAGGGGCAGAGTGAACTCCTGGCATCCTTTTTACCAGGGGGACGCGATCCTTCGCTGAGCATGAAGCAAAAGGAGAGAGACTGGGAGGAAAAAGAGGAAAGAATAAAAGAAACAGAAAGGAAAAAAAAAAAAAAAAAAAGCTTGAACCTTATTTGCCCTTCCAGTGTCCAGAAGGGAGTATTTCTTTCCACCTTTTTCACATTATAATAATGGCTTCACAGCTCCTGAAAAGGGCCCTGGCGCACTGGCAAATGGTGCATGACAGGGCGAAACCCTGGGCTTTGTCGCACCAGCTCCGCTCCAGAGAAAGTCCTCCTCTGCCTTCGTTTCCCTGCCATTAACTGAGATGAAATGAGTTTTCCCCTCTTTTGATTCCACCCCCCGCTGCCTATTACCGTGTGACGCGACTGGGCTTCCGGGCCCCATTATTTCACCGAGGATCCTTTTATTCTGGTTTGGGAGTCCGCGCCTGCAAGGTTATCTGTGTGCAGAGCGTCGTGCGGTCCCCGCATTCATTTTTGAAATCTGATCTCATTGATAAGAACAAGACCGTTCGCATTGCATTTGTCAGATAAGGAGCTCGGGTGCCGGAGTCATAATTTTTTGACTTCACTCAGGGCTCCCTGTTAAAATACGCCGAACGATAAAAATGCAAGTATTATAAAAATAACCTTTGTATCCAAAGTGTTGTCCTATCTCCTCTTTCTTTCTCTGCCTCTTCTCCTTCGTCTTTTTTTAAATAAGAGCACATCCCGCCCTTGTCTACCTCCTCACAGTCAGGTGCCAGGTACAATTTTTACGCTTCTATTTCAAATGGTCTTGCCACCCCCAGGGCCAGCCTTGGGCAGGCAGGAAGAAGGAAAGAAAGTAAAACAACAACAAACAAGAGGGTTAACAAGGAAAGAATCAACCGCACGCAGTTTGTCTGAAAGGGGTTTTGATTCATTTCCCTCCGAGGGTCTACCCCACGTGGGGAAAGCAGGTATCCTGATCCTGAGAAGGGAACGAATCGGATCCATGGGTGCTTGGTCCCTGGAGCAGAGTCAGAGAACATTTAAAGATCAGGGTCCTATGTCCCTGGTTCTGCAGGACAGACTTCTGCCCAGGGAACAGCGGGGTATTGTTCCCTCCAGGGAAGCGGCCAAACATACGGCGTGTAACACCCCACCCGCCCCAGACCTGAACGGGGAGTAGGAGGGGCTGGCCGCCTCCACCCCTGAAAACAGCCTTCTGATGCCATCAGAGCCGCCCCCCACCCCCAGCAAAGGCCCCCCACCAGGGGGGCCTGGAGGTGGCCACGGAGCCCGGCGATCGCCTTATAGAAATATGAGCACCAGGCAGAGGGCGGGAGCCCCACGTGTGTCTCCATCCCCCCTGGGGTGGCAGCCACACAAAGACGCCGGTGACAAAACTAGGAGACAGCCCGTGGGCTTCCGAGCGGCGTGCCAAGCCGCCTGGCGCAAGGTCCTGTCCCTGTCCCTGTCCGGGCCCCGTACACCCGGGCCTGCAGCTGATAACACTGTAATAGTCCTCCTTTGAGGACAGAGGCTCCCGCGTGCTGATTAGTCATTTATCACACCTGGCAGCCCTGCTGAACTATAATTACTCTTCTCTTATCCTGCCGCGCTGTCATGTCCGAGAGGAGAGGCGAGGCAGAGTCCCCAGTTAATGACACATTACCCTCTTGACAAGCACTTAAAGGTTTTATTGTAAATATTCAAGATATAACACATCCGAGATTCCCTTTTTAATTATAAAAAGCAATTTCAGGGCCTTCCTTCCCTGGCCGCCCCTCCCCACCCCCCCACCCCAGCCCCAAATAGTAAAGTTTCGGGCGCCTTATCCTCCCTGCTTTACCGCAAACAAACTGATATTCCCTTTGTCACGGAAACGCATTGCTACAAGTTAACTCAGTATCTCGCCGCAATTATCGGACATATTGCCTATGAAATTGGTAATTTAAACACACATCGCCTTTCCACAAAAGTTAAATTTCCGCCCCGAAAGAAGGGGAAAATGTGCATTTATATGAAAAATTATATATGAAAAAAAGCCGAAAATGCAGCATAAATAGTCCGGTTTTCCTCATCGGAAAGAGAGGGAGGAAGTCACTGAATGATTTTTTTTTTTTTTTTCAAGATGAGACTAACTGAGGTTAAAAAAAATATATGGGTACGTATTTTCTTCATCAGCTAAAAAACTGGAAATTTGTGGGTCGTTAAATCCTGATTGCCTGCTTATACGGTTTGGGGAGAAAGCCAACTGGGCATTCAGTGACTCCGGGGGCTATTTTTATCCCTCAAGGAGCATCCAGAGGACATGTCCCTGGTGGCAAGGGGGACCCTGGCAGAACCGTTTCCTCCTGCCACCTTCCAGATGATTTGTGTGTGTGGGGGGGGCGGATCTTTCTGCTCTGTGTGCCCTGTTAGTTAGGCTTGAGGCTGCCGTGGACCAACTTTGCTAAGAGTCATGAGGCTGGAGAGCTGACGATAATAAAACCCTTCTCTCTGCTGGAAGAAAAACCCCATGCAGACGCACATAACCACACCACGCTCCCACCTGAAGCCACAGCTGGTGTACAAAGAGCTCGCCTGAGCCCTGAGGATGCTACCTGCCCTCCTGAACTTCATACACGTGTTAGGTATTTTTAGGTCCATGTGGACAGGGACGGACGTTCCAGCGTGCTGGCTTGTATGTGTGTGCGATCTGCTTCCAATCAGTTGAAGGCCACAGCCAGGAAAAAGCCATTAGAACATGGGAACCTCTGGGTTTGGGATCCAGGATGCAGAGATAAAGCAGCAGGGGAAGCCACTCTTGCTCCGATCTCCTCTGGTCCATGATTCACTTGAGTTGATCTCTCTGGTCCAGCCAGCTAGTCCTTTGGGCTGGACTTCCAAAGGCTTTTATTTAGAGCATCACCTTCCCAGAGAAAGGAAGGCCTTTCTTTGGTCAAAAGTCCATGAGGAGCTAAGGTACAGGCAAGGGTTAAGAAAAGGAGCTGACGCAGCATGAACGAGGAAGGCATATGGCAGCCAAAACAGGGATGCGCACATATCAGGAGCTGATGACTCCTGAGAGCTGGTCAGAGCTGGGGATGTCTCCACTTGACTAGTGAAAAGAGATGAGCAGAGGTCTTGGGTGGGGTGAGGGGGGATGGCAGTAACAAGGGGAGAATGCGTGGGCCAGCAAGGCGAAGAGGAAGGCTTCGTCCTTGTTCTGAGCGTCGTAGAAATGGAAGCACCTTGTGGTGGGCCACTGTCCCTGCGCAGAACCCTTTCCTGGAAGCCCCGGGAGCTGCTTGTGCAGAAGAGGGAGGAAAAGGCGCACCAAGACCAGAAGAAAACTGACATCCTTAGGTTCACGGTCCAGAGTTCCAAGCACTCTTCTTGCACGGTAAGCGTCCCAAGGCCAGAACGACCTTTCACCCATGGGAGGTCTTCAGTAACTAGCCCCGTGCAGAGATGTAGGGGTGATGAATGACTGGATGAATGAGAGAGGGGATCCCTGGAAAACAGACAGTGGAAGGAGATCCTTGGAGATGGCTTCCTGATGGCGGACTGTCACGTCCCCCTGCATCGAGTGATGAACATGCACGAAGGACCATCTGGAGGGGGGAGGGGGGTCTGGGGGGAATAAAGGGAACGTAACTGAGGGGATCCCAGGGTGCTGGGGACCCCACAGGGACACGAATCCAAAGTGGGCGATGCCACTCGTGCAGAAGAGATGGGGACTGAAGGGAGGGTCTGTGGCAGGCTTGCTCAGGCGGGGCGACGTGCCAGGCTCTTCCGGACACCGACCCTTGGCCTTCTCGTTGCAGCTGCACCTCAACCCTTGCAAGTGCTGCGCCTGGGGCTTTCATTTCACAGAAGGGGAAGAGCTGAGAGAACCGGCCCGAGGCCCCACTGCCAGTCAGCGGAGAGACTCGGCTTTACAGGGACTCTGCAATCCCGTCCTTGAACCCCAGGCCTTGCCGTCTCTGAGCCCCAGATGTGGGAGGGTGGGAAAACCAGGTGGAAACAGTTCCAGGAGACTCCCAAGCCCGGGGGTGAGAAATTCTCCAAAACCTCTTCTCTGACTTTGAATTCAAGGGCTGAGTTTGCAGTCACTGACTCGGGGGAAGTCCTCTCCTTCCGGTTTCTTCTCCATTTCTCCTTCATGGGACGCTGAAAGCTGCCTTGTTTAGACTCGTCCCCCGAGGGCTCTTTCAAAGGCACTTTACACATCTGATGAGACGCCCCGGGTCAAGTGAGCGGTCCTTCCCAGGGCTGTGGTCTCCAGACGTGATCCCCTTGAGGGCTGCTCCCTTTTCTCAGCCTGCGTGGCACCTCGCTCTCCTCGGGGAAGGGCGTCATTGTCCCCATCACCTGTCCTGTCTCCTCCGAAAAGATGCCAAGTGAGCCCCAAGACAAAGGACCGGAAACACTGCAACACAGGCTCCATTCAGAGAGTGGAGGGTCCAGGCAGGTCTAGAATGAGACACTGCCCATCCTTCATTCTTTCCTTCCTCCTTTCTCTCTCTTTTTGTTCATTCCCTTTGTTACTGTCTCTTTCTTTTTCTCTTTTTCCCTTTCCTGCCTTCCTTTTTTTTTTTAATTTTTTTTTTTTTTTGACTGTACCCTGGGCTGTTCTGTCCCACAGCTTGGGTGGTGAGGACCGACCCTGCAGCTCTGGGAGTTACCCGGGGTTCACAAAGAGCTGTTGTCAGGGAGATGTGCCTCTTGGTGTTGATGAAACACAGTCTACGGCCTTTGCAATAACACAGCTGTTGACCTTCAGTAGCTCGGGAGTTTGAAAATCCACTGAACCTGGACTGTCACCTGTCCCGGAGAACGAGGTCGGGCAGGCAGGTTGAAGCTTCTTCTTTGGGGACGGGACCCTTCTTAGTTAGAGCCCAGGGAACACAGAACCAGGAACTAGAAAGCTGGGGAGGAATGGAGGCCCCAGGAGAAAGAGGCCAGTTGGTGTCAAGGTCTCCCTCTCTCTCTCTCACACACACACCTTCAAACACACACACACACACACACACACACACACTCTCACTCTCTCTCTCGCTCGCTTCCTCCTTCTCAGCATTTTTCTCTCTTCTCTGCACACCTGCTTCGTTATCCTCCCTACTGGCCATCTTCCTGCTTCCTCATCACTCTCCTTTGCAGTGTATCCCAATTGGATGCCCAGCCCCTGATTCTACAGGACATCCTGGTTCCTGTATTCCTCCTCTATTGGCAAGCTTTTTCTACGCTGTGTATTCAAATCCTTAGAGCTGGACATCGTAGCAGAGCACGGCTGGCCCCACTGAAAATGACTGGTGGGGGAGCCATTTCTGCCGCGGCCAGGGGTCCCCAGCCCAAGGGGAAGTGTGGACTGGTTGGCCGGAAGAAAGAGTTGTGATACCGCTATGACGTATGGTGATGCTGATTATCCATTAGGGGCATCTGATCTCAGGAATCTGAGCAAAGAGAGAAGAGTTCACCAGACCTCTGCGTGAGCGCAAGTATTTTGTTCATGACATGGAACTAATCAGACGCAATGGAAAACCTTCCAAGTTGGATCACAATTCTCAGCACTTGAAGGGGAAAGACAGTTAATTGCTGGGGCTGCCCCAAACGGAACTTGCTTCTCAATTAGTTATAAACTCAAGAAATGCACAGGGAGGGCCCAGAATTGAACAAACTCTCAGTATCTGATAATTTTGTTGATTACCGGCACCAAAAGAAGAGAGTCCCCCTGAGTCCCCAAACTCTTTAGGTTAAATGACTGATTTTGTGAGTCATCACACTCGGCACTGATAACTTCCTGCTTGTTTTTGCAGACAAGTCAGGTAATCCTCCTGGCCAGTTTCTGGTAGAAAATAAAACCTCTCATGTGACGCTGAAAAGATCCATGTACAACCCCTTCGCCTAGTTTTCCGTTGCACCAGGGGCAGCAATACGTCGGGACCCGCACATCAACACTGGCCCGGGGCTGGACACAGGACACAGCTAAGAAACGACAGGCTAGGGGTAGCACAGACAATAACCAGCAGACTTTCGGAGAAGCGGGTAACTTGGTGGTTAGGCTGGAATCTTCCGCCTTCCTGCCCAGGTTTACTCTCCACTCTTTTGTACGTGGCTCCGGGCCTAGAAAAGTTGACCAAAACGACAGCCTACATCAGTGAGTTCTTTCCACCACCCTGTTTCTAGGTGGGCTTGCTTAAAAGGAGAGAATGTTAACTATCCTAGGACTTTTTCTTAGGAGACAGAGGAGTCACTACAGGGAGGCAAAATTCCCCAACCAAAGGTCATGGCCACTGCCAGTGGTCCTCTCCATCCAGAGACCCCCACCTGCCTTCCGCATCTGCTTCCTCCTTCCGGCCCAGGATGGCAATAGCCACTGCCCACCCCGCCCCCCGCCGCCCCATCGCCACCCCTGGGAAATTCCCCAGCTCTTATGGTTGTTCTGACACCCTTCCTCCACCGTTATCAAGAGTCTCTTTATTAAACGCTCCTCAAATTACCCAATTTGAGTGTGTCATCTCTTTTCCGCCAGGGCTGCCACAAATACAGAGGGGACGGGCTGGGGCCTCTGGCTTCATTTGGACCATAGGCTCCGAGGAGCAGAGCTCATCTGCTGGACTCACTATTTAAATATTTGGGAAAGTCCTGCTGGAAATTTTTGGAGAGTACATGTTTAGAGAATTGCCGAGTTCAGCAGCCCAAGAAGAAAAGGACACAGAGAGTTTGGGCCAACAGACAGCAGCGATCTCATTAGCACACAAGGAATTCACTTTCCTCTGCTTCTGAACATGGAGGGGCCTCATACAGAAATAAAGACATATGCGCCGTCATACCCAAAGCATCCTGAAACATGAGGGACCATTCAGAAAAGTCCTTGAAGAGGCCTTGTCCAATTTTTCTCAGCCTACACGTTTCAGAGGAAAGCTCTAAACTCTCACCAAAACAATGGAGTAAAAAAAATGAGGTACCCTCTGGTTTCACGATCCATTTGTTTCAACCTCTCAAGGTTTACTTGAAAAAGGGATGAGACAAGTTGCAAGGGTCTCGGTGTGGACAAACTTGAAAAATCTTGCCTTTGCTGGGAAAATATTTATAATCTTTAAATGCATTCTGACCTATGCCTGCCACAAGGTAGAAAAATACCACGGTCAAAAAACAAAACAAAAAAGACAAAGAAGAGGAGGAAAAAGAAAAGGGAACTATTTACATGCCAGAGATCAGGGTATTTAAAACAATAAAGCCAGGGCTGGATTAATAAGCATGTAAGCACAGCCTATTTATAAATGTATTCTTCTTTTGGTTTGTGAAGCAAGGAGATATTAAATGACAAAGACCGTGTCTGTGTGCTTTAAGAAAACAGAGACTAAATCTTGGAGTCCTACAACGGTCTCTAGCTGGGAGGCTGGTTCTTTCTGAAAGCTGTTCTTGAATTGCCATGGTGGGTGCATCCTTTAAGAAAGCCCAGGGTTATTTCCCCAGGAAGCTCTCTCTGATCCCTCTCTACCCAGCTTGCGATAAGTGTCCCTTCGCTGAGCTCCCCTTGTAGCATGACCTTGAACTCCTCTGTTTTCCTGAGCCCCTAAGGTCAGAGGGAACTTCTTGTTTACCCCTGAAATGACCATGCCGAGCACAATGCAGGTTATCCAAGAGACGTCCAATAAATTACCGTGCAGTTCATACTTAGTTCAACAACATAACAACCTCAAAATAGCACTACTTTAGAATCTCTACTGGAGATATTGAGAAATGGCAAATAAGCTTCAAGAGGTGTGCCAGCCCTGCTCAACAGATAACAACTTCCTGGAGCATCCTGCGTTAACCCAGACTTGGGGGTCACGTCCATGCTTGGGAGGGAAAGCAAGATGGATGAACTAATGATGGCGGCCATGGACCCAGAAATGGGGCATGATGCCAAGGGCACTGTGGGTTTGCCATTCCTTTCCTTATGTCCTCAAATCTCTGCAGATCACTTAAGTGAAAACATTACAAGGAAATTCACTAAAATGCAAAGAATGGTCAAATCAGCACAGCCCCAACCTATTTAGGGTACCGACGGCTGGAGTCTAAAAACAGAAACCAGTTCATGTCCAAAGCAATTGTTCTTCGTGGAACACGGAGAGCCTCTTAGGAAAGGGCCTTCATAAAGCTCTGAGTCAGGCTGCTATCCTCCAGGTGACTTTCAAAACTCAAGGTCTGGAAGCACCACTACCCATGGCTTCTTTGTACGATTGATTAACTATTTTCAATAAGTTTTTCTATCATCCCGGGTGGAAAATTGCAAGCGTGCTGCATATGTAAAAATATAAATGTTTGACTCATCTCGCCTGGGGAAATGCTGACGAAGCCAGGGGTGTGTGTGCTGCTGTTTTGGTAAATGCCTCCCAAAGCCCCAGTTCATCTTGACACCTCCCCCCCCCCAACTCATGCCCACGCCATCTCAGACAAGCTGGCACTGGACATTCTCTTGACCCTGGGACGCCCCTCAAATCCACATCAAGGAGAACGGGAGGGGCGCCGTGCACATCTGGCTCCGAGCCAGGACCTCCTGACATAGCATCCGCAGTCCTCGGCCGGTCAAGGTCTTGGTGGGAGATGGAGCCTGGCTGATGGGGACAGAAGGCAGCCTGTTGGGATGAAGGTATCAGCTGCCACTTCCACACTCCTGCTGGAGTGCTAGGTGTTCCCGTGCGAGGGTCCAGATTTCACCTGAGCCTGTCTCCAGCGTAGACCGGGCACCTCCCACCAGCGACACGGAGAGACCTGTCCCAGCCGGAGATGGGAAGTGATCTGTCGCACTGGGACCCTGACACTGCTGTTAGCCCTGGGCTGGTGACAAGCCGCATTTGACACTACACAACACCCCAAGTGCCAGCGGCAAAGATTCACAGGCTGAACTGTTTCCTCTTTCCTTACACCATGTGCTGTGACAGAGTGACAAAAGAGAGCGTTTGTGTGCATAAAACCCCCACGATGGACAGGAAATGGAGATCTCCCTGGAGTCAGCCTTCCTTCCTGGAAGGGACTGTGGGCAGATGTCACTGAAGCCGTGGCTGCTGGGGCTACAGTCACGTGGAATTCAGCAGTTCCGAAACAAAGTCCCCCCAGTGGGTGGCCAGGGCTTGGCTCCTGGTGCAGTGATCCTGGAGGGGCCAGGTGCTCAGAGACACTTGGATCTGGGCTGGGGTTCAGGGTTCTTTGATTTTGCTCAGAATTATCAGTCTACATTCTCTTAAAATGGCAAATCAAGCCACACTTGGATACTGGGAACCGTGATAAGCCAGCTGTAAAAAACATCAATCGCCTCTCTCCACGTGACCCTTTCTTGTTTTTCTCCTTTCAGTTACATCCCCTGCACACACCTGTTACCCAAAAGGCCAGGCATCAATCGACAGATACCAAAGATGAGACGACGAAAACAGACAAGGAACATCTGACCACTTCCAACAGTGCTGTCCCAGAAACATGAGGATTTGCATGATAGTTCCGGTGGAAGGATCCCGAGGTCACTTCAAATGCTGTTAAATAAGCCGGGTGGCTTATCTGAGTACATGTCCATCAACGTCACTCTGGAAAAAGGTGATGCCAGGACTCTCCTCCAACCTGGGACATCACACAGGGCAGGTGGTGGCCAATCGCAGCCCAGGGGCCAGCCTGTGGCTTGTTCTTATAAATAAAGTTTTATTGGCACCCAGCCACATCCATTCCCGTATTATCTACAGCTGTTTTCACACTATAGCAGCAGAGGTGAGTAATCGAAAATAGAGACTATATGGCTCGTGAAGCCCAAGATATGAACTGTGTGGCCCTTTATAGAAGAAGTTTACTGATTCCTGAACTAGAGAGTGTGTAGCTCCAGAGTGAGGACTTCTGGTTTACCCATGGAAGCTCCTAATAAGGCCAAGCTTGGCTGAAGACAAACACGGCACAAGGATGTGCGTGCCATGTGGTCATACTGGACTCATGGGAAAAAAAAAAAAAAAAAAAAAACAGACAAGAGACAGCTCTCAAAAAAGATGGAAAGCTTCATCAGCCCCAGTCTCCCCTGCATTAGCTGAGGTAACTCGACCTGCTCGAACAAAAAAATTTCAAAGTTGCAGAGGCTTAACACAATACAAATCTCTCGTTCCTGCCAAGTCTCATTGACTAGAGGGAGGTCGGCGTCACACAGTCATTTGGGGATCCAGGCTACATCCATCCTGGGGCTCATTCCATTGGTTAGAACTCAGTCATGTGACCACACCTGACAGGTAGGGAGTCCAGGGATGCAGCCAGGAGAAAAGGCAAAGAGGCGGGTGAACGTGTCACCAAAGGACCCACCCCAAGATCCTAACCTTCCCATCCCTCCTCCTCTCCTAGCGTCGTGGTCTTTCCTATTAGAAAAGAAGGCACAGGCAGTATATACACCTGCTCTCTCTTCACTGCTAGATGCATAACAGGTTACCCTTCCCAGGCGGAGATTCACCCTAACGGGATGTTGTGTGATGCTCAACTCAAGAAAGAATGCCATGTACGCAGCAGCACGCATTCCGTTCCGCTTGGTTACATGTTAGAGTGAAGGATCCGTTTGGGGCAAAGAAGGGATTTAGTACACCTCCCATTTTACAACCCATCAAGGCAGTTTGCCTACAACAATAAAATCCTTATAGGTTTTGAGTAGGAAACACATTCAGTTCTGGCACTTTTCAATTGTCAGTTTGGTTAAGTGTTTTTTAGGAATACTTGGAGGCCAAATATGCAGGCTACGTACAGCAGATTGGCTTAAAAGCAGACACCTCCTATAATACATCCCACTGCACCAGGCAGTTTCTTCCCGGGACATCTGGACCTCTTCCGGGTACTGTTGCCTCTAACTCCTCAGCCCTCCAACCTGACGCTACAGGTTTTGACAGTCCATCCACCTTAGGGTTGCTCATAACGCTCCACGTGAAGAACGAACACAAGCAATGACCAACACGAAAAGCTTGGACAACGACGTCCCCAGAACAACTGGGCAGTATTTAAAAAAATAAATCGACAAGATGCAAACTCGGACATTTAGAACGGAGAAGCAAGGAGGTCCTGCTGTACAGCACAGGGAACTCTATCCGATCACTTGTGATAGACCCTGAGAGAAGATAACATGAGAAGAAGAATGTACATACGTATGTATAACCGGGTCACTCTGCCGTATAGCAGAAATTGACAGAACACTGTAAATCAGCTATAACAGAAATAAATAAATAAGTAAGTGGATGCCAGGGAAAGAGCTCAAGTCCATGAATGAGGAGCCTCGGGTTCTAGATCCTGCTTTTCCACGCTCCTATGCCGGGCCCTTCTGTTCCTCAGCCGGGGCTTTTCCACTGATTCACTGCAGACAGTCTGGGCATCCCCAGTGGTCTACTTCACAGACTCTAGGAATCTGTGAAGGAATTCCTAATGGTGGAGTATGATGTCTCAGTGGGAGACAGAGTGAAGCGTGCCTTTCTCAGCCTCTGCCCACGTAAGCAAAAGACAGGTGCGCTGCCAGATCAGGCTCAGGCTAAAGGAGAACCCATGATAAATACTTCCCAATGGAAAACAAAGGAATATATTATCCTGCCGCCAAAGGGAACGCTGGCCCCAAGGACTGCTTCTCCAACGGCAAATGGTTTTACAAGCAATCTGCTCAGGATAATTTTATTCTTTCAAGCACTGTTCACGACATCAGCATGAAGAGATCCAACTTGGATGAAATTAATTTAGCCATCACAGGAAGGATAAAGAGAAGCTCAGAAGGGTGTGCATTTGATAAATAAAATCTATTTTAGAAGAGGGTGTTATGGTAATCACTATTAACGCAAACTTCTTCAGGGTTCGCGGGATTCAAATGCACATTTTTTGCTCTCAACTAAATAAACATACATATTTGAGGAGCCCTCTCTAAAATATCCGCCGTCCTTCTGCACCAGAAATATTCATCTTTCCTTCCTTTTCTGCCTGCTTCTGTCAGGAGGCTACAGAGCATACAACGGCAGCGCCTAGCTAACCATGTAATTGATAACTCCCTACTCGATTCACTGTGGGAATCTGTCAGTTAAGGTGTAAAGATACATACACACCACTATGAAAATGAACTTGCACGCGTCTGTCTGTGGACCAGGAAGGGCCTGCATGCAGTCGACATTCTGCTGCTTAATTGGTTGGGGCTGGTTAACCAGTACACATGTGTATTCGAGCAATGGCTTGCTGTACCATGACTCTTTCTGACAGACCTATTTAGCGAGGAGGAGGTATTTTTTTTCCCCCGAGATAATGGCTCAAAATCACGCTTTCAAAGTCAAAGCGATTCACACCGGCCTGTCTGAATCTGGCGAACACGCAAGCTGAAGGGAATGCAAATCTACATTCCTATTTCTCAGGCAGACCCAACAACAGAGGCTGCTTTTGGTTTTGGTTTGCCTCCTCCTCCTCGGAGTGAGGAAGGGGAAGGAACTCAAATCCCACGGGGTCGGGCCCATGCCCGGTGTGGCTTCTGTGGGGCCAGATCCAGGGCAGAACACAGCTCACCCCACCTGGGTGAGAGCTGCTGAATCTGACACCCTGCCCGTCAAAACCTGGGGTCTCCATCTCCTCTGACAGCCTCTCCAGCAGAGCAGAAGGCTGAGCATTCAAACCTATGGGACGTGTGGAGGGGCCATGTCACTGTTTGGGTGGCATCTGGCGTAGCTAACGGAGCAAGCGCTTGGAAAGCAAGCCACCTTCAGGAAGTGCCTTCACCCCCATGCTCTGGCCCCATCCTAAAAGCAGAGCCGAGCGGCTTTATTACATTTCGAATGGATAAGCAACGAGGTCCTGCGGTACAGCACAGAGAGCGATATCCAGTCTCTGGGGATAGACCATGATGAGAAGATAAGAAGAAGCAAACGAATTTATATATGTGTATGCCTGGGTTACTCTGCTCTACAGCAGAACCTGCCTCAGCACTGTAAATCAACGGTCTAAAAAATAAATTTGAGGAGTTCCCGTCGTGGCTCAGTGCGAAGGAACATGAGGATGTGGGGTCAATCCCTTGTCTGGCTCAGTGGGTTAAGGAATTGGCGTTGTCATGAGCTGTGGTGTAGGTCGCAGATGCGGCTTGGATCTGCTGTGGCTGTGGCGTAGGCTGGCAGCTGCAGCTTGGATTCAACCCCTCCCCTAGAAAATTCCACATGCTGCGGGTGTGGCCCTAAAAAGACAAAAATCAAAACAAAACAAATCAGAAAAAATAGATTAAAAAAACAAAACAAAACCGAGCTGGTTGAGCTGGTTGTATCTACCTCGAGGGGCTGAAGGACCCTCAGCAGGAAAACCATCCTGAGCCTAGATGTTTAGATCCTGCCCTCGCTTCATCCCTGCTCCCTCTGTGCGGCTTTGAAAGCTCCTGTTTTTCCCCCCTTCCTTGTATATACACGCAGACACCATGCAATGGCTTAGGCATTGACAAGCACAGAGAAATTCTAAGAAAGGTGGAAGGAGCATCACTGGGAGGTGGGGGTGAAGCCGTGTCAGGCAGACCATGTGCAGATTTCAGGTCCTCCCAGTGAGAACAGATGCTCACCACCCCTGGAATCCCCAGGAAGAGCTTTCCTGAGGCTTCGAAGGCACTGGAAAGTACTCTTGCGTTATGTACAAAAATACCCCACAGCAAAGAGCCTCTTAGCGCGGGTCTATGCACAGTTTAAGAACCAAGATATGGGGCCAGTCCCGGGCTCTCAGGTAACTGGATCTTGACATTTTTGAAGGCAAATAAAACTCAGAAACTGTGACTTGCCTCCCCCCGCCCCCCCAGTATCCACTGAGCTCAATCCTACAGAAATATAGAACCCTACTCTTTTAAAACTCAGGACTTTCGAGATACTATGCTCCTGCTCTGCTCTTTCAGAAGATGGTGAAAATAAGCTCTGCTGCAGCACTACTTACATCAAAGGCAGGACCTTTAGCAGCTAAACCAGGACTTCTGTTTCCTTGGGAGAGCTGAGCTGAGTAAGTAGATCTGGTCCCACTTTTCAAGGTCAGAGCTGGGATCCTGACTCAAAATGCCATGCATGCTGGTTCCTATGACTCTAGTTATGGGATGATCAGACCCACTGCCAGGCGTACCATCATCAGGATGTTCAAATAGGATCCTGGGGAGACGGCAGCGGGTAAAAATGCTTTGCAAATGACTAAACAGACATACAAATAAGCTACGAGTGTTTGAATGGAGGCTGAAATGCCGGGCGTTCCATTTAATTAACTGCAACGCAATTAATTGTGAAAGTTGAGGCTCGGCCCTGACATTGCCAATTCAAATGGCATCCTACAGGCTCGGGTACAGCAAGAGAACGAAAATGATTACAGGGAGGTGGGAGTAAGATTGGCAGTGAAAGTGTTTCTCTAAAATATATATATATATATATATTTTTTTTTTCCTAATGGAAATCCTGGGGAAAATGAGTCATGTTTTGCAAACTCTGCCTCAGTTTCTCCATCTGTAAAACGGAGCTAAGACGGCCTATTTTGCAAGGAAGGTGGAAAAACTCATCAGGTAACCAGCTGTACAGATGAAGGGTAATAATGGTTCAGCATGGGCGGGAGGTGGGAGTCTGGGTACAGGTGGCCACATGCTGATCCATTTCACCTACTATCTCTAGTTATCAATCACATCTTTCAGATGATGAGAAAACACCAGGGTTCTTCTGACACAATGACTACTACCTCCCAGGCTAAGAAACGCAGAAGCTGTGGGCCGCCAGGGACCCTCTCAGCTTCCTCAGCATCTCCTGATGTAGTGTGTGCGCACGGGTGCCGTGAAACGGGTGCTGTCTGCTTTCTTTGGGATGTCTGAGGCGCAAGGCTTCTGCCACCTAATTAGAAGCTTCCATGTGACACATCTCTGCATGCCAGGCTGGCTGGAACTTTCATGAAACCTCACAGGGGCCAGAGCCAGTTCCTACTGATCCATCTGCCACTAATTCACCCCCGAGCAAAAGCCAGAGGGCAGGAGAAAGCCTCTCCCCACCACAGTGGACACAGCATCACAGCATCTCCACGGAGGAGGGCACCACCCACTTCCCCTGAACAGATGCACAAAGGGCAAAGCATTGTCATTAGAAAAATTTTAGAGGGGAGTTCCCATCATGGCACAGTGGAAATGAATCAGACTAGGAACCATGAGATTGCAGGTTTGATCCCTGGCTTTGCTCAGTGGGTTAAGGATGGGGCATTGCCATGAGCTGTGGTGTAGGTCGCAGACACGGCTTCGGTCTGGTGTTACTGTGGCTGTGCTGTAGGCCAGCAGCTGCAGCTCCAATTAGACCCCTACCGTGGGACCCTCCATATGCCACAGGTGCAGCCCCCCCAAAAAAAGACAAAAAAAAAAAGAAAAATCTGAGAGGACCACTTACACTGCTAATTGTACTCTCACAGTGTCCCTGGAATCATTTTAATTCTCTTGGCTCTAAATAAGCCTTCGCAATGCCATGTGCCTGGGTAACAATATTATCTTGTTGGTGGTGTTTGTAAAAGCAGTTTTCACTTGGAGGTGAAGCAATTCCTAACTAATACAAGAAGAAAAAGAGACTAGAAGGAAATCGATTAAAATATAGGGTTTTTCTCTGGGTTTCTGGGTGTTGGGTCTTAAAAAAAAAAAAAAAAACCTAGAAAGAAATCAACAAAAATACAGGATTTATTTCTCGTCTTTCAGTTTTGCCTCTAAAAAGAAAAAGACCATAAAGAAATCCTCAAATATACAGGCTTTATCTCTGGGTCTCTGAGTACTGGGTCTGTGGACAGGTGATTTTACTGCTCTGTGTGCTTCCAGCTCTGTTTTCAAATATTCAAATGTACAATGACAAGGATTCTTTTTGTAAGCAGTGGGGGGATTGTTTTTGTGGGGCAACCCACAATGAATGAAGCATAAACCTAAAATGGCCCTGTGTAGACATCTGGAGCAAAAATATATTTGCTGTCTGGATTAGAAAAAGGGAGATTGGAGTTGTGAGCAAATGGGACCATGGCTGCCTACCCAGGGGGCCAACTGCAAATCAAGGAGGGGCATGGTTTTTACATCCTGATCTCATTCCAACTTGAGGATGGGGGATGGACACAGAGGGGAGGTGAGAGGGACATCAAAATGTACCTGAGAAAATAACAAGAGGTGGAGAGGACGTGGGGAAATTGGGACCCGTGTACATTGCTGGTGGGAATGCAAAAATGGTGCAGCTGCTGTGAAAACAGTTTGTTTGGCAATTCCTCAAAAGTTAAACACAGACTCAGCATGGGGTCCAGCACGGGGCAAAGACCACTCCTAAGTCTTGGCCCCAAAGCATTGGAAACAGGTGTTCAAACAAATTCTTATACAGGAATGTCCTCAGCAGCACTGCTTACAACAGCCAAAAGCTGGGGGCAACACAAATGTCCATCTATGGACGCAAGGATAAACCAAATGTGGAGGGAATATGTGATGGAATACTACTCAGCAAGGCAAAGGAATGCAGTCCCAAGAGAGGCTACAACATGAACGAGCCCTGAGAACCTTATGCTAAGTGAAAGGAGAAAGATGAAAAAGATCACATGTCATATGGTCCCTTTTATAGGAATCGTCCAGACTAGGCAAATCCACAGAGACAAAAGGCAGCTACGTAGCTGCCAAAGGCTGGGAGGAGGGAGGTTCCCAGGCCAGGCACTGAATCACAGCTGAGCTGCTGCCCTACTCACAGCCACAGCAATGCCAGATTCGAGCCATGTCTGTGACCTACACCACAGCTCACAGCAATGCTGGATCCTTAACCCACTGAGTGAGGCCAGGGATCAAATCCATGTAGTCATGGATACTACTTGGGTTCTTAACCTCCTGAGCTACAGGAGGAACTCTAGGCAAAGAAATCTTAACTGGAGAACCTCGGGGCCTCTGAGGACGCACTGGGCCTCCTGGTTCCATGGAAGGCCATTCAGATTCAGGGCCTGGACCTTTCTGACCATCACCTCCTGACCCCCCTTCCTCCCTCCAGAGTACTTGGTGGCTCGCCTGTCTAAGTTCTGCCCAAAGCAGTGGTAAGATTCAAAGATGTGCAGGGGACCACAGAGAGGGGGAGAAGGGGAGAGAACAGCTGTTTGGAAGGTAGCTGAAGGCAGCGAAGTGTTGCCATGCTGAGGTGTGTGTGAGCCTGGGTGACAACCTGACTCTCCCAGACCAGCAGAGACTTCTCTGAAGAGCCTGTGTGCTCATTCAAAACAAAACACCACCAACACACAAACAGCGGGGTGAGAACAGACTTGGAGGTGCCGAGGCGGGGGGAGGGATGAATTGGGAGTGGGAGCTTAGCGGATGCAAACTATTATATACAGCAGGGATAAACAACAAGGTCCTACTGTACAGCACAGGGAAGTATATTCAACATCCTCTCAGAAACCGTAACAGAAAAGAGTATGAAAAAGAAGGCAGGTGTCCCTGTCGTGGCGCAGTGGTTAACGAATCCGACTAGGAACCATGAGCTTGTGGGTTCGATCCCTGGCCTCGCTCAGTGGGTTAAGGATCTGGTGTTGCCATGAGTTGCGGTGTAGGTCGCAAGCACGGCTCAGATCCGCATGGCTGTGGCTCGGGCATAGGCTGGCGGTTACAGCTCCGATTAGACCCCTAGCCTGGGAACCACCATATGCCATTGGGTGCGGCCCTAAAAAGACGAAAAAAAAAGAAAAGAATGTATAAAAACACATCAGTGAATCACGCTGCTGTACACCAGAAACAAACACAACACTGTAAATCAACTATATGTCAATAAAATAAATTAAAAAAGAACAACCAACTGCATATTTTTGCTTAAAGTCTCACTATAAATTATATGGGACCCATTAAAAAAAAGAAAGAAAGAAAGAATGAAAACAAGGAGAGGGGGTCAAATCTTAATAAACTGCTTCCTATGTGGTGGGTCTGAGATAAAGGAAAGGTGAGGGAGTGGCTGGGTGGGAGGGGGGCACACGTGCTTCGGAGAAACCACCCCTCGCCCCTCCATTTTCACAGTGGCTTCAGATACTGAGGAGATAGGGCAGATGTTAACAGGAAGCCTGGTCTTATGGAAAAGCACTGACGATGGAAACTGCCGTCAAAAGGTCAAGTGTGTGGAAGGAGGGAGTGAGTGGTGAGCTCCTCGGTCCACCCCAGGCGTTTGCCCTTTGGCTTATTAATTTTGGCTTCACTCTAATGCAGAGCCACCTCCCTGGTGCGGATGTTAAAGCCCAGAGGTGCCAAAACCATGGGATGCTCCATCCAGACTCATGACCTGGCTCCATCGTTGAGGCAGAGGGAGCGGCTCGGCCAAGTGCGCCCGCTCCCTCCCCAGCATCAGGCTTTCGTCCTCTGCTGCCTTGGTCCCTTCTTCAGAAATGACTTGCTCGGGTGGCCTCCATCGCGTGCCCCGGGGCTCTGTGAGTCACAGGCTCACGCACGTCACGTGCTCCGGATCTGAGACTCTGACCACACGGCCCCCGGTGCCGGCGCAAGGACCCGGCAAAGCAAGAGCAAAAGCAGCCTCACTGGTTCTCATTTCAAAACCGCCTGAAGATGAAGATCAGAAAGCAGTAGGTGTGTTTCACAAGATGCTGGCTAGATTAAAGCATGCAAGGAGCTCTGCAAGGAGAAAAGCCCTTATTCTGCCACCCCTTCCTTTATCTGTTCATCCAAAATATAATGATCAAAGGCCTTCTCTGGGGCCAGGAAATCCGCAGGACATCCAAGGATGCAAAAGGAAGACCCAAGCTTGAATTCTGTATTTGGGGTACAGAGCATCCTTTAATGTGGCAAGAGCCAGGAGTGGGGAATGGGTCAAAGGCACCACTGAAAGGGAGGGCATCTTGGAGGCAGGTTTCACACTGTTGGAGCACTGGCACCTCACCATACAGGAGGGTCTCCAGTGAGCCAGGGTGGCTGGGGCTTGGTGGGGGAGCAGGTGACACTTGGCTGCTGAGGTTGCTGGAAGAGGTCTGCTCCCAATGGGCAGGGACCTTTGGATCCAGGAGTTCCCAGGTCCTGACTCATCCCTCCCACTCCCCACAAGGCTGCCAGGATTGTTTGAAAAACTGAATCCCATCTCTACGATTCTCTTGCTCCGGAGTCTCAATCGGCTCCACGGTGCTTAGGGTAAAGCCCTTCTCTGACTGTGTCTTCCGGGTGGGGGCGGTAGTAACTCGGGGAGGGGAGAAAAAATGTTTACCCTTTCGATGTTTCAAGCACAGCTGTGCACACAGTGTAGGAACAGATATGCAGTGTATCTGTGGTATTAAAATTTCATGGGTGGGGGCGACCGGGAAAATCAGGGCTGAGAAGACTCCGAAGTTTGGGGGTGGGAAGGCGATAGGAACTCAAAGGTTGAGAGACACTCTGGGCTAGAGTTTCTCACCCTCAGCACTATCCACGTGTGGCCTGGACAATTCTTTGTGGCTGAGGCTGTCTTGTTCACTACAGGATGTTGCTAAGATGCCAGTTGCCTTCCTCCTGAGCTGTGACAGCCCAAAATGTTTCTAGTGTCGCCAGATGTGCCCAGGAGAGGCACTCAGCCCCATGTGGGAATTCCTGGATTCGATGCGGTCACTCTTACAAGTGCTCACTAAACAGTAACCATACTGTCAAGCTTAACGATGTTGGATTTTGAGGGCTGGGGGTGACCCTTTATTGGCAGCCATAGACTGTGAGGGGCCAGGCAAGTGAGGAGTTGAAAGGGAAGGAGGTCAGTTCCCATCTTGGCTCAGCGGTAATGAGACCGACTAGAATCCATGAGGATGTAGGTTTGATCCCTGTCCTTGCTAAGTGGGTTAAGGATCCAGCATTGCTGTAGCTGTGGTGTAGGCCGGTGGCTACAGCTCTGATTCAATCCCTAACCAGAGAACTTTCATAGGCTGTGTGTGCAGTCCTAAAAAAAGACAAAAAAGAAAAAAAAAGAAAAATAAAAAAAGAATCGAAAGAGAGAACAATAGAAAAAAGGAGTGACCCAGCCACGCCACTGTGGGAGGGCTTTCCACAAAGGTCTTGTTAGGAGAGAGGGGGGGGCTAAGGGAGGAGAGCCCGCAAGCCTAGAAACGTCCATCTGTGTCCAGAGAGGCCTCATTAAATTCCGTGACTGCGCTGGTGGAACTCGACGTGCAGCTGTGGATTTCAAGGTCTCTCCGGACGGACGGGAAGCTGGCATAATAAATGACCTTGGCTTCCTGGCCTGGGTGTGGACCTTGGAGTTTCACCCTACACGTCCCATTCAAAGGGCGGCGCGCACCGGGGTTCCCAGCATCCAGAGGCCGAGCAAGGGTCTCAGATTTGGGGGACGTCATTTGGGTGATGGCCGTATGAGCCGTTCTGACTGAGCAAGTTCCACTGGGGAACATCTCCTATGAGTCAATAACATGAGGCTTTTGCTAAATCAAAAAAAAAAAATTAGAAAAGAAGGCATTGAAATAATTCCTTGAAATATACATAAGCTATATATAAAAAAATAATATATGGCTTATGTGGGTGGATAAGCACAACCAAGATGGATTTTCACATCACACTGGGGTCTAGTTCTCGTAAAATGAAGCCTCATCTCACTGCGGAACTTGACTCTGAGTGATTTCTTCCTTTCCTAAGACTCTCTGCAAAGCGAGCGCGGAATGAAGTAACTATTAGGGGGGACCCACGTGCTGTTCAATTAAGATGTTTATTGATGTGACAGATAAAACTCTCCCATATCTAGACTGGAAGGTGGTTATTTATATTGAGCTGCTTTGCTTCTGTGCTTCTTAGGTTCCTTAGAGATGGTTTTTCTCTAACACACGCCCAAAAGAACGGGTCCTCTGAAAAGCGTGTTGCCCTTCTTTTTTCCTCCTTCTGCATTTCCTTCTTTCGCTTCCTCCCTTCTGTAATCCTGTATTAACTAGGCTGCGTTTTTCTTGCTAGCGTTCGCTTTCTGAAATCACATTGCACTTTCAGGGGCAGAAGCAGGCAGAGGATACACTTCTTGAATGTAAGGTGCTTTGGGAAAGGTGAAACATTTCAGACGGTGATTTGAAACCTTCAACACCAATGCCGTGTGCATTTTGTCTTGCTGGGGGAAAAAGAAAGCCAACTAATGATACAATTATCTTGAAGTAACTCCAGGGTTGGTAATGTGAAATGAAATAAAGAAGTTGATGTGAAAAGCAAAATTTTATGCATGCATATTTCTCCCTAGCTGGAGAAAGAAATTTCCCAGTTTCTGTTAACCCCTGGAGGTGGGGGCCCTCCACTCATAAGCCTGGGGGCTGCTGTTCCCACCTTCTCGCCTCTGCTTTCCCATCCCCATAGGAACCTGTGTCGCTGAAGCACACCTAGAAATACTTCCCACTGACTTTTCCTCGGGGACAGATTTCTCAGTCAAACTCAGGATCTCAACTTTGATGTGTGAACACAGTGCTTTGGAAAACCAGCAAGGCAGACAATGATCAAACTCTAAAGTGTATTCTCATACAATTTGAGTGACTTAACAGAAACACTCTCAAAGAGAGACAGAGTGAAAGAGACAGACAGACAGAGGGAGGAGGCTTCATGCCCATCAGAGACACTGTTACAGATTATCTCAAGAAACTGGCAGATCCTTAAAGAACATACCAGCTCCTTTTGGGTTGGTTAATTATTTAGTAACTGTTTCATGTTTTTTTTTTTTTTTAAAAAAAAGGAAGTGGAGACCATTCTAGAAGATGCCGTTTTTCCTTCCTTTATCACCTTCCCAGTCTTCCCAGCTGCTTCTACCAGGGAACTTAAGTACCCAAACGCCAACATGACAGCCCCGACTTTTGCAAAGAGGCTTAATTACTCATTACGAGATTCCATCAACACAAGCTCCGGTTTGCGGTTTTGTAATAAGGGCCGTTATCTTTCCTTGGATTTTCACTCCTCCATAAAGGAGGCTGTGGCAGCTTGGCGCAACCCCGCTTTCTATGGGATGGGAACGAGAGGCTTTTAATGCATGAATTTGATGTCATTAACAATGCTGACAGCTGTTTAATCCCAGTGGAGCCAACAGCTGAGTTCCAACTGCGGGGAAAAATAATTAACTCTTCAGTGCGTTCCTCGGATGGGATCGTAGGACTCAATGTCACGACCGGTGCCTCTTCCTGCCGTTTTCGTTGATTCCTCAGCCACTCGGTTGGGGAGGCCCTTCTAGACAAGGAGACGTGTTAAATTCTGGTTTATTAAATGGGTCCTGGTCTGAGTTGGCCATGAATTGAAATGAAGAATTTTTTTTTTTTTTTTTATGTTTCCAGTGGAGCACAGAGCATAATGAACTAAAGGAAAGGGAAATAATAACGTAGGAACCCCCGGTGACCCAGTGTCAGGAAGGAGAAGGTGAGCCGAAAAGGAAAGAGAAATCGACTCTGTCGCTGAAACAGAAACACAGGGTGGGATGTACAGCGCCCTGCTCCTTTATGACATGTGCCATTTAATTTAAACGGAACATTCAGACACCTGCCAGTGACGGTAAATTTGCTGCTTTTTCACCCCTCCTCCCCCGGAGGTGATCAGCCTCTGTCTTCTAGGCTTCGGGCTCTTTTTTTTTTTCTCTTTCTTTTTTCACCATTGCTTGCTGACTGACATCCTTCCGGTGACTATTTCCAGTGCTTTTACTTTGTAAAATATTATAGATATAAATACTGTCTGATTAAGCTCCCGCTTTGAAAGATGTGGCGCTCACTTAACAGCTCCCATCTAATAAAGCCCTCCTGGATCCTTTCCATTCATTTATAATGCGAGACTCCGAGCAGATGTCTTAAGTATTCAGCGTTACAAACAGCAACATTACATGAATTTCAATCTGGCTCTTTGTCTGCACGCCCCTCCGAGCATGGCAGCTGAAGTCCGGGGAGCCCCGTTTCATCTGGAAGCGACGTCCTGCCACCTGCCCCGAGCTGCTTCCTCACTGGTGTTCGGGGGGATGACCTGCTTTCTCTCTCTCGAGGGCTGGGGCTGCCGGGTGGAGACCATCAGATCAGAGTTGGCTGAAGTGACATTTCCGTGTACATGGCAGGTGGACACAGTCCGGCCCTGCCTGGGAAGAATGGTAACTCTCTCTGAGTGCTGGCTGTTCCCCGTGGCCCCCCCCTTAAGAGCCGACAATGTCTGTGCTGTTATCCCCACTTTCTGGATGAGGCAAGTGAGGTCCAGGGAAGAGAAATGAATTACACTTCTCGCCTGTCCATAGTCTGCTTGAACGGATTTGAACAGACAGGTGTGGAAAAGCCTCAGCTGAGGTTTGAAATCCAATGTCACGAGAACAGGATACCAGAGATGTAACTTACTGCCTCAACTCCAAAAAACAAACGCCACGGGTTATAGGGGATAGCGTACTATAGCTTCTTTGCTGTTTTTTTCTTATTTTCTTCTGGGAAGCACACTGTGTTCCATTTGATCCCGTGGGTCCGTAAGAATGTTTTGGTTCCTTTTCACGATGGTAGACATATGACCTCGACTAGCGAATAAAATAGCCTCTCTCTTGAACACAGTGATTGTGGTTCATGGGTAAAGCATGTGATCTAAACTGGGCTAGACTCTTCCCTGGGATACAGATATTTTGGAAGAGAATGAGGTCACCTCCTACTGTTCCGAATGCGACTTGAGAATGGGAGACTGGTCCTTCTGGCAGCCATCTCCCCCACCAGAAGCAAACATCTGCTACAGAAGGAAGCCCAACAGAGACCTCCAAAGCCAAGAGATGGAAAGAGACCAAAAAAATCTGATTACAGATTTGAGACCCTGGGTCCAGCCATGCCTGAAGCCATACCTCCAAGAGTACCAAGCACATGAACCAGGACACTTCCTTTTGCCATAAACTATGTGTAATTGCCACCAAGAGTCTGACTAAAATTGGAGGAGTGAATAATGAACACTGCTCCATACAAGTTCTGCCTGTGGCGTCTCACATACTATTTTTCTACATTGTGGTCACAATTCTCACCAAATGTGTCACACTTCTGGCATTATGGCTTGTTCTCTCTTAGCTCCATGTCTTTCCTCTTGCTGTTCCTCCTGCTTTAAACATCTTACTCTTCTTTTTCCACATGTGCTGAGTGTCTGTCTATCATTTAAGACCCAGATCAAACAGAAGCTCTGGGTTAAAATACCCCCTGGTTTCACTACATAGAATCAGTTTTCGCCAAGTGCACTGTGAGCTGTCTAGATCAAGACTCATATCCTATTCCTCGTATGTGCACAACAACAACTACCAGCAACTGCTGTTCTTCAGAAGTGGCTCACAGTGAACCGGAAACTCTGCCTTCAGGGAGGCTCGTCGTGTGCTGGGCATGGAGGATGACAGAGAATCAAAACTGTTACAGTGCAGGGATCAATCTGACGCTATCACTGAGAGTCACCACAATGATGCTGGTCTGAAAAGGGCTAATGGCTTCAAAGACGACATTAACAGAAGGAGGATGCTTGGGGTGGGGTAGGCAAAAGACCCCCTCCCTGGCCAGGCTGCTCAGAACGCCCTGGATTTCTGTCCCAGTCCAGTCTTACATGGGGACCTGAGAGGGGCTTGAGCACAGAGGGGCTGAATTCCATCACAGTTTCTGTACGATTTTTAACAGCTTTATCGAGATCGAGCCCACAGACCATACCCGTCACCCACTTAAAACGTACGATTCAATAGTTCTTAGGAGAGCCGCAGAGCTGTGCAACCATCACCCAATCTGGGAACATGTTCATTCTCACAAAAGGACTCCTGCTCCCTCGGCTGCTACCCTCGCCCAGTCCCTCCACGCTTCTCAGCCCTGGGCCACCACGCAGCTACTTTCTGTGGCTCTAGATCTGCCTCTTTGGGTCATTTCCCGTAAATGGAATCAAATGGTCCTTTGTGACTGGTGTCTTTCACCTCGTCTAATGTTTTCAACACGTTATTTCGTTGTTTAAGCAGCAGGAAACTCCCTTCTTCTTGAACGGTGGCTTAGGTGGGGATGGACAGGGAATCTGCAGTTGGCAGATGCCAGCTTCTACACTTAGAGAGGAGAAGCCACGGGGTCCTACTGTACAGGGCAGGGAATGATGTCCCATCTCTTGCATTAGAACACGAGGGAAGACAGTAGGGAAAAAAATGTAAATATAGGTATGACCAGGCCGCTTTGCTATACAGCAGAAATCGAAGGAACACTATAAATCAACCATATTTTGATAATTAAAAAAAAAAAAAAAGCTCAGGTGCAATATAACAGAAAATAAATGAGGGGTGACATGGCTCTGGTTGCAAAAAGAGGATGGCAGTCCTGCGTTTACTGTTTGGACTTTATCCCCTGAGGCAAGCATCGAAGGCCAAGGGCCACTGGGACCAGGTCATCGGGCCACTTACCAGGTCCCAGGCAGTCCATCTAAACTATGACTGCTCTATTTGGTTACACTGTTGAAAGCAGAACAAAGCCATGCTATTTCAGGCCTTTTTTATTTTTTTTTTTATTTTAAGAAGGGGGCATTATGTGACAAACACCCCAAGTCCCTTCTCCTGGTCATACTGCGCTTTGCACATGGCTCAGATCCAATCCAGCTGAACACAGTAAAATGAAACCCTGCACTCTCTCCAACAGCTTTAATCTCTACCGTGCTCATGATTCCTAAAACCAATGAGCATAGTTTAAGAAGAAAAAAAAAAGAAGAAGAAGAGGAAGAGGAAGAAAGAAAAGACACGCTTTGTTCCCCCCGCCCCCCCACCCCGGCTCAGCCTTCTTGGCAGCTGGGGCGAGCGCTTATTGTCACCATCAAAGGGGTCCTTGGGAAAAAAGCCCACCCCGTTGCTCTGAGGTCAGAGTTTACACGTGAAGCGAACAGGTCACAGTCATTGTACTGTCCCCCCGCTCGTGATGGTTAATGAGGGAGCACAATGGCATCCATAATTAAGACGGCTGCCCCATTTTGCGAGGCTGGCAAGAACTCCCCAGGGAACTGTTTGGTCATCACCGGGATCTGGCCCCTCTGGCAATTAGCAATGACCTTGTCTGTCCACTCCCACAGAATGCCTAAGCCTCAGAGCTCACGGGTCCGGCCCAGGGCTGGTCGTCAGAGGCCTCTTATAGGACTTCTATGGGTAGAGCAACAGGGTAGACTTTCTGGAAAAGCGTGGAAAAAACTCCCTCCCTCCCTCCCTCGCCCGCATATATGGATCAACCCCCACAGACCATGCACGACGCTAGGAGTCAAAAGTTGGGGATGAGGAAGATCCATGCCTCGCTCGTAGAGAATCCTGAGGAAAGGGAGATTAAACAGAGACATGTCTTTCATGCACTGGGGTAAGTGCTGAATAGGAAGTGCAAACACAGGCTGGAAGGGAAGGGATGGATGGAGAGAAAGCTGCCTGTCCTCTCCTCCTGCTACAGCTGCCACCGCCGGGGTCCCAGGATGGGGGAACGGGGCTGAAGGATGCGAAGTCAACCCCCGCTCTCCCACCTTGCCTTCCCTGCTTGCATAGATCCCACAGATTTTGAATGTGCTGCCGTCATCTGCAGCAACCAGCTCCTGCGTCAGCTCCTGACTCTCAGGATGACCCTCCGTCCTCCCATTGGAACCTGCTGCCACCCCGATCTCCCTGGTCAAATCCGTGTGCTTCCCGTCTCAGCCGCCTCCCCGAGTCAAGTGCCTTCAAAAGCCAAGTTGGGCTGGAGGGTCCCTCCTACTGCTGAGGGTGTGGTCATCCACTCAAAACACATTTGGGACCACGAGCTTGCCTCCTGCCATCCAGCTACCACTCAGTGATGACCAGCCTCTCAGAGAAGCAGCTGAGCTTGGGAAGACAGGCTGAGACTCGAACAGGGTATCTCAGGGGCTGGCAAGTGCCTTGGGGGAAAGTTCTAGAAGGGGAGAAACTGAAACAAGGGACGAAAGGAAGCCCTTGGATGACTTCCTTCCTCCATTGAGGCAATCATAGTGGTTGATCACAAATGGAACAGACGACACTGAGCTGAGCCCTGACTATGTGCCAGACACACTCCTCATGCTTTTTACACATTAATGCCTTCGCTCCTCACGAGGTTTCTATGAAGTGGGCATTACTATTGCTCCCATTTCACAGACTGGAAACCAAGACACAAAGCCATTGAGTAATTTCCCCAAAGCAGGACAGGGAGTACATGGGACTGAACCCAAGCCATCATTTTCCACGACACCAACATGCCATTAAAATAATCATGCAGTATATTTAAGCCCTTTCCAAAAAAGAAAAAAAAAAATGTACACGCTGAGTGATTCTACTCCTGGAAATCTAACCTTAGGAAATATCTGAATATTATTTATTTCATCTATTAGTCTAAAACACTCACATGTTCCTTTTTAGCCTTATTTATAAGAAGTCAAGTCTGGAGGCAATGAACATTTTCGGCATTAGGGGGCTGATTAAATAAACTACAGTATTAGCCGATAAACAGGGTTTATAGCCATCATTACAAACGACAGTCATGAACAGTCAATGACGGAATGGAATGGTATGACAGTGCCAAGGTAAAATGCAGAAACGAAACTTTTGGAGATGGGGTGATGAAACTATGTTTGACTACCAGGGTGGGGCGGCACGGAAAAGAAAAGCAACAACAGTTTCCATTTGGTTCCATCCAAAGCAGCCATCAGGAAACGATTTATTTAGGGGTAAATTTGTTATCTTCTCTGAACCTATAGTCTTATAACCCAGCGCCTCAAGAAAACTCAACCTGCTACTTTTTTTTTTTTCCCTGAGATATTTCATGTGGAAAAATAAATGACATCAGTGGTTTAATATCTCAGTTGGGTAGGTAAAAGCTCAGTTCTTTGGCTCATAGAAAAGAAAAGAAACCAAGCAAAAAAAGCTTTGAATTTTCAGTCCTGTTCACGCAGTGTATCCGGAATTGATGAGGCACACAGATATCACCTGGAGATAACTTTTTTCTACTTGTTCTCAGACTCAGAACCAAATCACAGCCCTTCCCTCCTCCAGCTCTGCTTTAGAGCAAATTGAGACCAAATTGGATCACCCGTTTCGTCCAATTGTATAAACCATGGCGATGCCGTTTGGGAAAATCTAATAGTCTTAATCTAAGAACTGCTCCTGTGCCCACAATAGAATCAAACAAATAATCAATAAGCCTCTAGATATTATGGCATCACTGAGTGAAGAGACAGAGAGGAGAAGAGTTTCTGTTTGCAGAGGGAGCTGCTTAGTTGAAATCCAATCACAATTCAGCAAGGACACAACAAACAGCAGCAGCAACCACAAAGCTGGGTGGAGGACAATTGTTTGTTCAGCCTTAACGGTTCCAGAATCTTCTGGGGGGAAGCACTAGATCGTGAATCTCAATGAGGCAGGTATTTTCCCAGGCATTTAAAAATCTTGTAGAATCATCAATGAGAACTCTGTGGCAATGCTATTCTTATCCCCACTTTACTGGATGAATTTCAAGTTCAGAGAGGTTAGTGTTCTTGTCTGAAGTCACACAGCTAGTTAAGCGGCAGAGATGGACATTGAAATCAAGTTTGTTTGTTTGTCTTTTTTTGTTGTAGTTTTTAACTCAAAGGGGAACTGCATGCTAGCAAAACTGATTTTGGAGCAGCCACAATCCCAAACCATATGTGCTGTAAATTTGGCAAGTGGAGTGTATCTCTAAGGCTCGGTTTCTATATCGAGAAATGGAATAATATAGATACATGTCAAGTGCTTAGTGCAATCCATACTCAATGAAGGCTGGTTCTCAATAGCTTTAGCATTATATTACCCAATTTTTTTAAAGCACACCCTCAACAAAACCATAAGCAAATATAAAACTTAAAATCAACAATGCAATAAGGATGCAACTGCTTAAACATTTAGGTGTGAAGTGAATCAAAAAATAAGAGAGGAGTCCCCGTCATGACTTAGTGGAAATGAACCTGACTAGTATCCATGAGGACTCAGGTTCGATCCCTGGCCTCGCTCAGGAGGCTAAAGATCCAGCATTGCCATGAGCTTTGGTGTAGGTCGCAGACGCGGCTCAGATCCGGCATGGCTGTGGCTGTGGTGTAGGATGGCAGCTACACCTCCAATTCGACCCCTAGCCTGGGAACCTCCATATGCCACGGGTGCGGCCCTAAAAGAAGACCAAAAAAAAAAAAATTTAACGAGACTGAGAAGTGGACAGAGGGACGGATACATGGGTTAGATGTAAGCAGAGAGAAATATGAATTGTCAAGTCTCTGTGGTGCATACACGAGCGCTGACGAGAGAATTCTTTCAACTGGTAAGTATGTTTGATATTTTCCATAATACGAAAATGTTGGTGGGAACGGGCCTATGCCATGGTAATGAAGAAGAACAAAAGGCTGGCTGAAGCCCACCCCACAAGGATGCGCAAATGGGGCCGGACACTAAAGAATGCACACGGGTTGGTTCTATTTATAGCAAACTCAAGAGCAGAGAGTTCTGGTGGGAAGAATCAGAAGGGCGATGATGACGACGATGGATGTGTTGATGGCAGGTGGGTAGAGACGAGCCAGGGAGGGCCCAAGACGTTTGCGATCTGGGTGGTGCTTACGCAGGTGTGCAAGCGCACTGGGCTGGCTCTAATATGCGTGTGCTTTACCGTACACATGACACCCCTCAAGTCAGACCCTGCTGCAAGCAGCGCCCATTTTCTGAGCGGCTTCCTCTCCCCGTGCCGGGCGTTCTTTCTAGGCACTTTCTGATGCATTCACTTGGAAAACCATTTCAGAGAATTGTCTGACAGAATACATGATTTAAGCCTTTAAATGCAACATGAAGCAATTCCACTTTCTTAGAAAATGACTGTCAGCCCCGAGAGTAAACTTGGCCTACGAGGAAATCACGAAGGTGTGAAACGCCTCAGCCTTCGGGGAGCCCTTGTCGAGCACCCTCGGGCGCTCCCTTCTCTCCTTCACCATCAGATTCCTTCCAGAAAACACTGGCTACCCCATGAACCCCAAAGGTCTCCCCTCTGGTGTGAGATTCAGCCATCAGGAAGAAGAAAGGCAAGCCACCTCCAAATCATACCACGCGGAGAGTCTCCTGGGGGGTGGGGCGGGTATCCTCATCAGAGGCTTAGCTCTCCCTCCCTCTTCTGGGGATGTTCTAGTTTAGAGGACAGACCTCTTCCTCTTGCTCATCCCCAAAGCATCCCCTTTCAAAACTTCCCTACGGCCTGCACCAGTGGATCATGGGAAGAAGGCACATCCAGGCTTGTAAGGGAGCATCCTGGAAGCCGGTCCTGATGAGAGACAGGAGAGCTGCCTCTTGCAACAGAAACCTGGCTACCAGGTCTGTCCTCAAAATTCCAAAGAGACTTTGATGTGAAGTTGAAAGCAGCACCTCCTGAGTGCAAGCAACTTGGAACCACACAATGATTTCTGCACAGTCAATAAGATGGAAGAGGTAGCAGAAATAGAAATGAATTAGGATCCAGGAGGGCAGTGATAACCTGGGGCACTTGTCTTAAAAAATATAGAACCCCAAGTTTCTTTCTAGACCTACTCTATCAGAATCACTAGGATTGACACCCCAGAAGAGTCTTATTTTAGCAAGCTCACAGGGGGTATTCTCTTGCATGTGAAAGTTTGTGGATCAAGACCTCTTTGTAAAGAGTCCCTCAAGGGGAAGAACCCTTTCATTATACCCACCCATCCACCCGCCCATCCATCTACCCCCTTACCCACCTATTCATGCATTCATAAATCTATGTATTTATCCATCCATCCATCCATCCATCCATCCATCCATCCATCCATCCATCCATCCAATCATTCACTGGCCCATCCATCCATGAGTCCATCCATCCACCCACTTATCCATTCATCCATGCATCTACCCCTGTATCTATCTATCTATCTAGTCATCCATGCATCCATATATCTATCTGCTTGTGCTTTCCCTGTGTCACGCAACAGACTTTACCTTCTTTCATGGTCAAAGGCAGAATTTCCCGACACCAATGAATTTTACAAAGAACTATATCAACTTAATCATTTTTAATTATAAAATCATCAGCCTCATCATACAACAGTGATTTTGAAACAAAACTTCCATATCACAGTAATTTCCTCCATTTTCCTTGCTAACCCAAGTAAACCTGTTGTCAGGTATCACCCACCAAGTGTGAACGACCACCTGGATTTTAGGGAGAGCAGGATCTGAAACACAGCCATTGAGTGCTTGGCTTGAGTCTCCTTTTCAAGGGAACCTGTACCTTTAGCTGAAAACACCCAAGTCTCATGGGTCTGCAGGTCGGCAAGCACAGATCTATGGGGCTGATTGCTTTCAGAGACATTCAATTACCAGTGAGTAATTTCCTTCCCCCAAAGATATTCTGTGGAGAATACACTATAGATTCTTTGGTTGCCCAAGAGCTATGGAGATTTGGGTACCAAGGCAGACCCAGCAGTTCTGAGGTTCTCTACCTTTAACTTAAAGCCTTGGAAAAAATCTGTGTGTGTGTATAATAGACGTGACAATTGAGGCAGTGATTCAATAAACGTGATGCCAATTTAATATAAAAAATAAAAATAAAGCCACTAAATTGAAAAGCTAAAGATGCTCCTTTTTGACTCACTGCTGTATACTTCTGTCACAGATTCATACAACCCAGTAGCTGATGACACAGGAAACTGAGACGATTGTTTTGGTGTATTGAGCTTCCTTATTTAGCTCCTGTCCCCTCCAGTTTGTAAGATACTAGACTAAGGCAGAGACCATTTTTCTCTTTCTTATCCCTGGATCTGTCCCATGCCTGACAGCCCTTGCCTCAATAAAGATCTGCTAAATCAGGGATGTACGTCCTTCCTTGGTAGGAATCTGACCAAATGAGACAGTGGCTGCGAGCCTTGATGGCTTTATCCTAAAGCAGGTGGAGATTTCCCACCGGGTAACAGTCTCCTTTCATTTGAAATATTGATGTTCTCAGAGAACAAATCTAGAGGGCTGGAGAAGGCCAATGGCCACTGGTCACTCAGCAGTGGACTGGTCTTAGAACGCACCCCTAGGAAGCCCTGGCACCATCATTTTCTGTCATTCCAGGGACAGGCATGCCCTTGACCTGAAACATTAGTCATGGTCAGTTTGGGGGCCAAACATTACAAGTCAGGTATTAGCAATCTGAAATACCAAAACATGGGTGGCTGGCATTAGTCTTGCTGTTCCAGTCTAGTTCCTGCTGTGTGACCAATAACATGGCCCCTGTCCCTCACCCCATGACATCTGACCTAACCAATGGTCCTTACGCTAGTCCACCCCACCCAAGTTATCATGTACCCACCACCTGACCTAAAGCACAGACACCACTGGTATTTCCTTCAATCATCCAGAAAGATCTCTCTTCATGCACATCCTTTATTCCCAACCTTAGCTACAAATTAGAATCACCTCACGCTTTTAAAAATCCAGATGTCCAGACTGAACCCTAACCCAATTAAGTCAGAATTCCCAGGGGAGAAATCCAGGCTTCATTTAAATTTTTTTTTTTTTTTTTTTTTTACAGTTCCTGAGATGATTCTACAGTAGGCTGAACATCACTGGTAGAACCCATTTTTCTCTGATTCATCAGTCTGGGTATTTGGCCTTAGCAAGGCTTCCCGTCCTTTTGATGTTGCATTTATATGGGGTGTCATGAGTAAGTGGACCTCTGATTCATTCTATAGACTTTGACAAGCTCTTTGATCTTTAACCAAGACATGAGCCTTCATATCACAATGAAATTCAGCACTGAGGTTCTGACATCCTAGAAGTGAGTGAGCAGGTAGGTTGGTGGATGGATGGATGGTGTAGGGATGGATGGATGGATGCAGGAATGGAAGCATGATGGCTGGAAGGATGGAAGAATGGATGGATGGTTGAATGGAAGTAGGAATGGATGGATGGAAGGATGAATGGTTGGTTGAATGAAGAAGGAATGGAAGGATGGATGAATGGATGGATAGTTAACTGTGTGGTGACTTCTCTTTAACATGAATTACCTTATTATCCTCTTCTAGTTTGTATCTATTACAAGACAGACCTTAAATTCCTTAAGACAGAGATTTTGACCTTACCTGCTCCAGGGCCTGGCATAGCACTTGGCTGATGGCAGGTACAGCAGCAGGTGAGAAAAGATATGCCTTTGGAAAACAAATGACTTTAGTTCAATACTCTTATTCCTAGGTCAATCCAATATCCTTCTAAGAACAGAATTTCTTGGTGGCAAGAATGAAAATCTTGAAACGGAGACACCACTCCAGAGCATTTTAATTTCATATTGTACAAAGAAATAGCTAGTAGCAAGTTCTAATAACAAAAATTCTCATTGGTAGATAGTATTATTGATCTCAAGAGAAAGTGGATAGATAAGCATTTAAAAAAAAAAAAAAACTGGGTTATTTTGATAGTATGCGTCCAGCTATCATAGAACTGCCTCTTTCCCCTGATGAGAAAACTAAGGCTCAGCAAGGAATTTATTCAGTCTCTTGAACCCAGAACGCTTGTCTCCTGTCCATTTTTCTCTTTGAAATCAAAAGAAGGATTTAAAATTGCATAACCCGGAGTTCCTGCCATGGTACAATGGAAACGAATCCGACTAGGAACCATGAGGTTGTGAGTTTGATCCCTGGACTTGCTCAGTGGGTTAAGGATCTGGCTTTGCCATGAGCTGTGGTGTAGGTCGCAGATGCGGCTCGGATCCTGCATTGCTGTGGCTGTGGTGTAGGCCGGCCACTGTAGCTCCGATTGGACCCTTAGCCTGGGAACCTCCATATGCCGTGGGTGCAGCTGCAATGAAGACAAAAATAAAAATGAATAAAATAAAGTAAAATTGCATAACCCTCTTACCATTTGGCTCTGCCCCAGACATGACCTGTTTTCCGATCAAATTAGCCAGCCCTTGGTTGTACCACCTGTGGTGTGGGGCTTGACCCCCACTTCAAGGGAAGAGAGATACATCACTGATAAAAAAAACATACAGTTCACGTTACTTTGGAAAGTACAAGGCACCATAACTTCCCAAATTGGCAAAAACTACCTGCTATGGATTGTAGTAAAGTGTGTTTTTAAATTATTTCAGACCCATAAAACCTCTCCATAGAGAGTGCTTTGAAACTGCAAATTAAATATAGAACATCTATGAACTGTATCCATTTTTACAGTAAGTATATATTTCCATGGGGGTTTGTACCATCTTTTTTGTCTAGTTACACTAGTTAATAATGCAGTGAATTTGCAGTAATAGAGTAAATGTTATTTTGATGACACTATTTGATTAAATTAAAGATGACATTAAAAGGACCATTTCAATAAAGAACCGAAATCTCCAGAAGTAGCTGGGGCTGAGTGTTTAAGTCAGCGAGTCTGGCGGTCTTAAAAGGACCAAATGGAATTTCCTTCACCGTGTGAATGATGAGCAGGTTAAGGAACAAGAGGAGCAAATAATATAGGAGAGAATATGAAGGCTCCAATTCAAAGATCCAGGCAATTTTAGTTTATTGGAGGCAGGCGTTGCCACTTGCAAGAAAACAGCTCATGCGGCCTTGGGAAAATGCAGAAATGCATTAAGTAAAATGAAAGCGAGAGGGCACTGAGATTTGCAGGGAAATGTGCTGATGTGGTGACAGCGAATTGAGTTGTCGCAGAAACAAAAGAAAAGCGAAGCGGTGGGATTAGTTATGTGCCCCCCAGCCGCCTCTCCCTCCATCTGCTCTGCAAATGCACCAAGGTACGGGTGGGCCACCCACAGCCCTGCATGCGGGGGGGAAATCTTTGAGATTGCCAAAGGAGGAGAGAGGCCTAATTATTTCTCCCAGGCCTCTGTTCATAGGATGCTTGCCAAAGAAAAGTTCTTCTCCTGAGTGAGAGGTTCGCGTACATAAATCAAGCGACTGTTTGAAGATGCCTTGACTTAACTTCTTAGGGAGTGACGCTATCTGAAGAGATGCTCCCCAGCAACGTGACTGAGCTGTGAATCTGTGAATCGCGGGCCTTTCCGCAGAAAGAAAATTCCGAGATGAAAGGTGTGCGGTGGCGGAGGCCCCTGCGTCCCCCGGACACACACCTGCTCTGGTGTCTCGGCCCCAAAGACAGGTGACATCTCCGCATCCACTGTGGGCCCTGACTGTTGTTGACAAGCTCAAGCCCACAGCCCTCCAATCGGTGACTGTTTTCACAGGTCAGGAGAGAAAAATAAAGCCCCCAAATGAACCTCAGCTGCAGCAAAGAGCATTCTTCCCCGGGATTTTAAGAGGCCGTCATTAGATGCTGAGCTTTCCTCGGGGAATTCATCTGGTCCTCAGATGCGTGGGTATCTTCACATCATTATCGCCTTACAGAAAGGCAGCGGGGTGCGGTTGGTCGGAAAAGCCACGTGCTCCACCTGGGTAAATACTGCCTCTTTTGAGCGCAAAGCCCGGAGAATGCAGGATTCGTGGTATGTGTGACTTTCTGAGTCTACACCTAGAGTGTTTATTATCTTGCCAGCAGTAAATCGCTTCAAGACAAAGGATGAGCGAGAACGTCCCATCAAGCAAGTCTATGAAGTAGAGCACAGACGGCAAAACACGATGATGCCACACTCTTGAAGGCCGAGCAGAAGCCTCCAGCTGCCAGCACTCTGTTCTTCTTGAGGACGACGGGCATGTGGAAGGATGGCCAGATTGTTCAGAAGAGACAGCAAACACTCTTCTCAGACCTCTGAGTGGCTCAACCCCACGGGTCTGACATCTGCCCCTTGACGGTTTCTTCAAGTTGCTGCGGCCCCCTCTCCCGCCCAGTCCCTGCTGACTGCTCGATTTCCCTCCAGGGATTCGGGATGATGCCTGGAAGATCCCAAAGGTCTTGTGGTTGGCACACTTTCAAAACTCAAAATGCTCGAAGATAATTCTTAATGTAGGCTCCCAAAGAGAAGCGCGAAAACCAAAGTATTTTAGGGCAGGGAAACGACGCTGTATGTTCCCCTAAGGATGGACCAGGTCAAGATGCACTTGCCCACAGAACGAGCACCCCCTGGAATGAACACTGATGCGGAGGATGGACTCTGAGTGATGATGGTGTGGCCGTGTAGGTCCATCCCTCCGGCGGGGGATGGGGACAGGGGGGGAGGTATGCACGTGTGGAGGCAGGAGGTACAGGGGAACTTTGCAGGCTTTCCTCTCAGTTGTGCTGTGGACCTAAAACTGCTTTGAAAAGCAAAGTCTATTTTTAAAAGTGTAAACAGGTTTAATAAAAAGCACATTGGATACAACCACTGTGGACAAGAGTATGGAGATTCCTTAAACAACTAAAAACAGAGCTACCATAGGATCCTACAATCCCAATCCTCGGCAAATAGCAAAAAAAAAAAAAATCCCACTTAATTTGAAAAGATACGTGTACCCCAGTGTTCCTTACAGCACTATTCACAGTAACCAAGACATGGAAGCAACATAAGCATCCATCATCCATCGACAGATGAATGGATAAGCAAGATGTGGAACATATATATATAAAAGAATATTAGTCACAAAAGAGAATGAAATGACGCCATTTACAGCCACACTGATGGACCTAGAGATTATCACGCTAAGTGAAGTACGCCAAAGACAAATGTCATATAATATCACTACTACGTGATATCTACAAATGATAATAACAATAATTTATTTACAAAGCAGAAATAGCCCCAAAGACACAGAAAACAAGCTCACGGTTACCTGAGGAGACAGTAGGGGGAGGGATAAATTAAGAGTTTGGAATTAACAGATACACACTAGTATATAACCAACAGATAACCAACAAGTACCTACTATACAGCACAGGCAAGTGCATTCAGTATTTTGCAATTATGAGCAAAAAGAATTTGAAAAAGTACATATAAATGTATATATGTATGTGTATGTGTGTGTGTATATGTGCATATATCTCAATCACTTTGCTGTATACCTAAAACTAACACATTATAAATCAACAATATTTCATTTTTTTTTTTAAAAAGCATGTTTGAAAAAGCGGGTGGCAAAAATTTTCCATTGTCACACCTTCACCATGGTATCCATACTTAAAAAGAACTTTTTAACCGTTCTGACCGCAAGCCATACACTCTTTGGACGCAAGCTCTCTGGGTCTCTAGAACTCCTCACTTGCCTCAAGTTTAACCCGAGTGTCATCACACACGACCCACCCTCTCAGCGCTCCTCTGGACCAAGCCCACTGGGGTTGTACAGTTGACCCTTGCACAACACAGGGGGTATGGGTGCTGACCTTCCCAGCAATGGAAAATCCATGTGTAATTTATAGTTGGCCATTTGTATCTTTAGTTCCAATCACACTCAGATTGTGTAGCATGTAGTATTTACCGCTGGGGGGAAAAAAAAAATCCCCAAAGCAGATGTGCAGAGTTCAAAGCCATGTTGCTCAGGGTCAAGTGTATAAGAAGAAACATTTGTGGAAAACATCCGTTTTAGACCATCGAGAACCTTTGGTGGCCCATTCGTGCATCTGCACAGAACATCATTAGACAACCGGCTTTCCAGCTCCATCAGAACCAGCCCCTATCTCTGATACCTACGTCTCTCCTTTCGAGCCTGATGGTAAAATGTCCCTTTTCGGTGGGGAAAAATCCCTTACAGACTTGGGCTGTCATCTCACTACAGAGTTCCCTGGTCAAGAAAGAACAAACTGATGAAATATCTGGGCTGCCTGGAGCACTTTCTGTCATTTTTATTCTCTCTCCCATCATCACCTTCAACTCCCATATTATAGGTATTTGTTCATGTGCCTCTGCTCTTATACCAGGAGGTCCATGAGGCCAGGTCTGTACCTTAATTGTTCTAATTTATGTGTATTTCCAGGTCCTGGCATGGACTTGGGATATGACCCATGTCCATAAGTATATAAGGGAAATCAGACATTTGGGTGACTATATTATTTCTAGCAAGTTACTAGGGTGTCATTACAGATTTTCAGTAAAATGTAAAAAATGCATGATTCATCTATCTACGCATCATTTATCCAGCCAACTAGCCATTCATCTGTTCATGTGTCCATCCATCCATCCATCCATCCATCCATCCATCCATCCATCCATCCACCCACCCACCCATCCATCCAATCATCCACGTATCCATCCATCTATTCAGCCAGCCAGCCAGCCAGCCATCCATTCATTTAAAAAATGTGCAATAATGCCTACTCTGCCATGCCTTTTTATGGGTGATAAAAAAAGATGACTAGAAAATGAATACAATATGGTCCTTGCCTTGACATATGTTGCAGCTGAATAGGAGAAATAATGTATGAAAAGTGAGGCCCCTGTTTTGGCCATCTTTTCGTCCCCTGCAGCATCTTCCACAGGGACTTTAATTCAGCAGCAATCAGCAAATGAATGTCGACTTAACAAATAAAAACAAATACAATATAAGGCAGTAAGTGAATAGTGTCAGGCAAATGCCACAGAGAAAATGCTACAGAGGAGTGCAAGGGAGGCTGATCATGTCCAGCTGGACCCCTCACAGAAGCGGGAATCTGAGCTACGACAGAAGGGCTGGCTCAGCTTTGAAAGAGGGTAATGAAAGCAAGGCATTCTAGAAGTCTTTGCATTAATACACCGAGTCTCTACTGTTACTGCCTAGTGTGATGCCTGGCAGAGAAAGGGATTCCAAGAAGGGTTCGGGTTTTTACGTGAGGTACCTGCTAGAATGAGGTGGGCATGTGGCAAAAGTGAAGAGGATATATTCTCTGCCCTTGATGAGTCTTGGGACAATAATCTCCGGAGAAAACCCAGGCAAACTGGGGCCGGGGTTGGAGAGAGGGTAGTATGTACCAGAAAAGAGCAATTTCAACTGCGCAGAGTATAGCAGAGGTCCTAAAGGGATGGCTGATGAATAGGTTTCTAATTTGACTAGGTTGGAATCTTGTGTTGACAATTAGCAGCATCTATTTGCATACAATTAGTAGGCAGAGCCCTTCAAAAGAGTTTGTTCCCTGAAGTAGGTTAACTATATCCCCTTGCAATGGCGCCTGCAGGATTGATTTGTTTCACAAATCCATGATCCCAGAGAAACTCAGGATGGACCTCGGCCCGGTCTAGGTCCAAAGGACAACACTTGGATTCTATTGGTCCCGGGTGATCAGAACGAGAGCTGAACATCCCAAAGGCCCTCACTGAGGAGTTCTGAATTGAAGTGAATGGTCAACTCAGTTGGTATTTGGTCAGTTTCACCTCCACCAACACTATCACCATCAACAGCAACTCCTGGGCCAGCGGGGAGTCTCCGAGAAAACAAAACATCAGGGAACTGAGTCATCTGTCATGAGAATCACGTGCCTTTGCTGGCCACGCATCCCAGGATGCAGGGTTCAGGTTACCCTTGGGTTCCTGGCTCCTCCTGCAATTCCAGAATTATTCCAGAAGCCCAAGCAAGTACCTCCGAAGCACTGCCTTATTCACTCGCTCGCTCACTCATGCAGTTAATGTTTATTGACTGCTGAGCTGTCTGTTTGGGAATGAGGGATACATTGGTGCCCAAATGTTTGTTTGCAACCAAAACAAACACACAGCCTATGGAGCTCATTGTCTGTGGGGGAAAATAGCAATTGAAAAATAAACACAGAAATAAATGTCAAATCACAGCTCAGTGCATTGCTATTGAGAGGAAGTGTGTAGAATTCTATGAACTTACAGGAGGATTGAACACAATCAGGGAAGGCTTCCTGGAGGGAGTGATGATTAAGTTAAAATACAAAGAACAAGTAGAGGCAAAGAAGGGGAGGTATCAGCATGAGTGAAAAGACCCCATGAAAGGAGGCAGCAGGGAAAGTTCCAGAAACTGTGAGAAAGCCAATTGGGTAAGAAGGCAGAGATTTAAGGTGAGAGGCAGTGGAAATGAGACTAGAGAGGTCTCATCTAGGCGGGAGCTGGGCCACTAGATGGGGGGGTTGGGGTATTTCAGGGGTCTATCTATATCTCAAAAGCAATAAAAAATCTCGGGTGTGGTTTAACTGGGGAGTGGGAGGACTAGAAGAGGAACATTCAGATTTGAGTTTTAAGAAGATTACTTTGGTTGGGTTTGAAAAATGGTATAGAGGGAGAACCACTCTCTGCCAGCTTCAACTATTCCCTTCCTGGGCAATATCACTGCTGCCTGCCCTTGGCTTGCCAGGGCCTGGAACGGCTCTTTGTCCTGCTCGGGCCTGTCCTGCTGTCTACGCTCCTGGCCAGCTCCATAAATGACTATCTCAATACCCCTTTCTCTTCTTCCTTCCATGGCCCAGGGCTCCCACCCCCAGTTTCTAGGTACAAAGGACAATCGTTTTCCAAATAGAACGATCTCCAGTTCCACTGGGGATGATTCTAGAGCAAGACCAACATCAAGTCAGACTGTCACCACCTCCTGGAAAGGGCACTGCTGTAATGGAAGTCTGCTGCTTTTGCCTTTTTAATATCCATCCTTTGCCCAGCAATAACATGCCTTCTTTACTCCACCCTTCTCCATCTATACAGCTCCGGTCAGACCAATCCCATCATGCCGGTCCAGACAGGTTGCAGTGATTGGCTGAGAAATTTACACATGACCAACTAAGGGCCAATGAGAATCAGACATGGGATTCCCTGAAGCTGGTGGGAAGGAGATGCTCTTTCCCTCCAGCTCCGTGAGCGTGAAGGATGTAGACTCGTGGTGGCCATCTCTGCCCAAGCGGACTGACCCTGTCTGACAATGAAGATGACTCAGAGGAAAGCACTGCTGAACAATGGAGTGAAAGAGAATGATGGCAATGCCATCTATATCACCTGTGCCAGCTCTATCCCTCCCTCGGCTTCCCAGTTCCGGGAGCCAACAAATTCCTTTTACTTTATTTTACTTTATTTTTTGGCCTAAACTGGTTTGGGTGGGTTTGCTGTCACTCGCAAATGAAAATAAAACATTTCTGTCTCTTCGGGTGTCTTCTCTTTGCCTGGCTGTAACTGCTGCCACTCTAACCACTGCTGGCCTGGGAGGAAGAAAACTGGGGGTGACATCAAGGAAGGCGGTAAACGAGGCTGCAAACCAGCCCCTGGAATGCAGTCCGGGGACACCAGCAACCACACCCCAGCCAACGCCTCACTCGCACGGTGACAGGAAGAGATCATCAGAGCCATAACCATGACAGTTCGGTTTTCCCCAAAGGTGTCAACTTTCTTCAAGTTTCCCAAAGCCCTGGGCATGATGCCAGTAGACCATTTTTGATTTCTTTTGCAAGCTCCCTATTTCATCCCTGCAGGTGTCTAGGAAAAAGCATTATTAAAATGCTCGCAGTAAAGAGGAGCCCAGGATAAAGGATCCCGGCTCTAAATTTTTCCTCCACATAAAGGAAGTCATTTTAAGTCTAATCAGTTATGAATTTAGAAAGTCACAGATTCTAATACCAAAAACCTGTGTGTGTGAGAGCACGTTTGAACATATGCCTGCACACGTGTCCATGTGTGTGGTGCATCTGAATAGAAAAAAAAAAAAAGAGACCTTATTATTATCACAATTTTTCAATTAAAAACTTAAAAATTTTTTAATTTAAAAATTTTTTGAAAAAATGAGAACTTGAACAGCCAGAGTTATGCTACATCTCTTCTCAGACTCGAGGGCACCAGTTATCACTTTGCTTTCTCCCCTTTTTCATCAGGAGCTGCTAAGACACATAAGCCCCTTCCTCTGAGAAGAAGGGCGTGTCACTGCGCTTTTGGAGGAACAGATGCAAAGAATCTGCTTTTCTTGTCCTCTTTCGTCAAGGAAGGATCCGCTGACTGACTAGTTCTACCTCTGCTCTACCCCCAGACACACATAGACACGGGCTGGAAACACACACACACACACTCACACTCGGGCTGGAAACAACACACTTCACCCAAAGATTAGGGAGAGGTATTAGAAAAAGACGGGTGAGCCGGGCCAGCGATACTCTGTCAGTCACCTCTCTTCTAACCAGACCGGGAGCACACGCAGCATTCATGGTTCAGAATGTGTTTTCTGGACCTCCTGTCGTGGCGCAGCAGAACCGAATCTGACTAGGAACCATGACGTTGCAGGTTCGATCCCTGGCCTCGACAGCGGGTTAAGGATCCAGCGTTGCCGTGAGCTGTGGTGTAGGTCGCAGACGTGGCTCGGATCTGGCGAAGCTGTGGCTGTGATGTAGGTCTGTGGCTACAGCTCCAATTGACCCCTAGCCTGGGAACGTCCATGTGCCACGGGTGCAGCCCTAAAAAGACAAAAAAAAAAAAGTTTTCTATTGTCAGTGCCTGAGTTTGCACACTGGACTACACTCAGAGCTGCCTGGAAAACCTACAAGCCTCAGTCCTCTCATCTGACAAGTGGGAGCAGGATAGTTAGAGAATGTACGCAAAGCCCTATGCATGTCCCTCGGGCGTATGATAAACACTCCATTTCCCTGTTACTGAGAAGACAAGTTCAAGAGCCAGTAAGGGACACCGATGTGCACTGACAGGTGGAATCTACCGCCGAGATTTCTCAGGCCAGCGCAAGGCATTCCACGCCATACGGCTGTGGTTACTCCAGGGCAAAACCTTTTCCTGGTGCTTTGGCTCCGCAGGGGACATCCGGGCAGCGGCGGCACTGGGCTTGGAAGGAGCCGAACGCACACCTCAACGCGCTGTCCAGATGGAGTTAACAGGAACCTTGGAGAGGGGGGTGGAGAGAACAGAGATGTGTTCATCTGTGAAATTAAAAGTGGTGCAGCATGACACACGGCATTACGTGGTGGGGCTCAGCGAAAGCCATAATTAGGCTGAATATGACTCTGAACACGCTCATAATCAAACAAAAGCAATTCTACTGAATGAGGAGAGCGGAGTCTCTTGGGAGGCGAGAAGAGGCAAAAGGCTGAGAAAGACTAGGAACCCGGCTCAGTACACGGAGGGCGGGCAGAGACCCACCCCGAGGAAGGCCCTGTATTCCTTTGGTACCATTCTAAAAACTACCATCTGCTCAGAACAACTCATCCCTTACCGTCTCACAGGGGCCACGGGTCCCAAGTCCAGGCACGTGGCTTGGGTGTGCTCTCTGCTTGGGGTCTCGCGGGGCCAAAGTGTCACCTGGCTCAGACATCAGCCTTCTTGGTTCTTACCTGGGGACGTCGGGGAAGAATCTGCCCCCACGCCCGCTCAGGTTATTGGCCGAACCAAGGGGGGTCCCTATGTCCTTCCAGATGTCGGCCAGACCTTGTTCTCAGCTTCTAGAAACTGTCCATATTTCTTGCCACACGTTCCCCCATCTTCAGAGTCAGCAAGAGAGCGTCAAATCCTTCTCAAGCCAGTCATCCCCCTGCCTGCCCTTCTGCCGTCTCTGATTCCCTCCTCCACCTCCTCTTCCGCTCTGAAGGGCCCCTGTGATAATATCAGCCCTGCTGCAAAAAATCCAGAACCATCTCCCAATTTTAATGACTTCAGTCACATATGCAAAGGCCCTTTGTCATGCAGCTAACCTAAGGTGGGAGTGAAAAAAAGGGGGGGAAGGTCACGGGGCCAAAGGCCAAAGGTCTAAAAGTGGCTCCACTGAAAAATGGGTGCTGGATCCTCTCCGGGAGCTGGAGTGCACGTTTTCTGCTGCTGGGAAGGATGACGCACTGGAGAGGTCATAAGGGAGCCACACCACGGTGGAAACTTCTAAAGGGAGACAGACTCACGAGTTTCCTGCAGAGTAACAGTGAGGACATCTGAGCTACCGCTGCCACCCTGTGTGGACAGACCTGCTGCTGGCCGGGTACGGGGCAGAGCCTTGCATTTCTTTTTTTTTTTTTTTTCCTTTTTATGGCCACACCTGTGGCATATGGAAGTTCCCAGGCTAGGGGTTGAATCAGAGATAGAGCTGTTGGCCTACGCCACAGCCACTGCAATGCCACATCTGAGCCGAGTCTGCAACCTACACCGCAGCTCACAGCAAAGCAGATCCTTAACCCACTGAGCGAAGCCAGGGATGGAACCCGCATCTTCATGGATACTCGTTGGGTTCATCATCGCCGTGCCACAATGGGAACTCCAGAATACTGCATTTCTGAGTTTCCCAACAAACCGGTGCAGTAGGCATGGCTACTTCCACTGTGAGCACATGAAGCCCAGAGAGGCCGAGAGACACACAAAGATGGCACAGCTGCAGGGTTGGATCTACACTCCATCCTTGTAAACGTAAAGCCTGTGCTCCTTCCTCTAAACCACCCTCGTTGGCTGCATGGCCCGTCTCTCTCAGGCGTCTCAATTCCTTCCTCCCTCTGCCTCTGACTTCCTCTAGAATGTCCTGGAGGACCTAATGGTCCTAAGAAATAGTGAGTTAATTCCTGGTGTTTTTTTAGGGACGTGATTAAATATCCACAGCAAGGTAAACTAACCTGAACTCATTCAGAGGATACTTCAGAGCATCTTTGGGATATTTTATTTGGGGCTTCTTACACACAGAGCTTGGCTTTCATGGGTCTAAAATGAGGTTTTTGATTCCGGCCCTAGAGGCTCAAGGTTAAAAATTGTTAGAAAGAGCATTTTTGGTGCCACATTCTTTGCGGCTCTTTTTAAGGCGCTAAATGAGGGGACTAAACAATCGGTTTATTGAAAAGTGCAAGGGATTATCCTCTGGCTCATTAGGATTCCCGGGTTATCTGATCACAGAGTGGAGGATAAGACAGGCCAGCCTGCAAAGCTGGAACAGGCAGCCCTTCGGGGGAAGCGCTTTCCCACCCACCTCTCTGCTGGATTTGCCACCGTGCTCCTGCGAGCAGAGCAGGCCGAGGGAGCGTTTCCTCACTCTTTTCAGCATTGGATGGAGAACAAGATGCTACCTGTGCTGAAATCAACACAGAGGCATAGCTGAGGGGGGGAGAGAAAATAATAATAAATGCAGCAAGGGGCTAAAAAAAAAAAAAGTGATTTTTGAAGCTAATGACAGTGTTTCTGCCTTTATTGCTTGGGGCAGGAAGAGGAAGTTAGAAATCTAAGTGGCTTGAGAAAATATCGCATTTAACCAACTCATTTGCAGGCCTCCAGTTGTATGATCCTAATTTATTTCATTGTTGTGGGGGTTTTTCTTTGGGGGACTTTTTTGATCTATTTTTAATGGAAGACTAATGCGCATCCCTTCCCCTCCCCCACCCCCGACTTTTTCTTCGCAGGCATGTACTGAGCAGGAAGACTTTTTTTTAAAAATAACTTTTCTTTTTAAACCTACTCCTTTATGGAGGCAGAGAAAGAAGTTGGGGGGGGGGGAGACATTTCCGTTTCATAATCTATGTGTAATGTCTGTGTGGGCAATTCCTAGCGCTTTATTTCACCTGTAACGTCCAGGAAGGAAAGTCCTGGAGAAGGTCGGCATGTAGCAGGCACCATCGCCACACCCCCATGTGCTTCTCCCATCAGAATCTGGCTTCGTGCTAGATTTCCTCCAGGGTCCACTGCCAAGCTCCATGGACCACTTGATTCAAATGGCCACCTGACTCTCATCAACAATGTGACGCTTCAATGCGCCAACCAGTTTTCCAGAGTGAGGCCATGTCATGGTGCTATTTCTCCAGTGCCCTGGGAGAGGGAGAGAGGGAGGGAGGGAGAGAGGGAGAGAGGGAGAGAGGGAGAGAGGGAGAGAGGGAGAGAGGGAGAGAGGGAGAGAGGGAGAGAGGGAGAGGGGGAGGGAGAGAGAGAGAGAGAAAGCACCTCTTCTGGGCTGTTGGCTGAAATCTCTTCACTGTGTAATTAAAAAAAGCACAATGGCGAGTCTGGCCATTGTCTGCCCATCAAGGAACTCCCTGACTCTTCCATCAAATACAGAAGGAGAAATGAGGCTGGATGGTCTTGGTGTTTTTAGAGGGATGGGGGCGGGGGAGAAAGTAAAACTCTGTCATTTGACGCATCTCTTGAGCAATCGCCTCCTTTAGGGAGTCAGTTAGATGGCGGGCGTGCTTCCAGAGCCACCTTTGAGTTTCTTTTGCTGCTCTTTGAGTTTGTCCAACATGCCAGCGAGGAAGGAGGGACAGGTATTAACTAGCCTGAAGGGGCAGAAGAGAAAATGAAGCGATGCAGAGCTGAAATGACATGCTCAAGGGTACACGGGGAGTTAAGCTTAAAGAGCCAGGACTGGCCCCCGATCACAGGTCTAGGAGACACAGCTCCCCCGCCACCGTCCCCCCGCCCTGCCAAATGTTCAGTCCATATTAATGAAAGCCAGCTTCTATCCAGTAAGCACACAGCACCCATGTGGGGCCTACAGGGAAAGGATGTTCTGGGTTTTGGAAAGTAATGAATGAACGAATTCAAAGGTGTGTGAGGATGATGGGGGGAGAGGCAAACTAGGGGGTCATAAAAAGATGTCAAAAAAAAGTCCTTAGAAATAAAACCAGTAGTCAGATCAAACAGAGAACAGGACCAATCGATCAAGAAAGGGAGAAACTATTAAGATGAAAAGGCCACAGGATATTTGGAGAGGAGTGGTAGGGTATTTAAGGAGTAACAGTATTACCGAAAAGATTTTCTTAAAAATAAGAGTAAACCAAACAAAAAAGAAAAACGCAAACTTTTGGTTAGGATATAGATTTTCAAACTTGAGTTTGATCTTTTTGGCAAAGAAACTTCAGGTGCATTAAAACGAAGCAAAGAGTGAGTGTCACAAGGCTAAGGACAGAGAGACTCCGTCTGAAGGCTAAGATCACATATTTAAGCAAATCAGGCAAATGATGGATTTAAATCTTCAGTTCAAACAGCTTCTCTGTTCCAAATGATGTCCACCTCTGGATGCCACCCTTGAAAAATGAGGATTCAGGAGTGCCTGTCGTGGCTGAGCAGTTAACGAACCCGACTAGTATCCATGAGGATGCAGGTTCGATCCCTGGCCTTGCTCAGTGGGTTGAGGATCCTGCGGTGCTGTGAGCTGTGGTGTAGGTCGTGGATGTGGCTGGGATACCTTGTTGCTGTGGCTGTGGTATAGGCCAGCAGCTGCAGCTCCCATTAGACTCGTAGCCTGGGAGCCTATGTATGTCACAGGCACGGCTCCCCCCCAAAAAGACAAAACCAAAACCAAAAGACAAAACCAAAAATTAAGATTCACCTGGGGACAGCTTGATACTCCACAGGAAAGGAATATGGAACCAGTGTCATTATTACTGTGTTATTATTTGCTCTGGACATTGAGGCAACGCTCTTGCAATTAGAATCCCCCTTCTGTGCTTGAATCCAGCTGGAAGGGCATCCATAACCCATGATGGGAAAAGCTCCCGGGGAGGTCAGGTGTCTTTTCTCTTTCCCCTACAGGCCACGGTCACCTATTGGCAGGGGTCACAAGCAGCCGTGTGATCCAACGACGTCTCAAGTGGGCCTGCTCTGAACATGGTGACATGCAAACCCCATGTGCTGAGAATTCTCCACGGCAATTAGACTAGTGACTCATCACGAGTTCCAAAATTAGGAAAAAGGCACCCAATTCAGAGCATGTACAGGAATTTTTCTTCCTTTTTTTTAACCTGACTCACAATTACAACTTGATTTGGCTACGGCAAGAGAAAGCCAATATGGAAAGACAACATATCACTGTTGGTAGGTTTTCTAGCAGCAGATGCTCTGTTTGAATATTATTGTGCTCTTTGCTCTCATCCCCTTATTTATAAACCGATTCCACGGACGGATGCAACCAGCGTTTCTCGAGCCCCCCAAAGATCGTTCCTGTCTTCGAGGAGTTCACAGTCTGGCAGATGAAACGGACAAGAAAGAACGTCCATGCAATGAGAGAGAGGCTAAAAAGGGAGCAGCTGACAGAGTGCAAGAGAATCGCACTCATGAAGGTCAATTCTCTCCGGAAATGGAGAGGAGAAAAGACGACCCAGAGGAAGGGGTGTTGTGTGCTGAGTCTGGGAACCCAAAAATCAATCCAAACTCAACAAGAGTCACACCATAGGCTCAGAGGTCCACAACCCAGAGAAACCAGGGAAGAACTCTCAGAAATCAACAGATTCCTAGGGGTTCTTTTCCTCTTCTTCTTCAAATCTCCTTCTCTAGACGTGCTTCTGAAATATCTGGCCAAGGACCTGGAAGCAAATTCTTCGACCCCAGAAAACTGGGCTTTGAGATGGCTGTGGACATGCACAATGCAGGGCTTGGCTGATATGACTCTGGGTTCCCCGTGGCTGATGTCATCTTAGGGACCGCTGGCCACACTTTCCAGAAGCGACACTCACTCTTCTGGGTCAGCAAGGGGCTGTGGAGCCCACCGAGAAGTGACTTGCAGTGGGAAAGCGTCCTTTCATATGGTGGAGTCTGGAAGGAGCTGTAGGAAGCTGGGGTCTCAGCAGGGCTGCCTGGACATCACTGGTCCTGCATTTTCACTCCTTCTGGATTTTTCCAGCTTGGCCAAGGCAATGGGAGGACAAGGCCAAGTGAAGCCACTTCTCTCCATTCTGTTTCCTTTTCCAGGGTTGGTCTACTCGGGACGTGTCTGAAACAGAGAGAGCTAAAGTGCTCTGATGACGCCCCATAAGCATACAGCTGAGAAGTTCTGGTAATTCAGTGGTACTTGAAATTCTTGGGCTCTTTCTTATTTCTCCCTCTTGGAGTTGTCCAGGCTTGGACAGGTTATTTGACCTGTAGGAGTGGACTTGTGGTCCTGGGAGTAGAATGATGGGAGAGACCTATGTTGTAAGAATACAATCTGTCACAGGGAACTGCATCCAGTCTCTCGGGATAGAAGATGATGGAAGACAGTATGAGAAAAAGAAGAAACACACACACACACATATATACATATAAAACTGGGACATTATGCTGTACAGCAGAAATTGGCGTAATAGTGTAAATCAACCATATTTAAAAAGAGTACAATCTTTGATGTCAGATCAGAATTTGGAGCTAGGCTTGATTTATATTAGCTGAGTGACTTGTTGTCCTGTACCTTGGTCTCCTCATCTAGAAAATGGGTGCGATCAAGCCTAGGCCACAGGATTGTTTTGAAGATAAAAAGGGAGAGGTGGTCTCTGAAATGCAACATCAAGAGCATGTCACCTAGAAAGCCCTCCATAAGTAGGAACTGATTTAAGTGCCTACGATGTGCCACGGTCTGTCTGGTACGAGTCCAAGATTGCACCCTAAGACCCATGCAAAGAAGCATCTTCCTTCTTTGGGTGAAAACAGCAGGAAAAGTACATAAAAAAGGGACAGGCAAAGAAAAGTCTTGTGCTAAAGGGCTGGTGTGGACCTGAGACCTCCGCCATGGAATTGGGCATTAATTCCTTCCAGGAAACCAGAGGGAAGAGCAAGAAGAGATTCTTCACTTCTGGCTCATACGTGCCTTGAACAATGATGTCTCAAAATATCTCAAACACAGGGAGGGAGTGGGATGCACTGGGAGTTTGGGGTTAGGAGAAGCAAACGTTGGATAAGCAATGAGGTTCGGCTGTACAGCACAGGGAACTATATCCAATCACTTGTGATAGAACATGATGGATGATAATATGAGAAAAAGAAAGTATATACACGTATGACTGAGTCACTTTGCTGGACAGCCAACACTGACGGAGCATTTTTAAATCGACTACAATTTAATAAAAAAAATTTTTAATATCTCAAATGCAAGAAAATTTCCCTCCATGTCTTGTGATGACCATGAGGCTCACTTGAACTTGACTCAAAGTTCAAGGTCCTTTTAAGTGTTCATTCAATTCAGTTTTATCTTGGCATCTCACATGTGCAAAAAAAAAAAAAGTGTCACAAACCTCTAAAACGGGACTTTTTTTCAGAAATAATGTATTTTGGCGGCTTTTTATTCATTCTTTCCTCTTCCCCACCTTCCCAAAGTCACGGAGGTCAATTTATCTTATCTTTTGTGGGGGGTGTGGCGGGGGCGGAAGGATGTAGTTGGGGCAGGTAGACTTATTTAACTTTTCCAACTGCTGTCAAACGTTTTTCACCCCTTTTCCCCAAACAGTTCTCAGGGGTGTCAAAGGAACATTAGACTCAGGGTAGATTGTTCTAGAGTCTCTGACGTTGATTGCAATGATGATGTTTAACCTCGTACCTGGAAGAGGCAAGATTGGCCAGGCGTGTAGGAAGCAGCTTGAGTTACTTAAGAAGCCTGATTTGTTTATGGGGAACTGACTACTACGTGGTAGTTTACGCCAAAGACACACAAAGAACCCACTTTGCTTCTCCTTGCAAATTACACCCAGCCTACTAGAAAAGAAGGGACTCCCTCTGCTAAAAACACAACCATACATAATTTGGACTTAGGCAGAATGAAGAATAATTACTTCTCAGCCTCTAGGTGGGGAAAGGCAGAGAGAGCGAGAGAAAGGCTTAGTCAATAATTCCTGCCCCTGTGCTTTCCACACTCATCTATTTTATCCTACAGAATATGACACCAGGTTTTCAGGGAAAAGTGAAGCCAAAGAACTCAATTAATGCCATAACCAAATGAGGACTCAAATCAGCAAGCCAAAAAAGAGGAAAAAAAAAACAAACAAACCCCAAAACCCACAATTCTAAAAAAAATTGTAGTAGAAGGGTTATCCCAGATCTACATGAAGGACTCTTTTATTTTTAGTATAACATTTCTTCTTCTTCCTTTTTTTAAAAATAATTTCCCGGGAAGGGGATTAATTACCTTTTCAAGCCCAGGAATGCAAACGCAAGAATTTCTCCTTTTCCTCTGATTCCGGGGGACGCCTATACAATGTTGAACAGGCGTAACAAATGCTCTGTTTTCTGAGCACCTCCCGTGATTTATGAAAGGTGTACCTCACTGTGGGAAGATAATGCCATTTGAAATGGTCCATTTCATAAATCTATCCCCCCTCGTCCCCAGTTGCACACAGGACTAGTAGGAACTCCTGAATCCAATAATGTTTTCATCCTCTATTGACAAAAAAAAAAAAGAAAGACAAAAAAAAAAAAAAGACTTTGTTTGGAGCTGGGTAATGATGCATTTACAAGGAAGCAGCAGCTAACACTCTGTCTCCAGGGCTTTCTTTGGCAATGGCCGCAGCGCTTCCAAGGCGGGGACACTTGGATAAACAAAATGAAGAAATAATCAACACGCGAGACATCCCTAATGTCCTTTTGCTGCTGGCGGCGTTAATTATAGCATGGGCCCAATCCCCCAAGGGACCGCAGAAGTGGGTGTTGGGCCTGAACATCCTCTCCGCCCCGTGACAGATTTATCCTCTGGAACCGGGCTATTTCCTATTCATTCATGCACCGGTTCCGCCGATGTGCCTGTGTATCTACCTGCGAGGATGCGTCCAGAAGAGAATTCTGTGCCACACGTGACGGTGGAGGCAGTTGGGGACCAATCGTAAACTTCAGGGAAATTCATGGTTCTGAGTTTTTCTGGCCGTAACGAGGGGGGAGGGGGTGATAGATGTGTATCCAAGCCACGCGGGCTCCAAGAAGACCCGCATGAAATATGAGCAGGGGACAGAAGAGACTTCCTGGGGAGCCCAGGAAACGGGCAGCACAGACATGAGTGAGTACAGACACCGGCGGATGCCACGTCTCAGGCGGAGGTCACGCGTCAGACTGGGATCAACTTCTTCGAGTGATGGATGCTGAGAAACGGGATGCAGGGGACCATTAAATGACACATGGCGCCCTGGTGTCACGGAGACCAAAAAGGATAGAAACCGAACCCGCTAGGTACAAAGTGCTTCATGTTCATGACAAAGGAAATAAAGTTCAATTGGAAGGACGGTGGAAGGGAGGAAGGGAGGGAAGCACGCATAGAATACATATTTAGGGCTGTTTTAAACTTAGTGGCCATGAGTACATTTGAAACACCCTTTACCCACCACTCAGACACGCATGGCTCATGGCCCAAGAAGCAGTTAACACACAGGGCAGAAGATGGAGACCCTGTAAAGATGCGAATTTGAAAGAACTCCCCACACAGGATACTCAGCCTGACGCTCTGGAATTTGCATAGTTTGACTTGTATTTAAAAAGCAATTTCAAGGTCAGCTTCAGTGGAGAAACACTGAGCTAAGATGGGAAGTAACCCCATTAAAAGTCTACCAGTGTTTTGCATATTTATTTTTCTTCTTTTGGAGTGAGCAATGACGACTCATAAATCAAAAAATCAGGGTAAACAAACACCACAGAGGTTACTTCGTACCAAATGTATACTCTTTATTCTATTTATACACAGTAACATTTCTATTACTTGAATTTATAAAGTGTGTAATACATGCATGCATGCTTTAAAAATCTGCATACATTTGCATAAGATGGAAAAAAATATATTATTGTCCCAAGTCTCAGAAGACCATGGGCCCAAATAAAATGACGACCACCTCAAATGCATTTTTGTATAATGGGATGGAAGTAATGTTTATTTTTAAAAGCTCCAGGCCTACTTCTTTCTTTCTTTCTTTTAGTATAAATAGATTTACATTTTCCGGTTATGCAGATTCCATGGTCTGACCATGAATATCCTATGCGGGGAGAGGCAGCTGAACAGGATAACCTTGGGTGTTTCCAACACGATTCAAGGAGCTTCAGCAAAAGCATGAACAAAATATCAAAATCAGCACCCACGCTGTAATGCTGAAAAGACCATCAGGGAATAGGAAGTGGGGGCGGAGAAAAAGAAAAATGGAATTTGGAGACCTGAAGACAGCCACTGAGACAGTTACCCCCCAAATAGGGATTTTCACCTAGCATACTTGGAGGTTCCAAAAATCTAAATCCTTTTCTGTTTTAGAAACTTCGTAGTAATTTGATATCTGCTCATTTGCCAGATATAATGGCTTCCCAGGCCATTTTAGAAGCCAGCTAACAAAAATTAGCCCTGTTTATGGCTTGTTTTTATTAAAAAAAAGAAAAAAATCCCTTACTTTATCCACTGGACTAGACTTGAAACAACTTTCAGCTACTTGCAAAGAAATTAAGTCCCCTCTCCTACGATAAAGCAGTGAGGTGATACCCAACAAAGAGGGAAGAATCTAAAGTATTACAAATCAAACATAATTCACAAAAAGGGAAATTCTAAAAAAGTTTTTCCAGCAATTGTAGGATCAGACTTCACTGTCTAAAGGAAACACAGTACAGAGGACAGCAAATCCACTCTGCAAGTAGGACTCTTTCAAGGCCAGATCCCGCCTCTGCTTCATCTTGAAATTCCAGCACGCAACTGACATCTGAAGACAAAAGATGCTCAGGGGCTCTTTGTTGACTGCAACCCACAACAGGCTTGGTTCTGAGTGCCAGGGCAGGGGATGCCTGGGCAGCCACGCAGATGGACAGCACATGAAAAGGGGTCTTTGTCCTGCCCCAGGCCCTTCAGCAGCCGTCCAGGATACCTAGAAATTCCAAATTTTTTACCTTGGCTGCAACGCCCACCTGTCCAACCTCATCAAATTTCCATCTGAATCCACACCATTAAGCATTAAGTTTCATCTCCATCTTTCTCATTTCGACTGTGCCAAACTAGCATCTCCTGTCCCCCCTGCCTGAAGCCCTGGCTTTCCAGAACCCCCTTTGGCTGCCTCTGGTGACTCAAGCCTCAGATTCATTTAGGGCATTCCGGACCCTTCCCCCCTCCCCCAGTGAAATCAGCCTAACTCTCATTCCAAGTCCCCCGGTATGGCTTTACCCAGTGTAACTGGCCACTGATTATTCCTCTCTAACTTGTATCTTGCTCACTCATTCACTGGCTGAGTCTCTACAAACAAGGAGCCTTTGTTTGCCTTGAGTTCTGTAGCCCCCCAAACTAGTACACAAGAGGTGTTCAATACAAACCCCTGGAATGAATGAATGTACCCAAATGCCCAGACATGACTTGTAATATTCGTCTGTATTTACAGAATCCTGCTGCTGATGGTCTCAAAGACGAGGTGACTCGTGGCCCCAACAGCTGAATGACCAGTAGATCAGGCACATCAAGACAGGTGGGACAATGAGGTACCACCTCATACCAGTCAGAAAGGCCATCACTAACAGGTCCACAATAACAAATGCTGGAGAGGGTGTGGAGGAAAGGGAACCCTCTTACACTACTGGTGGGAAGGTAAGTTGGTACAATCCCTCTGGAAAACAGTACCTCAGAAAGCTAAATATAGAACTACAATATGATCCAGCAATCCCACTCTTGGGCATAGATCTGGACAAAACTTTCATTCAAAGAGGTACATGCATCCCTATGTTTATTACAGCACTATTCACAAGAGCCAAGACATGTCCACTGATGGATGAATGGATTAAAATGTGGTACATATACACAATGGGATAGTACTCAGCCATAAAAAAGAACAAAATAACGCCATCTGCAGCAACATGGAGATTCTCTAGTTGATCTGCATGCAACTAGAGATTGTCATACTAAGTGAAGTAAGTCAGAAGGAACAAGACATATACCATATTATGTCACTTATACGTGGAATCCAAAATAGGGCACAGATGCACCTATCTACAGAAGAGAAACAGACTGAAAGACATGGAGAACAACAGACTTGTGGTGGCCGAGGGGGAAGGAATGGGATACACAGGGCGTTTGGGGTTAGTAGATACAAACTGTTACATTTAGAAGGGATAAGCAAAGAGGTCCTGCTCCATAGCACAGGGAACCACAGCCAGTCTCTTGGGATAGACGGTGGTGGAAGCCAATGCAAAAAAAGAGGCTGTGTATACACACATGTATATATGACGGGGTCACTTCCCTGCACAGCAGAAAGTGACACAACATTGTAAATCAACTAAAATTAAAAAAAAAAAAAAATTTAAAAGACAGATGCTGGGGATAGGAAAGTGAATGACGCAGAGGCCTGGCCTCTGAGGGTCTTCCTTCCTCCCACACGGGTCCTCGATTCTAGATGTCCGTGGCCTCAGCTGATGGTTTATGTTTGAAAACACCACCATCCCTGGGAACATCCTGGTGACAGACCCTGATTCTAATCTGGAGGACGAGAACTGTCCATATACTGGTGTGAAGAGGCAGAGGGTGGCACGCACCGCTGTGTTCCCCCCCTTTCCCCACTGTGAGTGTCTTCAGCTCACTTCCAGACACGTGGAAATCTGCCCTTCTCTCACAAAGGCAGCCCTCTGCCTTTCGTGGGGTCCAGGAAGGGCCTGACACGCAGTGATGACATCTCGGGGCCTCAGGAGGTGACATCACAGGATCGGAGTGGGAATCCACGCTCTGATGCCGGCTGCCCAGCCTTGAGAAGGTCACCAGCCTCTCGGAGGACAATGAGGGTGACAGAGGACTTCGAGGATTAAGACACAGAAGGACAGTTCTATACGACAACGCCTAACTCAGAGCTCGGGGCCTGAAAAAACTCAAGAAACGTATGTTGAGCACCTCCCTGGAATTCACGTGGCCAGAGAAAATACACACACACACCCCCAAAAAGAAGGGGGGACCATTTTGTTAATGCGTAATCCCTACATCTGTATCTAATTAACATAATTAAAACCACAGATGTACGTGTAAATCAGGGTAAAAAGTTGCTCCTTCTATTCTGGTAACGTTTTGGTATATTTGAAATGCTTTTAAAATTAAAAGTCCCCCGCACCCCGCCAAAAAAAAAAAAAAAAAAATACTCCATCTGTATGCTCCTCTTAATGGAAACTGGATACACCAGTTTTTTTAAATCTAGGAATGGGGATGTGACTGATGGGAAGGGATTATGGAGGGACTGCTTTAAAACCCCTGTAGTTTAAAACTATATTTCCACTTAATTTTCCAGGCCCAGATTCAGTACATATTGTACCAAATAATATATGACCATATTCCAGAGTCCAAATGGATTACTAATGGATTAATATGCTTTAAAAAGCATCTTTACACGATTTAACCATGAACAAACCTCCTTGCTTCTCTTGGCTTCCAGTTAATATGTGACACCCTGTAATACTTCAAGTTCAAGAGTTACAGAAGCCTGGAATTTTATATGAGCCTGACAGTGATGGATTAAAACCATACTCTAGACATACCTCAAACAGTAGCACTTACTTTTTCTTCCTTAACTCATGGTTGATGTCCTGGAGCCATGTGCTGGAAACTGTAATTGCTGAGTTGTTGTCAGAAATCACTCCTAGCCTAGGGTGAGCTGGTTTCCAAACCAAGAATACAAAGTACAACCAAGACAGGTTCCAAAACCCGTGCAGCCTATGGACCTCGCCCAGGAAGGAATGTGAGCGGTTCCCGAGTTGTCAAAGCCTTGCGCCGAAATCGAGTTAAAATTCAACACTGGGGCACCCATGTTCAGAGTGGCATTATTGCTAACAGCTAAAACAAGGAAGCAACCCAAGTGTCCATCAACGAAGGAAGAAGCAAAAGGCAGTGCATGCAAACAACGGGATATTCTTTAGCCTTAAAAAGGAAGGGAATTCCGACACGTGTGACAACATGGATGAACCCTGCAGACATGAGGTGAATAGGCCAATCACAAAAAGACTGTATGATTCCACGTAGACGAGGACCTCAGGGTGGGCAACACCACGGGCAGGAAGAAGAACGGTGGTTGCCCGGGGCTGGAGGGAGCGGAGAATGGAGAGTTACTATTTAACAGGGATGGAGCTTCAGGGTCACAAGATGCAAAGAGTGACGGGGCTGGAGGGTAGGGATGGGTGCTCAACACAGTGAATGCGGTTAGTATCACTGTGCCCTTAACCACGGCTACGATGGTAAATGTTATGTGCCATTTTACCACAATTAAAACAACAATCCCGTCTGGCGTGGGTTTTAACGGGCTGTTTCCATGGCCTGCCAGCATCACCATTCCCTCCCCCGGGTTCACCTCTTCAACACCAGGCAGGCAAGCCCCCCTGAGGAGGAGGCGCTGGAGAGTAAGAGCCTTATCCATCTCGTGGGGACCAGGAAGAGCTTGGGCTGTTTTCAGGATCTTCGAAAGGTCTGGGAGCCAGTGAAGATAAAACCTGGGGAAACGTGCCTGGAATGGGCCCCTCCAAGCTCTCTGTGACGTGGAGCCACTTGGAGCACAATCCGAGCAATGAGGACTGAGGTCCCAGGTAAGGAAGACACACACGGCAAGTGTCAAAAGGCAACCATGACATGAATCGTCTTCCCCTAGAGCAGCTGCTAATCTCACCTTCCCTAATTCTGCCCAAGGGCCACCAGTCTCGAGGTTCCCGGACCAAAAGTCACCACTGCCTCCTTCCTTCTTGCTCACCGCTGACATCCAATCAGTCACCCCTCAACCAATCACCACTCTCTGTTCTTCTGTCTAAACCCACCTCATCCACCAAGTTGAGAACCTCACCATCTCTCAACTGAGATACAATTATAGCTTCTTAATTTCTCAAACTCTAGCTGCTTTTTCTTTGGCATCTGCCATATATGTATATATGCCATATATATAAAGATGTATTTACTATATATTTAAATTTCTCAAAAACATACTTGTTATCATGTTATTGTCTTACTTTACATAAAAAAAAAAAAATGCGCTGTGGTCCCCTGCCAAATAAACAGAGTTTAAACTTGAGGTGTGACAGTGAAGTCCCTACACAAATGACCCTGCATGACAAAGCCTGTGGAGAGGCTGGCGGGGGAAGTGGGCCTAAAAGACAGGTGCCGCCTATCTAACCACGTTCACCATGGGCCTCAGGGGCTGATCAGTGAAGTTTCAAAGCAGCGGGTCCTGGAGATCCTGCTGTGGCACAGGGTGAAAAACGCAACTAGTATCCAGGAGGATGCGAGTTCGATCCCTGGCCCCGATCAGTGCGTTAAAGATGATTGGGCGTTGCCGTGAGCTGTGGTGAAGGCCGGCAGGTGCAGCTCCAATTTGACCTCTAGCCTGGGAACTTCCATATGCCACCCTTGTGGCCCTAAAGAAAGACAAAAACAAAAGCAAAAAAAGCAAAGCATGGTTCCCATTGCTTCCTCTGATGTACCCTAACCTATGCTCTCCCACCACCTTAGTCCTTTTTTTTTTTTTTTCCCCATTTATTTATTTATTTATTTATTGCTTTCTAGGGCTGCACCCATGGCATATGGAGGTTCCCAGGCTAGGGGTCCAATTGGAGTTGTAGCTGCCGGCCTACACCACAGCCACAGCAACGCCAGATCCGAGCCGTGTCTGCGACCTACACCACAGCTCATGGCAACGCTGGATCCTTAACCCACTGAGCGAGGCTAGGGATTGAACCCACCACCTCATGGTTCCTAGTCAGGTTCATTTCCACTGTGCCACGACGGGAACTCCTCCTACCACCTTGGTCTTTATAACTATCATGGCAACCAATCACCTTTTAAAAGACTGTTCAAAGAACATCCGAAGGTAGGAGGTAGTCAGAGGGAGCAAAGGGTCCCTTTGACTTCCCAGCTCTGCTCTCCTGACCCGCTCTTCATCGAATGGAAAGTCTTAGCGGAGAAGCCGACGTGTCTTGTGTCCCTGGCCCTTCCGGGGGTGGGCAGAAGTGGTCTGTCGTTTGGAAACTGATGGTTCCACAGAGGGAAGGGATTCGGTTCAACCTGCCCCATGCTCTCTGCTGGCCGATGGGATAAACGCACCTCTGGCCCCTGGAGGCAGGGCCTGGTCCAGGTGACCCCGAAACACCTCCTAGCTCCTCCCCTTGTCTGTCTGGTCTTCAGGAGGAGCTGGGACCAGCCTGAGTCATCTCCCTTCTGGGAAGGGCCTTCCTAGAAACCACCACGTCCCCTGCTGTGAGCAATGGGCTGGGCCAGCGCTCTGTGCGGAGCGAGTCCTCTTACCTTGGCCAGGCCCTCCCACGAGGGGAGCTCACCCCGGAGGCCAGGGCTGCGGGCTGCTCTTTCAGGGAGGTCAGCAATTCCAGCCCTTGGTCGGCACCTCTTGAGCACGGTGCCAGGAACATTTCGAGGACAGCATTTTCCTTGGCAGGTGTGCCCGCGGGCAGGGCCCACTTCAAGGTTTGCGAGAGCAGGAAAACGCCATCTGGGATCTATCTGCGGTTGCTGGTTTGCACATGCTGAGGGGCGCGTGAGCAAGAATGGTCTTACGCAGCAGGTTCTTATCCAGAAAAGGGGCTGTGTCCACACGAAGAAAAAGGCCAGAGTGGAAAAATGGCTGGTGGGGCCGGGGCGCTGTCCCCGGGGCTGCTTTGGGTCACCGCCCAGTCAGTTTGAGAAGAACCTCTCTGCTTGGAGGCTGCACCCAAACACCTTCGCTCAGGAGGAGCTGGACGGAGCACCTTGGGAGCAGCTCAGACACAGGGCGGCCTCTGTGTCTGAAGGGCTGGCCTCAAGCCCTTTACACATACCAGCAACTCAGGTTCAGGCTGCTGCCTGGAATTGCCTTCAAGCTTCCGCCCAGGGGTCTTTTGTTCTGGGAACCCTCCTGCAATGTGTTTCCCAGCTGTCTTCTGGGCAGACCAGTAGATGATCCCATGTCTGGACATTCTGTGCCATAGAACACTCGGCTACTTTTCCATCGGCGTCCTCTACAGGCTCGAAGGCTTCTCGAGGTCAGGGAGCATGTCCTAACTGCCTTCTTTTCTAACTTGTCCCCGAAGGAGACACCCAGGGGCACTCACTCCCCTGAGCTGGCCCAGGCCAGCCAGCTGCTGTGACCACGTGCGGCTGAAGATTCCATCCCCAGGTCAGCTCGCGCGTCCTGGGTACCGTGCACGCTGCCTGCATCCTTCATTCCTCCCTTTGCTTTCTTCATCCTGGTAGGTGCCCTCATCCTTCCAGTCTCGGAGTGAAAGGAGAGCTTGCCTGACCACCCTCGCTCTCTGCAGTCCAGGCTGGGATGTTCTCTTACCTGTGTGCTGACCTGGGCTCCCCCTATCACTCAGCACTCCCGGCCCCTTGCCAGCACCCCACTATTTCTGAGTGCGAGGATGGCCTGCTAACATTCTCATAGCACTGCCTTCCTTCTGAGATGGTAGGGTTCTTGAGGGCAATGACAGAACTTTTATTATTACTTTGAAGCTAAGATCTATTAAATCCTCATCTACCACATGCCAGATTAGTTTGAAAAATATTTCAAAAAACTTAAAAATAAAATTTAAGGGAAAAAAAAAAAAAGGAGCTCTTATTATGGTTCAGTGGCTTAAGAACCAGACTAGTATCCACAAGGATGTGGGTTTGATCCCTGGCCTTGCTCAGGGGGTTAAAGATCTGGTGGTGCTGCAAGCTGTGGTGTAGGTTGCAGACGTGACGTGGTGGCTGTGGTGTTGGCCGGCAGCTGCAGCTCCGATTGGACCCCTAGCCTGGGAACCTCCATATGGCACAGGTGTGGCCCTAAAAATAAAAGAAAAAAATCTCATGTGCATTTTGTCATGTGACGCCCACATGAACTACAGGAGGTAGATGTTAAGATGCCATCCTACGGATGAGGGAACTGAGGCTGCCAGGGACATGCCCCGGTTCCTAAGGGTGCTAGTTAGTGAGAGAGCCTAGGGGTGAACCCATACGTAATTCAGAGCAGCACTGCCGTCACACCTCACTGCCATGCTGCTCACTTTGTCTCTGTCACCTCAGTGGCTAGAACAGTGGCCGACGGACAAACAGCGGATACTCAACAAATATGCAGGGACGGACGCCTCGATGGCCCCATGGAACCTTCCCAGGGCTTTTCAGCGTGTCCTGCTTCACGTTCCTCACTCATTTTTTTTTTTTTGGTTCTGCTCTTTGTCCCTGATCAATCTGTTCAACAGATTTGATGGCAATTAACAGAAAACCAAAATACAGGGCTTTCAATTGAGAGAAGTTTGTTTTTAAAATAATGACAATAATCATAATAAAAAGAATCCTGGAATAATCAGCCTTGGGCTCTGGTGTGATAGGACTTCGGGGACCAAGCCCCCGCCACGTGTGATACGGTTCCCCTGCCAGCTCCACGGCTCCATCCCAGACGGCAGGGAAGGAACGAGGAGCATGAAGAGAACAAGCTGGGGAGCTTCCTTCTCCTCAAGACACGTTCCAGGAGCCCACGTGGGACTTCCCTGCCACCCCGCTGGCCAGAACTGGGTCACATGGCCACATACCCACACACAGCTGGAAGGGAACTTAAGACGTGGAATTCTTACTCTGAACCATCATGAGCCTCTTGGAAAATGCTATCACCAAGAAACAAGGATGAGCGCAATAGAGGGGGACAAAGGACAGCATTTCCGGAACCCCATCTTCCCTATTGCATTGCCTGAGGTCCCCGCCTCTACCACCCAAGTCTCATTTTTCTATGTGCCTCTCAAAGCTGTCTTCTAAATGATGACTCTTCCATGGACCAGCCGTCCACGCTGGACTTTTAGTCTCTCCCCTGACTCTCCCCCCTCACCCCCCCAGAAATGAAACTGGAGTCTGGCAGTCTTAGCCGCCGTTCCTTCCCCATGAAGCGCAATACATATTTTTGGAAGATAATGACTCAAGGTACGGTCATCTCTCACTCCAATCCCTCAAGGAGGCCAGGATGTTTTCCCCCCTCTCCTTAGCACTGGAAATAGATTTTTAAGCAGTGTTATATAGCGGTTCCTCTTCAAAATCCTTCTTTCCTTTTCTTTAGTAATGTCTTTATAAATCACCGTTATAAAAATAAGGCAAGCAGAAGGAAAAATATGCAGTACCTAGAAACTGAAAATTCAAGTATTTGCTTTTTATGGGACACTTGAGGCTCTTAAAAAAGAGAACTGCCAGAAAACTTAAATACAAAAAATTCACTGTATGATAACATAAAAGCCCAACAGAACTGAATAGTTTATGAAAATAATTTGAATATTTACGCTTCAATTTATGGTCGGAAAATCACCCCCACACCGTGATCTTATTCTTAAATGGATTTTCTGAGAGAGCGTTAAATACATTTTGATTATTTTGACACCATGTCGACTTGGATGTTCTGTGCAGTGATTTGAAAGCAAAAAGGAAATTCCCTAAAAATCTAATGTAAGTGTATGTGAACATACATTATATATACAGAGAAGTACATTTATATGCATGCATATATATAAAGTTTAACAAACATTTCAACTCAAAGGGGGTATTTCGGCACTGCTGTTATTGTTAGGAGAGAATATTGTAAATTTAACTTGAATGAAGCCTAGGGCGAAAACACATTGTAATTCTCTTGACGGGGAAGCTCGGGATCAAGTTCATATCTTTTTATTTTCAAAGACTGAGGCTCCTTAAACCGTGTTTTATACACAACATTACAGAAACACAGCAATGCGGGTCCATAAAAGGGTTGATGAAAGAAAACTCAATCTTCTCCCATTTGGACGTCCCTCTTATTTTTTCCCCCAGTAAATCAAAGAAACCCCTTCTGTGATTTTTCTTACATTTTGTCTATTTAGGAAGAGTATTTACCATTATTTTAACAGGCTGCCAAAGCATCAAATATCTGTACCAAAAAAAAAAAAATCAATATTTACTTCCAAAGGGGAAAAATATTCAGCCCCAAGAAAGCATACGTCCAAACACTTTATTATTAAATGCATGGGTTTAATGAAACCTAAACATTGTGTATATACACACACGGACAAAGGGTTTTTGAAGTCCGGGAGACCACAGTACCCAGGATCTGTGACTATGGTTTTTCTTGTTTATACATTCTAGCAAGAATTCATATAACACACACACACACACACACACACACACTGCAGAGACTGTTTATCCAGTTTTAAGCACAAATCTCTGCAAACTTAAGCAAAAGGGCGGGCTAAGAATATATAAGTGTCTGAACCAAAGAATAATTCATTGAACTTCAGAGCCAAAATCAAAAATAAACCCAGTAAGAGAAACTCCTACTTCATTTGTCCTCCAAAAAGAGACACTTTATTCAAGGTACACAGGCGGATGCCTTCACGCGAGGGCACTGAAATGAAACTACGATCTACGATCGGAGACGAAAGATTCCAATGCAGGCACTGCGTCAGGTCGATAAATAAGGGCTTGATTAAGTTTAGCAATGATGCCTTCATGACCTTTCTCCGCTCCACTTCAGATTTCAAGGAGAACACACGACCACAAGGAGAACCTCCCTCGTCTCCTGCGGAGCCCTAAGTGCTAGCATTTCCGTGGTTTCTGAGATCAAATAGCCAACACCCATTTACCAAATACTGACTGAGTGCCCGCTCTGAGTCAGGCTCAGGGCTGCAGGCTGCACATAAAACTCCCATCTCTGGTGATGGTACAGACTGACACAGGAATAAACACACATAGGATAGTAACAGAATCCCTGACATTTATAGGTGGTCTATGATGTATCCAACATGCTGCTAAGCCTTGGCAACTATTAGCCCAGGTAGTCCTTGAAACAACTGTGTATTATTATTTATTAGCATTATTAGTGTTGTTTGCCCAGATGGTTCTTGAAACAATTCACTAAGTATGTCTTATTATTATTATTTTTAGCCCAGAGAGTCCTTAAAACAACTAAGTACGTCATTATTATTATTATTATATCTGTTTTACACACGAAGAAACCAACATGCTCAGGGAAATTAAGTGACTGGCCTAAGGTCACCCTGATGCAACAACTGGACTGATGGAAGCTGGAAGAATAGAAAGCACCAGGCTCTTTCTGCTAAGCTCAAACTCAAGGGCTGTCCTGCTAACAACCAGCCAGGCACTGACATTCCTGCTCACAGCTGGCAAATACTCATTCACTCAAAACCAGGCTCCTTTTCTATACCGAAGAAAATTCAGACTTGGGGAAGTGCCATGAATTTCCCAAACCCCCCAGCTGGTTGAGGGCCAGGTACAAATTGGCACTTGGCTGGTTCTCTTGCCATCCAGACCCAGGTTCTTTTCCAGAAACACAGGCTGCTGCCATCAAGTCCTTCAAAACCTGAAACAACCCTCCCAGCAGTTTTGTGGAGGGCAGCGGTGGGCATGGGGGAGGAAGGTGAATACCCTGGCAGGTTGCCTAGTTCCCTGACCCAGCGTGGCCATCGCCCCCTTAGCCCTCTCTTAGCCGTGTAGAATATGCCCTCTCAGAAGGCAGGTATGCAGGTGTACCAATCATGCAATATGCTCCAGCCTGCCCAGCACCCATGACTCCGTAAGCATCCCAGAGGGCAGCAGCCACCTTTTCCAAATATTAACCAGGTGGTATGGCCATTCAGAATGGGCACATTCAGAATGGGCAAGTGCAAATGCCCAAAGACTGGAGCCCAGGCCCCTGCCAGGCTGGAAGGAACCCTTCAGCGACTGGATCAAGCAAGGCTGGTTGCAGCACTTATTAACCAGAGCTGCCGTAGGATTTTTTTGGTTTGTTTTTTCTCTTTTTGCATGTGGAGTTTCCAGGCGAGGGACCAGATCTGAGCCACAGTTGCAACCTACATTGAAGCTGCAGCAACACCGGATCCTTTAGCCTGCTGTGATGGGCTGGGGATCGAACCTACAGCCTTGTGCTGCAAGCCGCAGTGGATCCCTTTGTGCCACAGTGGGTACGCCAGGGTACAGTTAACCATTGGTAATGGCTACACTGATGCATGCTGCCCAAATACCAGCCCTGCTGAACGAATGAACCAACCACACACACCAGCAGCCACAGAATATCTCTAAAGACGACTGTCTGCTTTCTGCAAGACCAGTGTCAACAGGTATGTAAGTGCCTCTAGCTTCATTGCCCTGTTGTCCCTCAAAGATAAATGGTCCCCAAACAATAGACAAAAACTTACAAAGTACCGAAAGAAGTGAAGTATACATTTAACTTGCATGGGACAAAATTTGTTTTCTTAGGATTTTCTACTGGGCCGTAAATGTCTATTAAGAATAGTGATCTCTCCTTACCGGCCCTCTCCCTCCCTTTAATCTGCCACAGGATCTATGATCTACTATTAGCTCTCCCCTCCCTTGTCCCTACCCCCCACCCCCTACCCCAACCTCCCCCAGGTTCAGAGTCTGTCTGTCCAGCCACCTCTATGGTCGGAATGAAACAGTTCTATATCTCACTTTGTTCTCAAGGTAGGCAAGCATGTGATCAAATGAAAAATGAAAGCATCAGGAAGTGACCAAACCCTGTGAGGTCAGGGCCAAGGCTCGAGCCAGGCTCTCTTCCTACAAGCACTGCTTTATTGTGGGCCAGAACATCGTGTTGCAAAAGCCGCCAGCATCTTCACCCTTTGAGAGAAAGAGTATTACCGATGCTCCTTCTCCAGTCCCTGCAAAGGACACACGGGAAAGCCTGGTTCTCCCTGAGACGCCAGGGATGTGTCCAGTTTGATGAAGCAGGAATACATTAACGATGTGCATCTCCTCCCTGTAATACTATCCCCCTCTGGTTTCATAGTTATGGTTTCCCAGGGGAAATAAGCCGAAAACAACCTGTACCCTTCCTTGAGTTCCTAGCTAAGATGCTAGGAACTTAAAACTGGACATTTTGGGAGTCTAAGGGCATTTCTTCACAGCAAGGAAGGCAATTATTGGCCCTGATTCCAGGGACATATTTTCCCTGAGAGTTTTCCTTTCAAAGAGCTATTGGGAAGCATGGATCTCACTTCGATGCCACTGTAGAACTTTGTGTTTCTGTTCTGAGCAGTGGAGGGGTTGATTTCTCAGTCCTGGTATGCTGCCCCCCAGTGGCGGCAAAGATCAGCCTCGGACACATGGATTACACAAGCCTTAGCCAATGAGCATGTTTTTCTAAGACAGAGCTCAACTATGCACGCTGGATTTACTTTTTTAATTTTTTTTTAAAACCAGTAATTTTATTTATTTACTTAATTTTTTGCAAGCCTACAGCACCTGGTATTCCCAGGCGGCTTCCTTTCCAAGTCCTAACCAGGTCCTCCCCAGATCAGTCGAGATCCGGCATGTGCAGGGTGGTATGGCGGGAGACTCCAGGCATCGTTTTAAAAAATAAAAATACAGAGCCCACTGTGTGCTAGAGTCTCATGAGAGAGACAGGCGCATCAGACATGTGGCCACACAACAATTAAATCACACTGTAACAAAGTAGTCAAAAGAGATGAATACAAAGCATTAAATCCTCAGACAGCTGACCTTATACAGCAAACCTTACAGAAAGACCAAGTGAGAGCTTATTAAAGCCATAACTGGTTACACACACAGAGAAACCAACCAATAGATACTGGATGAATAGCAGGGGAGGAAATGTCTATTTCCTAAATACTCAAAAGGACTGTGACACCAATTTGACCAAGATCTACTTTCTCATCCTCCTGACAACCATGAAGGAGTTTAGAGATAAAGAATCTTGTTTGCAGAGAGTTTGAGTGACTTAAAGACAACCAGTTAGTCTGTGGCCGAGACAAGTCTGAAGTAAGCCATTTTGACTCCAGAGCTGGAATCTTTCCATTATGCCATTATTGTGACTCTATCAATAAATATTTCCTGATAGGAATGGTAACAGCAACTTCCGGTTTTTAAACAAACATTTAAAAGCACCCCCATCCCCTGGAGCTCCCGCCGTGGCACAGTGGTTAACGACTCCAACTAGGAACCATGAGGTTGCAGGTTCCATCCCTGGCCTTGCTCTGTGGGTCAAGGATCCGACGTTGCTGTGAGCTGTGGGGTAGGTTGCAGACGCGGCTCGGATCCCACGTTACTGTGGCTCTGGCATAAGCTGGTGGCTACAGCTCTGATTAGACTCCTAGCCTGGGAACCTCCATATGCCCCAGGAGCGGCCCTAGAAAAGAAAAAAAAAAAAAGACAATAAAAGCACCTCCTTCTCCCCAAAAAAAGCCAACTGCAAAAGAAAAAAGTATGGCTAATCATAAAGTGTTATAAAATTGGCCTCACAACACGAGAAAGCTTCTTTCTAATGCGATTTCTTAGCTTTAAGTCAAAACCCCCTCACAAGGCTTGGGATCCTCAAGTCGCCCTTAGAGGCCTGACAGCTATTTTCCCGAAGGTGCCCAGCCTGCTCCCTTCTCTAACCAGAGTCTTTGGATTAGAAATTCCTGGAGTTCCGTTGTGGCTCAGTGGTTAACGAACCCAGCTAGTACCCATGGGGATGCAGGTTCGATCCCTGACCTCGCTCGGTGGGTTAAGGATCCAGTGTTGCCATGAGTTGCAGTGTAGGCTGCAGATGTGGTTTGGATCCCTCGTTGCTGTGGCTGTGGTGTAGGTTGGCAGCTGTAGCTCCAATTCGACTCCTGGCCTGGGAACTTCCATATGCCGCAGGTATAGCCCCAAAAAAGCATAAAAATAAAAATAAATTTTAAAAAAAAGAAATTTCTACCCATCAGTCCAGGCCACCGTTGAAGAATCCCCTGAATCATTCCTCTGATGTTTCTGAAGCAGATAGAAACTAGTGATTCTGGAAGAATAAAGGTCACACACCTAATTGCTTCCAGGAGGAAAAGGCAACATACCATGTGATTCCCAGAAGAAGGAAACGGCACCCCGTCTCAAGACATTTCTAGATAAAACCTGCAAACACCTTGTGAGTGGGAACTTTATTTATTTATTTATTTATTTATTTGGCTTTTCTAGGGCCGCCCTGGCGGCATATGGAGGTTACCAGGCTAGGGGTCTAATCGGAACTGCAGCCGCCAGCCTACACCACAGTCACAGCAACGCCAGATCCAGAGCTGCACCTGCGACCTACCCCACAGCTCATGGCAACGTCGGATCCTTAGCCCACTGAGTGAGGCCAGAGATCGAACCTGCAACCTCGTGGTTCCTAGTCGGGTTCGTTAACTACTGTGCCGCAACGGGAACTCCCTATATCATTTTTTATACATATGAAGAATTTCAAAGTTATTTGCTAAAACAGTTGGCATTCTGCCTCCCAGTCACAGCTCCTTCCCCTGCAAATAAAATAAAACATAAACCAGATAGCCAAGAAGCAGGTTCACGAACGAGCAGGATGGATTGAGGGCTGACAGAGCAGACAGCGACCGCGCTACTTCTGGAATGGTCTGGACCAGAAATGATGGTGATGACGCTATCTTGGCGAGGGGCTGCAGAGGAGGGGAAGGAGGAGAAATTTCGACTTCTGCAGGTGGACTATTTTTTCCTCTGCAGGTGTGCATATTTCTGGCCAAACACAACCTTCATTTTAAGTCCCTGTTTCAGTAAGATTAATAGGCGCATATTGAAAACGAGCCCTTGGCTTAGTGATGATGCTCTGCCCTGAGACACCCAAACTCCAGGCTGGCTGTTCCTCAGCAGCTTTAGGGCTTCGATAAATGGGAAGGTTGGAATCCACTGCCAGTAAGAGCCTTTCTAAATTAAAAAAAAATCAGTCAAGGCACACAGAACCTGTGTCTGGTAGGGGTGCCTTTTCTGATCTGAGGGCCCTGAGTCATACCGGATCACCTGAAGGCTGGGATTCAGAGTAAGGACCGGCCACACCCTCATAGTTTGAAGGTGCGAGGTGGGCCATTCCAGAAACACCGACCCCGTGGCAGGATGGGGACACTGTGCCTCGTGGAAACAGTTGACCCGGAAGCTGAGATCAATTTTAGAAACGACTGGTCCCTCCATCATGATTACATGAAGGAGCCCAAGTAAAAGCTCTAAGCACTGAGGCTCAGGTGAGCTTCCCCAGGGGTCACTCTCCACAGGAGCGTCTGATGTCTATACTTGGAGAGAAGCGTGTCCTGACTCTCCTGGGGAGGGGCCAATGGAGCTGTCACGTGGGCTCCCCTTCCAGGACTCTGCCTTGCGTGTCTCTTCCTTTGGCTGATTTGCATTTGTGTCCTCTCATAAACCGTAGCCACGCACAGTACAGCCTTCGAGCAGACTATCAAAGCTGAGTGTGGTTTGGGGATCACCCGCCAACACCTGCAGGTGGTGTCAGAAGTGAGGACGGTCTTGGGAAGCATGCCCCAGTCTCCCCGATATCCCACTGCAGGTGCAGCCGTGCCCGCTGCTTTCCGGAGTGGGCAGGATGGAGAAAGAATGGACAGGAGCTCCGTGCCTCTCCTTTCCATCCTGACCTGCAGAATCCTTAGTACCCTCCCCATCGGAGCTCCAGTGTCCTCATCAGGAAAATGAGGATGCGAGAAGTTCCACCTAAATTATTATGAGACTCCAGAAAGGTAATGGCAGTGAAAGCGCTCGGAGAATGGGAACTTCTTTTTTGCAAGGATAAGACAGCAAGAGCTCCTTTTAGTATTATCTTGGAGTCAAAACGCTTCGGAATTACATTTACTCTCCCACGTTGATTGGTTTCCTCGCGGCCGGGGAACTCATTCGGTCTCCATGGGAAGGTGCTGAAATCATGTCAGCTAGAACTTTCATTAGCCAACGATTTTAGCCAGTGAAAAGTAATGGCAAAACAAATGCAGCATTTTGACGTAGTTCTATCTGTTCTGGCGCAGTGCGGTTTCGAGGCTAATGTCTTTTCAAACAGCTCTGTTTTTGCCTGCAGACTTGAATACCCTCATTATAGTGTTTGAAAAAAAAGTTCCCTTATGTTTTTTTAAAGAGCGCCATTCTTCAAAAAGATGTCAAGAAGCTCTCTCTCTCTCTCTCTTTTTTTTTTTTCCTTTTTTTTCTCCCCCTTGCTACAAGGTGTAATGTAGAGATAAGCATAAAATCTGGTTGGAAATGTGACCTATATTGGACTGGTAAAGCTTAATATCAAGCAAACAGCTAGTCTGGGAGCTGCTTTGGTCCCACCCCTGCCGCTGATATTAGGAGAAAAGTACCACTGTTTGCGGACAGTGACGGCAGTCTCGAAGTCAATTACGGTTTTAACAAATTGGAATCCTTGGCGCAGGAAGTTCATCGGAGTTTTGAGCAAGTCCCTGGCCTCCCAAAGCCAGGTCTTTTGGAAAACATTTTATTTTCATGCTCAGCGTAATAAGAAAAGTCGTTGTTTTTGCAGATGAAATGGTGCTGCTAGTCAAAAGTAGGTCACACTTTCTCTCTGTCTCTCTTTACTTTCTCTGAAAGACAAAGGAGGGTTTCGAAGACGTGCATCGAGTCAGGCACACCTCTGACCTGAGTGTTCTTTGTACTGAGAGTAAAACCAGGAGCATTTTCAGTCTGGGCTGACGTTTAACGGGGGCAGGGGACACGGCAGTGGTAACTCCGAGGACTGGGGTGGGTGCAGAGAGCAGATGGTCCACGCTTTTGCGAAAAGTGAGAACCACGAGGTCAAAGGACTGTGGGGGCTATGACCTGGGGCAGCAAGGCAGGAGAAAGGCAGAAGGAAGAAATTGTGACAGGAGCACCCAGGGTACATGGCATTGTCATGCATGGTTATTTACTGTCATTCCAGTGAGCGACTGCACAGCCCTCCCTACGAGGGACCAGGTCACTTCCTTTAGCCAGTGAAAGTGGGCTGAAATGACAGGTGTCACTTCCAGGAAGAAACTTTAAGAACTCATCTGGTCTCTTTCCCCTGTGAAATGAGTCCTATAGAAAAGCTGCGTGATCAGCCTGGACACAGGAAAGGAGACACTGAGGCGTGGAGCCCGCTTTTGGTGGGTCTAGACCATGCATGAGAACTCACTGTTCTTCTGGAAGTCCTGGAGATGGTGGGGGTCGCTTGTTACTGCAGCTTACTTAGTCTATCCTGACTGATGCAGTGCCGTCTCAGTCCTCTTGTTCCAAAAGGGTGGAAGGATGAAAACACTAAGCCCGTGTGTTTGTTAGTCTGTATTTCCAAATCTCTTCCTGGCTCAGGAGTGGGCACTGATGCAGCAGTGTGGGGACGGGACAGCAAACACACGGGGCACATGCTCTGTGCCTCCAGGATCCCCACATAAGAACACAGAGCTGCCTCAGAGTAATGGCGGCGGTTACAGATGGTGATGGCTTTTAAAGGGGGTGTCCCACTGGTGATCTTAGGATACACAGTGGAGCAAACACACATAACAAAGATTCTAAAGATTCTCGGGTCAACTGCCTGGATGCAAAGTCTAGAATCTATGACCCACTCTCTGCTGAATTTAGGTGAATTGCCTCATGTCTCCGAGCCTCTGTTTACTCAACTATTAAAAGGTGATAACGGTTAATAAGGGGGCTCTGCCACACAGAAGTGTTGTGGGGATGAAATAAACAGTGCGCGTGAGAGACCAGCACAGAGTCCAGCCACAGTCATTACTCCGTGTCTGGCGGCCACTGTGGTTTCTGTTTCTATTACAGTTATTTGCACCACTGTTACTACTTCTCCACCACTAAGTCCTCTACCACTGAGCCTGGTGTGGAGCCTGGGATGGCATATTACTTTGGGTTGGAAATGACAAACAAGACCAGCCCTTTGGCTGTTCCTGTTATGAGTAAACTTAATAAACCTGCATAGGAAGTGTCATCATCACTCTGTTTCCACCTTGCATGGAAGAGCTGTCTTCTGCTCTGGGTCAGATCAGAAAGGTACTCTTCTTCTTCTTCTTTTTTTTTGTCTTTTTGCCATTTCTTGGGCTGTTCCCACGGCATATGGAGGTTCCCAGGCTAGGGGTCCAATTGGAGCTGTAGCCACCAGCCTACACCAGAGCCACAGCAACGTGGGATCCAAGCCATGTCTGCGACCTACACCACCGCTCACGGCAACGCTGGATCTTTAACCCACTGAGCAAGGGCAGGGATCGAACCTGCAATCTCATGGTTCCTAGTTGGATTCGTTAACCACCGAGCCACGACGGGAACTCCAGAAAGCTACTCTTCTTATCACATGGGACAAAACCAACTATTCCTCTGTGCCCTTGGAGCAGGAGCTTGGGAAAGGCAACATGAACCATTCGGATTTGGAAGCGCTAGTAATGTTAAGATCTGGCAAGGTGAAGAGAGAGGCCAAGTTAGGTTCTGGGACATGGAGCTTCAACAAACAATGTGACTCTTCTGAGCATCCATTTCCTCACCTGTAAAATGGCAATATTGAGAGGAAAATCCAGGGCCCAACGATAGCCTAAGATGATGCAAGGATGCTTCTCTGGAAGGAGCTAATCCCAAAGACTGCCGTCAACACTGGCTGTTGTCCTCATTGGTAATAAAACTAATGATATTAATCCAGAGAGAAAGACACAAAGCATATTGCAGCCTATCACAGAAGCAAAGCAGAGGTCTTCGGAAATGCAGCCAGAGCTTGCAGAAACCTCTCAACACATCCAGAGCAGAGACAAAGATGGCAGCCCTGCAAGGGAGGATGACCAAGGCTTGTTCCCGCCACAGAAGGATGACCACGAGAATCTCCAGGAGAACAAGCCAACTCAGAAAAGGGAGGGGCTCCAGAGGCAGGCTCTGAGAACACGCCCCTAAGAAACGGACAGCAGGAGTAGTATATAAAAGCCCACTTAGGATAGCAGTATTTCTTGATCTTGTTCCTTGCTGTATTTTGGTTGTATAATATGAGCTTTCTCAATTCAAAAAGTAGTATATATTCATTAATATTTCTTATCTGAGGTATGTTGGCAGATTTGGGGGGGGGGGTGAGATACAAGAGATACCGGAGTTCCCGTCATGGTGCAGTGGAAACAAATCCGACTAGGAACCATGAGCTTGCGGGTTTGAGCCCTGGCCTTGCTCAGTGGGTTAAGGATCCGGCGTTGCCGTGAGCTGTGGTGTAGGTCAAAGACGTGGCTTGGATCTGGCGTTGCTGTGGCTGTGGTGTAGGCTGGCAGCTGTAGCTCTGATTCGACGCCTAGCCTGGGAATCTCCATATACTGTGGGTGTGGCCCTAAAAAGACAAAAGACAAACCAAAAAAACAAACAAAAAAACCCCCAAGAGATACTGTCCCTGCCCATCTATGGTTTACAGCCACATGGGAAAAAAGAACATGAAATACAGCAGGTTACAAGCGTGATGAGGGGTTAAATTCAAGTACAGGGTTTCTGCAGCAAAGGGACTGAAATGTGTTTCCTGGGGGATGGTGGTAAGGGGATGGGGATAATTCCCAACTGATGACTTTGTTGTCTCTGTAAAGTTCTGAGGGAAAAAAAAGGATCAGCCGGGTGTTGGGCTAGGTAGATATCAGCCCACATAGACCCTGTGTAATTAATGCACAAGTGCAGATAAGTGGCTCCCTCGGATTAAGACGTTAACAGGCATCACACAGGTCTGAAGGTGCACAAGGAGTATGTGCTGCGTTCACGCCACCATGAAATCATCTCCACTTCTTCTGATAACTGTACTTTGATTTGATTATAGGGATCACAGCCTTCTGAACTCTTAATTCATAAGCTCTGGGTGGTCTTGCCACATTTCTAAATCTCTATAGCCACAAAGACTGGTTCAGTATGAGAGTGTGATTCCGCCTGGGATAGACTAAATCCCAGGAAAAGAGCCACTCTGGTCTTTTCCCACTGGGCTGAACCTGGAAAGATATGGCTGAGAGCTGCTGACACTTGTCATGACAACCCCAAAAGTGAGTCTGTGCGAAAACAGTGCCAATGCTGAGGAAAGGAAACTAAGGACAAAAAGATGGAAATCAGGTCCTGATCATTTAGACCCTGGATCAAGCTTTACCTGATCTCCTTGTCACACCTCTATTTCCTGTTAGTTAAGCCTGCTCAGGGGATGTTTTCTTCCATTTGCAAGAGAAAGTATCTATGTAACTGGACACAGGGGAAAAGGGGAAACTATTTTCCTGACACTGGAGGTGTTACAGTTTGACAAACTTTCCCTGGATCTATCAGATTTGGTGACCGCTTTGGTTCTTTTAAACGTGTGGACTGACCTTGCCCTGTTATTAATGACGAGGTGCTCATTCATCTCTGCTGGGCTGGGCCAATCCTAATTTATGCCTTTTTTTCCTGAAATAATTATTATCAGGATCTCCCATCACTTTAAAAAATATCCAAGACGGACTGAATAGTAAATTAGAAGGTTACTCTACCCATAATACTCCTTTACCAAGCTTTTTTTTTTTTTCTTTCCCACTTCTTTAAGGGGACACTCCCACACAGCTTCTCCAAATTCTTTTCGGTGATAATTGTGGCTAATTATACTCAGCAAATAATCTCATCTTGCCAGTCTTCCCCTGTTTGACTTGTGGGGGATTAATCACAGCTTTCTGCTGTCGAGCGAGGTTCTGGAGAGCATGGCATCATTGTTTTCTCTAAAGGAAACCCCTCTGAAACAGGGGCTCCATCCATCATCCCTTCTGGAGTAGAAAGAACTGATTAAAACTTCCTGGCCTGCAAACTTGTTTGCTAATGTGTGGCTTCCTCCCTGCCGTCAGCAGAGGGTCCTTCTGCAGTGTGTTTAGGAGTGGGCTGAGGGTACTGTTTTATCAAGATGGGACAGTTATCTGCGGGCAGGGAGGCCCAGGGCTGGGAACCTGACCACCCCTGTAAACACAATGATAACATCGAGTCTGCAGGCTGCGGGAAGACAATGCCCTCGGATTCCCTCTTTCTAATTAGTGTCTGAAACAATAGGTGGGAAATCCGAGGGCTCCCCCAGGCGCCCCCCCCCACCACATCATTATCTATTGGCCTTTATTTCTGGGCATTGATTGAGCTTAGGGTACGTTGTGTGTATGAAGAAACCGCAAATTAAAATGCGGACTTCTCCCATTCTTCTTCCTGGAGTGTTCATCTTGTTATAAAGCTGGGGTGACAGAGATGAAACGTCGGAAGCAGACGATGTGGGAGCGATATACACTTGTGTGCACTGTTTCAACCTCTCTTCCGAAACGATTCCCACAAGCAAATGTTTGATGGAGGCAGATGAGGGCATGTGAGCTCGTGAAGAAATGTCTTCACAACTGTTTAGGTCAGGGGAAGACACAGGCACCTTTCGCCAGTGGCGGGTGAATGCTCTGTCTTCAGAGTCCATGACTGCTATCTGGCTTGTTATTTCACTAAGAGGAAGTCACAGCTATGTCACAGCTATGTCACAGTGACATTTTTCATTTTTAAAAAATCTGAGATGGGGAGTTCCTGTCGTGGCACAGTGGTTAATAACGAATCCGACTAGGAACCATGAGGTTGCGGGTTCGATCCCTGCCCTTGCTCAGTGGGTTAAGGGTCTGGCGTTGCCGTGAGCTGTGATGTGGGTCACAGACGCGGCTCGGATCCCGCATTGCTGTGGCTCTGGCTTAGGCTGGGGGCTACAGCTCTGATTAGACCCCTAGCCTGGGAACCTCCATATGCCATGGGAGCGGCCCAAGAAATGGCAAAAAGACCAAAAAAAAAAAAAATCTGAGATGCCTAGGACCCTGAGGCTGTTTGGTGCACTGACCTGCAGGGGAGCCTTTGCCCATGTCCTTCTCAGTGGGATTTGCTGGCTGGCATCATTAGAGAGACAAAGTCATCACTAGCAATCAAGCCATATTAAGTCAATCTACATTTGTGATTGCCCTGCAGAGTAACAATTAAGCTATTTAGATGGAAAAATCTCCCAGGTTCCTACACAAAGGATCCTTTGGATTTCAGATATGCAACAATGAGGTCTTGGCGAATGCAGCCGGCCAAGATAAAGATCAGGTGACCAAATTCTGGACTCAATAACCAGAACTGCCTGTAACGGGAACCCTCTCAAGTTGTATAAGCCAAGTGAAGGACCCCATTTCCAAAGGCGTTGGCAAACCTCAATCTAACAAGCTTCTCAGACCAGCCAGCACTATCAGTGACCTTTTGGCCATAATTCCTTGTCAAAAGTAACAGCATGAACACGTGGCATCAGTTAGGGTCACGGCGGCTGCTGAGATGTGATACAAGAGGTCTGGCTCATGTCACGTCCAGAATGAGCATCCCGATCACTTGGGTGGCTTTGCTTCCTGCAGTGACTCAGAGACCCTGGCCCTTTTATCTCGTGGTTCTACCATCCCTGCCGTGTGGCTTCCACACTGGCAGGGGAGGACCATGAAGGGTTGGGCATGGCAGGTGTTAAAGGGTCAGACCTAGAAGAGCCAATGTCACTTGTATCATTACTCCACTGGCCGGGACACAGCTGACACCAGCAAGGCCAGGAAACAAAGTCGAGCTGTGTGCCAGGATGAGGGCAACGGCTTGGTGGTGATGTGCTCAGGGCCTCTGACTGCCTGGAGTCCTAAGCACAGCCACAAGCCAGCTCCCCTCCTCCAAGTTCAGGGTCGCAGACCCCCTTACACTGCCTTGGCTACAGCGTTGACATGATGGAAATCAAAACCTATCTGGCACGATGTAACATAAGCTGTTGGATTTCAGCCCTGGCTTTTACTTCCCACCTCCAAAGCAACTTTCAGACCCACGATGCTCTCAGACGGCCCCGGGGCTGGCAGGTGGACCGTCCTTCTGGGAGGCTGAGTTCTTTGTGGGGCCCTCGGAACGGACCCTTTGACCTCTTGAGGTTTCTCACTGCTCTGATCTCCGGCTAATGGATAGTGTTTTCCGAGCTGAGGGTGTTTTAAAGATACGGCAGCGAACCAATGATACCATGTCTGACCTCTTCAGGGATGGCCTTATTGGCTAATTTCATAACTTGACTAGAAGTTGGTTTTAGGGAATCAATTCTGCCATTCCCTCATCACAAGTAAAACCATAAAATTTTATGAGAGCTAAAGGGACTGCCTTTTATGGAGGGGAACTTAAATGAACATTAAAGGGAGCATAAAACAATTAAAAAAAAAAAAGAAATTCCACAAGGTGTTTGCCCCTGGACAGCCACGCTAAATGACAGTGCTGGGGATGTGATCTGGCTGGTTATGTTTCCCACAAGGCACCGGGTGGAAGCGGGGCGGGGGGGCGGGGTTGTCAATCTCTGATCACTGGCAATAGAATTGTGGGAGCTCCAGTAGCAGCTTCAAGAGAAGGTACAAAAGAAAACGCCTCGATCCACCACCCACTAATAACTGTGTGTCTCCAGGTAACGTCTCTGAGCTCCAGACTCATCATCTGCAAAACGCAGATGACAACAGCAACTCCTCAGAGGCTTTGATGACACCACGCATGCGAAGTGACAGCACAGTGCCTGGCCCACAGCGGGTCTTTGTTTAATATCACCATTTATCATTACTGTTCACAACAGAAAAGGCTTAAAGACCACTTGGGGCTCTGTTCAGTTTCCATAAATGAGAACGAACATTGATTTCCCGCTGACTCTGTGCCACACACAGCTCGGGATCATCTCCACTTGACAGAGGCGGAAACTGAGGCTCAGAGACTGTGAAAAACCTGCCCAAAGTAACACAGCCAAAAAAACCCATCATTGGATGCAGTAGCCAGAGATGGGGGGAGAGGGTTCGAGAAGCAAGAACACAGGAGTAAGATCTACTGATGAATCTGGGGGAACGGGTCCTAACTGGAATTTCCAAACCCCACCTCTGTTTACGGCATCAGAACCCCTGATGGTTGAGGGAGATCATATTCACGTACAAGAAAGCACCACCCAGGTGATTCTTGCACACGCTACACTCTGACCTTGAGAACAACCGATGCCGAGGTGTTTCTTACGACACGGCGCCTGGGGAGGAAAGCGCCTAAGCATTCTATTCTGTCCACCTGCCGAAATGGCCATCCGCTTCCCTCTTTGGGCTGCCTCCTCACCTCCCTATCTTCCCACCATCGTCACTTCTGGCACTTCCGTGTGCCAGGAATAGACAGATCTAAGCCTGGGTACAGTTTTGGGAAAGCACTATGTTTAAGTGAAAATCACTAATGTGGCCGTGAACGTGGGAGACCTAGACACGCTGTACGGACGTGAAAGGCAACCCTGTTTCAGTTAGGATGGACGAGGTTCTGCCGCGGCAAGGAACAGCCCCACAGCTCAGAGACTCAACACGGCAAAAGCCTCGTTGTTGCTCAGACGACGAGCCCGGAACAGGTTGGCAGGGGGCTCTGTTCATCTCAGTCACCCAGGGACCCTGGATCATGGAGGACCCATGTCATCGTGTCCGTCCACAATCACTTTGTCAGAGAACAGCACTGGACCACTGGGCTCTGCCTTTTCCCATCTGCCCCTTGAAGCAACACTTCTGTTCACGCTTCCTCAGCCCAAACGAGCCACCTACGTGCACCTGATTTCAAGGGAGGGGGACATGTCACCCTTGGAAGAAGAGGAGAGCAACACGTGACACACCACCGAGAACCTTCAGATCTATTGAAAAGCAAACAAAACAGAATGTAAACCCATGATGCCTCGGTTTCTTGAGCAATGAACTCCAATGTCATGATAGATTGCAACGCTCGATCCTGATCCGGGATGTAGGTGGAGTTTCATGCCTGTAGGTACCAGGGAGGGAGGATGAAACCACACAATCAAGTGAAGTTTGCTGGGTGTCTTATTTGGCGAAATCAATCTCTCGGACCTGTGCGTGATACACCGTTTGCCAAGCGGTGCTTATCATTTCCCAGACGTCCCTGGCCTGAGACGTGCCCGGCATCTTCTCACACTCCCCCTTTGCCTGACTCTCCTCATCTGGACTAAGGCGACTCACCCACGTGCTTCATTTAAAATACGGTGCATAGGATTTTGTTTGCAGAGGGATGGACACGTTCCCGGGAGGCAATGTTTTTGGCGGGATGGGCACAGAGGCCGACGAGTGCCAAGATCACAGGCTTTCAGGAAATGAACCTCGGGCCTCAGTTGTTGAGCGGGAGCTGTCACCCAAGAGGAATCCCACTTCCAGAAAGGCCCCTGCACCAAACGGTGGGTTTCACTCAGAGGGAAAGGACAGACTGAGGGTTAAAACCAGCCAGGAGGCACTCGGATGTGGGGAGGGACAACTGTGCGTACTGCTCAAGCCATGAAATACGGCCCCTGTTTTGACACTCTTGTAATAGCATGGATGTTCTCTCTCCTCGTTGCCGTGGGGTTTATGGTCCATAAAGTTTAATAACAATCCTAACAGCTCAACGGAAAACACACCAGGCTCGAAGGCCACTCCGACCAAAGGGGACCTGATTTTTCCCTTTGTCCCCCTTGGGCGTCTTGACTTGTACGCGTGCCCAACTCTCACCGGGGGCCCTGGAGAAGAACCACGTGGGAAAGGGGACACAGAGGGCTGCAGCTGGCTCTGAAATAGCGAGGTGGCTGCATACATCCGGCCTTAACAGCAGTCTGAGCTTGGAGAAACTGGAGATCACAAAGCCTGCTTGTCCTGCAACTGAGGACCCCAAAATGCCCGGGTGTGGCTAGGTTACGGCTTCATTCACATATCCGGACACCTGCGAGCAACCCCACATTCCCCCCACCAAGGCTGCAAGGCTGTGCCTGACCTGCTCTCAGCTTCCGCTCCTTTTTCAACCAGTCGCCGTGGTCCTGACCCAAGCCCCTCGAAACTGCCAAATCCGCTAACCCCCGACCTGTAGGCCTCGCACTGCCTCCCTCCCTCCCCCGGTTCTCTCTGGGGGGCTGGTCTTCTGTCTTCCTGGGACTTGCTTCCACTTCCTCCTCAGCCCTGCTTAAAGGTCACCTCCTCAGAGAAGCCCTCCGGATTCCATCTAAGGTCACCGGCCCTATGAAAATACCCACTTTGTCTTTCCTACTCAGCACTTCACACCATCTGTAAGAGCTTGTTTGTGTACCTGCTCCTTTGTTTAGTTACACACTTGCACACACTCGGGAATGAGAGCTCCACGCAATCAGGGAGCTGGACTCTTAGTCGGGATTGTACTCAATGGTGGTTTTGGACAGAAGACCCAACAGCCTAGGTGATAAAGGGTCAGGGGACCTTGTCACAGAAGCGCTGAACAACATGGGGAGGTTAGGGCTGGCGCACTCACGGGGGAGATGGAAAGAGTTTGTCTCCACCTCATAAGGCAGCATGATCCGGAGGAAACGTCTGTCTGCCCTGAAGGTGACCAGAGGGCTCTGAGCTCCTTATTTCTCCAGGTTTTTCCATCTCTCCCTCCCCTCACACCCTGGCGGATGTGTCCTTATCTATTTCACTTCAGAAGCAGTGGACCACAGCTGGCCCTCCGTATCCCAGATGTGGGACCCCTGGATACAGAGGATGCGCACTGTCCTACCTTATCCCGTACAAGGGACTTGAGCATCCGAGGAGCTGGAAGGGATCCCCTGTGGGCACAGATATTGCACAGTGTATCCATTCGGACTCTGCATGCTGCAACCTGGGCCAGATTCTGCGGGGGACCTCTGAAGGCTCCGGGATGGGAGGGGCTGGGCCACTCTTCCTTGGGAGGATATTCCAGCTGGGGAGCAGGGGACTGGGAGGAAATCCTTATCAGGCTACATTTGCATATCAAAGAGCGCTTCCTGCTGGGCTGCTTTGCCCAGTAACAAAGTCATCTCATTCAAGGCCAAGAGGCTTTCCTCTGAAGCTAAATTCTACTGTTCCTCCTACTTCTCCCTTGGGGAGACAAAATAGTTCCGTTTCCAAAAGGCGCAGGGAGATAATTCACCTTGCTGGTGGTTCGCTGTAACCCTCACTGTCTCCAGGTGGTAGAGCTTCACGGAGGAACCCCAGGATTACAGGAGGTGCTTACGTACCCTCAGACTCCTGAGTTAATCCAAAGCCTATAACTAAGGAGACAGAAATACTGGAGCCTAAGCCAGCCAGCCAGCCAGCCAGCCAGCCAGCCAGCCAGCCACCCAACCATCAGTCCATCACAGAAGCATTAGTTGCATCACTACCACGTTTCTGGCACAAGCCTATCTCACCTTTCTAGATTTTTGACCTTTTAGGTAACGTAGGAGAGGAAGAATCTGGAGTGGCGGAAAGACAGGGGATTCTGACACTGACAACTGGCCCAAGTTACGGCAACTCGGGGAAATACGTTTGGTACAACTGATCATGTTCTGGACACACTACCCCACAGAGGGCACCTCGGCATACTGAGTATTTGAAGGTGAAGGAGTTTGAGAGAAGGGCAGAAACAGGAAGGCACCTCTGATTTTCTCCCTCTTTTCTCCCCAGCACAGGTCACGAAGCCTTCCCGTGAGAGGTGCCCTGTCCACATCCTGAGATCAGGAGCACCGCTACTGCTGACGACAAAGGGACACAGAAGCACAGGCCTTGCCAGGTGTCCCCCACTTCCCTGCAGTCGGCCTGGGCTTTTCGACATGGAACTATTCCACCAAGACTGGCTGCGCCCCCTCCATCCCACCCGGAGTAAAGCTCCCTTTCCTCACGAAGGCCCCCGTGTCACCTAACGCTTAGGCTGAATAAATCTTATGCTTTTGTGTTGTTAATCTGTCTCTGTCCCCTGAATTTTCAGACCCAGCTGGGGACCTGAGGAGTCCTCTCCCACAAGAGTCAGGTGAAATTGAGAGCCCATCTTCCCAGTGACGTTCTCTTTAAAATAAATTTCACACATCGGAGCCTGTTCTTTGGCACCTTCAGTGCCCAGCTCAGTCTTTTACTCACGGAAGACAGCTTTGGAGGCCATCAGCAGTCACTGGATTTACATTTCTTGTTTTCGAGACTTTCTTTGGGTTGGACGCTGGTGTGAGTGGACCCAGCGCCCCATGAGATGAGCAGGCCGTCTGTCCTACTCTCCTCTTGGGGTCCCTGCTGAGACTGGAGGAAAGCGGGCAGGACACAAACAAGAGGCACCAGAGAAGGCGACAGCTGCGTAGGGGGCCATAAAGACCGGCTGCAACCAGCTGAAACCAAGATGGCTTTGGGGACAGTCCAGGCATTGACCTTGAGCTCCTTCTACCTTCACCGTGATTCTAAAAATCACTCCCCTTAATTCCGAGACTGTTCCGAGGAGCCAAAAAGGCCCTGTGAGGCCAAAAAATGGGCAGTGGCCCAACTCCTGGGAAATTCCCGCTCTACCCCGAAATAGCAAGAATATTCATATTTCCCTGCTCATTAGCTACAAGATTCCTTAGTCCATAAAAACAACAACCCCGGCCTGAGGCCGCCCTCGCCTTCTGAGAAGGACCGCGTTCCACCTTTGGAATGTGTGTCTCCAAATAAACTTGCTTTCTCCTCACTCTGCTTGCTCCTGAATTCTTTTCTGTGTGAAGCCAAGGACCCTCGTGTGGCGGCTGGTACCACCTCACAGCAATGCCGGATCCTTGACCCACTGAGCGAGGTCAGGGATCGAACCCGCAACCTCAAGCTTCGTAGTCACATTCGTTTCCACTGCGCCACAACGGGAACTCCCTGTTTCAGTTTTAACTCTGAGGGTCTCTCCTCCACACCACACCAGCTTCCATACTTGGGTCGGACTGGACTGGGCAGAGGCATCACAGGTACAGGTGGCACGTTGGTTCAATCAATGCAGGGATCCATAATAATGGGAAGAGATTCTTATTGGTTGAGGAATCTTTAAAGCAATGATGACGGCTAATAACCACCTGCCCAGGGGTAGGTTAAGCCCCTTCCACGCACGAGCATCGCTTTGAATCCTCAGATGAGCTGGTGAGGTTGATAATATCACCTCCCATGGCGGGGGCTGAAGGAGAAGCAGAGGGAAAGCAGAAAGCCAAGTTTCTTTTCTCAGCAAATTCACCAGAGCCAGAAGAGCACCCGATGGCCAACGGAGAGGCCACTGCTCATAGGCTTTTATGTGGTAAACGTAATGATGCTGGAATCACGTGTCTGCTGTAAAAAAACAAGGTCTTCAACACTGGAAAAAAATACTAGTGTTGGTCTCTAGTGATCTTCTTTTTTCTTCCTCTTCTCCGCACTCATTCCCAACGGCTAAGGCGGCAGGTGAGACGTCCCTGTCCTCTGCGCCTCCACGAAGGGCTGAGATCTCGGGGCCAAGCCTGTGTTTCCGGCTTTGGCGTCTCACCTTATTCACCGTGCCCCCCCCCCACCCCACCCCGCAGACCTCTCCCAGGACGCAGCAGGTCCCCAGTGAGTGTCTGCTGAACGCACTGGGCTGGGGGGCTGGCCAAGCCAGAAAGGACCTCAGTGGTGACCTATCCAAGCGCCTTCATTCAGGGGAGGAGCAAACACAGCTTGAAGAAACCGCTTGCCCAGGGTGAGGTCTCCCGCTGGGTCTCAAAGGGCCGACCCAGGAATCCTGAGCCAGCGGGGACTCCCGCTTTGCACGGTACTGGGAGGAAGCATCCAGTCCTCACACACTCTTCCCTTAGACGTCGGGTAGGAGGCTAAAATTAGATGGGGGGGGGGGGAAATAAAACCACGTAAGTCAAGGCCGAGACCGGGAGGTGGGGGGGTGGCGGTAGAGGAACAGCAGGTTGGCTTTCATTCAGCGAAGCCGGTGGGTGGGAAAGTGGGTTCCCACCCAGTCCAGAGCAGGCCTTTCTCCCCCGGCAGGAAACACCAAGCTGCTTTGGCTTTGCAGGGCCTGCGGGGCCCGGCCGAGGGGTTCAGCCTGGCAAGGCGGGGTGCAGCCTCGGAGAGGGCAAGAGAGCACACGTGGAAACCTGTGTGAGATTTTCCGCTGGGGTGAAGCTTTGGCCAGAGCCCCCGCTGCAAGCCCGGGGGACAGCCTGATACTAGGCAGCCTACCAAGCTGTCTGGCATTTTGAGATGCCTCCACCCCAGCTCTTTAGCCACCTCCTGGCCGTCGCCTTTCCTCCCCGCCCTGCGGTGAAGGGAAGAGTCGCCGTGCCCTCATCCTGGAGGTAATTAATCAGCGGCGACTCTTTCCTTGGTGAAGAATAGTACTCAGAGCACTCTCCCTCCCTGAAATAGCAATTATGCAGCGGAGAAGCAGGTGCAAAGAAGATACAAAGGCATTCGGTGGGGTCTCCTTGCAAAGTTACAAGGCCAAGTTGCTGCCACAGAAGAGGGCATATGATTGCCCCCGACACGACCGGGTCTGCTGCCTGCCTGGCTGATTTTCAAGGAGACAAATATTTCTGGCCTCTCCCGGAGGATTCTGGTGCAGGAACTGCCATCCAGCCCCGAATCAGCAATATGCCAAAGGGTTTCTGCCTTCTCTCTATCCTGTCTCCCTGGAAGCAAGGGGCAGGGGGCTGCTGCTGGCTTGATGCCCACTCAGCTTGGTGGGTGACACTTGCAGGGCTTGCTACACTGTACAGGGCAGTGACAGTATAACACCGCACACCAGTGTCTCGATTACAGACAGCCAGTTAGTTTTGAAGGGGGCGGGAGGGGAGAGGCGGCGGCAAGGGACAGGGAGAAAAAGGGAAAAAAGGAGAAAAAGGAGAAAGGGAGGGCAAGAGGAAAGGAGGGGAAAAGGAAGACGTAATTGAAACAAAAACACCCCATTCCTCTCTGCTGAGGGCTCTCTGCTCTATAACTTCCTCCATCGCCTAAAAATTTCATTAATGCTCCATCCTGGCAAATATGTATCCTCTGATGCTCTGCATATAGAAAACAAAGCCCAGGCATTCCTGTTGTGGCTCAGTGGTAATGAGGCCAACTAGTATCCATGAGGATGCGGGTTTGAACCCTGGCCTCACTCAGTGGGTTAAGGATCTGGCACTGCTGTGAGCTGCGGTGTAGGTCGCAGACTCGGCTCGGATCCTATGTCGCAGACACGGCTCGGATCCTACGTCGCTGTGACTGTGATGTAGGCCAGCAGCTGCAGCTCCGATTCTACCCCTACCCTGTGAACTTTGATATGCTGCTAGTGCAGCCCTAAAAGCAAGAAAGCAAGCAAGCAAGCAAGAAAAGAAAACAAAACAAAACAAAAAGGCAAGCCTTTGGATCAGCGCTCAACCGTTTCCTTCAAAATCCATCCCCTCATCTGTGTCTCTTTCCCTTCCCACTGCATCAGGGGGAGGGACAAGAGTTTTGCACATGGACTTTGATGATGAACTTTGAATCTCCTGTTTGGAAGGAAAAATGGTCTAGATGTGAGGGAACTCTACCAAAGAGGGCGGGTCAGGAAAGAGAGGGGTGGCCCATTCTGTAGCCCCACGTTCTTTGAAGCTGCAAAATGTGAAAGCACATGCAACCTGGGACTCTTCTGGGGTGACCCACCTGGGGTCATCCTGGGAAGCGAACCCTGAAGAACACGTGACATGACCTGTATTTGGGCAGCCCCCCCGCCGTGGTATATACCTCTCTTAAAAAAAAAAATCACAAATGCTTCTGATTAAAAGCATAATTTTATTTAATATCCCTCCAACAAGAGAGGCTATTAAGTTAGCATGATCGCCATGAATATATTGAAAGCAGCGCTAATAGAGTTGTTTTTATGATTCCATTTATTCCAAATGAAAAATGGCATTCCCCAAACAGGGGATCTGATGAGTAATAGATTTACAAAGCAACCGAAGAGGAAAGCTGAACTGGAAAGAAAATCTCTTGTGATTAGATCATTTTGTGGTTTGTGTATTGGTTACAAATTGTGTATTGGTTACAAATAACCTGACAGCCACAAAATACCCTCCGTGGCCTCGGAATAAGGACCTTGGTCTGGAAAACCAGTGAGAAAAGGGCCTGCAGTGATTTTTTTTTTCTTTTTTTTGGGGGGGGGGTGCACTAGAGCAGTTCTCTGCTTTTTAAAATATTACTTTTCTGTTAACAAAACAGCCTACCTTTTAAGGGAAAAAAAAAACCAAAAAACAGACAAACACACACAGATGCCTTGGGTGCTGAGCTGATGTCACACAGTCATGACTGATCACAAGAGGCACTTTTGAGGGATCGTTCAATGGGGTTGACGGCACAGATGTGGGCATGTGCAGCACGCGGAGAAGCCAGGCCGCAAAGTTCCCGCTGCAGTGTCTGGGCGGGCGGCACAAACCAGGAGGAAAAAAGACCTTCCTCCCACCGTAAACAAGTGTGCAGATCTCCGGCAAGGTTTAGGCCCAACAATGGCAACGTGGTGAAGGCTTTGTGACAGACTCGCCTTCGTTGTAAGAAACAATGCGAATAACGCAGGAGAAAAATGGGAAAAGAACAGCAAAGCTCTCGGCAGGGGCAAGAAAAGGTTGGGGGTTGGATGGAAGGACTGTATGTTGCAGCCCTCCGTTCTGGTAAGCCGGAGAGGGAATATAAGCTTAAAGTCCTGAATTTAACAAACCTAATTATCAAGGCTTAATTAGTACCAAGGGTACAGCTTCGTGGAACACCTGCAGACTTAATTTATGTCCTGACAGTGAGGAACAAGTGTTAATGGGCTGTATTTATGTTAATACCTGAACCCGAGGAGCCCGCGGAATAAAACAGACCATGCACCAGTTTTCCAAGCCTCAGAACAAACAGCAAAGGTTTTCGGCGTCATGCGAGTTTGCACATCATTCTACAGGGAGCACCCAGATCGACTTAAACTTTTCAAACTAGAGAAGTGGAGTGGGAAGAAGTAGAGTCAGGTGGGGGAGCTAAAAAAAATCTACCCAGATCAGCCCACACACTGCTGGGGGTATCTTGAAGATGACCGTGGCGGAGAGGGCTGATGGTTGTCGGTGCAAGACAAGTGTTCTTTGGATGCTGGAGTATAAACCCCATTCCAGCCGATAAATGCCAGAGTATTAAAAGAAGAGCTAACATTGACGGAGCACTCAGTCTGTCAGTCCCTATGGAACACCTTTGTATACATTTTCCAGGTACAGATGAGGAAACGGACAAAGAGGAAATAAGCAACTTGGCCCTGGCCGTGTTTCTAGGTAGCTCGAAGATCTGGGGTCGCGTTCCCAGCACCAAGCCTTTTTACCAGTAAGCTAAACCCCCTTCAAGACACACATAGTAGGAAGAAGAATATAAAGGCTGTATCGGTACCCATTTATAACAATTCTCAGCAAACAAGAAACAAGTGCAAACTCTCCAATCTGATAAGAATATGTGCAAACTCCCTACAATGAACACAGAATGGAGAAATACCAAATAAGGTAAGTATGTCTACCCTGTACACTCATACATTTCTTTTCTTTCTTCTTCCTTTTTTTTTTTTTTTGCTTGTTAGCGCCACACCTGCAATATGTGGAAGTTCCCACCAGGCTAGGGGTCAAACCAGCGCTGCAGCAGCCAGCCTATGCAACAGCCACTGCAATGAGGGATCTGAGCTGCATCTGTGACCTACACCATAGCTCACAGCAAATGCTGGATCCTTAGCACACTGATCGAGGCCAGGGATCGAACCCACATCCTCATGGATACCAGTTGGGTTTGTTATTGCTGAGCCACAACGGGAACTCCACTCCTATTCAACATTCCTGGGGGCTCTACCAATGCATTAACATAAGAAAAAGAAACAGATATGAGAAAAAAACAGTATGAAAGAGTAAAACATACTCAGAGACACAGAAAATCTTATGGAATCAAAAAAAAAAAAAAAAGAAATGAATAAAAATTTTTAAGGTCAAAGGATAAAAGATCAGTTTGTTAGAGAATCAATTTTATTCCTACATGGTGGCAACAAACAGAAAAAGAGATTTCAAAATCCATTTATGGCAGCACAAGAAGAAAAATGTTCAAGAATAAATTTAACAAAAAAGTGCAAGACCACTGCAATGAAAACTACAAAACATCATGGAGAAATTAGAAAAGACCAAAATAAATAGATACAGGCTCATGGATTACAAGGCTCAATCTTGTTAAAATTTCAATCCCCTACCCATTGATCAAGAGATTCAACACAACATCAAATAAAATTTCAGCCGTGCTTTTAAAGAATATTGAGAAAGCGGTCCTAAAATTTCTATGGAAAAGCAAAGTAACTAGAAGAACCAAAATAATCTTGAAACACAGAACAAAGTTGGAATCCTTACATTACCTGGCTTCAAAATTTACTGTAAAGTCAATCAATACAGTAGGTATAGACAATCAGATCAGTGAAGTACAAAAGAGAGTCTAGAAATAGATCCACTAATACATAGCCAATAGATTTTTGACAAAGGAGCAAGGAAATTCAATAAGGACACTAGTAATTAAGAGATCCACGTGAGAGAAAAATAAACTCTACCCTTACCTCACACCATATCAAAACATTAATTTGTGACAGAATGTAGACCCAAATGTAAAAGCTAACACTATGGACTTTCTAGAAGAATACGTGGAACATATCTTTGTAACCTTAGGATGGACAAGATTTCTCAGAACACAAAAAGCAGTAACCATGAAAGAAAAGAAGAAAGGTACATGGGATATTAATGAGATGAAAAGATTCCGCTTTGCAAAAGCCACAACTAAGGAATGAACAGAGAAGACAAAGATGAGGAGAACATTCATAATACAACAACAACAACAAAAAAACCACTTGTATCCAAAATACATAAGGAGCTCCTACAACTCAATAATAAAAAAGACCAGACCACCAATTAAAAATGGCCAAACATGTGAACGAGCACGGCACAGAAAGAAAATACGCGAAGGGCTAATGAGGTCATAAAGAGATGCATGAGTCATCAGGAAAATGCAAAACCAAACCACCGAGAGATACCACTTCTCACCCACAGGATGACTGTAATTAAAAAGACTGAAAATACCCAGTATTGGCGAGGATGTAAGGTAACATCAACCCTCACACACTTGCAGTGGGAGTTCAAAATAATACACCCATTTCAGACAACTGTTTGGCAGCGTGCTAAAAAGTTCAACATGCATACCCACAGAGCCAGCAACTCGACACTGGGTGAGCGTTAAAAATAAACAAAAATGTGAAGGCACAGAAAAAGGTTTCTACAAGCATATTCATGGCAGCTTTGCTCATAGTAACCAGACCATGGAAACACTCAGGGCTCATCCACAGGACACAGATGAACAGAAGGGGGTACGTTCTTACAGCGGGACCCTGCTCAACATTGAAAAAGGAAAGCAGTGACTAACACACAAACGTGACGCTGAGCACGAGAAGCCAGACGGTCAGGCACAGGGAGGCTTTCCATTCAAAGAGGTAAACTAAGCTCAGGGAGAGCAAGAAGAACCATGCTGGCCTCTGAGAGTGGGAGCACTTCCTGGAAATGAGAATGGCATGTACTGGGGTCTCGAGAACGATCTATCTCCTCCTCGTGGCGCTGACCACAGAGGTGTGCACACATGCACATGTGCCAAAATCCTGAAAACTATGTTACAACACGTGGTGACTTTACAGTATGAAAACCGCAACTCAATAATCTATGTATAAATATTTGCTTTCTCTTTTTTTCTCCCTCTGTCAGAGACAGACAGACAGACAGACACACACACACATACACGCCAAGATGTCCAACTTGCACAGGTCCAGCTTTACACAGACCTCAGTCTGCAGGCGGGTAATCCTACCCACAAAAGTGCTGCGAAGTTTTAAGATGACTTAACCACACGGCTGATGACTTGCTATCTGAGGAAATCGTGCCGGGCAGAAAGGGGACAGGCTCAGGGAGTCAGACGTCCCAGGTTATTACCGCGGATTGGCTTCTCATTAGCAAGGTGATCTTGGGCAAGTTAATTATCAGCCTCAGCAATTTCTTCACCTGAAGGAGTCGGAGCAGCAACGTGGGCCGTGCAAGACGGTGGGGTGGCTTCCACGCGGTGACGGTGTACAGCACAGAATGAAGGGCACCCGTCGCTGTTATTATCATCCACAGCCCCGCCTGATTTCTTTTCGTATTTTTTTTTTTTTGTATTTTCTAGGGCCGTACCCTGAGGCATATAGAGGTTCCCAGGCTAAGGGTCTAATCAGAGCTGCAGCCGCCGGCCTACGCCAGAGCCACAGCAACGCGGGATCCGAGCCGCGTCTGTGACCCACATCACAGCTCACGGCAACGCTGGATCCTTAACCCACTGAGCGAGGCCAGGGATGGAACCCGCAACCTCATGGTTCCTAGTCGGATTCGTTAAGCACTGCGCCACGACAGCCTGATTTCGGATAACTCCGTGAGCGCGAAGCGGCTCTGGGAAGCCAGTCCCTCCGTACCTACTTGGCTAAGCTCTGATGTCTAGGGATGACTGAATGCATCTATAAAAACAACTGTGGGGACTCTTTAAAAAAGAAATGGATGAGAACATTCTGGAAACAGTCATTTTTAAAACACACCTTAGCACACCTTTTGTCCCCCTCCTCGCCAGCAGTATTCGGATTTCACCCTCTTACAAACGCCACTGTTGCTCTCCTCTTCTTAAAGGACACCTGCCGGCAGGGTTTTAGGGTGCTTTCGGAAACCTCTTTGGTGAAAAGGAATGGTGATACAAACTTTAAGAAGCGTTCTTGTTGTGAAGGAGGCGCCAGATCAAATCCTGCGACCTGGGATGTCAGGTCCAAACTCAGGAAATTATTTCTTCTTCGAGAGAATGCAGAGGGAATATGGGAAAAAGGGAGACCCTTTCTGAAATGAGGGCATCAGCTTCCTGGCAGAGCCTGGGACTACGAATCCACTGACATGGTTCTTGAGAAAACTTACATTTGTTAGCATCTCTGAATTTTCCAGAACCACAGCATATTAAGTCTCATACTCCTCTCTCTCCCTGACCAACGCTCTTCGTAAAGACCGGGGGCAAGCTAATCGCAGTAAAAGGGGTTCAACAGAGTAAGAGGCTCTCAAAAGTAAGAGCCTCTGGCAAGGTCTGGGTGTGCAATGGCAGACGAGGCAGGGTGTCTGCAGAATCCTTTCCAAATGTCCCCAGCTTCAGAGGTGAGCAGGCTTTGTCCTGCGCACAGTGCCCATGTGACAGCACGTTCAGAGGTGACAGAATGGTGGACTCGAAGAACACCAAAACACACAGGACGGAAGGCCTGTGGGGAGAGCAAGGCCACTGTCACCCACCATGTGACAGAGCAGACGACGCCATGTGGCTCTGCCTCAGCTGAGGAGACAGCACCCAGGTCTCTTGGGTGAACCCCCCGCCTTGCCAGGCTACCAGGAATCAGAAAGGAAGACGCTGCACGCATCGAAACTCAAACTCGAGTCCTTTTCTCAATAACACTTAATCGAGAAAGAAAAGAAAAGAAACCCACAGAAAAGTCAGGCAAACCCACTGATGAACCGGCAGATTTTATTTCTCTCCACTGCGGGAGCCCCGGCTTTTTAAAAGTGTCCTCAATCCGGTGATGCTATCAGCTTTGACGTGTGGTTTGAAAAAGCGGATATTACACTTTAACTGCCCTCACGATGGAAACATTTAAGGCAAACCATTGAGTTTATTTTCCTCCTCGCCCAGCCGAGATAAGCTGTGTCTGGAACCCCGGGGAGTTCTCGTAAACGGGGGCCTGGTGGCCTGATGGGAAGCCGGGCTGATGTGCAGAACCTCTGCCCCCCGCACACACCTGAGGTGCCGGGGCAGATCCGCTGGAACAAGGGTAATCAGAACAGGTCCAGTCATCAGATCATTTCTGATTGAAAATTCTGAGAAGTGAGTTATGCACGATGCTCGGTTAGTCACCGTGTTTCTCAAAAGCGCTGTGCTGTGGAAAACCGAAGCCCGCCCATCCTGGGGCCCGAAGGTCAACTTCATGGGTTCGTGCACACGTGCGAGGGGCAGGTTCCACTCCTGCCAGGTTCGACCCTCCCATCTTCTGTCTCCCCTTCCCACAGCCTGGCTCAGCCCCGAGAAACCCACGGGAGGCAGGTGTGGGAACCTCGCTGCACCCTGGACACTCTCGCCAGTGTGTCCCGCAGAAGAGAAAAGTTAGATTACCTTGCGTTAAAATTTAGAATCGGGCTCAGTCGCAGCTGTGGCAGAACGTTAGGGAGCGAGGAAGGTTGGCCTGCAAGATCCATGCATTTCCAACAAGCAGAAATGCTGACTTAAAAAGACACAAAGTCTAGGACCTTATCAGCTACATGCTTGAGCTTCAGTGAAAAGCACAAACTGAGTTTCCACGGTACATTTGGGGGGTGGGGGGTGGGGTTCCTTAGCTCAGATGGACTTGACAGCGTTGCGTGGAAGCACAGCACCAAAGTGAGGTGTGTGTTCATGTTGTATAATTTCGTTTCATTAGAAGATAAAAGCTACCTGGGAAATGAAAGGAAACATTAAAAACTGCCGCAACAAAGGAAATCGCTTCGTGGCATTTGGGAATCCTTGGTCCTCAAGTACCTCACGCACAGGAAAGACAGCTGCTCAGCCAGAGACAGGTGTGTCAAGGAAAATAGTGTGCAGCAAGCTCGATAGGCCTGTCCAGAAAAATCTTCCGTTCTAAGTTGCTGGGAAACAGAAGAGCAGGGTTTGCGGTGAGCCTCCTCTCACCTGTGTGAACAGCAAGAGCGAAGGATGAAGATCTGAGCAGAGGAAGGCAGATGAAAGAGACAGAGAGGAAGGGCATTTTCTGGAGCCGGGGGGTGGGGGTGGAGGGGAGCCCGACTTGCGTTCAGAGCCGCGGTTAGAAAGGCCCTGCAGGATGAGACCGGAGTCGGGAGAATGGCCCGGGCCAGGAAGAAAACCGACCAGTGCGGGAGACAAGGGCTGCAAGCCAGAATTAAAATGTGTCCTTCGCAGGACGGAGAAGGACGAGACTGTGCGCGAGGACTAGATGGGAGAAGAGGTGTTAGACAATGACCCTGCCTGCTCCAGCCCAAGGCGTTTGTTTTAGCCTGGATGTGGTTTCCTACAAAGCAAAAGAAGAGAGAAGACAACCTACACTCTAAGAAGATAAAGTAAATACCCTGAGAGAGGGGAGCCCAACACGGCAGCCTTAAATATTCAACTACATCCAAGAGGGGAGGGGCAGGCGGCTGACAGTGTCCAAGCCCTGAGCCTGTTCCTAGGGCGGCCCTGGGCGCCTGATGGACAGTAAGAGGATGTCACAGCTCATTTCAGGCTCAGGATGGTCCAGACGGGCCTTTGTTTTCTCTGGTTCTGATCTGAGGCCAGTCCTTCCATCTCACTCCTGTGTGCCCTGGCCTGGGCGCCCCCTTGGCTGTCCGGGGAACTGCTGTTTATTCACCCAAGTGGAGCGATTCTAGAAGCTTCTCTCACGTCATGTGGGTTCGAAGGCTCCTGCTCTGGAGACCAGAGGATGCTGGGGTTTCTGTATCAGCCAGGAGTCAAAGGCCCAGCCTGCTCATCTGTCTGAGGTGCCTAAGGATGGAGATGTCATCTGACCGGGCTCTGTGCCCGAGCACAGGGCTGGGTGTGGGATGCACGAACGCACAAAGTCCATTCTCCACCTGCGTGCTGGCCTCATCTCCTGCTGCATTAATTCTGTCCCCTGAGAGTCTCTCGCCTCCTGAAATCAGATAGGAGCCGGGGTCTCTAAGGGAAGACATCTTTCCAGTCCTTGAATTCCTACACGATCATCCAGGTTGCCCCGTTCTCAGGACCAGCAGCGAAGGAACTGGAAGCGGAAAGAACGGTGCAGGTGCAGAAGGGACAATGTTTAGAGAGACGCAGGAGGCACGGATGAAGCAAGGAAAACAACCCATTTTTATCAAAGGCACACTTTTATGCTATTGGAGGCCTGGATTTGATTTTTTTTTTTTTTGTCTTTTTGCCATTTCTTTGGGCCGCTCCTGAGGCATATGGAGATTCCCAGGCTAGGGGTCAAATTAGAGCTGTAGCCCCTGGCCTACGCCAGGGCCACAGCAACGCAGGATCCAAGCCGCGTCTGCAACCTCCACCACAGCTCACAGCAACGCCGGATCCTTAAGCCACTGAGCAAGGGCAGGGATTGAACCCGCAACCTCACGGTTCCTAGTCGGATTCATTAACCACTGCACCATGACGGGAACTCCCTGGATTTTTTATTTTAAGATCACTGACTGACTTGACTAAGCACTTGACTGACTAACTTGATTTTTTCAGCTAGGGCAGACCTTCTCAGAGACTGGCCGTATCAAACAACTGAAACATCGTCAAGAAAACCAAGTCTGCTTCTATATTTGTTAGAATTGATTAAGAAATAGTCAGGAGTTCCCGTCATGGCTCAGCAGGTAACGAACCCAACTAATATCCATGAAGACGTGGCTTCGATCCCTGGGCCTCCCTCAGTGGGTGGAGGATCCGGCGTTGCTGTGAGCAGTGGTGTAGGTTGCAGACATGGCTTGGATCTGGTGTTGCTGTGGCTGTGGTGTAGGCTGGCAGCAACAGCTCCGATTAGACCCCTAGCCTGAGAACCTCCATATACTAGGGGCAGCGGCGGGGTGGGGGTGGGGGGGGATGCTAAAAAGACCAAAAAAAAAAAGAAAGAAAGAAAGAAAGTCAGTTTATTTTGAGGTTTTTTTTTTTTTCTTTCTGTCCTTGGCCTTCATGAACGAAATTTCTCTTGGAGCACTGCAGTGTCCTTAGAAGATTGTCCAGCAGTGGATTCAGAATCATTCGTCATCCTTCAAGATCTGAGAGTCTTTCTTGACCAATTTAGCAAAGAAGGATGTTACAGCAAACAGACAGCCTAGCTGCTAATGACGAGCAACAGTTCAATATTTTATGCCACCTTAAAAAAGTTTCAGTAACTGAAGGTGTTCTCACATTAATTCTTTGCATCAATTATTGACAGAGAATTTAATTTAAAGGCAACTAGCCAGTAACCTAGGGGTAGTGTTTTAAATAATTTATAATTGCTGCATGAGTGTAATCACATTGCTATTGATTACGATCCAGTCACTTCCCCGGGTCCAGCAGGTCTTATGCTAATTACTTTTAGTGAGATCACCTTTTTAACTCTGTGTTCCCTGGTAACAGGAACTCATTATAAAAATAATTTGATGAAGTGCAATCTTTCCGAGTACTTGGAGAGCTGGGGCTTGGCAGGAGGGAGACGCGAACTCAGGAGAAAGGCAGGAGTCGAAAGCACTGTGCCAAGATTTACAGATAATAGATCCGAAATAGCCTATTATTACTCAAATATAAGACGGGACTGAGTTAACAGGGGTGAAAACCACGGTACACTGGGCACAGGTGGGGCACAAAAAAAGAAATAAGACGATTTAAACAATTTCATCTTTTGAGCAAAAATGTCTAAATTCCACTTGATTTATCCCCCTAGGATAAGTGTTATTCACTGCGAAACGGACTAGCAATCATTTGGAGGGATCTGGGGAAAAATAACCTGTGATTTACCGAAAATGTGGAAGAATGAGGTCCGCTGTGTGTTCTTCTTACAGCCTCAAGCCATGCAAACTAAGGTAGTAGAGGCATGCACTTAAGCTCTGTGGGATAATAGCTCCGAATGGATTTTAGTGAAGGGTGGCGAAAGGGCATGGAACCCAAGATTACATGCATATGGTTTCCTGAACAAGGCTCAAGTTCATATTTAGGTAAAATAAACAGGGAGGGAAAAAAAAGTCATCAGTAAATATTAGCATAGGTGGTATTCAGATAAGGCTTGATCAGGGTGCTCATTTGCAGAAAGACTGAATTTGGAAATATCGATGGGTGAGAAGATCAAATCAGAACACCATCGTCCTTTCCTCTTTTTTAAGTTGTTCTCTTTGCCAAAAGAGGGCAACCACGAGGGTCATTTCCAACGAGAAGTGAAAACATCAGCACCATTCATTTCAGGAAATGCAGGAGGTCTGCCCAGTTTGGACATTGACTTGTGGATAAGCCGTCTCAGCTGTGGGCAGAGGAACAGCCTCAGTAGATCCAGAGAGGTTGGGAGGGCTGCTTAGCAAGAAAATGAGGGCTGAGGATGATGCAGAGCCAAGAGGTCAAGTAAGAGCGGGAAAAAGAGAGCTTTCCTTTATTTATTTGCCTTTGCATTTACTCATATTTCCTTTTAGGGATTTCATTTTAAGTATCAGATTGCAATCACAAATGTGCCTCTTTTACTGAATGGGTATGTGTGTGTGTGTGTGTGCCTCAGAGTAATTTTATAACAAACTCAATGTTTTATGCCGCTTGGTTTCAGCTTTCAGAATATTCCTACTACAGGGGAGAAAGAAAGAGAGGGAGAAATCCTTTTTTTGGAAGAATGAACCTGACTCGGATCCATGAGGATGCAGGTTTGATCCCAGGCCTCGCTCAGCGGGTTAATGACCTGGCATCGCCGCGAGCTGTGGCGTAGGTTGAAGATGTGGCTTGGATTCCAAATTGTTGTGGTTGTGGCTGTGGTGTAGGCCAGCAGCTACAACTCCGATTCAACCCCTAGCCTGGAAACTTACAATTGCTGCGGGTGTGGCCCTAAAAAAAAAAAAAAAAATCCATCCTATAGTACGGACTTTTTCCAGAGACTGCAAGTGAAACCTTTTTTTCTGAAGGTGAGAACAACATAGCTTTAAAGCTTGGGTGGCAGCTATTGTAATTAATGTGGAACAAAACACGGACCTCTATTTGCAAAAGTTAAAAGAGAGGAAAGAAAAAAATACCTGCAAAAACTGTCACCTGCCCACACTGAGAGTTTGCTAAAAAACCTAATTCTCACTTAAACCTAACGAAAAGGAAACGACAAATTTCTAGCTTATTCCATTTCCTCTGGGCCCGCATAGTGCTTTCAGACGTGGCCCAGTTTTCTCCTGCATGGAGCCAGGAGGACACAGGCCAGTTCTCGTGGTTATTACAGCACGCTAAAATACACCTGAGGCTGCAAGAGTTAAGCCTCAACTGCCAAGAGCAAGAATGGTTATGACTCAGAGACACACCGACTCCACCTGGGGTCCACCGCAGACCCAGTGTGCACGGTTGAAGTGCCCAACCCAGGGTATAAACCAGGGGTCGGCACACAGTTTCTGGAAAGGACCAGATAGCAGACAGTTTAGGCGTTGTGGGCCCTCCAGTCTCTGCTGCAAACACTCAACTCTCCGTTGGAACCGGAAGCAGCCACTGACACAGAAAGAGCGTGTCTGGGTTTCAATACCATGGTACTCACAAAAAGAGAGAATGGCATAATTTGCCAATCACTGGTTCAGACATTGTTGGTGAAGCTGTATTCCTTCACAGTGGGGCAGAGCCTGGGGTCCACGGCACTGGTGATGGTGCTGGCCCAGAAGGTGCATCCCAAGAAAGCCATGTCTAACGTGAAGGGGGGGAAGGAGGCAGAGACGGAGGCAAATGTGGGTCAGTTCTGGGGAAGCTGAGGGTGGGAGACTGGGGGACCTGTCACGATGCTCACCAGGGAAGCTCTGTCGGATCTCAGAGGCACAGCCATCAGAAGGCGGTGCCAAAGGATGGGATTTGGTGAAAACACAGAAGTTGGAAACAGCCGCAGTGAGGAACAGAAGAGAAACCAGATGATGGAAAGAGGCTTAGGAGGCAGTCTTGAGAACACAGCTGAGACCAAGACATTTTTTTTTTAAGGGAAAAATAAATATTATCTCCCAAGTGTAGCAACAGCTCCCCGCCCCCCCGTCCCCCGCCAGCGGCAAAGGGCAGAGAACTAACCGCAGGGTATTTTGGGGGAATAGATTCTGTTGTCTAGGTTGTGTCTCGAGATGAGCAAAATCATTCCATGCCAAGCCGCAGGAATATCTCAGAAGACTCAGCGGAGGCATCAAAGTAAGTGTTGGCTCTTTTCGTGGGGAGAGGTTCAAGTCCACTGTCAGAATGAAAGCCTCCCCCACCCTCCAAACAAAGGAAATTGACCTTTGAGATGGAGAAGAGAAGAGAGCTGGAGACGGACAGGTTCCTTGCCTCGGGCTGTTAGGGAGCGCTTCGTGGGCCATAGAACGTTAGACGCAATGATGAAAAGACTGGCAGTGATGACACCTGGGAACCACAGGGACCCAGGGGCCAGAGTGGCCACCACTGGCTGGTTACCTGGCATTCCAGCTTTCAGAAGAGAAGTGCATCAAGGGGAAGGGTTCTCCTGGATGCAGTCACAGGAGATGCAGCGGGTTCATGAGTCACTTTCAGCAAGCGAAGGGGTGCGCAGAGCCCCACAAGAGCCTGCACCTCAGGCAGGGTTAAGCATTTTTATGCTGGCATCAGCATCTTTTCGAGCTCACCTTTTAAAAGGAGCCAGCTTTTTGTTGTAAATGGCACTGACACTACAACAAGAAAGTTCATTTCACAAAGATGATTCATTAAGAAATAAAATATTCATGGCTGACAGCTTGAAGGATCGCCATACAGTTATATTCTAATGCACCTGTCCTCTCTGTCAAGTCCAATGTGGGATGTCAGGTCGCCAAAGTTTTATTTAGAAATTGTTTGTCAGGGAGCTTTCTAATGTGAATGAAAAATTCATCCCCTCATTAAGAAGATTTTACATGAAATGTCGAGGATTTTCAATGAACGCCAGGACATGAACCAATTACTGTTAAACACTTAAAGAGGCAGAGTCCTGAGCTCACTCAGCAAAACCCTTAATTGCACAAATGTGGAGAAAATTCGACATCCCGAAAGGCAAATGGGAATCTTGATTTGGAAATTTTCTTTGCTTTTGTCACATCTGGAAAACCCTCCTCTTTAAAAGACTTGGGGGAATTCAAACACGACTATTATATGGAATCCACCTGTACATCGTTATTTCTGACCCTTTCCTACACACGCACATCGTGCCATGGAATTCAGGATTTTCAGCCACTTGTTCAACGCCCAAAGAAAATGATGAAAATGTCATGGAAAGTTAGTGTGTTGTTTTGAGCTACTTCTTAGAGTGTGTGTGTGTGTGTGTTTCTAAATACACTTTGTGGCCTTCATTTTATTCCTACCTTTCTTTCATAATTTGTGTAAATATCAAACAGGTGCCTTGGAAACAAATACATTTAATGGTTCCAAAATGTTGGTGGGGCGGGGAGGCGGGGGGGAGCCACAATAGATTAAAATAGAGTCAAGCTGCAGGGAAAGTCAGGAGAAATCCACCAGGGATTTGCTTCTATAATGAAAAAGCATTTTACAGCTATGACAATGGATTAAGTTGACATTGAGATGCTTTTTTTGACATATGGTCTAGTTCAGCTTAATCTATGGTAGAAAACAGTTCACTCCCTAAACCTAGTACTAGACTCAAGTTTCAATCCATGTGTGTGTGTGTGTGTGTGTGTGTGTGTGTATACACACAGCTATACTGTCATTACCGATTTCAGAAAAGGCTTGAGATTGACAATATGAAAACTGAAATTTCTCCTTCTCGACCCAGCAGACTATAAGGATTTATATCCACTTTCATATTATAGATGCTTTAGTGAACGAGGCGAAGGAAAAAACAGCCTTGACCCCGTAGCCGTTCAACGCCATCCAGTGAGACTGTAATGATGCTTTTTCCGAAAGAGCAAGGACGTTCAGCAAGCTCTTTACCACACCCCTGATGTAGGTGGGACGCAGAATCTCACGGTCCTTCTTTCCGTTTCATTATAAATACCTCTCCAGCTGCTTTTCTATATATAAGTATATATTTATAGAGAGAGATATAAATATATATTCCCTTTCATTTTCCTGTATTTCTCATTTTACACGTACATGTCTGTCTTTATAACATTTTACATTCTCTAGAAAGCAACTGGACAACAGGTATCAAGAATTTCAGAACAGTTTGATGGAAGATTCTGGTCCAGGCATTTATCTTTAAAAAGACCTGCACTTCTGATATAGAATTTGACACAGAGATGTTAGATGCTGTATTATTTAAATCTGGAAACAACTTAAAAGTCCAAAAAAGAGGAAAGGTTCCTTTGCTAAGTCACTGATCATGTTCAGAATTTACTTGCCATATAATATGGAGCAGGTAACATAGGATGCTAAAGGCATTAAATGTACTGAGAGTTTCATGAAGCCCCCGCCCCCCAAAAATTGCATTTTAAAAACCCGAAATGTTTAAAATTAGTACAGATATATATGGCTGATATTTTCTGTTTTTTATTTTTACTATTTTCATTTTTCCATCCCCACTTGGATACCAGATGCAATTAAAGGACAAGTCTAAATAATGCCAAGCTCTACACACCATCTACCGACGTAGTATAGAAGCGAGCTGTTCTTTAATATATAAACCGAAGTAAGAAGGAAAAAAAAAAATCTGAGTGTTCTATTAGGTAAATCAAATTATCGGCTAAAAAAAGGCTCCCCCTTCATCTTCTGCCATACTTGAGATATTAATGTATTGCGTTATCCCTATGGAAATTGCAGAAACTATTTACATAAATTCTCCAGTCTACCAAATTGCAACTTGCTCAAATAAATCAGACATCGAGCCTCCGGTTTCTGTGAATTTTGGTGAGCAGAACTCTACGTTAGAAATCACATCCAATACATTTTTCACAATCTGCCCATAATTAGTTTCACTGGGAAAACTGTGAAGAACTATTTTGCTGCTTTTAAATTCATAATTTTGGTTCAAGAGCCCAGAATAAGATGTTTAGACAGAGTGAAAACTATTTTCTAACAAATCAATATTAATTTATCTGACTGTTACGGTCTCAGGAGCCAAAAAGTGTTCTTGTACTGAGCTGACAGGAAAGATTTTATCCTGACCAAATGTTATTCAAATATTTATAAGACTGGATAATTTAGTAAAGAAAATACAGATGGAAGGAGGCAAGAGTGTTTTTTTTGGGGGGGGTTCTCCTTTTCCATTTACAAGTAAGAAGAACTGTTAAAAAAAAGGGGGGGAGGCAAGTGATTAGGGATCCCCAGGCCACCTTGAGCGACTCCTTGAAGAGTTAGTTCACCCCTGAGCTGACCATGCCCCACAAACTAAAGGGGGGCTCGAGGCATTTCCACAGTTGGCATGATACCCGCCAATGAACCAAGGGTGCCATTGTGGTCAAGAAGGGAACACTGTGCTGAGGGAAGAAAAGCTTCCCAACAGACATGTCTAGTGGCCAGAAGGCAAGACCTCTGGGGGAAGAGCAGAAAAGAATTACAATGTATCACACATGCTTTACACTCATGGCCCTATTTAATTCTCTCAACCGCCATAAGGTTGTGTGTGTGTGTGTGTGTGTGTAAATTTTTTACTGGAGTATAACATACATTCCCCCCCCCCTCAAAAAAATGAAAAAAGCGCAAAACACACCCAGCACTCTAATCAAGAAACAGAATATTAGCACCATCTGAAAGCCCATGCCCAGCCCCCAGCCAGGCTGTACCTACGACGTACCTACGACTTCTAATAGAGGGAGAGATTGCCTTTTACTGAACTTATTACCAACACCATCACACAGGACGCCCGCCTCTTCGTCTGCCTTCGTTCTCTCACCGTGAAGTTTGCAAGAGCAGTCCCTACGGTTGGGTTTGGTGGTGGGCCATTCATTCTCACTGGCATGTACTGCCCCATCATGCGAACATACCATGGTTTACTGATTCCTTCTACTTCTGATAGACATTCGGGCAGCTTGCGGTTTTGCGTTACTATGATTACTGCTACTATATATATTCTTGTGCTGGTTTTTTTGGTGAACATATCCTTAGGAGTGGAAGTGCAGGGGCTCAGATAGGTTTATGTTCAGTTTTATGCAGACACCGTTAACAAGTCTTCCCAAGTGGTCACACCAATTATATTACTGCTATGGACAGAGCACATCCCCTTGACATTCCTATGTTGAAGCCCTGGCCCCCAACGTAACTCTATTTGGAAGCACAGCCTATAAGGAGGTAATAAAGCTTAAGTGAGGTCAGAAGGTAGGGCCCTGAGCTGATAAGACTGGTGTTCTTATAGGAAGAGGAAGAGACACCTGGGCTCTCTCCAGCACGCGAGGACACTGTGAGAAGGCGGCCGTCTGCAAGCCAGAAAGAGAGCCCTCACCGGGAACCCAACGAACCAACACTTGGAGCTTGACCTTCCCAGCCTCCAGAACTGTGAGAAAATAAATTCCTATTACTTAAGCCAACCAATCTGTGGTTTTTTTTGTTACAGCAGCATGAACTGATTGATACAATTATCATGTGGTACATGGGCTTTTTGCTTTCAATCACCTTTTCATTTTAAAATAATTTTAGGTTTACCAAAAAGTTGCAGAGGGACTGCAGAGTTCATGTGTACCAGTCAGCCCGTTTCCCCTAAGGTCCAAGGTACGTTAAGAAATTAACACTGGTACATCACCATTTGGTAAGCCAAAGACTCTATTCAGATTTCATCTGTTTTCGGAGACCATCTTTATTCTGCTTTAAGATCTCATCCAGGATATCACTGGACTGCATTTAATGTGTTTTATCTCTGTTTCACTGACAAGAAAAAAACAGTCCAGATGGGTTAGGGTGCTGGCCCAAGTTCACAAGGCCTAGGGGTGAGGCTAAGATAATTTCAACAGCAACAACTTCCATCCCTATTTGCTGAGTCCTTCCGTGGACCAGGCAGAATTGCAGTGTCATCAACTGTTAAATGAGCTTTTTCTGAAGACCTACCATCTCTTGGGTCTCTAGGCCATAGGAAGGAATGGTGAACGACTAAGATGCCTTCTGTCTTCAAGCTTCCAGTTTAGTTGCAATTCCCTGTGTTGGGAGCAACATCAAGGCATGTGACCTGCAGTTGTGCTGCTTCTTTGTCCTCCTATCACATTGCTTTGCCTGTGGTACCCATACAAAGCAGGCACTCAACACATCTTTGCTAAATGAACCAATGTCCAAACAGTAAAAAAAAAAAAAAAAAAAAAAAAAAAGATGGCTGGAAAAACTTGATATTTAATATATATGGTGTTGACATGACCGTTGTCCATATCTACCAGATCTGAGATCTTTTATCAAGAGGCAGGTGTGAGGAAAAAGACAGAAGATTATCCTGGCTCTGCCAGATCGCTGTGTCATCTTGGACAAGTCACTTAACCTCTCTGGGCCTGTTACCCAGGAATTGTAAAATGAGGATACTCAGACTGTCCTGGCTCCCTAGATGGGCTTGTCACAGGCTTTGCACACTGTCATATGTTACTCCCATTAGGAAGTGGTGGCTTTATGACATTTATCTTGAATAAGAAAAAAGAAATCACAGATGCAATGGAGAATACAATTTATTGCCAGTTTTTTTTTTTTTTAATTCCAGAGAAAAATGCTTATGTTCAGAGAGTTGCTATAGAACCCATGGGAGCAGAAGAACCACTGTCAAGGGAGAAAAACCAGAAGGAAAATCACTGACCATTCTATTACTTCTCGAGTGACTAACGGAGACCCCACATATCATGTCTGTCCAGATTTCCCACCATGGAACCAGGAAGGATGCAATGTGATATGACAGAAATACTCTACAATCCATCACAATTAGGCTTGATTCTAAAGCTGGGCAGCGATTGCCTTGAGGGTATGCACTGTTCCTTCCGGTTCCTAGCAAGCACAGGTACCTGAGCGCAGGCACTTCCAAGTATTTGTGGAACCAACGTTCCATCTGCCGTTCTGATGGGGCTGGGGACTTCGATCTCTGATTTTTCCCCAAAAATGTATTTTTGGTGGAAACCTATCCATCAGTTTCCTAGAAGCCCTGATGTTCAACAAACAAACAAACAAACAAACGTGACTAAATCAGAAGCTTTTGCCTGAGCAGCAGTGACTCCGTGGGTAATGTTTTACAAGAAGCTCCGGGGGCCTGGAGAGGAGAGAGGCTGAATGAGAAAGACTGTTCTGAAAACCAGAACCAGGCGTTTACAGCTACCTCGGAGCAGGTCTCACATACAAGGGGGCAGAGTAGTTCTCTGAATTGTGAGCTGATCTTAGCTTAGAGTTGCGCTCCCATGGGGGGAAAACACGGTGTCTTTCCATTCTCAATATATCAAGTTCTCTGAAATCGCCTGTTCCCAGGGGCGTTGTTGTCCAAAAAAAAAAAAAAAAAAAAAAAACAGCGGCTCACACTTCGTGAACCCTCGGATGGATGGCGGGCAAGGGCACATCAGCGGGGTAGGCAGGCGAATTCCCTGGCCAGGAACAAATAAGGAGCAAAGGGAAGGAAGATGGGCATTTTGGCTGGATTCCAAGCACGAAAACCTGCCTCTCCGCCTTCAAAATGATGCAAGATTGCAGTTTGTTTAATGTTCATCTTATGTGCTTAATTACCGATAGTGCTTGACTAATTATTTCTTGTTTTGGAGACTCTTTCAACAGAGGCGGAAAGGAGCACCAGACTTTTGTATACTGAGTGAGGATTTGTAACTCATTTTCGTAATCGCACAATTCCCCGAGGGCTTCATTACAAACGCGAAAAGAAAACAGGATGCTAAAAGCAGGTTGACAGTCTCATTTCCACAGGTACGGGTTAAAGAAAGCACTGGAGTGAAGTCACGGAAAATACAATAAAAAATAGCCTTTAGATCTTTCCAACCCAGTAAAGTGTTTTCATGTTAATAAGACAGAAAACTGCAAATGCAGCAAAGCCTCCTCTCTCTGGTCCTGGCGTCTTTCCGGATGCCTGATGTGATCCAACCTCTCTGCAAAACTGAGAAAGCAGTCCCCACACAGACCCTAGTCTCCTTATGTGCTGAAATAGGTGTCTGGTGAGTTGCCTATGGCACCATCCTCTTGAATCATCTCTCTGTTTCCACTCTTTTAAGTGTTCTACACTGTAACAGATATTCTTGGTCCGTTTGAGACCGTTGTGCAAGATTTCCAAGCATTTAGAAAAATCAGCGGCGCCCACTAAACGCGACAGGCTCTAATGATTCCCGATTGTAAGAAATTACTTTGGGGCCTCGTGGACAGAAACCGGTTTTAGTGGGCTAGAGAGCCATCTCTCACTTTGCTGTATTTTGTTTTTGAGAGGGGATGCTATGTCTTGGATATCAGGTGTGTGGGCATGTGGGGGGAGAACCTGAAAAGCTGGGAGCCATAATTCTGGTCTGAAGGCATCAATAAGCAAATTGGGAATTGGAGAAGGGCCACCATGCGTCAAGCCCTCGCAGGTCTCAGCCTCAGATGCAAACGTCACAGAGCCCCGATTATTACAGCAAACAGCCCAGCAAGCGCTTTGGGCTCCTTTTCCAGGTGAGGACACCGAGGTGTGTGACCGTGGAGGCTCCGATTCTCGTGCTCAGTCTCAACCTTCCTCCCTGGGTTTCCCTGCCTGTACAAATCCTTAGAATCAAAGAAACGAGAACTTGTTGCCGGGAAAATTTCAAGGACGCGACTCCAGGAGCCTGGGCAGGATGGAAGCCAGACTGCTGGGTGTCGGAGGGAAGGGGATACAGAGGAAGTTCCAGAACACAGAGAATATCAACTGCACCCTTGCAAGGTACCGACTAATGGGCTACCTTCTTCATCCGCATTCTCCCTGCTCTCCGAGCAAATCCTATGAAGTACCTGGGTATAATAAGCAAAATGAAAGCGACTATTTACGTGCTGGTGGACTTGAGAGAAGGAGCCAAGCCCTTGGCAGGTTGTATTTCTTTTGAGGTTCCCTACGCCCTTTCACACTGCCATTCATCAGAGAAGCACAGACAAGTTCATTAGCCCCCAAGACAGTGCCTCGATGACACAGCCAGGAAATGAGCCAGGGGGTCTTCCCGCAAAGTCCAGGCTGTTCCATGCCATGCCAGACCACCACACAGAATGCCACTTCTCCTTGCGGCAACTCAGACAGGCTAAGGCACCTGCCCGAGGTGACCCAGCCGAGGAGCTCCCTTCCGCTGTGCGCCCTCCTGACCATCACACAGGACCACCTGCCCAACTGAGGGCAGCTGCTCAAGACCCAAGCGGGCATCTTCAAAACCGCAGGGGACCCTCTGGGAGCCAGTACCAGGTATGCTAAGAAATCCACAGAGAGCCGTGTGTCCAGGGGGCTTCCTCTCTGGGGTCAGGGACAAGCGGGAAGCTATCTAATTCATCTGTCGTCCTGGAGCAGACGGGGGAGCCCGGAACTGAGAGCTGGTTTGAATTCCCTGTCACTCAGCTGAGATGCTGAGGGATCTTCTGTGAGTCCCTTCACTTTCTGGACTTCTTCGCTTGGCTGTAAAATGCCTATCAAGCTTCACCAACTACTCTGGCTCTGATAGAGCCAGTTGGACATTATATATTCAAGGATTTTCTAGACTCATTCATTCCACACATACTTAGTCGCTGTCGACCCTGTGCTGGTCACGCTTCCACGCCTTCAGGGACAAGAGAGACAAAAATCCCGACATGTATGCGCTTATGTTCTAGAGGGCATGGGATAAACAAAAAGTTCACACAGGTCTATGTCCATATCTCTGTGATATAATAAGAAATATAAATTAGGGAGGAGGGTGAAAGGGTCAGGAGACAAGCTGCCATTTTCTAGTGAGTGGTGAGGAAAGATTTCTTTGAGAAAGTGACATCTGAGCCAAGTCCCGAATTTGGAGCAGCCCACAGGAACACAAAGGCAAAGGACAGCTGGGATGCTGCTGAGAAACGGCAGAAGTGGAGTGAGAAGCGGGGAGGAGGCTGAGACAGGTCAGAGGGAGGGGGCTGGCACGTCAGAGGGAGGGGGCTGGCAGGTCAGAGGGAGGGGGCTGGCAGGTCAAAGCAGGTAGACACTGAGACCCTCCCATCCTCTTTCGAAGACTTTCCCTGTTATTTTTTTTTTAATTTTTAGTTTTTTCTTCTTTTTAGGGCCACACCTGCGGCATATGGAGGTTCCCAGGCTAGGGGTCGAATTGGAGCTACAGCTGCCGGCCTACACCACAGCCACAGCCACGCTGGATTGTAGCTGCATCAGTGACCTGTGCCACAGCTCACGGCAATGCTGGATCCTTAACCCACTGAGCACGGACACTGTGTCAGGTTCTTAACCCGGTGAGCCACAACGGGAACTCCAAGACGTCATCTCATGTCTGCCTGAAATCAAACAGAATGAACAAAGTCCTATATGGATAAAGTAGGGGTAACTTTTGGGGCTTCCTCCTCCGTGTGGGTACATTAGAAGGCAAAGGAATTGTCTAAATGTAAGATCTTCCTCATTACCGATCGGAGCTCATGACTCAGTCCTGACCTCCGAGGGCTTTTAAGGAAAAGTATCTGGTGCTGGAAGAGGTATTTAAACGCCCTGGGGCTCTTTGAACCAGCAGAAATAGGAACCACTTAAGTTAACAGGCAAAGCAATAAGACTATACAGAGGAAACGCACATTTTCATACTTTATGCCTTAATTTTAAGTGGAGTTATAAGATTTCCTGTAGGAATTCAGAGTGTTATCTTATTTTATGCCCCCAACTAGAAAGAGCATTCCACTGGGCTTGCCAAGCTGTTAAGATGAAAATATCTGTTTGAGCACAGCATAATAGATGAGGTGTTTCAGGCATTTTCCTTGCGATTTTTGGTTAATCTTCTTTTAGTTAATTTTCTGAGATAAAATCCAGTTATAAATAACCTGAGGGTACCCTAACTGGGCTGTTCGGAGAATGGCAAATCTTTAATAGCCAGAACTTCTGCCTTTGAGAGATCTCGAGGGGGAGGCAGTACTTTGAAAATTATCCAAAGCAAAAGAAGTCGAAAGCATTAACAAATTAAAGAGAGTGGGAGAGACACCAGAAAGGGGGAATGAGGAAACTTCTTTGACATTCACAAGACGGCAGATCTTACCCTTGAAACTCTTTTTCCTTTTTTTTTTTTTTAAATAAAAAGTCAAACATGCAACATCTATTTGCTGATTGCAACAGAGAATGGGTGAGCTGCTGTTGTATGAGAGGAACAGGAAAATTCACCCTTCTTTTTACAAAAGGAAAGTGGAGCACGATCCAGACAAAACTCTAAGTGCAGGAGAAAGCGCGTGACCATAAATAAAGGCGTTATTTAGACCGACGTACGGTGGGCGTCATCTTCAAACGAGAAGCTTTAGAGCCGCTTTTAAGCGTGGCTGGGAGAAGAAGAAAGAAGACAGAAAGAAACAGATCCCGAAGTGGTTTCCAGCATTACAACGTAAACCCCAATTTATAAAAGGATTATAAGGCAGGAGGTCCAAGGACATCATGTCGACGAGTTGGAATATGAATACTTCGTCAGCACAAAAGCGAGTCCACTGGCCGGCACCCATCTGCCGTGTGTATATTATCACGGAGTCTGTTTATAAAAATAAGAGAGGGTGGGAGGCCCAAAGAGGCCATAACTCAAAACAAAACAAATCTGTAGGACTAGATAAGGGAGACTGACTATTCCCAGGTACTCATGGACTAAAGAGCATCAGCAGAGAGAATGGGAACCAGTTCCTAAAAGGCAGTAAGAGGGTGGGACAATTTTCTTTCCTTTTTTTTTTCTTTTTTTTTTTTTTTTAAGAAGAAGATGCCCTAGAAACCTGTAAGTCAATAACCCTGTCACCAACTGCGAGATTATCCGGGATGCGCAGCGTCTCTGCTGACAAGCACGTTGAAAGAGTACACAGCGTTGTAATCGAGCAGGAAATTGCCCCTGGGCTTGAAAAAAAAAAAAAAAAAGTCTTTCTTGTGGATTTGCCGCCATCTTCCTAAGCTTCGAGGAAAGGGGGCTGGTGACAGGGACAGGGATTCTGAGGATACCCCACCTTGAGATAAAAAATAACAAGAGTCTGGACAATGGGCAAGGCCGAGAAAGAGAACAAAGAAGATTAAGTAGTAACCCAAATGCCCTCTCCCCTTAACGGAGAGCCTGCCCAACTGAGTAGCTATTGGATTTTTTTTAATCTCAGCCTGACAGATAAGACACTTGAAAATTAGAGAAATACTAATTTGGACTCAAAACCAGAAAACTCTCTTATACTGGGAGAACAAGATACATGGGGAATGGCTGTCCCTGCAGCCAGCACCCTGTGGTCTTTAACAGAAATCTCTCCCTTGATTTACCGGGAGCGCTACAGGGAACGTGGAGCAATGAAATTAGAGTTGATGTGGCCTCGGAAAGGTCCTCCGACCCGTGTGGCTGCTCCCGCCATCCTTACACTCAGACTCAAGAAGTGGTGGCCCAGCCAGGGACCCTCGTCAGAATCCTCCAAGTCTGCTGGGCAGGAAGAGACGGTGGGTTTAAACCATTGGACTGGAAATGACTAACATTCTCAGCAGCGTGGGACATGGCGAGATGCCTTCAAGAGGCCCCCTCCTGAAAGGCATTTGGAATGGGAAACCACTGGGGTAGAAATATGTGGTTCAAATGCACGTCGTGTGGTGTTTTTAATGGCTCCATCTAGGTGCTTGAAAGGGAGCTCTTGGCTCCCCTGAGGCGTCTGAGGGATGACTTACTGCCTCTTCTAGAAAGGTCCAATGCCATTCACTTCTAGACTTTGAGTCGTGACCAAGCGCACACCTGTGTAGAAGGCCTTTGCGGAAGGTTATGCTTGGAACGGTTAGATAGGTGTTCTGCCATCCGAAGATGACCTTCATGAGTTACTACATTTAGCCAAACCAAAGGGGGGGGGGAATTCTTCCATGTACAGACAGGCCTGAAGGCGTTTCATATTTCCCACCATGCACTGCCAACAGGCCTTTCAGTTACTTTCCAGTCCAAAGACCTTCGGCCATTAATCACATCATGTCTGACCTGCATGCCAGGCACTGTGGCCAGCCCCAGGCAGGCATTCGCTTAGGATGCAATTCAGGGGATCGGGACGCCCCACTTTGCAAATGTCCTTCTTTCTCTCTGGTCTGCTTTCCACCCACTCCCATCCACTCCCCTCTTTCTGGAATCACATCTCTTGGGGCTTCAGCTCTTCATGCAGGTGCCTCATGCTGGGCCCCCTCTCGTGACAGCTAGGGGACCTGCCTTATACTCTCCTTTACCTTTGGAACCCACGGCTTGCTTGCTGCTGTGTAATCACGTTATACATTTGCTAGTGGCCCTAGAATGTAGTCTCCAGAGAAACTGCAGCCCGAGCTGTGGCTGCCTTCCCCAATCTAGTCCTCAAGTCTAAACCCAGGGCTTGGCAAAGGGAGGCAGCAGCCCTCCCAATGCCCTCAATGAATGGATTCTCTCCCAGAGACTAACTCTGTACCTCCCTGAACGATGTGCATTCTTTCAACGTCTGCTAGATAGTAAATGACTGTGCCGCTATTTAAAAAACTATAAACATACAGGCAAGGAGACTACATTTGAAGGATGATGAAAAGGACTCTGACAATAGCAGCTATAGTCCCTTCTTGATTCCAGTTTGGAGCCCTAGGTCAGTAACAGGAGCTGAATCTCTACGTGTCATAGATTTTTTTAAAAATAATTTTCCATGGAAGCATAATATACATGCAGAGAAGTACACTTGAAGAAGTGCACATTTCAAGTTTTTTGCAAACTGGATGCACCTCATGAAACTTAGATCAAGAAACAGAAGAGGGGCGGCCCTCAAAGGGGATCTGTGCATGTGGGAATTACTGATGCTGTGATGACAACCAAGACGGTGGCTTTGGAGAGCAAAGAAAGCAATGCTCTGGGCGTGACTGGGGACAGTGTGTGTCTACGGCCTCCAGCATTGGCAGCAAGCAAATATGAGACATGAGTAGAAGGACAAGAGAAAGAAAATGGGAACTTAATATACTACTACCACGTGTCCCATGGTATTTTCATTACTACTCACTTAAAAAAAAGAAAGGGGAAATGTTCTCATTGTGGCACAGCAGAAACAAATCCGACTAGAAGCCATGAGGTTGTGGGTTCGATCCCTGGCCTCGCTCAGTGGGTTAAGGATCTAGCATTGCTGTGGCTCTGGCATAGGGCCACAACAACAGCTCCCATTAGACCCCTAGCCTGGGAACCTCCATATGCCCCAAGTGCGGCCCTAAAAAGACAAGAGACAAAAATAATAACTAAAAATATTTTTAAAAATAATAAAAAAGTAAAAAGAAAGAGGGAGTTCTCATTGTGGTACAGCGGAAACAAATCTGACTAGTATCCGTGGGGATGTGGAATGGATTCCTGGCCTCGCTCAGTGGGTTAAGGATCCAGTGTTGCTGTGAGCTGTGGTGTAGGTCGCAGACGTGGCTCAAATGCCCCGTTTGCTGTGGCTGTGGTGTAGGCTGGCAGCTGGAGCTCCAATTCAGCCCCTGGCCTGGGAACCTCCATATGCCTCGGGGGTGGTCCTAAAAAGCGGGGGTGGGAGAGACAAAAGAAAAAGAAAACTGAGGCTCAGAGAGGTCACTGCACTTGTTCAAAGCCACAGGCGCCAGATCGGTGACACCGGCCTCTTTATCCCCCACTCTGATCCCCCGTCTCCCTTCACACTGGGCTTCTCCTTTAACCCCTTCTTTACACAAAGTAGCTAATTTCATAATTTCATGATGACAATACTGGCAAGAGCTTTAATAATGACACTGTGGAGTGCTTACTCTGCAACGGGCCTACATCACTTCATTGTCCCCACCTTACTTACAAGAAAACCTAGACTTAGAGACTTTAAGTAATCGTGGCAAGGTCTTTCAGTGAGTAATGGGGGAGCTGGGATTCGAACCCAGTCAGCGTGAGTCTGACAGCTGCCCTGTTACCATTTTGCGGAACTGTCTCCGAGAACATTTGTGACGATAAACGGAAGAGCTCAACTTTCCTTCCTCTTTTTCAATCCCTTATTGGGTAGCCCATGCAACACAGCATCTTAGAATGTGCTTCACGAACTGATTAGAAGGGCACAGATGGCTCCCTTCTTGCCTGCTGCTGTTGGAAGAGTGACCTTCTGGTTAAGGGCTGGGAGGCCACGCCAGGGTCTCCAGAGGACAGGGTTGGAGGCAAACAGGTTGAGCAGCCAGAAAGGCAGCCTCATAATAGCTGTTTCTCTAGAGCCTGCCTCCGGATCCACTTCCTGGTAAACCTCAATTTGGGGGTAAGTGAGACTGCCACCATAGCTCCAAAACTGCCTCATGGTGAATGGGGTCCTTTGGGGCTGGTGTCCCCTAAGGCTTACAGGACTCACCTCAGACCGCTCAGACCGTACCCCCTCCCCGCCACCCGCCCAGGTGCAGAGGCATCAGATTCTGTGGCGGACACAGCCCTGAGCTTAAGCAAAGTCTGTGCCAAGTGTTCAGCTGCCCACCGCCTCCCCCCCTTCCCTGTGCTTTGCAAAATCACAACGAGGCTTTAATCCGGCATCCGGGCTCAAGTTCACATGCTCCCTCCTCCTGCCGCCCGTGACAGGGTTATTCAGGAAGTTCAGCAGTGCATACAGGTTACAAGAGCAAGGACAAAGCTACAGGGAAGAGATCCCCTCGCTTCCTGTCTCATGACAGCAGCTGGGGCTATTATTCCTGGCTGACTCATTTAAAAAAAAAAAAAAAGCCTAGGAATGTTGGAAATCATTACATTCCATGTTAGAAATGCCATTTGTTCATTTATTCGATATTCAACAATTATTTACTGAATGGCTCCTACGTGCAATTACAGGTAATGTTTTGAATTGTTTTACCTCGAAATTAATTTCTTTAAAGATTTAACCATACCCAGGAGTCTAGGGAACCCTGGCTCGTGGGACACTTGAGAATTTTGAGGTCTAAATTCAGGGAGAATCAGGCAGACAGTTTCAGATTTATGAGCACTGACCAGACTGGACAGGAGTGGGGGTGGTGAGGAGGGAGAGACGAGGAAAGAACATTATTATGTGAAAGATCAGATGTTTTTTAATGTTTTTTTTAAAGTGGATAAAGAGGAGTTCCCTGGTGGACTAGCAGTTAAGAATCCAGCATTGCTACTGCTATGGCTAGAATCACCGCCATGGCACAGGTTGGATCCCTGGCCCTGGAAGGAACGAAGGCAGGGAGGATAAAGAGACGAACAGCGAATCATCAATCATGAGACATCATGCCTGTTCTGGCCATGACAAAGACACTAAGGCATTCAAGCCTGGACCTCAGTTTGCCCATCTGTAAAAGGAGAAGGTCAGAGGAAGTGTTCTTTAATGGGCTCCTGGGAATCTAAAAATGTGAAAAACCTATGATTCTGAATTCATACACAGTTTTATATATGAAGCTATTATGTTTTCATACATAGAAATCTTTATATTTGTAATCTAAAAAACATTTTTAAGAGCAAAATTATTTCATATACACAAAGAATATGGAGTTTGCATGAGAGACAGGTCTCTGAATTACTGAGAAAATTATGTGTATTTTCAAATTAGTGAAACATATCAGAACCACATATGTTCAATTTCAAAAAACTGATAGATACGGCTCTTTTAACATTGTTTTAATTGAAATGATTTTAAAAGGTATTTTTTTTTTTTTTTGCAAAAAGCTTATGATTCTTAGAACAGGCAGATATGATAAGTATCAGTATATTTAGTTGTTTGCCATGAAACAAAACAGAAACCAGCATTCTGCAGGTATTTGGAAAGAATCTTGAGGAAGGCTTCCAGAAAGTTCTGGTGAGAGCAGTGAAGGGATTTCCCCCTTCCTGTATGATGCCGAAGTCAGGCCCTGTCAAGGCGCTTAGACCTGGTCTTACATGTGGACAGGTGACAGACAGATACTTTGATCAATGATTTGTCGTTGGTGCAAGAGGTGCCCTGAAGGACTGGAAGACGGGTCGGTCTGGGAGGCTTTGATCTGTGTCGTTCAGCTTTCGAAACCTCTAAGCCCACATAAGCACAGACTCCTGAGACAGGGATGAGATTGACAGGCGCCACGCTTTCCACATGTGGCGGCCCCACGATTATTTGGAAAAGAGACTGGAGAAGACGGAAATAAACACACGCATGCAAAGGCACTGGGAAGCAAGGAGTCTGAGTCTTTGCTCCCTTGGCTTTCGGCTCTGCCAAGAGGCTACCTGAGGGGCCATTCTCACTGCTGCTTAGGAAAGAGAAATTGACGGCGATGCAGCACGTGCTCCTCTCAATCCGGGTGGGAAACGCACGGTTCCCCGCTCCCCCCAGCCACAGGAACACAGCAGGATCCATAACCTATCATGACATCCTTTCTCAAAGGGCTCACGTGCCCTTCGACGTCCTTTTCAGGACACCACGTCAGCTGGACGTTTACGGCGAGCGTACCGAGTCACGACACGAGTCCATTCTGCATCCATGATCTAGGTTACCACCGGGTGAGGCGAGAGGGAAGGGCGTGCGCTTCTTGAGTATAAACCTGTGCTGATGACTAAGGTCCTGCTGCATGGAAAATAATGCCATGGGAAGGTTGGAGAATCATGGCGTGGATGCTTGGGTGAGTGGGCACATGCGGGAGTGAGGGAAGCTTGTCAAAGCCAACCCTTCGTCTGTCCTGGAGATCCTTCTAAGCCTCCAGTGTCTTCAGCCCCAACAGGGTGCCAAGGCAGAGATCTGTGTTGACTGGTATCCTTAAGAAGGTTCGGGCCCCATCTGTCCTAGAGTCCACAGGGCTAATTAAATTAAATATGTAATTTAAACAATCTACACCAGTGTCTAGGTAATTACAGTCTAAACTAATGTCATCGAAATTAAACACATACAGTGGCTATCTCCGAGTGAGTTGAGAAACTTGGCTACACAACGCACAGTTGCCCAGCTCTAGGACTTCATGGAAGTCACTCATTTCATTTTTCTGAGTCTCAGTTTCCCTATCTGTGAAGCATATCCTGTAATAGCTATAGATTATAGAGTCACGGAATGAGATAATATATGCCCAGGACCATAATGAATTTCCATTTCCTTTCTAGAAGAAAGAGCTGACTAATAAATATGAAAATGTATTCTTCTTTTCCTTCCACCAAAAAAAAAAAAAAGGTCCACTCAATTTTCTTTTGTAACCTAAGCTTCTTGCTTTATCCCCTCTGAGTAGCATGCAAGGAAGACTGGTGTTTTCACCAAGTCGTCTTATTTTTCTTGTCGCTGACCCACTGCCTCATCATCAAGGACGCTTAGTGACCCAAGTACCTAGTGGAATGGGTCCTTCTTCAGTTGTGAACAAGACTCCTCACTGAGCTCAGAGTCAAGAAGGACTAGATCCAGCTCACAGAGGGAGCCTCTAGGAAAAAACCACACCTTTGAAAACTCTAACATTCACGCAGCCTATGGCCAAAGGACGGGCTTGAATCTTTACACCAAAGAAAAAGCTTGATCCTCAACCTTGCTGATGCACTCTTGGCCTCTGGATGTGGTCCCCTGCCCACCCCAGTATTTGAAGGAATACTTGAAATGCCAGCGGCCTGGATATGGTCCCACCTCGAGGTCCATTACAGACCACCGCCGCTTCCCTGGACAGACCGTGGCCAGGAACGGTGGATTCCTGGTTCACCGCCAATGTCCTTGATCTGCATGTTCTGCCATGTGCTTGGGAAAATAATGCTAAGTTGCAAGATGGGGAAACAAAAACACCTCTGGGAGCCAACCAGCTCACAGGGGATGCACGGGGAGCTTGGTGGCCCTGAACACTTAAGCGATTTTGTTCCCCTTCCAATTTCCTGTGGTACATTAACTTTTATTGATAGCTCCTAGCTTCAGCAACTGGTCTTGATTTTGCTAACCTGAAGGACAGAGGAACAGGAGGCACCCACACAGCTGACGTGCAAGAACAAAAGAAAACAGCACGGAACGTCTTGATCAGTCTCATTGTTTTTTTCCCTTGCTACGGCTCTCCTTTAATGAGGGAGTCACAATTATTGCAGGTTAATCATGTCTCGGGCCCCCACCGGGAGGGAGGCTGAAATGATCATTTAGCAATCTGGCCATGGCTCCCCCTTGCAGACTCGGGGAGGCTTGGGAAGGCATTTGGAAAATTGCGGGCTCTGATTTATGTCACTGCGAAGGAGAGAGACAGAGGATTCTTGGGAATTTCCATAATACATGTATTAAACAGAAGCTAAACCAGCGGCTCGGTGGAAAAATGCACGTCATGGAAGACAGAGACCCATTTCATCATTGCTTAGAAGAACCCCAAATTTCCAAGTAGACACTGCACCTGGGAGCACGTGGTGTTTTCCTGACTCGGGGACACAATGAGTGGTGTCACTGTGGTCGCCTTTCTGTATGGAATGCGATCAGCTTCAGCTTAAAGATCAAAAACAAAAACAAAAACACCTCGTAATTATGTAAAACAAAACGAGAGCTGAGCACCTATTACAGGCCAGGCACCATTCCCGTCCCTTTTTCCTTATCCAGCGCTTCCGTTCATCCTCAGAGGCATCTAAGGAAGCCTGCATTCGTAGGGCCATTTTGGGGCAAAAGAAATTGAGGTTCCGAGAGCACCTGCAGATGGTCAAAATCCCTCAGCCAGGAAGAGGAAGAGAGTCAGGACTGGAATCACAGTCGAGGATAAAACTGATTTTCTCCCAAATCCAACGTCTAAACATACCTGCCTCTGCACAGGCACACGATCCTACCGTGGTAACATATGTGTTGTTTGTTCTGAGATGCTGAAACATTAGTTTTACAAGATGGGGGTTTCGAAGAAACATCAAAGCCACAGTGTCTGGTCATCCAGGATTCAGAGATCATCCACCATGTGTCAGCCCGTTTGTTAATAAGCCCGTCCTGCTCGAGGAATCTCAGCGCCGGGCAGACAGGACCTCAATAACCACAGCCCGGACCTACATTCTGCAGCCTTGCCCAGCCTTGCTTTAGAAAACCACATCTTCCAGGCCACAATGCCAACGCTCATTCAGATACTCGGATGTCCAAAGGTCTACAGAGACGACATGAAAGTCACCTCACTCAGCCACATGAATGGGGAGGTTCAGAGACAGGTACTGTGGCAAAGACATGGCAAAGACATGGCAGACTGGGGCTGAGTCTGTCCCTCCCAAGTCAAGATCAAATGAGTATTCGGTTTTCTATTTTTATCCCAAGGTCCTGAAGAATGTGAAAACTCCCAGCTTAAAAAAAAAAAAAAAAAAAATCTGACAAGTGAAAAGCCTCCATTGTATATAATCCGCAAATATCCTACATCGAAAATTAATAGAAGGGTTCTTGATAAGTTAAACATAGAATCACCATGTGACCCAGCAATGCCATTCCTAGATAAACACACCCCCCAAAAATGACAATTGGTGTTGAAGAAAATTGGTGTTGCACAGATGTCCATAGCAGTTTTACTCACATGAGTCAAAGGGCAGCAACAACACGAATGCCCATCTACAGACAAATGGACAAACAAGGTGTGTCAGGCTTCCAAGGAATGAACTATTGACACAGGCTCCAACCGTGGATGAACCTTGAAAACATGACACCAAGTGAAAGAAACCAGATTCAAAAAGCCATATATTGTATGACAACACTTGGGGGATGTGGCCATTGCTTTTTAAAGGCCCCCATTCAACTCACTCTAACTGCTAAATCTGTGATAATTTGTTTACAGAGCAACAGAAAACTGACAGAGTGACCATTTGCTTGCTCATGTGTTGGTTGGTTGCTGGGTCAACACAGATATTTACTGAGGACCTGCTGTGTGCAAGAAACTCTGCTGGGCTCCAGGGGCACTGAGCAAATGAAAGAGACTTAACCTTGGCCTGAGCAAAGCTTACAGGAGGGAGACTGGCTCCTGGGCCCTCCTCACAAAAGGTAACCACAGAGTTGAAAGGTCACTAGCAGTGATACTAATTCAGGAGAGGACAATGGGGCCCTTGAGAAACTGATCAGACAAGGGCCCTCTTTCGACAGAGTCCAAGTGGGAGAGAATGTTGCACATTATTTGATAAAAATTCTAAGGCACTCGGTAGGGGGCCCTTCTTCAAGGTCCACACTTAAGAACGCTTGGCTTAGAGATTCGGGAGACGCTTTTTTATTAAAGAAACCTACCAAGAAGAACATGTACTGCGAGTAGCAATCCATTGTTTCCAAGCTCCACCTCTGCTGACATCACTGCTGCCGTGGTTAACGTGATGTGCTAATTTTATGTATCAACTTGACTGGGCTACCCTGTGCCCAGATATTTGATTATTATACATTATTTCCCTGTGTGTTTGTGCAGGTGTTTCTGGCTGAGATGAACACTTGAATCGGTAGAGTGAATAAAGCAGACTGCCCGCCGCGTTCTGGGTGGGCCTCGTCTAATCAGTTGAAGGATGCAATGGCATGAAAGGTAGAGGAAAGAGAAATTCAATCTTTCTGCCTCACTGTCCCTGAGTTGAGACGACAGTTTTCTCCTGCCCTTGTACTCAGACTTGTACACTTCTGGCTCTCCTAGGTTTAGACTTCTTGTTCTCCATAACCATGTGAGCCAATCCCTTAAAATAGACACACGTGTGTGTGTGTAGATATACGTGTACACAGATTTGTATATACATACATATGTGTATACACATGTGTATATACATATGCATACACGGCTATCTCCTATTGGTTCTATTTCTCTGGAGAGCCCTAAGACACTGACACAACCACCGACCCAAACAGCAAGCAAACCCTTTGCAAAACCTCAGTACCAGGAAGCAATTCTAGCTACGGACTGGATGTTACAACCTCAACTAGAAAACACGGGCATGTAGAAACACGGTGCATTTAGTTTCTTTTCTTTACTCGTTTCAACAACTTTCAGACTTTTAAGAGTGCAAATATTCAACCAACTTATGAAAAAAAAATCAAAGAAGAGAGTTGCGATGAGGAAATAAAAATGGGGAGTCACACAAAACGGTTTTTTTTTAAAGTGCCATTTATAATATTTTGGGGACACGTGGAAATGTGATTTTTTTCACTGGACACGAAGTTATTAGAATTTTAAGTTATTTTTTGGTTTTAATAATGACAGTGCAGTGTTTTTCTTTGGTGTTACTTTTGGAGAGCCCTTATTTTACAGAGACTCACAATAAATTATCTATGGATAAAAAGACACACTGTCTTCCATTTGCAGCTGTAAAATGTCAAAAATGGGGAAAGCGGGTGGCGGGGAGATGACACAAGACTGGCTACGTGTAATAATTATTGGAGCTGGATGAGGGGATAGTGGGGCTTATACTCTCTGGCGCCTTCTGTAAATGTTTTTATACTTAAAAAATGAGTAAATGAGAGCAGGAGCCAAACATAATTCTTAAGACAACATAAGTTATTTGATAAATAGAAAGACAGATACAACCTGGGAGTTCTTGTCGTGGCTCGGCGGGAACAAACCCAACTAAAGTACTCATGGGGATGGCAGGTTTGATCCCCAGCCTCGCTCAGTGGGTTAAGGATGTGGCGTGGTCATGAACCGAGGTGTAGGTCACAGACATGACTCAGATCAGGAGTTGCTGTGGCTGCGGTGTAGGCTGGCGGCTGCAGCTCCAATTCGACCCCTAGCCTGGGACCGTCCATATCTCATGGGTATGGCCCTAGAAAGACAAAAACAAAACAAAACAAAACAGAGATACATACAACCTAGAGGAAAACAAAACCAAACTTGTCTTAGCATGCTGTGGTGGGTCACTCTAACCGCCTAATTTCAGCTGGTTTCCAGACCTTTCTCGCCAACATCCACACATCTGCCAGGGCAGCAGAGAGCTAAAGGATGCTTCTTTGGTGGCAGCGACAGGGAGAACCCTGCCTACCAGCCTCACCTGGAATTACGTTAAGTATTTATGTTTTGTTTATTGTCTATCTTCCCTGAGATAATGTGAGCTCTATGAAAGTGGGAATTTTCTTTTTTCTGTACCTTTACCTCTTACGGCAACTCGGAGCCCACAATGCGTGTTTCACTTTTTTCCTTTTGTGTGTGACCAACAAATGTGTGTACAGGGATCAAGCGAAGTCACTGTGCCTTCAATGACTGTCCACTTCATGGCCAGTCTTCGGCGAAGAATCCAAACAGACCAGGGAGACCCACAACAGAGGCTGTACAAGGGAGACATACCGTATGGGAATTCTCTAATTTCGTACAAGTAGACTGCCGTTCATTCATTCATTCACAAATATCTGTGGAGTACCTACTACGGTGGAAGTGACACACAGTGCAAACTGCAGAGTAGAAATAATTACATAACATGAAGAAAGGTCGAGCACAATCTCTACCCTAACAAAGTTTACATCTCAGGATGTAAGGATGGGCTAAGGATACGGGCTACTTCAGACCCCACAATTCCAGCCAAACGTTGACGTATTTGTTGACAACGCTACTACGTGGCTGGGAATTTATTGCAATGGCTTTGTGAAAACAAACTTTCTTTTTTGGCTGTGCCTGTGGCATGCTGAAGTTCCCAGGCCAGGGATCAAACCCAAGCCACAGCAGTAAGAACACCAGGTCCTTAAGCGCTAGGCCACCAGGGAACTCCCTCTTTTTGAAAACTACCTACAAAGTTTACTTATAGAAAATCCTATTTAGCTAAGCCATTATTTGTGCTGCTTATTTCAACTGCTGGAATACATCACCAGATTCATTAAGTTCTTTATGACTTCTCATTCAAGCAAGAGAAAAGTGTGTTTACTCGGAGACGACCTGCTCATAAGTGAGTGAAAACAAGGGATGCCAATACTGTCTTTAAGGAGAAGCAAAAAGGAAAATTTCAATATTGCATCACATTCAACTGTTCCCATACTGGTGTCCTTCCTTTGAGAAGAACTAGCAATAACCATTATGTTTTATTTGTCAGCTGTTATGTCCTCTGACACAGGAGACCAGGGACAATTATTTTAAAATAATACTACTCTCCCTTCTCCCAACACAACAGAACCACAGAGGATCTTGAGTTTCAGGGAAGGACACGTCAAATGCTGAATGCGAAGGTAATCCCTAAAACCAAATCCATCGCGACAGAAAGAACTTCATTTACCAACAGCGAACTGGTCCTCGGGAATGGGTGCTCATGATAAAAATGGAGTTTTAACACATTCCAGTTTTGATTAATTTTTAACTAAAAAAAAAAAAGAAAAAAAAAAGGCTTTCCTTTCCACTCAAGACCGACTTCTTCCTGGTGAGAGCCCCACAGGGATGGCTGCTCTTTTCTGGAAGGCATCACTCTTCTGATTAATTAGAAATTGTGGGAGGCTGGGGAGGGGGCAGGAGTGGAAATCAGCAGGGGGGGGAAAATATCAAATTCATTCCTACCTTTGCTACTTCCCGTCCCCTACCCACCCCACCACCTCCCTGCCGAAACTCAGCCCCGGCTCTCTGTTCTGGAAACAAAACAGGTGTAATCAGTTGAACTGTTTCCCAGCCAGCTCAGTGCTTCTCTGCAAGGCTGCCCTGGCCTCTGCCTCACAGACACAGGAAAGTCAGGCGGGCCTGTCTTCCAGGCACTGCCTCATCAGTGAGATTTGTGCAATTTACATCTTCTGCCCCCTCTTTTTTTTTTTTTTTAACCCCTGATTTTAAAAAGTGAACATGTTGATGGGAAAAAAAACGAATTCAAATGGGAGAATGACACAAAAAAGAAAAATACAGTTCTCTCCTCCAGACAAATCTCTCACCTCTCATGCTTTCTGTCAAAGACTGAACTCTGTCAACTGTGAAAGTCTATCATTATAATCTCAGGTTACATTACAAGTGCATGTAAACATATACAAAAACACTCAGGCACATGGGTAGCTTGCTTGCTTTCTTTCTTTTTTTAAGTGTTTCTATAGAACTACTGTATGACCCAGAAACCCCACTTCTGGGCATATATCCAGACAAAACTTTCCTTGAAAAAGACACATGCACCCATATGTTCATTTGCAGCTCTATTCACAATAGCCAAGACATAGAAACGACCTAACTGTCCATCGGCAGATGACTGGATTAAGAAGATGTGGTACATATCCACAATGGACTACTACTCAGCCATAGAAAAGAACAACATAATGCCATTTGCAGCAACAGCAATGCACCTAGAGACTCTCATACTGAGTGAAATAAGTCAGTAAGAGAAAAACAAATATTATATGACATCACATATCTGGAATCTAATATATGGCACAAAGGAACCTTTCCGCAGAAAAGAAAATCATGGATTTGGAGAACAGACTTGTGGTTGCCAAGGGGGAGAGAGTGGGATGGACTGGGAGTTTGGGGTTAAGAGATGCAAACTCTTTGCCTTTGGAATGGATAAGCACTGAGCTCCTGCTGTGTAGCACTGGGAACTCTATCTAGTCACTTATGATGGAGCATGATAATGTGAGAAAAAGGAATGTATATGTGTCTATGTGACTGGGTCACCTTGCTGTACAGCAGAAAACTGATAGAGCACTGTAAACCAGCTATAATGGAAAAAAATAAAAATTATTTTAAAAAAGTGTTTCTGCATATACACATATTTCTAATAATTGCTTTTTTCTCACTCATCATTATATCATGAGCATTCATCATATATGTGTGTATGTATATATATATATATCTCCATCCCATAATATGTATATTTAGATCTTTCTCTTTTAACAACTTTTCTTTTGCTGCAATGCAGAATTTAAAACTTTGGAAAAACTGTAACTCAATTAAACATTACACTATTGATAGGGAATCAGAATTCGCAGGTTGAATAAATACATAAATTGTGTGTGTGTGATGCTAAAACAATCACTGAGTCTTCCAACTGAGAGACTGCACACTTACTCAAATATTTCTGTATTTTCTGGCTCAGGATGGAATTGCCCAGTGAAAAAGTACATTTAATTTGCGTTCAAACTGCCAACTTGCTCTCCAAAATCACGCCAAACAATTGCTGTTCCTTTTAATAGTGTATGTTCTTTTCCTGTTGAGGAAAACTTTTGAGAAAGTCTAGTTAGGAGCAGGAGTCAGAGTTTTACTGTATTTTTTTTTTTTTTTTTTCACGAGGGAAAAGGCCTCGGGCAGATCAATTCAAAGATTCCCTCTTGGTGGAGACATTTTCTAGGGAGAGGGAGTGATAAGATAGTCCGTTAGACTAGATATCAAGAGAAAGGAACATTTGGTTTAAGGAGCCTGGACTCTTGACTGACAGAAGGCTGGCTAGATGGGTACCTGATTTTTAGAACAAGTCTTAATCCCATTACAGTTTATCAGAAAATTGCTTAAGCATTTTTTATCAGGAACAAGGCTGCAAATTACATTATGCAAAAAGATTCTATTCCAGGCCACACTGGGGACAACTTTTCTTTCTCCTACCCTTTTACGGTCTAGACACTTGTCAACATGGAGGTTATCTGTCTTCTTAACTTTTATCATTGCCATGGTGGTTCCTCATTGTTTAATTTCCACTTCCAGGAATTAACAAGAAGGCTGAGGCTTTTATTCATGCTGATCAATTTTCTTCAATAATTTGTTATTGACTTTGCCTGTATTTCTACTGGGAGGTTTACGTTTTGCTTTTTGATTTGCAAAAACTCTTTGCATATTTGCAGCCATTTAAGTATGTGCGCGTGTACATGTATGTACATGAGTATGGGTACATATGTATATTTTTTCTCCGATTCAATCTCATAAGATGCTAAACTTGAGGGGGAAAAATCACTTATATGCCAGTTTCTCATGGTACCTAGAAGAGAGTTATTCCATTTCTACTTTAATTAAAAAGTCACCGCAGGGAGTTCCCTGGTGGCAAAGCACACTAAGGGTCTGATGTTGTCACTGTAGCAGCTTGGGAGTCACAGCTGTGGCCAGAGTTGGATCCCTGGCCCAGGAACTTCCACTTGCCATGGGCTTGGCCCCCTCCCCAAAAAAAAAAGTCACTGCAGTCTTGCCATAAAGCCCTGAGTGCCCCTCTCTCTCCTATAAACGGAGTCCAGGACTGTTGAAAGCCCTTCACCATGCAGTTGTCACTTAAATTCTCGACATCATCCTTGATCACTCCAGCCTGGTGCCTTGTGCCCTGACAACAGTAATTCTAGTGGCCCAGACTGCTCCCCCCCCCCCCGCCCCGCCCCCGTGCCCCTCTGACCCATCGATGCCTCCACACCGTCTTCCCTGGGCACTCTCTCCCCTTGAAAAGCCCCTCTTGGCCTGCCCTCTATTTGTCTCTGTCTACCCTCTTCTGGGAGAAACCTTTCCCCATTACCCGCCTGGCACTAGAGATGAAGTGAGTCACTCCCTCCTGGGTACCTTGCCTGCACCTATTTTTCCAGACAAAGCTCAATTTTTTTGTTCCCTTGTCCATCTTCCATAAAAGACTGAGCGCCTGAGGATAAAGAATAGATCTATACCACCCGCGCTACATACAGGATCTGACGAGCCCCCGGTTGGAAGCCCAGCGAATGATGGTTGAATGGAGCAACGCATCCTTTCCGATTCACAGCGTGAGTTAGGGCGGAGTGGGGTGGGGATGGCGAGCAGTGGTACCAGTCTTTCCTCCGCCGTCTGCCAAGCGACAAGCGACACGCTTCAACCTTGAAAATGGGCTTGACGTTGGGAGCAAGCAGAGGCTGCCGTTCCTGTTGCGGCAGCGCAGGCTCTAGAACCTGAGGGGTCAGCCCCGCGTGCGGGCGACGTGTTAACACAAACATCACCCGAGCGCTGGGGGGAGTTTTATTGTCCGCCAGGCTTACAAATTGGAATCGATCTTCATTCAACTGGTTTCGCAAAGTTTCTGCCAAGTGAACACGGCCAAAGACAGGTGCCTTTCAGATCACCTGTGATTAAACTCACTGCATTTGTCTTCAAACAAAAGTGTTTTTTTTTTTCCCTGCCCGCAACATATAATTTTAGTCAGCTAACACTAAATTAGACACCCACTCAGATTTATTATGATAAGAACATTCAGTAAGCTAATTTCAAGATGATGACTCCTATAAATTCTTATAATTTATTATTTAGTACTTTGGTTTTTAATCATTAAGTACGTGAAGACTTTGTAGGTCAAACCTGTATTAATGAAGACAGTAATCTATTTTTCAAACTCTCCTCGCTCCTCACCCACCTTTCAAATTGTAAATTAACAGAAATAGATTTAAACACACTTGTAAGAACAAAGGCAATAATTGGGGGGTGGGGGGCGATCACCCCCAATTGCCTAATTTTTCTAGGTAAAGTGTCAATCACAGTTCTGACTTATTTAAGACATGTCATGCTGATTCTTGAAGTGAAACAATGGAGTCCAAATTCGAGAAGGCGTGCGTTCACCAGGAAAATACAACCCAGAGCCCGCATGCAGAGCTTCGTTAAAAAACACAAAGCTGTTCAAATATTAGCCAATACAATTTCATTAGCTTTTAATCTTAACCCAATGCAGCGATTTTTTTTTCACTGCTTTTCTAAGAAGTGTTACAGCTTTAGAGATGCAGAGACAGGAAGTAAAATATTAACTAAATAAATATTTTAGAAAGCTACCGATGTTATCTAAATGAGAGCCTTCTTTATCTCCCGAACTCACTGCCAAATTAGGATAATTCCAAATACTCGGTGCTAAAAGACTGAAGGGTTTTATTTTGCCAAACAAAGGGATGCTTTTTGATCACTTTCAGGCCAACAATAAATAACGTTACCTGCATGGTAACGTCCTTGCATTTTCCCTAAAATAAATTTTTATGATGGTATGCAATACAAGCTCATCATAAGCAATTTGAAAAACAGCGTAGGAAGAACAAGGTTCACTATTAATAATTTTAATTGAGAAAAAGGTTTCAGGATACAAAATGAACAAAAAGTCTCCAGAAGAGTCACCAGGATGTAAAAACAATCACGCATATGCCGAGAAAAATCGAGAAGGTTACAGAGCAAATGATAATAGCGCTTATCTTTAGCAGATGGGACCACAGACAATTTTATGTTTTCATTTCCTCTGCTCGGTTTTAAATCTAATATTCTAGAAATTCTTTGAGAAGTAAAGAGGCATACGTTTGCATCTGTAATACCGAAAGCGTTTTAAATTCCATCAGTGTCTGAATCGCCACATGAGACAGAGTCGGGGTCCCTCTTCCCTGAAGACGTACTGCTGAGGAAGTTGGTACTGAATCATTATAGTGAGGGCTGCTCATGGCACCTCTCGGTTCAGTGAAGTCCTCCCTGGGAGAGACATATACGCTTACAAGCTGGGCTTCAAGACAGGAAGCCAGCTACATCCATCCACAGCAGGCTTTCGGGGTGCATGCTAAATTACTTTTGAAGTCTATTTCCTCCCCTCCGATCCACTCGGGGAAGGGTGAAGCATTGCCGGTTTTTAGATAAAATTCCTGATGAGAAGAACATACAAAGATTCTGTCTCACGGTCGGAAGGATTCACCAAGGAGAGAGACCAGGGAGGGCTTTTTCACAAACTGGATTATAGGAACTTTACTAAAACTGGATTTCTGGATTTTACTGGTCATTAACTAAAGAAATAAAAATAATTCAAATAATGGGGGTTCCCGTTGTGGTGCAGCAGAAACGAATCTGACTAGGAACCATGGGGTTGCGGGCTCCATCCCTGGCCTCGCTCAGTGGGTTAAGGAGTCAGCACTGCCGTGAGCTGTGGTGTAGGTCGCAGACTCGGCTCGGATCCCGCGTGGCTGTGGCTGTGGTATAGGCTGGCAGCGACAGCTCCGATTCAACCCCTAGCCTGGGAATCTCCACACCATGGGTGTGGCCCTAGAAAGCAAAAAAATAAACAGATAAATAAAAATAAATAAATAATTCAAATAATGAAAATAGCACCTACTTTTGACTATGTGTTTGCCACAGCTAGGCGAAACACACAATTAAACCCCTTACAGGGAGTTCCCATTGTGGTGCAGTGGAAACGAATCCCACTAGCATCCATGAGGATGTGGGTTCGATCCCTGGCCCCACTAAATGGTTCAGGGATCCGGCGTTGCCACGAGTCCATGAGCTGTGGTGTAGGTTGCAGATGTGGCTCAGATCCCCTGTTGCTGTGGCTGTGGCTTAGGCTAGCAGCTATAGCCCTGATTCAACCCCTAGCCTGGGCACCTCCATATGCCGAAGGTATGGCCCTAAAAAGCAAACAAAAACAAAAACAAAACAAAACAAAACCTCGTACAGATCTTAAGTCTCCACGCTAATTAACTGTACGAATTAGTGTCATTTTACAGATGAGAAAGCTGAGGTACAACATCAGTAATTATCCATGTTTAACCTTAGGCGAGACAATACTTGTGAGAGCTGACACAGAAATTACACCAACTGACTCATCTCCAAGATGCCTTTTAATCATGAGGAGAAATCAGCCTGCCACCAAGAACTTTTTTGAGAAAATGACAGATGCAGGGTGAAAACGGATTTATTAACCTGTAAAAGTTTCCATCCAAAAATGTGTAATTATTAAGATCATGAAACAGGAAAAAACATTTAAGCACTCCTAATTGTTGAGTTCTTAGATTATTTATCGTGTAGGCAATGCAAACAGGCTCTGTATTAATACTGATGAGTAACACATCACTCCCAAATTGAGCATCTTCTAAATGACATCAAAATGAGAAGTGTGAGTAATATTAATATATAAAATGTGAGGATGGAAAAACAAAACACCCCGATATTGAAAAACTAATGTTATTTGCAAAAATACACTGACAAATTAAATGTGACATGAACACTTTCCAACGTTTCATCTATAGCCCATACCATTCATAAAGTGGGTAAAAAATTGGGGGGGGGGAGCTATCGCATCAGGAAAAAGAAGAATCTCTTGGTATTGGGGTCCCCTGGTATTCTGAGACTCAGTGATTTAACAAATGTGCACTGAGCCATTTTCTGTGCCTGACACTGTCCCAGGTCAATGGACAAACTAATGAACAAGACAGACGAGGTGCTAAATCGTAGCAGGGAAGATGGATGATAAACAAATACAGACTACAGTGCAGTAAATCCTTACTGTCAAAGTATCAATCTTGTTATCTTCTGAGGCAACTAAACTTTTGAGTCATCCAGACAAAGGGCCTTTGCTTTAATTCCTTGCCCATCAGGTAATTAATCATTTTATTTGGCTCAGTGTCTGTAATTTTACCAATAAGGAAACACTGTTCATTCTGGTCAAATTAAAAAGAGCATTTCAGAATTTCCCATCATCGCTCAGGGGCTAACGAAGCTGACTAGGAACCATGAGGCTGCGGATTTGATCCCTGGCTGCGCTCAGTGGGTTAAAGTTCCAGCGTTGCCATGAGCTGTGGTGTAGGTCACAGATGCAACTCAGATCCTGCGTGGCTATGGCTCTGGCGTAGGCCAGTGGCTACAGCTCTGATCAGACCCCTAGCCTGGGAACTTCCATATACCATGGGTGAGGCCCTAGAAAAGACAAAAAAAAAAAAAGAGCATTTCAAACCATGTGATAAATAATTATACTCCTCTGAAAAATATGTTTTGGCACTTGGTTTATACATCAGGCTCTAAGAGTTTGATTATTGTGAGTCTGTACCTGTCAAAAAGATCTGCTCTTGGTGGGCCAGCAAAATCTAATTTCTGAGTTAGGAAGGCTTGAGGGTGAGATTCATATTGTTAATGGACCCAGCCAGGTAAAGACCACCTGGCAAGCTTCTGGAAAGTCAGCTACCTGCCTTCACCATCCTTGCCAGTCCTCCTCTTTCAAATATAACTGACATTTTATGAATTTAAAAAAAAAATGCCTCTAGGAAGTATAAAGAAAACACAAAGACAAAACCAGGATACTAAGAGAGTCATGGTGTACAGGTGATTGTCATCCCTGACTCTATTTATTTTACTTTTTTATTTATTTTTGGGCTGTACCCATGTCATATAGAATTTCCCAGGCAAGGGGTTGAATCATAGCTGCAGCTGCCAGCCTATGCCACAGCCAGAGCCAATGTCAAATCCGAGCCACGTCTGTGACCTGCATGGCAGCTCACAGCAATGCTGGGTCTTTAACCCACTGAGCAAGGCCAGGGACTGAACCTGCGTCTTCATGGACACTAGCTGGGTTCGCTACCGCTGAGCCACAACAGGAACTCCCAACTCCTCATTTCTGATTTTTTTTTTTTTTAATTTTTACTTATTTTACTTTTGGCCTTTCCCTCAGCATACTTCTGTTCCTAAGCCAGGGATCAAACCTGCAGCACAGCAGCAACCTGAGCCACTGCAGTGACAATGCCAGGTACTTCTTAACCCATGGAGCCACAGGGGATCTCCCATGACTGATTTTAATAACTGCTCACACAAATCTTCTGGACTGAGCGAATCTGTCTTCCGAGTCCTGCCAACATGCGACTGACACTAACACCTGGTCCGCGTCGTTCAAAGACGGTGAGTCTCAAAGATCCGAAACATCAGTGCCTGTTTGTCCCGACTGGGTTCTTCTGCAAAATGAGCCCAGAGTCCATACATTTCAGAGTCAACGGCACCGAGTAAGAGGCACAGATGGATCCTGGGTGAGGCTCGCCCTTTTACGTAAGGCTTCAACAAGAGGGACTGCAGAAGGTGAGAGTTTCTCATTAACAACAAGTATGCCTCTAAGGAATCTTAAGTAAGAGAAGAGAGGGAACTACAACAGCTTTATATACCAAAGTTTCATTTCAACAGGTGTTAAAGCAAGTGATGATAAACAGTGGATATTCCCACTACCTGAGGGGTGGAGAAGCCGTAAGACCTTTCCCTTTATCGCTTTTTATCGAACTGATGTCTGGCATTGATAAAGACTCTATCATAATTGGTGAACACCCTTGTGCTATAATTTGAGGTGAAAAAAATCTCAGGATATGGCATCAGATATAGTGAAGTACAAATAACGGTATGGAAAAAAATAAGAAACCAGTCGTGGGTGGTAAACTTGAATGGGACGAACCAAATATTGACAGCGGATGTCATCTAAATGATGACACACCAGCTGCGTATTATTATTTTCTCTCCTCTTCCCCTCCTTCCTCCTCGTTGCTTTGTCTTTTTTTGGTAATTTCCTGTTTGGTATTTTATACACACACACACACACACTCACACACACACACACACAAACACGCAGAAACTGGGAGTGAAAAACGGCAGAATAAAAGTCAAGTTCCCACTCTGCTTTCTCTGAGATCCCTTGCATTTGGTAGGAAAAGTGAAAAAGTCCTCTTCTGCTCATTGCATCAAGGTGAAAAATCCAGTCTGGTGAGAAAAACAAGTGTATGGGCTTTTGTCATTATGTTTGCCAAAGAAGGCCTTTCTCAAAATGTGGCTGTGGTTTTTGATAACTTTATGTGGTTTCACAGGTCTTAAGAATGGGTGAATCAATAGCAAGCGAGCCTTGGATGGCTGCTCCCAATGGTAAAAGAGGTTTGCACGGACCCCTGACTGCATGGGCAGAGGCAGGCAGAGCTGGGAGAGCTGTATACCATTCAGAGTATGTCCACTAGGGGACGCCAAGGAGACTCTGGGCAGCTGAGCGGAGGGTGTGGCCTTTCTTCCGGTGGCCACGCCCACCACAACTGGGTGCCCACCCCTCTGACCTCTGTGGCTCCAGGCAACTGTGCCTTTGTGAGTTATTTCAGCATTTGTGCCTCCACCACTAAATGGAAATACCAGGGCGATGAGCCCAAAGAGAAGTACACGAGCTCGTCTGCAAGGGTTAAAAACTGTGCTAAAGAGATGCGCCGGGTCACCCAGGAACTGCAGCATCTGGGAGCGGGAGAGAAACGCACAAGCCTCTGTCTAGCTCCCATCTATTTTGGGAGTATCTTCTATGGGATTGAGCGCTGGTGGTTCAACCTGATCATTACCTACATGATTGGTAGGAGGAGAGCTGACCGAACAAGGCTTTGCTTTCTGCTTCGGGGTCAGCCCCAGGCAAATCTGTTAATTAGGCTAAATTTGGCCTCCTCAGGTACTCTCCTGCTTTCCCCGCTCTGTACCCTCTCCCCTCGCTCCACCGGGACAGGCTCCCCATACCCTTAGGCAACACCAGATAAAGAACTTTCCACTCCCCAGTGTTCACCCTGCTCACTCCACCTGAGGTCCTGGATGGACGGGGCTTGGCTCCGCCTCGGTGTGGACTGAGAAATACAGCCTTACGCTCTATCAGCGGTTCTTGCTGAAGGCGCTGATCTAGACCAAAGAACTGGATCCAGCTATCATCAAATACAGTCCATTTAGTTAGACTGGCTGGGAAGGTGTCTGGGGACAAACAGAACTTGAAGTTTTTCTCAAAAATAACACCAGCATCACTAACTAACAGTGGCACTTAGAGGCCCATTTGTTTGGTCTTTTTAGAGCCGCATCCTTGGCATACGGAAGTTTCCAGGCTAGGGGTTGAATCGGAACTGCAGCCACTGGCCTACACCACAGCCACAGCAACGTGGGATCGGAGCCATGTCTGCGACGTACACCACAGCTCATGGCAATGCCAGATCCCTGGCCCACTGAGCCAGGCCAGGGATCAAACCCTCGCCCTCATGGATACTAATGGGGTTTGCTACCACTGAGCCACAATGGGAACTCCAAGTCAGAACCAATTTCTAAAAGAGATACCGTGCTCCTTGTCTCCCATATATTTTCTCCCTAGCTTCTGTATTCATGAGCGTTTGCTACACAACAACCCACTACAGAATTCAGTGGGTAAAATAACACCTTTTTTATAAAAAGTTCAAGGTTCTGTGTGCTGAGTTGGGTTCTTTTTCCGGTGTGGACTGTCTCAACAGATCTCCGCTAGTCTCACGCTTGTGTCTGGGGGGTCAGCTGCTGGCTTGATGAGCAGCTGGGAGACTCTAGAACGGCCTCACTCACATGCCGCGAGGTTGGTGGGCTATCGACTCAGGTACCTGTGCTTGCTGCATGTGGCCTCGCACCCTCCAGCAGGCGAACTCAGGCTGGTTCATGCCTCAGAGCCCCAAGCAGTAACAGAGCAAACCCCAGGATCCACATGCCTTTCATGGCTGTGCTTCGATTCTCTTTGCTGAGGTCCCATTGGCCAAGGCAAGTCACTTGGTCAACCGGATTGGCCAAGGCAAGTCACTTGGTCAACCGGATTGACGTGGTGGAGAAGCAGATGTGACCTTTAATGGGAAGATGAGTGACATCTTAGAGGATGGGTGTGGGTGCAGCGCAGGGAAGAACGGCCTGCCTTTTTAAAAGCATCTACTATCTTTACAATCTTCCGTACTTGGCCTCAAACCCTAAAGTGTGGTCATTATTATTTCCATGTGACAGAAGAAGAAAGTGAGATGTAGAAGGGTGAAATAACATCCTCAGGAAAAGGGACACTAAACTCAGCTGGGGGAGCTTGGAATTGGGTATGCTGCCTTCCTATTTTAAAATCTATTTTTCTACTCTATTAATATATTTATAATACCTATTTTAATGCTGCAAGTATAAAAATAAATAAAAAAGAAAATTTGTTCAAATATAAATACCTTACTATCCATATACCATACACCCACAGACAAACAGTAACAAGTGGAGATGTGTAGGTATGTATGCCCGAGTTAATACACAAACGTCTTCTTCCAAACTCTGCCCAGGGAGAGGTTCTAGAAGCAGCAGAGTGACACTCCAGCAGTGATGAGCACACCTAGCACCTAGATCTTGGTTTCTAAACACCATTCTCTAATCATAAAGGGAAGCAGGGCGCCTTGGAAAAGGCGTTAACTCCAAGAAATGGGCAGGAAAATACAAGGTGAGCATGGGCATCTCACAGAAGGTGAGGAAGTGCTCAACAAATGGGGGGGGGGGCACAGGTGCCACTGTGAAAGAGCTCTCATTGGCCAACGCTGAAACAGGCTGAGCCACACGTTATGTAACAGCATTAACGGCCTATGACCTAAAGAATAAAATACACAGTCCTGTGTCCCTACTGATGTGAATGAACAGAGGATTAAATGAACAAACGAAGAAGGGGCCAGCCTTCCATAGACAGGGGTTTTGATTAATAAATGCAGAAGGCATGAGGGAAAGAGAAAATCATCATTAGAACACCAGCGTGTTGTTTTGGCAAGATTCATAGATAGATGCTAAAATCAGTGGATGAAAATTCAAAGCGAAATAGACTCAAAGCATCTGCCTCAAGATATGTACTAATTACAAAGGGGAAAATAGTGGCTTTCAGTGCATACATCTCGACACAGCCAAGAGATCAAGCTTAACACTGCCAGGAATAAGACATTTTGATGCCACGGACCCTCTGATGTGATGGGCTGAGGAGGGCATACCACGGCTGTGTATTCCTGCCAAAAACACATAACCTCGATCTACTCGGGAGAACACATCAAACCAACCCACATGGAGAAGGCTCTACAAAATAATTCACCAGTCTCTTCAAACGTGTCAAGGTCCTTTTAAAAATAATACGATTAATGAAGATGGAGAAACTGTCACAGACCGGAGGAGACAGGGGAGACAGGACAATAAGCGCAGAGTGGCACCCTGGACTGAATCCTGGAACAGCCAAAGAACATTCATTAGCGGAAACGCCGGCCAAACACAAATGAAGTGTTCGCTGAGTTCACAGCCCCGCACCAATGTTAATTTCTTAGCGCGGAAAAATGCAACATCTTAGCATTGGGGGAAACTGGATGAAGGCGGTATGGGAACTCACTGCGCCATCTTTGTGACTTTTCTGTTAAGCTGAAATTCATCTAAAAAAAAAAAAAAACCTTATTTTTAAAAACTCGACCTTCCCCAGGGTCACGGCATCCTGTGGCCGTTTGAATTCAAACCCCATCCTGCCCGATTCCACGGCTGATGCTGTTTCCACGCGGCCATGCTTTCCTCCCCATCCACTCGGCACAGGCGGCTGTCTCATGATTGGTTAAGACTGGACGAGGACACCCCTTCTAGATGGATTATTTTCTGGGAAGAACAGGTGGCACAGTTAGGCACGCACCCATTTACTTTAAATGGGGAAAATGAGGCACAGGCTCATTCAAAGGTGCGCAGAGAACACCCCCCTCGCAGCTCACTGTCCCGGCCACCCGATGTGCCAGGTTATCAAGCTGCTTCCCCACAACTCAGCTAAATGAATACAGGACTATGTATCTCAACCTTCAACCATAGTGTCACTTAAAATGAGTGTCTGGAAGGCCATCATTCCGGGAATATCAGTTACCTTGTCCATTACTCATGTCCTCACGGCCTGGAGTTAATTTTTTTGCCTTCTGGAGGCTGACTATAAATTAGGAGCTACAACCCAGTAGAGCCACACTTAGCAAATTACATGGCATGGGAACACCTTTGCTTTGGGGCAAAAATTACATATTTCCTTAAACATATGTTTTATCAGATCCTATAGTAAGCCTAGAAAACAAAAACCCATGGGCACATCTTGTGGCCTGTAGGACATAACTGACCACTGACTCAAATCTCTGGCCCATCCCTAAACAGGGATTGGGAGGAAGAGGTCCTTATCTGAATTCCTGCCGGCAGGGGCCGAGGTCGGCGTACTTCGACTTGCGCACAACGATGAAAAGCTGCGAGTCTTGTTGGTCGAGTCTTGTTGGTCGGCGCACATGACGCAGTAAATAAATTAGCCAGAGAGGCTTAAATTTCATTTTGAGCAGCAGCAGTGGACGAATAGGTACCATTTTCTCCTGGTTGCGAATGGGATTCTTTATTGTGTTTTTAAGGAACTCCAGCGAAGTACCTTGGGACTTGATATAAGTGACCACGGGATGAGAAGAAAATGCACGAATGCGGGGAATATTAAACAGGAGGGAACTAGGACCCTTCGGAGTGGAGGTTTTTCCATCTGTCTGTAGCTCTGCCAAGTCCTTGCCTGGGCTGTGTCCGCTGGGCTGGAAAAGGCAGTGAGACTCTGCCCCGCAGCAGGCCAGTCCCCCTTGTTCTGTGAAGCCCCCAATATGCTGAGCGTCAGCCACCACTGGCTTTGACCTCTTGGCGTCCGGTCCCTGGAGGGCTGGGGTCAAGTCATTGGTCAAGTCGTGCTCTAACAGTGCCAGCCAGGGACACACAAGACTCAGGAGGTACGCGGGGCTGGCTTGGGGGGTTCCCAGAGGAACCTTGTAAGGCAGCCCGCCACCCAGCTGGAGAGCCTGCAAGGTCTTTCTTTAACAACCTATGTTTTAATTTGAGGATATTAATTACACGGAGACGATGTGACTCCATGATTTATAACCCCGCCAGAATTCTGCGGGCTTTCCCTCCGCGTGTGCTGTGGCGGGTTCCCCTTTTGTGTACCTATCAACCCCCATTGTTTATCTTCCCTGATGGATGTTGGGGCTCGCTATGCTTTCTATTATGAGATTCATAATTATCACTGGTAATAGAGAAGGCTTTCCTATTATCTTCGGCGAGACTGCCCAAATTATTCATTGTAGCCCACTGGTACCACATCGCAGGAAAATAAGAATTTATTTCCCGTCCCAGGCATATGGTAGATAAGACGAGGTATTTATTTCTCCATGTTTCAAGAGGATTAAGCTTGGAAAAAATAAATATCACTTAGGCTGTCAGTAAGCAGAACTTTATGGCTCTGAGTTGAGAGGGCCTCTCTCGGGCTAGGAAGAGCAAATCTAAACCCTGTTTTTTTTGGTTTGGGTTTTGTTTTTTTTTTTTAAGGAAGGGAGGGCGAGGAGGTGGGGAATCAATTATAGTTTTACTTGGCTAAATAAATGAATGCTATATATTTCAACCATGATATTGGTCTACGAGGCACCCAGTACCGCCCTGGACCCCAATGTTCAACAACGCATCGGCTTATTTATAAAAATGTTACTGAATTCCAACAGTCCGTGACCCCTGGCTATTCTGAGAGCACGCTGAATACATCATCTGGGTTTTGCCTAATTACACATAATTAGGAAATGTAATTATGCTTTTCAGTGTTGCACTGCCATTAGGAATGGAGTGGACAGCTGAAAAACACTGGTAAGGATTCAGCGCTTTGGAGAAAACAAATTAAAAATATGAGCCAACCTCTAAAAATAGGGATTGCACTGAAGGTTACAGTAAATCAAACCTATAAAAAAACATAATAAAAAAATTGCTCTTGGCTCTGGCTAAACATTTGATGCAACAGTTACGCTGGCTGCCTTTGTATTGGGGACTTACTTAATGATACATCATTTGCATCCATGCTGAGCCACGGAGAGGGAAGCAATTATTTTGCTCCTCAACGACTTTGATTTGCTAACTTTCTCACATGTTTATGCCTTTTTATTTGTACCTCCTCCTTTACACTGGATTCCCCAAGCTAGCTGAGCAAGCGACTCCCCAGTTAGCCTGCAGCAGAGAATCAGGATATTTCGTTCGTGGGTCTGCTGCATGTAAAGACTGCTCATGGTCAAAGCACAGGCGGATCTCTGCCCCTGAGCTGGGCTTTCTCATGTTAGCACGAAGGAAGGAACCCTTGGCTTTGCAAGTCTACTGAGCAGCCGCCATAATAATAAACGTGCCTTCAAGTTGGGGGACCAGGCACTGAACTGGGGGGCTCCGCCCCCCCCAAACCTAAGAACTTCACAGATGAGGAAATTGAAAGGCTACACAGCTTGAAAGGTACAAGTACATGAAGGACGTGGAATTGGGAGCCTTCCAGCTTCTGATCTTAGCTTTGGTTGAATTCGCCTCTACTGTTATGGTAGCTGACAATAATAAAGTGACACACTCCATTAAATGCACTATTTATGGAAACATTTTTACGGTGCCAAAAAAAAAAAAAAACAATTACAGAGAGGAATGATTGCCAAATGCAAAGGCCCGAACACTAGTACAATATCCGCGACACCCTGGTTCCTAACAGAAGGCCGTGGTAAAACAGCCAGGCTTGTTAGAAAGCGCCTCTCCACCCACCACCCTATGGGGGCGCGGGGGGTGTATGTGTGTTCGTGTGTGTATGTGCCCTCTCCTAAATCATGCTTCTATTCCGTATTTCTTTCTTTCTTGGAAAGTGAAAACTTTCTTTTAACCCTGCCTTCTTCCTTCCTTGCATTTTACATATATATTTTTTTCTTTTTTTAGTTTATTTTATTAAACATATTAGTAGAGCATTTATTTATTACATGCTAGACACTATTTTATTTATTATTTTTTTCTTTAAATTGTTATTTCCCCAATACGATTTTTTTTTTCCTGCTGTATAGCATGGTGACCCAGTTATACATACATGTACACATTCTATTTTTTCACATTATCATGCTCCATCACAAGTGACCAGACATAGTTCCCAGTGCTACACAGCAGGATCTCATTGCTAATGCATTCCAAAGGCAGTATTTTGCATCTATTAACCCCAAGCTCCCCAACCACCCCACTCCCTCCCCCTCCCCCTCGGCAACCACAAGTCTATTCTCCAAGTCCATGATTTTCTTTTCTGTGGAAAGGTTCATTTGTGCCATATATTAGATTCCAGATGTAAGTGATATCATATGGTATTTGTCTCTCTCTTTCTGACTTACTTAACTTAGTATGAGAGTCTCCAGTTCCATCCATGTTGCTGCAAATGGCATTATGTTGTTCTTTTTAATGGCTGAGTAGTATTCCATTGTGTACATATAACACATCTTCCTAATCCAATCATCTGTTGATGGACATTTGGGTGGTTTCCATGTCTTGGCTGTTGTGAATAGTGCTGCAATGAACATGCGGGTGCATGTGTCTTTTTTAAGGAAAGTTTTGTCCGGATATATGCCCAAGAGTGGGATTGCTAGGTCATATGGTACTTCTGTGCATAGTTTTCTAAGGAGTGAGTAGAAGTGCATCTCATAAAATAATTCGAGGGGAGTTCATTCTAAACGGATCTATCCTGTTACACCCATTTCCAACTGTGCCTTCTCCTCTTCCTCAGTTCCTGCATTTGCTCAATCCATTTAAAATAAACTCCCCTCAATTTATTTTATGAGACACACTTCTACTCTCTCCAATCCCAGATGAAAATGAACTTCTCATGGCCACCCTGAAGAGGAGATGCCGATGATGACGTGACTTTATAAGGTGACTCTCACATCCCTTCACCCCAAGAAAAGAGCTGGGTCCCCCACATGTCTGCAGACCCTGCCTGGTGGTTAATTAGATGAGCAAGACTCAAACCCTGCAATGCAAGACCCTCATGTAACTTCTTATGAAGGTTCTGAAATGAAATTCATGAATAACATAACCTACCCACACACACAATTAACAAAAAATTTGATATGATGTCCTAACTTTAAAGAAGAGGGGACAACGGATTTTTAAAAAATACATTTAAAAGGTAACTGCTTGGGCAAGATGATATCAAAACTCCATAATCAAACAGTCAAAAGTCGGTATCTACTTGTAGGTTTGAATTCAAGAGACATCAATCAAAATTTACCAAAATTTTTCGATATGTTCTCTTTACATTTGGCATTTTGAAATAAGGCCTAAATATATCTTTATGCAGACACACTACTGATTGGTAAATCAGGTCTCTGGAAATACACACACACACCTTGATTGGCAGCATTTCGCCCATTTTCATGGTGTAAATACTCTCACAATCACCATGATCGATCTCAAGGTACCAACATGACAACATAGAATGCAAATTTTATGCAAAATCTGCTCACGTGAGCTGGTAGAAAGCAGACCTGGCACAGCACTGTTCACCATGAGGTCTGGAGCTTTGCTACCCAAAGTGTGGTCTTTGGAATAACAGCACTGGCATTACCCATTACTTTTTAAGAAACACAGAACCTCAGGCCCCATCTAGACCCACCAAACTAGAATCTGCATTTAACAAGATCCCGGACTCCCAGAGATGCAGAGGCACATTATGGATCAGAAAGCAGTAGCTTCGATAATGTGTGTTATGCCTTCTGTCTTCTCTCACCCAATCCCCGCGACTTTCTCTTTAAAAGCAAGAGGTGAGAAAAGCAAAGGCCCAGAGGTTCAAGGTTTTGCAAAGTGTCCCACGGTTAGGAATGTGCAGAATCAAGATCCGTGATGGCAATTATTTTATACTAAACATTAGCCTATGAGCACACAGCAAGGGTGAGTGCTGAGCAGCACCCTGGGTTCCCTCCGTTGCACGACGATGACAACTTACTCATTCATGAATCTCTATATTTCGAAAGCATGTTGATGTGTGGCAGCTCATGTGAACTTCCAAACGCCCAGTGACTTACTAACTCTTCTGAGAAACGAAGAATCGGAAGCTCAGAAGGTTAAGCAGATGGAGGATAAGAAGAGGGAAAGAACTCGCTCCATTCACTCGGCTAACACCTCGTAATGACAGAAAGAAAACTGAGTTAGGTTTTTTGCTTGTATTTGCTTTGAGGCTTAGCTCGTGCCTGGAGCAGGGAGGTCACAGAAAAGGCACCTTGGGTGGGGCAGGCATGGCACTGGGATTCAGGCACCTCCCCTTCCTTGGCCCTATTTTACTCTCCCCAAACAAGCATGTCATTTGGCAGGCACACCAGCCAGGGATGTAGGGGACATCGCAGACTGCTCCCACCCCCAACCAACCTAATCTTATTCTCCTCCTCCTCTGCCCCCCAACAACCAGGAGAACGCAGAGAAATTTAAATGAGAAAATAAACATGTACTGACAATCTGGGATGCAGTTCAATTAACAGCCATAAATAAGGTTTATGGCAAAATCTTAACACCTATTAGTCCAAGGGGTGGGGGTGGGATGGTAGCAGCTCTGCACAGAAAACGCATCCTCGGCTTCACCACGTCTCCTTGGCTCCTCGGAAGGGATTTCATCCACCCTGTTGTCAGCAAGATCAATGCGAGACCAGCAGGTTTAAACATAGCCTCCAGATCTCTCTGAGAAGATGCAAAGGTTTGATGTTACCAGGCAGGAGAGACACGAGGTATAACCACATTTCAAAAACCTCTGCATTTTATGTGTGTGACGTGGGGGGGAGGGGGCGCCAAAATGGAAATGGTGACTCTTCTGGGTAGAGGGCACATGGGCGATTTCAATGTTTCTCTGGGTGAATGTTTTTCCCCCAAATAATCTGTACTTTTTTAAAGTGAAACTTCTAATTTGGAGATAATGATAGATCCACATGCCGTTGTAAGAAATAACACCAAGATCCCAGGCACCTTTCCGCTCGATTCTCCCACTGGCGTTATGGTACAGAACGAGAGAGAACAGTATCACAACCAGGAAACCGCCATCACGACAGTCAGGAGAGTGACCACGTGTCCCCCCCACCCCCCCACCGCGATCCTTCGTGACGCCCTTGTCTGGCCACCTCCAAGCCCCCTGCTTCCCTCCCAGCCCCTCTCCTCCTCAATGCCTAGCATCCCTTATCTGCCCCCCATTTCTACAACTTTGTCCCTTCAAGGATGCTGTATAAACAGAATCATACAGTACACAACCTTATGGGATTGACTTTTTTTTTTTCCATTCTTCTATAGCTTTTATTGCAGCCAAAGAAAATGCTCGTGTGTGTGTGTGTGTGTGTGTGTAAAGCCTGACCATTTTCAGACTCAACTGTTTCTTGAGTTGTTGCAAGGATTCAGCCTCTAGGAACTGCTTACGTGCCCGCATCTTCTGACATGCGCCCCTTGACCCTCTAGAGTTTGGCCAAGTGTTTCCATCTTCTCTTTACTGAGTTTCATGTTCCCGGGTTCCTGGCTTCCCCGCGGAACCAGCCTTCCTTTCTGACGACATGGGGCCTTGCTTCCTGAGAATGACCGAAGCAGAGCCCCAGCTCTGGTTCCCTCTGCTTCTTCAGCACCCACAGGACACCAGAAGCGCGTCTAAAGCACAGCCCCGTGGGATTCAGACAAGGAGGCCCCCAAGCCACCAGCCTTCCCTACAACCTTGGATGCAGAGAGGAGGGGCTGTGGCCAAATCTGGGCTCCTGGCTTCTAATGTTGCTGGGTGTTCTCCAAACAAAAGAGTGAACTGTGGTCAAAAGACCTCTGGAGCCCCAGGGGATCAATCCCTGGCGCAGGTATCTGAGACTCAGTTTTCTCATCTGTAAAATGGGAACAGAAGCACATACCTTTCTACTCAAGGACTGATTCTGTGGAGAGCGATTATGAAAATGAACTAAACTAGAGGTAATTCGTAGCACTGTGGCCACATCGGTGACATGCCCAAGTATGTGACACTTGTAGCATCTGTTATTGCAATAAAGCCAAACAGTGCATATAAATTCACCTTGGGCATTCACTCTGGTTTCTGATCACTCAATCTTTTCTCTCTCTCCTCCTCCTCAGTATATAATACTCGTGCGGCTGCCTCACTAAGCGGTCTGTATTCAATCTCCAATCTTGAGTTGCTGGGGGGGGCCAAAAAAAAAAGGGGGCGTCTCACTGCTGAGGAGTGTTCAGGCTTTGAGAGACGTCAACGGCATTTAAAGAAGCCTTATAACTGACATCCATGTGTGTCCACCTTCGACTTAGATTGCTTTTGGTTCAACCGCTGCCACGAATTGCCTTGATGCCGTATCATCCAGAATGACACAAAACACAGAGAACGGAGCAAGTTGCTGGCGAGCATAAGGAGGTAAAGGAGTCTCTGCCTCTCTCACTTCTCCAAGGGCTGGAAGAGACGAAAATGCAACTCGCGTTGAAAGGCAATCTCCACGAACCGTGATAAGAGCAAGTGACATTTTTACGCAGCTCGAGCCTTCCGGTTCAGCCTAGCAGTTCTAATAAAAGCCATCCACACTCGGCTCACCATTTTTTGAAGTTTCCACGTGCTCTTTTTTCTTCTCCTCCTCCTCCTCCTCCCTGTCTCCGCGGCAAAGAACAGCGTGACCCTGGAACGTCTGGTTAAGACAGTCTGGGCTCTGGTTTCCATTGTGTGGGATGAACTCAGGGCTTCTAGGTTCTGAGAACCATCCCCACTCCCCCTTCCCCATCCATCCGGCATCTCTACGGCTAACCCCTGACTCCGGGGACAAAGAAACGTTCTTGGCCAAAGCCCGTCAACCCACCTGGCTCCCTAAGCGAAGAAACTCTAGCTTCATCTCAGTCCCGTGATTCGGAATCCAAACCACAGGGGCTTCGGATGCAGGGGTAAAGAGGACCATGGGAGTTCTGACCCAAAGTCGTGGGTTCCAGCTTCAGCGCTGTCACGTGCCAGCTGCCTCAGCTGAGGCGAGGTGCGAGGATGTCCCCTCGTCCCACTTTCTGTCCCAGGCAAACGCTTTCTCGCCGTCCACCTGGAGGGCTGTCCCGAGTATTAAATGAGTATTAAACGAGGCGCTGCATCTGCAAGGCCCGCGTGCTGGGCAGGGGCTCATACTACCCATGCCAGTTCCTTCCGATGAATACGCATGAACGCATAAGGGGGCAGAGGTAGCTGAGGATACCTCAGCAGGATCCCTTCTTCCTAGAGCCATGGATGCTGCCATCCAAGTGGGTCCATGGCGCTGTGCCCCTGTGCATATTAGCAAAAGGTGAATTCGGACCCAAAGGAGCTACGGCCCAAACTGCACAGAAAGCCCGCTGCCGTATAGGGCCACTGGCTGCGGCAAATGGGAACAGGAGACTGCCCCCCTCCCCCGCAATGTTTGCCCTCTGCCAGGTGTCCTCACATAAAGGCTCCTGCCCAGCCTTGCAGGAAGCTCTCCCTGGGTGCTCGGAGCCCGAGGAGAGGGAGCGAGAACCCAGGTGTGACACAAATGCCTATTATCCAGCACTGCTGTTGCTGTATCTTTACAGAGAAGAGGCCTCCCTCGCTGTATAGATCTCTTCATTTTCATGTGTGCATACAAGGTCACTTTCTCAACAAATCAATACAACCATCTGAATACACAATTTTCATGTCACAGTGTATTTTGGAATTGAACTACAGCGAAGGGAACAGGAAGCGCAGGGCTTTGAAGAAGCTTGGGGAGGTGCATTGTTTCATAGTGTCCTCTTGTTCTTCTCAAATCTATCTGAGGATGCAACTGAGACCCCTGCCTTCAAGGAAAGGCAGAAGTGAAAAATGAAATACTTTGAATGATTCAAGTTTTGAATTTTGCCTCTTTTCCTACTAAATGATGTTCAAGAGATTTTTCTCAATATCTCTAGCGATACTTTGGCAAACCTTTTTTTTTTTTTCCTACTTTAGTTTTTCCTTCTGGTCCAGTTCGCCCACATCTTCAAGAGGACACATTAGTAAAGGGTGAATTCCCCAAGTGCTGTGTGTTCTTAGGCAAGCTGCTTAACGTCTCTGTTTCTTCTTGGAAATGCGGTCATACTACCTGGTCTAGCCAAGTGGACTGACATAAGGCTTGAAGCCTATTTGTATACGCACATCCTTAAGTGCTCCAACTGTTTGACTTCACGGCAGGTCCACCATATCTCCAGCTTTTTCTTCCACATGAAGCTACTTCACCAATATGCTCATGGACACTTTGTATTTTAAAGCCATCTTTCTTGTTGGCCCCCTTACAGAGGAGTCGGCAGTTATCAATAGGCAGGACTCAAGCCTCTTTTCACCATTAGGGTATTTTGCACATCCCTTCACAGGTTGTAGCTAAAAGAATAAAAGTTAGATTGAAATACTAAATAACCTGGCTAGCCAGAGACATTTTGCCAGATGCTGGCACTTGTGTCCTAGATAATGAAAAGACCACTACAATAACGAGAAGCAATGTTGGATTAAAAAAAAAAAAAAAAAAAGCAGCCTTTGGAACAGTGTAAATGGGACTCAAATCCATATAGAAGCTAACGATACTTGGGCTTCAATTTAGGAGCTTCACTTGCCTCCTCCGTAAAATGGGCCCATTTGCAACAACCTCCAGACCTCCTGAAAGCATTGAGTCCTTGAAAAAAACCGGATATAACGTGTATAAGGTTCTCAGCACAGGGCCTGGCTGTGATCCCTTGGATGAATGCAAGAGGCATCCCAGAATGCTATGCAGAGTCATAATAATAATACCCAAATGATAATAAAACTAAGCCTTCGTATTTCTATCCTTCCCAATATTTTGGGTCCCGAATAAACTAGTCTAGTTATGCGACATATGCAAAACACCAAGGTTAGCGTTCCTGTCGGCACCTTCCTTCCCACCCCGCCCCCAAACCACAAATCCTCCGCCATACACAAAATCCTTTATTTAGGACTCGGTGGAAGCTTCGAGAACAGGTCAGGGATTGCTGGGACCTGGCCTCCACCCTCAACAAACGAGGTTGTACTTAACGAATCCCTGGTGGCGGGGATTTGACATTCTGGACCTGATGCATTTGCCAGCCTCCGTCCCTGGTTCACACGCCCCTAAGGATGCACTTTTTGCATTGACTGTGTTTCTTTCGATGCCAACCTAGACACCTCTCAATAAATTTCCGTTTGCCTGGGAGCTGACGGGCACAGAAAGCTAGATTCAATTTGTGCCGATTTATGAGGCACACGCACGGCCATCCTGGAAACTTTCCTGGGGCTCACTTTATAAATTAACCCCTTATTTAAATATTCTGCAGACTTAGCACTGGCCAGTGTTTCGGGGGGGGGGAGGCACTGTCTCACATCAGCCTTCTGGGTCTCTTGGTGTTTGCTGCCATGACACCTGGGCCCTGCTCTGCACAGACAATGCTGATTTGCAAGATTTATGGAAGGAGGGGAGTGCCTGCGTCTCTTTGTCATTCAGGCCACAGCAGCCCTGGTGGCACTGGGCTCCAAAGCAGGAACTTCAAGACCTCCGTAACTCAGGCACACGAGCAGCATTTGGACTCGACGGATCGTGGCTTCATTCATTCACTCATTCACTGATTCACCTGAAATGTTTGGCAAAAACCAACGGGATTCAAAACAGAGAAAAACACAATACTTGGTCTCAAAGAGTGTATATTCTGCCTGTAGGCTCTCGTAGGAAGAGCATGACATTTATGAGCCAGCAGACCCTGGCTGGAGGGTTCCCTCTGCCACTCGGGAGCTGTGTGATTCTGGGAAACTTACTGGTCCTCTTAAGCCTCGGTGTCCTCATCTGGGAAATGGGTACCATCCCACTCAGTTTCACAGAGGACGCATTGAGGAAACACTACTCGCTGAACTGCTGTGCAAACTTGAAGCACCACACAAGCGATCAAGATTCTCAGACACGTGTCGGCAACACACAGGAGGAAGGAACGTGTGTCCAGTAAAGGAACCAAAGAGCAGTCACAGAAAACGAGACCCAGCCGCGGAGAGCCTAGCGGGGTCACACTAACTAGGGGGTCCTCGCTGCGCTTTGTGGGTACTGTGACCCGATTTTCTTTCCTCGTGGTTAAGAAGAATGAGGAGGAGGAAAAGGAGGTGGAGGAACGAGACGGGGACGGACAGGCTGTTGTCAAGAGAGGCGCGTGTCTGTGGTGGAGGAAGGAGAGTGTGAGACAGGCGTAAAAAGATGGAGGGAGAGAGAAGGCTGAGCCCGGTCACTTTGCTTTCCTCGATCCCAGCGACACCCAGCTAAAGACACTGAGGGGGGGGAGGACCCACCACACTGCCCAAAGCACTGATCCTTCAAGGCAAGTGTCCTACTCTCGGCGGCAGGGAGGAGGGGGGCAAAATAAAACCGGCGATCTCAAAAGTCCCTGCCGTGACGGCTGTAGCTGGATGGAATCCGCCTTTGGAGACCTCCGCTAACGGGATGTGCAGGACGGCGTGCAGGGTCCCCTCTCTGGGGTCATCTCTGCCGCTGACCCGCTGGCCTCTGCGACCTCGCTGTGACAGATGGCCTCCTTTAGGGTGTTCGCTCTCCCATCACGACCCCGCCCGAAAAGGCAGCGACTGTCCTGACGCAGAGGGACGGGATGGCTGCATTCTCCATGCTTCACGCCTTTGTCCGGGGCAGGACCTGGGAGCCTCCACGCGCACATGAGAGGCAGCAGAGGGAAGTGGCAGACGGCCAGGACTTCCACACATGATTACAACCTCCTTCCAAGTGGGGCCAGTGCCATCTTCAGTGGCCCTGGTGTGATGACTGGAAGTGCCTGATGTCCCCGACCAGGGTCTAAATCGGCCTGAGAACTCCCTCTGGCACGCTCTCTGGGATCGCTCGCTGGCCACCAGCCAGACTCTGCGGATGCCCGCACAGCACCGTGGAAAGGCCCACGTGGTGAAGAACTGAGTCCTCCCACCCAAAGCCACGTGCGTGTGCTATTTTGGGTCTGAAACTTCCAGCGCATTAAGCCTTGAGAGACCAGAGCCCCAGCCAATGGCTCCACTACAACTTCACTAGAGACTCCAAGGTAGAGCCACCTAGCTAAACGACTCTCTGATTTCTGACCCACAGAAAATAGAAGATATTTGTTTATTGTTTTAAACCCTGAAGCTTTGGGGTAACTTATTAGGCAGCAATAGATAACTGCTACAAAGACTCAGGAAGGAGTACATGAATCTGGGAAAAAGAGATACAAGCAACCTTGGAGTTCCCGTTATGGTTCAGCATGTTAAGAACCTGACTAGTATCCAGGAAGATGGGGGTTCGATCCCTGGCCTCGCTCAGTGGGTTAAGGATGGAGCATTGTGGTGGCTGTGGTGTAGACCAGCAGCTACAGCTCTGATTCTACCCCTAACCAGGGAACTTCCATAGGCTGCAGGTGCGCCCCTAGAAGAGAAAAAAAAACAAAGACGAAAAGAGATACAAACAACCCAACCGGCTATCACTACAAGCAAGATAAGAAGGGGGCTATTCAAGAAACAAAAGTTACATGGGGACCAATGATGTTCGAACCTGCCAAGCGTGATTTTCTCTCCGTACCAGGTCCTGTATCAACTAGGAGATTCCATTCTAGGGCTTGGAAAGGAGTGCATCAGACACATGCTCATTAAAAGCTTCTGGGTGTAATATTAGTAATTGTTATTTTTGCTGGTATACAACGAGCACTTATGTCCAGGGATTATGCTTTATGCTGCTTAAAATTTTTCTTTTTGGATCCTTTCAATGCTCCTAAAAATGGAGATAGCGGAGTTCCCGTTGTGGCGCAGTGGTTAACGAATCTGACTAGGAACTGTGAGGTTGCAGATTCAATCCCTGGCCTTGCTCAGTGAGTTAAGGATCCGGTGTTGCTGTGAGCTGTGGTGTGGGTCACAGAGGCGGCTCAGATCCCACGTTGCTGTGGCTCTGGCGTAGGCTGGTGGCTGCAGCTCCGATTCGACCCCTAGCCTGGGAACCTCCATATGCCGCGGGAGTGCCCCTAGAAAAGGCAAAAAGACCAAAAGAAAAAAAAAAGGAGATAGCAATATTATCACTGTTTCACAGCTGAGGGAAAAAAAAAAAAAATTCATCTATCTATTAGGTCTTTCACCTACCAGGATAAGTATCTATTAGCCTCTCTCCTACCAGGCAGGTCATGGATGCTGGCATGGGGCAAGTGGGGATGGGCACCCAGGTGGGCTGACAGTGGGTACTTCAAGCTACAGAATAAACGCAGTGCATCTTCCCAGAATATCAGTGTTAGAACAGACAAGAGAATTAAAATGCCATTTTTACATTTACCTGAACATAAATATTCTGGTAAAATAAAAGTTCCCTGGAGCTTTTAAGAGGAATCTTAGAGGCTCATGGTGGGTGACCTCAGGGTGTGTCCCAGACCCTCCAGGACACATGTGCAGCCTCTGTAAAAGCACTGGCTGGTTCACAGCTTGTATATGAGAGAATGAAGGCTGAACAGGGGACGTGACCTCCAAAGTCACAGAGCTGGCAATCAGAGATCTGGGGTGTCCGGAGCCTCCAGCTCCTAGGGGACTCCTCTGTCTCCTGGCTGCTCCACCAGCCAGGCTGTGGCAGCTGCAAGGGGCTGGGAGCAAATCCCCTCCCTCTTACACTATCTCCACTCCCTAAATATCGCATCCCGCCCTCCCGTCCCCTCCAACAAGGACTGTGATTACGGCGGCATCATTAGTGCCCTCGAAGAAAAAGCACCCTCCAGATACTCCTAAATGTGTTTGCAATGATCGCAATGGCCCTTTTGATAAATAATTGAAGAAGAGGCGGGTGACCTGGAGGCGGCAGGGGGTGAGGACGGGGCTGCAGGAGGAGGCCAGGCGGCCCAGGGAACAGAAAAGTCATTTACAGAGGCAAGGAGGGAGCTCTCCGCCTCCCAGGGGGCCCGGAGCTGCTCAGATGTTCCCTCCAATCCAGGCTGATGCCATCCTGCTTGGCCAAATCGACCTGAACAGCCCAGAAAGCTGCGCGGCCGCACCTGTCACCCCCAATCGGCGCTGCGGAAACTTTGTTAGGAAAATAGATGTACTGAGATTCAATTTTTCGATTGTCTGAAGACTTCATTTAGTGACCTTGGGGAGCCTCTCCTAGAGGTGAACGAAGATGCTGGGAATCTGCCTGGAGCCGGGGAGGGGGGAGACGGGGCTGCCCCGGTAATGGGTAATTTGTTTAACTCTCATTTTCAGGCCTCCTCAGGAAGTCGTGGAAACAGTCAGAGAGGTGCTACCATTTTCTTAATGAAAAAATAAAAAATAAAAAAGACCTGGGGGCAGGGGGAAGGTATGAGAGAGCCTGACTCCCGGCCACGCTGTGTCACTTTCTTAAGAGCACTTAGGTCCCTACGTCTTAAGACATTACGAAAACAAACAGAGAGACATACCCAGATGCGCTTCTCAAGTGACAGATGGGGAGACAGTGAACCTGGGAGATTTTTAAACGTAACACAAAGGAAGAGAAAATGCTAAGCCCAGAGACCTACCATCCGGAGGCAAAAACTACTAGGACAGTGATACTGCTCCCATCCCTCCTGCCTTCTCTTCCCTCTTGCCTTCATCCTCCGCCCCTTCTCCTTCCCCTGGCGGCTATGGTAGCTGCTGTCACTGTCACAGCTGTTGCCGCGGCACTACAGGGCAAGCCCCATGGAGATGGTATTCAGAGGAGGAGGCGCCCACCAGCTTGGCTCATTCGAACACAATCCAAGGAAAGGTACCTGCGTGGGTGGGGGCAGGGATGGCGGCTGGAACGGGCAGGTGCCCGGCTCTGGCTCCAGTTCTCACTTGCTCTGGGCCCTTGTGATGCGACGCTCACCACCTCTGGGAGTCCCGATTTCCTTTGAGTGAGAGGATCCCCAAACCCTCAGCACAGAAGCTAGTCCAGGCTAAGGGGAGGCTCACCGTTCGCTGCTTGTGCCCCACACGCTTCCCATGATCTCCAGCCTGGGCTTCTAGAAAACCCTCTAGATCATGAAGGGGCAAACTTTTCCTGCACAGGGCGGAACAGTAAACACTTCAGGTGGGCCGGCTGATCTCTGCTGCAGCAACTCAACTTTGCTATCGTAGCTTGAGAGCAGCCAGGGACAGAACGGAGCCAATCAGGCAAGGCTGTGTTCTCATATTTCCAAGTGTAAAAAATGGGGAGGGGGGAGTTCCCGTGTGGCTCAGAGAGTTAAGAACCCAAGGTTGTCTCTGTGAGGATGCAGGTTTGATCCCTGGTCTGGCGCAGTAGGTTAAGAATCTGGTGTTGGAGTTCCCATCGTGGCTCAGTGGTTAACGAATCCGACTAGGAACCATGAGGTTGCGGGTTCAATTGCTGGCCTTGCTCAGCAGGTTAAGGATCCGGTGTTGCCGTGAGCTATAGTGTAGGTTGCAAACAAGGCTCAGATCCCGCGTTGCTGTGGCTCTGGCATAGGCCGGCAGCTACAGCTCCGATTAGACCCCTAGCCTGGGAACCCCCATATGCCGCGGGAGTGGCCCAAGAAATGGCAAAAAGACAAGAAAGAAAGAAAAAGAAAAAAAAAAAAACAATCTGGCATTGCCACTAGCTGCAGAGTAGGTCAGAGACGCAGCTCAGATCCGGTGTTGCTGCGGCTGTGATGTGGGTCGAGGCTACAGCTCTGACTGACCCCTGGCCCAGGAACTTTCATGTGTCACAGGTGCAGCTGTAAAAAGCAAAAATGGGGGGAGGGGAATCAGCTGGCTTTGGCATCCCTTGGGCTGTAGTTTGCTGACCCTTTTGCTTTAGATCAACTTTCCTCAAGGTGTCATCCACGCATCACTGGCAGCAGAAACTCCTGCACTGCTTGGTAAACATGCAGACCCCGGGGTCTCATTCTGGATCAGCTATATTTTACACCTTTTTTTTTGGCTGCACTTGTGTCATGTGGACGTTCCCAGGCCAGGGATCAAACCTGCACCGTGGCAGTGACCAGAGCCACGGCAGTGACAATGCAGGCTCCTTAACAGCTCAGCCACCAGGGAACTCCTAGCAGCCCCTTTAAGATGAGGTCTGAGAGCTGGTCCCCCCAGATCCTGAAGCAGGTGAAGTTGGAGAACCTGTCTTCTAGTCTGACTTAGAACCTGTGACCCTTTGCCAGACCCGGAAATAAAACAGAGGAGGAGGAGGGTGTGAAATGAACCCGGGGCTACATTCTCCTCCTGGACTCCTAACTGGCCTGAGCAAGCGTCCAGTGCTCCCAGGACACTATCACCGTCCTGGATAAGTCACTCAGGTCACTCACCACTCAGGACAGAAGGAAGCCTTCTGGCTCCTCCCTCGGGCTCAGAGCTCAGTGTATGGACAAACAGAAACAGGCCCTGGGGCTTGCAGGACAGGGGACTCAGGGAACAAATCTAAAGGAAGAGACGTGGTCATGGGAGGCTTTGGGGTCAGAGAAGCAGGGAGAGGGCGGCCGATGCTCAGAAAGGTGGAACAATTGCTCAGCCAGACAGATGAGCCTGATCTTTCAAAGTAACCCGCGCTATGGAACAGGTGCTGGGCACTGCTCCGAGCGCATCACTGGTACTAACTTGTTTCCATGGCCCTGGCATCACAAGAGGTGGGTTCTGCTACAGTCCCCATATCTAGGATGAGAAAACAGGTGCCCAGAAAGGCTGAGTACCTTTCCCAAGGTCACAGAGAACAGAGCTCTCAGGCCAGCGGCTCCACTGCAGAACCCAAAGGATGCTGGCTCCTGCACCGTACATACTTCTCACAAAAGCACAGCTAGCGGGAATCCAGGGGGCCCTGCGTCAGCTGGGATGCGAGATCACTGTCAGAAAATTGTCCCTGATCCCCTGCCTTAGTATCAGAAATTCTAGAGCCTCACTCTCTGCTCCGTTTTATCTCCCAACGAGCAAGCTGGGCCCTGGCTCCACCGAGCTCCAGGCCCACTCCTGTGCCTTCCTGAAGCCCTGCAGAAGCTGCCCTCCAGCCTCTGGGATCAGGCCACACTCTCCTGTGCCAACCCTTTGGGGCTCCTGCAAGCCTGGGGTAGCGTGGCAGGAACCAAGGGTTGACATTCCAGCTTTGCAATTCACAGCTGTGCAGCTCTGGTACCTTCCTTACCCTCTCGGGCTCTTGATTTCCCTCCTCTATGAAATGGGGAGAACCGGGTCCAGATGTCAGGATTAACAAGACGTATGAGTACAGAAGGCAGACAAAGCTGCTCGAAGGACAGAGGCAGGGTCACCTCCGCCACGTGGCTTCAGATCCTGCTCTGAGGCCCAAACGGCTCATTTGTAAAATAGAAATAATAAAGTACCCACATTATAGGCTTGGGGGATGAGAGACAGTGACGGGAGAAGCAATATTATTATGGCACATTAGTAATAAAAGGTCACTGGCACACAATTACCATGAACAGTAACAATAGCAAATAACCAACTTAAGAAATAGTGTGAGGAGTTCCCGTTGTGGCACAGCGGAAACAAATCTGACTAGGAACCATGAAGTTGAGGGTTCGATCCCTGGCCTCGCTCAGTGGGTTAAGGACCTGGTGTTGCTGTCAGCTGTGGAGTAGGTCGCTGACGCGACTCGGATCTGGCATTGCTGTGGCTGTGGTGTAGGGTGGCATCTACAGCTCTGATTTGACCCCTAGCCTGGGAACCTCCATATGCCGTGGGTGCGGCTCTAAATAGACAAAAAAGACAAAAAAAAAAGAAAGAAAAAGAAAAAGAAAGAAATAGTACGGAACTGGAAGGTGGTGATAGACTGTATCCTTCCCCCCCCCCCCCTTTCTGGCTGCACCCAGGGCATGCAGAAGTTCCCTGACCAGGGATCGAGCCTGCGCCACAGCAGCAATCTGAGCCACTGCAGTGACAATGCCAGATCCTTAACCCGCTAGGCCACCAGGGAGCTCCCTGTATTGTGTTAATTATTTATATTCAGTGTCTAATACCACTTGCCACAGAGCAGGACCCTAATAAATAAGACGTATTATTACGCAGTAAGTTGCTATAGGTAATTATATAGTAATGATAACTAAAAGTGCTCAGTGCCACTCTGGGCACATTGTAGAAACCCTGGAGACTGCAGATGACAGTGACAACGATGAGGATGACGACAGCAGCGAGTTCCTGGCAGGTGGGGCCTAAACATCAGCCGTAACCCCTGCTCCTTCCCTCTCAGCTCCAGCCTCCTCCACACACAGCAACGACTTCCTGCTCTGCAGCCCGGCTCTTACTTGGCCTCAGAATCAGTATCTCCTCTCTGGAGGCTGCTTTTCTGTTGCCATCTCCTGGGCTGCTGTGGCAGGGAACAGGAGCTACACCTCGGTGTCCCTAGTCCCCAGGCACCCGGTGGGGCATTCAGATGAGATGAGCCAGTTGCCCTCCTCTCCCACTGTCACTGGCTCGGCCTCTTGTACTGTTGGCAGCGGTGTCTTTAAGGCCTCATGGCCTGAGGAGCTAAGAGAGACACTGGGGCTCCCGGGTGCCGAGGCGTGCAGCAGTTTGCACCTATGGACACCCAGGAGCGAAGTCCCCTTTGCGGCCTGACAATTTCCACTCCAACTCTGTGCCCACCGCATCAGCCAGCCCAGCCCCCTCACTCTGACAGCTAAGGCCGGCCAAAGCCCTCTCCCAACCAGGACGCGGGTGTGCCTAGCTCCAGTCCTAAAACAACAACACAGGCTGGTGGATGGAGTCTCTACCTGTTCTAGAGACTTCACCTTTCCAGGTCCTTCCAAACCCCGGAGGCTCCCTGCCAGACAAAGCGGCCTGAGATGTGTCCGGGGGAAAAGAATGGGAAACACAGGAGAGTCTTAGAAATCACGCAGCTGGCCCTGGAGTCACGCAGATCCCAGCTCCACCGCTTTCTCAGTGACTTTATGCCACTGACCTTTCCTATCCTCATCTGTAAAATGGGCTCGACCACCACGCTTCCCCTGCAAAAGCTGCGCTGATGTAATGGATGCTCTTTTGGGACAGAGCCTACGGCTCACCTGGGGTCCGCTTTCACCCCTGATCCTCTGCCCGGGCCTCAGGCATTCCCTCCTTCGTTTACGCAGCCTCCCCCACGAAGCCTGTGCGCTTTGCAAATCAACCTGCTGGAGCCCCACCGAGAGGCGGACGGGGGTCCGGAAGGGACAGACTTGGGGTCCAGTCTCCTGACAGAGCTCTTCACCACGAGCTCCCCGCTCCCCTTCCAGCAGCTGCAAAGTGGAGGAAAACAAGCCACCCACCCAGAAGCCTGAGCTCACTGTCTGGAGCATCACGAGGGCTTGGTGATGCCACTTAAGAAGGAAAAATGACCGGGGCAGAGAGAGAAGCAGCAAAGTCAAGGAATTCACTGAAATGGGGGTCTTCTCGTATATTTCATACCAGCAAGCGCACCCGTTTAAGGGGAGAGACGCACACATCTGCGTAAACTTCCTGACACCAAAGGACCAGGGCCGTTTGCCCAGGCAAGGTCTGTTATGCCCCAGATGAGGCCTTCACTGTTCATGAGTCCAAAGAATGGAACGGCTCTGGAATGGTATGTGTGAGCACGTGGACGGGTGGCCCTCTCGTTCGGCGGCACGCAGAGACGTGGGCACGGCAGCCAAGGTGCAGGCGATGGTGGCTTCGCTGACGGCTTGGGAAGCGCTCGCCTCCCGGTTCAAGGTGGAGACGTGGGATGGCCTGGGCTTCTGCCCTCCCTCCCCCAGCCACCCGGGCACCCTTTTCCTCGCTCAGCCTCCCCCTAAACCCCTGCCCGGCTGCAGAACACAAGCATCCGTGGCCTGGATGGTTAAGGCGCGTCTATACCACGCCGGCCCAGGGCTGACCCTGTGACCATTCCCTCCATTAGATTTGAATGACCTCAGCAGCAGGGCTGAAAGGCCGGAGTATTAATTCACAGAGAACCACAAGCTCAATTTAAGATTTAATTTGAGATAACGAAGAGCTCCTGAAAGTGTATTCAAACTTCTAAGCCGGCAATAAAAGGCCCTTCCCTGTTTTTCGAGTTGAATATGAATGCACTGTTTCTTGAACAGCATTGATTCGCAGGTTTACAAACAATGTCTGAGTCTCTTTTTCTCTCTTCCCAGTTCCTGTGGCTTCCAGAAGCCCCCTTAGGAGGTTTCCTAATGGTACCTTTTTTTTTCCCTCCGTCCTTCCTAATTTGCAAACGGCTGCCCCATAGGGATGGCTTTTCTATTTGATTACCTCCTCGAAGAGCAAGGGCTTCCCTAGGTTTCTCCCCACAGCCGTCTGGCTCTCCTTGATGCCAACTGGAATATGCTAAGCGTCTGTGGAACAATGACGGTGGCCTGTGAAGAGCTCGGGCCTGGCCGTGGAAGTTTCTGGGAGGCAAAGCTATAAAAGGATTCAAAACACGACACCATCCACCAGGAAACCTGTGCCTCTGGGCTCCAGGATATGTCTCGACTCCGAGGACTTTATTTCTAAAATACTTAAAATTCTAGTGGGAGATGGGACTGGTATGCTTTGGACTCAGAAGCCTGAATCTTAGATGGTATTTACTGACCATCTATGTGGCATCTGGCACTGTTCTGGGCACTTTTGTTGCATTTTCTCCTAGACTACGTCTAGCTTTAGGCGTAAGACGTGGGTTTAAACCCTAGCAAGGAATCCAACCTTCCCACAGGCCCCTTTCCCTTATATGTGAAATGCCACACAGGTCAGTGCTCCTCAGAGGTGACTTTAAAAGCTATAAACCTATACAGATGAAGGTACAAGAACACCCCTGGTCACCCGAGCTTGACCCCTGGACGCTGCTGGAAATGACTAACCCTGCGTTGCCAACATTCCGGTCACTGTTAAGATGAAGCAGTGAGCAAAGGCCAGGACCAAGGCATCACACAACTCTGCAGTTGGTCTGCTTTCTCTGTCTTGGGATTTTCAAAATGAGAAGCCATGGGGTGGGCGGGTGCGGTGGGAGTCGAAGGCCAGGCAGAGCTGGTTTGGCTGTTGTCTAGGTTAACTTCCGCCGGGACCAGCTGTGTGGCCCGGGCCTCAGTCTCCTGACGTCTATCGCTCCCCTCCTATTGGTCAGGTGCAGAGGAGGCTCAGCCAGAGGGCTGGATGCCGAGACGCCAAACCAGTCCTGACAAAAGGCTGAGGGAACTGCCCCATATGCCTGGAAGGCAGAGGGGTGAGCTCAACAGTGTTCCCCCAAACTCATGTTCATCCCAGACCTCAGAATGCAGCTGTACTTGGACAAAGGGTCATGACAGACGTAGTCTAGACAATGAGCAAGAGGAGATGATGCTGCACGGCAGTGGGTCCTAAATCCAGTGACTGGTGCCCTTGACAGAGGCTTGAGAAGGACACCAAGGGACACAGACGGAAGATGCTTATGTAAGGATGGGGGCAAAGGCTGGAGGGACGTGTCCACATGCCACGGGCTGCTGGCAACGTCCAGAGGCTGGGAGAGAAGCATGGACCAGACGCCCACATGGAGCTTCCAGGAACCAAACGTCACCCTGCCAGAACCTAGATGTCAGAGTCTTGGCCTTCCTGAATGCTGAGACAGTAACGTTTCTAATATTTTAAGCCACCTAGTTTGTGGTGGTTGGTGATGGCAGTGCTAGGAAACTCACATAGGTTCTGGAGTTTTTTTTGTTTTTTTTTTTCTTTTTAAGGGCCACACCTGAGGCATATGGAGGTTCCCAGGCTAGGGGTCAAATTGGAGCTGTCACTACCAGCCTAGCCACAGCCACAGCAGTGCCAGATCTGAGCTGTATCTGTGACCTACACCACAGTTCACAGAAACGCTGGATCCTTAACCCACTGAGTGAAGCCAGGGATCGAACTTGCGTCCTCATGGATACTAGTCAGACTCATTTCTGCTGAGCCACGATGGGAACTCTTGTAGTTTGTATTAAAACACAAGGTACATTCCTGAGCAAAGGCCCGGTATTTTTATTTTCACGGACGTTCTCGCCTATCGTGGAGAAGGGGTGGACAATCACCTTGAGTCTGCCCTACTGATCCCAAGAAAAAGTGCCTGGATTTGCCTGGTGGCCAAGAGTCAACGTTACTTCTAGGAATGGGGCCTCGAATTCTCTGAGTAGAATTTCTCACATCTGCCAGGTTGGATTTTTTAAAGGATGGGACAGTGCTTTGGAAGGCGTCCCCAACAATACCCTGGGGTCTTATCCGACCCCATCACCACTGCCAGCATACGGATGGGGCCACTTGCACTGGTCCTGAGTGGGCGGACTCAGAGTTTCAGGTCCCCTGTGGGGGAGAACCTTCCGACCCTGTACGCTTGGCTTTGGGGCATTACCCCGATCGGTGGTCCTTACTGTTCTTGCCTCATCTCAGCGCTGAGGCTTCGCTGGCTGGGGCTCCTTTTGCGCCTCCTGAGAGCAAGGCCCGGCTCTGCGCATCCTGCGTGCCTATTAAGGTGCAACGGGGGCTCCTGACTGTTAAAGGAATGATACAGGTCATGGCAGAAGAGACCCTGGAAGAAGAGGACCTTACGTGCATTGTTCTGCTTCCTCTGCGCTGAGGCATCAGGATTCCCCCCTTGACAGATGCTGATGCCAAACCAAGAGCAACAATCCAACAAACAAAGAGCCAGCCTGGCTAGGAGGATGCAGACCCGGGGCTGAGTTCACGTCGCACTGACTCAAGGCCCTGAACCCTGAATCATCTTCAGAGATGCCTCTAAGCTTTCACTTGGGGACAAAATTGCTGAGGGTGTGTGGCCCTGGGGCACGCTGGGGTCACCGAAGACATTTAGTGACATAAATAAATGGCAATAAATAAGTAAGTAAATAAACAAACAAACAAACGGCAGCAAAGGGGATCCCTCATGAAGACGGCTTGCTTATGGAGCTTGGCCCATTTCGCTGGGAGCCGGACATGGCCAAGAAGATGCACGAGGAGCCAGGTGGGCCCGGAGAGGCCAGCCTGCTGGGTGGGGCTGCGGGAGAAGAGTGACGTCTCTCACGCAGAATGAACACCTGGGGGCCACAGCCACCGACGGGCCGAGCCCTCTACCAACACGCTTTACACCGCAAGCTCACCATCCTGGAGCTGAGCTCTCTGGGGATTAGTGAGATCAAGTGACTTGCCCAGAAACCTTCTCCTAACGGGCTGGAGGCCAGCCCAGGCTTCCTGACGCTGCTCTTAACCCGCACACCTAATCTCCACTCTGCACGCCCTCTCTCTGAGCTGATGCTTTTCTGCCCATCTTCTCTTGAGCAACCTTTGCAATTAAGTATGATTAGCTCCATTTTACCTTTATTTACTTTTTTTGCTTATTAGGCAGCATGGACGTTCCCATGCTAGGGGTCCTATTGGAGCTACAGCCACCAGCCTACACCAAGGCCACAGCAACGCCAGATCTGAGCTGCATCTGCCACCTATACCACAGCTTGTGGCCATGGCGGATCCTTAATCCACTGAGCAAGACCAACGATGGAACCCGCATCCTCATGGATACCAGTGGGGTTTATGACCGCTGAGCCACAGCGGGAACTCCCTAGACCCATTTTAGAGAAGAAGAAACTAAAGCCCCTGAATAGTTAATGAGTTGACTGGAAAGCTGGTTATATGGTAGAGAGAACACTGAAGCCCAGTTCTGCCTTGTTCCAGGGCTTTCTACTAGACTTCAAGGCCTGGATCACCACACCATGGAACAGCTCCCACCACCTTGAATCCACAGAGGAGAGTTTGTTTTGGTTTGGTTTTCTGGAAGTTCCCGGGTTCAGGGATCAAACCTTTGCCACAGCAGTGACAACACCAGATCTTTAACTTGCTGAGCCACCAGGGAACTCTCATGGCGGAGAGTTTTGTGTGCCGGGGGAGTTGCTGGTGTGGGAGGGCTGGGGTAGGGCAGGAGCTGGGCTGTACCCAAGCCAGAAAGGAGGGGACTGCTGGTGTGCGGCCCACAGCTCCCTTCCAGGAAGGCCTGTGGACGTCAGGTGTCAAGCCCAGTAGGAGCAGCCGAGTCCTGAGAGGCATGTCCTTCCTCGGGCAAGGTCATGTCCTCCCTGGGGCGGTCCGCCCAATGCCGAGGCCAGGCAGGGGTAGCCCTATGGGCATTCGCAGGGATGACCCAGCTTCGTTCTGCAGTGCTGACCCTCAGAAAGTTCTACACAGAAAAGCGCCCCCTCCAAGTGGGCTCCCTGGAAAACCCCACGAGAAGGTTTTCCATTTCTAAAGAAGACGATCCGGGATGGGAAGAAAGAGCTGGGACCTGAGGGGTTCTTGGGAGTCGCCGGAGGAAGCCGGGGGAAGCGGGAGCCAGCCTCCGGAGGGCCCACTGGCCCGCACGGCATCAGCCCAACCCTGCTGCCCACGAGCACAGGACTTAACAGGGGCTAAACCTCAACCCCTCTGTTGACATAATTAGCGCTGGCGCTAAGGAAGGGGTTTTGTAGCCAACTTGGCGTGGCTTTGTGAGTTGTGATTGGCAAATGTGAAGCAAAGTGGAGCCAAGTTCTGTATCTATTTTGTACTTTCCCTTATGCGCATCTAAAGGAGCCAACTCTTCCCAGAGATTTTCAGTTTTGTGGCTGCTCGAAGCTGAAGATATTAGCTCTTTAAGTGGACAAATGCTTCTGGCAGGCCAGGCTGCACTTGGAGAAGGAGAAATGCCTTCGGCTTCCTCTGAAAATTAATGTAATAAGACGCATTAATCAGAATTCTATCAAGTCTACCCACTTGGACTGGGCTTAAGAAGCAGTACTTTGAAAGGGCGGTTGGCTCAGCTTCCCTATTCTTTGTGAATCAGAGTCGGGGAGGGGAAAGAGGAACGGAGCTAATATTTAAGAAAAGCTGGCAGTCGGAAAAAGGTTTCAGCAACATTAAATTCCTTAGCTCCACGAGGGGCCGTGAAGAGTTCTGGACGACAGAGCCTTTTGCATTTCCACAGTTACTCCAGGCTGGCATCCGAAACAGCTGGTCCGACCCCAGGCCCGCCCAGGATTGGTTTGGACGAGGTCTCGGGCCCACATTTCCGCGTCTGTTCCTGGCTACTCGTCACTCACTCTGGGACGTGCACTGAAATCCGGGCCATTTCTTGCCTTCAGATGTTTGTAACCAGGTGAGCAGCAATCGTGGAAGCTAAAACAAAAAGACCCAGAGGAGCAGGCTGGCACCGTGGGACTTCTGACTTAAAGATGCCCATCTCAGGAAGCCAAAAAAACACATCGAGTCGCAGACTCAGAGCCAAGACCAGTTTCTTCCCAGAGACTGTACACTGTCCGCTGACACTCTCCCTTTTAAAGTGACAAAACAGTACCCTGAACACTGGATGGCAATTTGATTGTGCTTTTCATGGGACACAGCCACATCTGTATTTACCATTATAACTTGGTACCCAAGAGATGAATATTTTTAAAGACAGAGGGCCAGGATTTTGTGGAAACATTTTTTTTCACCCGTTGTATCAAAAAAAAAAAAAAAAAAAAGTGGCTCCTTCTTGTCTGGTAGACTTTAGTAATTGGCAGGATTTTGAGTAAGCTCTTTTAAGAGCCCTTAGTTTCTATTTTCACATTAAACACACTTGCAATATCTATTAAAAGCACAAACACGGAAGCACACGCCCGGACTGTCAATGAGCTTCCATCTGGAGCCTTCCATGCATCAGGACAAATGAAGTGAGCACTCATTCAGCTTTATTTCTCTGGGAACTCGGAGGTCGGAAGAGAAGAGGGTACCTCTTCGTCTTGCCTCCTGGGCCTGGCCAGGGTCGCCAGCTTTACAGCAGTCTTGGATCTGAGGGCTGGATCAGAAGGGGCCAGGTTCAGGATTTGATTAAAACAACAAATACCAGCTTCCGTCTTCATCTCAGGGAGGATGTCCAGGAAAGCCCAGGGGCTCCCACAGGCAAACAGCAGAAAGGACGTGTGGATGTTTCCACCACATTCTGGCTGGGACCCTGGGGCCTTACAGGTCAAAGGGGGCTGAGCAATACCCCGGGAAGGATGCGCAAGGCCACCCAGGGGACTTGGGGACATCTGGAAGAGAGCAGGGCCGGTCAGTGGGTCGAGGAGAGAGCCTCTGGGCCCCGAAGAGATCTTCGAAGTCATTCTCAAGGTTCCGTCGGGGCGCAGACAGAGCCTGCTGTGTGCGTGGATGCGCAGGCAGCCGAGCAGCAGCACGAGGGCCGTTTAAACTCAGGCAGCAACCGCCCCTGGCCTCGGACTGACAGCTGCACATCTAGCTCTTAGCTCCTTACCAGGTTTCTTTAAAGGAACAGGAAGGACACGCGGACGGAGCCCAGGGCAAGAGAAAGGGGCCAGAGCTCCAAGGAGACCGTCCTGCCCCCACGCCTGGAGAGCTGTGATTTGGATAAAAGTTTACGCCTCAGACAAGAACAGGTTCCGGGTCTGAGCGCTCAGACCGTACCTATGGGTCAGGGTCCTGGCAAGACACAGACAACACGCTCCAAGTGGGTAATCTGAGGAGCATTTAATAAAGGCATTCTGAGCAAAGCTAAGTATGCAACGCGGCAGGACCTGGGACCTGGGACCCGGGACCCAAGACCCTCCGCTGCAATGGGCTGCAATGCCTGCACCTCTTCGAGACACAAAATACAAACAAACTGTAAGGGACAAAAAAGTAACTGTGCATAGATGGGGTAAATTATGGGCAAGAAGATACCAAAAAACTCAAAACCCATCTGCCACTTCTGAAGAGCCGAGAGCAAAAGCAGGGTACGACCCACGCCCCCTGCACATACCACCACCAGGTAAGCAGATCCCCTAAGCCACCCCTGTGGCCCAACCCCAGGACCCGCTGGGACCCTTGCCCCATGTGAGGGACCAGATCACCCCCACCTCCCACCCTGCCCAACAAGCCGGCAAGCAAGAGAAACTACTGTTGGTGTTCACTCCCCCCCGTGGCAGCAAGGACCCCAACACAGCCTTGCTTGAATCGTCCTGTCTGGCCTCTTATCAATGTCCACTGATTAGGGAGGCTGTGAGCCCTGGACAGTAACAGGTGCAGGGTCTTAGGGACGGGCGAGGGCTCCTGAGGTTACTAACAGCAAGAAGCTCCTCGCCCTTGCCAGTGAACTGGAGGGAACCGTCCACAGAGGGAGGTGGCCCACATACGCCCAGCATGGGATAAGCCCGGGGACTGAAGAGCCTTGCTCTGTCTGATTTCCTTTTGGTGCACATCTTGCCTAAACCCAACCTGAGGATGAGGGCAAGACTTAGGCCAGGGAGGTCAGCCTCTCGGGACACTGGGGCAAGGGAGTGGGGATGGGAGGGGACAAAGATAACCAGTACATCAACAACCCTCTGGAGAGTTTGGGGGGAGGGGGGCGCACCATGTCCCTCCGGCAAGGGCCACCGAGAGGTCAAATTCAAGGACACTGCCCACATGTCCCCAAGTTCAGCCAGGAGACCTTGGCTGTGCCACTTTATGTACCATGCGTTACATTAGGTGCAATCTGAAGGGAGAACTTTTTTCCCAAAAAGATGTGATTGGGAAACCCCTAACCCAGATGTTTTCTGGGCTTTCTTGCAGGTCTGCAGTCCATGATCCCACAGAAAGACCAGAGCATAACCCAGAGCATGTGCCTCTCAGAATGGCACCTGTTAGCAAAGAGCACTGATGCTTTTGATCCAAACCATGGGTGCAACCCCTTTTCTTTGGTACATACAATGGAAAAGCCAACATTTTGAAGGACAGGTTTCTTTTAAATGTTTTTTCAAGACAGGCCACCATGTCTTGCTGGTTTTATTTGACAATGGGAAAAAGATCTGAAGAAGAGAGAAAAAAATACATATGCATTTTTTGAACCCAATTCTTCCAGATTAAAGTAGAAAATAAATATCTGTTTCAAGGAAATATCTGTTTGGGAAAAGAGAGGTATTTCCACAAGAGGATAGAAAAGGAAGAAGAGGAGTTCCCGTTGTGGCTCAGCAGAAACAAATCCCACTAGGAACCATGAGGTTGCGGGTTTGATCCCTGGCCTTGCTCAGTGGGTTAAGGATCCAGTGTTGCCGTGAGCTGTGGTGTAGGTCACAGACATGGCTTGGATCTGGTATTGCTGTGGCTGTGGTGTAGGCCGGTGGCCGATTAGACCCCCAGCCTGGGAACCTCCATATACCGTGGGTGCGGCCCTAAAAAGACAAAAAAAAAAAAAAAAAACACCAAAAAAAAAACAAACACACACACGCAGGGAAAAAAAAAAGGAGGAAGAGGGATGGGCGAAATCAAACTGCAGAAAGAAGGAATATTATTGCCTGAAAGATACACAAAGCAGAGGCACAGCTGTGCCCAAATTCTCTAGCGGAGAACTAGGATGGCATCTCAGTAACTTGCTCCCGCCGCCAGGGAGGGTCTAGCTAAGTTCAATGGTCTCTGGTGATGTCAGCCATTGGGCGGAAAAATCTGAAGCCTCTGTGCCGTGGCCGTGTTATTCAGTGCAAATATTTAGTCCAGAAGACAAAAGAGGGAACTCAGAAAAGAAACAAGGGGGACTAAACTAAGGGAGACACAGAAGAACCTGCAGAGGGAGGGTGCAGGGGAGGCCAGCCTCGGAAAGGTTAGAACCGGAGCCTCTACCTTTTCTAATAGAGATTAATGACTTGCTCGGGCGAGCAGCTACAAGCTTGCCGAATGTGCTGACCGCCTGAAATTAGCAAAGGTGGTGACTAAGGAAGGAAGAAAATATAAAATGAGCCGAGTCTGAACGAGCCTCACTCATCCTGGGCTGACATATGACAAATAAAATGAACGGCGACAAAGAGAAAGCCACGAGTATTAGGGCACGTGACTGATCTCAAGGAGGCTTCTGTGGTCGCCGATAAGACCTTGGGATCACAGCAGGCACACGCACTTCCATGTGCACAGCCCTCCTTGCACACGCACACAGCACAGCCTGGTGTGGCAGAGACAGCACATGGGCAAAATCATCTCTCTTTTAACCAGGACAGAGGAAGTGTCCCCAGAAATGAGAAGAGACTATCCTGGACTCTGGCAAAACCCAGCTCAAGCATCCCTCTCCGTTCCGGTCACCACCTAATAAAAATGTTATCAATCTAACACTTGAAAGGGATCAGGAAATGCACAGAGTCTAAGTGTCCTTAAAAGGGCGTCTGCGTACAGCTCAGGAGGTGGGGAAATAGAAAGGGAAGGAAAAGGAAAAAAAAAATCCCACAAAAAAGCATTTAGGATCTGAAACATCTGTGGGGTAGATGAATCTGTGACAAACAGTGAAAATCAGAAACTATACTAAAGGCAAGTTTGAATAGCTGAATATTTCCAAAAAACTAAATGTCAACCAGTTACAGAGGAAAAAAAAAAATGTATCTACACATGGCAACAACAACAACAACAAAATCAAACCGTTAAACTCAAGCCAAAAGCTCGCATGCATCTCAGGACTTCCCTGCAACATGATGGAAAGAAAAGACCTGCATAAATGTATTGAGGTAGAATTCCTAGTTGTGTTTCTCTCCAAGATTCATGACAATATTCTCATATTTGATTTGATTTTTCCACTTTTTAAGACAAATTCAATAGTATGTCAAACCTTTTTAAAAAATAGATGTCTTTAAGGAAAACCATATGGAATGATGGTATTTTTCCCCTATCTCATGATTAAGATAAACTATACATGAAGGCGTTGCTTCATTCTAAGGCTTGTTAACCAGAACCGACTATAGATAAGTCGGTGCCTTCAGATGAGGATTTTTTTCTGTCTTTCTTTTTATATACATTTTCAAGAAGTTGTTTGAGGGCATTCCCGTCGTGGCTCAGTGAAAACGAATCTGACTAGGATCCATGAAGATGCAGGTTCGATCCCTGGCCTCACTCAGTGGGTTAAGGATCTGGTGTTGCCATGAGCTGTGGTGTAGGTCGCAGACACGCAGATCCCATGTTGATGTGGCTGTGGTAAGGGCCAGCAGGTGCAGCTCCTATTTGACCCCTAGCCTGGGGACCTTCATATGCTGCGGGTGCAGCCCTAAAAAGACACAAGACAAAAAAAAAAGTTGAGATTCCATGAAAACACAAAACCTGCTATTCTGAATCCACATTAACTCGAGGGCCTCATGAACCAGCAGCACCAAGAGATGTTGGTGGGGCTTTGACGTCCTCTGTACTATTCACCCCTCCCATGAGATGTCAGCCAAATACCCCCCAATTTCTCTGGCTGTCACCTGGTCTCCTTGGAAAAGTGGCAGATGTGTTTACACGTCCAAGCCCCCAGCTCCACCCTCCACTGCCACACATCAAAGCCTACCGCATGCTGGGCCCTGTGGTGGCTGGTAGCCTGGGGATCAAAGGGGATTGAGACGCAGCCCCTTTCATGAGGACCTGACTGCCTACGGGGGAAACAAGGATGAAGGCAACAAGGATGGTTTTGATGCTGTTGTAACAACGGCCACATTCTGAATAACTGCTACATGCCAGTACTATTCCCACATCCTCCTCAAAATAAGGTGAGCTTTATCCTCATGAGTCAGCAGAGATGAAGGAGTACCCATCTCACGTAATGTGACGGAACATTTTCAGACTGATATTTGTGTCCCCCCAAAATTCATATATTGAAGCCCTAACCCCACCCCACCCCAACATGGTGGTACTTGGAGGTGATAACTAGGTTACAAGGAGGTCAGGAGGGTGGGGCCCCCACACGGGATTAGCATCCTGAGAGGAAGGGCTCACTTTCTGCACCCTGTGATGACACGGACACAAGGCAGCCATCTGCAAGCCAGAGAGAGAGAGCCCTCCCAGGGACAGAGTCTGCAGACACATTGACTTTGGACTTGCAGCCTCTAGAACTGTGAGCAGTTCAGTATGTTGCCTAAACTGCCTGGTCTATGCCACCGTTTTGTTACAGAGACCTGAGATAAGAAATCAAGAGGCCTGAGCTAAGACACTCAGGAAGGGCAGAGTCAAGAGTCAAAAGCTTCATGAACCAAGCTCGTCTCTGAACAATGATCTGTGTCTCATCTAAGTGGTACTGGGTAGTCAGCACAGCTACACCCTGCATCGCGTTGTCACGGAAGTCAGTCAACACACTAGAAGGCACCAGAGAAGTTATGAAATCGAGCCAGAGGGTCTGCCTCCTAACTGGAGGAGAGGTAACTGCAAGACTGAGAAAAACTGGTAGACACTGGTACGTGTCAATCTTAGGGTATCTGAAAACCCTGCAAAGTCTCAGGGACATCTGAAACTTACATAAATCAAACTCAACTGGTCTTCTCGTGGGAGGGAGCAGAGGGAGACGTGGATTCGGGGTGGGAACCGCTTTTAGGATCCCGTACTTTCCATGCAGTTCCTCGGCACCCCGCTCCCTCCTTCATAAATGATGTCCTCAAAACATCCTAATCTGAATGTGACCACTGCTTCCTGTTGGGACTCAACCTTCGAGCCTAGCTGGAGAAACAAAGTGAGGAGCCCTGAAAATTAATCAGTGGTGCCTGGCATTTTCCGAAGTGATGAGAAGCCTTCCTGATTTAAAAGAAAATTTAAAAACAAAGGAAAAGAAATAGAAATCCAAGTAGAAAGGGAAGGGAAAGAAGGAAGAGAAGGAAAGGCAGCAGATGTAGCGAACATACACAATGACTCTTTCTAAACGGACTCTAGTTACACGACTGTCCTTGTAAATATAATCCCCCAAAGTGGCGAATCCAACCCAGGGAGTCTGAATCACAGAGAGGATAGACAACCCTGACTTAACCGGCGATGGCAGAGTTCGTAAAACCATACACTTAGTGTGAACGCCCGTGGGCATATGTGCACAGAGGGGTGTCCCAACTCAGAGAGTCAGAGAACACTGATTTTCCCAGAATTTGTAGAGACCCTTCTGAGCTTCTCATTGGTTGTTCACATACACTTCTCTGCAATCCAGAAGATGAGCGCAGTCAAATCTTCACACTGGCACACGGCCTTCCATGTCCCTTTTTTGTAAATCTCTGAAATACAGAACAAGTTACTACAAACCAGGAGAGGAACTGAGGGTCATGTGCCCTCAGTTCACCAAATATGCTCTGGCCCGAATGCAGAGCTCCTGCAGCGCTGCTGTCTCTTCTACATTATGACCAAATGACAGCGCACTTGTCTTTTGGGATCTTGGGCTGTCATTTGTCTTTTCCTATGGAGTTTACCCCCCCTGCCTAAGATGATGTGTCCCCGAAAAGGAAGTCTTAATCTAGTCACTTCTTCAAAGGAGAGCAAATCTAGTTTATAGGCCCACCTTCCTCCACTTGATATCATGGCCCACTTCGGTCGGGATTAGGCAGGCTCAACAATGAGAACCGAATCTCCTGTTCTGCAGGCAAGAGTCCCCGGGAAGAAATGGCTGAAGGTACAATTCTCCACTGCAGCAGAACTTATCAAGGCAATTGTGGCGGCCATGAGAGATACATTAATCTGTGGTTGACTATGAATTCACTTTGCCAACGAGTATGCCTCTGAGAGGCCTAGGTGACACAGGGGGTCCCCTGATACTTCCTTGGGATGTTTTCTATGCTGCCATGTGTGTTCGATGGCTCATTATGAACTGCCCGTGTGTTGCCATGCTCAAATGTGGAAAACCACTGGCTGTTTGGATGCACGCACATAGAGAAGCCTACCCTGTGTGGTGGGGTAAGTGACTGGGCGGCCCCTGACATGTCTTGGGTGGTCTGCTTTTTAGCAGGTCTAGGCGGAGACTGCAAATCAGCTGGGACTGAAGCAATGTCGGACAGGAAGTTGTTAAATTATCGCAGCATAGTTTGAAAGCGCAAGTCAGTGAGCACACATGGCTCTGAAGGAGAATATCAAAGGACCTTCTAATAAAACCGTGCATAGGCTCCCTTTTCCCAGTGCTCCTAAGTCGGTGACTAAAAGCTTTGAAAATCTGCATAAGAGGTAGAGGGACTACCCAGAAGCAAAGGGAAGGGGACTCCTTCCCTTTAGAGGATCCATGTTCTTAATGCTTCTCTGGTGCTGTGAGAGGTGCTGGATGAAGAGGACACCAAGGGCCCCCAAGAAAGAATGTGCCTTGAGAAGGGGTGGTGAGTGAGGACTGCTGACCTGGGAATGAGGGCAAGTTGAAGGGCATGTGTGATCAAGCTACTGAACCCGGTGGTCATCCCTTGGGAACAGCAACCCAGGAGGTTACAAGAGCCCCTGCGTGGGGCACAGCATCAATCTCCACGTCCTCCTTCCGACCCCAACAAAGCTCTAAGAAGCTGTGTTGTCACAGCTATGGGGCAAAGGGAGCCAAGGTAGCTCGTTAGGCGACCCACTTGTCCCCTTTCAAGAAGACATGTGCAAGCAGGGAGAGCCCTTCCATGCTGGATTCAATCTCTGAGATTCTTGCAAAACTGACGGGAGGAGGGAAAGAAAAGGAGGCCCCAAGAATCAAAGGGGAGGGGTGAGAAAGGGGGAGTGGCAGGGGCACCAGAGTCATTGGGGTGGGGCATGGGCTCCAGTTATCAACCTGAAAATTATGCACAGATTTTTATCTCATTTGTACCTGCTGGAGAAGCTAATCATATCAACTACAATAAGAACATTTTTATTCTGAAGATGATTTTTTTTTCCTTCCCAAAATACCATGATGGATTTTTTTTAGATCTCCAAAGGCTTGGCTTTTTTCTATTCCCTCTGCCACCTCCACCACCAAAACCCCCAGTTTCTAAAGACGCTCTGCTCAGACACCCATTTTAAGTAGCAGGACACACAGTCAAGAGCCAGCCGTCCAGGAGAAGCATGTGGACGTCTTCTCCTCTGACTTGAGGCTGCCCCTGAGAAGAGATCGGGGAAACACAAAGGGCTCGCTCTCTCCGGGTGGGGAACAGCACGCAGCCTCAGCTCCGTGCTGTCCAGAGCTCATCAGCTACAGTCGGTATGAAGCCTGCAGCCCGTGGGGCCCTAAACCTCCCCATAATAATTCACCCAGTCTGGAGAGTTCTAAGTACTTGGATCAAGTGCATGACGTTTCCCCCTGATGGCGGCACTGGCTAATGGCCTAACAGAATTTAGATGGCTCCACCAAGCCATGCAATTTTATTACCTATGTTCCAATGAGTGGCTATCGCTGAGTTGATGGGCGGACACGGAACAGTAGTTGAGGCAGGTGGTCAAGACCACATCCAAGGGCACCCGGGAAAGTGGACCCTTTGAGCCCCAGCTGACTCGTCTTTGAAGTAGGGATGTTCATAGGGGCCACGCAGGTCTGCTGTGAGGAGTGTAAGGGATCAGTGCTTGGCCACGTGCAGGAAACCAGAGGCAATGGTTGGTGTTCCTGCTGGAGCTCCTATTTAAAGCAATGATGCACTGAAGAAGACAGGTCTGCCTCCCACAACCACGAACAGGCTGCCGCCTCCTCCCCCTGTGGCTCGCTGCCTTTTCCAGCATGAGAACCCCTTTCAGGACATCAGCAACCCACAGATCACCACGCTTCTAGGGACCGCCACGTGCACAATGAGCAAATGCTGCTATAAACTCACTACTTAGAGAAAGTACTGTGAATAATCTCTTCACATCACCACAGCGTTCTCCCACACCCGAGGACTCTTTGCACCTACATCCAAGACCTAGGACATACTCCGTCTAGAATAGAGCACTTGCAGCAGCTTTGGGTTTGAAGAAACCTTAGAGCAGTAGCTCCTGGGTACCAAGGAACTCAGAGTCCAGAGGGGTGACTCACTGCTCTCACGCAGGACCAGAGGTCTGAGGGCCTCGTGGGTGTCTGAGGAGGAGGAGAGTTAGAGAGGGTGGCAGAGGGAATGATCCCGAGTCTGAATCCCATGGGTGCTAAAAGCAGACAAACAAAGGCCGCCACCACCACTGACGCCGACAAGCGAGGTGAGGGAGGAGTTTCTGTTGGGAGTTCAAAGCATTGGGCCTAAGCTCTAGAAAGTTCTTGAAACGGGAGAACGGGATGCCTTGCAACATGCAAGACTCTGGGAGAAGACGGGGCATTTGAGCTGTTAATTAATTCGATGTTAATTCTCGTGTGAAGATGGGAAGAGAGAAAAGAGCCCCATCTAGTAAAGCAATGCTAACCAATGAAATTTTCTTTATGTTGCCCAACATGGCAGCCACACGCAGCTACTGCGGACTTGAAATGCGGCCAGTGCATCTGCTGGAGTGGCTTTTTAAAATTATATAATTTTAATTCACTTCAATAACCACAGGCTAGTGGCTGCCATGTTAAATAACACAGCTCTAGAGTTTGTTCCGGCCTGTTTGAAGAGATCCTGATTATATACGAGCAAGTACATTCTTCTTTTGGAGAATCGGCTAAAGGCTGTGAAAGGCTGGCATCCTTCAATCGAAGGAAATGTTTCCTTCTCGAAGCCATAAAGTGCTCCGAGGTACAAGTGAATTGCTTTATCCAATGGCACCCTGCTTTGACCACGTCTGAATCAGTTTCTAGCCACTGTTACTAATTAGAAACAGTGTAGAAGCAAAAACATTTAAAAGAAACCTGAGCCCTGGATGTTAAAGCTGTCATTTTTCACATGGCCTCATGATTCAACGATTAATGGACCTTAAAACAATCATAAAACACCAAGGCCTTTGCTCAAGCTTGGAAAAACAGGAATAGTTTCGCTTCTGCTCCAGTCTTCTTGTTTTAAATTCATGGGGTGTCACCGAGCTCTGTAAACACTTTTAACTATTTTGACATTGTCGTATGAGATGTCGTTAATCTGTTTCCTCCCTGACCTTCATTGGCCAGCAGCAGGTTGCGACTCGGTGGAAAATTCATGAAAAGAGCTAGGAGGTACTCAGTGACATAGATGAGGACACAATAAAACTAAATAATGGCTATCGTGAGCGGATCTCCATCCAATAAACTAACTCACCAAAGATTTACTGAGTGTCCCGTCGGCACCAAGTCCTTGCACGTGTAACCTATTTTATCGGCACAATCCTTAGCACAAAGGCATGGCGTCGGTGTTGGTGTCCCCCATTATAGAGATGAGCACACTGAGGCCCAGGTGCTTGGCTAGTAATGAACAGGCAGAGGTGAGACTGAAAACCAGGTTTTCTGACTCTCAAATAACCCTCTTTCCAATACACCACTTCCGGATATTCACCTTTGCTGATGCTCTGCAGCAGACGGCATTTTTCAAAAGTGGCCACAGCGTTACCTCCAGTCCCCTGGGTACCACCCAGGATGCTCCCACTGCCCTCTCAGGAGGTGGAATCTCTTTCTTCTTTCTGTAAACCTAGGTGGGCCTTGGTGACTTCCTGGACAAACAGAATGCAGAAAAACCAACCTACATGACTTCTGTAGCTAGGTCATAAAAGGCCAAAGAGGGGTCGCCTTGGCTCTCTTGGGACACTCCACACGCCATATTGTGAGGAGCAGGCGCCATATTGTGAGGAAGAGCAGGCGCCATATTGTTTAGAGCAGGCGCCATATTGTTTAGAGCAGGCGCCATACTGTGAGGAAGAGCAGGTGCCATATTGTGAGGAAGAGCAGGTGCCATATTGTTTAGAGCAGGCGCCATATTGTTTAGAGCAGGCGCCATATTGTTTAGAGCAGGCGCCATACTGTGAGGAAGAGCAGGTGCCATATTGTTTAGAGCAGGCGCCATATTGTTTAGAGCAGGCGCCATATTGTTTAGAGCAGGCGCCATACTGTGAGGAAGAGCAGGTGCCATATTGTGAGGAAGAGCAGGTGCCATATTGTTTAGAGCAGGCGCCATATTGTTTAGAGCAGGCGCCATATTGTTTAGAGCAGGTGCCATATTGTGAGGAGGAGCAGGCACCATACTGTGAGGAGCAGGCGCCATACTGTGAGGAAGAGCGAGTACACAGAAACAATGTGTAGGTGTTCCAGCCAACAGTCAGGAGCAAACAAACCCCAGAATCACAGATGAACAACCTTCGGATGATCCCAGCCCCCGGCTTTCAAGCTGCCTCGGCTGATGCTGACTGGAACAGAGACAAGCTGTTGCTACCAAGACCTGCTGAAACCACAGATTCATGAACAACACAAATGTTGTCACTTTAAACCACGAAATTTGGAGGTGGCTTGTGACATGACTATAGTCATGGAATGTGATCAAATTGTAACGAAACTCTACAGAATGGGCAAGCGCAGTAATTCCCTCAGCAAAGACAGCCGAGGGCCAGAAGATGAGCTCCCATGAAAGAGATCCTGGAAGGAAAAAGATAAAGGTCTTGGCTGAGAAGAAACACAAAATCCAGAAGGCTTCGTGTACTGGGGAATTACACTGAACATCTGAAGGAAAAGAAGAGACACTGCCTAATGACTATATTGCCAAGTTTAGATTTATGGGATTGTATGTTTACCGCTTTGGCTGCAAAGATCTATCGAGAGCCTCAGATGACTTTGGATTAATTTACTAGTTTGGCTCGGAAAAACCTATGGTTTAAGTGTGTCTTCCACTTCTGTCTCTTGGGGGTCGGATGTGGCACTGGGTTTATTCCACCATGTGTAGAAGTTGACAGAAGGCTAGAGGAGGGATCCAGTAAGGCCGGAAGATGCCTTGCTCATTTCTATATTCCTGGATCCAGGCTCAGTTCCTGACACCTTTTGGAAGAAGTGAAAGAAAAACTGGATACCCTCATGGAGCCACAGCTGTACCAACAGTTAAAGCAGGCTGGCCAAGCATGATAATGGCTTCTCTCTGACACTCCCACATCCCACCAACATGAGACGTGGTTTACGCCTTGGCCATGAGTAACCCAGACTCCAGGACGGCACTTTCTATACAACTTGCTGTTCTTCCTGCCTGCGTCATTTTGTGGTCCACCAGCCAGAGGTGCTGAAGAACCATTCAGATCCCTCTCAGATACATTTCTCCTTTCTTGGTTAAGATTCCTTTGCCTGTCTCAAATACTGTGCCGTCTACTTCTTAAATTTTGATATTTTGATAGTAATTTTCCCAACTTCGTGTATATGACTATATACACATAAGTCTATTTTTTTTAATATTTTTTTTTTTATTTTCCCACTGTACAGCGAGGGGGTCAGGTTATCCTTACATGTATACATTACAATTACATTTTTCCCCCACCCTTTCTTCTGTTGCAACATGAGTATCTAGACAAAGTTCTCAATGCTATTCAGCAGGATCTCCTTGTAAATCTATTCTAAGTTGTGTCTGATACACATAAGTCTATTTAGTTGCAGGATGTGTTGCCCAGATCAGGAAAGAGAGACACTTCACATGAGCTTCCCAAACACAGACGGAAACCATCCATAAGTATCGGGAGCAATATTTAAATATTTCAGGAGCTGTTACTTTTGAAGAAATTTAGATTAATTGGGTTGCTTTTCAAACCAGGAGTATCGCTGCAGTTACATCCTCAGAATCACAAAACGCCTAAGGTATAAACAGGATTTTTTTTTTTCCTTTTATTGATGGCTGTGAATTTTCTATGCACACCTGTACTATCAAGGTAACTTTTGCTATAAACAGCATTTTAAAATTATCACATAAAAAACTATCAAGCACTAAATTAGAAAAAAACAGAAATTCGAAAGTGATAGTTAAATTTATGAAGCAATTCTGCAACACTCAAAGGCTCATTGCTTGACATGTAAAAAACTTGGAGCTGCGTGGAAAGCCTGGTATGAATTCTCTCCGGTGGGGAAACCACAATCCACACCAGGCTTCAAATGAGAGCCACACGATGGACATATGCGCTTTGGATGTACGCTTGTTTGCATGACTAATGGAGATAATATTAAAAGTCTTTTCTCATCATTTCGATTCTTTTTTTTTTTTTTATTTGGCTGAGTGCCTTTTTTGCTACCTCCAAGAGCTGTTAATTTCGCTCGCTGCCGAGCAAAAGTCAAAGTCAGAGTCTAAACAGCTTGTAATGAGTTTTCAATGGCCCATCTCAATGAAATTGAGGGCAAAGACCAGCCGGCTCCGGCAATGTCAGCCCTCGGAATTTATTAGCGAGGGCGAGGTGTGTTCGGGGAAGGCGCAGCAGAGGAGGCACCGAAGTTCCTGGGCTCTTAGGCAAGAGCCCAGCCCTTATTAAAAAGTGGTGCCAGCAGACTGTTCCGGCAGGGCACACGCTGTCAGACTATCTGCCACCAGCCGCCCCTGTCCGGGTCAGACCTGGCTGGGAAACCAAGGGGAGAGAAACCTCTTGGAAGAAAGAGTAGTTGCCATCACATGGTGATGCGGTCACTCCCGTCTGTCGGTCCCCTACAATTAACACACAAAGAAGGACGAGTGCCTTTGTCCCTCAAGACACACACACACACATCTCAATCTGCTCACGGTGATTTAGACAAAAATGCAGTGGTATTCAATTTTGAGTTCTGACTTTTATTTGTTTGATTCTGTTGAAAAGTCTCTGTCACGCCCATTTCCAGCAGATGCCTTATGATTTTACCCCCAAGAACACGCTTTAGAATCTTGCAGTACTTTTCTGCACAAATGCCAAATCGCCATATAAAAAAGAATTCTGCATGCACCGCCTGTACCGCCTGTCCAATAAACTCAGCGCTGGAGAGAGAACCGTTTGCCACTAGCTTCTCGGGCCGAGAGACATGCACTGCAAAGCCACTAAACATAACATACGAGAGCCAGGGGGTGGTTTGAAGGGCGGGGGTCGGGGGGGGCCACCTTACTTGGGTGTAGCTGCCTATTTTCATTTTAGGAGGAATCCACAGGGTTTGTGCTAAGAGCTGACACATCCACTGCGTGACATAAACCAGGACTGTTGGATCCTCCAAGACAAAATGTTTGGGGTTTTTTTTGGCCTTTTTGGGGCCACACTTGTGGCATATGGAGGTTCCCAGGCTAGGGGTCAAATCGGAGTTATAGCCGCCAGCCTACACCACAGCCACAGCAACGCGGGATCCGAGCCACGTCTGCGACCTGCACCACAGCTCATAGCAACACCGGATCCTTAACCCACTGAGCGAGGCCAGGGGTGGAGCCTGCATCCTCACAGATGCTAGTCGGGTTCGTTAACTGCTAAGCCATGAAGGGAACTCCTTTTTTGTGTGCGTGTGAAACGTTTTCTATAATTGATACTAAATTATGATTGATTCTAATTTTTTTTATTTTTCCCAAGCACCTGTTAAATGCCAGCAGCCACGGTGCTATACCAGGAATTCAGTGGCAGGCTTGGACCCAGATGCACAGCAACTCATCTCTCATTGCTTCACCGCTTCCTTCACTGATTCAGTCACTATAGCCACAGAGATTGAATTAAGTAGGTCCTGAGAGCAAGGTTATGGGCTAGGTTGGGGAAAGTACAGTCTCTGTCCTCAAGCTCGTTTAACCTCCAGTGGCACAGAAAATTCCAGATTAATATGGTGGATTTCCAAAGCCTTCTGCTGACCACTGATGTCCTGTTTACTTAAATCGACTTGTCTCCCCAGCATTTACCTCACTGCCTTCCCTCCACAGAACCACCCTCGCTCTGCCCTAAGTCATGCCTCTTTCCACATCCCACAGCACTTCCGAGCAAACCAAGTACGAGCTAAGTGTCTTACACAGAGCCTGCGAAGAATGTGTTGCAGGCATTCAATGACTATCAGCCAGAAAAACCCCAAAAAAACAAAAAAACCCTCAAACCTCCCAAATCCATTGCTCTTTGTGTTAACATACCTGTATATTTAAAAAGCTTGTCTGGTCTAAAAGTGAGAACTATGGGTAAAATGAGTTTGGAGTAGTTCCCATCGTGGCTCAGCGGAAACAAATTTGATTATCACCCATGAGGACGCAGGTTCGATCCCTGGCCTCGCTCAGTGGGTTAAGGAGCCAGTGTTGCTATGGCTGTGGTGCAGACTGGCAACTATAGTTCTGATTTGAATCCTGACCCAGGAACCTCTATACGCCTCCAGTGTGGTCCTAAAAAGGCCAAAAAAAAAAAAAATTACTTATTTGCACATCCTTACTCATTGCCACAACGACGCAATGCCAATAATGCTAATAACAATGAGAAACCAAAGGCAGCGAAGCAATCTCTGTGCACCAATTGCTGGGCTTGGCCCTTTATGCCCATTATCTCATTAAATTCTCATGTAACCTACAAGTCAGGTACTATTTTTATCCCAATTTTCAGATAAAAGGTTGACAGAGGTTAAGTGATTTACACCAAATCACAAACCCAGTGCATGTCAGATCAGGGGAATCTGATTCCAAAAACATACAAGACAGCAAAACCCCATTTAGATGGAAGATTCTACCCAGCTTTAAATTTGTAAGTGAAAACTGAAACGTCCCTCGGTCTGAAAGTGAACTGTAACTGATCCACATACACTGAGGGTTGGGGACCGGGGCTTGTGTGCTTGTGCTGGGGCGGGGTCTGCATCCAAAACTCACCACCCACTTTAAAACTGCAGGTAACTTTGTTAGGAAAGAAAGCGAAGGGGGAACTACCTGGGCAGAGACAGAATTCAAGAAGCCCCTTGATTTAAGGACCAGCCTCCTTATCATTTCTTACTGCATTCAAATGCTAGGGACATTGTTATCCTCATAGGAAGTGAAAATGCTAGGTGGGTTTTTTTTTTTTTTTTTTCCCTTTCAAATAACAGGGGGAGTTCCCTGGTGGCTTAGAAGGTTAAGGACCTCATATTGTCACTGCTATGGCTCTGGTTACTGCTGTGGCACAGGTTTTGTTCCTGGCCCAGGAACGTCCACATGTCTGGGGCGTGGCTAAAAACAAAAACAAAAAGAGAAAGGAAGAGAATTACATATACGGCTGCCTTGAAAACTGAAGCCCTGACTATTACATGGGGCTTACGATTTTTGTATTTTTATAAAGCTTCCCTCAGAGGCCTTGGTGCTGAATGTTCTCGATCGGGAGACACCTTGCTAAAATGTTCCCAACTCCCAGACTGTTGGCTGGCGAAGAAAACCAGCCAAGTGGGTGTGGGGGAGAAAAACGCCATCTCTGGACAAGTCCACCTAAATTGCAACAAACCTGACATAGACTAGACACACGGACCTCAGCCTACCAAGCATTTGGATTTCTGAATAGTTCTCTCATTGCCAAAAGTGACCTGAAATTAGGAGAACCCCATATGAACCACCCCCCTCCAATGTCTGCAGTTGAGTCTTTGCTGCTTCCAGCTTGCGGTCTGGTTGCCGGCTTAGGCCGCAAACCAATCAGCAGAGGAAACCAGGGCAGATCCTACCCATCCAGACCGTCTCGGCAGGGCGATGCGTCACGGGCCAATCCTGATCACGGGCGTCTGAAATCCCCCGGCTCCCCAAATCTCAGGAGAAGGAAGAGGCTGAGTGAGAGTCCCCTCCTCTCGGGGGTGAGGGTCACACGCAGCGAGGGGCTAGAGGGGCCTACGGAATTCGAATCCGCAGACATCCCTCGGACCATTGCTTTCCAGGCAAACTCTCGGAGCCACATATGTGTCCTTATGCTGAAAGCACATGGCATGTGTTGATGGAAGGCCTGGCCCTTCCCTGGCATTCCTCTGAAACACCGTGGCCAAAACGCCCAATTTTTTTTTTTTTTTTTGCCACGGAACAGTGAACATTTACACAATCATTAAAATCACATCTACCACCATATTTTTTCTCCTTCTCAGTTTTAATACATTTTTATAATTGCATTGAAGATATTCTAACCCTGTTTTTAGTGCAAAGATAAAATTTATGAACCGTGACAAGCGTATCATCTCGGAGCCAACCCGGAGGAGAACAGCGTGCGTGTGAAACCCCAGTGTTAGCTTCCTTCGCCGTTTTTTCATGGGGTGGGGGAGCAAAAGAGTTAAGCCGCGCCCCAATCCTTGAATTCCAGATGTGAGGGAGGTTCCCAACTCAGGCCTGCAAGAAAGGGTGCATTTCAAGGAAAAGCACTTACTCACGTAAGAAAAAAAAAAAAAAGGTATTCTGAAGTCACACATACAAATGGAACTGCGATGAACGTGCATTTTCAATGTTTCTGTTGGGTGTCATTCTGTTGACCCGACCAAAGGTATCTAATTAGATCTCTTAGGGACTCGTCCACCTCCCCCTTTGTCTTTGTTCATGTTTCCTTTAAAACGTGTCTTCGGAGACCATAAAAAGAAGGGGCAGAATGGGGTTCAGCAAGGACAGCAAGTGCATGCCAGACGAAGCAGGGTTGGGAAGTGAGCCAGGTCACCAGGGAGCTTGGTGACTTTGAACCACTTCCTTCATCTCCCTTGAGCGATACTCTCTGTATCTACAGAAGGACTTGGAGTGGATTTCTGAGCTCCAAAATGACACGTCACAAAGAGACTACTGAAAGTAAAACAAGGAGTTCCCGTCGTGGCTCGGCGGAAACAGATCTGACTAGTATCCATGAGGATGCAGGTTCGATCCCTGGCCTCACTCAGTGGGTTCAGGATGCTGCGTTGCCTTGAGCTGTGGTGTGGGTTGCAGATGTGCCTCGGATCTGACGTTGCTGTGGCTGGGGTGTAGGCCGGCGACTACTGTTCCAATTTGACCCCTAGCCTGGGAACCTCCATGTGCCGCAGGTGTGACCCTCAAAAACGAAAAAGACCAAAATAAAATAAAATAAAACAAAACACCTGCAGCTTTCAGATTGGACCATGGATGAGATGATGTCTTAAAAATTCAGCAATTGCATTGGCTGGAATGTATGCTTCCAAACCCAGGTGGACACCATGAAATACGGGAAAAAAAAAAAAAGAAGAAGAAGTTTTTCCGCAAGCATCTGCCCTGTACTCCTCCTGCAGTAGGTACCCTGGCTGTGACCTCTCCTCGGGAGGAGGGTGGGTGGAGAACAAGAGAGAAGACTCACTCTAGACGGACTTGGCTGTATCGCGTGCGTCCCCTTTTTCTACAGAAACATGGAGTTTTCCCTACTTTCTAACTTTACGTAATAGCCTTGAAGACGACGCAAATGCGAAGGGCTATAATGAAGGAGAGGTAATCTACACAATTTAAAAACACTTATTGTGACAAAATGGATTGACGAGCTCTTGGTGAGACAAGAGCACATAAATGAAATGCATCGCACCGGAAAAGCATTTTGCTCACATTGTCATTTACGGCTCCTGAATTAATAGACCAAGAAAGGCACCACCGGCCCCAACAAAACGCCGTAAAAACCACCGGCAGCGAGGGGTGTCTCCAACTTTAATTCCCTTGGGGAGAAAAGGACACTGCCTCATCTGTATTCAGTCCTGACATTGGCCACATCTGATATGGAACATTAGCTTCTAAGTCTCTCAATAGACTAGTGTCCTTCAGTTTATATTACTTTATGTTAATAGTAGAAAAATTACACACAACATCATTTATCATTGTTATATTCTGCTATACATCCCAGAGCTTATTTTAATGTATTTATTTACCCCTGAGACGGTGAGAAATTAAAAATATATATGTATCAAGAAAAACCTATAGGGAAAGACTCACTGTAAATCTCTTTAAAAAATAAAAAACAAACAGACCTCCCCAAAAACCTCCCTTGGGGGGAAAATCTATCATACAGCCAAACTTGGGAATGAGAAGGTGCTTTCTGCCTAAGGACACAAGGACGGTCTGTACAGCCTTTCCTGAAGCAGGGAACATAGCAAAAAGCGGCGTATTATGAGCTTTTGTTCCCTCATCTCACCAGTTGTTTGGTTTTTCTTTTTTCTTTTTTTTTTTTGCATTTGTCGATTATATCCTTGGGTCCCTCGCATTCCATTATTAGCTTTTTTGACCTCTGACCTCTAGCCAGGGAAAGGCAAGATTTTTCTTTTCCCCTTTGAAAAGCACTGTCAATCTGAGCCTGACTCTCACTCTTTTTGACCCAGTTTCCACAAGCATATGGAGCAACAGTGAGTTTGGATTAAAAACAGCAATGACGGAGTTCCCACTGGGGCTCAGCAGTAATGAAACCGACTAGTATCCGTGAGGATGCAGGTTCGATCCCCGGCCCCGCTCAGTGGATTAAGGATCTGGGGTTGCCATGAGCTGTGGTGTAGATCACAGACGCAGCTTGGATCTGGCGTTGCTGTGGTTGTGATGTAGCCTGGGAACGTCCATGCGCTGCAAGTGCAGCACTAAAAAAAAAAAAAAAAAAAAAAAAAAAAGGGCAAAAGACAGCAATGATGTCCTTGAGTTGAGTGCCTCAACTTCCGCAAGGGGGTCCCGTTGGGTTTAAGGGAGCACCAGCCTTGGTATCATAGTGTGTGGGTTTCAGGGCAGACTCCAGCCAACTCTCCTTACAGAACCTAGGCGAGTCACCATCTTTCCAAGCCTCAGTTTCCACAGAAACAAGAGAAGTTTCGACCTGATGAATTAAGCTTCAGTGACTTTGGCTGCCGGGGGCGGCGGGGGGGGGGGGGGGGTGAAGATGGGAGCTGGGACTTTTCTGTGACATCATTTGTTCCTCATCCCAGTCTCATGAAGCTGGACGGATGTTCCCATTTTTCAGGTAAGCAAAGAGAAGCTGCGGAATGTCGACCTGACCCAGGTGGTTCCAGATGGGAAGAGCAGCAGACTCAGCCGTGGCAGAGGGGGGCTGCTCAGAACCCTCTGCTGGATGAACATCTCTCCAGCGAGGGTGCCCGGGATGCAGCTGCTTTAAGGGTTGAAGGAAATGAACATAAGTTTGTCTGACTTTCATTTATTCATTTACCACACTGACACTCAAAACCTGAAACGCACACCTCGAGTAATGCATGGTTACACAACATACCCTTCTAATGGTGGCTTCCTGTTCAGGTAGGAGGAGGCAGCTATCCTGAGACAGTCTCTTCCCTTTAGCAGGTACCCTTGGTTACAAGGTACTTTTGCAGATTAGAGCACATCGTCCTTGCCCAACACTGTAGGCAGGGCAGGTACCCTTTCCCAAATTCTATTTAAGACCGATCTTTACTGAGCAGCCCAAGCTCACCCAGCAAGGAATGGCTGATGGCTGTGCAGGGAACTGAAGCACAGGTTTGGCTCCTGGCCCAGGCAGGGCTCTTGCTAATACACTGCAATGCAATGATACCAATGAACAGATATATTTTTGATGACTATGGACAATAATTGGTTCTTTCCAAAAGGCAAAACAAAACTGGTGTCGTGTATACAAGGCTGTGCAATTTAAAAGCAATCGAGTAAGCAATCAACAGCAGAGAGCAAGGCAGAGAAGGCAATCTGTCAGAGAAAACATTTCTCGTGCTTCTGAAAGCATCCTGGACTACATTTCCCAGGGTCCTCTGCAGTTGGGTATGACCACATAACTTGGTTCTGGCCAATAGAAAGTAGGCGGAAGTGATCTCACGCCTTCTAGGCTGGGCCCATCAACCCCCCCCCCCCGCCCCACCCCTCAGGGAACCTTGTTCCTCTTCTTCCCTTGCTTGACATCTGGATTTTTGAGGATCCAGCAGAGGATTTGGAGGCTCTAGGGGATGGCCGTGCCTGAAATGTCAGCCTGGGTCCCCAATCAAGGCGTGGAAGGCCAGCTGCTGAATGGCTGCAGTAACTGTTACATGAACAAGAGATCAAGCCCACTCCTGGGAGCTGTATGTTAACGCAGTTAGCCAATCGCAATTCAAGAAGAAGGCCCTGGAGGAAAGGCAAGGAGTGTTTCTCACTTGATGGTTAGACAGGTATTAGCAGCCACTCTCATCATCAGCTGAAAATATCCTCTGTACCCTCTTTGAGCAAACACGGACAGATGGTGTCCTGGGGGTCTGGGAGCCTTGCTTAAGCATTCACAAAGCTTCTTTGTCTTGTCTTATATACCATCTGCTTTTCTTTTTCATCAATCAACTTTCCACTTTTCTCACTTAACTTGAACGTCACATTTTTGCATCCATTTGATGCTGCTGCTGCTGATGAGACTCGTCAGCATTTATTGGGCGCTGACTACAGACCGGCCACTCTGCTAGATACTTGCATACCCTGTTTCACTCCATCCTTAAGTATATTAGGTAGATGTCATTACAGTCCTTGTATTACTGATGAGAAAATGGAGGTTGAGAAACATAAGGGACCAATCCACTAGATTAAATTTCCAGAGCCTAGTCCAATGCAGGGTGTGTATTCAATGAATAAAAGAATGAAAATTCAAGCTCCATGTTTGGCAATTAATGTCAAATTAGTAGTGAGGCTTGGTGCCCAGACAGTATTTTCCTAGAAATCGGTGTGAGAAATTATATTTTCGATTCTTTTTTAGAATCAGAAAGCCCCAGCAGTGGCCCTAAGTCCCCAGTTTGAAGGAGAAGATCTTCTAAGCAATCACTCCATCAAGACCATTTTGAAGAAAACTCATTGTCCAGGGGTGACCCTCAAAGTCCAAAGGCTTCCTTTCCCCTCCGACTCCACCACAAAACATCTGGGCAGACAGAAGGGCAGAGCCATAAAGAGCCAGCTTTTGGGGGTCACGCTGCTGGACTTAGGACCTCTGCTTGAGATCACAGCTCAATCATCTAAGGTGTTTGCGCCTCAGAATCCCTGTATGTAGCGAGAGAGTATCAGTGAACGGTAAATGACGGAATGTCGGTAAGGCACTTAGCACACGATCCAGCCTCTTTCGAGCACTCAGTAAATTCGGGCTGTTATCACCATCGTTACCATTATCAGTATCGCCGCCACCTTCGCCGTCCCTGGCTTTCAAAGAAGGATCTCCCTAACCAGCAACAGGTAAAGGGAGTTGACCACAGAAGCTGCTGGCTCAGGGATCAGCCTGAGGACTCCAACTCCCATTATTTACACACTTCCCAAAATACTGGTATCACGGTGGCGAGATTAAAGGGTCAACCACAGATATTTGCCATATGCCAGGCACAGAGCTAACATACAAAAGGAAAGTCATTTCTTTGGCGCTACCCAGCCAAGGGCACATAGGTACCAGCAGCCACAGATGGCAGTTCTACGTGCCGTTCCTGCTGCCTCCAAAATAGGCGGGTCTGCCTGGGCTCACAGCCTGCAGACTGGGGTGGGCATCTCCCCTGGCCAGAGCGCCACCGTGATACAGGGGCTAATACTAACAGCGAGCGCAGTAACAATGACCACGACGGCAGCAGCGACGGTAGCAGCTGTAAGTAGGTTACTGAGGGTTCGCTCTGGGTCAGGCCCTGTGCAGACGTCATGAAGATCTCACAGCACTAAATCTCCCAGCCACCCTAAGAGGGAGAGGGGATTTACCCATTCGGGGCGTGGGAAAATGATATTCGGAGTTTTTAATGATTTTGCCGATGGGGTCACAGACGGGGGATTCGAATCCGGGTCATCGCTACTCACAAGCCTGTGTCATGACAAACGTCACTCAACTTCATAGCCTGCTCTAGACCCTCTTCCACATGGAAAACGTCACCGTTCTGGACCTCAGGCCCTCTGAAGGAACTCTTCAGGCAAGGCTGACCCCACTGAAACGAACGGCACTTGCGATTTCATTCGTTAATGTTAACAAGTCCTTTCCGTAATGGCTGAAGAGTCTGAAAAAATAGTTTTGCGGAGCTCTATGTGATCACGATGCACAGTATTTAAACAACCAAGGTTACCTCGCGTGGACCGCGGCTGAGTTTCACGCTAATAACCAGAATCGTTTCATCACTACGGGCGAACGACCTGCATAATTTCATTTTTAAAATGAAGTCATACCTGGGCTCCTGCAAGGCAAAATTGGATAAAAAAAGGAGGAACGTCAATATTCAATTTGTATTCTTGAGTTGAAAGCAGCCAAACAGTCTGTGTTGCACCATACCAACTTGGAGGAGTGGAAGGAGTCATGCTTGTGAACTAGAAGCAGGAAGGAGATTCTGCACCTTATAGGTCTTACTGGAATCAGCTACGTGTCCACAGAATAAAGAGGTCCCTGCTCCAGCATCCTGTCTATCATTAGAAGTTGGGTTATCTTTGCCTTTCCTTTCTCCACACAGCCGCTCATCTTTCATGGTTTGGGATCTGTTACTGCTAAACCTCAAACATCCAGGGTAAGCAGAGTACAGAGCTGTGGACAATCACGGCAACTGTCAGGGCTCCTGGGGGATGACTTGACCTGCCCGAGTCTCCCCTTCCCTGAGCACCCTCGGTCTCTCTGGGAGAAGCACCGACCTCATCCTCGGTCAACTCTGGCCAACTCTGACCTTAGATTTCTATGGGTGAGATGCCCCCATAGACTTGTGTGGGAAGCTGCTCCCCGCCTGCTCCAAACCTGACCTTCCCTCTTCCTTGCTGACAGAACTGTGATTCTGTGTGGGTAGCAAAGCCCTTGCGGGATGAATCCAAGTCAATCTAAGCCAATCATGGTGTGACGGAGTTGGATCCATGGTCTCTATTCTTTGCGTCACCCTTTTCCACGCTCTGTGCCATGCAGATCCGCAGGGCTCCCCCGTCTGCAGGTGGAACACAATTCCTCACCCTTGACAGTAGCCCCATGACTTGCTGCGAGTCTCAGATATGACACCAACACCACAAATAACTAAAGAAAAAAAGTGATCCACTGGACTTCAGTAAAATGGAAAACTGCAATTCCTCAAAGGATAGTATCCAGAGAGCAAAAAGGTAACTGAAAGAATGGGGAGAAAATATTTGCGAATCATGTATTTGAGGAGGTTCTAGAATCCCGGAATATTACAAGCCAACAATAGAGGACAACTAATCCAATTCTAAAACGGACAACGAACTTAAAGAGACATTTCTCTAGAGGAGATATGCAAAGGTCCAACACACAGCTAAAAAAAGATGCTCAGGAGTTCCCGTCGTGGCTCAGTGGTTAACGAATCCGACTAGGAACCATGAGGCTGCGGGTTCGATCCCTGGCCTTGCTCAGTGGGTTAAGGATCCGGCGTTGCCGTGAGCGGTGGTGTAGGTTGCAGACGCGGCTTGGATCCCACATTGCTGTGGCTTTGGCGTAGGCTGGTGGCTACGGCTCCGATTCGACCCCTAGTCTGGGAATCTCCATATGCCCCGGAAGCAGCCCTAGAAAAGGCAAAAAAAAAAAAAAAAAAAGATGCTCAGCATCGTTAGTCATTAGGGAAAGGCCGATCGAAAGCACAATGCGACAGCACTTCACGTCTACTAAGATAACTATGGTAACGGCAACAAATACACACACAGCAACATACATGTCGGCAAGGATGTGAAGAAACACTCTCAAGGCGCCCTCACACCTTGAGAGTGGGGATAGAAAACGGAGCAGGCACCGTGGAAAACCAGGTAGTGGCTTCCCAGGGAGTTAAATACAGAATCACCATATCACCTAGAAATTCCACTTCTTAAGTATGAAATGAAGACGACATCCAAACAAAATCTGTACACGAATGGCCCTAGCAGCACAATTCAAAATGGCCAGAAAGTAGAAACTATGCAAGGCCCTTCCATTGGATGGATAAATAAAATGTGGCTCAGCCACACAACGGAATATGATTTCCTCATAAAAAGGACAGGGGTACTGACAGATGCCACATCACGAATGAAACTTGAAAGTAAGTGTCAGGTTTAAGAAACTAAGTGGAAAGACACCAGACAGAAAAGGCCACATGTTACACGGTCCCACTACATAAAATATTCTACTCAAAATAAGCAAATCCAGGGAGTTCCCTGGTGGTCTAATGGTTAAGATTTGGCACTTTCACCGCTGCAGCCTGGGTTCAATCCCTAGTCTGGGAGCTAAGATCCCATATCAAGCCACTGCATACTGCAGCCAAAAATAAATAAAAAGTTTTTTTTAAAAAAAGGCAAATCCATAGAGACACAAAGTAGTTTACCGTTTACCAGGAGCCAGAGGAGGGGAAAAGGGGATAGGCTTCCCTCGGGGCAGATAAAAATGTTTTTGGAATTAGATGGTGGCAATTGTTTATAAGAAAGAACACCGTAGAGTCCCCGCTGGGGCTCAGCAGAAACGAACCCGACTAGGATCCATGAGGATGCAGGTTTGATCCCTGGCCCTGCTCAGTGGGCGGGGGATCTGGTGTTGCCATGAGCTATGGTGTAGGTCGCAGATGCGGCTTGGATCCTGCGTTGCTGTGGCTGTGGTGTAGGCTGGCAGCTGCAGCTCTGATTCAACTCCTAGCCTGGAAATTTCCATATGCCACACCTGGGGACCTTAAAAACAAACAAACAAAAAAAACATATATATATATATATATATATAGAGAGAGAGAGAGAGAGAGAAAGAGAAAGAGAGAGAGCGAGAGAGCATTGCATATATCACTATTATTTGTAAACTATGTGCTACACACCCATTCTATCTGTGAGGTACAGTAACTCTGTGTGTGTGTGTGCGTGTGTGTGTGTGTGTGTGTGTGTATGCATCCGTGCACTTTTTTTTTTAGAGGTCCAGTTGTTAAAACATTTTTCCTAGCACACAGCTGGCTCCCAGCCAGGCCTCTATGTGCCCCTAAAAACAGTCTTAACAGAGCCTCCTTCCTCTAGCAGCTGCTGCCCAAAGAGACCCTCAGAGCAAAAGATGCTGAAAGCTGCTGCTGAGAACTGTGAATTCCTGCAGCCAGAGGTGGCACCTGCCCCTTGAAGCCAGGAAGGTGGGAGGAGGCTAAGTTACCGTGGCCCTTCCTCTCCTTCGCTGGGAACGCTTGCTGGCAAAAGACACTTCATCTTACTTTGCTTAATTCCAGACAGCCAGTCACACTTGGTTATTGTTTTTAGTTTTACATACTAGTATTGAATTATTTTTTATGGATGTTATTTCTCAATTAGTGTATTCCTTGGAGACAGCGCAAGCCTCTAGGATTTAGCTTCTCCTAGGCTGTAATCACTGCTGCCATGTGTACCGTCTGGGAGCTGATTTTATGTTCCTCCAGCGGCTCCTGCCCGCCCTGACCCAGGGGGGGCCCTGACCAGCTGCACAAGGGGATCTGGCTTGCCCGAAGCGGGGTCACGGGCTGTGGGTGTGACCTCAAGCTGGTCAAGAGGCACCAGCTGGACACTAAAGAGATGCAGTGGCATCTTCGGCTCGGAATGTCCTTCAGGGGTCCTTGGGACTGAAGATGTGGGTCATCAAGCTCAAGGTCAGGGGTGGACCGTGGAGCTACTGATGGGCTGTGATGAAGGTTTTCTTTCGGTGGCTCCCTTCCAGACAGTTGGTCGGCTCTTGGCCTCATAAACCCCTTGGCTATGAGCGGCTAAAGTCACAGCAACAAGGGCAACCAATGACGGGGAGCCAAAAATGCCAGGCCTTCCTCAAAGCACCACCGATGGAGCATCTCATGTAATTCTCACGACAACTCTCCGAGCCCTTGCTACTGTTGATTCCCACTTTGCGGACGGGGAAGCTGAGGCAGGGGATCCTTTGTTCAAGCTCTCATGATGGGCAGCCTGGCCCCTGGGTCTCTGCTTTCCTTCCCCACCTCATACGATCTCTGAGCAGGTGAGAACTTCAGGCAGCAGCTTTCTGGGGGCTCCTGGTGGGGAAGTGCCAGCTAGGGCCCTGACATCTCATACCTCACCTCTCAGCTCCAGGGAGGGCCCTGGAGAGCCATGGGCTTAGCCGAGCCACAAAAGCAGTCAGGCCTGGACGTGCCCCACTTCTTGCCTGTGAACTTGAGCTTCCCTTCACTGAGTCTCAGTGTCCTCATCTATAAAGCGGGGATAATAGTATCTATCTATTGTGCGCACTAGGGGGTGCTACGGTTTGCAGGTAACATGGGAACAGTGATGGCGCTGCCCTTTACAGGGCCATTGTGAGGGTCTGACACATGATCGCAGGTAGGGAGCCACGAACACTGCAGACATGTAGAATGGGTGCTTTTGGGACGTGTGGCCCAGGGGATCAGCATCATCAGTGTCCTCTCCCACCATTGCCGTCCTCATTACTGTCACTTAGAAGTCAAGAGTAACGTCTTTGGAGTTCCCATCGTGGCTCAGTGGTTAACGAATCCGACTAGGAACCATGAGGTTGCGGGTTCGACCCCTGACCTTGCTCAGTGGGTTAAGGATCCGGCATTGCCCTGAGCTGTGGTGTAGGTCGCAGACACGGCTTGGATTCCGCATTGCTGTGGCTCTGGCGTAAGCTGGTGGCCACAGCTCCAATTCGACCCCATATGAGAACCTCCATATGCTGCGGGTGCAGCCCCAGAAAAGGCAAAAGAACAAAAAAAAAAGTAACGTCTTTATAGAAGACATGGTGCACGCCTGCAACCACACCAGCACCCACTCGATGTCAGCTTCCTTCTCTACCTTCCTAGGACGGGGGGCTCCTGAGGTCATGTCCACCGACCTCTGAGAAGCCCATCCCAGCCTCCCCCTGCTTTCAGGCAGAGGTCCACGCTTCAGTGCAGAGCGATCTGTCTCTCAGAAGGAGCCCAAAGTACACGGGTGCAGCTTCTGCGTCTCTGTCTCTGTGGTGCTGGACAAGACGGCACCTCCTCCTCAAAGCCCGGACCCCCTCCACTGGCCCAGGTCTGTCCCAGTCACCATGGCACAGTTCGGTGAGCTGTAGGACTCCACAGACACGTTAAGGAGGACTCGGGAGAAGCCTGCTGGAAGCCGCGTGTCTGAGAATGAAGAGAACGGTCAGGGAGAGCCTCGCACAAACATCCCCCTGTCATGTCGCCGTTTAAGTGATGGCTCGTCTTTCAGGCATTTTTACACCTTTGTCCCCCAGGCCCTTGGTCACAGCGGAAATGCTCCACATGTCAGTGGCACTACGGCCGCTGCGAGTGCTGTCCCCGTATCGAGTGTAACTGACATCTGATGTCCCCAGGAAGATGATGCGAAGATTCAGCGCTGTGACTCAAATTCACTGTTTTCGGAAAGGCATGGCCATCGATAGGTGACAAATTCCGTCCAAACAAGTCAGAAGATCCTTCTTAAGGTAGATAACAGTTCGGAGACAGAAGAGAGCTTTGGCTCACTGTCTAGTTGACAATGTTTTTCCCTTTCTGAGCGGAACACAAAAGAACAGCACATCTTCCAGTCGATTTGCATCTTCCATTCATAAAATACTTTACATCAAGCCTTTGTAATGGTGTAAAAATGTCCCAAACACCTTAAACTTGTCTATATAGAATGATTATGATCATAACTTGGAAAAGGCACAAGTACCACAACAATGATAAAACAGCATCCAGAAAAGAAAGACTGGAAAGAAATAAGCCCGAAAGTTAATGGAGCTTGTCTGGGGGGCGGGGGTGGAGTAAAGCTGGGGTCCTCTTAGGCTGGGAGAGAGAAGGAAATGCATTAATAATTTTCGGTCCATCACTCTTGAATTCAATTACCGAGCAGTTTGGATGACTTTTCCTTCCCAACCTAGGAGGGTATGGAGACTCTCCCCAGGGCTGCGGAATGCAAATGTTGGAAGCGTCACCCTGGGAGAAGAGCAGCGAGCTCTTGCTCGCCCCTAATCCATAGAAAAGCATCGCCCTAGAGAGGACCGCTGGAGGCTATGGCGAAAGCGGTGCTCAAAGGAAACAAAGAAACCAGAGAGAGGGCAGGAAGAATGCACCGCAAAGCTCTTGGACCTTGAGTACAAAGGCAGTCAACACCGGAAGAGAGACGAAAATAAGCAGCAGACACCTGAAACTAACACAACATTGTAAATCAACTACACTTCAATTAAAAAAAAAAAAAAAAAAAGGGACTTCCCGTTGTGGCGCAGCGGAAACGAATCCAACTAGGATCTGTGATGATGCAGGTTTGACCCCTGGCCTTGCTCAGTGGGTCAAGGATGCAGTGTTGCCATGAGCTGCAGTGTAGGTCAAAGACGTGGCTCAGCTCCAGTGCGGCTGTGGCTGTGGTGTAGGCTGGCAGCTGTAGCTCTGATCCAACCCGTAGGCTGGGAACTTCCATATGCCACGGGTGTGGTCCCAAAAAGAAAAAAAAAAGCAAACAAAAAATGATCCAAGAAGCACACAAATGTAATGAAGTAAATCAGGCAGTGAGGGCTGGGAGGAGGGTTTGAAGAGGAAGGAAGGGGTGAAGGGGAAGCCAAGAAGGTCACAAAGAGAAAATTTTAAAAAAAACCAAGGTACTATTCTGCATCTATGGTCCAATGTACCAGCCCTGTCTATTTCTTTCCCAAAGAAAAAGGCAAACAAGGGTTTACCATTCTGGAAGGGGTTGGGAGCCAGTTCTGAACCCTATTCGGGAGCTCTAATCCTCTGCTTCAGCGGCCCTGCAAAAGGTGGACAGCAATGGTCCTCGTTTGATGGGGTTGGCATGAGGATTCCAACTCACCACATCGAAAGTGCCACGAATGGAGCCCAGCACCCGCTCAGCACCGGGGACCCAGGGATCACCGTTACCAACGGGAGCAGCATCACCAACGCCATCCTGTCATCACCACCATCGCCTGGATGTCATCTCCACGACTGCTGCTTTTATTTAGAAGATTACGTCTTTGTCGAAGACTAAAGAATGGCTTTTAGTTAAAAACAAAGGGGGAGAAGTTCCTGTCGTGGCGCAGTGGTTAACGAATCCGACTAGGAACCATGAGGTTGCGGGTTCGATCCCTGCCCTTGCTCAGTGGGTTAACGATCCGGCGTTGCCGTGAGCTGTGGTGTAGGTTGCAGACGCGGCTCGGATCCCACGTTGCTGTGGCTCTGGCGTAGGCCGGTGGCTGCAGCTCCGATTCAACCCCTAGCCTGGGAATCTCCATATGCCACGGGAGCGGCCCAAGAAATAGCAAAAAAAGACAAAAAAAAGGGGGGGGGGAGACAAGTATGGTTTTAGCAGGTGCACACCAAAGCAGCAGGTTTTACCTCATTGCTCCTCAGTGGGTTACGTCATCTACACCTTGGAAACACCGGGTCATGAAATAAAACAGATCTTGATGTGTCTACTGAGCCTGACGATCACTGCCTTTGACAAGAATATTTTGTCTGTTTCTATTAAATGCAGTTACCAAGACTAGCAGAGAGAGAGGGAAACCAGATCTTGCAACAGACAGGGTCTCCTTTGCCACGAGGACCGTCCAGGGCGTGGAGGGGACGGGAGGGTGGAGGAAGGCGGATGGAACACCATCAGGAGACAGCCAGGTGGGCTGCGGTTTCTGAGATCTAAAACACAGCTCCCCTTTGCTGCCCTCCCCAGTGTTTATCAGTGAGATGGAGAATTTCTCAAACAGCTCTGTTTTGAGGTGACTGCCCAGTTACTGGCAAACACCAAAGTCGTCCCAGACATGTGGGCTTTGGTACGAGCCCAGGGTCCCGACACACCTGCTAAACACTTCAGTTGTGGTGAGTGTGTCATCATTTCCCTGTCTTGACACACCTTTCAGAAACGATAGCGTTTAGTGTTTGCTTGGCTTGAGAATGCTACCTGGCAGCTCGGGGAGTTCCATTTTCAAGCAGCCTGCAGGTGCCCAAGAACCCCCAGTGGTGGAGGAGGGCAGAGGAGTGGAGGGGGCAGTTATTCCCTGCCCAGTTCCCAGCCTGGCCCCTGGGTCAGGCTCTCAGCCATCTGCCAACTTCTCTCACCCTCTGAAGCCACGCTCCCAAAGGCTGCGAGGAAACGGCCACTGGAGGCTGCGACATCCCTGCTTAAACCTCTTCAGTGGCATCTTTCATTCCTGGAGAACACGGGCACCCACGGCTCTCCCTCAGCCCCGACTCCACCAGCCACATCCACCCACAAAGACCCCGGGCTCTTCCCTGCCCCAGGGCCTTTGCACTCTGTTCACCTGCTCAGAATGTTCTCTAGCGCTCAGCCCTTCCCTGGCTCGGTCACTCCCCTGGCTTTCAGCTCAAGCGTCACCTCTCTAGAGAAGTCTTCCTGGCGTTCCCCCTCTCCTCCCTTTGCCACCGCAAGGCCTGGGTTAGGTCCACTCCTGCACCCTTGAAGGTCTCGCTTTGTCTTGCGTGTTTACTTGTTGGTTTGCTATCGTCTTCTTCCCCCGCCCGAGTCACGTATGTTCCCTTAAGGCAAAAGGACTTTTCTGTTTTTTTGACCTGTTTGCTCCATTATCCCAGCTATACTGGCTGCCTAACAGCCAAAGGATGGCAGCTGAACGAATCAAGCGATGAATGAATGAATGAACCAAGCAGCTCATGAGTGGATGGCAGGGCCTTAAGCCTCTTGAAGTTGGGGAACACAAGCCCACCTCGGATCCCTTCCGGCCTGGCCCCCAGCCTCCAGTGATGACAAGAGCAGAGTGTTGTGGGTGTCTTGTCTGGGGAGGGGAAGAAAGCCCCCAACACACTTCGCCAGCCAGAAGGGCCAGAGAGGAGGAGACCCAGATAAGGAGGCCCACTGCCCCAGGGTACAGGACCCCGAGAGCCCGGTGGGGACTGGTTGTTCCAGGAACCCTGGCCACATCATTCGCTCACTTCGGCAACTGAGAGAAAGCACATTTTGAGCTCCTACTGGGTGGCACCAGGAGCCGTGTTCCATAGGTACTTGCAATGAGGACATGCAATTAGACTTGCAAAGACTTAGCCCCGTGGCTTCTCATTAAAGCTTTCTGGCTGCAATCCAGGGGCTCTGTTTTAAGCTCAAGCGGGAAGGGCAGAGCGGGAGGAATTCATTTTCTCTACCCACCCGGGTCTCAAGGTGCTTCCCCCCTCCTTCCAGGGAGCCGGGGGAGGGAACCAAACAGGAACCTCGGTCTAGATCCCTCCTCTGCCACCAACTGGCTGTGGTGGACCAGGACACTGATACATCCCAGCCAGGAGAACAGCTCCTGCATCAACCTGACCACGTGGGACCTCCCAAGGCCATCATTTACCAGCTGCGTGAACAGGGCTAGCTGCTATCATTCGCTCAGTCTGGGTTTCTCCGCCTTCAAATGGTGATGATAACGCCCTCTCTTCTCAGACCTGTGAGGACTGGATCATCCGTGCAAAGGGTTGCGTGTGGGGCTTTGCACAGAGCAAGTGGCCAACCTCAGAGGTAGCAGCAGCCACCTTATCTGGGCCTTGGTGTTTTGTTCGTAAAAATGAGTTGGGCTGGAGCTGCACAGGTGTTGCCCAATGAGGAGATGCATGTGGCTGGGGTTTTAGGAGATGCTGGGATGTCTGGGCACCCTGTCCAGGTGCAACATCCTATGAGAAGATGGAGCTCAGGGGTTTCATCCAGGCCTGTCAGACCTCGGAAAAGAGCTAGAAGACCTGAAGGCAGATTTGGAAGGCGTCGCCCAGGTTAATGGCCAAGGGGAGACCTGACAGCCCTGGCAAGTGCCACCGTGTGGGAACTGCACCTGGCTGGGCAAGTAACTGTGGGTGTTTCTTGGAAGAGCTGACCTGGCATGAAGTCAAGGGGCCAGGGGGGTCCAAGCCAGGGAAGACGGCTCCCCCTCCATGAACAGGACAGAGCTGGCGCGGGGCCAGGCAAAGCCAGGCTGTCACACGGCCTCTCGAGAGGAGTCTGCCTTCGACCCAGCCTGCAAAGCTTTGATGGTGGGTGATGTGCTCATAGTCAGAAAACACAGCGTGGAGGTTGTTACATCAAATGACTCTGAGGCCACACCTTGAATTTCATACCTCGAATTTCTATTGCGTCAGTCTTCTCAGAAGCCTGGAACAGGCACCCAAATTGTGAAATGACTTGGCCTCGACCTCCCAGTCATACTGAGCCCAGGATCAGAGCGTGAACATGTGATAGCCTCGTCAACAGCCGACACGTCGGTCACCCTGAGATCTGAGGCCAGGGCATTCAGGAGGTTGTGACCTTGCCACCACCTCACTCCTTGCCCGGGGAGAAAGCTGGTTACCAGGCTTCAGTCTGACTGTGGATGGACGGGGGTGTATCAGTGGCTCCTATTCATCGGAATATTGGAAGCGATCCGACACAGGAGCGGATGGTACAGAGGGTAAATCAAAAAAGAGGCTGCCTGCTGTGGCCTGGGAGTCGGGCAGACCCTGACGGACCACCACCCAAGCTGTGTCTGACTTGGCACAGAGAGTCACGCGTCTGAACCTCAGGCTTCCCCTCTGGGGATGGGGCAGCAACAGCAAGGAGGAGGGTCAGCTGCGACTGCACCTGTCCAACGTGTTTGTCCCCGTGCCTGGCTCAGCACAAGTGACAGGTCTCTCCCCACTAGAGGGGCTTGGCGGGAGGCCAGCACGCTGTGCTGGGGTCTTCCACGCGGTTGGCCTTGACTGTTCTGGCGAGAGGAGATACTCCTTGGTCCTCCTGTCGCAGGGCTGCAGCCACATCTCCCAGGAGATGCTTATCACACACGCCCTCCCGCCGACTGTCCATGTAAATGGCTGCTTCCCACTAGGACCAGAAGCCCTTTACGGGTGGGCATGGTGTCTTGCTATGTCTTTACTCCTGGTGCCTCCAAGGGACTGTCCGGTATGATGGCCCCTAGCCAAAGGTGGCTATTTAAGTTGTCTCAGTAAAATTACATTAAAAATTCAGTCCCTCTGGTGCACTCATCCCACGTCAAGGGCTCAGAGGCTGCACGCGGCTGTAAAGACCCAGAACACGCCCTCTCTGCAGAAAGACCTATCGGGCAATGCTGATGCCGGAAGGCCAAGGGCAGAGTGGGCAGGCTGGGCCATGTCAGAAGCTGGAGGCGGCGGGCCTCACATGCACCCCGGGAGACCTTCCCAACCTCGCCTTCCTTCTCAACTCTCCTTATTCTCTTCCAATGCACCTTCAGATTCCATGTGAAATCTGAAAACACACATGCTGCGTAAAAAATGGGGGTGTGAGACTAAATGTCCCACACTGACTCCAAATCTCTTTCGTCTGTGAAGATCGCACCTCGTAGCAAGCACCGTACACACACCTGATGCCACACTGGTAAGAGGACCAGATTTCCTAAGTACTACTTCCTGGGCACTGTTTGTGTATCATCATATTTAGTTCTCATGATAAGCGCCGGGACTCCCATTTTACAGATGCTAAAACTGAGGAACAGGAAGTGTGAGTGGCAATGGGTTACAGGTGAGTAGGTATCACAGCCACGACTCAACCCGGGGAGGGCCTGGGCCTGGAGGCCAAGGTCCCCACTACTGGGCTCATGGTCCGGGGAGAGCCAAGCCAACGGTCCTCACTGCGGCTGCTCGCCCACAACCCTCTCCCACGGGACAGAAGGCCTGGACGCGTGCTGTCGGAGCCGGGCCACGGCTCTGAAGCCACCAATCCAAGCCCTGCAGCCTGGAAACTGGATCCAAGTTTTCTGAATCATCCATGAGCTTCTCGAGTCCCAAGACCACGTGGAGGACACAGCTGTGTCCTGCAGAGAAGAGGACGCGAGGATGTCACCTCCTGGTCCAACGATGAGGGCAGAGCTGGCTCCCGACTCCTGACAACGGTGGTGACATTATTTACCAAAGCCCGACCCAGCCAGGACCAACCATTTCTACGCATGATGACGGTTCGGCAGAAAGGACTGAACCAAACCTGAATGCCTTTCCCCACGGCCTCTGCTCGACTGGCTGAGGGAAACCGAAGGCGGCGAAGAGGAGCAACCACACGACGGCAGCGCGGACGACACTCGCGATCGTGACACTAGAACCCTCACTCGATGGGCACCTGCCCCCTGGGTGAAGTGCTCGTGGTACCCTCTTGCTACAGCCCCTGTCTGAGCCACAAGGAGGATCACTCACCCTCACGGGAGCAGCGTGGGGTGGGGGCAACAAGCCCTGCCCTCCGAGGTGGCAGTAGGCACAGGCGGCCTCAGAACCTGAGAGTGTCCTTGACCTTCCCCGCGGGGGCCGCAGGGACTTGTGCGATCCAACGAGAGATACGGAAGGAGTCTGGGTGCCTCAATTCTTGGAGCAGACAAGCCACAAAAGAACATCACTTTGGGGCAAAAGGCAGGCCCGGGTTTACTCATCAAAAGGCTGCCAAAGGACTCGGTGGGGAGGGGGTGCTGGGATTCTCAAAGGCTCTGCTGTGCACAGTCAAAACACTCCTGAGCTGCAAACCCACGAGAGAGTTCTGTTTCGCGGTGTGGCTGGAGAGGGCGGAATATGGGTCCCAGCCCTCGCAGCTCGCTCAGCAGGCAGGAGGGCGGCCGGGAGCCTGGGAGGCCCGACAAGCGGGGGTATTCTTGGAACCAGGCACTTCCCAAACAGGACCGTGCTGGATGGCGGGAGGTGGCACCCAGGCCACTCCTCTCCTCCGAAGCCTGAAGCCACTGTCACAGGTGAGATCGCCCGGCTCAGCCATCCTTCCAGTCCCAGCTGGAGCTCCTCGCCCAGCGGCACCCGGACAGCCTCGCCATGAGGACAACGTGCTGTCCCCCAGATATGTCACAGGCGCCCGGGTTCCCTCAGCTGGTTGGTGCTCATGCCTTGGCCTGGAAAGCCCTTTCCCGCCCTTCTCTGATGGGAAGAAAGATCCATGTATCTCCATGGAGTATACAGGACGCGGCCGCCTCTGTGCAGTCTTCCCAGACTCCGCATGGGTGCTCAAGGCTCTGCTAGCTGACCCGCCTCAACAGAGGACTCCAGCATCCTACTTGGTTGTACAGGAGGCTGTCCTGCTGTCAAGGCCACAGGCTCTTACAGGCAAGGGTGACATTCACCAGACACTGGCACTCGCTGCATGGGGGACGGATTTGTTCAAGGTCCATGTGATGAGAAGTTCAGGGTCTTGGAGGTTCCCACACAGCCTACAGCAACGCACCTTCCAGGAACTGCCTCCCCTCTTCCCCCCGGGGACGTGCAGGTGTGTGCACACACACATGTACACAACACACAGCACACACACAAACGTACCCACAACCATCTCTCAAGAGACTGGCCTAAGAAGTCCTAGGAGGCACAGCCACATGGACTCCGAGGCCCAGCTCAGAATTCACTGTGGATTACACTTCCCAAGCCTGTCTGTTCAGAAGTCCTAGGATGGCTTCTTTCAAGGGACAGGCGAAAATTCGGGGGGACGTGTGCGCAGACCCCAACCCACCCCTGTGCCGCTTTCCACATTTTGAAAGGCGCTCATTCCAACCACAGGCTTTCAGGATCACATGTTCCCATTCTGTTAAGGGCCTGAGTGAAATGTGTGCAATTCAAATTCTGGCTCTTCCGCCAGAGCGTGCGAAGTGTGCCAACAAAGGGTGAACACAATCCTTCGTTTGCAGCCAAGCTCCCAGTTCCTAATTCACATGCAAACGACGGGCTGGTCCCAATTAGCTCGAACTTGTTTTTGCTTTTCTTTGTCGCCTGCTGCCCACCTTCCTGCGACTCCTCGTTTGGGGTTATTTGTTCAGACTTCAGCTCCAGACACACCACCGTGATTTCCTCTGTAATAAACACTATCCAGTGAGTGGCAGGAAACAATGAGAGGCACCTGCACTCTATTAGAACGCCGCGATCCACCCACGAGCGCCGCGCGATGAATAAGTGAGAACTACCACCCGGCTAAAAATAGGAACAGCATTTTCCCATAAACATAGCATCACACAACTTCAGTTCCACCAAGGACAAAGCACGCCCGCTGTCCCAGGGTTTGAAATGGCAGAGGGATGCCACTTAGGGAGCCGAACGGTGGCCGCCTCTCTGTGGCCACTGACTTGGTTGTCCTGGGCGGGGTCGGGGGACAGTTCATCCCATGCCAGGAAACAGTGGCACATCCCTGGCGTCTTCGGGAAGAGCAGCGCTCATTGGGGACAGACCAGGAGGCAGGGGCAGTGGCTGGAGAGGGCTGACATGCAGAGTCCCAAATTACATTCAGGCTTCGCCCTGTGTAATGAGTATCCATCCAGGGCCTGATCCGTGCACAGCCAGTGCTTGGGGCTCGAAACGGACACGGGTGAACACGGTGGTCAAAGACCCTGACCTCTGGGCGTTCAACATCTAGCCGCTCCCCGCTTGATCGAGTTACCCGGTTTCACTGAGCCTTGCTTGGCTTCCCACCTGGAAAAGGGGCTCCAAACAGGTCCAAGCTCCAGCCGTGAGAACCTGCAAAGAGCTGGGAGCAGTCGTGGTGGTAATAAACGGCCACCCGGCCACCAGCTTTTTTGATTTTCGTCACATCACCTCCAAATTATATACAGAGGAAGCCGGTCATGTTACAGAGGCGGGCTCATCAGACGTCACACCGACGAGTGACCAAGATGAGCATCGCCAACGAGGAGACACACACACACTATTCACCCCGTGGCCAGACCCACTGAGAAGGAAATAACATAATTTCCCTTTTCGGGGGGGGGGCATGTTTCTTCTTTTTCTTTTAACGGCCACAACCTTGGGCATACGTTAAGTTCCCAGGCTAAAGGTCGCATCGGAGCTGTAGCTGCTGGTCTACACCACAAGCACAGCAATGCGGGAGCCGAGCCACATCTTTGACCTACACCACAGCTCTCAGCTTAACCCACTGAGCGAGGCCAGGGATCGAAGCCACATCCTCATGGATACTAGTCAGGTTCTTAACCCAATGAGCCACAAAGGGAACTCGTGGAGGATTTGTAGTTGTGGCAATGTTTACAATAAAACTGGGCATTTTAACCGTTTCAAAGTGCGCATGAAATTCATTTACAGTGTCAGCGCATGATGCCCACTCTTCTCCAAGTTCTCACCCCAAGAGATGGGGTGTCCTCAGTCACTCAAGGCCAAACCTCCTACAGTCCTTTGTCTCTAATTCACTCCAAATCCAGTAAAAAAGCTACTCAAACCACAGACAGCCTCTGACCCCTTCACACCACTGCCATGGCTACCTGTCTCCCAAGCCATCATCACCTGGTTCTGGGGTCTCCCCTTCAGCCCTCGCCACCCCCACCCCTCACTGTCCACTCTCAGCACAGCAGCCAGTGGTCCTTCTGAGACGTAGCGAGTTCATGGCATGTTTGTGCTCGGCGCTGCGCAAAGAGAGTCCCATCTCTCTGAGCATGTGTCCTGGGGACAAACGCTAATGCTCAGGGCCCCCCTCCCCTACTCCACCGGGTAATAGCTGCCACCCTTGCTGCTATTCAAACACATCTCACCAGCCCAGACCTCAGGGCCTTTGCACCTGCTGTTGCCACCAAGTGGAAGGCTCTGCCATCAACCTGTCACCTCCTCAGGTCTCTGTGCAAACATCACCTTCCTTGAACCTTGGCTATAAAAGGGCACACCTAACCTTCCTCCACCTTTCCACTTGGCTCATGTGCCCGCTGCACTTACTCTCATCTCTATCAGCCTTGGATGGGCGACCTTTCAGCACCAAACTCGCCCAGCACTGCTCTGCTCCTGATGGAGGATGGGTTCCCCCCACAGGTCGCCACATTAGGCATCTCCAGTAGAGGGCGCTGGAGGGACACTGGCGGTGTCCTCTCTCTTCTCTGGGACATGCCTCCAGTGGGCAGCTTCTCTTGCCTCTCCACCCCCCATGCCAAGGCAGGTTCCCAGCACCCCACCCCCACTGGCCCATTTCTAGGGACACCCATGGAGGCGATCTGGCACAGGCAGCCTTCCTTGGCACCACCAAAGTCCCACCTGCATGCTCCTCACTGAAAACGTCAGTGCCATCCAGGGCACCCTGGCCGGCCAACCCCGGACCTGGGGAAGGGGTCCTCCTCCTGCTCTGTTCCTTCTCGGGGCATGGCTGCTCCCAAATCTGTATCCCTCAGTTCCCCAGTGTGCCTAGAACCTCCTTCTATTCAACTTGCCTTGTCAAAGTCCCCGTGCAGTCTCTGTCTCTAGATTGAATGAATCTTCAATGGTGCCAAATCAGCACGAGCACAAGCCCGAGTCTCCAAGGCTTTGGGGGGCTGTTTCTATAACTTTGTGGAAGACTTTCTGTTTCCTCCTTTGTTCACTACTGTGGGTCTGACCTGTTGCTAAATCTTGGCGGGGAGATCGGGGGTAAGGAAGGAGGGAGGAGAGGAGGGAGGGCCGGCGGGAGGGCGACCCTGAGCTCCCTGGCATCACAGGCTGGAGCATCGGGGACGTGGTAAGCTCTCGCCAGAGTCACCCGTTTATCTCCTCGAAGCCCCTCTGTGATTCTGTGGCCCCCTCCCATCCTTGCACCAACCATCGGCAGTATTTAAAAATCTCACTACTAGGAGTTCCCGTTGTGGCTCACCGGAAATGAATCCGACTACTATCCATGAGGATGCAGGTTTGATCTCTAGCCCCGCTTAGTGGGTCCAGGATCTGGCACTGCTGTGAGCTTTGGTGTAGGTCGCAGACTCAGCTTGGATCCCGTGTTGCTGTGGCTGCGGTGTACGCCGGCACCTACACAACTGGTGTAGCTCCAATTCGACCCCTAGCCTGGGAACCTCCATATGCCACAGATGTGGGCCCCCTACCCCCCCCCAGCCAAAAAAAGTCTCATTACTAAACACCAGAGCCTAGAGCCGGGGCCTGCCCTGTGACCCTTAAAGAAAAAAATATTAACAACGACTTAGGGAGAGGCAAAAGGAGGAAAGCAAGCACCTTTGGACCAAATCTGGAACGTGGGCTTCTCTTCATAGAAACCATGCCCCACTCCTGTACCGTCTGGGCTGCCACAGGTCCCGCACACGGTGGTGGTGGCGGCGGCAGCGGCGGGTCGTGGTGGCCTTTCTCTCTGATTGGAGAGCCTATCTGGGTGGGCACCTAATTTCTGGTGTGAAGATTCACTTTCCCATCCAACAAGACGACCCACCAGGAGGCTGTGAAATGAGCATTTCATGAAAGCATGAAATGTGCCTGATAATTAAGATGCTCAGCAATTAGAGTAATGAACTATACTCCAGTCGACTGAGTTAACTCTGCAACCTCAGAAAATTATAAAGAAAAACTATTTGGAGATTAGAAAGCACTAAAGGACTTGGTTTTTTCTCTTTTTGATTCATCTATCATTTTTCCATTTGCTTACAATTTCATTCTCCTTCAGCCGTTTCTCTACCAGGGCCCAGTGGCTTCAGAATTATACTGACCATATGTGTCTGCTTACAAAAAACCCAGATGCAAAAAGCTACAAAATCCTTACGATTACCTAGCAAAACACGTAACGAGACTACACCACAGCTAATGAGAGGACACAAGTGTACTTAAGAGCAACCCCCGATGTAAATGACAAGTGTCTACTTCAATTACTGTTTTCTTCTTACCTCAAACTCTAACCAGACTACAAGAAATTAGCACAGAAGAAACTCATGGCGCTAGAACATAAAATAAAATGAAGCAAAACGGATGCCACTTTCTCCAAAGGAGGTACACACATGGCCAAAAAGCCCATGGAAAGATGCTCAACACCATGAGTCACTAAAGAAATGCAAATCAGGAGCTCCCGTCGTGGCACAGTGGAAACAAATCTGACTAGGGACCATGAGGTTGCGGGTTCAATCCCTGGCCTTGCTCAGTGGGTTAAGGATCTGGTGTTGCCACGAGCTGTGGTGTAGGTCTCAGACGCGGCTCGGATCTGGCGTTGCTGTGGCTCTGGCGTAGGCCGGCAGCTACGGCTCTGATTCGACCCCTAGTCTGGGAACCTCCATGTGCCGTGGGAGTGGCCCTAGAAAAGGCAAAAAGACCAAAAAAAGAAATGCAAATGAGAATCATGATGAGACATCACTTCACCTCACATCCATTAATAGGATCTTATCAACAACAGCAGCAGCAGCAGCAGCAGCAGCAGCAAATGTTAGGGAGGAGGTGGACAATGTGCTGCTGCTGGGAATGTAAAATGATGCAGCCGCTGTGGAATCCAGTGTGGCAGTTTCTCAAAGGGTTAGAGCTACAAGCACCACATGACCCAGCACCTGACGCCCAGATACATAAAAAGAAGAACGGAAGTCAGAGATTCCAAGAGGTATTCATTCACTAGTGTCAAGAGCAGCATTACTCAGTTAATAGCCAAAGGGGGAAGTGAGCCAAGCATCCACCAACGGTGAACGGATTAAAAAATGTGGCATATGTACACAGTGGAATGCTATTCAGCCCTGAAAAGGAAAGCGATTTTGATATATGCTACCATATGGGTAGAACCTGAAAACCTGTTTAGTGACATAAAACACAGGAGGACAGATATGCCTGATTCCACTGACATGAGATACAGGAGTCTAATTCACGAAGCAGAAAGTAGAACAGAGGTACCCAGGGCTGCAAGGAGTGGAGGGGGGAAGCGCTTATTGTTTAATGGGTATAGAATGTATATTGAGGATGAGAAAAACAGCTTTAGGTATAGTTAGTGGTTACACAAAATTGCAAATGCAGTTGGTATCACTGATTTATATACTTAAAATGGTTAAAATGATCAATATTACACTACATACATTTTAGCACTATTAAAAACAAAATGGGTATCCCACACACACAAGCACTAAAATCCATGCACTGTGTCATAAGCAATCTTGCCAGACTCTTATTCTGGGCCCTTTAACTCCTACTTTACAATCAAGGCTAACAAACTCAGATTAACTGGATTCCCTGACTCAGAGTCTGGAGACAGCTCCCTCATGAGGCCTCTGCACATTTTAATCAGGACAGCAAATACCTGAAAGGGATGAATAAGAGCAGCATGACTCAAGGTTCCCTGATGGAACGCTTTATGGAAGAGCTTTCGAGCCTTTTTACACCAGCTTGGAAAGAGCAGAGAGCAAGGCACACGGTCTGTCGCATCTCCTGCGCATGGCACGTGGAGCTAGACCCAGACAGCACCCGTGCCATAAACTGTCAGGAGGCCACATGTGTGTTCACGTGACCTCTGGCCGCAGGTCTTACCCGCAACGGATGGGCTTGGGGTGAGGGGTCCCGAAGAGGTGAAAGGTCTGAACATCACCAGCAAAAAAATCCCCACTGGTGCCTGGCAAAGATAACTAGTGGGACCGGCAGGAGAGGCTGCGGTGGCTGGTCCAGGTGAGGCCCGGGCCCCACACGGCATCCCTCTGGCAGCAGGTGTGGGCACAGCAGGAGCATCCAGGGGGCTGACAGGGCCTGGGTGTGGTCCAGGGCAGCACCACTCACGGTGTGGTCCTCAGGACTGGCTGCTCAGCCTCACCCAGAAGTCTGTTAGAAATGCAGATTCGGAGTTCCTGTCATGGCGCAGTGGTTAACGAATCCGACTAGGAACCATGAGGTTGCGGGTTCGGTCCCTGCCCTTGCTCAGTGGGTTAACGATCCGGCGTTGCCGTGAGCTGCGGTGTAGGTTGCAGACGCAGCTCGGATCCCGCGTTGCTGTGGCTCTGGCGTAGGCCGGTGGCTACAGCTCCAATTCCACCCCTAGCCTGGGAGCCTCCATATGCCTCGGGAGCAGCCCAAGAAATAGCAACAACAACAACAAAAGACAAAAAAAAAAAAAGAAGAAAAGAAAAAAAAGAAATGCAAATTCATGGGCCTCTTCTAAGTCAGAACCTCCCGGGGCCACGGCCCAGGAATCAATGTTTTAATAACTCCCCAGGTGTTACTTGTGCCTGGCAAGGTGTTCCTAGGGTTGCACTCTTACAGAAACCTGAGCTCGCAGTGCAAGAGTTTCCTGAATGCCTCTGAGAGGCTCTCTCCATCCAGTCCTCCCAGCCTAGTCTAGGCATCTAGGCTCCCACACCTTTGACCGCAGAGGGTTCCCTTCCCAGCCCACCCACTTGGAGCTCCTGGGGACACCTGTGCCCTAAGCTTTTCCAGGGAGACGTGCATCTCCCCGAACGGAGTCCCCCGGGATGCGGTCGTGGCTCCGCCATTCCTTCCCTCCACCTTCACAGCCTCAGGACCCTGGCAGTCCTTGGTGCTTATCACCCACGAGCAGCCAAGGCAGGTAATTTCTACCTCCATGAAATCTCTCCCCATTCCCTCCAGCTCCAGCATCCCCAGTCTGGGATGGCTTCTCCTACAGAGCTGCCCAACTGTGACTCTGGTTTCTCTCTGTGTCAGTCCCTCCTTGGTCTAACTGTCACTCTCCTCTGTCGTGAGCCAGCTCTTACCTAGAACCTCCAGTGTTGCTAGCTCTTCATAAGCAGATGTCTATACCCGAGAGGCACAACTGAAATATTGGCACTTGTGAAAGCGATTATTTTTTAAGAACTCTGCTGTCCCCACAGCCATCCCAGGACACAGCAATGGCAAGAGATCGGACCTCTGTGCAAAGGTTCGCCAAGTTCCCGCCATCATGCTGGCATCACCTCCCTGAATCCTCACGGGATTGGGAAGAGGTGCTAGTCTTGCACCCATCTTGCAGATGGGGAAACTGAAGCTCAAACGACCTCAAACAGTTGGTCCAAGGTTATCACAGGTCATGTGGGGGAGCCAGGAATCAAAAGAGGCAGCATGGCTTTTGAACCCACGCAGTTATTCACCAGTTTACAGGGCAGCGTGATGCAGGAAAGGGACGAGCGACGCAGGGAATGTCGGCACGAGAGGCGCAAAGAAGGGGACGCGATTTCTGGAGAAGTGGGTGACTGGTCTGAGTGGAAGGAGCTCTGACCCTCCCAAGCGACTCCTGGAAGAGGCATCTCCCCAGAACAATAAGCCCCCCCCCCACCCTGAAATTCCTGCCACGTGGGGCTGGAGTAGCGGGCATCTAGGGTGAAGCTCTTGGAGGAGTGGGGGCTCACCAGGTTCAAATACGCCCACTGAAAGGCCGAGCTGGCTGGGGTGGGAGGCGCCCCCACCCCCCACGGAAACCACCCGCTCTGGCAGGAACGTGGAGCTATTTGATGACCCCCGGCCACATTGTGAAACAGGCATGGGCCGGAAGACTGAAAGCTACACGGCCCCCCCTAAACTGCTGGGAGCGGGAGAAACACGGTGACTTCTCAGCAGAGCTGACGAACAGATTTGCATCCCAGAGCAGCAGCTGATCCTACTCAGATGGCCACTTCTGGATCCCCCGGAGCACAGAGTTCACGTGTCCTATGCAGCTGGTGCCACTCCAAGCACGATCTGGGCAGAAGCCCAGACACATCCCGGCCCACAACGGACAGAAAGCGGAGGGAAAGGCAAGGGACGGGAGTCTCGGGCACTGGGGACTGCACAATCCTGTACAAACCCACCCTGCTGCACAACCACGAGCGAGGAGAGAGACAGCGCCACTGTGCCAACAAACAGGATTTCAATATATCTTACCTGAAAGTTAGGGAAGTGAGTCAAAATCAGAGGGGTTCAGAGAACAGCCCAAAGAACCGAGACAAAATGCGTGAGTACCAAGTAACAACTTTGTTGAATAAATACTGTATTAAGGTGCCTACTATGTGCAGGGCACTGGGCTAGGTGCTGGGCATACAGTGGTGACCAGGATAGGCTTGGCTTCAAAGGCAACAACTGAGCATTGAAAAACACCTGTCAGAGAAACAGGGATTTAGACATTTGGAACATAGCCTTACCGTATTCTATGTGAAAAAGGGGAGTTGATGTCTGTGTCCAACTCAATGGCGGATGCCTCTTTGGATTATGAACTGCTTGTGCTCAGAAGCTGTCCCCAGGCCACTGCCTGGTGCCTAGCAGATATTGAGTGAGTCTTGGCTAAGCTGAAAACACGTGAATAAATCCTACCATAAACATGTGGGAGTCAAAGAAGAAATCGCACAGGTAATATTTAAATGAGAAATAATACAATATACCAAAATGGATAGGATGCAGCTAAAGAGGTACTTAGAGGGAAATGTGTAGCTCTGAAGTAACCATACGGATGAGGTTAAATGACCAATGATTTTCTGGTCCTTGACTGTGAGGCCTCCAGATGTGGGAATTGTTTTTGCAAAGTGACCTCAGAGCCTAGAATGGTGCTCAACACAAAGTCAGGGCTTGGGGCAAAAATCCTTTATGAGAAATGTTCCCTCGTGCTTCCCGGATGTCACACTCAGTTGTGCTTCTGCATTTGGAGAACTATTGTTCACCTGGTCCACGCACATTCCCCCCGACACACACTGGAGAAAACCCTTCCAGGCCTTTTGTTTTTGCTGTTGTTTGTTGCCTACTCAGCTTTCGATAATAGCGGACATTTATTAAGCTGAGTGTCAGTCATTGTGTTGGATCCCTCACAGTATCATTTCATTTGATCTGTACAACAAGCGGGTACTACTATGATTCCTCTAAAACCATAACAGTACTTGCTTTTTGTGCAGATATAGAAACCGATACAGAAACTAACGCCCAGAGAGGTTAAGTAACTTGTCCCACATCACACAGCTGGGAAGTGGTGGAACCAGGACTTGAAACCAGACAACGCGAATCCAGAGCTGCTCTTCTCAACCACAGTCAATGACTGCCTCCCACTCGGTTAGGAATAAGCACCAACAGATGGTTCTCCTGGTAAAGTGCCCTCCTCTGTGTTCTCCGAACAGCTGGTGACTACTGTTTTGATTACACAGCCACGCCCACAGGGTTGGTGGTCTGCTGCCCTATGTTCTGAGTTTCTCATGACAGAGGCTGGGTTACTGTCACTGCAGCCTCCCCAGAGGCTCCAGGCACAGGCGTTGCTCAAGTGCTGTCTTCTCAACACACATGGCAGTGGGGGTAGAAGTGAACGGCTCTTCTGAAACTGCCATGCACACCAACCCGGAGACTCTGCGAAAATGCAGACTCTGACTCAGCAGGACACTCCCCCAGGACACTGATGCTGGTGGTCCCCGGACCAGGCCTGGAATAGCAGGGGGGGGGGGGGGGGGATGAGGGGGTCGAGTCCAGGGACAGTGCTGCCCTTGGCTCCCAGCTGGAAAAGCCCCTGACTCTGTGATCCTGGGCAAATCAAGGCACTGCTTTTGGCCTCAGTGTGCTGACCTATAAAATGGGAACAACTGAACCGACGTGAGAGGGGGATTCAATCAGATAAATTGAGTTTAAGGCCCAATACAGATCTGACACGAGAGAGGAGTCCTATTTCTTCGATCAGAAATTCTCGACATTTATTTGTCAATTCGCCTTCCTTTTTTTTAAAAGAAGATTTTTATTTTTTCCATTATAGTTGATTTACAGTGTTTGGGCAATTTCCACTGTACAGCAAAGTAACCCAGTCAGACGTTTTATATATATATGAATACATACATATTCATCTTTCTTGTAGGGGTTTTCTGATCTTTTTTAGATTGTTGCCTCCTCTACCACTTACACACTCGCCTTTCTCTCTCTCTCTCTCACACGCACATGGACACATGCACCCAGATATAAAGTGGTGATGACCTCATTGCAAGTTAGTCCACCCTGGGCTGGCTTTATTGCACGAGTTTCCTCCTAACCTGCTGACAGTGATCTTCCTCCTCATACCAAGGAGTTAGGACCTAAACCCAACAAGGAATGGGGGATTTTCAAGATCACCTGCAGTGGCCCGCAAATGAGATTTCCAAAACCCACGGAGGTTTCCGAAACCCATGGGCGTTTCGTGTCAGACTAAACAGGCGTGACCCAGATGTCACAAGGAACCCAGGAGCATCAGCTGTTCCAAACAAAGCAATCTCATCTGGACCAGTGAGAGTCCTGAGGTCAAGAGCCGTGAGCCCAGCACAAATCGCACAGAAACTCCAGGGGAGCTGAATGAAGAGCAGGAGAAACAGACCAGCCCCAGATGGAATCAGTACACATTTCTCCCCAATGACAAGCGGCGTGAGTCCTTGCCTTGGGGTCAGGAGGGCATCAGACAAGTACACAAAACCACACAAAAAAAGTCTACATGCTGAAGAGTTCTCCTGAAAGTTCACTGCGTCTTTCAAACTCGTGGGGCAACGGGCCAAGAAAATCCAAACAGATTAATAAAGACAAGCAGGTCAAACTCCCAAAGACTGTTCTTTCTGACCCGATCTGCTAATGGCTTACTACAAACCAAGTCCGGAAAAGCTGGGTCTGTCCACCTCTTGGGCGGCGATGTTATAAACACAGGCTGAAAACCTTTTTTCGAACAGCAAAGAAAGTGTAACCACCGTGATCGGAACAGAACAAGAAATAACCCCGCGCTGTCACGAGCCCATCATGCGTTCCCTGCACACAGGGTACCACAGCTCAGCGTCTCACGTCCAACACAGGCCAAGTGCATCCCCTGGACCTGGGAGTCTGCAACGAGCTGTCGGACCCTGAGTCCAGGATCCTGGCTGGTGGCCAAAGACAAGGACACCTCCCTGTCCTTGGCGCGGAGATGCAGACACCAGGCCCCCAGAGTGCTGTCGGCAGCTCTTTCTGACCTGAGGCTGGGAGGAGGGTGCTGGCTGATACGCTGAGAGGCGTCCCTGCCAAAGGCGGCCAGGTCCCAGTCCCTAGAAACTATGAAGGTGATACGCGCATGGCCAGACGGACTTTGCATACGGGGGTCAAGGTAACGATCCTGAGCTACGGAGATTATCCTGAATCATGCAGGGGTGTCCGGGTAATCACGGGGGGAGGCTACATGAGGGCGGTAGGAGGGCAGAGTTAGAGAGGGGATGTGAAGGCAGAGGCAGAGATGGCAGGGGTGCGGCCATGAGTCAAGAATCTTCAGAATCTGGAAGATGGAAGGAACGGTTTCCCCCTAAAGCCTCCAGATGGAACCACTTCTGCCCCCACTTGATTTCAGCTCCATCAGATACGTTTCAGACTTGGGAACTCAGGGCTGTTGTCTTAATAAACCACTCGTGTCGGTGCCCACGTGTTCCGGCACCAAAAGGAAACGAAGGAGCTTCCAGTCCAGCTCTGTCCCTTTGAGGGGATGGCTTCCCCGAGACTCTCCATTTCCTTGTCCACAGGACGGGGACCGGGTGGAGGGTCACTACAGACTCTTTGAGGCCCTCGGGTGGTACCTCACATACCAGCCCCCCCCGCCCCCCAACCGCTCCCGGGTGGCACAGTGTGTGAGAGGCTCAGGAATCCAACGCTCGCTGGTTTAGCTTCTCCTGAGGGGCTCCACTCTTGACGGGAGTGAAGAAGGAAGAAGCAGAGAGCGATACAAAGGGGAAAAGGGAGCCTGTCCATCAGGAAGAGAGCAGAACAGGATCTGCATCCCCTGCCTGCCTCTTTAGGGACCGTCAAGGTACCCTGAGGAATTCATTTTTCAAGGAGCCTGGCACCGAGAAATTTCCTACCATGCCCTCCTTCAAAATACCTTGGCATTTACATGAAAAGGCTTCCCAGATGATTAACGTGTTCTAACGCTTGTTCACATTATTTTCCCTTCATCAGCACTAAGCATCATGGATGTTCTCATTCAAGAAGGTACTCAGATCAGCCAGGAATGGCAACAGCAGACAACTTGTACTGTCTTAACAGCGGAATGTTTTTTGAAAGGGAAGGAGATTCTTTCCCCGAAACCTGAACACATAATCTTCAAATAGTCAGTGCTACACTTGCGGCCACTCAGATGAATCCTGCTCGCAGTGAAGGCCACTGTCTTCCAACGTCACCACACTTGACCCTCAAAATAACCTGATCAACATACAGTGTCATGTCCATTTGCCACTGGGCTCAACTAACTCAGAATCACGCCGTGAGGACGAGAGACAGGATGTGAACCCAAGACAGAGCTCTTAATCCCGAAGCTACGGAACAGGGGAAGGGAAGCTAAGAAGACTGTACCCAGAGTTGACAGTCCCACGCAGAGCTGTGCCTGGAATGCTGCCCAGACGTCTAAAGATACTGGAATCACCAATGGATCATACCTGGGGGAGGCTGGCTTCAGATCCAAGGCTGGGATCCAGCCTACCAAACCATGGATGAGCAGAGACGGCTCCCAGACCCCACAGGGACCCATTTTGATGAGACAGTCCTGCCTTTTTTCTTGATCAATCCCTTCCAATTGAAAGGCATCTTGGTTTGGTTTTGAGTTGCTTTTCAGCATCTCTCTGCAAGTTGCTAGTCTCATGTTCAAGAAGAGAAGACAGGCCTTGGGCCTAGAATCGTCTCTGGCGATAAGAGCTACGTGGAATGAATGCGATACTCCTCTTAGTCTTATGATAAGACTAAGAGCGAATACCAGCGATATTCATGGCATATACGCTTAGTCTTATCTTTCTATTGGCAAAATCATATTGATTTTCCCTTTACGACGGTGTGGAAAATTTCCTTTCAAAACAAAGTTAATGAAACTAGGAATTGGTTTAAAAATAAACTTTAGCATTAATGTATATTAAATGTTAGTTAAATACTAATCAGGGAGCCCCGGGAAGGAGGGAGAAGACGGGCAGAGGTTAGAGGGCAGCCGCCAGGCCCTTCAGCAGAGGGTCGGCCACAGCACGGGCTCTAACGCACGCGAGGTCGTTTGCGTTCTCCTGTCGTGGGTGAGGCGCAGAGAGCGGCTTGGAGAGGCCGCAGAGAAGGCGTCCAGGGCGGCTGCAGGGACCAAGCCATGTCCACATCGTCCCCTACCGGGTGTGTCTGCGCCCCAGGCTGCTGGCACCTCAGAGTCGCCCCTGAGACCTCACAGGAACAGCAGTCCAGGGTCACCGAGGCGGCCAGTGTATTCTGCTTGAGAAGTCAGGGGAGCAGGCGATACATTTCAGAGTCACACACACTGAAATCAATTTAAACATATGCACAATATGGTGCTCGAAAAGGAGGAACCCACCAATTCGTGAAAGGGTTAAACCTCAGCCATCCGGAGAATCCAGCCGTCTCAACCTGCTCTCCAGCCAGGGTTCTGGACGGTCGTTGCCATATGGACACATCACATCCCAGGCTGATGAGGGAAGAGGTCCAGGAGCAGTGGACGGTGTCGGGTGGGGTCATGTACCCCAAGGCAAACCTCACTCTAGCTGGGGGGGGGGGAACCTAAAATTTAACTCACTTTGCATTCATTTGGAACTAAGTAGCACTGAATAAACAGTCCACGTCTGGACTCTGAACGGCCAGCTAAAGACTGCTTTTCCAACTGTATTAGTTACCTATTGCTGCATAACTATCCCCAAACTAAGTGGACTGAGATGATTTTAAGCATTTGTTATCTCACACCGTTTGTGTGGGTCAGAAACTGGGAAGCGGTTTAGCTTGGTGGTTCGGGCTCAGGGTCTGTCGTTCTAATCAAGATGATAGCGGGGTCAGCAGTCCCGTGAGGGCCCGGTGAGGACAGGGGATCAGCTCCCAAGGTGGCTCAGCACGTGGCCTCAGGTCCTCCCCAGAGGACGGCCTGAGCATCCTCCAAGCTCGGCAGCTGGCTTCTCAGAGGGAATGATCCCAGAGACAGAAGGGTGGAAGCTTCAATCTCCTCCCAGGCCTGGCCCCAGGAGTCACACACTCTGATGTGCACGAGATGCTCCTGGGTCCAGGTCGGCGCTCATCACTGTGGGTGAAGACCAGTAAGAACTGACCATCACTGGGGCTGCCCTGCTAAGCTTACATTCAAGTCCGGGCCCCACTACCTTAAATCCAGGTACGGTAGTAGCTGCTGAATTGGAATTTAATGAAAAAGTGAATAGGAGGTCCCCTTGTGGCTCAGCGGGTTAAGAACCTGACTAGGATCCGTGAGGACGCAGGTTTGATCCCTGGCCTCACTCAGTGGGTTGAGGATCTGGCGTTTCCGTGAGCTGTGGTGTGGTTTGCAGATGCAGCTCGGATGGGGCATGGCTGTGGCGTAGGCCAGCAGCTGCAGCTCCGATTTGACCCCTAGCCTGGGAACTTCTATATGCCGCCGGGATGGTTATTAAAACAAAAACAAAAACAAAACAAAACAGGGTGAAACTGAAGGGTTTTTACAAAGTTGAAAATTGTACCCCATCACTTCAGCGTCAATAAGTAACAAAACTCATGGGAATATTAAAGCTCTTTTTAGAAGGCTAAAAATAATCCCTTCCCCCAACTTTTCTGCCAGGCTTGACAGTCTGTTTTGGCTAAAGTCCATCTCGTAACGGTCTAAGGTAAACTACTGCCTAACTAATCTTTTTTTAGAATTCCAGGCTGAGTAAACTTCAGAGGCTCCTGATTAATGTCCAAGAGTCCCACGGAGGCCTGTCCTTTCTCAACTGCCTCCAGCCTCTGCCTCCCAAAGCCGACCATCGCATTGATTTTTCTTTGTTCCAAATCCCCATGAAATAAACCGAGCCTTAAAAGTGAACAGAGTTGTCCACAAACGTGACACCTGCTTTGCCACTTGAAGCAACGAGGCCAACGGAAGGAGAGAAAAAGCGCACATGCTCAGCATCTTCATTCGCCAAAGTTCATCCCGTTTCCCGTGATCCTCCGCCCCTGCTCCGAGGGTCCTCGGCCTCCACTTCCCACTGTCCTTCCCTTCCTCTTTGGGGTAAGTTCTGAGACTTTTCAGACACAGGAGTTCATGCGTGAAGCCGCCTCTTTTCAGGGGGAACCTATCATACAATTTAAAAGCTACCCTTTCTGGAGCTCTCATCGTGGCTCCGCAGAAACCAATCTGTGGAGCATCCATGAGGATGCAGGTTCCACCCCTGCCTCCACGCATTGGGTTAAGGATCTGGCGTGGCCGTGAGCTATGGTGTCAGGTGCAGACGTGGCTCGGATCTGGCGTGGCTGTGGCTGTGGCTGTGGCACAGGCCAGTGGCTATAGCTCTGATTTGACCCCTAGCCTGGGAACCTCCATAGGCCGTGAGTGCAGCCCTAAAAATAAATAAATAAATAAATAAATAAAAGCTACCTTTTCAGATGGACCCATGACATGCTGCGGAACTGTGACTCTTGTCATATGTTTTTCTCATCACTTAGTCTTACAAACGAGCCCACGATGCTGTGATAACTGTTAACACGTGCAGGATATTACAGAGGAGGCAAGACGCGGGGCGGTACCTCCAGGTCTCGAAGCCACTCAGTGGCAGAGGTGGGACTGGGACCAGGGATGTCCTGGCGGTTACCCCCACACCCCTGATCAGAGACGACACTGAGCAAACTTAACAGACGGCACTGACCGATATGAACAGACACGGGTCCTGCAGGTGCCCTTCTCCCAACAAAGCAAGTGTTACCCCTGCAGGTGATGAAGCAGCCAGGAAGCCCAGAGGGGTGTGGGCACCCGAGGGCTCTGAGGAGGACCGTTCATCTCAAAGAGTGGAAGGACGTGATGGTCCAGCACCCGTGTGTCCACCAGTGCGACGCGCTGGCCGAACAGCAGCCTTGCTCTTTCTACATCGTCACCCCGCCTTCAAATGGTCACCATCACGAGTCCCCACCATCGAGGGCAGAAGAAGGTGGGTCAAAGGAACAGTGAAAAGGCCTGCTGGGTCCTGGGCTACCTACAGGATTCTTTACCGCCAATGTCTCAGACGCTCCTCAAACTCCTGGGATTAAAATCCTCCAAGGAGAGGCTTTAATTTTGGCTTGTGCATTCCTGGACGGTATAAACAGTGTGCTCTTTCCGGGCGGTCCCCGTCCCCAGGCACCCCACTCACAGACAAGGGACGCTGCGGGACACAGCAGTCATTACCGAGAGGCTGGGCGAGGACGGCTCCCCATCCTGATCCACAAGAAAGGGCTTCTAAGTCCGCTCGTGTGCACCGCCAAACCCAGAGGCCCTGGTCACGAGAGACGAGGTCACGTCTCTCTTATTTCCAAACATAACCCAAGCAGTGCGTTTACTTGGGTCAAGGCTGTGCTCACTCATCAAAACGCTCAGTTTCCATGCTTTGGGTTCTACTTGAAACAGTCACAAGTGAAACCGACCAGACACAGGGAAAACAAATACTAGATGCTACCATTTATATGTGAAATCTAAAAAAAATTTTTTTTTCAAATGGAACTCATCAGAAGAGAGAGTAGAACGGTGGTTGCCAGAGCCTAACAGTAGGGGAAATGGGGAGACGATGGCCAAAAAGTACCAACTTGCAGTTCGAAGATGAATACGTTCCAAAGATTTAATAGACAGCATGGCGACTGCAGTGAGTGACAGTGTATCACCCATTTGAAATTTGGAGAGTAGATCTTAAGCTTCCTCTCTCTCCCTCTCTCACACACACACACACACACACACACACACACACGGACAAAAGATAACTATGGCGTGATGGATGTGTTAACTGACTCGACTGTCATCAGCATGTCCCAATGTACGCATGTATCAAATCATCACATGACATCTTTTAAACATATACAATTTGATTTGTCGCTTATACCTCAGGAAAACTGGGGGTAAAAGAAAAGGAACGCAAGGCAAGTTGCTTTCAAGCAAGAAATTCAAAGGCTGCAGTGCTGGTTGATACATGAAATGAATTTTAATTGAAGAATGCCATTTATCTGGAGAGAAAAAAAAAAAAAACTTAAGAACACGGCTTCCAAGAAGGGAAAAGAAAGAAACTGGTGTGTGCCAGGGCTCCCAGGAAAGCCCGTGTTGTAGAGCCTGGACCTGGTTCCTCCAGATACTCATCTGGGGAGACTTAATGACCTAGTTGGTCATCCATTCATCCATCCATCCATTCAGCAAACATGACAGCAGCGACTCAGGAACTTGCGCCTTGACCTTAGGCTGTCAGCAATCAGCCTCAGAGAGTTCAGAGGGCCTCGCGAGTTGACTTCGTGGACAAAGGATGCCGGGAAGGGAAGTGGTGCTCCGAGAGCTTCACTGCCAGCAAAGTTAGCAAAGACGGTTTCTCCAGAGGCCAAGTGCTCTAGAGAAGAAGCTGCTAGAGCGCGCAGAAGAAATGCCTGGCCAAATCCACTTATAATCACCATCTAATAACACTTGACAACGCCCTGTGGGATGAGCCCAAAGAAAATGATGGGAGTAATTACAAGGGTTCAGATTACTGATAATTCAATAATCATCCCGCCTGGCACATCTTTCTTTTTGAGATGGATAAGGTGGACTGCAGGAGATGAGACGTCTCTCTCTGCCGCTCGTACGCAAAATGACCTTGGAGGAGTCCCTTCACCTCTATGCTTTTTCACAGTTTTACAGGCGGACAGGATGTAGTAAAATTCTACAATAATACTTGCTATGATAACAACACTGTGGATAAATTTGGGAAGTAGAGACAGATGCCCTCCCCCCACCCCCAAATTCCTCCTGCTCATTTTCTCTGCATCTGACTAATGAAACGAGATTTCTAGAAGATTTCTGGAATCATAGCCACTATCTTAAAAGAACCAGCCAACTAAAGGATCCAGAATTAAGTCCAGGGATACTGAAGCTGGAGTGTGCAGCTCCAGGGCTAAGTGAGGACTGGGACAGGGCTGAAGCAGGAAGCCTGACCCCTCGAGTTCCTGGCCGGAGAGCTAGGCTCTCTCACCAGGTCATCTAAATAATTATGTGATTAACTTCATTAGATGCCACTCACAAAGTTACAGCGAAGAGTAAATACAGTCACGCATACAAAGCCCTTAGCGCAGAGTGAAGCGGTCCAATAAATGCTAAGACGGTGACTGTTATGAGAAAACAGAAGACAGGTACGTTTATCTTATAGATTTTTTTTTTTTTTTTTGAATCATGGTTTAGGAGTGGGTTTAAAAATCTGCTGAGCCTCTTGGCTAAATCATATTAGAAATAACAGTCTTGAGTTCACCTGATTTTCTCCGACATTTATTGGAAAACTGCTAACTAATGTTTACCACGATTTCAGAAAGTCACTCAGCTACTTCAAGGCACATTTTCGATGGCACGTCTAAGTGAGAGCCGTTCAAGACCAGACGCCACACCAGAGACACAGGGTTTTCCTCTGCGGCCGGAGAGGCTGGTCTTTGTTTTAAATAACCAGGCAGAATGTGCTGGCTTTGAGGGGATTCAAGGCTTTCTCTTCCCTCCCCCTCCCCCTCTCTTCTTTCTCCTTGGCCTCTAGTTTTTAAGAAAAATGCTGATGGTTTTCAAAGGTAACATGGCAGCGATGCACACGGAGAGAGGCGGGGACGGTGCCAAAGAGACGCTTTATTTTGACTCTCGTGCCTCCCGTCTTAACAACACGTGCATTAATTTCTTCCTTCCTTCCTCCTCCGACCCCTCCCTCCCTTGCTTTTGCAACCCAAGGATGTGGGCATGTTTGGTAGGGGATCTAGAGGTCTTGCCACTTTTTTGCAGAAATGCCTCCCTTCACTTATCGTTCAATATCACCCGCTGGTTTTACTCTAGGTAAAAAATAAGCCATGTAAGAGGGACAGAAGAATGCTGGGCTCTCTTTAGTAAACTCTACGATGCTGTATCGGGCTCCCCGCCTTTTTTTTTTTTTTTAATAAAGAGGGGTCTACCTACCTGACAACGTCTTGGGACTCGGTTCCAGGGTAAGGGTTTGGAGGGAGGGATCCACACTTCTTTTTACTGGTTCATGAGAATTTTTGCTTTTAGGCGCCCAGGAAACGCCGCTCAGTTTAAGGTCGGGAGACGGAAATAACGTATCTATGCCCTGGTGTATGTGTCTCATTTTTTATTCTAGTTAGTTTCGGATGTGTTGCTCAAAACATACACTAACTGCGCCTCACCGTCTCCTCCACGTCAAGTACGGTTTTCTTTTCAGCCCTTGCAAATCCACTTTGGAAGAAAGTGTGGTCCCCGCTCTCTGAAGCAGCACCACTCTTTTTCTGCCTTTTCTTGGCGCCTCCTGGCCCTCAGGGGGATTTTCTTTTCAGGTGGCACAACTGGGAGTTCCAGGGACCCGCACTTCCGACAGCCCTCAGGGCCCGAGAACAGTGAGGACACTGTGTATTGGGCCCTTCGATCCTTCCGATGAGCTGACGCTCGGATCGGGGTTAAGGGGACACTCCCTCCCGGCCCGCGGGGGTCAGGGCTACTCTTGCTCTTTCTGGATAAGGCAGCTGCTGACCTTACGTCCGGAGACCGACACGTTAGGAGAAGAACAGCTAATTCTTCTCTTTTCTCTTGGTTCCTTTCTGCCTTCTTTGTAAGCTGTGGAAAGGACTTCTGGAAATGCTGCCCATCTGACGTCTTATTCTTCTGTACTTGGGGCCCCTCGCAGCCACCCTGCTGAAGAGCATGGGCCCAGAGCGCCAGACTTTTTAGAAGGCTCCTTTCTGGTTTTCTATTTTTGAGGACCCTCAACGTGAAGAAAGGCAAACTTGGTATTAAAGAACCACCCAGGATGGAGCTGCCAGCTCGAGGTGTTAAGAGAACCGGTTTATAAAAAGCCTGGTTAAATATAGGAAGTACAGTTGCATTCCAGGTAACCGGAGATTTGAACACCCAATATGACTTTAAGGGAGGCAATCTGTTTTGGCCCATTTTCAGGGATATGTAATATATTACACCTATTTTAAGATCTATCAGTTTTCCTCTAGCCTCCTCTAGCCTCACTCGTGTTCCAGGATGAGCCATATGTGTATTCCTTACCTTTCTCTTCCCTCAACTACAATAAATACATTCTTAACTATTACACATACATACCCTAATGTTTGCTGTTGTTGTTTTTAAAAAAACCCAAATGTTAAGTACTCTATTATGATTTAATCTTCTACCACCAGAATCCAAAACCTGAAATTTGAGGGGTTTCTGGTCTTATCTTAAAAGAAAAAATTAAAAAAGGAACATTCATGAATAGTTTGGCATCTTTTACTATTTCAACGTTTTACAAATGTTTCTTTTAGGGCCACACCTGCAGCGTATGGAAATTCCCAGGCTAGGGGTCAAATTGGAAACGCAGCTTCTGGCCTACACCACAGCCACGATAACACCAGATCCAAGCCACATCTGCAACCTACACCACAGCTCACGGCAAAGCCTACCGAGGGAGGCCAGGGATGGAACCCAAAACCTCGTGGATACAAGCCGGGTTCATTACTGCTGAGCCACAATGGGAACTCCAACATTTTATAATTTTAACTATCTTACAAATCCCGTTTTTTTCCCTTCCTTGTCAATAGGGTGGGGGCTTTACTGTGTCAAGACTCTGTCTCATCTGTAAAATGGGGCCACTACCTGTGTTGCAGGTGGTTTTAAGGATTTAAAGGTAACCTACACCTGATGCCTGGCACACAAAGAGCCGCTCACCCTCCCCAAGCACTGCTGTTTTGCACCTGCCAACCTAGGCAGGCAGCCCTTGGTTGTGGAGGGCCTGCCCACCTCAGCTTTGGCCCACCCACCCTAACAGCCTACACTGCACCCAGGTTGTGTGAGTGGCAATTCATCATTTTAAACGACACGTGGCTAATTTTTCTGCTCCCACTACTACAAAGAGTCCCGGGGCTCCTCCAGGATCGAATTTCCTGTGGCCCCTAGGGGTAGAAAGATGAATTGTTTGATTACCAGGAGAAACAAGAGCCTGTGTGTCGGGCTGCTTTGCAAATCAATTCACCTCCCCACAAAGATGCTCCTTCCTACTTAAGATACATGGCTTTGCGAGGCATTTGGCAGCATCCGTGTTTGCCGTGTCAGAGGGCAAGGTGCATGCAGATGTAATATCACCAAGCACTGTAATCTGAGTGTGTAAGAAAAATAACTGCAGACGGCAGGTGGAGCCTGAGGGGACCCTTTTGCCACGGGCCCTGACAGCACCTCAGATAAGCACCTTACCTAATCTCCCTTGGTGATGCCTGTTTGTGCCCAGTGATTTCATGCAGCTGCCATCTGCTCACCACTGAGGGCATGTTGATGGTGGCAGTACTGTAATTACAGCCGGGGTCTCTGATGGCCACGTAGGCCCACTGCCGAGAAGGGACGAGACCCTGACAAAACGGGTGGGAGGGAGCCAAGGGGTGAACGTTACAGCCAGCATGGTGGGCTAAAGCTTCTACTTTCATTTAACTCTGTATCCCCAGGGCTTGACATGGAGGAATGCCCAGTAAATAATGGGGATGGAAAGGAGTAGAATAAAGGCCCCCCAAGAGTTGGTATCTCCAGCACTAGGCAACCATCATTATCTGCATACAGTTTGGGGACTTTTTTTTTTTTTTTTTGGTCTTTTAGCCTTTTCTAGGGCCGCTCCCATGGCATATGGAGGCTCCCAGGCTAGGGGTCTAATTGGAGCTGTAGCCATTGGCCTACACCAGAGCCACAGCAATGCAGAATCCGAGCCGCATCTACAACCTACACCACAGCTCACGGCAACACCGGATCCTTAACCCACGGAGCAAGGCCAAGGATCGAACCCGCAACCTCATGGTTCCTAGTCACATTCGTTAACCACTGAGCCATGATGGGAACTCCTGGGGGCTATTTTATAAATATTTGTAACGAGCTGTTTATAATATATGGACAATTCCATTCATTCACTCATCAAAAATGCACTGAGGGGCCACTCTGCCCAAGGTCTGGTAACCTTTGTCCTTCGGGACCTCAACCCGGATCCCAGGACACAAAGCGCACTGAGCACGTGTCAGATGCGGGGATGGATGGATTGGAACCAGGGAAGGAAGAGCTGAGCCTGTGGAGAAAGTATACTTCTGCCACCCTCTAGGTCTGCAGAGCCCGTGTGTCCCAGCCAAGTTCAATATGCCTTGAGGCAGATGGACCTGGGGCTTCCTAGGCCACCATGCACTGCAGCTGCCCTGAAGGAGGGCTCTGACGGCTACAGGGGCTCAGCCTCAGAAGGACACAAGAGACCAAGGAGGACGTGATCTTTGAACTGAGTCAGAAAGATGAGACAGCATCATCAAGAGGAGCAAGGTGTGCAAAGGCCCTGAGGCAGGTGCAGGCTTTGTGCGTTTGAGGAACGGAAAGAAGACTGGACTGGCTGGAGGGGACAGGGCAATACTGGGCATGGTGTGAAATAAAATCTGCAAGGTGGGCAGGACTCCAGGCCTGCAGGACAAGCGAACCTGGTACAGAGCGTAGATTTTTACTTTAAGTAGAGCGCCGAGCCACTGGGGTGTAAGGCCACAGCTGATACAATACTGCTGAGTAACAAGCAACCCTGAAACCTCAGGAGTTCACAAGAACACGTGTCTTTCTCTCCCATGCTGGGCTCTGGGCTGGTGGGGAGGGTTGCCCAGTATGATCTGGGCTTGGCTGAACTTGGCCCCCAGTGGAAAATCAGGTTCAGGTCTTCCTTCCCTTTCTCATTCGGAGGCTCCAGCTGCAGAGGCACTGGACATGAGAAAAGTGCAAGGGGCAAAAACCCAGGCATGCAGCCCATTTCGAGACTCCTCTCGCAGCGTGGTGGCACAGATTCCACGGACGAAACAAAGTCACATGACCTGCTCTTGGAGCAAGGAGGTTCGTCCCACCCATCATGAGGCCCTGGCCAGGGTGGTGGTCAGATATGGGAATCTCCTGCTTTTTCAAAGTCTTATGCCACCCTCCAGAAGACCTGTATTAGTACCTGTGTCCTCTAGCTGAGAGAAATCCCAAGAGGATATGAAACACAAACGCGAAGCGCACATGCGACGCTCAGGGTCTGTCTGGCAGAGAGCCAGTGGAGGCAGCAGGTGCCACACTGTCCAGGCTCCTTCCCCGGAACCACACTCAGCATCGCAGTGCCAAGCGCAGCAGCCTTGGACTATGTCTATGAGCTTGTCCTGTGCAGCCTTTAGCAAGAGGTGTCCTGAGGTACCTGCTTCGGCATTTTCGCCGTCGGAGTTTACGAGAGTTTCCTGGGAAGCTCTACGTTCGGAGAGTGGGAGGCAGAGCCACGGAGCCCGAGGTACCCAAGGCCCACAGCGAACACGGTGAGCGGGCCAGAGCCTGGCAGAGTTGTGACTGTCACCACTGTGAGCACCATCCCCTCCCCCCCCCCAACTCTCAGCACCAGCCTGACTCGGCCCCGTTTTTAACCAAAACAAGTCAGCCTTCCGCTGGACCCCACTTTGAAGAGTCGCCAAATGGCCCATGGGCTGTCCGATCAGAAGGGAGAGATGCCCTTGGACAAATCACAGGCTGGTCGGTGCCATCTCAGCACTGTCCTTCTGGAAACTTCCACCCTTCTCAGAGGCAGCCCTCCTGGGTTCCGCTTGAGAGAGGAAACACGATCTGGGCCTGCCTGGGAGCCTCCTCAGCCTTGGCATTGGGCTCAGCCTCACGGTGGCTCAGGGAGGCAACAGGAACTGTTTGCGTCCCCTGGCAGGGACCTGGAAGCTGCACATGCCTCGCTGGGTTCAAGTACAACGTCTTTCGTGAACGGCATGACCGGGCATCGCCTGCTGTATTTTACCTGCGATCCAGCCCCTCTACCCACCCTCTGCTCCGGCCTTGGAACTACATGAAAGGGTTAAAAAGAGAGCCAAAGAGAGAGAGGAGGAGGAGAAATAGATGGGGAGGGTGTGGCAGTGAGGGGGGTGGGTGTCCATGAAAATTTATGTGCTGAAAAACAGCTGTAAAACGTTTACTGTTTCAATGACGGTTTTATGTTTACAATAAAAAGTCCTCCAGCCAAGCAGGGCTTTGAAATGTTACATCTCCAAGCGGATCCAAGAAAAAGAGGCTCAGGGAGAAGATTCCCGCAAGCCCCTCTCTGGGGAGGGACCCCCAAAGAGGACCATTAAAAAGAGGTCCCCCCAGATGGCACCTTTCAGCACCTGGCTCAGCTGTGTGTGAGCAGGGGGAGAAAGGCCAGGATACACAAACAGGAAAAATAAGCTCGTTTTTTTCAAAGCCAAGTACCCGTGGCGAGAAGCCCTGGAAACTCAGGCTTTGGAAGCGGGTGGCGGAGGGACTGGGGGAGGGAGGATGGCCAGCTCAGCCAAAGCTGGCTAAAAAATCTGACTGCGATCCATCAATCACTAACAGGAACTGATCGAGTGCCATGAAGGCTGAGTTCTTCCAGGAAAGAGCCTGGGGGAAAGGACTTTGGCTTTGACAAAGAGATGCGGGTTCAAGCCCAGACTCCGCCCTGACCTGGCTCCATCTCCTAAGGTAAGTTCTTTGTCCTCTCGGGCCCTTAGTTTCTTCCTCAAGAAATTCCAAGTGGCAAGCATTGTTGGCCCCCTTGGAACAAACGGTTATGTGCCCGGGGAGGGGGGGCAGGCAAGGCGCCAGGGAGGCCGGGGCTGGGGTGGATCGGATCAGGGCAGGCTGTGAGCATGAGGTGGAAGGCGGGGGCTGTTAAAGCTTTGGAAAAATGTGAGTTTTGTTCTCTGCTCAATGGATGACTTTAGTCAAGTCACCACATAGGTTTTTGGGTCAAGAAGCCCATTTTACTTTTTATCTCTTTAGGAATTCCTGTTTTCCACTTTGCATTCAGCTACGGGAAATGCAGTGTACCCCAACCTGGTCCCTTCTTGTCGCCTCTGCACACAGGGCACCTGCAGCTACTCAAGCAAGTAAATAAAAACCCCAAAGCATGTGCAGCTTCTCAGACACACCCTGCCATTTTGAGCCTAGGAGCTTTATAAGTTCTGTTTCCTTCCTCCTCTAACAAACTCCTACTCAGCCCTCAAAACCCAGCTGAAGTAGCACCTTCTCAGCTGTGCCGAATACCCCTGCATAGTGTTCTGATAGGGCACACTGCTTTCTTGCACCCCAAGTCCCATCACACTGCCTTAAAAAATCTACTACTATCCTGACTTCTTCTCTAAACGATGCTTCTTGAGGGTGGCTGGGTCCCAGTCACCTCGTAACCCCTGTGTGTAGTGCTGGGCATGATGGCGGGAAGAACCTGCTGCTGAAAGGAGAGATGAATGGTGGAAAGCACTTCTTCTCTAGGAGCGAATAGGACTGCTGGCCTCAGAGGGACCAAGAGGGCCATCATTCTCAACCCATGTCTGTCACCTCACACGCAGTGGGTGGCTCCCCTCTGCCAGCCTTCTCCACGTCCTGGCAGCGGACAGGAATCGGGGCTGACCTGCCAGGCTGCGTAGCCAGGAAGCCGTTCAGACTGCGGGGCAGCATCTCCCCCTCGGAGGAGAGCAGTGGGCGTTTTAGGAGTTGGGGGGGTGGCTGGACCCATTCCCGGGCTGTCCCTGTACTGCTGTGGGCTGAGTGTGCTGTGGGCTGAGTGTGCTGGGTGGGGAGGGGGGTGTCATGCTTTGCAGCGTGTTCACCCCTCTGTCCTCCCAGAAGCCAGGGCCCTCTCCCGCCTCCCTCTGGAAGCCCAGGAAGTGACCGTGGCCTGACCGGACGCCCCTGCCGGGCTCTCACCATGAACCCCGACGGCCATGGCAGCGGCTGCTCGGGGGACTGTTTCAAACGATTCCCTGCAAACTTTCGCAAGATACAAAAGAGGCTGGAAACTCACAGGATAAACCAAAGTGGAAACAAAACTGTGTCGCTGAGGCCGGCCCATGGGAACTGAAACCACAGGGCAGAGTGCTCTGAGCTCTCCAGACACAAACAGCTAAGCCCCCGCGTGAGTCACTGGTGTGGCCACAAGGATGCTCGAGAGGGAAGGCCTGACTGGACAGAAGCCAACGCAGTGTCCTGGGGACCCTCTGTGCGTTCTGCTCCCTGGAGATTTCATTTCACGTGCGTTGCAGCAAAGAGAACACTCGTAGGACATGGAGGACATCCCTCAGGCTCTGGTCACCGACGATACAAACACCCGATGGGGTTTCATCATAACCCAGTCTAGGAACTACCTGTTTTCTCCAAATCCTCGTGAGAACACAGAACCCAGGGTGCTCAAGCAACCCAGACCACCCTGAGCTGGAATTTGCATTCTTTCCTTCTGCCGCATTCTCCAGCTGTCGGTCCCACCGGAAGCCCAGGCTGGTTCCGTGGGCGGGAGGGTTTCCTGCTCTCTCGGTCTCCACACTGCTTTGATCATGCGCCACGAGCAGTGCAGTGAAAACTGGAGCATTCCCTCCCAACAGCTGTAGCCGTCTTTATCTACAAATGAGGTACATACCCCTAGAGGTGATATTAGGAAACACTGCAAGAAATGGAATTGAAATGGGATGAGCTCAAAGACAGAAGCTGCAATGCTTGCTTCCTGTACCCTGGTGCAGGGTCAAGGGTAGCCAGATTAAAAAACACAGGATGCCCAGCTAAGTGTGTGACACAGTTTGGCTAAAATAAAACAAAATAAAACAAAATGATTGTTTCTCTGAAATTCAAAGCTAAATAAGCATCCTGTATTTTTATTTGCAAAATCTGGCAACCCTAAGGGGTCGGCAATTATATTTTAAAAAGGCCACAGGAAATAGTCTAGGCTTTGTGGGACCACGACTCAACTGTTGTAATGTGAATGCAGCCCGCAGCAATTCCTACACAAAGAGTGTGGCTGTATTTCAATAAAACTTTATTGATAAAAACCAGACTCGTCGGTGGTAGACTGCAGTTGGTGGACCCCTGCCCTAGGGGACCACCATGGGTGCGTGACACTTAGGAGAGCCCTGGTCTGTGCAAGAGCCTGGATTTGCATCATTCTCCAGTGACAAATAAACCTTTGTCCTGTTTGCTCTGGGGGCTGAGGGTGGGGGCTGGTGAGCTGGTAGAGGATGGGAATGAAGACCCCCGAGTAACAGAGGAGGCTAAAGGACTAAACATGCATGCACACGCACACACACACACAAACACACACTCACGCACACACTTAAAAACTGCTGCAACCACGATACCAACTTTGGTGGTCCTGCATTCAGTGCATCAAATTAAATGCTTCCCCTGCCCCGATTACTAGCAATTCAATCAGTCAACGGGCAGCCACAACAACACATTAACTTTTTTGCCAAATCAATCCCACCAAGTCCCTCCATCCCAGCACAGAGGCATTAAGTGGTACCCCCACACCCCTGAACACAGGCTTAGGAAGCCCCCTCTGCACCTGGATCTCTGAATCCCCATCCGCAACCGTGGCCTTCTAGTCACCAGTGAGCCCAGGAAACTGAAGTCCTGGGGTGGTTTTCCCTCCCTCTGCAGCCAGCTGTGCTGCAAAGGTCCCAGCTCACAGCTCTGCCCACCACCGTTACAGGTCCTGGCTTCACACATCATGTGAGCCTTTGCTCAGCACCAGATGAAGCTGCGTGGCCCAACTTTCCTGGGCCCCCTTGATGGGTAATTTCACAGAGAAACACGCAGGCACAACGGACGGTCTGAGACGGGCTGGCATTTGAAACACGCCCTAGGACCCAGCCCTTCCTGAATTCCTCTTTCAACTTGAGGTGGGTGGCGGTGGGGTTTCTTTCAAAGAAAGTGAGTTCTCAGAAGAGAAAACTGTTTTCCATCTCGGGAACAGTCTGTGGAAGATACTGGCTGTGCTTGGGGGCAGCCACGTAGAGGCCCGGGTCGGTCGGGAGGGCAGAGGGGTAGTGGGGAGTGACGGGGAAGGGGGTACACTTGGGCATTCAGCTCCTGAAGCAGTGTCTCCTTTGGGGAGACGATCTGGAGGGAATGAAATGTCTCATTTTACTGAGGGCATGTGTATGAGGAAAAAAATGCACCATTTTCCTGTTCTGTCTGATCCTCATTATTCAACACCACACTTCTGTTTCTTCACGTGCCTTTTCATGTCTCTTCACTCCCAGCCCAGCTCAGTGTGTTTGTGAGGCCTACTGCATCTAACTCACTTCTGTAACACCCTCCCAGAGCTTGGGGGAACACGAGGACTTTCTGAGGATGGGTGCTTTGCTTTCTGAAAGCATGCAGCCCCCAGTGGGCTCCTTGATAACTGCTGCCTAAACATGGTCTTAATACTCTAAGGGCAGAGGAGAGGGTCTGGGTACCAAAGCTTGCTCGGAAGCAAAGCACCTTCCTTGAAGTGCTGCAAAAATGGTCCTTGGGATCACATATTCATTCAGCAAACACCTCCAGGGACAGGTATTTCAGCATTCAGAAGAAAATTCATAGCCTCAGCTTTCGGGATATTCCAGGGCAGCTGGGAAGTCATCTGGGATATAGAGGTTCCTGCTGCCCTGCCTGAGGCGTCCATGACTTTGAGCCATGAAACAGAAGGCCAGACCCCATGCTGTGTTCCAAAGACAGAGAAAGGAGAGTCAATCAGGAAGCCATGGCTGCTTGCCACTGAACTTGTCTCATCACCCTCTGCCTTCCAGGGCCAGGACGAAATTGCCAACATAGGAGGTGGCCTTTAGCAGGGGTCCCAGTGATAAGGGTAAAGAGACAGCACAGTCTCACGGGTTCAAAGATGTGATGATGGGACAGTACTTAGGAGGACATCTCTGTCCGCTCCCTATCTCCTCATCACCAGGACGAGGGCATTATGGCTCTGCGGTTTCAGGCATGGGCTCCAGGAGCCCAGCTGCAGCCTCTGCCCACACTCATGTCTGTCAAACGCGAGAGACAGAGTCTCATCTGGGTCACCTGCTGCCCATTTCAGGGGGCAAAGCAGGAGATCAGGCCAGTGAGGAGGCTTCAAAAACGACAGAGGATAATAAAAAAATGTGAGGGAGTACCAAGGGACTAGCCAGACGAGCAGCTGCTTTGTGCAAACACGCACTCATGTAATAAAAGTGAGAAAAGTACAGATATATTGAGGTTTTAATATGCCGAGGGTCCCAAGGCAGTGGAAGGCTGATTATTTAAAATTCCCATTTTCTTCGTGGCATTTCATTGGCTAACTGGAGCCGATGTTCACTCGTCAACCCCAGAGTCTTACACAGAGACAGTCTGTAGATTACAAGCTATGCGCCAAGGCCGATTTTGTGTCTAATTAGGATACTAATAAAAAAGCAACACATGCACTGACTCTATTTCACCCTGTGGCAAGAGCACGCTTCAAACACAATATGAAGAAGGTGGGAAATCATGTCTTGGGCTCCAGCCGCTCCTGAAATCTTAAAACGGCTGCAGCCTTCGCTCTGACAACCTTCTGAACTTTGACGGGTCAGACACACACAAGGGCTTTCAAAGGTCACTTCAACCTAATCGAACTGTGTTCTTCAGAAAGACACAATCGGAACCTAGAATTTTCTGGCAGCCGCCACTTAGGAACCAAACCTTGAGCTGCTTGGAGCCAGACCACCCCGCCAGGCTGTGACAGTGACACTAGGGCACACGGCAGCACATGAGCACCTTTTTTTCCTGGGATGGAGGCAACGGATTAAAAACGATAAGTACTGATAAAGGGAAGGACTGACTGGGGGGCCAGGGGAGGGAAAGAGAGACCTGGAGGAAAAGCACCCAGGACGGGAGCCGGAGCGCTGCCAGCGTTTCCTCTTCCAACGCACTGCACACGTCTCTGCAAGAAGGAGACCAGGTAAGAAGAGCCAGGGAGTCGCCAAGGACCCGCCAGCCTCTCCGACACCTCCATGTTGACACCCCCTTTGTCACATAACCCAGCCGAGTTCATGACCTCTGCGCAGCTAGTCTCTGCTCTGGCATCGGCTTTGCAGGCCTCTGTGACGAAGGCAGCAGCAAGAAGTGAAACAGATAGATGACAAATACCGCGGGATGTGCATAATGACCCATGTGAGGATGCGTCCGTGTCTGTGAGTGAGACTAGGAGGCACCAATGGTGACGAGGAGGGAGGGGCAGAGGCTGCTGGTACCATCGATGAATCCCCTTCCCTTGGCCGCTGTGCCGTCTCCCAGCTCTTGCGACCTTCTCTGAAGAAGGAGTCTCGGCTACTGCCTTTGTTGACCTCGCCCAAGACACCTGGGAAGGCGTGGCGGCCCCCACAGGGGGTGGCCCAAGACTGCCTGACCTGGGGCTAGAAGAGCCTGGCCCTCTGGCTTCAAGGTGAGATGGCTCTGAGGTCCACGTCATCCTGCAGAGCCCCGCGGGCAGGCCAGAGCCAGACATCGCTTCCCCCTTCCTACCTTGCTGTCCACCCATCCCAGGCTTCTCCTGAGAACACGCCCGCTGTAAAGCACTCTGCAGCCAAGTGCCTGTCTCGGGATCTCCTTCTAGGTGACTCTATTTAAGACACGGGGTTAAGAGAATCAACCCAGGCCAGGATCTCTTGAGGTGGGTTTACCAGTCGTCTGGCAGGTAAATTGAGACGGCCAGCCCAAGAGAGGCCAGAGGATGAGAGCAAGTGTATATGGGACTTAGGGGGAGGCCGGAATGTATTCTGGCTTCTGGTCCAAAGCACAGGGTGTGGAGCCTCGCATGATACACAAGGTCTCGCACACACCACATGGAGAGCAAAGCGGGTAGGGAGGATTCCAGGGCTTCCATCTCCAACCTTCTATGCAGTCAGACACCACTGGGTGGAGCCATTGTGGAAATGGACCAGTACATGGGCCAGGGGCTACCGTGGCTGAAGAAGGCATGGTTATTCCGGAAAATGAAGTTACCAAGAGTGGGGGAACTGCCTGCTCTCTCCTTGGGGCCAGGGCCGCCTGTGCCCCCAGACACGACACCAAAAGATGACCACGAAAGAGCGCTCTGAATACCTGCATGGCTCAGGACAGACCAGGAAGCTTCACGGCTGACATATCTGAACGACTCCTGGAGCCCAAATCACTCAAAACAGGATCTTGCCTCCATATTAATCAGGGTCCTCCAGGGAAATGGAATCAATAAGCTATACATATGCACTTATTCATTAGTTTATTAATGAATTATAAGGAACTGGCTTATGTGATTATGGAGGCGGAGAAGTCCCAGGACCGTCATTTGGCAAGCAGGAGACCCAGGAGAGCCAGTGGTATAAATTCTAGTCCAAAAGCTGGCAGGCTTGAGGCTCAAGGAGAGCTGATGTTTCAATTTGAGTCCAGAGGCAGGAAAAAGCCTAAGCGACTCAGGTAGGAGGAGTTGGGGAGAGGGTCAGCCTTTCGCTTTATTCCGGCCCTCAACTGACAGGACGAGGCCCACCCAGAGTTAGGGAAGCCCATCTAATTCATTCAGTCTGATTCAAATGCTAATCTCATCCAGAACACCCTCCAACACCCAGAATACCAGCAGATCAAACATCAGGCCACTCAAGGAGCTATATACAATTCCTCATCAGAGCCCTGGTTACTTATCAACCAGTTTTGTCTCCGAGCTCGACTAGATTAAGGACCTGACAGATTTCCTAAATTGGTATGGACATAGCTCCAGTCTTAGAAATGACAGCCAACAACCCTCTAAAAAGGCCCGCGACTAACAGGTTTATTAACACAGCACATCTTTTTGAAGTTCTGATTAGGACAATTTCGAGAAAGGTGCTTTGGGCGAAACTGACACGCACATATTACACCTAAGTTCCAGTCTTCTGGGACTATACTCCTGAGTCAGGCATGGAAGGGAAAATTCCCTTCCCAATTCTCTTACAATCCTATATGCATGAGAAAAAGCAAGAGTCTGGGTTTGATGCTTCTTTCTCTTTAACTCCAGAGTCACGGGCAATCTAACCAGAGTTTAAAACCACAGTTTGCTTTTCGGTTATTTTTAATGAGTATCTGGTATTTCTGACAAACGACACCGGTCTTCCATCTCTATTAGTAATATAAAACTTTTCTCATAAATAGCTGTGATTAAAAATCTAAGTAGATTTAAAGAGAAATTACAAGCAAATACTATAACAGAAGAGCAGACAGCACAAAAGGTGTAAAGGTGGTATAAAAATGAAGTTTGGGAAACACGGTTTCACGTTATTAAAATGTGAAAACCACAAAAAAAAAGGGGGGGGGGGAGGGTGGTTAAGGAATGGGTCTTGAAAAAGCCGAGCAGGAAAAGACAACAGTAAACAGCCATCCGCCTGCCCAGAGTCAGGAATGACACAGAATGAATGTCACGTCTTCATTCTTGTGTAAACATGGTGCTCACTCATTCTCAGGAAAGGAGGAAGTCGGAGCCAAGACAGGTAATTCCTGAGCCTTCCAGAGAAGGGCAGAAACACCCGCTCCTCCCTGCCGCAGGGACTGAAAAGCTACAGAAAACAGGCCAGGCCAGGCTCAGCTCAACTCACCGCCAGTGATTTACTTCTACTGTATTTAACTTCCTTAAAGCACGTGAGTCAAACATCCTCAAATTCGGGTACGCCACACCACATCTAGGTGGTGAATGAAGTATAACGGCTTCATTTCTGATGGAAAAGAATCAGCTGAGAGTATTGATTAGAAGATATTCAAACGACCCCACGACTTAGAGGTGTGGGGGACCCCCTTCTGTTCACGACGTCTATGAGTCAGGAATTTGACGAGCGCACCAGGGGACCAGTCAGTTCCTGTCTGACAGTGTTGGGAAGCTGGAACCATGGGCAGGCTCGGGGGGCACGTCCTGTCTCATGGTTGATGCAGCCTGAGTTCCAGGTCTCGGGATGCAGGCTGAGCTCCGGTGCTCAGGAGCCAGATGGAGCATGCGCACAGCAGGGCAGCCAGGCTCCAGCGGGGAGCCTCCCATGAGGAGAGAGGTAGAACCAGACGGAAGCACGATCGCCTCTTAGGACCGAACCACAAGGTCCCCTGGACCACATTCTAATCAGTTAGAAGGGAATCAGTAAGACTGGCCCCATTCAAGGATGGGAGGGTGGAATTAGACTCTACCTCTTTGGGGGAGAAGGTCAAAGAATATGCAGGCCAACCTAAAACCACGACGGAGAGGACGGCTGTGGAAAACTGCACCCTACATCCCGGCCTCCCCTCCCACTTCTTCCAGGCGTCCCACGTGGTGACCACCTTGATGGCACAGGGTCACCCGCAGTAACACCTGAAGAGCACATTGGTGAGCCTGACGCTGCCCAGTCTCAACTTCAAGGTAACGGCTCTAACAACCGAACAAGTCCGAAGAAATGAGGAGCAAAAGAAGGCAGGAAAGGGACAGATGAGAATGGGATGGGAAAAAGAACAAAGGAGTTAAAAAAGAAAAAAGGAAGCTCCCGTCATGGCTTAGTGGTTAACAAGCCCAACTAGGAACCATGAGGTTGCGGGTTCCATCCCTGGCCTCGCTCAGTGGGTTAAGGATCCAGCATTGCCGTGAGCTGTGGTGTAGGTTGCAGACGCGGCTCGGATCCTGCATTGCTGTGGCTCTGGCGTAGGCCAGCGGCTACAGCTCCGATTCGACCCCTAGCCTGGGAACCTCCATATGCCGTGGGAGCGGCCCTAGAAGAGACAAAATTAAAAAATAAAAAAGACAGCAGTTAACATGCCTTTCCTTTGTCACAAGCCTATGCTGAAACATGGGGGTTGAAAGGAAACAGTACCAGGAAGATGTCGGGGGGAGACAGGGTATTAGTACCTATCTTTGAAGTCACACATCCTACAACAGGTGTGGAAATCACTGAGCTGTTCCTGAAAAGGGAGGGCAGTTGGCACCTTGATGTGGGCATGCTTCTTGGCTTCAACTTCTAACCTCAGGTCTCACCTTGGACATGTCACACTGTTGGCTCAAATACCAGCTCAAATACAATTGCCGATGCATTAGGGACATCGGCAGTTCATCAGCCAAGGTGTGAGCGACCTGTAAGTCCTCCTGGGGCTTACTGCCCAAACTGGACCCATTTAAACACAAAAACCCAAACCAACAGAACAAGCAACTTCCTGCAGATGATACCAGCTAATTTTGACACTATCTTAAATTAACACCAAACATGATGTGTGGGATGCTACAGTGACACCAGCATCAACTGCTCTGCAGTTGACGTGACACTGCAAGTTGGGTGACTTGGTTAATAATGATAACCTGTTGTTCCGAAGAGAACAAACAGAGTGACCGGGATTTTAAAATCACTGCTCACTTTCCACATCTCCCATGGCTACTGAGGTCACAGGATTCTTGGATTCCTGGTGCTTCCTTATCAGAACAGACTCCCCACCTGCACGTGATAAGCCAAAAGAGAAGGTTATTCGTGGGGTTTTTTCCCCTCAAAGATTTATTCCTCCTGGACTTGTGTAAATGAGTCTTAAGCAATATCTTAGTTGTGGAGTTGGAGGGCCCAAAACAGCCTAGCACGTGGATTACAAGGAAATGTTTGATGGAAGGGTGGGAAAAGAATGGATCTGAGGTCCTAGGCTTGTTCATAAAAGCATCCTGACATAATACTTTTCAGAAGGCAAAATGACCGCATGTAACCAGAGCCTTAAAAACAAAACAAGGGAACTTTATATTCTTGGACCAACTAGTATTATTCCCAACAATATTAAGAATTCTGCAACAATTCATGGCAAGGAATTTTTAAAAATCTTAGGTATTCACAAGACATATACACCACAGTTGCTGTGTGATATAGCACATGGAAAAGCTGAAATTAACAGAATGTCTGCCCTGTGGATTGGTGAAACACGAGTTGGCAGAAGTACAGGGTCACTGGAAGGGGAAACTAGGACTTGACTGGTTCGGTGTCAGGCACTGCTATGCATCTGTTCAGAGACACAGTCTTATCTGAACCTGAACAGAACCCAGTGGGTTTGGGCTAGCAGTAGTTCTACCGTCTGGGAAGACGCATTGCACAGCAGGTTCAGGAATCAAAACTGCAGCAACTGAGCAAAGTCTTTGTCCTCCATACGGGGGTTCCTGTGGCAGCTGTAAAAAATGACCATAGACTGGATAGCTATAAAAAAAAAAGAGAGGAGTTCCCGTCGTGGCGCAGTGGTTAACGAATCCGACCAGGAACCATGAGGTTGCGGGTTTGGTCCCTGCCCTTGCTCAGTGGGTTAACAATCCGGCCTTGCTGTGAGCTGTGGTGTAGGTTGCAGACGCGGCTCAGATCCTGCGTTGCTGTGGCTCCGGCATAGGCCAGTGGCTACAGCTCTGATTCGACCCCTAGCCTGGGAACCTCCATATGCCGCGGGAGCAGCCCAAGAAATGTCAAAAAGACAAAAAAAAAAAAAAGAGAGAGAGAGAAATTTATACTCTCCCAGATCTGGAGGCCAGAAATTTATACTCCCCCAGTTCTGGAGGTCAGAAATTTATACTCCCCCAGTTCTGGAGGTCCAAAAAACCAGGGTATTGGCTGGGCTGCACTCCTTCCAAAGGCTCTAGGGGAGGACCCACCCCTGCCTCTTCTTGTTACTATTATTCCATTCATAAATGTCCTTCTCATATTAGAACCCAAAGTAGATCTGTCTCTTAGGGCTCAGTTCTAGAAATAACTGAGAACCGGAGAAGTGATCACATTTCCCTTTTTGCCAGGCCCACTAGGAAGCTCAGAGTGCACTTCCACCTAGTTTTTAGGCCCTTTTGACACACATTTTACCAGCTTGACTTTGTGTTGTCTATCCTACTCTTACGCTACCTTCCCCTGATTTCTCTACTTATTTCCCCTCCAATGTCATCACTCTTGCTGATCACTAAATGCTTTTTACTAATAATGCAAAGGCAAATGCTATCTTCCTCAACTTCCTAATCACGTTTTCTTTACACAGCTAGATATATGACAAAATGAAGCTGATTACTTCACAATAAGAAAGGCCTGCTGGGAGTTCCCGTCGTGGCGCAGTGGTTAACGAATCCGACGAGGAACCATGAGGTTGCGGGTTCAGTCCCTGCCCTTGCTCAGTGGGTTAATGATCTGGCGTTGCCGTGAGCTGTGGTGTAGGTTGCAGACACGGCTCGGATCCCGCGTTGCTGTGGCTCTGGCGTAGGCTAGTGGCTACAGCTCCAATTAGACCCCTAGCCTGGGAACCTCCATATGCCGCGGGAGCAGCCCAAGAAATAGCAAAAAGACAAAAAAAAAAAAGAAAGGCCTGCTTATCCAAGGCAACCTCCGTTTTCCCAGGAAGGCTGCATGACTGGTGGGGAGACCAAGACAGGGGGTCTTCTATCGCCCTGTGTATGGAGACCAGCCTGCCAAGGAGCTTTGCCCAGGATATGATCTCATGCTGGGGATGCTTAAGACAGAGGAGTCACCGAACCAGATGGCTCACTCTTCCCTCACCTCCTCTCTTCTGTTGAAGCTCTAAAATTCTGAATAAAATACGAAACAAGCCCTTCAAGAAGCCCACTGTTAACACATGAATAGTGAGTGACAGAACAAACTAAGAAGCAAAGGCTGGGAGGGAAGGAGAGGCCACAGGCTAGGGGTGAGCAACAAAGACAGAAAGCAGGAAACAAGATGGCTGGTGAGAAACTCTTCAGGGTGAGAAATGGGGGTGAGACACGTCTTGGAAACTCCACATGCGCATAAAACCTCATCGCATCCTTGTCACTGCTCCCCAGAAAACGCCTCCCGGAGGCGGGAGAAAATGGTCGGTCCTGCCATATTTATCCAGAGCTCAGAGCACAGGCTTTTCAATCCCAAGGGCAACGAGCCAAGAGGAACGGTATGGAAATGCTTTTCCAGCTCTGGGGACTTTGGCCATTTCACCAGAGGACTTTCCACGAGGGGGTCTGCTGCTCCGAATTCCCAAACCAAGGGGCTCTGACCTGCCCGATTCAATACGGTAAAGACACACCCATGACTCTAACAGCTGATAATGACGACGACTGTCGCAGTGGCTACAGAGCACGAAAAACTACGTGCCTTCATGTCTTCTGGAAGAAGGAGGGGCAAGGACGAAGGAATGAAAGGACAGTTATTCTCGAGTCGTTGCTAGAAGTTACAGCAATGAAAACTCTTACTTTCATAGAGCACGGTGGAAAATCTAAGCTGCAAGTTTTTGTAGAGATGATATAATCAACTACCTTATGTTCTCACCTAGTTCTTTATTCGACGCCGGTAAGCAGAGCCTGTAGAGGAGTGTCCAGGTGGAGAGAGGCACTCCCCAAAGATTTAATTATAGATTATAAATGAAGGGCTGAGATCCAGAACAGAGGGATGAGGCAAAGGCTGCTTAGTTCTTCACTAAACCCACTTCTCTCTTCTTCCAGTACATTCCTGATTCTCTGCCAATGGCATTAGGGTGGGTGTGAGGTATGCTGCTTGCAGGGCTGGCCTGGAAACATCCCACGTGCTTCGGGCCTGCTCGCTCTGCTCTTCTGCTGGGCCACCCAGGGAATGGACAGTGGAGCCCTGATGGATAGAGCCTGGGTCCCTGAGTGATCCACAATCATCTATGAGCAGAGCTACAAATAAATCCTTACGTCAAGAATTAAGGAGTTCCCGTTGTGGCTCAGTGGTAATGAACCTGTCTAATATCCGTGAAGATCTGGGTTCAATCCCTGGCCTTGCTGAGTGTGTTAAGGATCTGGCATTGCTGTGAGCTGTGGTGACGGCTGGCAGCTGTAGCTCCAATTCGACTCCTAGCCCTGGAACCTCCATATGCCGCAGGTACAGCCCCAAAAAGCGAAAAGCAAAAAAAAAAAAAAAAAAAAAGAATTAAGTGTTAGGAGCGCCCTCTCGGTGTCTTTCGAGCTGCTGGGACTCCGGTTGGCTCCCCAGCCTGGCACAGTTGGTTAGGCATTGGTTGCTGCAGCTGAGGCTTAGGTTGCACTGTGGCTCTGATCTGACCCCTGGCTCAGGAGCTCCATATGCCTCGGGGTGGCCCAAAATGACCGAAAACAAAACAAAACAAGAAAAGAATTAAGTGTGACATCACTGAAATTGTAGGGTTATCTGTTACCTCCGCTAGCTTAGTCTGATGCCAAGGAACAAAGAGCCAGGTCCAGTTGTGACCTTGGCAGAGATGGGAAAGCAGTGAGCAACTGTCATGAGTCACGCCAGAGGGGACTCAAAGCCCAGAGTAGCTGTGAGACTGTCGACACCACACAGAACCTCCCAGGGTCTCTGAGAGGTAGGAAAAGACGGTGGGGGAGAGTGTGAAAGAAGAGGATGAAGCTGGAAAAAGAAAAACGTACAGATGCAAAGCAGGTGGGCAGAGGATTCTGTGGCTTCCGTTCATGTATAATCACAGTCCGCAGCAAGCCAGGCATCTTGCCATCGCCCTTGTCTCTGATGCCTTGGTCCTTGTGCGGGGGGAGCTTGTGGTAGCAAAGGCCACTGTGGCAGATACTGACTCCCAAGGCCAAAACCAGGCACTATTGTGTTGGGAAGTTTCAGATCTTCCTAGGTGAGTCTAATATGTTACCAGCATTGGGTACCACTTCTGAAGAGGAAACTCAAAACAAAAAGAAGAAAGCAAATGCGCTGCAGCTAATGGGAAAGTCTAAAGATGCCCCTTCTCCACTTGCGTCAACCAACAGGGCAGCAGCCCACCTGCCTGGCTTTCGCCTTTACTTTTCCTTGCTCTCCCCGGTGCTTATAAACGTCATTCAGTTTCACCCAGGTACATACCACTCGCGTCCTTGCATCATGTTCCATCCCCTCACTCATGAAAAACCAAACCAACAGGAGTTCCCTTCATGGCTCAGTGGTTAAAGAATCTGACTAGTAACCATGAGGTTGCTGGTTCGATCCCTGGCCTCGCTCAGTGGGTTAAGGACCTGGCGTTGCTGTGGCTGTGGTGTAGGCCGCCAGCTGTTAGCTCTGATTCAACCCCTAGCCTGGGGACCTCCAAATGCCACAGGTGCAGCCCTAAAAAGCAAAAAACAAAAAACCAACAAACTAGAGTTGCTTTAAATCCTGCTCCAGCTTTGTTCCTCTGACCCACCACACTCACCAGCGGGGAGCCCCTCACAGCCAAGAGACGAACACCACAGCTGCCAGAAGGACAGAATGACTTCTTTGTTCCCTGCACCCCATGAAATAAAATACACTGCCAACCACGAAGCTCCTGCTATTTACTGGGTACTCCCTACATGCCAGGAACAGTGACAGCACTTGTCTATTTCATGGTCACTTCCAGATGTTGTCGCCAGCACTTCACCCTCAGACATCTCCATAAGGAAGATGCTGTTATCACCTCCGTTTTACAGATGAGGCAACTGAGCCCAAGAGGGCTGAGTAAAATCACCCGGTCACGTCGTGCAACTTGTGGGGGGCAGAGCTGGGATGGAACCCAAGTCCATCTGACCCTGCAGCCAGTGACCGCAACCACTGCCAGAGGCCACAGTCAATCTGGTTGTCTCCTCCACTGGACAGACGGGGAGCGCGGCCAGGGACAGCTGCTTCCTCAATCCCTTTGGCCCATTTTGACACACGAGGGCGGCCCAGCAGATGCTGAGTGAATCAATGAACAAGTGACTCATTCTAAAGGTGTAACTTACAGGGGATCAGGGTACGTAGGAGCGTGATCTTAAGGCATGGGAAGGAAGCTACGGTGTCGGTCAACACTGCAGCTTCTGCAAACAGCACTGATATTCAAAATGCCACTTTCAAAGAAAAGCACATGGCTGGATCCAAATTTATTTAATAGTTTACATTAAAAGCTCCTTAGTGGGCCATAAGCACCAAAGGACAGTCACAGGTATGCAGATGGGTTTCTTGCCATTACTTGGCTATCAAATCCTCCAGCTTTTACTCATACATTTGTATTTGCTCTAATGCCTATTTGTTGGGACAGCAAGTGAGGCCCATTTATTTGTAGGAAGGCAGAAGGAAAAATCTATAGAACACGTGCTACTTGTCCGGCATTTGTTCATCAACCCCCAGAGCACCCCTGTGCGGATGCTATTGGCCACTCAATACTTAGAAAAGGCTCAGGGAGGTTAAGCTTTTTCTCCAAGGTCACACAGCCTGTAAGTGATGGAATAGGGTCTGGAACCCAGGCCCCTGATTTCAAAGCATATATTCTTTCTTTAAAACAAGTGGCTCAGACTGCCCCGAACTTAACACCTGTGACTTCTGAAGAAGAGAAAATACTCTGATCCCTGGCCTTAAGTATCTCCATACAATAACAAGAATAACCAGAAACAAGTCCCACTAGGATCCATGAGGACGCAGTTTCGATCCCCGGCCTCGCTCAGTGGGTTAAAGATTCGGCCTTGCCGTGAGCTGTGGTGTAGGTCACAGATGCGGCTTTGATCCCGTGTTGCTGTGGCTGTGGTGTAGACCAACAGCTGTAGCTCTGATCTGACCCCTACCCTGGGAACTTCCATATGCCATGGGTGCAGCCCTAAAAAACAAGCAAATAAAATAAATGTTATCCCGGGTGTTTTTAAAAAGGACCTAGGAATTAACAAGTAACTGTGAACAGTATTATGATATTGTTAAAACCTGAAGGGGAAAGGGAATTAGGATACGGGGAAGAAAAAATTTATTCTTTTCGTTATGGAAAAATATTTTTCTTTCTTCATACACAAGAAACTTACATGGGGCAGGTAAGTTACCAACACTGTAGAAAGGACAACGGGCTCTCAGATATTCCTGCTACTTGCCACTTGCGAGACACAAACCACGTGGTACCCAAATCAAGAACCACAGTTGAGGAGTTCCTGTCATGGCGCAGCAGAAACAAATCTGACTAGGAACCACGAGGTTGCGGGTTCGATCCCTGGCCTCGCTCAGCGGGTTAAGGATCCGGCCTTGCCGTGAGCTGTGGTGTAGGTCGCAGACGTGGCTCGGATCCTGCATTGCTGTGGCTGTGGTGTAGGCCGGCAGCTATAGCTCCAATTGTACCCCAAGCCTGGGAATGCCATATGCTGCGGGTGTGGCCCTAAAAAGACAAAAGACAAAAAAAAAAAAAAAGAAACAGTTGAAGGAGCTGTGAGGCTTTATATAAGTATATATCCACAGGTGATCACTGATGAACTACCTCAATCACGTGGATGGATAAAATGTAGGACCTGGTACCAGCAAATCCAAAAACTGCAAAGGAGACCCCTGGCTTGTCCTCATCAGAGGTCCTGACGGCTTTTCTGCCCTGGGGGGCAAGCTCTGGGTGTCCTTCTGGGAGCGAGGGGGCAGGGGTGCAGGATGAACTCACCTTTATCCTCTGGTCAAGACCAAATCAGTTCTAAGTGCAGCTCTGTGGGCCCTGTTTCCACAGCTGTTTATTTTCTCCCCAAGAAATCATGTGTGTTTTGGAGGCAGGCACTTGGATGCTGCCTAACAGACTCAGGAAATAAGCCGAAACCCTGGAAGAGACGAGCAAGTGGAGACCAGCGGAAATTTATGGCGTAACCCAAGCCTGCGGAATCATAAAACTCGAGTGTTTTCTTTTACAGAGTCCAAGCCTCACATTCAATTCCAGGGTCAAGCATGTGAAGCACTGGCGGGCTTCCTAAGACAGATAGGGTGGTCTGAAACCCTCAACATCTGGGTCGATTTCTCCAAGATACTTGATGATATGAGATGCTGAGGCAGAGCCACTGGATTGTAAGGACTTTCCCAGAAAAACAGTGTCATTTCAAAAAATTTAAAAAAAAAAAAAAGAACATTGCAAATTTTGAATCGTAAAACGAGGTATCAGCGCTTCCTCGTTCTGACGCGCTGTGCCTTTCGGTTTTTGAATGGTTACAGCCACTGGCAAACAAAATTTCCAGGGAGAAGAAAGAAAATACTTTGCAAAGAGCAATACACCTGCCATGCTCAGATTATTATAAAGATTCTCTGCCTCATGTGTGCATATAATCCTCAAGTCTATCAGACAAATCACAGTGGGCCTGAAGTCCTGCTGGTGAGGTCTAAGAGGAGCACGTCAATTTTCAAACACTCACAATTTTAAATTAGGACAAGAAGGAATATTGTTAGTAAGACCGAGAAGCAAGAGGGAGGCATTTCGACTTGCAGAATAACAATACGATTAAATTGAAATCGCTGTTTTCTCAACACAGTCATTTTATAAAATGTACAGTAACGCTTTTATATGTAAATTATCTAAACTCCCAAAAAACCCCTTTCGCTTTAAATTGAATTGAGACTGGCTTAGAGGAGAACACTTTGGTGAAAACGTGCTTAAAATGAATAAAACAGTGAAGTGAAACAAACGAGATTTTGCAGAGGAATACTTCAAGGGAACACTAGGTCTGTCTGTCCTTCTTTTGTTGTTGTTTATTTGTTTTGGGTTTGACTGATGTGTATTACACTGAGAGAAACAGATAAAACTCCTGCCTGCAAATTCATTTTTAACTGGCGAGTGCTTAAAGTTAAGTGGTATTTGCCATTCGCTAAGTTATAAATGTTACGGATACACTGCTGACGAGGTAAGTGTATGCGGAAATATTACGAGCCAGCATAAGATCAGACAGACTAACTTATCCAGGTAAAGGTGCTCATTTCCAAATGCTCTGTCAATGTGCTCCGGGATCTCTTTCCTTTTTAAAAAATCTTATTTAAAAGCCTCCTCCCTTTCGTAATTAACGGCGCGCGTCTCCCAGTTGTGAGCATTCCGTCTTGGCGCTCTTCCTGGGGTGGCGGTTGTGACATCTGCAGACTTTTCCAGTGCACACGTGACTGCCGCCCCAATGAGATCACATACTCTTTTAAGGCAAGCTTGGCTTTTTTTTTTTTTTTTTTAATTTTCCTTCTTTCCTTGGGCTAAGGGAAAGATGTAGCAAGCAGAGGTCTCACAAGGATGAACGAGCAGGGATGGTCATTGGAGACACACCCGGAATAACCCGTCCGCCGCGATCACTGGCGCGGTGTTGATGGCGAGGGGCCGGGCACGCGTTTAACCCAATGTGCCCACGGACTGCCCCTGTGATGGGGCATCATCTCGTGCAGATGAGAAAACAGGCTTTGAGAGGAAAGGGATTACACCATAACCAAATGGAGAGATTGTATCGGAGATGATTGGATCTGAAACCAGGCGTGTCTGACAGGGAGAATCAGACACTCAACCAATCCCCTTGGTTCCAGGACCGGAACTCTGCTCATCCACTTACCCTCTCGACACTACTGCTTTCTGCAGCTGCCTGGTACCTTTGAGAGTAAATGAATGAGTCAAGTTCTATCTAGTTCAGTTCATCTCAGAAGAGCCTCAGCTGTTATCTTCCCCAGATCCTGGACCCGTCCCACCCATCCCCCTCTCTACTCAGCTCTCAGAATCCCTTTATGAATCAGCAGGACAATTCTTGCCATATATTAGGGGCTCGATAAGCATTTGTCACCCAGATAATTACTTCCTTTTCAAAGCCTTTCCTTAGAAAAACTGGGAGTCTCCTAAGCTATGTATTTCCCCATCAAGATTATGCACAGGGACACAGAACTTACCAATGTATTTATTCATTAATTAACACTCTGGCAAGTATTCAAACATTATACTTTTCATTCAAGTCTGGAAAACAGGTGAAAACTTCCTATCTAAAGTCTCACTCCAATGCTCAAGTTGGCAAAACAGCATCAAATTTGGAGCTCCTGCTGTGGCGTGATGGGGTTGGCGGCATCTTCAGAGAGCTGGGGTGTGAGTCCCCAGCCCAGCACAGTGGGTGAAGGATCCAACATCGGCGGAGCTGCATTTCAGACGGCAGCTCGGATCTGATCCCTGGCCCAGGTATTTCATATGCCTTGGGGCAACCCCCCCAAAAAAAATCATCAAGTTTATTTAACTCTAAACACTGTAAGAACCCAAAGATAACTCCTGAGCCAGTCTCTCTCCCTCTCGAACCACAATAATTCTTTTACGACGGTATCCAGTGAAAATCCCTCATGGAATTTTCTCTTAACATGGAAATGCATATGGCCTCTGTGGTACAACAGCTGTGTAACTACATAATTGTTTACAAATGTGCAAAATAAGTACCCAGACCAATAAAAAATAATAACTTGGGCATCCATAAAGAAGAGATACTATAAACACGCAATGGCCCATACTTTCTCTATAAATAACTGTTGAAGCAAAAATACAACCACCCAAACCCCTTATTTCAAATCCCCTTCCATAAAGCAAACGGCGTTGGCAGTCTGGCAGCTAATACCATTGTGCTTTCCAAAGCGAAAATGCTTTTTTATTAACATTTATCATTTAGGTGCCATTAAAGTAACTGCAGTAAAAGTTGATCCATTTACAATAAGCCACTTGGTGTCGAGTCCACTACATTTTGAACAGGTTCCAGACCAGCACACGGCTTCCCCACGACACCAAAGAGGGGGGAAGGACAGGGAGAGAAACATAAATAGGAAGAGACGGTGCGACGGAAGGGGAGGAACCATATGGAGCCTTCCAAGTACGCTGGCCGCTACTGTCCGCCACAGCCCCCCGCCAGGCCCACTGCACTCCCAGCCCAAGGAATTCTGCTTGGACTCTTCAAGGCAGCAATGAAGGCCTGCCCTTCTGGACCTCTGTCTGGAGACCCCTCTGCCCTCCCTGCCTCCTCCTCAGTCCGGGAAAAACTCCTATTCGCTCATGAAAACCCAATTTAACTACCTCTTCCCCCAAGAACCCTTCCCTGTCCAACATCAGAGAGGAAGTCACACCCTCCACAGCAACACCTCTGAACCCTCCGCTCTAACAATTTGTGCCTTAAATGCACAACTGCTGACCACCTACCAAAAGCCAAGGAGGATTCAGAAGCTGTCACAGATGCGGTGGCAAAGAAAGGGACAAGGGACTTACACTCTCTAAAGCCATACGTGCACACACAATGGAACATCAGGTCGGGTCAGAGGAGCATATTACTTCAATTACTTTTAGGTTCTACACTACCACCACTTCTATGCTGGCTGTCGCCTAGAGTGGACTATCAACTCCTATCTCTATATTCACATGGTTTCTCAATTCAGCAATGTCTACTGAACTGATTTAAATTAAAAATCACATGAACTACTATCACCGTCTGGACCAAGCACAAGGACTTGGGGGAGAGACTAAATCTATACAGAAGACCTCTGCTGTCAAGAAGCGAGGAGCCAACGCCTGAGCAGCTCGAGTAGTGGTGACTGTGACCATAATATGGGAAAAACATGCTTGCCCTTCTGTACACGACTTCCTGTCATCCTTGCAACAACCAGGAGAGGTGTCACAGCCCCATTTTACAGCTGAGAGCCCCAAGGCAGGCCCTGTACCCTGATCATGGTCAAGGGGCAGGATATACCCTTTGATATACCCATGAAATGAACCTAAGAGGCTCCTCATGAAGCCGGTGGGATCAGGCAGAGGACACTGGCTAGAGAAACGGCTGCACACAAGAAGAGGGACAGGTAATCGGTAAACTGAGCCTATGGACCAAAAAGACCCTGGACTGCTGTGGTTATCCTGCAGTTTGATAAATGGCTCCCTTCCTTGGGTCCATGGCTCTAAGGGCTCGACCATGCTGCCACAAGAAGAGGAGCAGAGGCACCTGATGGGAGACCTCACCTAGAAAGGGTGGTGCACAGGGGATGCCAGACTTGGGAGGTGCCGTCTGTCTATCAACAACTCCAGTCCTAAAGGGCCAAGAGGAGTTTGCAGTGTGTTAGCTCCTACAGCTGCTGGAACAGAAGTACCACCAATGGGCTCAGAAGGTCAGCAAGTACCCGTTCTGCAGAGAGGAGGAAGGCGCGCGAAGCCCAGGGGTCGGCAGAGCCGCCCTCCCTCCAAAGGCTTCCAGGGCAGGGCCTTCGACCTCCTCTGGCTTTGGGCGGCCCCAGATGTTCCTCAGCTTTGGCCACATGATCCCTGCCTCCTCTGCCTCAGTCTTCGCGTGATGTTCGTTCTGAATCTCTTCGCACGGTCCGGTCTTTCCTCTGTGTGTGTGTGTCTGCCTCCGTATGCAAATTTCCCCTTTACATAAAGACAGTGGTTGGTCGTAGAGGATCAGCGCCCGCGGTGATAACTGCATTTGAACTTGAGCATCTCTGTACAAAGCCTGCATCCTAATAAGGCCACATTCTGTGCTACCAGAGGTTAGGACTTCAGCATACCCTGAGCATCTTTTGTGGGGGTCACAAGTCTGCCCAAAGCAGCAGGCCACAGGGACCAAGCCACACAGTAAGGAAGGGCACCTGGTCCTCCAGCAGCCTTCTCTCCTGCAGGCTCCCACGTGCCTTCCCATCATTCCCTGCAGCTCAGGTGGCCATGTGACACAATCTGTGCCCACCACACATATAAGAAGTCAGATTTTCCTGATAAAAGGGTCAGAGGTGGCTGGTCCAGTCCTCTCTCCTGGAGGCTGATGTCTAGGGCTGCAGTGGCCGCCCAGACCTCAGGGAAATGATCTGGGGCATCGCAGGGCTGGTGACCCAGAACTCTGGCAAGGGTCAAGCAGCCGAGCCAGCTGAGCCAGCACCAGCAGGGCCTCCCTCTGGGCTTCTTATCGAGTCAGAAAAGAAAAGGTTCTATCTGTTCGAGCAAATTTTCCTCACCATCCCTTTAACTTGCAGCTGAATTCATTCCTTATTGATAAACCTTCTAATTGGTCTCCGTGTCTCCAACCCTAATCCATGACCATCCAGGCTCTACCCTGCGGCCATGGCACTGGCATGAGTCATGTTATGCTGTACCAGGCCATCTCAGATGGCACAGCTTATGTATCAAACATACACCACATATGATGCCCTATCGTATATGACATCAAACACACGTTGTACCATATATCACGTTTCATATCATAGCAACGTCTCTGTGGCTTAAAACAAGCCACAACTAGAATAAAATCTCAAGCCCTCACCACGGCTTGCAAGGCTGTGTGTGACAGGACCCCTGCCGCCCTCTCAAGCTTCACCTTGAACCTTCCTCTTCACATTTTCTGCTCTAATTCCACTGCCATCTTTAGTGCCTAAAACAAGCTCCGGAGGCCCTGACAACTGCTTCCGCTGCTTGGTACACTCTGACATGGGCTCTCTGACTGGCTGGCTCCTTATCGTCCTTCATGTGACAAGGAGGCTAGAACAGTGCCCTGCCCAGGGGACACGGAGGTCAAGCGAAGGAGGGAAAACCTATCATTCATTGTGCACAACCATGTGAGATGCCCTGTTTTAGAAGGGGGACCCCAAGGGAGAGCTCTGGGTTCATGCAGTCCCCTGAAATCGACGTGGTGTCTTCTGTTTCCCACTTCCCTCCCCGTCCCAACAAACACAGTCCCACCGAAGTGGGCGTGTGCACAGGTGCCCGCACAGAGGCCTCCTTCCCAGGTGGAGGGAAAGCCAGGCCCACAGCCAGGGTCCCACAGCCCAGGCCCTTATGCCACCTCACATGCAAATCAGAATCCGAGTATTGGTCAGCTAGGGCTGCGTAACAAAATACTCCCACTGGGTGAACAACTCAAATTCATCTTCTCACAGGGCCGGAGGCTAGAACTCTTAGGTCCAGGTTTCGGCGTAGGTGGTTTCTTCTGAGGCCTCCGTCCTGGCCTTGCAGACGGCCCGCCTTCTCTGAGTCCTCACCGCCTTCTCCCTGCATCCTCATTTCCTCTTGTAAGGAGGCCAGTCAGATTGGGTTAGGGTTCACCCAACAGCCTCATTTTAACCTAATCACCACTTTAAAGGCCCTATCTTCAAACGCAGTCATAATTTGAGACCCTGGGGCAGAGGGCTTTGACAGATGAATTCGGGAGGACACAATTCAACCTATAATAGGCACCAAATAATAATAACCTCAAAAGGACAGAACTTGCTTGTCTGGTTCCCAGAAATTTATCTGTCTATTCTGGTGCACACTATGTCCTGTCTAGAAGCTCTGGAACCTGATACTGGTGACTTCTAACCACCATTTCCTGGCAGTCTGTCTCTTGAGACCTCCAGATAATACTGCATTATGGAAATTTTCCAGCATACCCCCAAAACAGAGAAGCCAGTTAAACACATCCAGAGCTGACCCAGAATTATCAACATTTCCCAACCTGGATGTGTTTACTCTACCCTCCCACCATGTTTTCCAGACTCGTCTAAAGCAAACCCCAGGCACCACCCCACCTCAAGTGCAAACATGCCAGTATACAGCTGTAAGACAAGACAAATTCTATTTAAAAGGGTGACCTGGCCAAATTAACACCACTTTCCTAATACCGTCTATTACCTCCTCCATATCCCGACTTCCCTGACTGTCTCAGAAAACTGTCTTTGATGGGGGTTCGTTTAAATGCAAATGAAAACATGCTTCACGTGCTGCAGGTGAGGCTCTGTCTCTGTGGTGCCTTAAATCCAATGTACCATCTTCCAGTCAAATGCGCGCTCGCTTCGCACTCAGGGCACCTCCTCACGTAAGACATCGCCACGGAGCATCCATCATCTAAGAGGCAGGAACCCGGGGGCTCAGGCCTCTCTGCGGACCCAGCGCAGGCTACCGGTTACTTAATGTCCAGGGGAGGGGGTCGGGCAGCTGCTGAAAGAGGTGCTCTTTCTAAGGACCTTGTTGTGAATTTGGATTCATTTCAATCGCACCTGCACAAGGAGGGACTTTGTGAGAGGTGTTTGGGGAATAACTGTGATCGATACCCATGCGACGCGTGCATTTCTAACCGGGAGTGTGTGCACGGGATGGCGCTGAGGGGGCTCCTGGGTGCCCCCTCTTTAACGCTGATCAATACACACAGTCAATCACTCGCAGGGGAACTGGGGCGAACGTTCATATTCACAGCGTTCTGGATCCCCTCACGGAAAGTTCTTCCCTTTGGCCTGTTCATCCCTGATGCATTTATCAGACCATGTTGCTATATGTGGAGGGAAGAATAACAACACATTTTTAGACGTTAAGGTTTATCCTTCTGTCATCTGTTCACACTTTAATCACCAAGATCTTTGGGGCTGGTCTTTCAAACTATTATTCCTGAACAGCTGTGTGCGCTAAAATTGACAGTCTTCTTGGTTGATGGATCCACAAAAAAATATAATAATAAAAAGTTAAATACTCAACAAAGCTTGGAATAGCTGCAACCTCCTAGTCTTAAAATTTCCCTCCAAAGCATATATAACCACCTGACAGGAGCACCTTATTCCCATTTACTGAAGCAATTATTCAGCCAGGTCGTTACCGAAAAAGCCCCAGAAATGGTACATTTCTTCACAAGGGTGAGCGATATATTTTAAAATGGACATTACTCCCTATCACTCTGAATATTACAAACAATTCACAGGAAACACTGAATGATTCGTGGTATAGTTATTTCGCTATACAAAGATATATTTATTTCTCTTTGCAAAGGCCAGACTAGCAAGAAGAGAGGCAGACACACAGAAGCTTTGCCTAATTTAGCCAGTTGGCTTTAAAGAAACTCCTTGGGAAGAGTCTCCTGTGACTCGGCCCCTTCACTTTCTAAAACCCCTGCTGAGTGGCCTTTAGGTCCTTAAAGTTGGCCTTGACTGATATCTACGGAACTCGTGGTCCAGGTGTCAGTATGAACAGGCAGAGCACAAGACTGTGCAGAGAGATGGGAAACACACACCCACACACCCCCTGCTCGGGTCCCTTAACCTTCTGAGCATCAAGGGCACATGCGAGCTCTGGCACATACCAGGTGTTGGCAACATGGCAAAGCAGTGCTGCAAAGGCTCGGTGGGCTGGGGGTGGTTTGCGGGCTGAACGATACAGAGGCCAGAAGCGGCCTCGCCACTGCTTGGATGTACTGCTTCCATAAGCAAGTCTCCGGGCAGTTAACCATGTATTCAATTTCTTGCCTCCCTACACCATTTGGGAAACGAGTCCCCAACCGCCTCAAATGCACAGGCCATTGGGTTATCCAGGGGGACAATTAGATGTGGGTAAAAAAAAAACCCTGTGCTCAGGGTTCCAGGTGGGAAAGACAAGCAGGTCAACCCGGGGGACATCCCTGTGGGCACGTCATTGCCGGAGAAAAGGAATATAGCAAGTGGCATAGAACACACCACAGCTCCCAGCCCCAGCTGCCAAGAAAGCACACAGGCGCTTTGCAACAAGAGGCCTGACACCAAACAAAATCAAACCCCAAGTGAACCGACAAGGGCCGAATCACATGGCAGTTGTTTTGATGACTTGTTAAGTGGCCCGAAATGTGCAGGACACGGTGGCATGTCCACCGGAGAAGCTGCTGGCAGCACTGCAGAGACAGGTGAGTGGTTCGGGAGATGTCCAGTATAGATGGACAGACAGGCTTCATTGGATGAGAAGGGCTGCGTCAGAGACGAACAGGATTCCCCCAGGGCCCAGGAACCCGACTCGGATGGGGCTCGACTCCCTCTCCCAGGCTGGGGCGGCTCCCCCACCAGCCTCCTGAACCAGCAGGGCCAGGAATCTGCGGGCCTCCCCGCAGCCAGGCCACAGCCAACACACTTCTCTCTGGGATCACCGTTTAGCCTAAATGAGTTAATCTCGTTTTCCAGATGAATTGTTATTTTGTCTCCCACAGGCTGGGATGATGGGATAAACGTATTGTATGAACAGGAGGCGGGGAAGGAGGGGGCTTCTTCGGGGGCCCCAGCCCTGCAAGCAGAACCAGGCTGCATCCACCCTCCCGCCCCATTTTACTTTTAATGGACTTGGAAGAAGGGGAAGAATCATTGGGAACTGCGAACTGACACGCAGGGCGATAAACCTTTCGGATAAACTGTCACCTCATAAGAGGTCAGAGGCCTGATTTATCTTCATGTTTGAAAACACGGTTCATAAGCCTAACAAAACTTAGAACACATCTAGGGCAACACAGGCACGAAAACGACACTGAGTTTTCAACTCTCCCTCCCCGTTTTCTGAATTGCCCCTGAAACACATCAGTAAGCACAGAGGAATGTGCAGAAAGCGTTTTGCTGGGGCTTGTGGGAAAAGAGAAAAATTTTTTGAGCCAACACCTGGATTCTCCCTGCCAGGAGCTTGTACCTCTGGGTGACTGACTGCGAACGTCTCCTTTCTTTTGAAATTAAAAAATAAGAGCTGTTTCCTTTTTCTTTTTTTTTCTGGAATGTAGACATCCATAACCCATGCCCTTGAAGGCACAGCCCCTAGTTCCTGTCCCAATTTTCACTGTTATTAATTAAGAGGTGGTGAGCCAGCGGCTCATCCTCTCTGAACCCTAGTATTTTCTGGGAAGGGGCATCAACTTTCAAGGCGGCTGGAAAGAGATGTAATGCAGGCACGTGCTTTGGTAGCTTTATAGCAGGTGATGAGGGTTCGATAAGGAGAAACTTTGAAAATAATTATGATTTCCTAGAGTAGTTACTGAATCATAGCATGATACCCAGACCACGTGGCAGAGTAGGGCAGAAACAAAAAGGTGCCTTCAGTGGGTGCCTGACTGAGCCAACGAAACTACAGGGTGCCCAGTTAAACTCTAATTTCAGATAAACGACAGATTATTTCATAGTACGGGTATATCCCATGTGGTATTTCTAAAGTGTACGTATGTCCCAAACATTGCCCGGGCCACTCCCTACACTGAGAAGTTATCTGCTGTTTATGTGAAATTCAAATGTAACGGGCTGTCTTATATTTTATCTGGCAAGACCAGGTATGGGAGTTGAGGCTCACTGGCCATGAAACTCGGGGCCAGATATCGAAATTCCTGAGCCTTGGTTTCCTCACCGAAGAAACGGCTCCAACTGTAAAAATAATACCTGCGCCGTGCACGTGGCTGATGTGAGAGGCGACATGCACATGAGCGCCATCTGTAAACTGCACAGGATCCTTCCTCGGAGAATGTCTGTGCCCTTGCTGCTTGTCTGCTTCTTGCCACTGAACAGAAACCCCTCTTGGTGTGCATCCAAGGCGGGGAGGGTGGGTGGGCAGCCGCATTCTCGGTCGGAGGCTTCACTTTCCCGGGGAAGGGGCTCTCCTCTCTTCCAGGAAGGGAGGGTCGCGTCCTCCCTTCCCGGATGCAGACTGGCCAGCATCCCCCAGCACGGCAGCCCCTGGTCCGCAGGTGCCTGTGCTCACACGCCGCAAGGGCACGTCCCAGAGGACACCTTCCTCGGGAAGGGAAGGCTGCCCCGCAAGAGGCGCCCCGGCTGCCCCCCACAGTAGCTCCGGCAGGTCAACCATGTCTGCCCTTGATCATTCCTGCCGCATCTTTGCGACGACGACCGCAAGCTGGAGAGCCCAGAGACTTCGGGTTGCAGACTGTCCGCCTACTCCGCGCCTGGCCTCCCGCACGCAGACCACCCTGGTGGGAAGCCTGGCTTTCCCGCCCCGCTGTAGGCAACTTGCCCAGTCCTCCTGGACCCCACGCTTCGCAACAGGGATAGGAAGACCTGCCTGCCAGGGTCACCAGCAATATTAAGGGAAGACCATACAGACACAGCGCCATCCCAGGACCCGCTTCCTTTCCCTTCCTTAGTACGAAATGACTACTAACTTCCTTTTCTAAGACTAGATGAACACACTGACCAACAAAATCCTAAATTACTTAAGGGGTTTTTTAAAATTGGGGGGGTGGGGGGGGCCACGCCTGTCACATGCAGAAGTTCCCAGGCCAAGGATCTAACCCGCACCGCAGCGGTGACAACACTCGATCCTTAAGCTGCTAGGCCACCAGGGAACTCTATGGTTATTTAATTTAGAATGGCCTCCTCAGTCTAACTCATTTCTATATCCACAGCATCAACACCAGGCTCTACACTCCATAAAGGTTACTCAGTGAAAACAGATGAATGCCTACACCTAGCAGATCCGATTCCTTAATTAAGATACACTTCCACCACCTGGTGGCCAAGTATCAGAATTGCAGGAATAGAGGTTTGGTTTGCTTATTTGTAATATGTATGCAGGAAAGCAGCCCAGTCGGATGGTCTGTGTGGCATTCCACAGACTCATCAAACACAAAGAGCCAGAGGAAGTAAAAAGGCAAGTAAGTATTACACTGTTGTGTTCGGATAATCCCGAACATCAGCTTTTTCCAGTCTTTCCTGTTATTTTAAGTATTTCACGATTTTCCAGGCTGCACCACTGCAGGCTAAGAGGCGGGCCAAGGGCGGGGTGCTCACAGGAGCTTGGAGGGCTTGTAAGGAGGAGGGGGGCTTGATTGACAACCGACGCACTGATGACAGAACAAAGGCAGAGCCTCCACTTGGCAGGCTGCTCATTTTTACAGCCACACCTGCCTGTCCTTGTTTCCCTCTTCTCCCAAAAGAAGACCTCTGGACTCTTTCTGCTTTGTTTAGTTTTGGGTTTCACGTGGGCCATGGTGTCAGGGAGGTCTGGAAGCTACAATGAATATCAGGTACTGGTGGGCAGGACAACGTTTGATAAATGTAAACAACACGCAGGGAAAGCCTCTCAGATGAAAAATCCATACACATTTTTAGCCACCGTCAGACTGAATGCAAATGGCTTTGGAAAATCTAAGTGGCTGCCTTTTTACTGGCAAAGAAAATCACAGCCCTCTCTCTAATACGAACAACACGGCTGCACTGCAAAGGAGTTGTAATCAAATAAGCCAGGCGGCTGATCTTGGGCACGCAGGAGTCACTGCTGTCGCCCCGACCTTAGAACAATGTCGTCCTTCCCTAAACGGTAAATGAGGGAGGGAGAGGGTGAATGAACTGGAAATGCGGCTGTCTTCTAAGGCCCCATCTCACACAAAAGGAAAAGCAAAGCAAAGAGGTGGCCTGGCCCACAGAGGAAGCCACGTGATGGCCAGCCTTTGAAAGGGCCGGGGTCTCAGTTGTTTTCCAAGTCAGCGCACTGGCAGCCTTGCCTGAAAGAGGAGTCAAGAGGGAGAAAATAAATAGAGCATTTCCAGAGCCCAGCCAGCAGCTCGGAAAACTGTCTGCTTACTATTACACAGTTTTAACATGTCATAATCATTTTCACAGTAAAGATACCCTTCCTGCAGTTTAGGCCAAGAATGCATGACTAATTTTAACCACTTGTGCAAATCTCCTAATGGAAATTTCAAACGGGCTTTTATGGATTAGAGTTTCCTAAACTGTATGGAGAGAGCCCAGCAGATACCAAGCCGGGGTGTTGCTCACACGGACCGGTCGATACCTGAGGAGTTACTGCGTGACAGTGGGCGACCACACGGTGTGGACATGAGCTGTCATTCTCCTTGGCACCGCATCTTTTAGACTTTGTGTAACGAATAGAACCAGGTTTGAAAATGCAGACAAGTGAGCAGGGAAGGTGGGTAGGGTGGTACCACTTCAAGCCTCACCAGAAACTTGCAGAGATGAGCAAACTCCAGAGATGCCCCACCCCCACCCCCCTCCCCAGGCTTTCACAGGGTGGGGAGCACTGTGCCCATTTTACAGATGCAAACGGAGGCGCTGAGAGGCTGGGTCCCTGGGTGAGGGTTAACACAGCTGCCAGGGGTTAAAAAAAGAAGTCCTAAATGGCCCCTTTCCACCACCACTGATAAGCTGAGTTGAAAAGCATCTGGAGATATGAAATACAGGACCAGGGGACACAAGGATCAAGTTCACTCGGAGATGGAGAATTATGATTACTGCACAACAATGTGAATGCACTTAATGCCACCGAACTGCACCCTTAAAAATGGTGAAAGAGGTAACGTTTACGGTACATAAATTTTACTGCACGTAGGAAAAAAAAAAAGAATTAAGTTCAAAATTCCTTTCAACTGCGCTGGAGACAAGGAGGATGGTCATGAGCGCAGGTCTGAGGAATACTGGTTTTTTATCCACTGTGCTAGGAATTCAGAGCAGTGAAAAAACAAAAATCAGGAGTTCCTGTTGTGGCTCAGCAGTAACGAACCCAACTAGCATCCACAAGGATGCAGGTTTGATCCCTGGCCTCAATCAGTGGGTTAAGGATCCCACGTTGCTATGAGCTATGGTGTAGGTTGTAGGGACAGCTCAGATCTGATGTGGCTGTGGCTGTGGCTGTGGTGTACACCAACCACCACAGCTCTGATTAGACCCCTAGCCTGGGACCGTCCATATGCTGTGGGTATGGCCCTAAAAAAAAAAAAAAAAAAAAAAAAGGAAAAATTCTTCCCCTTTTTGGGAGGTCACAAGTCAGTGGGACAGTTGGAAACACATCCATATTTTTTTTATTTCTCTATCCCCCCAATTCAAGCATTTGGAGTGTCTGGTTTTTTTTTTTTTTTTTTTTTTAATTTCCTTTATGGAGATTCTAACCGCTCCACTGTTAGGACATTGCCCAGGGGAGGAGGGAGAAGCAGAATTGGGCTCAGAGGCAAATAAGGTGAAGTGCTCCGTGGGACCCGAGGGCAGCTGCGATGCAGAGAGAGAAGAAACAGAAAGAAAAAAAAAAAAAATCAGGAGTTCCCGTCGTGGCGCAGTGGTTAACGAATCGGACTAGGAACCTTGAGGTTGCGGGTTCGGTCCCTGCCCTTGCTCAGTGGTTAACAATCCGGCGTTGCCGTGACCTGTGGTGTAGTTTGCAGATGCAGCTCGGATCCCGAGTTGCTGTGGCTCTGGCGTAGGTCAGTGGCTACAGCTCCTATTCGACCCCTAGCCTGGGAACCTCCATATGCCGAGGGAGCGGCCCAAAGAAATAGCAAAAAGACAAAAAAAAAAAAATCAGTTAATGATTCAACATCTCTCTCTGGGTTCTTACCTTTTTTTTTTTTTTTGTCTTTTTAGGGCCACACCTGCGGCATATGGAGGTTCCCAGGCTAGGGGTTGAATTGGAGCTGTAGCCTACTGGCCTACACCACAGCCACAGCAATGCGGGATCCTTAACCCACTGAGCGAGGCCAGGGATTGAACCCTCAACCTCATGGTTCTTAGATTCCTTTCCGCTGTGCCATGACGGGAACTCCATGGGTTCTTAATTTTTCCTCCTGGCTAAAGTCCAGGTCCCCCCAGCCCTCCGTCTAAGGCCCCCTCCTCAGGGGAGCCTTCCCTGATACATCAGTCTAGGCAGGACCCGCACCTCTGGAGCCGCCTCCCAGACCCATGCCCACCCTGGGCTGACTTGGGAGGGAAGCTGTGCTGCAGGCGTTCCTCCCAAAGCCCAGGGCCGGGGGGGGGGGCGGGGAGCGCTGGGGGCACCAGGTTTCCAGAGCCCCCACTCTGGTCCCTGTCTCCTGCCTAGAGCACCGTGGGGGGGAAGCCAGCTGCTCTGGGGATGTGTTCCCATGGCCCCAGGGCACACAGCTCTCCTCTCTGGACTCGGGACGCTCAGACAAATGTGCCCAGAGAACACGGAACGCCCCCTGGCTCCCTCCCTCCACTCCGTTCAGCTTCTCTGTCCTTCCCAGTGGCTTCCCCCCTGGAGACGGTCAACCCCTGCTCCTGGTCCAGGGCACCCAGTCCAGGGCTCCTGGCCATCAGGAAACCCTCGGGCCAGTTCTTCCTCAGCTTCTGTCACTGGGGCTCCACCCCCACCCCACCCCACCCACCGGAGTGGCTGCATCCTCAGGTGGCGACACATCAGATTCCATCTCAGACACCCCTGCTGCTACACCAGGTCCCAAGGGCCCAGACCTCACTCCCGGGTCTTCATGTGTGTCTTCTCATGCTCTTCGCCTCCGCTCGGTCCCCTGAACGAGGGAGGTGGGGAGGAGAGACGGGGGTGGGTAGAGGGCGGTGGCAAGGAGTGAGGAGCAGAGTGGGGGAGCCGGCCGGGCTCCCTGCCCCTGCCATGTGGACTCTGCTATGCGACCTTCAGCGTCCCCAGCCGTCAAAGGGGGATGACCAAATGACCAACACTGCAACCGAGCAGGGCCCCGTGGGGCTCCCGGCACACAAGCCTTTCTATGTCCTCCAGGGCTTGCTTTTAGGGAATAAGCTGCAGCCTCCAGAACCTTCCTGGAACTCCAAAGGGCGGGTGCCAATCAGGGAAGCAAGGGAGGCAGAGACCAGGGAGGAGCAGTCAAGGGACAACAGTCCCTTGGGGCAGGTCCTGGCTCCTCCTCAAGGAATATATATAACAGTATCTTTGAGCCTTTCGGCAGAACTAAAGCCCCAACAGATGGAAGAACCCCTTGATGAAGCTTTCTGCATTCCAGAAGGAGGACCCCCAGAACCAGTCCTGGGGCCACTGGACACCAGCTTTGAAAGACAATGAGCGCTTGCCCTGCCCTGATGCTTATTCCACTCCCCAAACCACAAAACCACGTCCCAACCCCTTCCAAGGCGGGCACAGTCTTTAAGGCATTAGCCTGCTGTGGCCCCCTTTGCCGGGCAAAGCAATACAGCTATCTTGTTCTCCGCTACCCAAGACTCTGTCTCTGCATTTCAATTCGGCACCAGCAGACACAGGCCGAATTTCGGCAACAAAACCAACACCACCTATGCGGCGCTCGTTACCTGCAAGGCCCTGTCCAAGTGCTTTCTGGAACTAACACATTACCTTCTCCAATCTCCCCCCGTGAGCTGTGAGCTAAGTACCACCTTCATCCCTCCTTCAAAGAGGACGCGATGAGGCACAGAGAGGTTGACGCACTTGCCCAAGGCCACACAGCTACAGCTGGCAGAGTCTGGATTCGGCCCCAGGCCGTGCCTGTCCTATGACACCGTGCTTTCTATTACAGCACTCACTTTTAAGGCCCTTAATAAATACCGATTCCTCGCCCCCTGCCTTTTGAGATTCTCTTCGCCACAGTCCTTCGGGTCGATTTTCAATAAACTTCAATCCTCTGGGTGTTGTACTGTTTAGCTTTCTTCCATTAGCTGGAAATCATTCAATAAATATTCATTAAGCACCCGTTCTGTGCCAAGCACCACGGAGTGACTGCTGAGGCTCCGAGCCCTGACTCTGGAGGCTGTGGCCGGTGTGAGGCGAGGGGACTGTGGCCAGGCCCCCTGCAGGCTCATGAATGTCACGAGAAATACCACAGGAGAGCGTAACAGGGTGGCACAGCCAGAGGCAGCCCTGGAGCACAGAAGGGAGGCCCCAGGACCCCAGGCTTAGGGTTTCCTTGGTCCTTGGAACCTGTCGCGCTGCAATGACTAGGAACTTGGGCACACTCCTCTCATGTCCTTGGTCCACCTTGTTTCTCGACAGGAGTATTGCCAGCATCTTCCTCTGTCGTGTGGGCCAGCCACACATCTAAGAATGCTCACCATCCTGTCCCCCTAGCTGCCCACCCTCCCCATCCTCAAGGCAGAGAATGCCCCGGTGGCCTTGGGGTTGGAAATGCCCACGGTACGGGCAGAAGAGACTGCCACCCTCAGCAAAGACCGCTGTCTTACAAGATGTGACTGTAAGTCAGAAAACCCCGGGAGAGATGCCCCAGCAGACTTCCTGGTCTGGAGAGACGGAACACAGGTGAACACAGGACCAAATTCTACCAAGTTCACAGGTGATGGAGAACCGGTAGGAGGATAATTACACAGAAGAGCCAGAAGGAATGCAAACCTCTGTCAAGCCAGGTGCCACCGGGTGGAGGGTGCAGGTGTCAGGAATCGGAGAGAACAGGTGATCTGTCCCCCTTAAGAAATAGAACCACGGATAATTGTTGCATCTATAAAAAGGCGGTTGTCCTAAGAGCACAGGTGTCCAGGAGAGAGAGTTCATGTGTCTGCCAGGAGCTCTCTGGTGGTTAAGACGCCTCTGGATGCTGAGAGGCAGACCTAAAGCCACAGAGCCAGGTGAGCCCCACAGCATTTGGCTATGACATCACTGTTTCCTTACAGGACGTTTAACCACAGGGAGACTTCCAGAAAAGGATGAAGGCCATTTTCACAACCACCCTATGAGATAAGTACTATCATAACCCCCCTTTAAAGGTGAGCAGAATAAGCACAGGGAGGTCCTGTTCCTTGTCCAAGGCCACACAGCACCATATGGCAGAGACAAAGTCCAAACCGAGCCAGCAAGCACTTGAAATAAACTTTAAAATATGTTTTTATGTTAGAAGTAGACACAAACTCACTGAGAGAGTCAAAACGAGAACAGCGATGCTGTTGTGCTGGCCTGTTTTCACACACGTGGCATCCTCTGAAGTTGTAATGTTCGGGTCTGGCCTTCGTGAGCAGAGGATGGCAAACTATGGCCCCTGGGCCAAATCCGGCCCTCGACTTGTTTCTATAAATAAAGTTTTCCTGGACCACAGCCAGGTCCACTCATTGATGTACTATCTGCAGCTGTTTTCATGCAAAGGGTTATTACATCGTGGCAAAGTCCATCTGAATTAAACAGCCGGAAATAGTTACCATGTGGCCCGTTATGGAAAAAGTTTGCTCATCCCTGTATTGTCATTTAGCCTGACAGTTTCAATTTTAAATATACAAATGGTGATATGACAGAATTGTGATTGCAGGCAGCAATATCACAAAATTTACAAAGTATCAGAACATTAGGGAAAGTTCATTGAAATGAAGGTGAAGTTCATGCCATATACACACTACAGTCTTAGGAGGTTTGGCAGTGAAGCACTCGAAAGGAAATCAACATACATTTATAACACAGCTTCATGTTTTCAAGGTCTTTACCTAAGTGCATAAATAAGCAGAAATGTGATTCCATACTCCTCAATAGTGACTGCTAACATCTGTCAGGCTTGCACGCAACATAATACAGAGTGTAAGTTCAACCTAAAAGCCCAGAGAAGGACCAGGATTTGGAATCTGGAACATGAGCGAATGAAGTTTTAATTTCAAAAACCGGAGTTCCCGTCGTGGCGCAGTGGTTAACGAATCTGACTAGGAATCATGAGGTTGCGGGTTCGGTCCCTGCCCTTGCTCAGTGGGTTAACGATCCGGCGTTGCCGTGAGCTGTGGTGTAGGTTGCAGACGCGGCTCGGATCCCGCGTTGCTGTGGCTCTGGCGTAGGCCGGTGGCTACAGCTCCGATTCGACCCCTAGCCTGGGAACCTCCATATGCCGTGCGGGAGTGACCCAAAGAAATAGCAAAAAGACAAAAAAAAACCAACAACAAAAAAAAAACAACAAAAACCACCTAGGTAAACCTCGTGACATTCTCTTCTGCTCACAAAAGCCACCCCAGAAGCCTTCAAAAATCCCCAGGAATAATCTGGATCTCGTATCTTCTCCCCTCCGTGTATTGGTGGGCAACATGAGTCAGTGTCCTCTGGAGCAAGCCTGGGTCTTAACTGGCACCAGTGCCCAAATCCAGACCCAGTGTGAGCTGGCCGACCTGGTTCAGATTGTGAATGCATTCGTTGACTGGCGCTAAGCCAGGCCAGAGACTCCCACGTAGGAGAAATACCAAGGAAAGAGGCTGAAAATTACTTTTTAAAAATACATGTGCATATACATATATTTGGTATATTTGTGTGTGTGTATATATATATATATATATATATATATATATATATATATATACACAAAGGATGACAACAGCAACACAACTTTATATTATTTTATGTAGCACTGATAACTCATAAAGCTCTTCAAGCACACAACCCCCCCTTGATTAAGTAAATAATGTAGCCACTCAGAGGCCAGCAGAGCTTTGGAAGGAGGACAATGAGGAGTGACGCTGGTGTACTAGTGGCATGGCCACTTAAGACAGGGTACCAATACTACCTACTTCGTGGGCACCTATCAGGATCTCAGCAGAGAAGGTGTGAGCTGAGTGCCGAAAGCCCTGCCTGGTACACAGCCAAGGCAACATGGGTCTGAGCTGCTGTCGCTGCGGCCAGCATCCTTCTAAAAAACCCTGCGAGATCGGAGGACAGGCACTGTTATCCCCCTGGTGGAGGAAGCTGCCAGGCGGAGAGAGTTTCAAAGACCTGCCTGAAGGCCTGCCGCCCCAGGCAGGTACGCCTGCTTCCCAGGCCCTGGGCAGGTGGTGTCTACTGTGCTCCCTGCCTGTCCTGCTCCCTCCAACTTGACCACCATCAGAATGAGCTGGAGGGCTGCTTAAAAGAGACGGCAGGCCCCACCCTCAGGGATTTGGATTCAGGAGATCCACGGTGGGGCTCAAGAATGTGTGTCTTTGGAGTTCCTGCCATGGCACAGGGGGTTAAGAATCCAAATGCAGTAGCTCAGGTGGTGGCAGAGGTGTGGGTTTGATCCCTGGCCGGGGGCAGTGGCTTAAAAGATCCAGTGCTGCTGCAGCTGAGGCTCCAGCTTGGATTCAGTCCATCGCCCAGGAATTTCCAGATGCTGTGGGAGTATCTTTAAGTTCTCGGGCGATGGTGATGGTGCTGGATCCGGGAGCCCACTGCGAGAATGTCGAATGCCCTCTGACTCAGGGCAGCCCCGTGGGGGAGTCACACCCTCCCTTCCTTCTGCAGCATATCCGATGCACACTCATGGGCCCCCAAAGCGTTTGTCACCAGGTCAAGGTTTAGCAGATGGCTTTATTCTATGATTTTATGTTACTTTGTTTTATTCTTGCCCTGAATACACTCTGTCTGGCTCTCGACTCTCTCAGCTAACAGCCCTGCCTGGATTTCTTTGCTCCCGGTGTGCAGGGCCCCTCGGATTTGGAAAAGGTTGTCCTCCTTCCAGCTGTGACCTTGGCTGCTCTCCACAAAGGCTGCCTTTCCAGCTCGGCTCCCCTGTCTCTGATTCGGCCCCCGAGCCTTCCTGGCCCAGGCCACAGCCTCCCAGGTGGGACCCGCGTGTGGCTCTCCGACGGAGTCAGCGAAAGCCCCCGGGACCTACCTCCAGCGTGAAAGACAAGACCCTCTGCTCGCCAACAGGGGCACAAACGTATTCCCCCGAATCACAGCACAGCCACACAGCCGGATGGATGGATAAGACTCCTTCACCGGCTCTTTGATTTCCTGTGTGCTGCTTGTCCAGCAAGGGAGAGATGGAAGAGAGAATGAAGAAGAAAGAGCGGGGAGAAACGAGCGGGGGTGTGGGGGCAGAATTCAAGACATGTGAACGCCTGTGGATAGAAATACTACAATAATTAGTATAATAATAACGACAACGACGGTAATAATAAACGGAGCCAGTACCAGCAGAGTGTGCAGAGCTCAAGAGTATTTTGACAACAAATGCTCGTGTTTCCTTGGAAATTTATGAAAGCTTTGTGCCTGTAATCCCACGAGCAGCAAGTAAATGAAAGGGGCAGACAGTCGACATTAATGATATTTTGCTTCGCCGTTGGAAGAGCATTTGAGAGAAGCAGCTCGCTTCAGCTGTCCCCCGTTTTTACGGTTCTGGTATTGGAACCGATGAGAGCTTCGAAGATGCGCTGGGAAATATTCATGGGTATGTGATCAATTTATGGGAAACCGAAGGGCCCACCTCCGGGCTTAAGGAGGCCATTTAGAAACAGCAAGGCGGAAGGTGAGGTGCAGAGGAGCTCGCAGGGAACAAAAGGGTGCTGGGGGGCCGCGGGGCTGACATCAAAGGCGGGAAGCGTCCCCTCAGTAAGCCATAATGGTTGATATTCTAATAAAGCACTCTTATGAGAAAAAGCAATCTGTTCACATACGAATTCTGCCATATGCTTCCATCTTTTCATGGTCTGCAAGGCCACGTCAGTAATTTCCAGTAGTTACGTTGGGCACGCAGGATGCCTTTACTGGTTAATGTGAATAAATGGGCTGGATTTACTGTTTTCCTAATGCTCGATCTACACACCCTGCAGGCTGCTACTGGAAGCCAAGTGGGATTTATGGGTTCGCACCGAATCTAACAAACGCAGGAGCAGAGCCACGGAAAGCCAGACTGACTCCTCGGTCAGGCCACGGCTCCCTGGGCAAAGCCAAAGGCAGTTTTGGAGGAGAGGGGAGCAGGGCCCCCTAAGAATGTGGCTATTCAGTCGTGTGTGTGCAGAAGCACTGGTGGCTTCTGCACAGGCTCGCACACCCCACACCTCTCTCGGAGAGCCCTCTGTCCCCAGCCCCAACCCGGCCTAGGGCTGACCTTCCCATTTCTTTTTTATTGTTTTGGCCGAGCTGGCAGCACACACAAGCTCCTGGGCCAGGAATCGGACATGTGCCACAGCAGGGACAACACCAGGCCCTTAACCACTAGGCTACCAGGAAACTCCCCCAGTTCTAAATGGTCTTTTTTTGTTTGTCTCACAGTCAATTTATTTATTTATTTAGCTTTTCAGGGCCTCATGGGAGGTACATGGACGTTCCCTGGCTAGGGGTCGCATCAGAGCCGCAGCTGCCGACCTACACCACAGCAATGCGGGATCTGAGCCGCGCCTACAAACTACACCACTGCTTAGAGCTTATTTATTTTTAATTGAAGTGTACTTGATTTACAGCGTCGTGAAGGTTCAGATACACAGCATCATGCTTCAATGATACAATCACCTATCTGTCCTTTTTCTGATTCTTCCCCTTTCAGGTTATTGTGAGATACTGAGTACAGTTCCCTGGGCTGTGCAGTAGGTCCTGGTTGGTTATCTATTTTATATACAGTGGTGTGTACCTGTTAAGGCCAACCTCCTATCCAAATTGTCTTTAAATCCTGATGTTTTCATGTCGTTGCCCCCCCCCCCCCAATGAGCTGCGAAGAGCAAATTTCTCAGATCAGTCGACGTCACTTACGGGTTCTAATATTACAGGGTTTACCTTTGAATATCTCACCCAAATCAAAACGCGACGGCAAAGAACGCGAATTCCCATCCTGAGCAGTAACGTGCGGAGGCGAAGAGCAGAATGAGACCTGGATCAGCACCGCCCCTCCTCGACGCTCCTGACACTCGGGGCAGGCTAATCCGTGGCAGAGTCCGCGCTGCGCACCACGGGATATTCAGCAGCACCCCCGTCCTCTACCTGTCTGGTGCCCGTGGCCATGTCCTCCCAAACCGCACCTGTTCCCAGACATCCCCGGGCGGGGGGGAGCATACCTGTACTGCCCCAACATACCTATGCCTGCCTCCTGAAATAGTCCACAACTATATGATTCTGCTTCCACAAAGAGGCATCTCTATCAGAACACACATTTGCCACCCAGATGGGGATAATGTAAAAGGGGGGGTGGGTGGGGAATAGGGACTAAAACAAGGATATACGGATGGTACCTGCAGAACAGGTTTGCAAGGGGACTCAAAACTGATAAAGGAAAGGAAGGAAGGGGCAGAGCGAAGCAGCGCTCCCCCCGAGGTACAGAGAGGGAAGTGCGTGCATGGCACCGGGGGGCCGTAACCCTGGCTGGATGGCAAAACTCCGAGGTGGGGGTCAACAACCCTAGGCCACAAAACCAGGGAGAACGGAGGAGCTGAGGCCCCAGGAAGGGGTGGGGGGACCAAGAATGGCTTTTCAATGCATACATTACCTGCAACACAGCAATATAGACTTACAAACACCTTGCCGCACCTTCAGGAGAGAGAGATCTAAAAGGCTGCTGGCAAGCTCAGCAGGAAAAATAAACAGGAGTAGTATGAGGCTGTCCATCTGGCTGGGCCTTCAGACTCTCCCATGGACATCGCTCGCTCTCTCTCTCTCTCTCTCAGCAAGGAAGATGTGCAGGAGGAGAAGTGTGTTTAAAGACCTGTGTTCGATCTTAAAAGCAACAAAGAGGCATTCCACTGGGTCACGTCCGCACGTCTTGCTCCAAACAACAGAGCTGAAGTCATCAAAAATGTTGACGTTTTAAGAAAATGAGCTTTGATTTCCTGTGACTTCCAATAAACTCTGGCATTGGCACTGTACCAGGGAAAAGTGGGGATATTCATACCCCAATTTAAGGAGCATGGACTTAGGAAGGTCTTCTGAGTTCATAGGAACCATAAATAACATATTTACAGGGCGTCCCCGCGACGTGAGGCCCTCAACTTACTGCAGCCTCCACTGTTAAGTGTAATAAACATGAAGGTGAAGGATTCAGGCATACGGCCCTTGGAGTCAGAGAGGAACAACTGTACTAAGTCTACAGGTGTTACGGAGAAGGGTGCCTTGGAGTCCAAAGGCCCGCACGCTTATGTCCAGATGTTAGGCAGGTGTGAGCAGTTCTGCGGTGAGTGTGCTCTGTTCTTTCGCCCCTCGCTGTGAACTCAAGCACTGATGAAAACACGTCTCCAGAAAGGCTGGGTGCATTTGGGGGAGGACTGTGGCTTTCGGAAGGGTACGCCTTTTAAGAAAATCGCTCAAGTACTCAAAAACATCTGGGAGGGCCAAAGCGGATGCTTCTCTTCCACTCACCATCAGGATGGGAGGAAGAAATGGACCCATGGCGCCTCTGGACTTGGCCCAAGGCTCAAGCTGAGCCACGGCCTCTTCCTAGCACAGCGGTTTCATCATCAGCAAACTGGGTGCTCCTCTCTCTGCTGCAGGGTTGCTGCGAGGATTAAGCCAGCATTTTAAAGCACAAAAGGCAAATCTGGGCTTTCCTTTCGTCGTGTGATAAAGCCATTTTGCAAATGAAATGACTGCAGGCCTTTTGCAAGAAAGGCATGCTCCAAAATCAAACTGCTCCAGAGACTCAGGGGGCCCCTTCTTCTGGCAGGCAGTTGGAACCCCAGAGAAGCCCAGCTGGAGCTCCAGGCCCCCAAGTGGAGGTCTATTCCCCCTACTGTACAAACACCAGGGGAAATACTGTGCTGTTGCTTTTATGAACTTCTAAAGCAATAAAGACTTGTAGTCAAAGCACTCTTGCTTTGAAAAAGAAGTCATTAATACATTTTATGAAGTCAGAACCCATTAGTGAAGACGTAGCGGATGTGTCTGCTCCGTGAGGATTATCAAAGGGGGCACTGGACGTATAGATCGGGGCCTGGCTTTACAAACCTTTAACGCCTGCAGAAGCCTGAACACAAAGGCTTCAGCCACCTGCAATCTCGAAGCAGGTCCTGGTATTGACGGAGCGCTTAGAGACAACATCAAGCTGTCCTGGGGAGGCTGACAGGCGCTCTTGAAGTGAACGCATATGCAATACATTCCGCTGTACGCTTCATAGAGAATCACTGGCAGTGCTTAAATAATTCAGGGACGTAATGGTAGCAGTGTATTCATACATGCATCCAGACTGGGGCTGGAAAAGGCCTCGATGGAGAAGAAAAGAACCGGCTCGGGTGTATCCTTTGGAGTTTGAGGCTATAAAGACATAGATGTGTCTGTCTTCTTTCCACCAAATGCTATCAGGTAGTCTTTCAACAAACATTTCTGTCTCTCTCTCTCTCTCTTTTTTTTAGGGCTACACCCACAGCATGAGGAAGCTCTCAGGCTAGTGGTGCAATCGGAGCTGCAGCCACGGCAACGCCAGATCCAAGCTGCATGTGCTTGCAGTAAGGCCAGATCCTTAACCCACGGAGTGGCGCCTGGGATCGAACCTGCATCTTCATGGATACCACTTGGGATGTTCATCTGCTGAGCCACAACGGGGACTCCCCAGCAAACATTTCTTAGGTAACTGCCCAGTGCTTGATGTATCTGGCCCCAGACAGCACAGGGCCCTGCACTCCATGTTGGTAGTGGAGGGGCTGGGGTGTTAGAAAGAGGGGATTCTTTTTGAACTCGATGAATTTTATTGTCTGTCGATGTACAACCATCGAAAGAGGGAAATGCTACAATAGTAAGGAAGACTTCAGGGCTATTTTGACAGGGGTCAAGGCCAGAGCAATAGGGGGAGGGATCAGACTCAACCCTGAATACAGAGAGTGGGGGGAGGGGCAGATGAAAAATGACTAAGACGAGACATCATGGGTGGAAATTCTTGCTAAACTGACCTGGCAGGACTCCTGCTGAAGGCAGGCCTGGGTGGTCAGATTCTTTCCCAGCTGAGGATTCTTACAAATAATGGGCTATGCAGACCTGGCAAGGATAAGGTCAAGGTCACGGTCTAGTCAAGAAGTAGGCTCAGAGGAACGTGACTAGAGTGGGCAAGGAGAGCCTTTGTCCAGGGGAGAAGGGAGGGGTGAGTCTGCCACAGGACCCTAGAGGACTGAGCAAAGCCTTCCTAAAGAGACATCATGCGTGTGGGGTGGGGGGTGGTCTTTGAAAGAATGTGCAGAAATCACCAAAGGGAAATTCAAGGCAAGCAGACAGCATAGCATGTGCCAGGGACAGGGTGGTGACTGTCCAGTGTGATGGGCGGCTAGGAGCTGGTTTCTCAAAAGGGCCACTACTGAGATTTGGGGGCAGGATAATTCTTCACTGGGGGGTGGGTAGTAGCCCTTCCATTTCAGGAGACCAAGCGGCATGCCGTCTGTCCCCAGGAGGGGTATGTAGCTCCCCTTCTCACCCTGGCCCCCCAAGTCCTAACAACCAAATGCCTCCAGACGTTGCCAATGTCCCCTGGGGGAACTGGCCTGGGCGCGGGGGTGGGGGTGGGGGGAGCAGAGGCCCAGAGGTAAACCCTGGGGCTGGAGTGTGCAGGGCAGGGGAGGGCAGCTGGCCTCACCCAGGACTAGACAGGTGACAGAGTTTAGAGTTTACTTAACGAGGGCAGAATCTTCTAAGCTCTAAATACAGTGACTTAATACACAGCAGAGGAAGGAAAAATGGAAACGTGTTAGTATATGAGAACGTGGAAAAGCAAATTTCTCCCTATCATTCTTAAAAAAAAATACCAACTGATACACTGACTCATCACAGAAAACCTTAAGGTTTTCAGGTAAGTTTCCGATTTCTCATTAACAGCTAAAGATGAACATAATGCTGCAAGAACCACAGAGATGGTTTCTAGGGGTTAATTCATCACTATTTTCAAAACATTCTCATGCCTTGTCACTTTTATCTGTAATGAGGCCTCACTTTTTCCCTCCTTTCCAGTTTACGGTCAAAATGCACTTACTGCAGAAAAGGTTAAAGCATAACGGATTGTAAACTGTAAACTGGTGCAACCACTGTGGAAAAGAGTATGGAGACTGCTCAGAAAACTAAACACAGAACTACCATTTGACCCAGCAATCCCACTCCTGGGCATCTATCCCGAGAAAACCACGACTCACAAAGACACATGTACTCCAATGTTCACTGCAGCACTACTTGCAATAGCCAAGACATGGAAACAACCTAAATGTCCATCGGCAGAGGAGTGGATCAAGAAGATGAGGTACATATACACGATAGAATACTACTCAGCCATTAAAAGGAATGAAATACCGGCATTTTTAGCCACATGGATGGGCCAAGAAATCCTCATGCTAAGGGAAATCAGTCAGACAATGAGACGCCAACATCAAATGTTTTCACTGACATGTGGAATCTGAAAAAAGGACAGAATGAACTTCTTTGCCAACAGATACTGACTCACAGACTTTGAAGTACTTAGGGTTTCCAAAGGAGACAGGTTAGGGGGGTGGGGGGATGCACTGGGGGTTGTGGGATGGAAATTCCATAAAACTGGATTGTGACGATCACTGTACAACTATAAATGTAATCATTTTAATTGAGTAATAAAAAAATGCACCTACTGCAGAAAAGGTTAAAGCAGAAGGAAAAAAAAATATATATATATAACGATTCCTAATTGGTGTGCTTGGATTTTGGCTCTGTGACATGCTACCGAGATTTCAGACATTTTTTTCCTAGTTTAAAGAAGCCCTGTTGCAGCAGCAAACGCCAGCAAGTTCACGTGCATGATACCACATGCACCTGACCTCACTGGGAATTTTCTTTCTCACTTCCACCAGCACAATTAGCAAAAGAAAAGGACCGGGCTATTTAACATGCTTTTCTCGCTAATTTTTAATATGTTCTGATGCATGAATTTTAAAATGCCGACTCGAGAGCTGCAGGGATACTAAATAATAAACCCTGAAGGTTCCAAAATCCGGTTAATAGTCAGAACTGGAGATATGAAATACAGCATTAATTTAGAATAACATAATGCCTGGAAATGAAGCAAGGTAGGTCTCACTGAGCTATGAACTGCTTGCCTTGTGCTGTGTAACAGAGGCTGGGCGACAGCGGGAGGCTGGCCTGCAGATAACCATTACTCTCAGCGAACATGCTCACTGGGGTCTCTCTCTCTTCATTACCCAACCTCATAAAGCACAGGCCCGCATATTCCGATAAAACATAAAATGGCAAGGCAGAGTCACAATTAGGACGCCCTGAGCAGCTGCATCATAAAATGGGACCCGTCTCCAAAGCACCGTGCACTTATCCATGATCTACAGGTGTCAGCGGCCAGGAGAACAATCCAGAAACAACCAGCGCCCACGCTGGGAATGAGGGAGGACTTTCATGTTTTCGATTCTCCCCTCTTGACAAGTACAAGCCTCGAGCCGACAACATGGGATTTGAGATGCGACTTCAATCTTAACTGCTACATGTGCTGGGGGGACGTCAAGAACCTCTTAGGTTCCCAGTTCCAGTGGCTACTTCACGCCACTTGGATGGACGGGTGGAGGGGACGCAGGACAACCGTGCGAGTGGACGGAAATGATGACGGCTGATTCGGGGAGCTGTTCAACACACAGCCTTTCACGTCGTCGGGACCCTCATCAGGAGAATGTGTTTTAAATGATAAAATAAAGAGGAAAATAAACTCCTTAATGATTCCTACTCTTGGGTTGGCCATGAAGTGTCAACAGGGGACACAGAAAGAGGGCTGATAGGTATCCTGATGTTCCCCCAAACTTGCGTGGCTAGGCCTTGGCTGTTGGGACGTGGAATCTGTACATGACCATGGGGCATTGCGTGTGGTCCCAGGAAAGGGGACTCTGCCATCCTGGGTGAATCTTGGAAATGCAGCCTGGCTCCTGGCCAGAGATAATGGCTTCTGCCTCTGCTAGAGCTGGAGAAGGCACATGGATGAGGCGTGGAGTTTCCTCTAAATATAAATGCCCTCTAAGTGCCAGCCTGAGTCTTCGAGGAAGGTCCTACAGCGGCAGTTCTTAAACTTGGAGGGCTTGTGGAAACACAGGTGGCTGGTCCCCTCCCTGGCTTTTCCAAGCTGGATCCCTGGGCTGGGGCCAGATGATCTGCATTTATAACACATTCCCAGGTGCTGCTGCTGCTGCTGCTGCTGCTGCGGAAACCACACTTTGAGAACCAGGTTCTTCCAGCAAAGGAAGGATCCAGGAGATGAACTGTGAAGGGAACACTGAATGTCTCCTCCCAGCCTCTTCTGCCCGCCTTCATCTCACTCTCTGCATTTCTCTCTCCCACCTCTTCCGTTCTGTTTGATTTGCATTTCCACGTGTAACTCCCAATGGCTATTTCTCCTTCTCTCCCTCTTCCTCCTTCTGGGTCCTGATTTCCCTCCCTTTCATTCCTTCTCCCCTTTCCTGGATCCCACGCTGAGACCTTTTCTTCCACCAGGTTCTCTGCAGTGACCAAGGTTACAGATAGACCCCACGTGGGAGAAAGACCCAGGCCAAGATCGCATTCCTTGGCAAGCAGAATGAGAGCCACTGTCAGAGCCATTTCCAAGAGGGAAGCTATGAATTTTGTGCTAGGCATTCAACAGCAGAAGCTTCTCTGCTTTTGCATTTAGCACCACATTGGCCAAAAAAATACACATGGCTGTGTGAAATATTATAGCATACAGGACAGGTACTGTTGGCAGACGGAGGGATTTGCCAGCATTAATTCTCATTTTGGGGGCTACTCTTGCATTTTAGGATAAACAGTCCCTGGGTCTCCTTGTAACCTGCACTGAACTCCTGTGCTGGATGAAGATTTATAACAAAAGTGACTATTAGGCGACCATTCCTGGGTCAAGAGCTACCCTTTTGTGTCAGGCTCTGAGTATGAGACACACACCAAAAAAAAAAAAAGAAAAAAATTAATAATGCTCACAGTGAGAGTCAGGAGGCTGCGGAACAGCTCCCCGAGGAAGGCCCCAGGGTGTCAGCAGTTGCGTCATTTGAAAGAGACTGGACCAAATACTTGAGGGTGTCATTAGGGAACGATCCTCCCTGGGTGGGGGCGGGGGGAGATGCAATGGCCCCGGAGTCCCCTCCCGCCCCTCCCAGGGTCGTAAAATTGGGATGGAAACTCTGGTCAACCCGCTGCTTCCGGAGGTGGAGACTCTCTCGGACCAAAAGGCAATATCCCAGGGGATGGGCCAGGTGACAAGGACATCAAAGAGAAAAATGTCCCCTGCCAGGTCTCGGGGCAAAGGACATTTCAGAGTGAAAATCAAGCGGGGACACGCCCGGAGGAAGGCGTGGTATATTTTTCGAGGACACGGGAGGGGGACGATGCTCCCAGGTTTCCAGTACGTGCTGGCCCGTGCGTCCGTGCTCCTCCTGTGAGAGGCGAGAACTGCCAGCTTAGCTCCCGCTCCCTCCTCCTGGAGATGTGCCTGCCGCCCTAACGCGCAGGTGCGAACAAACAGAACTCAGGGCAGTGCCAACTCCAGCTTCTCTGCAGCCCAATGTAAGGGGGTCTTTTGTACTCAAGACCAGGTGGGACTGAGACTAACCTGGGGCAAGGGTCCTGGGGCCCCTCACCCCAAAGGCAACCACTGAGCTGGGGTCCTTCTGCATCTTTAGCAGGGAGGGCGGGCGGGTAGGGGGGCTAAGAGGCTCCCTGTGCCTTGAGGAGCACATGATCCGAGGAATTCTGCGCGTGATCGGACTCCACACACCACAGCTGCCATTCCAGTTCGACTGGCCCTCAAACGCCAAACCTGAGCACACGGAGTGGGTCCGGTCACTCCTCCTTCTCAGGAAAGCTCCCATGGCCCGTGGGTCCTTCTACTCAGGAGGGCGGGCCCTGTACCACGTGACCCCGCTCCTCCCTCTCTGACTACAGCTGAATAGAGAGCAGGACTCCCATTACAGCCCGACCAAAGACAGTCGGTCCACAAGTTTGGTTTGCAATGGACCGACGGAAACATGACTCATGCCAATGGCTTCTGGGATGAGGGGAGTGGCCAACGGAGTCTAAGCCAGTTGCGGCAGAGACAGCGGATGCAAAGATGCCACTCAATGGAGGGGAGGGGTCGGGGCCCCTCCCATTGTGAGCGAAACCAAGAGCAGTGAGCCAAGATCGCAAGGGAGGAGAACAGATCAGTGGAGCAGCCCCTGGCGGAAGAAGGCAGTCAGGAAAAAGTAACACGGCGGCCGTGCAAGAGGGAATCACAGCAGACAGGATTCCTCGCTTGCCAACATCTCACAATGAACCTTTTTTAGAAGAGGTGACATGAGCAGGGCTCTCTGTCCCTTGTGACCAAAGAGACCTAATTAAGACACTCAGAAAATCTGCATTATACATGGTGCTGAGCTCTTCAAACTCAAATCATTGCCACTGGACATCTAATATCGCAAGTCACTCAAGTCCTTGAAGACCGTGGCTTATCAAAGGGATTGCAAACAAGAGCCAGGGACGCTCAGCATGGCTCCCGGCTGCCATTTTGGAAACTGGAGACACTGTTTGGAAAGACGTTGAGGGACAGAACAAAGGAAGGTGGTGTCTGACCTTGAATCCTAGGCTTTGAATACCTTAGCCTTCCTATCCCACCCAAGGTCATCCACTGGAGCAGCCTAGGGATTGCTTTATTGAAATTTCTGAGGCGGAAACAGAAGGACCATCCTCATAGCATTTGCCACTCCTTCGCCGTGGAGCTGAGGTTCAGGCACCAGAGCACCCACTTTGCAACGGTCCCCCGTCCACGCTCAGTGCGTTAGGCAGAGGAATGAGAGCGGTGAGCGAAGTACCCTGATAGGGAGACGCGCGTGATTCAAGGACGACACTGACCACACACGTGGAGACACAGCCATCCTCGCTGGTCCAGAACGACCTGACTTTGGGGTCAAAGGTTCTTTAAGAGTTGAACTCCGAGAGAGTGATTCCATGATAGGAGAGAGGCCGACTGAGTACACAAGGCCCAGTTTTCTAATATTAAGCCATTCCAGCAAATCCTGAGATATAGATGTAACAATATTAATTAGTAAAATAATAGTAACAGCAGATCCCATTTGCTGGGTCTCTATGCCACCAGCTGTGGAATTTATATATATCCATTTTCTCAATTCTCACAATAATCATGAGCTCAAAGAGCACCTCTTTACAAAAAAAAAAAGAAAAAAGAAAAAAGAAAGAAAGAAAAAAGAAGAAAGAAAGAAAAATATAAACCAAGTCTTCAAAAATAGCTGCTCCAAGTGGGGTGCAAGGCTGGGAGTCTCAGCATTGTCTGAGTGCTTCTACACTTTTTTTTTTCCTCTTTCTGTTTACCCATGGCACAGGGAAGTTCCCAGGCTAGGGGCTGAATCGGAGCTATAGCTGCTGGCCTACACACCATGGCTCACGGCAAGGCCAGATCCTTAACCCACTGGACGAGGCCAGAGATCGAACCTGCGTCCTCATGGATACTAGTCGGGTTCACTGATGCTGAGCCGCTCTGTGGGCCTCTAGTAATGCGGAATCCTAGGCCCCTGCCTAGAACTAGAGAAGTAGGGGCTGTGGGGGTGAGACCCAGGAGGCAGGGGATTCTCATGCCAAGCAAAGCTTGAGAGAAGCACTGACTTAGTAACTTGCCAAAGCCAAACAACCTAAGTGGCAGAGTCAACGTGGAAGGTTTGTGCTGAGTGTTGGAAACTCTCCCCTCCACTTTGGGTAATTAACGAGGAGCCAGGCTTGGGCGAATCAGGTTAATACCTGCAATACAGGTATTACATCCTGAGATCAGGATCAGACACTCTCAAACCCTGGTCTGTTCCCAGAGACTCTGCCTCTTAATGGGCAGAGTCCTGAATTGCCTAACTCGGCTTCCCACCTTTTAGGCACATGGAGGGACACTTGGGCACCAACGACCTCAATGTACTCAAGTCACATGTACAAGGAGACTCTAGTTCAAGTATGTAAATCACCTTATTTCATTGCCATATAGATGAGTGAGAAGGAAATTAAGGACCAACAGAGCATACTTTGTACCAGACACTGAGCTAAGGGCACTAGCCCACTGCTAATGACAGAAGTTTCTGTGTGATCTAATGTGGTAACCACTAGCCACGTGTGGCTAAGGAGCACTTGAAATGCATGACTGAGGGATTCAATTTTTAGTTTCATTTAAATTTGTATTCATTTAAATGTTGATGGCCCCGAGCAGCCAGTGGCTATTTCTTGTGTTAGAAAGGATAGTGCTAGATGCCTTTTCTTATTTGAATTTTCCCCCAAGCCTATGAGGGGTGAGGCTAACATTGTGCCCATTGTGCAGATGGCAAAACTGAGGCTCAGAGAGGCTAAATCATGAACCCAAAGCCACAGAGCCTGTTAGTTAGTGGTGGGGCTGGGGTCCTAACCCAGGTCTGCTCTTACTCCAGATGTCCTAGGCACCAAAGCACTCGGCTGCCATGGGTTAGGTAGGTTTTGGGGGCGACTGCTGAGACATTTCCCTCAGCAAAGGCAATGGCCATGACCATGGGGCCCCTAAAAATGGCTGCATCTGAACGTCTCATTCTCCAGGCCACAGCCAGTGCTGGTATCCTCTTGGCAGCTGTCAATGAGTGGATGTTTGGACACTATTCTCCTGTTATTAAATGCGCATTTTCCACTTAAAAATAAGGAGTTTCCGTCACAAATTATTTATATGGAAATGATACTACTTCTGGCAGAGAAACAGGAATAGAAGCTTTTTACTGTTTCTTTCAAGATGGGGGGGGGGGAGCCTGTACCGATATTATAATCATCTTTCCATGTGTAGTCTTTGAAAGTCCGCCCACCCCAGACTTTGTACCCCAACCTCACCACTGCCATGGTGAGAAACGGCTTCTAGGATCTCGGGCAGCTATGAGCAACCTCCACCTCTCTCCACACAGGAGGCCAGCAGGACAGGAGCCTCCTCAACCCCGCCCTCCATCCAAGATGCTGGCGCCTCCACCCAGAAACCCGACCAAAGGGCACCACTGAGATTCTACGAACACACTCCAGACCTGCCTCCATCCCAGCTCTCCCATCTCCCGACCCAGGGGGGCGATGTGGCATGGGAGGAAAGGGCTAGATCTTGCAGGCCAGGCTGACAGGGCCCAGATGTGCTGTGCCATCCTGGGGAGGTGGCTCACCCTCTCTGAACTTCACTTATCTCCAGGGGTAAAATGGGAAGAGCAATGACGCCGCACACAACTGCTCTGAGCATGTGACCCTGTGCCTGGGAACATGTGAGTTTCCCACCATCCCTCCTTTCTAACCTTCAGTCACATCCTGACCCTTCTTTCAGGTCTATCTTAGAGCTAATCTTCCCCCTGCCTCCAGCACCCCCCGCCAGCTTCACCCGTGGCATGTGAAAGTTCCCAGGCACGGCATGGAACCCACGCGACAGCAGCAATGACCAGGGCCACTGCAGGGACAATGCTGTGTCCTGAACCTGCTGCACCCCAGGAGAACTCCCAGATCTAACCTTATTTAAAAGACGTCTGCCCTCCAGGTCGACGTGTGTTCTCCTGCTTTGTATACTGTAGATTCCCAATCTACGCCTGCACCACTGCAAGGATGCCCACCGTCGTTCGGCAGACAGACAATTGTCACATTTCTGACATGGACTGTGAGCCTGGACTTGAGTCCTGAGCTTCAGATCTCTGCCTGTCCTGCTTTTCCTCCCATGGTGCAACCAGCTCGTGGCCCGGCACACAACAGGGGCCCAAATAAGCATGCGTGGAATTTCTGTAAAGACTGGGGCCAACCTGTAATGAGCAGATCCAGCCATCCCTTCCTTCAGGTGTTCAATTACTATTTATTAAGTGCCTATGGCATCTACTAAGGGGCAGGGAAGGATCCTGGTCCTCAGCACTCAAGGACCCAAAGGAACAAAACTCTGTGCCTTGAGAGCATCGCCTTCCAGCAGGAAGCGGGAGGAGAGAATCACCAAAGGAAAAGAGAAAATAGAGAAACCCTGTCCTTCCAAAGGCAAGAGATGCTGCTGATACAAACTACAGAGGAAAGCACGAGTTGCCGTCGTGGCGCAGTGGTTAACGAATCCGACGATGAACCACGAGGTTGCAGGTTCGATCCCTGGCCTTGCTCAGTGGGTTAAGGATCCGGCCTTGATGTGAGCTGTGGTGTAGGTCGCAGACACAGCTGGGATCCCGCGTTGCTGTGGCTCTGGTGTAGGCCGGCAGCTACAGCTCTGATTAGACCCCTAGCCTGGGAACCTCCATATGCTGAGGGAGCAGCCCTAGAAAAGGCCAAAAAAAAAAAAAAATACCCTACAGAGGAAAGGAAAGCAGAGAAGACTCCAGAAGGGCAATGTTCAGGAAGAAATCTGCAAATGTAAACAGGATGGCCAGGAAAGGAGGCCCTGCAAAGGGGGTACATGAGCACAGATTTAGGGGAGCTGAGAGACCTACAGTTTAGATACGAACTTAACTTTGAAAAAAAAAATCATAAGCTGAAGAAATGCCTGATGATATACGCAGGAGGATGTTAGAAAAGAAAGAACACGTTCATTTCTCGGACTAAGCTCTGTTCCCAGGTCTCCATCTATTTTCATGCCAGCTAATGCCTACTGGGTGCTTATCACACGCCTGGCAATGCCCAAGTATTTTCTGTAGGTGAGTCCACTGCCAAGAGAAGAGGGACAGAGCACGGATGGAAACCATCGATGATGCCAGGAAGGCATGCTAAGGGGCAGGCTTGGCAGGACAACAGGAAGCAGTGGGGAAGGCAGTGCCCCAGGACCAGACGACAAAACAGGCTGAGGGTTTTGGACCTTCTGCCTTTACGAGCGAGGCCGGAAATGGGGATTTTTGGGTGAATTTCCCAATTTCAAATTTTTAAACATTGGCACGCATTACAAGTTTTTGGGGGCGTTTCAGTGATGGCTCAGTGGTAACGAACCCAGCGAGGATCCATGAGGACTCAGGTTCGCTCCCTCGCCTCCCTCAGTGGGTTAAGAACCCAGCGCTGCCGTGATCTGTGGTGTGGGTCGCAGACACAGCTTGGAGCCCACATTGCTGTGGCTGTGGTGTAGGCCAGCGGCCGCCTCGCCGATTCAGCACTAGCCTGGGAACTCACAAATATCGCAGGCACGGACCTAAAAACCAACACACACAAATAAACAAAAAAGAAGTTTTTGAAACATCGAATGGGTCCGAAAGAACTTTTTTTGATTACTATTTTCAGAGACGTAGTTGGTCTGAACAGAGGTTTCCAAACTCTGGAAGAGAAGTCAGGAACTAAAAATATTTGCGAGGATCCCGTCAAACAGCCATGGTGCCACATCCTGAGAAGAGGTGTAATTCGTACGTGAAAACGGTCTCATCTCCTGGGACCACTTGTGGGCCTGCCCAGGGGTCTGTGAGCTGTGGTATCTGGCAAACCCTGTGTCCTTGTGTGTGGATGGAATACGCAGTCCCCGGAGTGTGAATGCAAACATAGCTGGCTGTTCACTTAAAAAAAAAAAAAAAAAAAACTTTTTGTGGCTTCCCCTCCCCCCCTTATATGCCACCAATAAAAATGCATTTGGCAAAATCATCCAGAGGAAACATCATTCTTTATTCAAAACTGTTTTTCATCGCCTTTCACTTGATATTTCTAAATTATCTTATCAATAATGTATTAAAGCGATACTCGAAAATGGAACAATACTGCACCTTTAAGAAAATATTATTTTTCCTGAGGTCCTATCAAGGTAAATTTCATCAGTATTCAAAGAATGAGCAAAGCACTTCAACAATTTATTTCAATAAAAGAAGACTTAGCTGAAAGGAGTATAAATGATGAGAACTTGCTTTAAACTGATTTATTCCCTGCAGCAATAAAAAGAATGTTTCTTCACTCAGCTGTTTAATATGCAAATATGCAGAACATCCAGCCCCTGACAGCACATCATTAATAAAACCTTGCACTGAGCGGAGCGTCCGATATTTCATTCTGATGAAAATACATGATGATGATTTTAGACTGCAGACTTTTAGAGTTGGAACAATGTGCTTTCCTGGTGATGAAACTCCACTCGTCCCGGGGGGGTAGGGGGGGGGGGGGACGGACAGAGGCTTTTCAGATAAGCGATGGGATTTCTACAACAGCAAGTCCCAGGGTAAAGAAAACAGTAAATGCTGAAGGCTGATAATAGGGCAAGGGACCAAGACCCAAATGACGAGGTCGAAGCTGGGGGGGGGGAGGGCAGTGACGGAAGGGGCAGGAGGCTGAGATGGGTTTGCGTTGGGGACGGGGGTGGAGGTGGCAGCAGGTCTGCTCTTTTATGCTTTGTTGTGGGCTGTGCAGGAAACGTCCCCACTCCACGCGTGTTTCTGTGCTAGTTTGCATCCATGGGGAAGAAGCTGTGAAAAGAAGACCCCGGACGGAGGAATCTGAAACGCTGGCAGGTTATCCATCTAGTCACTGCGCTTGTTAGGACTCTAGAAATTCCCTAACTCCTCTTAGACCCTTCAAACAAGCCAAGTGAGGAAGAGCCTGGAAAAGAGTCCTTGCCCCGGGCCACGTGTTTTTTCTTTCCACCAAAATCTTGGGTTGACGTTAACACCGTGTGGGGGGATTGCACAGCCTTTATCAATATATATATGTTTTTTCTTCCTTCCAACGTCTTGCACTGTCTAAACTCCCTAGAGTGAGAATGCCACATGGATGATCAGAAAGATCATGCTTTAAAATATGCAATTTACCATTTTCTTAAAAAGCACGTAGATGGCCTAGGGCTCAGGGACTTAACAGATCTTAAACGCGAGAAAGGGTTCCTCGCTCCCAGTGTCCTGTGATTCTTCCAGAAATCCCCGCCCGTGCCTGCGCTCAAAATAAATATTTATTACATGGTTAAATGAGTTACTAGTTGTAAGTGCTTAGGACACTGCCTGGAACATGGCAGGCCACAGAAAGTACTTGTTAAATAAATAACAGATAAGTCCGATTAAATATTTAAAGGGTTGTAGTCTGTGGAGATGAGTTTTCTGTAAATAGTATTTATTTAAATAGATCCAGAAAGGATATGGAAATGCTGGGTGTGTTTTCTTTTATGCTCTTTTTCATCTGAAGCTTAGTACACTGGATGGTTCTCGTTAGAACGACTAATTTAGAGAACTTTGGCTTAAAACCCGTTTCTGTGTGACCTTGAGCAAATCTCTAACCACCAGAAATGTTATTCTCCTTGTCTGTTAAATACATATGGTAGGAACCTTCCTGATGCGGATGAGTGTTTTGAGGATTCCACGTCATCGGCTACATAAAGATGCGACACCGAGGCTGGCCTCGTGTGGAGGCTCAAGCTTGCCGTGTTGAGCTTGGCTTTCCATCTGTCACTGCTAATCCTCATGATGACTCTGCAACGTAAGGCCTGTCCGCCGCGCTTCAATGATGGGAGGCTATGGGGAGATGGGTTTGAACAAAGCCACACAGCTGGACCCTGAACCCGGGTCTACCTGCCACCACATCCTATGCTATTTGACTGGCTTTCTCCCGGACCTGCTCTTTCTTCTGGGGGTGGGGGTGGGCAATCAGACGTAATGATTATTCAAAGATACACGGGAAGAGTACATTTCCATCGATATACCTCTATTTTCAGTTATAATTCATTCACCTCCGAAGATTCTACACTTTTTAAGTCAAGTATTTAAAAACAAGGTAGGTTATGGGGCAAGAGGCAGAAAAATAAAGGCAGGTGGCAAAACGGATGAAATCCATTCCTTGGGAGATGCTAAGAGTGACCACCAAATTGCATTGCTATTCAAATAGCTCACTTATTACAGAAAGGACACTCATTTTTATAATTTGTGAGATTTTCTCCAATTCTAGACCATTTGGAGAAGACAGCAGCAGATGTGATGTTCAAGTTTGGGACGGCTCCTGGTGTGTGGAAGATGAACCAGTTGCAAAGAATCTGGATGGGTGATGCTTGCCGCCTGCCCTGCTCCTCCTCCTCTCCTTCCTCTGCGTTCTCTCCATCAGACCAAAAGGATGCTAACACTGGGTGCCCAAGGAAAGAGGGCTGTTGGGTGTTACTTTCAAATATTTCAATTATAAATCAATCGTTTAGCAAAAATTCAATGAAGTTTGCAAAATTTCCCTTTGAATCAGCTCCCACAGAGAATCCAAAAAGTCTTGGGGGCAAAATTTCAAGCAGCCTCTTGCAGGTTTTAGTAAACTTCTCCAAGCTAGTACTTCCCATGTTTCTGATTTTATGTGCTCAGTAATACGCCCTCATAACTCAAGTGGGATGAACCAATTAAGCATTTCCCTGTAGTCTCTAAAATAGCTGCTCTTGGCATGTTTTTTGCATGGCACAAACCTCTGCGGGAGGATACGATAGAAATCTTGCACTATTTAAATATAGAATTGGGACATCAAAGAAAGGGTTGTATTGAAATAACATGGATAATTAAGGAAGTGGAGAACAGTAATAACTGATTTACATAAAATGCTAATGAGTCTCTTGACTTGTTTGGCAATTTGCACTTTAGGCTTGGTGACTGTGGCTCCAAATTTATGAGCTCATTTTTATTTTAATATTTTCTTTTAGCGACTTGTAACCAACACTAATGGGCGCCTGCCAACATCTAACGTCTTCCAGAAGAACCACCCAGAAGCTTCTTTCACCCATCAAGCACATGGGGCCGTGGGATGCGATGGGTCCGGGAGCTTCCTGGACGCCCTGTTTCTGCTGGGTTTCCTTCCAAGTTCCAGCACTGGTGTCTTTAAGGATGATCAGAGGGGTTCATGATATTCATGGCGAGCTGGGTAACTGGGTTGGAAAACAAAGGCAGTGTCACAGGGGCTGAGTGAGTCCTGGTACAGCCTGCTCCTTGCTATTCAAAGGGAGAGACTGGGGGCAGGGCCGTGAATATTCACACCATCCTGGGGGGGGGGGGGGCTGCTCTGTCTGGAGAAGGGATGAGAGGCGAGCAAGTTCCTGTTTTACTGTACTCCTCTCACCGCCCCCACAGGGCCACAGCCTCCTGTGAATGCGAATGAGGGCTGGAGGTACTCCTTCCCAATGCCTCTGCCTTGACCTTGGCGGACCCGGCTTCTTCCGAGCCCTCTGAGCATGATCCATGGCTATCTCAGGCCGGTCCCCCATCACCCCATTGAAGGGTTTCAAAGCTGCTTAAATTTCCAAGTCCTGCCGTGCTGCGGCGGTGACCAGGGCTCTGCCTCGCTCTCTTATGGATTGCACAAGGTCACCGCTGGGGAGAGGAAGGAGGCAGGCGGAGCATTTATCAGGATGTATTGCTTTACTTTTTCTATCCATCACCAAGGCGATGATTCTATTTTAGTGAAAATCCATTGAACTCCGATCAAGTCAGATGGCTGTTATCATTGGAAACTCAAGAGCTGTCAGGCCGTAATCCGTACAAATGTTGGCCCCGGAAATGGGGGGCTCTGGGCCAGTGATGCTCTGGGGCGGGGTGGGGGGAATCTTTCTGGTCTTTCTGATTTTTAAAATGTCACCTGAGCATTTTACTTCAGGCATCTTGTCTGCAAGTGCTGACTCTGGTTAATCAAGGTAGAAGGGAGTGGTGATTGAGGCGGTTTAGAGACACAATGGTTTCTCTCCCTGCCCTGCTTCCTGGGTGTCATCAGCACACTGCACACACCCCAGGGATCCCAGAAACCTGAATATAAAAGGTACGCGCGCACACACACACATCCCTGAAATTGCCAAAGTATAACGACCCCATTCTGTGGTCTCTTCAATATTATACAAACATTCTGATCACCACACCTGGCCTTAGAGTAGTAAGTAACAGGCACTTGACTTACATTTTTATGATAAATGCCCTTATTTGCATTTGCATGTGTTTGGAAAGGTTTCAGTCCACAGTTTTCACCTTGAACGTGGGGTAGGGATGGAGGGGGGAAGACAGAAAAAGAAATTCCCCAGCTCCCTGCAGAATTCTTTTGGTCTTGTCTTCCGGTTATGGATTTAATTAAACCTGATATTTGAAGAAAGTCATTTAAACATATTTGCTGCCCTGCCCGTATTCTCAACTCTGACTAAAGGGGAAGTAGGGATAAAGGAGGAGGGAGTGTTTTTAATCAGGATGCTGGAGCTCAAAGTGGCATTTAACTCTTCGAGATCCCAAAGCCACCTCTGTTCCCTGTGGGATGTCGGGATCTTATTTCTTCTGCTGCCCCTCTGCAGGCCAGTCCCTGCTGGGGTGGCCCTGCAAGGAAGGAAGTGAGGCTCCCAGGAGCCTGGTGCCTAGGTGTGTTCACCTTACAGCTTTTACAAAACATACAGCAATCTTTTCATGTATTTTCTATTTGGCAATCCAAACTTTTATTCCTTTTTATTAGTGAAGGTAACTGAATATTGACAGTGCCCTCAAATACATTTCCATGCTAAAGAACAGCAATGATAAAAAGCGTGGTTATTTATTGCCCACGTGTGGCAGACTGTGTGCCAAGTGCTCCATGTACCTTGTCTCAATGAGATCCGGACCCCTCCACGCACAGATGAGGAAACCAGGGATCCGAGAGCACCAGCAACGAACCACATGACCACGTGACTGCGAGGCGGCAGATGTGTGAGAGGAACGCTGCTGTCCATCTTACACAGCTGTCCTCAGTTGTATTACATAAGCTAAACCTCTGAAAGCACCTGTATGCATTTCCTAGGGTCGCATACCAGGTGGCTTCAGGCACCAGAGTTCAGGGGCTGGATGTCTGAGATCAGGGTGTTGGCAGGGCGGGTGCCTTCTGCGGGCTCTGAGAAACCAGCCCAGGCCACTCTGCGGGCGCCTGCTGGTTGCCAGGAATGCTTGGCGTTTGTCCCGCGACTTGTAGACACATCGCCCCAACCGCCGCCTCCTTCACAGGACTGTGTGCTCCCTTCTGTCTCCTGTAAAGATGCTCTCATGGGATTCAGGGGCCACCCATCCCAGCTTGAGCTCATCTCCACCCTGACTTCAGTCACATCTATGGAGACCCCATTTGCAAATCAAGGTCCACTCTGAGCTCCCGGGTGGCCACACGTTGGAGTGGAAGGGGGCACTTTTCCACAGAGCTCAGCTGCTCTCTGAAAACCAAATTCGGGTGTTTTCCAGCCCCCAAAGCACTTGTACCTAAAGACTTTGTGACAGCCCCCGGGGAGAAGAAGGCGGGCCCCCGACGGGTGGCGAAGTTTCTCAGCGATCAGGTCAGACCGAATGACTCCTATGAGGGACCAGCGCAGTGCATCCTGTCAAGGTGGTGGCCATGTTTTCCTGCGCGTTTCCCGGATAAACCCACCCTGCCGGCCAGGTTGTAGGGAGTTTCCTTCTGGAACTGTGGGAGGGTCGGAAGAGGAAGATGCCCAGGAAAAAACCCAAGGATGGAATGCCCAGAAAAAAACCCAAGGATGGAACCCTGAGTAAAGAGCGGCTGGGAACTCACTGGGAACCCCGGGGCCTGGCGATGGCCAGACAGAGAGCTGTGGGTGGAAGAGACCCGGGGAACTGGGGGGTGCAAGAGCTCCGCCGCGCTCCACTGATGCAGAGAAGCCCGGACATCAAAGACGGAGTTTCCGGAGGCAACCGGGAGCAGGGATTTCTAATTCTTGGCCACTGTTCATTCCTCCTTCCTTGCTCTGGAGGGAAAAGAGAAATTGGCCAAATAATAGCTCCAATTACTGGTAGGAGCGCATGAAAGGAGAAAAAGCATCCTCTTCCAGAGGGTCTGTTCCAATAATAAAAGTCTACTGATGAAACAATGGTACATGCACAAGAAAGAGATGGAGAGAGAGTCTATTTTTTCCTTCACTTCAAACAAAATCTTACTAGAGATTATTTTGAAGAAAAAAAATCTTCTGAGCCACTGAGATCATCAAAATGGGTGCCCTCTAAGGATGCTGGATGCAAATTTCAAGGGGAAACATATTGAAGGAACTAAAATCAACTGTCCAGTAAACACTTCAAACCAGCAAAAGTTCTAGAACTTTCAGAATGGAAACAAAATGACCTCTTTGTGCTGATTTTTCTGGTCCACGTTCACCTTCCTGCTGGGTCAGAGTTTCTCAGCTTTGGCCTATTTATTTATTTATTTATTTATTTATTTATTTATTTTAAGGGCCACACCCACGGCATATGGAGAGTCCCAGGCTAGAGGCAGAATCGTAGCTGTAGCTGCTGGCCTACGCCACAGCCACAGCCACAGCCATGCAGGATCTGAGCCATGTCTGCGACCTACACCACAGCTTACGGCAACACCAGATGCTTAACCCACAGAGCAAGGCCAGGGATCAAACCTGCTGCCTCATGGACACTAGTCATATTCGTTAACCGCTGAGGCACAAAGGGCGCTCCAGCCTTGGCACTTTGGCGTGTGTGGCTGGATGATTCTTGGGGACGGGGCTGTCCTGGGCATTGCAGGGTGTGGAGCAGCATTCCTGGCCTGGACCCACCAGAAGCCAGTAGCATCTCCCTCCCTTAGTGTGACAACCAAAACTATTTCAGATACTGGGAAATCTCCCCAGGGGTGCAGCACTGCCCCTGGATGCACTGTTCTGGTTGGAGACGGCAGAGAGCTCACCACGACCTCCCACGAGTCCCTGGCACAGAGCTGTCCTGCCAGTGGCTAAGTGCTGTCATGTGAGACACACACAGCAGAAGTGACGCAAAGGCCACGTGCCTGCTTCTCTGGGGCTCTCCTCCGGCCAGCAAGGCCCCGTGCACATGAACCTCTCGGTCCCCCGCTCTGCTGCCTGGTCTCCGGCGTCCCAGTGGGGGAATGGGGTGCAGCCGAGGAGGTGGCACTGGCTTGTTCATCTGGCTTCGTGCCAGCTGCGGCTTCAGCTCCCTGGAGGGTGGCCGCCGTGTGATTCAGGGAGAAGACGAACCTCAAAGCCTTGTCTTCGGCTCTTCCAGCAATTTTGGAAGCACCCAATCTCCTTTACTGCATCCCTTCCTGCCAAAGTCCACAGAGAGTTCCCATTTCCTGCCCCGAGCCCTGGCCCAGACATCGGGGAGTTTCACGAGTGACTCTCATGTGTCCTGACACCCTGAGGACGCCCACGTCTGGGTCGCTGCGCCCACTGTTCCTCTTGCTGAGGTGGCACTTCCTCACCGCCACCCCCGGCCCGCCACTCAGCCGCCCGACGCTCACCCGCGTTCCAGCGGCAACGCCCCATTGCGACTCCGAGGCCCATCCTAGGCCTGGTGGTCTCCACGCTAAGGTTTCCTTCTGCAAACCTCCCCCTCTCATCCCCCCGGGCCGTCGCCCACACTTGGTCACGACAACCACTCCATTCTCGCTCCCACCTCACGCGGTACCTCTGCGGCTGAACATGGCATACTGACCACCCCCGATGTGCATGTGTGTACCTGTCCTCATAGACCACAGGATCCTAACTCATCCCTGGGCCCTCAGGGCCTGATCCGGCTAAGAACATACCAAATGGTGGCAGAAGGACGGATGGATGCAACCCTGCAGTATTACTCCTATTTGCCCAATGATGTTTTCGAGCCTGGTCCTTTGCCCGTGAGGTGCTTAGAGGACATCCAGGGGCTCACGGCTAACACGGGGAGAGGTCAGGGCACAAGGACTAAGTTCTGGGGTCTCGATGGCCAGTGGATTTACAAAGAGCTTTGGCGCAGGGCGAGGTCCAATGACAGGGATGCGACGTGCACGTCCTGGAGACCACAAGGAGCGCATCAGAGGGCTGCGGAGAAGCCACATCACTGCCGTTTCTAGGACAGGCCATCGGCGCTCGGTCAGATGGGGGGACAGTGACACACGGAGAAACACAAGACATTCGTGTGAGGTCCTCGTAACAATGGCATAGCAGTGGGTATTCTGATGAGACTCCTATCATTTTCATCATTATGATTTTCCACCAAGAAATAAGACCCAATAAAGCATACCTATAGTGAGATAAGTCATTAAACAGCACCGTTAACCTGCTCAAGTCTAATAACGGTGTTCAAACAGACAGAGAGCTCTGCTTCTAGAAAGATGGACGGCTGGTGGGAGCAGACACCTCAAATGCAGACACCAAAGGTTTGCACCCAAGTTCACCCCTGGGTTCTCAGGGAAGATACTAGCAAACCTATAAAGCAGTGGTTTATTTTCTGCCATTGAACAGAAGGAGGAAATTTATATGCAAGAGGCTTCAGAAGAGGAAGAAAAACTCAATTCTTTTCACAATAGATTATATTTGTACGAAGCACTGATGTAGGTTTGTAGAAGCTACGGCCCTTGTGAGCCTATTTTTAATTAACTGTTTTGGCAGAGGTTTCTGCAGCAGAGGTTGTGAGTCCTGGCGTGGGAACTGTGCTGCAAGGAGGAGGGCGCGGCCCGCAGAATTGAGGTCCTGCTCGTCAGCCACCAGAGGCGCGACGCTGAACACACTGCCCACCTGCTCTGATGCCTGAAGACTACCTGCCCACAGTCATGGTTGACAACAGCTGACAACACACTTTTTTTTTGGTGGGGGGGAGATCTTTTTAAGGCCTCTCCTGCAGCATATGGAGGTTCCCAGGTCAGGGGCCAAATCAAAACTACAGCTGCCGGCCTACACCACAGCCACAGTAATACCAGATCCAAGACACATCTGGGACCTACGTCACAGCTCATGGCAACACCGGATCCTTAACTCACTGAGCAGGGCCAGGAATCAAACCCACATCTTCATGGACACAAGTCAGGTTCATTACCACTGCACCACAACGGAACTCCCAAGATGCTACTCGTGTCCTCATTTGAAGGAAAAGGGAACTGAGGCTGAGAACAGTTGGGTGACAGGCTCAGGGCTGCTTGGGGAGTAGGGGCAGGGGCAGCAGTCAAACCCTGACTCGCTGGGCAACCAGGAGCCACGGCTCCTCCCCATTTGCAGAGGTGACACTTAGACACTGTGTGCCAGCCACTGTCCAGTGCTTTAACAGAACTCACACTCAGCACCTGGGGTGACTTTGGGCACACGGGCTGCTGTAGGTTTTTGGAGGATCACAGTCCCTCAAGCAAGAGCCTACTTATGGAAATGAAGATGGGAAGAATGGCGGGGAGGAAATGATGATTTCAGGCATGAATAACGTCAAAAAACCAAATTTGGGAAGATTCTAGATTCAAACCCCCACGACAATCATGGTAAGGGGCTTTCTTTTTTTTTGTCTTTTTGTCTTTTCTAGGGCTGCTCCCATGGCATATGGAGGGTCCCAGGCTAGGGGTCTAATCGGAGCTGTAGCCACTGGCCTGCACCAGAGCCACAGCAACGTGGGATCCGAGCCACATCTGCCACCTACACCACAGCTCACAGCAATGCTGGATCCTTAACCCATTGACCAAGGCCAGGGATCGAATCTGCAACCTCATGGTTCCTAGTCAGATTCGTTAACCACTGCACCATCATGGGAACTCTGGTAAGGGGCTTTTGATTCATCCCACAGTTGGGGTTTAGGGTTAGAGATGATACACAGACAATCCAGTTTCCTTGCTGCCCCTCTGGAGCCTCTTCATTATGGAAACGTTGCCACCTGGACAGCAACGCTGCCTTCAGGAGAAGCTGTCCTCTGGCTCCAGTCTGCCTTTATCCTGGAGCCCCCTTAGGAAGCCTTCATAGAGGCCGCGTGATCACAAGAATGAAACGTAAACTTTCCTCCCTCCTTTCGGAATCTCCTCCTTTCAATCACTCATCTCCCCAGGAAAGAACACGAGCAAACAGTCCCACGAGGGAAGAGGCAGATGGAACCGACGTAAATCCCCAGAATGAACAGGCCTGCTCTTGACTCCAAAACGGCCCTTCCCGAGACGCCCTTGCCGATCAGCAGATCTTGTCTTGTCTGCAAATTCCAGTGACTCCCAGCCACACTCGAAGCAGAAGGAATCTGCTTAAATTCTCCAACAGGCACGCCCAACAAACGGCTCTGGAGGCTAACTGAAATTTAAGGACACGCACAGATCTTCACAATGATTTTTTAAAGTACTAGTTAAAACATTCCAATCTTGAAAAAGAGACTAGGAGGCATCCAGGAGTGACCCATTGCTCTGGGGCTTGGCTGTCTGGATCATCAAATCCAGCTCCCTCTATGCCTGATGATGGGTGTGCATCGCCGGGATGCATCAGGTGACGATGCTGTAACAAGCAGCACCAGCACCACCCCGCCCCCAACCCTGCATCAGAAGCATCTTAGGCCACAATGCAGAAGAGCGGTTGATTTCTCTGTGTCCATCTCGGGTCAGGTGAGGCTCGTCTTTGTCCTTTTTCCAGGACCTACCACCACAGGGCAGCCAGTATGGGAAATCTTGCCAGCCAGCAGGGCACAGCACACACCAGCCTTTTCCAGTTTCTGCCTCAAAGAGTGTGTGTCTTCGACACATCACTTTCATCTGGATTCCAGCGGCCAGAGCAAGTCAGGAAGCAGGCGGTATATCCGTACCACGGACGCAGACAGGGAAAGACACTCAACAATGGTGAACAGCCCTCCTGACACTAAGACGGGGAAGGAGATGCTGAGGCTGAGCGAAAACTGTCCTTAGGGTCCCATAGGATGTGCTTAACGAGGATGAGGCACAACTAGAACTCAGCCCCCGACTCCAAAGGCCCTGACATCAACGTGGAGACGGGGTGCTCCTAACCAGGGCTCGCTCTCCTCGTCACCCAGCCCACCTCGGAAAATTCCACAAAGCCCTGGCCTCTGCTACCTTTGGTCCCCATCACGTTTAGCTAATAGATGACCCTCCCAATTCCCATTGGCAGCCCTTTGCAGTGTAATGAACAGGATTCAGGCTGATGAATGCAGCCACTGCACAGAAAACGTCAGTTCTTTCATTAAGCAAACCTTCCCAAGTTCATTGTATTGAACCAGGGTTTAGGCTATTAGGCTGACACATGACAGAGCCAATTCTAGTCACATCGTAAGTGCCTATTCATGTTCGGCAAATTCCGTTTTACGCGCACGCACACTCTGAGAATTGGACTCTTGCTGCCAGCGACTTTTTTTTTTTCCCCTGGAAATCTATTTTCCTATTTTTATCTGTTAATAATTAAGAAAAATCCCACTTTAATAGGAGAGTCTCTACAAGCCTAATTCAGGGAGAACACAAAGGATCACCAGGCCGAGCTTCTGTTTTATGGGCTGCCCAACCTGCAGGCTCTACCCAGATGCACCAGTAGTGACAGACCCTGCTCAGCTATGAAAAGGAAAAAATAAAATATTTGCATGTGGAGTTCGGACACCACCGGCTCTTCTTTCTGCTCAATGTTTCAAAAGGAAAACGTCATGTACGAGCTTGGGACTCTGGCTAGTGTGCAGGGACAGGGCTACAGACATCACAGCAGGGGCCAGCCTGACAGAGGCGGGAGCTCAGAGCCGCCACGGCCAGCTGCCCTGGCTGCTTCATCTCCAACCTGCCTGCTTCCTAGGCGGTCCCTCTAATAACGGGCATGCAGCAAACATGCAGTGGGTGGCTGGCCCACGGTGGGCATTAGGATGTGGACAGGAAGGGTTAGGGTTTGTGGCCCGGTGGGAGAGGCCAACACACAATTGCATTCAGATGACCGCAGGGAGATGATGTATCTTGAATGCAACCCCTCTTCACCATCTCTGTTACTGGCACCTGGTCTAAGTCACCATGACGGCCCTCTAAGATTCGTGGGTCTCTCGGGTTCTGCTCTTGCCTCCCACAGACAGCAACCACCTCCTTTTTTTGGTTTGGCCTTTTTAGGGCTGCACTTGCAGTACATGGAGGGCCCCAGGCTAGGGGTCGAATCAGAGCTGTAGCTGCCAGCCTGCACCACAAGCCATAGCAACGTGGGATCCGAGCCACAGCTGCAACCTGCACCACAGCTCACAGCAACACTGGAGCCCCGACCCACTGAGCAAAGTCAGGGACTGAATCCCGAGTCCTCATGAATACTAGTTGGATTCATTTCCACTGAGCCACAGTGGGAACTCCAACCACCTCTTTTTAAAAGCATGAATCAAACCACGTCACCCTCTTGCTTGTAAACTTCCAACAACTTCCATCATGATTAGAAGAGACTCTAGACTCCTCACAGAGGATTCACAATCTGGCATTTTTCTCCATCACTGCAGTGGGCTCCAACCACAGGAGCTGCTCTCTCTCCCTTGAACAGGCCACACCTACTTCGACCCCAGGGCCTTTGCACTCATCATGCCTCTGGGTGGGACTCTTTCCTGAGATGTTCATGAGCCTGTCACCCTTCAAGATTTGGTTTCAACGTCACCTTTCTCAGAAAGCATCTCTGACCACATGCACAATCACTATTTAGTTTCTTTTCTTTCTTCATCTTCTTTTCTTTCTCTTTTTTCTTTTTTAATTTTTTTTGCCATAACATGTACTGGCTTGATGTTGGATCTCAGTTCCCAGACCAAGGACTGAACCCAGGGCACAGTGGTGAAAGGGCTGAATCCTAGGCCACCAGGCAGCTCCCCTGCCTGCTTCATTTTCATGGCAAATTATCTAGTGTGCTAGTTTCCCCCTGCGCTTCAATGCGAGTTCCAGGATGGATACAATTTTGTCTAATATAACTGAGCATCTCCAGACACTGCAACGATGCCTGACACCTAGTAGAAAACAGCAGCAAAACGAAAGGCACATAATAAAAAATATCATTAAGTGATACTATTATGGCTCTGATGGCTATTTACTTATCCCTTGTTCTGTGAGGCTGTGACGCTCTAATTCACTGAGTCCTCACGAGTCCACGAGGAAATCACCATTATCACATTCATTCTAGAGATGGGAGGAAGTGAGCTGCTCAGCGGTCAGGGACGCCCAGGGGTACAGTTAACACATGGAGACCAGGGATTCAAAGGCGGGCAGGTGGGGTGACCTCTAAGACCAGGGATTCAAAGGCAGACAGGTGGGGTGACCTCCGAGTGCTAGGGGGAGTCTACACTCAATAAGTTTGCTAAACAAACGAACACAGCCAAGTGCCAGGCAGCAGGGAGCTGAGCTGTTGAGGAACCGGAGATGGGCCTCCTCACTCTGCAATGGGATTCCTGGTGGGGGTGGGGGCAGGGTCCCCCTGCGCCCTTCCCCTTCCTTTGTCAAGGTGCCCCTGGGCCACAAACTGCCCGAGGGACTGAGGTCATAGCAATAAATGGGGGGAAAAAATCTTTGATTTCGGAGCCCTACCCTGAGGATGAGGGCAGAAATGGGCCGTTAGGTAAACAGGCAAGAAAATAAGCCAACCTCAGACAAGTGTCATCAGCAGATCAAAGCAAGTAAGGGAACCGACAGCTGTTTTGTAAACCCACACAGGGCCGCAAAGGGAATTTCCTTTCCAACAGGGGAGTCCCTACAGAATACAGGGTTTCCTCGGGGCTGCTGGCACCACAGCCAGGTCAGCAAGCATGGTGAGGCCTCCATGTGTCAAGTGGGGTTGATTATGGCTGCGGAACAGAAATGGGGCCGTCCAGCCATGCGGCACTGGAGGACACACCGCGTCTGGGAAAGCAGGGCTGCGTTCCTTAGAAGAGCTTCAAGGTCACAGAGCTGGGCCGGGTCTACAGTGACTCCAGGAGGAACCAAGGCCTTTCCCAACCAAAGTGTTCCCATCAGCGTTTCTGCAACATAAGAACACACATGCTCGGGGTGCCTGCTGCACCATAAAGTAGAAATAAACACGTCTAAGCAAACCCGGGGCTCAGGGCCCCACAGAGAAGACTTCCTGGGGCGCGGGGGGCGGGGGGGAATGACGGGTTCCTGCACACCACGATGCCTCAGGGTTCAGACCAGAAACTCGGACCCGCCCCGACTTTCTTACACCTGAAAACCCTAACATGAAACTGTCCCACGTGGCAGAGGCGGCAGCTGAGGATCCAGAAGATACTCGCACCTCCTCACCCCTGCTAGGAGATGCGAGGAAAAGGACAACAACAGGTGTTGGGGAAGCTATGGAGATACTGGAACCCTCCAGCACGGCTGGCGGGGACGGAAGATGAGGCCAGGAACCTCGGACAACAGTCTGGCAGTTCTTCAAAAGTTCAACGAAGAGGAGTCTCCTGGTGGCCTAGCAGCTAAGGACTCAGCACTGTCACTGCTGTAACTTGGGTTGCTGCCGTGGCTCAGGTTTGTTCCTGGGCCAGTGAACTTCTGCATGCCATGGATGTGGCCAAACAAAAAAAAAAAATCCTTTTTCAAGCTAAACAAAGAGTTGCCTTATGATGTGGCAACTCTACTCTTAGATACACACCCAGGAGAAGGAAAACACGCCTTCACAAAAAAACGTGTGGATGAGAGCCCATGGCAGCACAATTCCTAAGAGCCCAAAAGAAGAAATGTACCAAATGCCCACCAACTAGCGGGTGGATAAACCACACGGGACACTTCCATAAAGCGGCATGTTATTTGGCTGTAAAGAGGAATAAGATAACGAGGCATGCCTGCTGCAACATCGATGGATCTTGAAAACACTATGCTAAGTGAAAGAAGCCAATTGCAAAAGGCCCCTTATTGTATGATTCCACTTATCTGAACTGTCCAAATCCACAGAAACAGAAAGCAGATTAGTGGTTGCCAGTAGTGGAGGCCAGGGGATGGGCAGTGGTTTCTAACGGGTACAGGGTTTTGGGGGGGGTGATGACAAATGCTAATTTGGTAGTGGTGATGGTTGTACGACTCTGAAAATATACTAAAAAATACTGGATCGTATATTTTTTTTGGCCATGCCTGCAACATGAGGAAGTTTCCAGGCCAGGGATGAAACCTGTGCCACCGCAGCGACCCAAGCCACAGCAGTAACAACGCCAGATCCTTAACCCTCTGCACCATCAGGGGACTCCTTAATCATATACTTTGAAGGGGAGAAGAGTAGAGTATTGACGGATGTCTCGATACAAATAAATAAATAAAATGATGGACTTTTCACTTCTGAGATGAAGTTCACCTGAGACTGACGTCTGCCTCGCTCGCCACCTCTCGCTCTTTTGTGGGCTTGCTCAGATGGGAGGCAGCTGCCATGCTGTGAGCTGCCCTTTAAACAGCCCCAAAGGCAACAGCCAAAAAAGGAACTGAGGCCCTCGGCCCAACACCAGCCAAAACCCAAGCCCTGCCAAGAACCTGAAGTGTGATTAAGTGTGAGCCGCCCTGGTCCAGCCCCAGTTGAAGACACCGGCTCCTCGAATGAACCCTGAGAAAGATGCTGAACCCTATCCAGATAGTTCATCCACGGGAATGGTGATGGGACAAAGGGTGCTGTTTCAGGTTAAAAAGTATTGCCCCACGTCACCCAACAGTGATGCGCTGGGGTGCAAGCCCACAACGGTCAGGCTACTGGCTCCCTGCGGCCCTACTGCTCTATTCATCCCTGTGTCCTGGCAGATGGCTCCAAGGACATGATGCTCGACACACAGTAGGCGCTCATCAAGTTTTCTAGAACTGAGGGAAATATACCAATTCCGGCGTCTCTATGGGAACCTTGAAAATGCTCTCAATAAGGAAACAGAATGAGAGAAAAATACGGAAGCCTCACTGCATTCTGTCATTTCCCAGTCTCATCACGTCTGCAGGTGACATTCCAACCGAGACTCTCCGTGAAAGCTGGCGACCCTGCCACGTCCCTGACACCACGCTACGTGAGGCAGGTGCTTCTAAGATTTGGCCCCGGGCTCTACCAACCTCACGCACGTGCCGGACCCATCACCATCAGAGGGTTAGCCATCCGTGCGTCCTGAGAAGCACCCGGTCCTCACACATGGCAACGCCCCAAGTGAGGACATCAAGCACTGCCATTAAAACAGGACTTCGGTGCAGCAAGAACCCGCACGGCCCTTTCTTAACGCTTCCCCCAAACGGTCCCGGTCTCTCCCCGCCCGCTCCCACACGTCACGTTCAAGAGAGATTTATTACGGGGCTGTCAACACAATCCTACCTTTACGGAAAAAGATAAAAATAAGCAACACCTTACAAGACGACGCCATGGCGACAGCTAAATCATAAATGTTTGATAAGGAATGGTCAGATCCAGACAAATCACTGTTCAATCCCACTTTGTATTAAGCAGATAAAGTCATACAGAAAATCAATGTGATGTATTGAAAGGGAAGGAAAAGAATGCCCAGCTCAGGGAGTGGCTACACGGTATTAGGAAGCCGTGGCTTCATAAGAACCTTATAATATGACAACGACATAAAATTCTTACATTGGGGCGCTGACTGCTGACGTGTGGGGCCTGCTGATGGCATTAGGTCTAGGTCAAACCAGAGCTGGATCCTTAAGCCACTGAGTGAGGCCAGGGATCGAACCTGTGTGCTCATGGATGCTAGTCAGATTTGCTCCACTGAGCCATGACGGGAACTCTGGTGCCACTGTTTTCAAGGACCATTTGGCAATTTCTATGAAATGGATCATTTTGCGGGGGGGGGGGGGGGCCCACCTGCGGCATATGGAGGGTCCCAGGCTAGGAGTCTAATCAGAGCTGTAGCTGCCGGCCTACGCCAGAGCCACAGCAATGCCAGATCCGAGCTGCATCTGTGACCTACACCACAGCTCACGGCAACGCCGGATCCTTAACCCACTGAGCAAGGCCAGGGATTGAACCTGCAACCTCATGGTTCCTAGTTGGAGTCATCTCTGCTGCGCCACAATGGGAACTCCTGAAACAGATCATTTCAAAGATGTACACGACCCTTGCTGGAGCACATCCGCTCCTAGAAAATCACCCTTCTGAAGTCCTTGCTCAAATAGAAGAAATGCATGTGCAGGAGGGTTTGTTCTCAGGTCAAGTGTAAAGGCAAAAAACAGGGACTCGCCCTAAATGTGACAAGAGAGGACCGACTGAGGGAGGGAGGGACGTCATGTGGTGGCATATTATGCAGTCACGGCACACTCGGAGGCTGAGCTACCTGTGTTGGTACCAAATAATCTCCCAGCCGTATCACGTAAGGGAAGATACTGAACAAAATGTGTTCGATGGTGTCAGATGCATGCATTTTTTTTTTTTTAAAGGCTATACATATCTCTACCTGAGGGTGGACATGCCTCTGAAAGAATCCACAACAAACCAGTAACAGGTGTCTTCCTTGGGAGAGACGGCTGGGGATGAAGGGTGCAACGTTTCCTGTTAAATCTTACTCAAATGTTTGAAACTTCTGCTTCTCTTCCTTTTGCTACTGATTCCGCCCCAGCGGGGTGGCAAGCAGCCTATACAGGCAGCCCAAAATGCAACGAAGAGACAGGAAAAACTTTTCCCGGCCTGGGAAGCCCTGGCTTGTCTGGTGAATGAAGTGACGGAAGATGGGGGCGGGGAGTCGCTGTGGCTGCTCCTCCCTGTGTCTCCAGCCCAGGACCTCTCAGGTCGACCTGGAGCGTCTTCAGGTGCTGAGCGGCCTCCTCCGCCTCCAGGAAGATCAAGGCCTCGGAGTTCCTTCTGTTTGGCCCAGGCACCCACCTCACCTCCTGCCATCAAGCGAACAGGTGTCTGCCGCAGATCGGGGACCTGCAGACGTGCATTTCAGAGGTGGGCTCGCGGTGGCCAGTCCACATCTAACCCTTTCTCTGCGAGGCAGTAACCTCCTTCCTGCTGGTGTGTAATTTTATACAATCTGGAACTTTAAAAAAAGACGAAGAAAAAGTAGAGTTTACGAGAAGAACAGATGAGGGAGTCCCTGTCGTGGCTCAGTGGTTAACGAACCCGACTAGTATCCATGGGTTCGGTCCCTGGCCTCGCTCAGTGGGTTAAGGATCCAGGGTTGCTGTGGCTGGGGTGTAGGCCGGCGGCTACAGGTCCGATTGGACTCCTAGCCTGGGAACCTCCATATGCCGCGGGTGCGACCCTAAAAAGACCAAAAAGACAGAAAAAAAAAGAAAAAGAAAAAGAAAGAATCCACAGGTGAGGGGGAAAGCCTTCTGAAACTGATGATAGTAAAAGCTTAATAAAAAGAGAAAACGCTTGCAGAGAGAAGATAATGAACTCTGGTGTCACCACAGTGAGTGAGGATGGGCTGGCTTTGAGGTGAAAGAAGACGAAATGAGAAGCAATGAACAAAGCACCGATGAGCCGAAAATGACTGCAGTCCATTACCTGCAGGGAAAGAGCTTTCAGGTCCCGGTGGGGAAGGGCTTGGGGGTGCGCGGGCAGCCGACGAAAGGGGGCTGGGGGCCTGGAGCTCTGCTCTCCTGAAATGAACATCTAAGAAGAGTCAGGCTGTGCGTCCAAACACGCACAGAGATGGGCACAAACGGGGGTACTTTTCTCAATCTGTTTGTGACGGGATGCTTTCTATCTTCCTGCAGGCAAAGACGGGGGCATCATGATTTGTCTAATGCTTCTGGGCATCGGTGAACTAAGAGACGACGACGACAACAACAACCAAAACCCTGAAGACCCATCAAGAGGACTGTCCTGCGCAGGCTCTCGGAGTTGGTGAAGCGTTCTGTGCTTTCTCAGTGCACTCAGGACACATTTGATAAGTGACTGAAATGATGTCTTGAAAGCTATTTCTCTTACATTGCACTTTCCACCCGGCTTTCCAAACTTTAGGGTGCATCAGGAGCCCCCGGAGGGCTTGTTAAGCCAAGACGTCTGGATTCCACTCCCAGAGTTCCTGCTCCAGGGGGTCTGGAGGGAGCCCGCCGAGGTGAGGGTCCCATGGGCTCCCGGCTTAGCCTGATGCTGCTGGTGCAGACCACACTTTGAGAACCACCAGTGCAACGGTTATCAGCTTGGACTGGGGGACCATGGACCTGGTTTCATCCTCAGCTCTGCCCCCTGGTCATCTGTGACTTAAGTGGTCACATCACCCCTCTATGCCAGTGTCCACAGCTGTAAGAGTCATACCCGCTTGTACTGGGTTAAAGAGTATCTCCGCAAAATTTAAGTCCACCTGGAAGCTCAGACTACATTTGGAAATAGGTAAGTGAAAACGAGCTCAGACTGGATGCTGTGGGCCTAAATCCAGAGACAGTGGCCTTACGAGAAGAGAGGCTACACAAACTCAGGGGGGACACGGTGGTGTGAAGCTGGAAACAGAGGAGAGAGTTAAGCTACCATGAGCCCAGGGACGCTGTCCCGGCGGAAGCAGGGACAGAGCTTGGCACCAGTGCTCACTCAGAGGCCAGAGGAACCAACCCTGCCAATGCCTCCATTTCAGACGCCTGGCCCCAAAACGGTAAGGGTACCCACTGCTCTGCTTTTAAGCCACCTGGCTGGTGGCACGTGGTTAAGGCAACCCTAGGAAACCAGTACACTAGCTTACGAAATTCTCTCTTCGTTTTTTTAAGGGCTGCACTCACAGCTTATGGAGGTTCCCAGGCTAGGGGTCGAATCAGAGCTACAGCTGGCAGCCTATGCCACAGCACCGGCAACTCAGGATCTTTAACCCACTGAGTGAGGCCAGGAATGGAACCTGCATCCTCATGGATACTAGTAGGGTTCGTTACTGCTGAGCCACTCCTTTTTTTTTTTTTTTTTGTAGCTTATGGAAATCTTGGAGGAATGAATTACCGCACACAGAGCAAGTGTCCAGAGTAGGGCCTGGTACATCAACGGACATACTGAAGCAGGGGTTCACGTCAGCATTCTGGTTCCATCAACATTTTCTCTGGCTCCATTATAGAATGGCATAAATACTCTCTTCTTGGGGAGGGGGGGACACCTAAACTGTGGAGAAGGGTGTAAAGCAGGGCTTCTCAACTGGGGGTTGGTTTGCCCTCTGCCCAAGGGATATCTGGCAGCACCTACAGACATCTTTGGCTTTTTAGGACTTGGGAGGGAGGCGGGAGCGACTGGCATCTAGTGAGGAGAGGCCAGGGTTGCTGGGAAGCGTCCCACAAGGCACAGGAAGGCCCTACAGCCGAGTTACCCACACCGCAAATCAAGAGCGTGAAGGTGAGAAACTCGGAGAGAAGGTCAAACAGCAAAGTCTCCTGGCCCCTGAGTCCTGCGTCTCCCGTGCGTCCAGCACTGCTCGATTCCTCCTCACGGGGACGTCCCCACCAACATCCACACCCTACCCCCCGATAAAAGTGAGCTAGTCATAAACAAGAACAACACACCAAGAGTCAGGTGTGGCCCCTGGGGGGTCCCCGGCCATGCTCTGCTCCGCCTCCCAAGCTACGCAAGGCAAGGTGGGCTCTGCCTCCTCTGAGAATCGCCTGCCGGGAAGAGCAGGGGGGCCTACGACCTGCACCTGCGGGGCCCAGGCTGCTGGGAGTGTGGAGACCAGGGAGGGAGGACGGCCGTGACCCAGGCCAGGCATGACGGTGACCGCGGCCAGGGTGGTGATGCCGAGGAGGAGGACTGTGGTTGGACCGGAGGCCGGGAGTGACCAATCAGTGGTGGCAGGACCTCTGGGGCGGGGGAGGCACCAAGACAGTCCCTGGCTGGGGGACCCTGCAGGTGGATGCGGGAGCAGCTGCTCACTGGGCAGGTAGGCAGGCACCAGGAGAGGGCTTGTCATGCGCAGAATTACATGAGGGCGTGACCCCGGAGGGCAACCTTGCTTATCACACGTCTAGTCCCAGGCCCTGACGAGGCACAGAGCCTGGGAATGGACCGTGACTGTCCGAGTGACGTCGGCATGGCTTGGGCCCACCCCTTTGCTTTACGCGTCCTGCCGCTTCCCAGGGAACACATGTACCCAGGACCCGTCGATCCCCGCACATCAGAGGGATCTGTCTACTTAAGGATGCCGGCCCCTGGCTTTGGAAGGAGTCACATGGAGGGAGGGGCAAAAAGATACGTGGGTGTGCTCTACGGATGCGGGTCACCACCAAGCGAGGCAGAAGGGAAGTGCGTGTCGGACGGGTGACTGCCCCCTGCAAAGGCCTGATCACAGCGTGGATGGGTCACTGAACAAGGACGGGGAGACGGAGGCAGGAAGGGGGGCTCCACGAGCAACCACTCGCACACAGAGACACACCCATCTTGCTCCCGGGTTTCCCCGTGCCGCGATGCAGCAAGCCAGGCCCCCCTCCCAGATACATCGCTGGCACTGACCCGAGATCTGGCTCAGGGCTGGTGTGGCCCTCCCCTGGCAAACCGAGGGGTCTCCCCAGGGCTGCATGTTCTAGAGTTTTTAAGATGCAGAGAGAGAAGCATATTCAAATTCAGAGCTGGCCGGACCCTGTAGAAAAGGAATGCGCCCAGCCCACAGGGTCCATGAAAACCAAGCCCTGATCACCTAAATATAGACTAACTTCTAAATAAGGCTTCAGATCACAGATTTGTTTACTTTCATTTGGTGATAATTGTTCACAGCAGAACATATCAGAAAATTCTGTAATAGGAACCACAGCCAGGAAAGAGTAAATAATTAATCACCCTCCCTCCCAGCCTCTTGCATCTCTGTTGATATAAATGACCGTATAATTCCAAACCCAATTATCACTACTTAGCCGTTCCATTTTGTAGTTAAAATCCCACAAAATTAAAGTGCATCAATTGTTAATGGTAATAGACCAGACAAGGGATTAAAGATTATTTTAATGTTTATTTCCTGTCAAGAGATCTTTTGGCAGGAAACACCGCAGACAAAAGGCAGCAAGCTCAGATGAGATTCATATATTTAAATCTTCTAACTTCTAAAAACATTATGGATGTAATTACTTGTTTAATTTACTTGTTCCCTCAAGATACAGGCTGGGGAGATCAAGCCAACTTTATTATATCCAGTTCTCGGAGAGGAAAGACACTGCTCTGTAGCATTTCATAAGCTAGTTTGTCCTCAGTAATCAAATCAGATTTAGAGCCCACGTCCCACAACTGCTGACAGGGGCGAGAGGCAGAGGCCAGTGTGGGAGGGGACGGGGCCCCACAACACCCCTCAGGCCTGCACCCACAGGGCTGTGCGGCCGAGGCACACCCCCACGCTCCCCTGAGCCTCAGTTTCCTTGTGCATAAGACAGAGTCAGGCCAAAGTCGCCACCGGCTCGGAGTGCAAACACAGGCGTGGTGATGCATCTGCGATGGTCTGTAAGGTGGTCACCCAGAAGAGCCTCAGGTGCTTAGTTCATCTTTCTAGGTCATCGCTGAGATGAACACACGTGCACTTGCTCACACACACACACACACACTCACAGGAGCGCGCACGCACATCAGAAACTGCAACTGCAACAACCAGGCATCCTGGGGACACAATTTAGGAAACACCAGTCTATTTGCAAAATACCAAGAGAGCTGTAACAGTAAGTGGGAGCCCAATGTCCATTCGATGTACTTAGGATGCCGGTTAAGAAAGGTTAAGAACTTCAAAGGCATAAACAAATGAGGGAGGGATGGCTAGGCAGACAAAAAGAGTAACTGCTCACCTGAAAAACTATTTGGATGATGGAGAAATCAGAATCTAGAATATAAGATACGTAAGAGTGTGTGTGTGTGTGTGTGTGTGTGTGTGTGTGTGCGTGTGTACGCATGCCTGTGTATAGAGAGGAGGGAGAGGAGAGGGGGCAGGATGGTTGGATGGACGGACAGATAGATGGATAGAGAGACAAAAATCGTAACTGCTCACCTGAAATGACTATTTAGATCATGGAGAAATAAGAATCTACAAAGAACTTGAGTCTCGCTTCCAGGTGCTCAGTCAATTCTTTCCCCGGCTCCTTTCTGCCACCTTCCTTAGAATATAAAAAACACGAAGGCGGCGGTATCTGTGCGCTGCCCTACTGCTAACCCTGAAAATCGAGCCTGGCCTGTAGTAGGTGATACGCCCTTGATAAATGTCCCTGGAGCATACTGTGACAATGACAATGACTGTGCGACCACTTACTATTTCTCCGAGGGAACTCCTGTCTCCTGATTCTCGGGTCAGTATATCAACTTCCTTGACTCGTAAGGGGTCTGGCGATGAGAGGAGTTGAGACACTCCGCGGGAATCGCACACACAGGCGCAGGGTGCCAACCAGCGTGAGAACCACACTGCCCGACCTTGCATCCTGGGCTCACTCCCTGTCATCACTCAGGCTCTTGGAGAGCGTCGCGCTACGGCAAGCCAGGGGGAGGCACTTTGCTTTAAGCAGCAAACAGACGACGGAAAAAAGAAGCTTGTGCAGTGGTCTGCGTTCCCCAAGCGGGACGTGACCTTGGGCCCATCTTCAACTCTGAATCTCTGCTTCTCCTTCTGCACATGTCTTTGTGGTGGGCAGATTTTATATTTGCTCATGCCACTAAATGGACTCAGGGTGTGTTGACCTGGAGGTAACAGATGCATGATTCAAGTCCAACTCAAAACTGCAAGTCCAGAGGAAGAGAGGCCACAGGCACAGGGGAACCAGCAGCTCACAAGGCCCCACTTATCCAGGTTTTTCACCTGCTTCTCTGACCCCTTTGGGGACAGATTCGCCTCACGCTAGAAGGCCTCTTGAGCACAAGGCGGCTGCAGTGCGTCCGGGCTGAGTCAATACCCAACAGAAGCAGAAAGTCTATCTTTTCCTTATGCAACACTTTTAGGAGTAAGAAAACCTTTCCCAGAAGTGCCCCCCATTTTCGGAGGTCAGGATTGGGTCACACATCTGGTTCTAAGCCAATTACATTTGCTTGTTTCATGGCTTCGGATCATCGGTATAGGTGAAGGGATGCCGGGAGTCAGCTGTCATAACTATTATGCTCAAATGACAAAATCTGAGGCAAAAGTAAGTCATTAAATAAACTCGAGTCCTTATTTTTAAGAGTGCAGGGCCCGTTTCACGTTTTATGTAAGTCATTATGTGACACACCTTAACCTGACACAGTGCTGTATGTTACATCTCCATTAAACTAGGGAAAAAATAATTTTTAAATAAAGATGAATAAGCAAATTTTCTGAAAAAAAAAAAGAGAAAAATACAGCGTTCAAACTGTAAAACAGCCTAATTACCCAACACCAGAGAAAGAGTTAAACAAAATAGAATTCATTCATATGATACACTCTTACGACAACACTGAGGCATTTTTCTATGCAATGTTTAGTGACATGAGAAATTCTTATTTAAGATAAAGAAATTCTTACTTAGGAAACTCTTACATACAAACATGTATGTACACACATATTCACATAGATCATGAGCCCAACTTCTTAAAACGTCATTACTCAGAAGAAAGAAGAAAGAACGAAGACCACATTATTAAGAGTAATCACCTCGGGCAGGGGAACTAATGGAACATTTTAATTCCGCATCAACTCCTCAATTGTTTCCTTCTCCTTCTTCTCCTATCATGCATAAGATACACTACAAAGCTGAAAAACAAAAGTTGGTTTTTCAAAGCAACAAGTGACTATGGATGGGGAAAAAGAAAATCAAATCGGGTTCCATGCCTGGGTCTGGTCCCAAAATTTGCTTAGATTGCCAGGTAAGAAAGGCCAAGAAATTCACAGTCTAATAAAACATACACATGTAAAAAAGAAATGTCTGCTGATCTACCAACTGTGTTTGATCACAGAGAGCTCAGAATCTACCAAGAAAAGAAATCTGGCGTCTTTGCCCCAGCACCTAATTCTCAGGTGTGACAAATCTTGAATTCTGGACGGTGGGAGCATCTCGGCTGGGAGCGGGGGACAGGAGCAGCTGTCTAGGGGACACACAGGGAAACCCCTAACAGGGTGAGAAATGGCGGTGCCTGGAGTGCCAGCGAAGGGAGTGGGCCGCTGAGGGGTTGTGCGATTTATCACGGCTTTCTCTGCAGCCCTGTGGACCCACGACTGCAGGTGGCATTCACAGGACATGGCTTCCAAACGTGTTAGAAAGAACTCGGAGTTCTGCTCTCAAGCTGTCTTCAGGACACCTGGCTTACTGTGCAGGTTTATAGTTCCTTCCTTTAAAACAGTCCTGGCAACGCCAATCACTTTCATCTCAGAGCTGATCATGGCAGAAAACCTTCACTACAAGACAGCAACTGACAACAGCGACCGTCTCTGTGCCCGGCGCTCTGCCAGTCATTTTACCTACACAGTATCTAACTCCATCAGGTAACAATAGCTAACAATACATTCCATCCCAGAGGTGGTAAAATGAAGGCTCAAGGAGTCCCCATTATGGCTCAATGGGTTAAGAACCGACACAGTGTCCTTGATGGAGTGGGTTTAATCCCAGCCTCATTCAGTGGATTAAGGATCCATCATTGCCACGAGCTGATGCGTAGGTTGCAGATGTGGCTCAGATTCGGCATTGCCCTGGCTGTGGCACAGGACAGCAGGTGCAGCTCTGATTCAACACCTAACCTGGGAACTTCCGTAGGCGGCAGGTACGGCTCGAAAAAGAAAAAAACATAAACCAAGGCTCACAAAGAGAAAGGTTTGTTAGCAGAGTCATACTCGGCGGTGTGATTCCAATGCCGCTGCTCTTTGATCCTGAAGCGGGGGGTCAGGGACGCTGCAGCTCGGTGCCTCAGCCAAGCACTGATGATCAGCACTGGCGCAGGTGGCAGAGCGGGAGGCAGGGAACGTGGCCTGGAGAGATGGGCAGGGTCCCTGGACGTATACCTGGGCAAGAGGAGGAACCGCCCAGCATGTAACAGGTGAAGGCGGGGGTGGAGCCCTAGACCTCAGGTGAGCCCCCAAGGGTGGGATCTGGCGTGGCTCCAGCCACCGTGGCTACACGTTTAGCAATCTGCTCACACTTCCAGGACCCGTGTGGACCCAGCTCCAGGGTACGCGCTGTGCTGCTGGAGTAAGACACTGAAGAGCTGCTTGTATTCAAGCTGACATCAGAGATATTGAAGTGTCTAATTCAATCGTTCCATCTTTTCGGCAGACACAAAAGACCACAGGCTTCCGGCACAGTGAGGTTCTCTCTCTTTCACCCTTTCTCTTTAAGCATGCCAGGACACACGGACACACACACACACACACACACACACACACACACACACACGAAACAGGGCCGTTTAAGTAAAGACGGTTCTACGGTGGGGCTACTTTGGGGCTGAACAACGTAAGAGGCCTTGGTGGATCCTAACACCAACTGGGAGATGCCAGGGACAGGGGCCCTGGGCCGGGGGTGGGGAACGGTCCACTTTCCTCCTAAATATGACAGCTGAGCAGATGGGCAATGGCTCCTGCTAGGAAGGGGCTAGCGGAAGAACACAAGCAAAGCCGAAGTCCTGTCGGTCCCAGGCTAACAGGACCCTCCACTAAGGCGACTGGCACTGTTCCCAGGGTTTAGTGTCGACACCCCAGAGCCTGCCCACTTCTTCCCCACGCCTTTTTCCACCAGAAGGGTTGCTGCATAGGGACTGGTATATAAACACTGGGACTTCCTGTGAGCATCAGGTGGCTGGCTCACAGAAATCCACAGTGGCACCTTTGTGGCCAGTGGAGATTTGTGGGATGGGGAAGACGTGGCCTATGGAAACCCATTCCATAACCTTTCACCAGGCATAAAATTTACTGTGAATGGAATTCCTGAAAGCCCATGGTGGCCTCTGATTTAAAAGTACTAAATCTGGCTCCCCGAGAACACCTCCATTATAATAAATACATCACTATGACAACACATGCTAACTGCACAATCTCAAAGACCAGCGTGAATAACCCATACGTGAAAAATGCATCGGAATGTGGCTGTCCTGGATTCATACCACCGAGGCTTTAGGATCAGGCAGAGTCACGGGGTGAATATGAAACATCTCAGGAGCAGGCTGCCATCACGGTGGACGACAGTGTGGGGGGACCAAGCACCAGCCCCCCAATTTCATCCAGGTGACAAAACTCAATCTGTGTTCACTGGGAACGTGGGTGGTGTCTCCAGCTTACAGAATCTAAGGAGGAAGTTACCTGTAAATTTACAGATCTGAGTACGCTTTCCTGAAGGACAAAAAGAGTGCTAAGCAGATACACCTGCTCAGCTTCAAAGTCTGTCTTGAGGAAATGAGAGAGACATTATGGTCACTGTCTGGAGTGAGCTTTTAAAAGGAAAAAAAATGAGATCATTGTTTTCGCGCAACTCAGCCACACATCTTTCTTGTTTAATCTGCATTCATTCTTCCTGTTTTTCTTCTTTCTCCTCCTGGTTCCCTCCTTTCTCAGACATTTAGGCCAGTCTAACTAGCTTTTAGTTGCTACTTAGTGAGGAAAACACAGATAAACTACAAGGGAGCCTGTCCTCCAGGGACTTAGTTAGATCAGAGCCGTGGATGAAAATGGCGGCCAGGGTCTTGGACTGAAGCCGAGACATGAGTTTGGATCCTTCGCTGCGCATCACCTGGGGAAGCCAAGAGGACCTAATTCCTGTGACTGACCTTTGACCCAGCCTGTGAAATGGGAGCCGAGAGGGTATCTGTGAGGTCTCCCTGAGGGTGAAAGGAGGTGAGCCGTGAAGGCGCCGTGCACATGGCAGATCTAGAAGATCTAGAGCACGGAACATAACCACGCAACGGCCACGACAGATGCTGAAAGTGGACAGAGCCTTCAAAGGAGGACCAGCGGGGGAGCAGGGAGAGCTCAAGGTCACGGTGTGTGCGGACGGACAGGGGAAGAGTTGTGGGAAAACAATGGATCCAGTGCCAAGTGAGTGCAGTGATGGACAAACGTAAGAAAAAAGAGAGGCCGTTCATTCAGAGCCTTTTATGGCAGGGGAGTCAGCCGCCATCAGGGGTGTGGGGCAGACACTCAGAGGCCAGCAGGGGAGAGGGAGGTTTTCGAGGGAGAAAGCGAAGGCTGATAGGAGCCCGTTGGCCTGCGGAGGCTGGAGGTGGGCCGACTAGAAGCGGGGCCTCCTATGCGCTGGGTCAGGGAGCATGCGTGGCTTTCTCTCACCAGTGCTGAGTTCAAAGTGGGGACGAAAATCAGGGCAGCCAGGTGTAAATGACCGAGTCCTGACCATTTCGGGTTGGTGGCCGCGGAGGCTGCGGGTCAGAGTTCTATGATGAGATGGCCCTTGTCCACAAGTAAGATGCAGTCTCAAGGATCAAGAGCAGTTACACACCTGAACTGCCGAGCCCAGGTGTCCACGAAAAGGACTGGGATGACCTCGCTTCCCCTAAGCTGGGCGTGTGGGGGACCTGGCCAGGGGCAGATACAGGGGGTGACCCCCCCCCCAACACTCCCCGACAGCAAGGGCATCCCATTCTCAGAAGGCTCCACATGGTCTAGAAATACGTTCCCCGTCGCCCTGAGCCTTTGGACAGGGCTGCTTGTGAACCAGAGAGGAAAAAGGTGCTGGGGTGTCCAACAGAAAGAGCCATTTTTCATACAGCTCCCGGGAGGTGGTAATTTATTCAGTCCTCTTTCAACATCACGGCCGTCTGACTGGTTTTCCTCCGCCTTCACCTTCTCCGAGGTTCCACACACCTGTTCTGGATAAGGAAGACTCAGGACAGAGTACAGAGAGGAGGGTGGAGGAAGCCCAGGGAATAATGGAAAAGGCAGAGCTACAGCCAAGGAAAAAGACAAGTGCGCTGTTGGTGCAAAATTTCCGCCAAAGTCATCAGTAAGGTCGCTCTATAGAAAAGCAGCAGTGACCACCTCTGGCTCTTTAGAGTTGGAGGGGGGAAGGGCTGGGAGCCCCCAAAGCAGAAATAGTTGGTGTCATGTTCCTAGCCTTGGCCAACACATTTTTGGTCTGTGCTCTAGAAGCTTCTGTTTGTGGTCTAGGGTTTAAACGCTGGATCTGCCCCTTACCAGCCAGGAGATGCTGCGTTACACTTGGGATTGCTCTGAGGAACAAGGGAGGTGCCAGTCTAAGGGCGGGGGTGACGCCTGAGGCTTAAAGTGCCCTCAAGGCAGCAGCTCTTATAACAGGCGGAAGGACAGGCCCATCCTCAGGGGAGGGGAGACGTGAAGGTGAATAAAATGGAATCTGGGCCTCACAAAGGGCCTGGGACAAAGCAAGCTGAAGTGCAATCTCTGGCCTCACAGACCCGAAGGTGTTTTGCAAAAGATCTGATCGTATGTTGCAAAGGCACCATATCCTATCATCACGGTGCTTTGTGTCCTGCCCGGAGTGCATGGAAAGAGAGAAGTCCGAGGAACCAGCCAGCCTCCCAGGTGGGAGAGGAGGTCAACGAGACTTCAAAGGCAGTTCGTCCACATCCTTTGCGTGTGTCTGGCCAGCACTCATTCGCCCTCCGGGTGAAGCCCCCTGATTCCTTATGGAAACAGCCGCCCTGAGTCCCCCTCCACGTGTTTTGGATTCTCACCGTGGCGAAGTCTTCCGCTCGCGCTGACTCAAGGATTCCCCTCCCCACGACCAGACCAATGACTGGTCAACTCCAGGTTTTGACACGGCGTGTCACATCCTCAGGGACAGGTGGCTTTGCCATTACCAAGGAAAGACTCGTCTGAGTTTACACGGAAAAGCTGAGCCACAAACGCCAAAAGACCAATGCCTGATAACATCTTCTGAATACCCGAGCCCCGTGGAGAGAGAACCGATGTCCCTTATATACGGCAAAGAAATGCTTTTTTTCTTTTTCTTTTCTTTTTTTTTTTTTTTTTTTTGCTTCAGCCAGTTGAATAAGTTGTTTTGGCTGAAGCGACAGAAAAGGAAAGAGCCATGGTCCCTGCCTTCGGGAAGCTTACCTTCCAATTAGAGGAGCATACGCAAACCACGTGAACCAGAAAATAAGATTTTAAACATGAAAGGTGAGAGTTATGAGCCTGGGGAACTAAGGACTGAGACAGAGGGGCTGCATTGCATTAGTCAGGACGTAGCGGGAGACAGAATAACGGTGCCAAAGGATGACCATGTCCTAACCTCTGAAACCTATAAATCCATTCGTTTACGTGGCAGAGGGGGCTCTGTAAAGGCGTTGAGGGTTTTTTTTTTTTTGTCTTTTGTCTTTTTTGTTGTTGTTGCTATTTCTTGGGCCACTCCCGCGGCATATGGAGGTTCCCAGGCTAGGGGTTGAATCGGAGCTGTAGCCACCGGCCTACACCAGAGCTACAGCAACGCGGGATCCGAGCCGCGTCTGCAACCTACACCACAGCTCACGGCAACGCCGGATCGTTAACCCACTGAGCAAGGGCAGGGACCGAACCCGCAACCTCATGGTTCCTAGTCGGATTCGTTAACCATTGCGCCACGACGGGAACTCCTTGTTGAGGTTCTTGAGAGGCGAGAGCAGGCTGAGTGACCCAGGTGGACTCCATGCAATCACAAAGGTCCTGAACGGATGGAAAGGCCACACAGGAGAAGCAGAGTCAGTGAGTTTTCAGGATGCTAGGCTGCTGACTTTGGAGATGAAAGAAGAGGGCCATGGACCGAGGAGTGCAAGCAGCCTCTGGAACCTGGAACAGTGTCCCGGACGGCTTCCCGAAGGAGCTAGCCCTGCCAGTGCCCTGCATTTGGCCCAGTGAGACCCATTTCAGACCTGGACCCTCCAGGGCAATCAGAGAGGACATTCATAGGAAGCCACCAAGTTTGCATTTGTTTTCTTACAGCAGCAATTGGAAACTACTAAGAAGGTCAGGAGGGGTCTCTTTGAAGGCCTTTTATACTGAGAGCTAAAGGATGAGAAGAGAGCGGTGCCAAGGGGAAGACGACCGTGGCAAGAGAGGAATGGCCTACACCAAACCCTAGGACAGCCAAGAGCCTGGCAAGCTCTGAGAACGTCAAGATCCCCGTGGCTAGAAGGATCTACATACACACAGGCACAGGCTGCTTCGCCTCGAGGCGTAGAGAGCCTAAAGCACCGTGAATATTCAATGCAACCCAACTTTTGTGGAAACAAAGCAATCTTTAATGATTTCCTTGATTTTTAAGCTCATTGAGGACCAAGACCAAAGCTCACCCACACATTCATCACAGCCAGCACAAAGAATCCCATCAAGTGCAATTCCCCCGGCCGTTCCAATCCAGATGCCTGTTTATATTCCGAACATGCAGCCCAGATTTCCGGCCTCAGTCTTTTCCATCTACACTGTCCTGCTGTACCTGGTGGTATATTCACAAGCCTGACCCAAAGGAGGCATAAACATGGATAAACACGCCTGGGGTCTCCGGGTTTGAAAACCCACTCTCTGAGGCTATATATCCCCCTGTGACCTATTCTCCCACGTCCCTCTAGAAATAATTAAAATAGCTTGGTTGCACATACACGCCAAGTGAGACACCAGGGGTGAGCATTTGTCCGCCGGCACTACTTGTCTACTCAGAAGCATTTTTTTGGCGGGGGGCGTGGGGGGGAGGTTGGGGAGTGGGAGGCGGGAAGGGAAATGGGAGAGAGAGGAACAGCAATTTCTTTCATCAAGTATCAAACTATCGAGTGAGCTGAAGGTTACTAATTATGGCAACTGCCTCACTCTGGGAAGAAAATATTATTTTTTTTAGAGGGAGGCTGTCCCCCATACACTCCAGCTGCTGAGCAAGCAAAGAGCAATAGGAAGAAACTCCATGGGCACGAGAAGTCCGGGGCTTCCTTTTAAATCAGTTCCTAGAAGGCAAGGAACTAGTATATCATAGTGAGACAGTCATTTATAATGGGACCATTATTAGGAGCCAAGATATAAAAATTGTACATGAAACAGCCTTATAAGCAGATTCGGTGCGTGCCTGATGAGCCTCCCTCTCCCACGGGGGGCCGGCCGGCTCCCGGGAGTGGTAATGAGACGGCAAAGCCATCGCCTCGAGGTCACAGGTTTAAAGCTGGTCATGTTAGAAGGAGCTTAATTGCGACTCCAGAGCACCAGTTGGCAAAAGGCTACCTCGTGGGCTTGGAGACATGGGGACCAGGGTTCAAATCCCTGCACCGTCCCTGAACTAGCTGCGGGATGTTTGGGCTAGTCACAAACCCTCCATCAGCAAAGGTGTCCTTTGCTTTTTGTTTGTTTTGATAAATATGAATATGCTGGGCACATGGTAAGTGCCTGATACAGGGTTAACTAGTTTTAAGAATACAGGTTTTCTTTTTAGCTCTTAGGCACGAAAAGGGCAGGAAGTGGCTACGTCCTGAGTTACAGCACTGATGGATCCTGGGTCTGGAGAGCTGTGCAAAGGCTTTCCTGCCATTTCAGACAAGCACAGAGGAGACCCTCATCTCGGGTTAGCTAGTCTGGCTACCGGGCGGGGTGAGGAGAATCACGGGTCCAAGGTTTATGGAGAGCTTGTTATACATATGCCAGGCGTGGTTTTAAGCATCTCACCTCCACGAACTAGCTAGTTCCTTGCAGAAGTTACTAGTCGAAGGCCAAGTAAGAGCATCGGCACATAGCAGCACTGGTGTCACCATCGTAAATAAGTAATAACCGTAGGGTTTTACACCTAGTAAGATCAGCGACATGAACCCAGAGAGTGGGACTGCAGAATACAGTTAACTATGATCAACTATGTCCCACTCCTAAAGAGGGAGGCAGGGCTAGAAAAGAGAGGTTTTTCCTGCACTTGTGATGAACATGCCCCAGGCATCCCCACTGACACGTCCTGATGTGGAACTGGTCCCGGCCTGAGCAAAAGGCAGAGCAGTTAAAGTGGGAACCAGCGTTTGCATCTGCTGCTGTCTTAGCGGGCTGAAGCCCAGGGCCCGTGGATCTCACCCATCAGGTGGGTCCCGGGGGCCAGAAAAATCAGAGAAACCAATGAGGTGAGAACTGGTGGCCCAGAATGGCAGTGAACTTGAGCTGGCACACACAGTGGGCTCTCCATGAAGTTGACAGATCCCACGGGGGCTGGAATAGAAGCAGGGGGCCAGGGAGGAGGGAGCTACTGAAGGACAAAGAAAGGGACCACTGAGGGACAGACAGAGGGACCTGGAGATGGAAGCTCTGGGTTCAAATCCACCTCTGACTCCCCCCACCCCCCAATACCTCCTCCCTCCTGCCCCCTCCACAGCCATTTCCATATCCTTAAAGTAAGAGCGGATGCTGCCCTGCTGACAAAGGATGTGGCAGAAGAGATGTTCGCTAATACCCCTTATTAGGAATGCTAATTCGGGTATGTACAAAGGGCCACGGATTTAATTTTTTGGGTTAAATGGAGAGAAAGTATAAATTATCATCGGGCGGGGGGGGAGGGCAGGAGGTCTCCTACCCAGCTGTCTCACACCCAGCCTAATACAGCACTTAAGTGTTAACTCTCCAGTAAGCCAGTTGTTCCCCCCCCCGCCCCCCACCCCTTCCAAGGACCTAAGGCTCTTGATGAAAAGGGAGGAATAATCCTTGCTTTGGTGTCTGTGATCAAGATCTATTTGGTAGCCCACTCCTTTAATACCGCCTGTGCAGAGAAATAATTTCGGCTCCCCGTTAATTTGAGTATTGAACTGAAATTCTGCAGCTGCTTTCTGCCAAGCCTGAAAGCAGAAATTAATTTCAATGACCCAGGCGAGTGGAGGGGGAGCTCTGTCAGGTAATTAGTCTTCGTCTCTAGCTACTCAGGGTCTATCACTGTGCTAATCCATACATAAACCCAGGCTTTCCCCAAGTCACTCCTGATCTGCGGGGCCATTTAACTGCCTCGTGCTTGGGTTCGCGAGCACCCAGGCGTCTGCAGGGGAACGGATGCGGGCTTCCTTTCATGTCTCCCCTTCCTCCCACCTAGGTGGGGCCCGCAGAAGTACTGCAGCTGATTTATATGCTCTTTTCCTGTCTGATCGAGTCGAGGCTGCCCTTGATTAAGTAGAGCTTGGGGTGGGGTTCCCATCCCCCCCCCCACAGCTTCTGATTTGCCAGTTTATTAATGAAAGAGGCACTGATTATTGATAGCCCTGACACTACAAGTGCAGCAATTAAGGGGGATGTCCTTCCAGGCTTCTAATTAAAAAGCAGCCTTTTCTGGCCTGGGATGGGTCCTACGGTCATATTTGCATTTGATTCTGGTTTGGGTGGGGGCTCCTGTGCCTTTTCCTTTAGGAAAAATCTCAGGGGGGTGGGAATAAACGCAGGTTTGAAAAGCTTTGTCCTCAACGGGGGTCACTCTGAAATCCAAGGAAAAGTACAGTTTTTGGAGAACACGCCCAGGACAAAGGTAGCCTGCCTCCCTCCATCCGTTTTGGGAACACCTCTCTGGGCTTCTCGTCTTTTGAGCTTTTAACTCTGAAGGACTGGGGGTAGGGGTGGGGGTAGGATGTAAACAAGTAAAATAATAACTTTCTGAACACCCCCTAAAGGACTTCACACCTGCCAGCATAGACAACCCTTAGAGCAACTCTCTGGGGTCAGACTCAGTGATTCCATTCTACGGAGAGGAAATGAACGCTCAGATCAGAGGTCAGAGGCTGGTGGTTCTTTCTGATCCAAAGTCCATTCCAATCCAGGCATCTGATACCTGACAAGCCTAGAGGGCAGGCAGCTAACGTAAACGGTGGAACGGGGAGCTCCCCTTGTGGCGCAGCGAAAAGAACCAGACGAGTGTCCATGAGGATGTGGGTTTGATCCCTGGCCTTGCTCAGTGGGTTGGGGATCTGGCGTTGCCCTGAGCGATGGTGTAGGTCACAGATGTGGCTTGGATCCCTCGTTGCTGTGGCTGTGGTGTAGCCTAGCAACTGTAGCTCCGATTTGACCCCTAGTCTGGAAAATTCCATAGGTTGCGAGTGCAGCCCTAAACCCCACCCCACCTCCAAAAAAGGCACAGCAGATGAATGAGGAGTGCGGAGTCTGAGGAGCCCTCACGCCCTCCAAAAGGGAAGCCCCCACTCAGCCGCCGTTCGCCCCTGGTTCCCGACAATTCTGCACCCGAGCTGCTGGCCTTTGGTGGCAGCTGACAGGGCAAGAGAATCCAGAAATCTGGCACCTGGGATTCAGACGTAAAGACTACCCCTTCAGTGCTGGGAACTCACTCGTTCGTGAAGCGCATACGCACAGCTTCAGAGACACACTGCCTGCCTGCTCAGAATCCTTAAGATGCCTTTTTATTTTCCCAATACCTTGATATTTTTCATTTATGATTTTTTAAAATTTTAAGCCCAGCTCCGGCATGTCATCCTCTTCCGTGGTGGGTCACGCGCCCAGACATGGCGGGCGCACAAGGCTGACTTTCAAATGGAAACAAACGCGGCCCCCACACGCCCGCCTCCTCGTCCCGCCACAGCCGACCTCAGAAACTGTCTGCTTTGCAGTGGGTCGCGCCCTGGACCCGGGCCAGATGCAGAGAGAGCGAGGCCGCACCCCTGGAATCTGGGGGGCCCTCCCCCACCCCTCCTGCCCAGTCCCCTTGAACGGCCCGGGCTCGCCTCCCAGGTCAGTAAGGAACAGACTAGGTGACCTCAGACTTTTTTTTTTCCTGCTTTCTGTGCACTGCAGTTTTCTCACCTGCAAAACGAGAGCCTGATTCTGACCTCACAGCTTTGCTGTGAGGAGCCTGTGAGAGTAAGTGCGGGGACGTCTGGGCACGGGGCCTGTCTCTGCACCCAGGGGCCGGCGAGGCTGGACAGTGAGCAGGAGCACCTGCCCCGAAGGACGGTCCAGCAGCCCACAGGCACAGGCTCGCAGACGGGGCTCTTCCTCTGCTCAACGGAATAGTGAGGAGCGCACACGGGATGGTGTGCCCTAGATGGACAGGCGCTGGGCAGCTGGGACCCTTACCTGTCCCACATGGACACATGCCCCCACCTGGAAATGGGCAGGCAGGGCAACAAGCCCAGAGCACAGCAGCCTCTCCAGCCCGATAAGGAAGTGTGGTGAATGCACAGACCCTCACACTGGTCTTAGATGGAGAGCGTGCCAGCACCATGAAGAAGTTACCTGAGAGCAGGTGAATTAACCAGAGGTGGAATACTCCTAGATCCGTTCTAGAAACTAACACCTGACTCCAAGGCAGGGGGAAGTCGCCTCTCTCTTTGCACTTTCCTAGCTAAGCTGTCTACTTCTGCACTTGGTAACCGAGCCCTAACCTTTCAGGCTCTCTTATGATTCTGAAAACTTGAGACCCCAAAAAAAAAAAATCCAGCAATTTAGATTTTTTTAAGTTTCGATGGAGGGAGAAAAAAGGGGGTCACTACGGGAAAGCAAAGGAACTGAGAACAATGTGGGAGGAGAAGAGCCACTTGACTTTCTATCAGGAAAAAAATAGTAATACACAGCAAAACTTCATTAACTCAGTATCGGTTTATTCAAGAGAGTTTATCATTTGCAGCAACTATTCCCCTATCAACTGGATGCCTCTTCATGTAATCTTCTTTAATGCGGAAGGTCTGATAATTAAATATATTAATATATGAGAGAGGCCAAATGTGACTTATTTGAAGGGACGGGATGTTTTATAGCGATGCCTGGAAGTGTCCAGCAGGGCAATCAGTGCATAGTAGGTATTCAATAACCCTTAGCTTCCTTTCCTTGTGTTTTGTATTATGGAAGCGTTCATCTGATTTACAACATGTTCGGTCCTTATCAATAATAACACGTTTCCATTTTAATATACTACCTTTTATTAAACTGAAGCCACAAACTTAATAGCAAGGGCCTGTCCAAGGAACTTTAATCACTACTGGACTGCAGATGACTCTCCTAGGAAAACAGGGGCAATGCTCGCCCACAACGATGGGACCGTCCATCCACCTCTGTGTTGGCAGAATGAGTTACGGGATTGTATTACCAATGCAATTAGGCTGGCCTCCCTCTGCACTTCCGCGGCAGACCTCTCGGCTCTGTACAATAACCGGCACTTTCCTCTGTGACCTGGTTTCCAAAGCACGTTGTTCCCTAAAGAGGCCACCACTGACGCCTGCACAGAAAGGCTGACCTCCGAATTCCGTGTCTCTCTGTCGCGCACAGACGTTCCCAGCACGGACACCCAGGTCAAGGGCGAAGCGATACCTAGTGCTTTCTGGGATGAGGATGACGCTGAGAATGAGGATGGCGGTGATGCTGACGGTGATGCTGATGGTGCGAGTGAGGCGGGCGGTTTCTGAGACTCGTGGTGACGGTGTGAGTGGTGCTGACGGTTAATGCTGCTGCTGTTGAGGGTGTGAACTGTGCAGAGAGATGTTGGTTCTGAGGACGATGTAAGCGATGTTGACAGTTGAGGCGCTGACGATGGGCGATGACGGTGCGAGTGAGGCGGGCGGTTTCTGAGACTCGTGGTGACCGTGTGAGTGGTGCTGCCGGTGCTGAGGACTGAGCAGTTACGGTGCTGGCGACGGGGCGAGGACTGCACCGGCACTCTCAGCATTTAATTCTCTCAACAACGCCCTGAGGGAAGGACGGTTAATGTCCCATTGAGGAGATGAAGACAGTGAGCCTTACAGAGGCTGAAGGACTTGTTTCAGGCCCACAGGAGCTTCCTGGCCAGCCCAGAATATGGACCCAGGTTTGCGACTTCTAATTCTGTAGGTCACGCTACATTGACCCCATGTCTGCCTGGCTGTTATAAGAAAATACCACGCGAGGGAGGCTTACACAACAGGCGTGCATTTCTCACAGGTCTGGAGGCTGGGGACTCCAAGATCAAGGTCCCAGAAGATGGGGATGTGGTGAAAGTTCTTTTCTAGACTTGCAGAGAGCTGCTTCCAGCTGTGTCCTCCCTTCCTCGGGGCACACACGGGCAAGAGAGGGCTATCTCTGTCTTCCTCTTCTTGTTTTTATTTTTTTATTTTTTTTGTCTTTTTGCCATTTCTTGGGCCGCTCCCGCGGCATATGGAGGTTCCCAGGCTAGGGGTTGAATCGGAGCTGTAGCCACTGCCCTACACCAGAGCCACAGCAACACTAGATCCGAGCCGCGTCTGCGACCTACACCACAGCTCATGGCAACGCCAGATCCCGAACCCACTGAGCAAGGCCAGGGATCGAACCCGCAACCTCATGGTTCCTAGTCGGATTCGTTGACCACTGCGCCACGACGGGAACTCCTTCCTCTTCTTATAAGGGCATCATCCCATCATGAGGGTCCTGCTCTTATCACCCAATCCAAACTGTAACCTCCCACAGGCCCCGAATGCTATGATGTTGGGCATTACAGCCTCACTGTATGAATTTTGGGAGGACACGCCAAGTCCGTAACAATTCATTGCTACGGACTCCCCTCTCGTCTGGCTGGGAACCACATGTTAGAAAGCCTCCCCTTCCTCGCAGAGGAGCTGACTGAGAGGCCCTCCAATCAGGATCTGAGGCGGGGTGGCCAAGAGGCAAGGCCACCTGCCATCCCTCCTCCTGCCTCTTTGGAGGTGGATTAAGGGATCCAACCAGAGGGCAAAATACTTGAGGTGTCGACTGGAAGAGGTTCATACACCCAACTCTAGCCCAGGGCCAGACCCCAGCAAACCCCGAGTCAGACAACATGCAGCCGCTGCCACTGAGGGGAAAGAGCCTGGCTTTCGCACCTCGCCTTGGATCTGAAGTCTAACCATGGAGGGCAAGGCTTCCTGAGAGTGCGGTGAGGAAACAGGCCCCACAGATGTCAGGTGCTGTGAAGACTCTCAAGAGAAGTCACAGCTCTCAGTCTGGCAGGCGCAGAGGGTTTTTAAATACTAGATGCTTTACAGGCTCTTTCCTGCTCTGAGCCCTTTGTCCTCCTCCTTGTTCACACATTCAGCACTTACCCCAAAATCCCCCCCCCCATCCCCACGCCTGCGAACACACACTCCAGCCTAGCGCCGAACCTCTAGCCCACTGGCCCTCAGCCTTGCTCCTGCCGCAGGATGTTTCTAGGCCGGACGCAGTCTCATCAGTTCTAAGTCCCAAGAACGTTCATACTTCCACTGGCTCTCCGAATCAAAGCTATGCGGTGCACGAATGAGGGAGGAGGTGAGAGAGATATCAAAACATCAGCCAAACATATAAAAAAATGGAAGCACGTCATCTCAGAACTTGGGTGTTTGCACATGCATGTGTAACAAAACACTAGCTGTACACTAAACTCGTAGCCAGCTCTTAGGTGACAGCAATTTCTGGTGTTCCCATCTGCTAGGCACTAGTATTTCAAAGCAAAGCTCTCAAAGCCTCAAAAGAATGAACCTCTCATGGTAGAAAAAAGGTCTGTGGTCCAGGGGAATCCGGCTAGATCTCCAACCAGCATCTACTCTGGGTCGGGGGCACTAGGAGGTACAACCCCCATGGTTAACTGTCACCTGGTCTCGGGGCTGCCTCTTCGGTCCCCCCAGGGGTTCAGGCTCTTAAAAGGACACATGGCACTTTGGTTAGCAGTGCTGGAATTGTTCTCCGTGATGAGAAACTTGAAAAAACAAAACCCTTCGGGACGGTTCTTTCCCGCTCCCCTCGCTGACCTACCTGCACGCAGAGTCACACGGGTCCCGACCCCTGTGTGATGCTCTCGTGAGGCAGCGCGTCCAGGTGGCAAGGTACACCCCACGACCTGCCGAGTTTCTTCATGAATCATACATAAAGTGCAGAAGAAAGAGAGGCCTGCCAGCTCGACTTTGCACTTCACAGCAAAGCTTAAAAGCACACAGGGGGCAGCAGAAGTTGCTTTCTCGAGAAGCGGCCTTGCAGCGATCTGTTTATGAAAAGCAGGGGACCTTTGTAGTGGCACCGCACGAGCCAGAAGCCTGTCTGTGTACGTGTCAGAAAGCTGCACGATGAAAGGCTGGGAGCCCGTGTCACGGCGTGTGTTCTGAAGAACACAGGAAGGACCTAACCAAAGTCCTGAACCCGCGCTTCTATTTTATTTTTTTTTATTTTTTGTCTTTTTGTTGTTGTTATTGTTGTTGTTGTTGTTGTTGTTGCTATTTCTTGGGCCACTCCCGCACGGCATATGGAGGTTCCCAGGCTAGGGGTTGAATCGGAGCTGTAGCCACCGGCCTACGCCAGAGCCACAGCAACGCGGGATCCGAGCCGCGTCTGCAACCTACACCACAGCTCACGGCAACGCCGGGTCCTTAACCCACTGAGCAAGGGCAGGGACCGAACCCGCAACCTCATGGTTCCTAGTTGGATTCGTTAACCACTGCGCCACGACGGGAACTCCAAGCACTTCTGTTTTAAAGGCGTGCGAAACGCACAGTCACCTGTGCGGGCTTGCGGTCGGCAAGAGTGGAGGCTGGCACCACGGGAGGCCCGTAACCGCCCCGAACCTCAGTGTCTTCACTGTAAAAGGGGGAGGATAAGGAGCGAGGGCGCGCACCTCCACTTGGCCCCTTCTTTCCCTTCGACCCGGGGTGGGGGAGGGGCGTGACGAGGCCAAGGGAGCACGTGGTGTCTTGGTGCATTCAAGCCGCTGGAGCAGAATAGCACAGGCTGGAAAGTCCAAAGTCAAGGTCCAAGGATGCCTTGCAGAGTAAAGAGGTCCTCTTCCTTGTTCACAGCTGGCCCCGTGTCACTGCATCCTCAGGTGGCGCAGGGGGCGGGGAGTGCTGGGAGCTTGCCTGATAAGGTGCTGATCCCGCTGCTGTGAGTTCTACCCTCAGGAACCAAGCAGCTCTCAAAGGTCCCAGCACCTAATGCCGTCAACTCTGGGCGGCAGGTGGGGAGCGGGTTCAGGATTCAACCCAGGAACCGAGGGAGAAACAGTCACTGAAACCTTGGTAGTGGGGAAGAGAGGCCCTTTCCATGGTATGCTGGGGGCGTGACAGAGGTTGTGCCAAAGCCACCCTTACTCTCCCCTCTTCTTCTTGATCTCTGGTCCTCCCACCAAAACCCATAGAAGCAGCATAAGAATCCAAAGGAAAGGACTCAAGGATACTTAATAGTCAGAGCCTGCTCACCTACCACGTGCCAAGTATGATGCCAAGGGCTTTAGTGAATGATACCACGTATTCCTCAATTCTTTCCAAAAAGTTGTAATAAAAAGAAAACACAGCTAAGAAAGATAAAGTAACTGCACAAATTGCTGAAAGTGACGATTCCTTTGAGCCTCTAAAGAGTTTATTAGCTAAAGCAGGAGAAAAGACTACTCCAGGCTGTCCGCAGCCTGTGCAAAGGCCCTGTGGCAGGTTGTGCAGAGTCGGGGAGCAGGATGAGAGAGTAGGCTGCAGAGACCGGCAGGCGCCTGAAGGGGTCTGGTAAGGATTTAAGGTTTTATCCCGAAGGATACGGACAGCCAGTGAGAGGATTTAGCAGGGTAGTGTTCAACAGCCTGGTGGTGATACTAGAGCAACAACTTGAATTTCTGCCTGAAGAAGGGATTTCAAGACCAAATAAGAGGGGAAGCAATGCTCCAGTTACACATTTTACTGACGATACAATGCTGACCTAAATGCACTAACTCACAGATTCATAATTCATCCGACACTTTGACCAAGGACACTGCGGGGACAAAGACAGGCCAAAACCCATCTGTGTTCTGTACCCCATCCCTTGCGGAGGTGAAAGAAAGCAAGCAAGGAAGAAAGAAAGCAAGAAAGCAAGCAAGGAAGGAAGGAAGGAAGAGAAAGTAAGCAAGGAAGAAAGAAAAAGCAAGCAAGCAAGAAAGCAAGCAAGCAAGCAAGCAAGAAAGAAAAAGGAGTTCCCGTCGTGGCGCAGTGGTTAACGAATCCGACTAGGAACCATGAGGTTGCGGGTTCGGTCCCTGCCCTTGCTCAGTGGGTTAACGATCCGGCGTTGCCGTGAGCTGTGGTGTAGGTTGCAGACGCGGCTCGGATCCTGCGTTGCTGTGGCTCTGGCGTAGGCCGGTGGCTACAGCTCCGATTCAACCCCTAGCCTGGGAACCTCCATATGCCGTGCGGGAGTGGCCCTAGAAATAGCAAAGAGACAAAAAAAAAAAAAAAAAAAAAAGAAAGAAAGAAAGAAAAAGCAAGCAAGCAAGACAGACAGACATGTGAAAAGCTCTTCGTGTTTGTAGAGAATCTTTCAAAAGGTGTAAGAATTCCAAAGGGAAAAGTCCAACAAGGGAAAGCGAGCACAGTGCCCTTTGAAAAGTTTTAATTTTATTTTAACTTTGCTAAATCTACTTACATTCACATTTTGAAACATGTCTGCACAATAAAACACTGCAGTTACGGTATATTGGGTTAAACACCCACTTTTTGGAACGGGTTCAAGGGAATACTTATACAAAAGGCCTCCGAATGGAAAGTAATTCTACAGATAACACAGAAGGGAAACATCCTAAATATGCCCTTGCAAGATAAATGCATGGCGGGGCGGGGGGGGGGGGGGGGGCCTGGAAGCATCACTAATGGGAGGTTCGAAACAACCAGCCTCTGAATCCCTCATGGAAGCTGCTGGAAGGGGAGGGCCTGGCTAGTCCTCAGCATCCATATTCATACCTTTCCAAGGGTCTTGTCTCTCCCTTTCACAATTCAGCTGAAACCAAGAAATTAGCCCCCAATTTAAGACAGTAAAATTCCATTCCAGCTCGCTACCCACAAAGCATGGGGTGACCAAGGAGTTTATTTTGCAAAGTTTCAGACAAAGAGAACTAAAAAAAAAAAAAAAAAAAAAGGCTGGAACAAATCCACCCAGAAGCAGTTCTTTCTGCGCTTCTTCTGCGTGACTACACTCGCATGAGGAGGCGCACAGAAAGGGAAGAAGGGGTTCTCATCCTTCAGGAGGGGCCACCTCCGTTAGGACGGTGTCGCACGGCTGCAAGGGCAAAGGAGAATCCCCTTGGGAGTCGCACAGGCGGACACACTGCCACCCACCTCCTGGACCAAGTGTCCGTGGCGGCCCTAGGAATCGGCACTTTAAACAAGGGGGCTTCCGGGGGTGAGGAGGGGATTCGGGACCCCTGCACTGAAAAGGACACATTAGCCCACAAACTGGGACAGGAGCTAGGCCTTCCACCCAAAGCAGTGCCTCCACAAGCAGCCGTGACAGAGGGAAGCCAGTGTTTGTCTTGGCATCTCCAATAAAGGGGCAAATCTTTCGAGTGGCGGTTCATTCCACCGTATGCCAGCCATCCACGGCCCTTCAAAGCACCTTTGGAAAGCTGGTGCTCCTCGTACCTTCCTCGGGTTGAAAACATTCCGGTTGGTCATTAGTGACCTTAACGTGGGCCGCTCGAGACAGGCACCGAGGCTGCGGACAGGACAGAGTGACCAAGGCCAAGAGCAGGGGATGTCTGCCTTTCCTCGCCCCGGACACTGTATGCTTATTACAGCTGTCCTCAGGCTTCACTCTCCCTAAAATCGCTATAGAGTCTATTTTGCACCTTCTATTTGTCCAAACTTTTCGAAATGACATAAAATTCATAGAGATGCCGCCTATGTTCTTGCTCAGGGCCTCCACTTTCTCTACTGAACTTCCAGAAATCATGCGTTTCTCTCTGGTCCTGAGTCCCCACGGGGATTGGCATCAAGGTTTTTTCATTCTTGCTCCTGTCAACTCTTGTTCTCTCCCGAAGCCCAGCCTCATATTCATTCTTCTTTCTTATCCGGAGTCTGCTTTCTCCTTGTTTGGCTATGTTTCTCCGTGATTTGACCCCTATTTCCAATTTCTCACCAGTGACTCTTTTTGGGATCCTGGGCCGTGACTCGAAGGCGTGGAGGCACAGAGAACGCAGGGACCTGAAGGGGTGCTGGAGATCAGCCCGGAAAAGACCTCTTCATGAGGGCGAAGAAATTAGGGCATTGAGAGGGCACAGGTCACATCCAGAGGGCACAGGTCAATCAGAGAAACCCGAGCTGGGAGCCAGGATAAGGACTCAGGATGCCTCCCTGGCTGAGCGGTCTGGATAGCCTGCCTTGTCTGGATCTCCGGCGACCTGGCTGTGAGGCCAGGCAGGTTCTCAAGTTCATCCACTGGGGCAGGGATTGCGGCAAACACACGAAATAAGAGGGTGGCCTGTACAGCTTCTGGATCATGGAGAGTAAGAAAATGTGAAAGGAGAACTCACTTGCCATCCTTACTGCTGCAGTGGGATTTTTTACAAAGGAGGAAAGGGCACCACTGCGATAGGAGAAATCCCAGCAGCAGCTGCCCTCGGTGCACGGGGGGTGGATGGGGGAGGAGGGGCGAAACGAACAAAAGAGGAAATGACGATAAAAACAAAATCACACTCCACCCATGACGGCATGTGTCGAAAAGATCAGAGCCAGCTCAAAGAGGCCTGATGGGAGCAACAAAATAAGGTAGTACTGGATGAAAATCCATGAGTCTGCAGCGATAGAAATAAACCAGTAAATGGCGAGAGGAGGAGAGGGGAGGAGAGACACAGCCCACGCAGAAGAATTCGAGATACTTTGTGCAGACACTCTGCTCCCAAGGATTCAGAGGGCACCTCCACTCCGTAACTACGGGCTGCACACAGACACGTCCCAGCAAAAGGGCAGACGGGGATGGAAGGTGGAAGAGGAACGGTGGAGACACCTGACAAGCCCTCCCTCAGCCAGTGAAGAAGACCACCGTCCACAACGCTCAGGGTGTGGACGGCACGCGCCCTGGAAGTGATGGCATGGAGGTGGCATGTTACCTCTGTGGTTGCCCCCCCCGCAAAAACCCCAACAAACCCAGTCCAATCGTGAAAACACATGAGACAAATGCCAACACTGGGGCATCCCAGTCCTCCAAACGGCCAAGGTCACCCCAAACGAGGAAAGCCTGCCCAGAGGAACCTAAGGAGCCACAGGACTAGACCTAACATGGTGCCCCGGGGGGGATCGTGGAACCAAAACAGGGTCAGGAGATAAGAACTAACGACATGTACAGCAAAGTCGGGTTTTAGTGATTAAGAATGTATCAATATCAGTTCTCTAAATGCCATAAATATACCAAACAAGAAAATGTAAGCTGTCACTGACAGGGGCAGCTGGGGGGGGAGGAATATGGGAACTCGGCATTATTGTCTCAATTTCTGTGCAAATCCAAAGCTGATCCAAAACATAAAGTTCATTTATAAAGTAACATAAATCTATATGCTAATGAAATGAAAGAACAAAATACAGAAAAATTCATGACATTCTAGAAGTGGGTTGGGGGTTGTGTGGGTGGGGAATTTGGGGGTCCCAGTTGCCCCTGAAAGGGGTCTATACAAGCAGCTCCCAGGGATTCCTCTCCTATCGGGAAGGGAAGAGCAGAAGGGAGCAATGGAAGGGCCCAGAGCCAGGACCCGGTTACCTGGCCTAAGGGTGTGCCTGCAGGTGACCCCACGAACCTGAGCAGTCACTGGCTGCACCAGCATCATGTGTGATGTTCTCAGAAGTGACATTTCAGAGGACTCGGGATCTGCCATGTGTAACTGGCAACAAATCAGGGGGGTGGGGTGGGGGCGCTAGATCTCCTAGGAGGTCAGCAAGAACACTGCCTGCCCCGAACAGGCTCTTGTTCCAGTGATGGAGGGAGAACTCGGGCTGGCCGGGACACCGACCAGGACTTTGCCTGGGGCCATGGCTCTCACCTTTCAGATTCAGTGATGGTCCTACATGCTTGCCCTAAAGGTCAGCGCCAACCTTCACAGCCACCAGCATTCACAACTCTGCACCAATGATCCTGCTCCTTTAGGCGAAGAGATGTGAGCCAGAAATTGTACCGGGAATAATACGTTTCTCGTTCACCATTGTGTCTTTCTGCAATAAATAATTTCCAGGCAGGGTGCTGGAAAATCTCAGACGATAGACATATTATGTTCATGAAAGACAACTTTAAGAAAAATCTTTCTGCAATAAAAGTGAGGGCTCTTTCCCCCCTTCTCGGCATCCCAGCTTGCCATAGAAATGAGTGATTTTCTGAATTTCTGCCAAGTTAGATGGTTCAGCATGCTATTAGATTAGTCTGTTTATACAGAAACAGCCAAAAAGAGGAAACACACAGAAGCTATTAAAGATATTGTCCTGTGAGGGAAAGATTTGAATGGGTTTTCTTATGGCAAGTGGGAAATAAGACAGGAGTCGGTATTAATGTGATAAAGAAGTTAACGCCTTCTAAAGCCAACCGTTGGTTTCTTCGTCTTGTTGCAGAGGTGACAATAAAAGGAAGCTGCATTCAATTATTTAGAGCTGGGTGAGCACGGAAGGTAGGGACGACTGCGTACAGGCCACTCAGGCCTGACAGTGAGAAATGCATCCTTCTTGGCGGGGGCATCCAGGGAGTTTTCAAAGGAAAAGATGATTCCAGGCCAGGCTGGGGTGGCGGGGAATTAAATAAATATATAAATAAACCAAGGTTTCAGTCGTCCACATGTGAAATTCCAATTTCACTCCTGCCCTTGGGTTGCTCTACAAACTAATGGAAATGATCTGACCTCTTAGGTCAATGTGATTCCAGACAGAGGACTTGCATTGCGTTCCACCTGCGAGGTGCTGCAGCTTTTTCCTTTCCTCATCTATAAAGTGGACGGCATGACCTAGACCTCGGAGCCGCCCCGTTTCTCCCCAGGAGGTCATGGGATGACGTGTGGAGGAAAGACTGGGCCACGGCCTGGCCTCGTGGGCGGCTCCTGACCACCCCGCAGGATGGACGGCAGGTGGCTGCAAGTGCAGGAGTGTCGGAAGGCTCACGTGAAGCCCGGGACAATATGCAATTTTCCTCTTAGTGCAGAGTTGAACACTGATGAAGAAATGGGGCTTTCTTACAAAACACCTATTTCTTATGAGGTCATCATCTTCCTGGCTCTCTTCTGGTACAGAACTTGGAACTTGCCGTGTGGCAGAATTTTGAAGAAAGGCAATTTTGGGGTCCCAGTTACCTTTTCAAAGAAAGGGGAAATCTCCACTAGAGATTTCATTCATTTTCTATTGCTGTGTAATCGAGTACCACACACTCAGCTGCTGAAAACACCAAACAATTTTTTCCCATTTTTAAAGTTTTATTGAAGTATAGTTGATTTGTTGTGACAATTTCTGCTGTATGACAAAGTGATTCAGTTAAACATATACGCATACCCATTCTTTTCCAGATTCTTTTCCCATATAGATTATCACAGAATATTGGGTACCCTGTGCTGTACAGCAGATCCTTGTTGGCCAGGGGACAACACACTTTTTTTTTTTTTTTTTGGTGCTTTTTAGGGCTGCACTTGCAGCAGATGGAGGTTCCCAGGCGAGGGGTTGAATGGGAGCTGCAGCTGCCAGCCTACACCACAGCCACAGCAACACAGGGATCCAAGCCACATCTGCAACCTGCACCATAGGTGGTCACAATGCCGGATGCTTAACCCACTGAGCGAGGCCAGGGATCAAACGTGCATCTCATGGATACCACTTGCGTTCTTAACCCACTGAGCCACAATAGGAACTCCTGACAACACACATTTTCTATCTTAGTTTCCATGGGTCAGCAGTGGGGGCACGCTTTGCTTATCTGGGCTCCCAATATAAAGCTCTTAACAGGACGAAATCCGGGTATTGGTTGGGCTGTGGTCTCATCAGAGACTCGGCTGGGGAAGTTTAAGCATCTTCAAGCGCCCTCAGAGTGTTGGCAGAATTCATTTCCTTAAGGCTGTAGGAAATGGCCACATTTTGTTGGCTACTTTGGGCCACTCTCAGCTCCTAGAAGCTGCCCATGTTCCTTGCTGCCTGGCCTCTCCATAGACCCTCTGGCTGCCTGGCAAGTCATTCTTCAAAGCCATCAGTGGACAGTCTCTTCACTTGAATCTTGGTCTTTCTTTTTGTCTTTTTAGGGCTACACCCATGGCATATGGAGGTTCCCAGGCTAGGGGTTGAACTGGAGCTATAGCCGCCCGCCTACAACACAGCCACAGCAGTGCGGCATCCGAACCACATCTGTGACATACAGCACAGCTCACGGCAATGCTGTGGCCTGGGGATCGAAGCCAGGGATTGCACCTTCGTCCTCATGGATGCTCGTTAGATGCGCTTCCGCTGAGCCATGACGGGAACTCCCTGAGTCGTGCTTTTAACAGCTTCTCTGAAGTGAGGCCCACCCTGGATGCTTTCCTTTCTAATCCACTTTAAATCAACTAATTTGGGGCCTAAGTGATATCTTCAAAGTCCCTTCACTTTGCCACATTGTGGAGCCTAATCGAGGAAGTGACACCCCACCACCATTTCCACCTAAGAAATTCACAGGTTCTGCCCACACTCAAGGGGAGTGAGTCACACCAGGACGCGGACACCAGGAGGCGGGAAATCACTGGCCCACCTGAGGACCCGACCGACAAACAGAGGAAGAAACCACAGGGGTTCAATGTGAAAGACGTGTTCCTTCATTTATGAATGTGAGGAGGGGGAGAGGAGGGTGGAGGACACAAAGATAGAAGCTCTCATCCTGTTTTTCCAGTGTTTTCCTGGAGCTACCTGCTGCCCAGGTATTAGGAAATAAAATACAGCTGCGCTTCAAATGAACAGTTCAACTTCGGCTGCTGACGCCCAAGCCACAGAAACTCTCCTTCTAGCAGTGCACCAGTGACCTTGGACCTCCAGGAGCAGGAGGCATTGAGAGAGGCCCAGGCGGGCTCAAGGGCAAACCCATGTCTACCTGGCTGGGAGACCAGACAGCGCACGGTTCCAGCAGGACAGCGAATGACTGAATGTGACCCACTGGCCAATAAACGCCATGCCTGAGGACACCACACAGGAGGAAACAGGAATGTGTGTGCAGAAGCTGAAAATGAAGCTGAAAAAATACAAGCACAGCCCTGGCGGAGAGAAAGAGCCATCAGGCGAGGAGACACAGAGAAGGGGAGGGGAGGTGATGGGAGGAGGCTGGGAGACGGGGAAGCGGGTTTCCCAGGGGTTTCACACACGGAGGAACTGGGGTGGGGGAAGGGCCGGTGTGGCTCTCAGTTAACTGGAACGTTCGGTTACCCGGAATGGCAGGCCTGTCAAAGTGGCATCCCACTGAGCTTGGCAGCCCTATGCTCGCCATTCACTGCAATGTTTTTTCAGCGCCCTGGCACTTTCCCAGGTGTGAGTTAAAACCATCTGGCTTCTGTGCTCTACCTGCCCCCCCCCCCACCACCACCACTAAGACCCGGCACCTTCAAAGACAAAGTGTGGACTGTGGTGGGCCTGGGAGCAGAGGCGGGAGGTCAAGTGCGTTGAGTGCCCACGTTTCCCCTTCACCAGAAGGGGCCTTTCAACAACCGCGAAAGGGACGATTTTATTCTGAAATCGAGACAGAAAAAACTAAAATCCGGTGAGATGCTTCAAGACACAGAACCACAAAGTGGGCAGATAAACTGCTCCCAAACAAAAGGCAGAGCATGGGGACCCAGACCTGACCAATGAAAGAAGGAATACACTGAGGAGGAAATCCAGACCCCAAAACACATCTTCGCAGGCAGGACATTTATCAAGTGGACACACATGCAAGAAAAGCTCACTCAAGATTATTTCTCTGCAAATGCGTATTTTGCCAACCCAAGCATGTGGAAAAAAAAAAAAACACACGTATTTCTTAAAAATCAATTCTTGTGCAGGACAAGTGCATCAGGAAGCAGGGGGCACACTGATAAATATTAAAATGTTGTGCCAAATGTGAGGACAATATGGCCAGATACAGCTGACAGGGGATGAGAAGCTGTGTGTTTGACAAAAAGGACCTCTGCCCATCAGGCAGCTACTCTCTCCCTTTCTGACGGAGCTTGAGCCTTGAAAGTCCCCAGCTCCTGGTTTCTCCTGGTTGATAGAGAACATTCTACATAAGGCTGCGTGCAACCGGCCTGCAAAACACGGAGCACCCCAACAGACCGGAGGCGCTGCCTGGCGCGTCCGAATCCAGGCCGTCCTCCGGTTCTTAGGGCAAGTCCTAGGCCACTGCTCTTTAGCCTCTCAACTACCCATCCCTTCTCAACACCTACTTAACGTCGCCTCTTCTGAGTCCCAGGCACATAGAACAGACTTGTGGTTGCCAAGACAGAGGAGGAGGGAGTGGGATGGACTGGGAGCGTGGGGTTGGTAGCTGCAAACTATTACATTTCCGACGGAGAAGCAATGAGGTCCTGCTGTACAGTACAGGGATCTAGAGCCAGTCTCGGGATAGAACATGATGGAAGATGATATGACAAAAAGAATGCGTATATGTGTATGTATGTATGTGTGACTGGGTCATTCTGCTGAACAGCAGAAACTGGCACAACACTGTAAATCAACGCTACTTTAATAAAAAATAATTAAAAAAAAAATCACCTGTGGTTTCCCGGCGAAGCCAGTTCCATCGAGCTCATATTTCAGCAAGCGAAAGGCGTAATACTCTTTACTACTTATCTCTCACTATTAGCTAATGAGTGTGCCATCAGCTGTGTGTCTGACATGGCTCATTATTAACTAGAGGTGGCAGAAGAGGAAAGTGAGGTGGCTTTTCAGTGCCCCAGGGTCAAGGAAAAGCTGACACGGGTCCAGAGGAGTCCAGATAGAGACGAGGCAGTAAGGGACCACTAAATACCCGCGGACTGATTAAACCCCGCATCCTATCGCAGAGAGGTATGGGGAAGAAAAAGCTAAGAATGCATTTAAAAGACACCTATGCCAGAGTTCCCTGGCAGCCTAGTGGTTAAGGATCTGGCGCTGTCACTGCTGTGGCTTGGGCCACTGCTATGGTGCAGGTTTGACTCCTGTCCCAAGAACTTCTGATGCCACCAATGTGGATGTGGACAAAAAATGTAACCACAACAAGAGACGACTGTATCACTGTTTCTGGGGCATACGTGAAGCACTTCAAAGGCAGAACTTGCTGTTAGGACCAGGACCCTGCCTGACCCAGGCTCACTGTCAAATAGGAGAAGGCTCTGGAACTGGACCAAGGGGGATCTGCCATGCATTCCATCCCCTTTGGCACAAAGAGTCATGTACTTCCCTGAAGTGAAGACACTGGCACGGACAGGTCAGCTGCCCAGGCTCAGCTTCAGAGCCAATGTGGAAGCACACCCAGCGGGACACACAGACACCAGGAGGGTGTTTCTGTGCTGGCCCTGAGGGTCAGCCACCTCCTCCCCAGCAGGGTACAGGGATGGCTGGGGGCCCCAGGCTGGAAGGTAGCCATCCGGACACAGAGCACGGAGTGTGCTGAAGATGACAAGCATGACTTTACCAAACGAGCACACATACAATGAAGCCAGCGCTTCTGCTCCCCTCCCGCTGCTTTGTGTATCTACCCACAGTGTCCAAGCTAGAAAGGACGCTATGAAACCCAAAGGGTTCTGAACACAGTAAGTTCCTTCAGTAACCACTGGGGAGCAAAAGCTGTCTAGAGCTGACTCCGCAGTCATTTATCTTTCTGAGAGTGAATATCCATTCATTTGGATGCAGAGACAGTAATGTCTTTAATTACAAGGTGCTGCCCCCAGGGGTCTAGAGCCAGATAATAACTATTGCACGCTTTGTGGGCATGTGGTCTCTGAGCACTCAGCTGTGCCAGTGCAGCCAAAAGCAGCCATGGACAGTATCTAAACAAATGGGTGTTAGCTGTGTACCAATAAAACTTTATTTACAAAATTAATCCTCACACCAGATTCAGTCCTGGGCTATCAGTTTGCCAACCTATGTACTAACATTACCTTCCTGAATTTGGAAAAATTTGAAACCACATCTGGCCTCAAAAGTTTCAGACAAGAGGCTGGGACTCGGTGGTTCCAATTTTGTTGTTTTTTT